>NC_135823.1:3413159-4716230 GCF_964213995.1 Mustelus asterias | reverse complement strand
TATCATCTGGCCTGCCTGCCTGCCTGTTGTCTGGCTTATGTGCCTGCCTGCCGTCTGGCCTGCCTGCCTGCCTGCCATCTGGCCTGCCTGCCTGCCATCTGGCCTGCCTGCCTATCGTCTGGCCTGCCTGCCTACCTGCCTGTTGTCTGGCCTGCCTGCCTGCCTGCTGTCTGGCCTGCCTGCCGGCCTGCCGTCTGGCCTGCCTGCCTGCCGTCCAGCCAACCTGCCTGCCTGCCTGCTGTCCGTCCGTCCATCCACTGGAGGGTGCTCTCTCCCTGGAGGGAGAGAGGGAGAGAGGACACAGAGTGACTGAAAGGGAGCGGGGGGGAGAAGTCAATTCAGACTGTTTATTTTTCCATCTGCAGTGGGGGGGCGGGTGAAGACACCACGGACTTGGACAGGGCGGCACGGTAGCACAGTGGTTAGCGCTGCTGCTTCACAGCTCCAGTGACCTGGGTTCGATTCCTGGCTTGGGTCACTGTCTGTGTGAGTTTGCACATTCTCCTTGTGTCTGCATGGGTTTCCTCCGGGTGCTCCAGTTTCCTCCCACAGTCCAAAGATGTGCGGGTTAGGTTGATTGGCCATGCTAAAAATAGCCCTTAGTGTCCTGAGATGCGTAGGTTAGAGGGATTAGTGGGTAAATATGTAGGGATATGGGGGTAGGGCCTGGGTGGGATTGTGGTCGGTGCAGACTCGATGGGCCGAATGGCCTCTTTCTGTACTGTAGGGTTTCTATGTTTCTATGTTTGTGCCCGAAAGGGCTGGAAGAGTAAAGTCCCTCACCCACTGCTGCTGCCCACAACACTCCCTCCCCTCTTTCCTCCTGGCTGGGGCACTGGCCCTCCCCCGTGCCTTGTCCCTCGTCCTCCGTCCTGCTCCTCCGACCTCCTCTCTCCCTCTCTGGCTCAGGGGACAGAGTACCTGGACCCCCACCCACCTACCCCACCCTCCCTTATTTTCCCCTTCTCATATACGCCCTGCCGTACATCTGGGCAGTCTCGGGGTGGGTGTAGCACTCCCGTGATCATTATGGCGACCTCGCCAGCGTCGCCAGTAGCAGGGCCTTCTCGACCCACCTATGCGGGTGTGGTGGCACCCAGAGCCCCCGCCGCTCCCAAGGCCCTGCCACCGTTCTCCTTGATAACAAAGCAGCTCTGGGTTAAGTGCTACGCCCACCCCGACATGTCCATCGAGGCCTGCGTGAAGGCAATGGCTGGGGTTGTCGGCCCCTCAGCAATTGTTGCGGCCTCCAAGATGTACGGCCGGGCCATATTCTTTTTGAAGGCCGAGCGGGTGGTCCACCTCGCCCTGGAAAAGGGGCTCACGGTGGGCGGGACGTTCCTGGCGGTGGACCCTTTGGAGGCCACCGCCCATAAGATTGTATTATCAAACGTCCTGCCCTTCCTACCCAGTAAGCTCCTCCTCCCCCACCTCCATCTACTGGGGGAGGTCAGGTCCGGGGTGGTGCCGATCCCGCTCGGCCTTCGGGACCCCTCCCTCCGCCATGTCTACTCCTTCCGGCGCCAGGTATTTGTCCGCCTGGCCCGGGAGGAGGTACTGGAGGGAGGGTTTAGTATCCCTATCGAGGGAACCACGTACTGGGTCTTCTGGTCCGCGGATGGTATGCGGTGCCATGCCTGTAAGGAGGCGGGGCACATCAGAAAGAACAGTAGAATATAAAAGCAGGGATGTCTTGATGCACCTGTACAGGGCATTGGTGAGGCCGCAGCTGGAATACTGTGTGCAGTATTGGTCCCCTTATATGAGGAAGGATACATTGGCATTGGAGGGAGTGCAGAGAAGGTTCACCAGGTTGATACCGGAGATGAGGGGTTTGGATTATGAGGAGAGGCTGAGGAGATTGGGTTTGTACTCGTTGGAGTTTAGAAGGATGAGGGGGGATCTTATGGAGACTTATAAGATAATGCGGGGGCTGGATAGGGTGGAGGCGGAGAGATTCTTTCCACTTAGTAAGTAAGTTAAAACTAGAGGACACAACCTCAAAATAAAGGGGGGTCGGTTTAAGACAGAGTTGAGGAGGAACTTCTTCTCCCAGAGGGTGGTGAATCTCTGGAATTCTCTGCCCACTGAGGTGGTGGAGGCTACCTCGCTGAATATGTTTAAAACGCGGATGGATGGATTCCTGATCGGTAAGGGAATTAAGGGTTATGGGGATCAGGCGGGTAAGTGGTACTGATCCACGTCAGATCAGCCATGATCTTATTGAATGGTGGGGCAGGCTCGAGGGGCTAGATGGCCTACTCCTGCTCCTATTCCTTATGTTCTTATGTTTAACTGCCCCGTCTCCAAGGCCGCCGATCACCAACCTAGGACGGCCGCAGCTGACACCGCAGCCCCCTCTCCCCCTAATCGACCACCACCTGGCCCCCCGCAAGGGGAGGCCGTGCCGGCAGCAACTGCCACCTCAGCTGCCGGCGGGGGGGGGAGCGGAGCCTCCGCGTGGCCAGAAGGCCCAGAGTAAAAGTGGCCTAAAAAAGAAAAAGGGGGGTACCGGAACGCCGGCCCCCACTACCCCAGTCACCCCGGCAGCCGGCTCGGGGATTGATTCCATTTCCACCTGCGCCCCCCCTCCACCACCATCTGCCGGGCCTGTGGGCTCTCCAGGGCCTAGTGCTGGCCCCGGCGCCGCAGATGCACAGGATCCCGGGTCCGGGCATGGGGGGGGTTGGCGACCCCGAGCCGGCACAGCCGGCAAAACTGACGCCTCATGGGGACGTGACGGGGAGGCGAAAGGGGCGTGGCAAGGCAAAGAGGGGTGGGGTGCGAGGGGGCATCTCCTGCCCGTGGGCAGGACAACAAAAAGAGGCGTGGCCCCTCGGGAGCCATGGGGTTTGAGGTCTGTGGACCCCGCTCCCCATTTGCATCATCTCCTGCCACGCCCCTGCCCGTTTTTACGCCTTGTCCCCAGAGTGGGGACAAGAAACAAAGCAAAACTAAACAGATGCTGCCCAGTCCCCCGGGCAGGACTCCCCGGGGCCGAGTGGGAGCCGAGCCCCCGTGGCTTCGTTCCACCCGGTCGACTTCAACCCGGAGTTCTATTTCAGCCTGCCGGGGGACTGGGGCAGCACCCCGATGTTCATGTCCCCGGGCGGCGGTGGCGAGGAACTGGTCTCTTCCTCTCTGTTCCAAGCTTGGACGCTGGACACTCCCGATTTGGATCCGGAGATTTCTCTGGGCTTGAGGGGTGTCCAGGCGTCTGGGGCAGAGCGGGGGGACTGAGCTGCTGCCGCCGCCTTCGGACCAACAAACCAGGGAAGAGGAGCCCGGGGGGAACCCCTCCTCCGCTGATCCTGGGGGTGGGATTGGGGTGGAGTTGGGGCTTGTTGGCAGCTCCGTACCGCCCGCCGTATGTCCTGCGGCGGGGGACTCGGAGTTGGGGGGCGATTGCTCCGAGGAGGTCAGCGGCTCGGTGGTGGACACGGAAGCATTTTTAGAGTCTGCCCGGAGTAAGGCGGGGCCTCCCTCGTGCCCCCCACCGAGTCGTCCCTCATCCCCTCTGGGGAACTCAGGGCCTTTCTCAAATGACATTCTGGTCGCCGTGACGGCGTCCGGCTAGCCCTCAACCGTTGATCGGACTTGGCGCTGCTCGTCCGGTCCACGCAGGCCTGCTCACAGGACGCGTCGGACCTGACTGAAACAAAGCAGCGTCGGGTACTGGAGTTCCTCTGCGGGCTCAAGGGGGAGAGGACTGGCGCGTCTTGCGCCAGCGCTCCCCCACACGTTTAGATAAGTGGTGAAGGTGGCACTAAGCTGCTGACATGAAGGTGACTATAGCCAGCCTCAACATCAACAGCAGCAGTGAGCCACACCGCAGGTTCCAGAACTTCTCGGTCCTCCATGACGTGAAGTGTGCGGTGTGTTTCCTGCAGGAAACCCACACCATTCCGGGAGACGAAGCCCAATGGCTCCTGGAGTGGTGAGGGGGGGTCTACATGAGCCACCTCATGCTCGCTTCTAGCGGGGTGGCTATCTTGTTGGCCCCGCATAATCAGCCGGAGATCTTGGCGGTCAAGGAGCCGGTGCCAGGCCGGTTGCTGCACCTGACGGTCCGTGAGGGGGGCGTGGTCATTCACTTGCTGAACGTCTACGCCCCAACCGGCAGACCGCAGCAAATGACTTTCTACGAGAAAGTATCTGCTCATCTTGACACCATCGCGGGGGGCGAATGCATTATCCTCGGGGGGGATTTCAACTGCATCCTCGAGGCACGAGACCGCACCGGCCTCTGGATGCGCACCCCGGCGACGGTGAAGTTGCGGGTCCTGCTCGGGACCCACGACTTGGTGGACGTCTGGAGACATCTCCATCCTGGCTCCAGCGCCTTCACTTACGTGAGGCCTGGAGTCGGAGCGTCCAGGCTCGACCGCCTTTACATTTCGAGGGCGAATGTGGCTGGCGTGTCTTCGGCCTCCGTGCGGCTGGTGTCGTGCACGGACCACAGCCTGGTGTGGGCGGACTTTGTGCCGTCTCGCGTCCGGCAGGAGTCCGCGTACTGGCACTTTAACAACACGCTGCTGGAGGACGAGCGCTTCCTGGACTCGTTGGAGAAGGAAGCGGAGAGGCTTCCCCTCCTTGAGGCTCTGGTGGGATGTGGGCAAGACTCACGTCTGTACCTTCTGTCAGGAGTACGCGAGGGGGTCGACAAAGAGGCGGCAATCCAGGCTCGACGAGTTGGAGAAGGAGGTGCTCGATCTGGAGGCACGTCTCGGACCCGGCCCTGTGGTCGGAGTACAGGGAGAAGAAGGGCGCGCTGCGGGATCTGCAGCATGCTAGGTCTCGCGGCGCGTCCGTGAGGTCGCGGCTCCAGTTCCGGGTGGACCTGGACTGCGGCTCCCCCTTCTTCTACTCACTGGAAAAAGGGCGGGCTAACCGTCAGCAGCTCCTTACGCTGCTGGCCGACGACGGTTCCCCCGTCTCGGATCCGGAGGGCATCCAGGCCATTGTCCGGGATTATTACACCTCCCTCTTCTCTCCGGATCCGTCCAGTGAAGATGCCCGCAGAGTTCTGTGGGAGGACCTGCCGCAGGTCAGCCCGAAGGGCGTCAGCAGACTTGAGGCCCCCATCACCATGGCCGAGCTGACCGGCGCCCTCAATGGCCTCAGCCGGGGCAAGGCCCCGGGGCTGGACGGGCTGACAGTAGAGTTCTTCAGGGCGTTCTCGGGCATCCTGGGGAACGACTACGCGGGGGTCCTGGGGGAGAGCGTTGCTACCGGGGAGATGCCTCTTTCGTGGCGCAGAGCCATCATTGCCCTGCTGCCCAAGAAGGGGGATCTCTGCCTCCTAAAGAACTGGCGCCTGGTCTCCCTCCTCAGCACGGATTATAAAATCTTTGCCAAGGCTATGGCTTCACGCCTTGGATCCGTGCTGGACCACATGATCCACCCTGACCAGTCCTACACGGTCCCGGGCCGTTGTATACATGATAATCTCCACCTCGCCCGGGACCTAATCCATCATTCCCTGAGGGCTGGTCTGTCGAACGCTTTCTTGTCATTGGATCAGGAGAAGGCGTTTGACAGGGTGGAGCACAAGTATTTACTCAGAACTCTGCGGGCATTCGGTTTCGGGACGCCCGGATCCGATTACTGTACTCTGCCGCAGAGTGTCTAATTAAGGTTAATGGGTCCCTGACGGCGCCCCTTCGCTTTGGGAGAGGAGTACGGCAGGGCTGCCCCTTGTCCGGCCAACTGTATTCGATATGCGTGGAGCCATTCCTCCGCCTCTTGCGGAGGAGGTTGTCAGGTTTGGCCCTGCGCGGACCGGACATAGGGGTGGTCCTGTCAACTTACGCCGATGATGTGCTCCTCATGTTCACGGACCCGGCTGACCTGCGGAGGATGCGAGAATACCAGGCGGTGTTCTCTGCCGCGTCCTCCGCCAGGATCAACTGGGCCAAGTGCTCCGGACTCCTTGTCGGTCCGTGGGAGATGGACCCCCTTCCGGAGGAGCTCAGGCCTTTCACCTGGAGCAGGACCAACCTCCTCTACTTGGGGGCCCATCTCTGCCCAGCCGAGGAATCCTGACCGGCGAACTGGCGGGAACTGGAGGCCAAAGTCTCCGCCCGTCTGAATTGCTGGACAGGACTGCCCCGAGTGCTGGCCTACGGGGCTGTCCTACGGGGCGAGTTCTCATCATAAACCAGCTGGTCGCCTCCATGCTGTGATACCGGCTGGTCCCAGCGACCCCTACCCCTGGCTTTGTTGCCAATATCCAGAGAACCCTCGTGCGGTTCTTTTGGGGAAATCGACTGCACTGGGTCCCTGCTGCGGTTCTGCATCTCCCGCTTGGGGAGGGCGGACGAGGTCTGGTGTGCCTTCGCACTCAGATAGCGACCTTCCGTCTCTGGGCCCTGCAGAGGTACCTTTACGTTGAGCCCCCTCCACGATGATGTGTCCTGGCGACATATTTCTTCCGCCAGTGGCATGGCCTGAATTATGACGTGCAGCTCCTGCATATCAATGGGCGGCACGGTAGCACAGTGGTTATCACTGCTGCTTCACAGCTTCAGGGACCTGGGTGGACCTGGGTGGGACCTCCGGGTGCCCCGGTTTCCTCCCACAGTCCAAAGATGTGCGGGTTAGGTTGATTGGCCATGCTAAAATTGCCCTTAGTGTCCTGAGATGTGTAGGTTAGAGGGATTAGTGGGTAAAATATGTAGGGGTATGAGGATAGGGCCTGGGTGGGATTGTTGTCGGTGCAGACTCGATGGGCCGAATGGCCTCTTTCTGTGCTGTAGGGTTTCTATGATCAATCTGGGGCGTGTTTCGACCTCCCTGCAGGAGTTGCCCGTCTTTTACCAGGACCTCCTCACTGTCTGGAACACGGTCGCCTCGTGATGCAGCTCCCCCCCCCGTCAGGAGTAGCGGCTCTCGTGCGAGAGCCGCTGCTCAGGAATCCGCTCCTCCAGCCGTATGACTTCAGGTGGCTGGTGGAGAGGGGGGCTGTGGACGCCAGGGAGACCAGGATTGGGGACGTGTTGGATGGCGGAGGGGCGGGCTGGATGAGCCCCCACATGCTGGCTGAGCGCACGGAGGTGTCCGTCCGGCACGTGGCCAAAGCTATCCAAGACCTTAGGACGGTCGTGCTCGACCCCGATAGTGCACGCGATCTCGAGGCAGCGCATGCGTGCGGTGGGATCCCACCCGAGCGTTCCCCTGTTCGGACGGAATTCCACATTGGCCCAAAGCCTCAACCCCCCTCCTCGGGTCAGGTGCCCCACAGCAGGAGCCGCCTTGTGGAATTGTCCTCCGTGCCTTTTTCTACCGCGCGGAGGCGTTTCCTGTACGGGCTGCTGCTGCACACCTTCCACTACCGCCTCCTCGCCTGTCGCCCGGATACACCTTGGCGGGCCTTGTTGCCGTCGGGCGGCGGAGGTCCCCAGTGGAGGTCCCTCTACGGAGGGATCTCCCCCAATTACATCGAGGACCTGGGGTGGAGGGTGATGCATGCAGCAGTTCCGCACAACCGTAGGATTCACTGGTTCACGGGCTCCGAAGACTGCCCTTTCTGCGGCCTTGTGGAGTCTGTGGACCATGTCTCTGTTTTGTGTCTTAGGCTGCACTCCCTTTTTGTTTTCCTCAAAAAGCTTTTATTGATGTTCTGTTTGAACTTCAGTCCCACGCTCCTGGTCTACGGACACCTGGTGCGGAGAGGGGAGGGTCGGGATGGTGACCTCCTCGTGAACCTGCTCCTGGGCCTGGCGAAACGCGCCATTTACAGGTCCAGGCAGTGGACGATCGAGGGGGCCGTCCATCCTGACTGTCTGCCCCTCTACCGCGGCTACGTTCGCAGCCAGGTGTCCCTGGAGAGGGAGCATGCGGTGTCCACGGGCACATTTGACACCTTCCGCGCCCATTGGACACCACAGGGGTTGGGGTGCGTTATCGACCCTAATAATCACATTATGATTTGATGTTTTTAAGTTTCCTTTGTAGTTTGATTTTTCTTCGGACTGTTCCCCCTCCTTTTGGGGAGCTGCCCCTTTTACTTTCCTGACTTAATTTGAGTTTGTTAATTTGGTTTGACCTTAAAAGAGGCCAACATCTGTGAGTTACCTCAAAGAGGCCAACATCTGTGAGTAAAACACTTTCTTTACTCCCCCTTTCCATTTCTTTTCTCATTCTGGGGGAAATTGGGGACTTGCAGCAACTGAAGGGAAAGGAAGTGAATCCATCTATATTCCACACATTTTTAGTCCACTCACAGAGACATATATCTGTCTGGCCGCCTGCATGGAGATTTTCAGCTCTCTGTGTCCTAGGATAGGAAGCAGTGAGCATGGATCTGTCAATCAGCCTGAATCAGCACCTTCAGGAGAATTGGGAGGGTGAATATTAGATGCAGCAGAGTGAGAATGGAGGGAGAGTGTGTGGGATCGGGACTCACAGGTCTTGGAGAATGAGAGAGGAAATAATCTCTCACAGGAACTAGAATTGTCCATTCTGAATTTCTATCCTGTACTGACAGTGATACTGTCACAGGATATCAGAAAATGGGGATATACATACAGAAATCTCAAACTAAACATGACATCAAGATCTGACAGAGTCACTCATAGAATCATAGAAACACTACAGTGCATAAAGAGGCCATTGGGCCTCGACCACAATCCCACCCAGGCCCTACCCCCCATATCCCCCCACTAATCCCTCTAACCTACACATCTCATGACACTAAGGGGCACTTTTAGCATGGCCAATCGACCTAACCCACACATTTTTGGACTGTGGGAGGAAACCGGAGCACCTGGAGGAAACCCACGCAGACACGAGGAGAATGTGCAAACTCCACACATTCAGTGACCCAAGACAGGAATCGAACCTAGATCCCTGGAGCTGTGAAGCAGCAGTGCTAACCACTGTGCTACCTTGCCCGCCACTCAATTCATTGGAACATGAATATCATCGGCCTTTGAATCTGGAAGGAAAAATGTTTCGCTGTTCTTTTTGCTTCAAAGAGTTTAAACATCAGTGTGACTGGAAAAGCACCAAGACACACACACACACCCAAGTGAGAGTGTTCCAGTGCACTGAGTGTGGAAAGAGCTTTAAGCAGTTACACAGCCTGAAAATACATCGCAGCATTCACAGTGGGGAGAGACTGTACCCGTGTTGTGTGTGAGATTTAACTGATTGTTTAACCTGGAGAATCACAAGGACACCCGCACCATGGAGAAACCGTGGAAACGTGGGGACTGTAGGAAGGGATTTGGGTACCATCTGAGCCGGAAATTCATCAACATTTTTACACTGGGGAGAGGCCATGCACTTGCTCTGTGTGTGGGAAAGGATTCAATGTGTCACCCAACCAGCTGAAACACAAGCGAGTTCACACCAGAGAGACGCCTTTCACCTGCTCTGTGGGAAGGGATTCATTCAGTTATTCCACCTGCTGAACCACAAAGTTACTCACACCCAGGAGAGACCTTTAAATGCTCTGACTGAGGGAGTGACTTCTAAAAGCTCTCAGGATCTGATGGTCCACCATCACATTCACAGTGAGAAGAAACTGTTCAGCTGTTCTTACTGCACAAAGAGATTCAGAACATCATGTAATCTGCGGATACACCAGCGAGTTCACATTGTGGAGAGACCTTCACCTGCTCTGACTGTGGGAAGGGATTCACTCGGTCAGCAAACTTGCTGAAACACCAGCGAGTTCACAAGTGATTACAATTCTGGGATTATTCTTGATCTTTCTCCAGTGCCTCTATTTCCTTTTTCTAAATGGAGATCACAAATGTTGACAGTGCTCCCACTGCAGTCTTGTGATGAAAATATAGACTGATTTGGTGAAATGCAGATAACAGAATAGAATTGATATGTAATGGAGACTTTATACTTTAGAATTGAATAAAGGGTTCATTGTTACTAACAGGTAAAGAAGGGCTAAAACCTTACCCAGAATCCTTTTCACACACGCGTGGACATCTCTGAATCTGACCTACACCAAATAGAATGTTACACAAGGGGCTGGAATTTACTGGGATTCCTGAACAACCTTTTTAATATAAATGTCCTGGTACAGACTGCGACAAAGGACACAACAGACAGCAAGAACTAGGAAGAACCTTTAACCCAGAGAATGTTAATAACCTTGTTCAGGCACAGGAGGATTCCAGGAAAAACAGAACATTTAATTTCTGTCTGTTTCACAATTCTAAATGACTGATTATTTAACAAAGGAATGTTTAAAAACAGCATTGTGATATTCCAAGGTCAGCTGTGTCAGGGAAAGGGACACTCTGATGTGTTTTTATTTTGAACAGGGGATCCATTGAAAAGCAGCTCTGGACGATACGAGCACCTCCTGACCTACTTTCAATTCATTTCAAATCACCCATCGCTTTCCATGGAATATTCTTTATTCTTTCCTGGGATGTGGACACTGCTGGCAAAACCCCAGCACGCGTTGCTCATCTCCTAATTACCCTTCAACGGAGTGACTTGCTCAGCCATTTCAGAGGAACAATTAAGAGTCACCCACATCGCTGTGTGGGTCTGGATTCACATGTAGGCCAGACCCGGGTAAGGGTGGCAGATTTCCTTCCGTAATAGGGAGCATTAATAGGGTGAACCAGACGGGTTTTTACAACAATCGATGGTAGTTTCATGGTCACCATTACTGAGACCAACTTTATATAATTCCAGATTGATTCACTGAATTCAAATCCCACCAGCTGCCTGTCCCCAGATTCTTTGCTGGGTCTCTGCATTACTCGACCAGCAACATTCACATTACCCCACCACCTCCCCCTGAATGAAATATTCCACACAACCTTTCGTTAAACGGGAGGGAGAAAAGAGAAAGGCTTTGACCTTTCACAGAAAGCAGGCAGTTAGCCTGGAAACTGTCAGCTGTGGGACCAGGAGCTGGGAACCAGCTGTGGGGTCAAGAACTGGGAACCAGCTGTGGGGCCAAGAGCTGTGAACCAGCTGTGGGGCCAGGAGCTGTGAGCCAGCTGTGGGGCCAGGAGCTGTGAGCCAGCTGTGGGACTAGAAATCTAAAGGGCCATGAGGAATCAGGCTGTTCCTAATGCTTAAATCCCTCAGCCAGAAGGCAGTGAAGCTCAGGCTCTGACTGAGGAGTTCACAGTTTTGAGGTCTTAAAGGAAAGTTGGAGGGTTGTTCAGCCAAAAACTAATGGAAGGATCCCCATAAAATCTTGGAGCTTGGAGAATATCTGGAAAACTGAGAATTAAAGTGAATTCTGGGGAGCTTTGACATCCCATTGCGATGGTCCCTGGAACAAAAGTCACTGAACCTTGTATATATCAAGTCCAAGGGAAATCTTGGGGGTAGAAGTTAAAAAGTAGAATTGAGTTTAGAAGTCTTTCTAAACAACAGTGTTAAGTTTATAGTGTTGGTTTTTTAAAAATTTTGTTAAGTTTTATATATCCAATAGAGTTTGTTTTTGTTTAGAATCTTGTGGCGTATTTGTTGCAGTTAATCACTGGGTGTTTGAATTTCTCTTTAAACATTAACAGTCCCATCCAGGATCATAGTGATACACACAGAAAATATTTCAAACCAAATCAAAGATGAAAAAATATAATTTCCCTTATTTTGTATGACTTAGCCAGCTCTGCCTTCAGACCCTTTATTTAGGTTTAATACACTGGTCTTAGACCCACACTTCTCCCCTTCAAACGGAACGTGAAATACTATTGTAAGATCTGGATTTTGTTTCAATCTCAGTTGTAATACTCAAGTTAATAACCCATTGGAATGAGTTGTGAAAGGAATCTGCAGTTCTTGACTAGTTACCAATCATTTGGGTAAATGTTGTCACAGAATTTATTAATTGTAATAAGTACAAAATCACAATACTTAAACACAGTGGATCGGTTCATTCACGCTGGAACACCAACTCTCGACTTCTGGTTGACTGTGGCTGTCTGCTATTCTGTTGACCAAAGACTGTCTTCTGACTTCATGTTGTGTTGTGTTGCGCACCGAGCTCTGGAAAATTGTAGCTCATTAACCCTCGCTCGCAACTATCTCCATGCGGTATTCACTTATTCTGCTTTGTCACGAGTCTCCTGTGGTCCTGATTGGCCCAAACCGCACATGATCAGCCCCTGATTGGTTAAATGGTGCATGATCAATGTCTGGTCCATGAAGGATATTGGTCATCTAGCTGACGTCACTTCCCAATAACTCATAGGAATCATAGAATCCTACAGTGTAGAAAGAGGCCATTGGGCTCATCGAGTCTGCACTGACCACAATCCCACCTAGGCCAATCCCCGTAACTCCACGTATTTACCCTGCCAGTTCCCCTGACACTAAGGTGCAATTTAGACAGCTAATCACCCTAACCCACGCATCTTTGGACTGTGGGAGGAAACTGGAGCACCCGGAGGAAACCCACACAAACCTGGGGAGAATGTGCAAACTCCACACAGTCACCCAAGGTTGGAATTGAACCCGGGTCACCGGTGCTATGAGGCAGCAGTGCTAACCACTGTGCCACCACGCCATCCCAGTCACCTTGCTGCTATCACTTCCCATTAATTCCTATCTGAGTTAATCCAGGATCTCAGTCTTTTGAGGTAATATCCTTTTCTTTATTGCTTTTCCCTGCTGTTTATTAACTTTAAAGCTTTTCCACTGTAATAACAAGCCAGCACGAGATAATTTGTGTGTCTGCTTCCTTGTAATCAGAAGACGTGTGGTGTCACTTTCTAATGATTGATGTTCATCAGACTCATCGACCTAATCAGTAAAGCGTTTGACAAAGTCCCTCATGGTAGGCTAGTGAAAAAGGTCGGATCTCATGGGATAAAGGGGGAGGTGGCTAGATGGGTGGAGAACTGGCTTGGTCATAGAAGACAGAGGGTGGTAGTGGAAGGGTCTTTTTCTGGCTGGAGGCCTGTGACTAGTGGTGTTCCGCAGGGCTCTGTATTGGGACCTCTGCTGTTTGTGATTTATATAAATGATCTGGAAGAAGGAGTAACTGGGGTGATCAGTAAGTTTGCGGACGACACAAAACTGGCAGGACTTGCAGATAGTGAGGAACATTGTCAGAGGCTACAGAAGGATATAGATAGGCTGGAAATTTGGGCAAAGAAATGGCAGATGGAGTTCAATCCTGATAAATGCGAAGTGATGCATTTTGGTGGGAATAATGTAGGGAGGAGCTACACGATAAATGGAAGAACCATAAAGGGTGTAGAGACGCAGGGGGACCTGGGTGTGCAAGTCCACAGATCTTTGAAGGTGACGTCACAGGTGGAGAAGGTGGTGAAGAAGGCATATGGCATGCTTGCCTTTATAGGACGGGGCATAGAGTATAAAGGTTGGGGTCTGATGTTGCAGATGTATAGAACGTTGGTTCGGCTGCATTTGGAAGACTGCGTCCAGTTCTGGTCGCCACACTACCAGAAGGACGTGGAGGCTTTGGAGAAAGTACAGAGGAGGTTTACCAGGATGTTGCCTGGTATGGAGGGGCTTGGTTATGAGGAGAGATTGGGGAAACTGGGGTTGTTCTCCTTGGAAAGACGGAGGATGAGGGGAGACTTAATAGAGGTGTATAAAATTATGAAAGGCATAGATAGGGTGAACGGTGGGAAGCTTTTCCCCGGGTCGGTGGTGACGTTCACGAGGGGTCATAGGTTCAAGGTGAAGGGGGGGGAGGTTTAACACAGATATCAGAAGGACATATTTTACACAGAGGGTCGTGGGGGCCTGGAATGTGTTGCCGGGCAAGGTGGTGGAGGCGGACACACTGGGAACGTTTAAGACTTATCTAGACAGCTATATGAACGGAGTGGGAATGGAGGGATACAAAAGAGTGGTCTAGTTTGGACCAGGGAGCGGCGCGGGCTAATTGTTCTTCGTTTCTCGTTTCAAGGCTTCATTCTATGATCATCTTGCTGGTGCCAGTACAGAGCGAGACTGCGGATAGTTGGGAACCTGTCTCGGGGGCAGGGAATTCAGATGGTGTTCGTAAAGCAGAAGTGGAAATGAATAGGGTTGGGAAGCATTTTCTGATCAGGGCCAGTGTGATCTCCTGGACTCGTTTCAATCGCCACAGGGGGTCGGAGAGGAATTTCCCAGATTTTTTTTTCCCCATATTGGCCCTGGGGTTTTCACTCTGGGTTTTTGCCTCTCCCTGGAGATCACATGGTCTGGAATGGAGGGGTGGGGGTGAGTTAATAGGTTGTGATGAACAAAGCATCGTAGCTGTGAGGGACAGCTCGGTGGAAAGGATATTAGGATGTAGATAGGCTGGAAAATTGGGCGGGGATCCTGGATTCAGGATTCAATCCTGGACCGGGGAGCGGCGCGGGCTTGGAGGGCCGAAGGGCCTGTTCCTGTGCTGTATTGTTCTTTGTTCTTTGTTCTTGTTCTAACTGATACATCTGAGGTGTGATGTGTAATTTCTTAGTGACTGCTAACGCCTGAAGCAAGTTACTTAAAGGCAAATAACTAAAAGTACAAGAGATACACAAACTTAAACTAATACAGCGACTATGACAGAATATAGTAAATATACACAAAGGTGATTGTTCAGTTGTTTCTAATCATAGAAACCCTACAGTACAGAAAGAGGCCATTCGGCCCATCGAGTCTGCACCAACCATAATCCCACCCAGGCCCTACCCCCATATCCCTACATATTTTACCCGCTAATCCCTCTAATCTACGCATCCCAGGACACTAAGGGGCAATTTTAGCATGGCCAATCAACCTAACCCGCACATCTTTGGACTGTGGGAGGAAACCGGAGCACCCGGAGGAAACCCACGCAGACACGAGGAAAATGTGCAAACTCCACATAGACAGTGACCCAAGCCGGGAATCGAACCCAGGTCCCTGGAGCTGTGAATTATGGCACGAATACCGTGCCGCCCCGATTGGTTTGCTAAAGTTCAGGAAGCAATATACACGTTACAAAATACCATTTCCTATTAATACATTAACATGTTCATCAGAAATAAAAGTCACAGAAAATACATCACGACAACACCATTACAGAAACTGATAACCAAACCCACACTAATCTGCTGTGTACTTTAAAGGAAAGTGACTATTTCTCTTTAAGTTAAAAAGCTAATACAATTTAAGACATGGCATTTCTCCAGCATTGACATTCACAATTAAACTACAAGAAGCTTCACATATATCCTCTAATCCTGCCATCAAATGTGGATCATTTCAGTGGAAATGTGCTCTCCCAGGCTCAAAGAGTATCAGCCCACTGGAAGCAAAGTTGTGAGACTGGCCATTCCAGCAGAAAGAAACCCTCCGACTCTCCTACTTCACCAACTATCAGAATTAACATAGTTCAGTCCTGGATGTGATTAACAGCAGCAGTAACAGCATAATCCAACCCCTGTAATCACTTGTGAGTTCGCTGGTGTCTCTGCAGGTTGCATAACTGAGTGAATCCCTTCCCACACTGAGAGCAGATGAACAGTCTCTCCCCGGTGTGAACTCACTGGTGTTTCATCACGGTTGCTGAATGGTTGAATCTTTTTCCACGCACACAGTTAAATGACTTCTTCTCAGTGTGAACTTGCTGGTGTGTCAGCAGGTTTGATGAATCACTGAATCCTCTCCCACACTCGGAGCAGGCGAATGGCTTTTCCCCTCTGTGAACTCGCTGGTGTGTCAGCAAGTGGGATAAGAACATAAGAAATAGGAGCAGGAGTAGGCCATCTAGCCGCTCGAGCCCCTCGAGGGATGACTGAATGAATCTCTTTCCACAGTCAGAGCAATTGAACAGCCGCTCTCCAGTGTGAACCTGCTTGTGTGTCAGCAGCATGGATGAATTACTGACTACCTTTCCACAAATAGAGAGGTGAATGGCATCTCCCCAACGTGAACCCACTGGTGTGCCTGCAAGTGGGATGATTGAATGAAACCCTTCCCAATCTCAGAGAAGGTGAATGGCCTCTCCGCACTGCGAATTTGATGGTGTCTCTGTAGTGTGGGTAAATCACTGAATCCCTTCCCACACTGAGAGCAGGTGAACGGCTTCTCCCTGGTGTGAACTTGCTGGTGTGTAAGCAAAAGGGAGAATTGATTAAATCCCTTCCCACACTGTGAGCAGGTGAATGGCCTCTCCCCGGTGTGACTGCGTCGATGGGTTTCCAGCTTTGATGGTAATTGTATCCCTTCCCATAGTCCCCACATTTCTGCTGTTTCTCCATGGTGCAGATTTCCTTTTGTCTCTGCTGGTTCGATGATTCATTGAAGCCTTGTCCACACTCAGAATACAAGTAATTTCTCTCCCTGATATAAACGGAGCAATGTTTTACAGACTCCACGCACTCTCGACATTCTCTCTTCCAACTTCTTCCTTCAGATACAAAAGTCTGAGGAACCGACACAAGAACAGCTTCTTTCCATGCTGCCATCAGACTTTTGAATGACCTACCTCATATTAAGTTGATCTTTCTCTACACCCGAGCTATGACTGCAACACTACATTCTGCATTCTCTCCTTTCCTTCTCTATGTATATTGTGCTTTGTCTATATAGCGCGCAAGAAACAATACTTTTCACTATATATCAAATCATGTGAAAATAAAAATCAAATAAGATCCACTCTCCCCCAATCCTAAACTTTTTTTTTGCAACTTGTCTATAGCTTTGTCCATAACAAGCTGAAGTTCTACCTGACTCTTCCCCCTTTCTCACCAGCCTCAAACCCGTCACATTTCTCCCTCTCTTTAGTTCTGAAGTAGTTACATTGGACATGAAACATGAACTCTGTTCTCTCTCCACAGATACTGCCAGACCTGCTGCATTTTTTGAGTTCTTTCAGTATTTAATTTCAATCTACCAGGGTAAAATAAATGTCCTTCATCAACTTTTGTGGATCATTTCAGTGGAAATGTGCTCTCCCAGGCTCAAAGAACATCAGCCCACTGGAAGCAAAGTCGTGAGACCGGCCAGTCCAGCAGAAAGAAACCCTCCGACCCTCCCACTTCACCAACTGTCAGAATGAACATGGTTCAGTCCCTGGATGTGATTAACAGCAGCAATAACAGCAGAATCCAACCCCTGTAATCACTTGTGAACTCGCTGGTGTCTCAGCAGGTGGGAGGACCGAGTGTATCTTTTGTCACACTGAGAGCAGGTGAATGGCCTCTCCCCAGTGTGAACTCGCTCATGTGTCAGCAGGTTGGATAAGCAAATGAATCCCTTCCCACAGTGAGAGCAGATAAACGGTTTATCCCCCATGTGAAGTTGCTGGTGTGTTTGCAAATGGGGTAATTGAGTGAATCTCTTCCCATACTGAGAGCAGGTGAACGTCTCTTCCCAGTGTGAACTCGCTGGTGTTCCCGCAGTGTGGATGACCTTTTAAATCTCTTTGTGCAGTGAGAGCAGCTGAACGGTCTCTCCTCACTGTGAATGCGCTGGTGGATTATAAGTTCGCCAGAGCTTTTGAAGCCGCTCCCACAGTCAGAGCATTTAAAGGGTCTCTCATTGGTGTGTGTGAGATTGTGTCTCAGCAGGGTGGGTAACTGAGTGAATCCCTTTCCACACACAGAGCAGGTGAACGGTCTCTCCCCAGTGTGAACTCGCTGGTGTCGCTGCAGTTCAGATGACCCTTTAAATCTCTTTGTGCAGTGAGAGAAGCTTAACAGTCTCTCCTCAGTGTGAATGCGCTGGTGAATTGAAGCCCGATACCTCAAATCCAGCACCACCATGATCTGCAGAAGTGGCTGAGCAGGCAAATCAATGGCAGATGCAGTATAATTTGGATAAATGTGAAGGAAAAACCAGAAGGCTGACCTGACCTGAATGGCTGTAAATTGGGAGAGGGGAGTGTGCAGCGGGACCTGGGTGCCCTTGTGCACCAATCACTGAAGGTAAGCATGCAGGTGCAGCAGATGGTAAAGAAGGCAAATGGTGTGTTGGCCTTCCTTGCGAGAGGTTTTGAGCAAAGGAGCAGGAATGTGTTGTTGCAATTATATAGGGCCTTGGTAAGGCCACACCTACAGTATTGTGTGCAGTTTTGGTCTCCTTTTCTGAGGAAGGATCTTCTTACTGTTGAGGGAGTGCAGCGAAGGTTTACCAGGCTGATTCTGGGGATGTATGAGGAGAGATTGACTAGGTTAGAATTGTTTCTGCTGGAGTTCAGATGAGTGAGTGAGGATCTCATAGAGACTTATAAGATTCCAACAGGACTAGACAGGGTAGATGCAGGGAGAATGTTCCCGACGATGGGGGAAACCAGGACCAGGAGTCACAGTCTGAGGATCCAGGGTAGACCATTTAGGATGGAGATGAGGAGATGTTTCTTCACCGAAAGAGTGGTGAGCCCGTGGAATTCATTACGACAGGAAGTAATTGACGCTAAAACATTAAATGTATTCAAGAGACATCTAGATATAGCATTTGGGGCAAATGGGATCAAAGGTTATGGGGAGAAAGCAGCATTAGGCTATTACAAAGAACAAAGAACAATACAGCACAGGAACAGGCCCTTCGGCCCTCCAAGCCCGCGCCGCTCCCTGGTCCAAACTAGACCATTCTTTTGTATCCCTCCATTCCCACTCCGTTCATATGGCTGTCTAGATAAGTCTTAAACGTTCCCAGTGTGTCTGCCTCCACCACCTTGCCTGGCAGCGCATTCCAGGCCCCCACCACCCTCTGTGTAAAATATGTCCATCTGATATCTGTGTTAAACCTCCCCCCCTTCACCTTGAACCTATGACCCCTCGTGAACGTCACCACCGACCTGGGGAAAAGCTTCCCACCGTTCACCCTATCTATGCCTTTCATAATTTTATACACCTCTATTAAGTCTCCCCTCATCCTCCGTCTTTCCAGGGAGAACAACCCCAGTTTACCCAATCTCTCCTCATAACTAAGCCCCTCCATACCAGGTAACATCCTGGTAAACCTCCTCTGTACTCTCTCCAAAGCCTCCACGTCCTTCTGGTAGTGTGGCGACCAGAACTGGACGCAGTATTCCAGATGCGGCCGAACCAACGTTCTATACATCTGCAACATCAGACCCCAACTTTTATACTCTATGCCCCGTCCTATAAAGGCAAGCATGCCATATGCCTTCTTCACCACCTTCTCCAAATGTGACGTCACTTTCAAGGATCTGTGGACTTGCACACCCAGGTCCCTCTGCGTATCTACACCCTTTATGGTTCTGCCATTTATCGTATAGCTCCTCCCTACATTATTTCTACCAAAATGCATCACTTCGCATTTATCTGGATTGAACTCCATCTGCCATTTCTTTGCCCAAATTTCCAGCCTATCTATATCCTTCTGTAGCTTCTGACAATGCTCCTCACTATCTGCAAGTCCTGCCAATTTTGTGTCGTCCGCAAACTTACTGATCACCCCAGTTACACCTTCTTCCAGATCATTTATATAAATCACAAACAGCAGAGGTCCCAATACAGAGCCCTGCGGAACACCACTAGTCACAGGCCTCCAGCCGGAAAAAGACCCTTCCACTACCACCCTCTGTATGTAGATAGGCTGGAAAATTGGGCGGGGATCCTGGATTCAGGATTCAATCCTGGACCGGGGAGCGGCGCGGGCTTGGAGGGCCGAAGGGCCTGTTCCTGTGCTGTATTGTTCTTTGTTCTTTGTTCTTTGTTCTGTCTTCTGTGACCAAGCCAGTTCTCCACCCATCTAGCCACCTCCCCCTTTATCCCATGAGATCCAACCTTTTTCACCAGCCTACCATGAGGGACTTTGTCAAACGCTTTACTAAAGTCCATATAGACGACATCCACGCCCCTTCCCTCATCAACCATTTTGGTCACTTCTTCAAAAAACTCCACCAGGTTAGTGAGGCATGACCTCCCTCTCACAAAACCATGCTGACTATCGTTAATGAGTTTATTCCTTTCTAAATGCGCATACATCCTATCTCTAAGAATCTTCTCCAACAACTTCCCCACCACGGACGTCAAGCTCACCGGCCTATAATTACCCGGGTTTTTCAGTTAAATTAGTGAAAAAAATCGGAGGTTTTTTTTCTAAACAGGAAATAGGCCCAGCAGCAGCCTGGGAAGGTTTTGGAGGGTTTAAAAGTGCTTAACTTGGAGGTTTCAGCCTCATTGTTCCACAGGAGCAGGCTGAGGGTAAGGGAGCTTGTGTGTGCACTAATTTATTTAATTATTTTTCAGTTAAATTAGTGAAAGAAATCGGAGGTTTTTTTTCTAAACAGGAAATAGGCCCAGCAGCAGCCTGGGAAGGTTTTGGAGGGTTTAAAAGTAGGCCGCACCTTTGAGCGGGCAGCGTCGTTAGCGGGCAGCGGAGTGAGCAGGGGACAGAGTGAGAGCTATAAGGGCTTTCGCTCACAGGGCTTAGGCGAGGAAGTTTGTTTGTTTGTTTTTATTCGGTTACACCCCCTTTTTTTTTTATCCCCAAAACTAAAAAGGACATGGCTGGTATGAGTGGGAGGCCAGTATACTGCATTCGGTGTGGGATGTGGGAGTTCCTGGAGACAACTTGCCTCCCGGAAGTCCATATCTGTGCCAGATGTGTGGAACTGCAACTCCTGAAGGATCGTGTAAGGGAGCTGGAGCTGAGGCTCGATGAACTCAGTTTAGTTAGGGAAAATGAGAGAGTAATAGATAAAAGTTATAGTCAGGTAGTGACACCAGGGTCTCAGAAGGAAGACACGTGGGTCACGGTTAGGAGGGGTAATAGTCAGAAGGGTGATGTGCCAGAAAGCACCCCAGTGGCAGTCTCCCATCAGAGAAAGGGATGGGCAACAGATGGGAGAAGGGAAGGGAGTGAGCAGTCTGTGGAGGGATCCCCTGTGGTTGTCCCCCTCCAAAATAGGTATATTGTTTTGGATTCTGTGGAGGGGGATGACCCTCCAGGGGTAAGCCACGAGGACCAGATCGCCTCCACGGAGACAGGCTCAGGGGTCCGGAAGGGAAAGAAGGGGTTTAGGAGAGCGATAGTTGTGGGGGACGCAATGGTTAGAGGCACGGACAGGCGCTTCTGTGGGACTGAACGAGAATCCAGGATGGTAGTCTGCCTCCCTGGTGCCGGGGTACTGGATGTCTCCGAGAGGGTAGGAAGCATATTTAAAAAGGAAGGTAGTCAAACGGATGTGATTGTACACATTGGGGGAAATGATGTAGGTAGGAAGAGCAGGGGGGTCATACGAGAGAAATTCAGGGAGTTGGGTGCTAGGCTAAAAAGTAAGACCTCCAGGGTAGCAATCTCTGGACTGCTCCCGGTGCCTAGTGCAAGTGAGGCTCGGAACAGGGAGATTCTACAGTTGAACGCGTGGCTAAAGGACTGGTGCAAGAGGGAGGGTTTCAAATTCCTAGATAACTGGGAAATCTTCAAGTCAGGATGGCAACTGTACAGAAAGGATGGGTTACACCTTAACTGGAAGGGAGCAAATATCCTGGCTGGGAGTTTTGCTAGAGTGTTTCGGCAGGATTTAAACTAGTGTGGCAGGGGGGTGGGGAACAAAACAGGAGGTCAGTAAATACTGAGGCTGGGGTCGAGCTGGGGGCCAGGGCAAGGCTAGCTAAGAAGAGGAGCACTCTGGAGGAGGAGGACCTGACTGGGCCTGGAGGTCTGGAGTGCATCTGCTTCAATGCGAGGAGTGTAACGGGTAAAACAGACGAACTTAGGGCCTTAATGCTTGTGCGGAATTTGGATGTGGTTGCGGTGACGGAAACTTGGTTAAAAGAAGGACAGGACTGGCAGCTGAATATTCCGGGGTATAAGTGTTTTAGGCGAGACAGAGGAGGGGCTAAAAAAGGTGGGGGAGTAGCGATATTAGTTAAGGAGCATATTACCGCGGTGCAGAGGGTAGACAACTTAGAGGGGTCATGTACTGAGTCGCTGTGGGTGGAACTCAGAAACAGGAAGGGTGCAGTCACTATGCTGGGGGTGTACTACAGACCACCCAACAGCCCACGGGAAGTGGAGGAAAGGATATGTCAGGAGATTCTGGATAGGTGCAGAAAACATAGGGTTGTTGTAGTGGGGGACTTTAATTTCCCTGGCACAGACTGGAAAGTGCTTAGAGCTGGGGGACCGGATGGGGAGGAATTTGTAAAATGCGTACTGGAAGGTTCTTTGGAACAGTATGTAGATAGCCCGACTAGAGAGGGGGCTATACTGGACCTAGTTCTGGGAAATGAGCCCGGTCAGGTCGTCAAAGTTTCGGTAGGGGAACATGTGGCAAATAGTGACCACAACTCTGTTAACTTTAGGATAGTAATGGACAAGGATGAGTGCTGTCCTACGGGCAGGGTGCTAAATTGGGGGAAGGCTGACTATAGCCGGATTAGGCAGGAATTGGTGGATGTTGATTGGGAGAGGATGTTCGAGGGTAAGTCCGCGTCTGGCATGTGGGAGTCTTTTAAGGAACTATTGATAAGGCTGCAGGATAGGCATGTGCCTGTAAAAAGGAAAGATAGGAAAGGTAGGATTCGAGAGCCGTGGATAACCAGGGAAATTGAGGATCTGATTAAAATGAAAAGGGAGGCGTACGTTAAGTCCAGGCAACTGAAAACAGATGGAGCTCTGGAGGAATACAGAGAGAGTAGGAAAGATCTCAAACGGGGAGTTAGAAGGGCAAAAAGAGGTCACGAGATGTTCTTGGCAGGCAGGATTAAGGAGAATCCTAAGGCATTCTATTCATACGTTAGGAACAAAAGAGTTGTCAGGGAGAAAATCGGACCTCTCAGGGACAAAGGAGGGGAATTATGCTTAGAACCCAAGGGAATAGGGGAGATCCTAAATGAATACTTTGCATCGGTATTCACGAAGGAGAGGGGCGTGTTAACCGGGAGTGTCTCGGAGGGAGGTGTTGACCCGTTAGAGAAAATCTCCATTACAAGAGAGGAAGTGTTAGGTTTTTTAGGGAACATTAAAACTGACAAAGCCCCAGGGCCTGATGGCATCTATCCTCGACTGCTCAGGGAGACGAGAGGTGAAATTGCTGGGCCTCTGACGGAAATCTTTGTCGCTTCTTTGGACACGGGTGAGGTCCCTGAGGATTGGAGGATAGCGAATGTGGACCCGTTGTTTAAGAAGGGTAGCAGGGATAACCCAGGAAATTATAGGCCGGTGATCTTGACGTCCGTGGTAGGGAAGTTGTTGGAGAGGATTCTTAGAGACAGGATGTATGTGCATTTAAAACGGAACAATCTCATTAGTGACAGACAGCATGGTTTTGTAAGAGGGAGGTCGTGCCTTACAAATTTGGTGGAGTTTTTTGAGGAAGTGACAAAAACGGTTGATGAAGGAAGGGCCGTGGATGTCGTCTATATGGATTTCAGTAAGGCATTTGACAAAGTCCCACATGGCAGGTTGGTTAAGAAGGTTAAGGCTGATGGGATACAAGGAGAAGTGGCTAGATGGGTGGAGAACTGGCTTGGCCATAGGAGACAGAGGGTAGTGGTCGAAGGGTCTTTTTCCGGCTGGAGGTCTGTGACCAGTGGTGTTCCGCAGGGCTCTGTACTAGGACCTCTGCTATTTGTGATATATATAAATGATTTGGAAGAAGGTGTAACTGGTGTAATCAGCAAGTTTGCAGATGACACGAAGATGGCTGGAATTGCGGATAGCGAAGAGCATTGTCGGGCAATACAGCAGGATATAGATAGGCTGGAAAATTGGGCGGAGAGGTGGCAGATGGAATTTAATCCGGATAAATGCGAAGTGATGCATTTTGGAAGAAATAATGTAGGGAGGAGTTATACAATAAATGGCAGAGTCATCAGGAGTATAGAAACACAGAGGGACCTAGGTGTGCAAGTCCACAAATCCTTGAAGGTGGCAACACAGGTGGAGAAGGTGGTGAAGAAGGCATATGGTATGCTTGCCTTTATAGGACGGGGTATAGAGTATAAAAGCTGGAGTCTGATGATGCAGCTGTATAGAACGCTGGTTAGGCCACATTTGGAGTACTGCGTCCAGTTCTGGTCGCCGCACTACCAGAAGGACGTGGAGGCATTGGAGAGAGCGCAGAGAAGGTTTACCAGGATGTTGCCTGGTATGGAGGGTCTTAGCTATGAGGAGAGATTGGGTAGACTGGGGTTGTTCTCCTTGGAAAGACGGAGAATGAGGGGAGATCTAATAGAGGTATACAAGATTATGAAGGGTATAGATAGGGTGAACAGTGGGAAGCTTTTTCCCAGGTCGGAGGTGACGATCACGAGGGGTCACGGGCTCAAGCTGAGAGGGGCGAAGTATAACTCAGACATCAGAGGGACGTTTTTTACACAGAGGGTGGTGGGGGCCTGGAATGCGCTGCCAAGTAGGGTGGTGGAGGCAGGCACGCTGACATCGTCTAAGACTTACCTGGATAGTCACATGAGCAGCCTGGGAATGGAGGGATACAAACGATTGGTCTAGTTGGACCAAGGAGCGGCACAGGCTTGGAGGGCCGAAGGGCCTGTTTCCTGTGCTGTACTGTTCTTTGTTCTTTGTTATCCTTCCTACCCTTCTTAAATAACGGGACCACATTAGCTATCCTCCAATCCTCTGGGACCTCTGCGTCCAGTGACGAGACAAAGATTTGCATCAGATTTGCATCAGAGGCCCAGCGATTTCATCTCTTGTCTCCCTGAGCAGCCTTGGATAGATTCCATCAGGCCCTGGGGATTTGTCAGTCTTTAAATTCTCTAACAAACCTAACACTTCCTCCTTTGTAATGGAGATTTTCTCCAACGGTTCAACACTCCCCTCCGAGACACTCCCAGTCAACACATCCCTCTCCTTTGTGAATACCGACGCAAAGTCTTCATTTAGGATCTCCCCTACTTCTTTGGGCTCCAAGCATAATTCCCCACTTTTGTCCCTGAGAGGTCCGATTTTTTCCCTGACAACCCTTTTGTTCCTAACGTATGAATAAAATGCCTTGGGATTCTCCTTAATCCTGTCTGCCATGAACATTTCGTGACCCCTTTTTGCTCTTGTAATTCCCCGTTTGAGTTCTTTCCTACTTTCTTTGTACTCCTCCAGAGCTCCCTCCGTTTTTAGCTGCCTGGACCTACCATACGCCTCTCTTTTCTTTTTGACCATTCCCTCAATTTCCCTGGTTATCCACGGTTCTTGAATCCTACCCTTCCTATTCTTCTTTTTAACCGGCACATGCCTATCCTGTAGCCCTAACAACTGTTCCTTAAAAGACTCCCACATGCCAGATGTGGATTTACCCTCAAACAGCCTCTCCCAATCAAGAGCTGCCAATTTCTGCCTAATCCCACTAAAGTTAGCCTTCCCCCAATCCAACACCTTACCCTTGGGACACCACTCATCCTTTTCCATCACTGTCATAAAGCTAACAGAATTGTGGTCACTATTTACCACATGTTCCCCTACCGAAACTTTGAAGACCTGACCGGGCTCATTCCCCAGTACGAGGTTCAGTATAGCCCCCTCTCTAGTCGGGCTATCTACATATTGTTCCAAAGAACCCTCCTGTACGCATTTTACAAATTCCTCCCCATTCAGAGTCCCTGCTCTCAGCGATTTCCAGTCTATACCAGGGAAATTGAAGTCTCCCACTACAACAACCCTATTTTTCCTGCACCTATCCAGTATCTCCTGACATATCCGTTCTTCCACTTCCCTTGGGCTGTTGGGGGGCCTGTAGTATACCCCCAACATAGTGACTGCGCCCTTCCTGTTTCTAAGCTCCACCCAGAGTAACTCGTTACACGACCCCTCTGAATTGTCCTCCCTCTGCACCGGCTGTAATATGCTCTCCAACTAATACTGCTACTCCCCCACCTCTTTTGGCCCTTCCTCTGTCTCGCCTAAAACACTTGTACCCCGGAATATTCAGCTGCCAGTCCTGTCCCTCTTTCAACCAAGTCTCAGCTATTGAGTTGGACGATCAGCCATGATTGTGATGAATGGTGGAGCAGGCTGGAAGGGCCAAATGGCCGCCTCCTGGTCCTATCTTCTATGTTTCTATACAGCCACATATTCTGTTATAATTGAAAGACTGCAGATTGAATGTGAAGCATTATGGGACTGGACTATCTTGACCACATTCCTGTGACTGCTCAGTTTCTGCAATCACGGACCATTAAAGCTGCTCAGCAGGGTCCCGACAGAGGACCTGGTGAGAATATTTACTCAGAATGAGTTAGAATTAAACTTATTCCAGGACCGGCTGGTGTTCAGCGGCTGAGATACCCAAATATAGTAAAAGGGTGTCGGACCAATAAACAAACGGTGGTAGGTTGTTGGTTAAGAAGATAAGAAGCGTTCTCAGCATTGTTTAAATAATTTTAACATAAATTTGTGATAAGAACTGTGAGGGATTTGTGATCCGATAGTCGGCGAAGTGACGGTATACTCCAAGTAGCACTGGACTGAAAAGCAGAGCAGACCTCTGAGAGTAGATTCTAATGGTTATAATCCCACCCAAGCACAGCCTGTGAAAAATCAGAGCTCGAGTGGAGACCGGACAGGTCTCGTTCCTGCCATTTGGAAATTAAGAACAAGAAACATCGATTAAAATGGTTAGAAAATACAGCCAATGTTTCGAGTCTTGATGATACTTCATAAGAGCTCTTATGAAGGGTGATCCAGACTTGAAATGTTGGCTCTATTCTCTCTCCACAGATGCTGTCAGATTTGCTGAAATTTTCCAGCATTTTCTGTTTTTGTTTCAGATTCCAGCATCCACAATATTTCACTTTTATGATAAAATGATGAGGTCTGATTGGAATCCCCACGACCCTCCCGCAAAACAGAGGGAACGGTGGCAAAAGGAGAAAAAGGATAAGGATGATTAAGTCTGGGTTCTGATCCGCTGAGCCTGTGTAGAATTAACAAAACGAGTGAACCAGTTTATAAAGAACAGAAGATACCCATCCCTAACAAAAACTGATCAAATTAAAATAATTAGGTTGAGGAATTTAACAAAATTAATAGATGAAGTTGAAAATCAAGTTTGTTTTGTTGTGAGAGAAGATTTTTTAAAATTATGCCAAGTTTTTTCTGCTCACTCCCCACCCCTTTAGGTTGTGTAGAAATGTTAACCCTTTCAGCCTCGCCTCAAACATGTCCCCCTCGGCCTTCTCTACTCTAAAGAAAACAAATCAAACCTATCTAATCTCTCCTTATAGCTCAAATGCTCCATCTCAGGCAACATCCTGGTAAACCTCCTCTGCACCCCCTCTAGTGCAATCACATCTTTCCGATAGTGAGGCAACCAGTACGAATGCAAGTTGGGGTCAAGGAGGGCTGCATCATCGCACCAGTGTTCATATCCACCTTCCCCGCAGCAACACTCCAACCCAGCACCATGAAGCTCCCCGCTGGAGTCAAGCTAACCTACAGGATGAGTGGGAAACTTTCAATGTCCGACCTCTCCAGGCCAGAACCAAGACCAGCCCAACCTCAGACATAGGGCGGCAGTACACAGACTCTCGAGGGGAGGCGATGGCTTAGTGGTATTATCACTAGACCATTAATCCAGAAACTCAGCTAATGTTCTGGGGACCTGGTTTTGAATCCTGCCAAGGCCGATGGTGGAATTTGAATTCAATAAAAAAATTAAGAATCTACTGTTGACCATGAAACCATTGTTGATTGTCGTAAAAACCCATCTGGTTCATTAATGTCCTTTAGAGAAGGAAATCTAGTGTCCTTACCCGGTCTGGCCTACATGTGACTCCAGAGCCACAGTGAGGTGGTTGACTCTCAAATGTCCTTGGGCTAGGGATGGGCAATAAATGCTGGACAGCCAGTGACGCCCATGTCCCACAAATGAATGAAAGAAATGTCTGTCTGTGCGCACTCAGAGACTGATCTACAGACTATTGTCGCCACATTCACTGAAGCATAAGAGAGAATGGGCCTCAGACTAAACATCCGAAAAACAAATGTTCTCTACTGGCCTACTCCCGCTCCCCTGACCATCAAGATCCACGGTGAGCCCCTGAACAATGTGGATCATTTCCCACACCTCGGGAGCCTTCTCTCGGCATGGGCACACATCGACAATGAAATCCAGCATCGACTCCAGTGTGTCAGTGCATGCTTTGGACACCTGAGGAACAGTGTTTGAAGCCCGATACCTCAAATCCAGCACCACGCTCATGGTCTACAGAACAGCCATGGTCCCCAACCTGCTGTATGCATCAGAAACATGGACAATGTACAGCACACACCTCAAATCCCTGGAGAGATGTCACCAATGTTGCTACCGATACCTCCTGAAATCCACTGGCAGGATAGGCGTACCAATGTGAGTGTCCTCTCCCAGGCCAATATCCCCAATCTCAGTACCTGGGAGCTTTTGAAGCCACTCCCACAGTCAGAGCATTTAAAGGGTCTCTCCTGGGTGTGAGTGACTTGGTGTGGCTGCAGGTGGGATAACCAAATAAACCCCTTCCCAAAGCAGGTGAACAGTCTCTCTCCAGTGTGGCTGCGACGATGAATTTCGAGCTCTGATGGGAACCTGAATCCCTTCCTACAGTCGTTACATTTCCACGGTTTCTCCATGGTGCGGGTGTCCTTGTGACTCTCCAGGTTAAACAATCAGTTAAATCTCACACACAACACGGGTACAGTCTCTCCCCGCTGTGAATGCTGCGATGTATTTTCAGGCTGTGTAACTGGTTAAACCTCTTTCCACACTCAGTGCACTGGAACACTCTCACTCGGGTATGTGTGAGTTTCAGTGCTTTTCAAGTCACACTGATGTTTAAAATCTCTTGAAAAAGACAGAACAGAAAAAAATTTCTCCTTCTAAATTCAAAGACTGATGATATTCAGGTCCCGATTAATTGAGTGACTTTGTGAGATGTTGATGTGATGTTTGGTCAGAGATTTCTGTCTGTAAATCCTCACCTTCTGATACCCTGTAAAAGGAGTTTACAAAAGTCATCACTTTCAGGACAGGATAGAAATTCAGAACGGACAATTCTAGTTCCTGTGAGAGATTATTTCCTCTCTCATTCTCCAAGACCTGTGAGTCCCCATCCCACACACTCTCCCTCCATTCTCACTTTGCTGTATCTAATATTCACCCTCCCAATTCTCCTGAAGGTGCTGATTCAGGCTGATTGACAGATCCATGCTCATTGCTTCCTGTCCTGGACACAGAGAGCTGAAAATCTCCATGCAGGCGGCCAGACAGATATCTGTCTATATGACTGGATTAAAGATGTGTGGAATATACAGACTGGATTCACTTCCTTTCCCTTCAGTTGCTGCAAGTCCCCAATTTCCCCCAGAATGAGAAAATAAATGGAAAGGGGGAAACATTGATTTCCTCACAGATGTTGCACAGAGGAGGAAGTTTTAGCCTGAAGCTCATTAGCTAACTTCCGCATTGTGACGCCACAATGGTGTCCTGCCTGAAGCAGCCAACAGCAATCACACTGCTCCGCGGGACATCTCTGAGTTCCAGTGCGTAGGCCCGGTGTGCGGACACGGGAGCCCCACCCCCAAACTCTAGTGAGAGTGTTCTTGACCCTTCAACGAAGAGGAACATAGAACATAGAACATAGAACATTACAGCGCAGAACAGGCCCTTCGGCCCACGATGTTGCACCGACCAGTTAAAAAAAAAAACTGTGACCCTCCAACCTAAACCAATTTCTTTTCGTCCATGAACCTATCTACGGATCTCTTAAACGCCCCCAAACTAGGCGCATTTACTACTGATGCTGGCAGGGCATTCCAATCCCTCACCACCCTCTGGGTAAAGAACCTACCCCTGACATCGGTTCTATAACTACCCCCCCTCAATTTAAAGCCATGCCCCCTCGTGCTGGATTTCTCCATCAGAGGAAAAAGGCTATCACTATCCACCCTATCTAAACCTCTAATCATCTTATATGTTTCAATAAGATCCCCTCTTAGCCGCCGCCTTTCCAGCGAAAACAATCCCAAATCCCTCAGCCTCTCCTCATAGGATCTCCCCTCCATACCAGGCAACATCCTGGTAAACCTCCTCTGCACCCTCTCCAAAGCCTCCACATCCTTCCTGTAATGTGGGGACCAGAACTGCACACAGTACTCCAAGTGCGGCCGCACCAGAGTTGTGTACAGTTGCAACATAACGCTACGACTCCTAAATTCAATCCCCCTACCAATAAACGCCAAGACACCATATGCCTTCTTAACAACCTTATCTACTTGATTCCCAACTTTCAGGGATCTATGCACACATACACCTAGATCCCTCTGCTCCTCCACACTATTCAAAGTCCTCCCGTTAGCCCTATACTCAACACATCTGTTATTCCTACCAAAGTGAATTACCTCACACTTCTCCGCATTAAACTCCATCCGCCACCTCTCGGCCCAACTTTGCAACCTGTCTAAGTCTTCCTGCAAACTACGACACCCTTCCTCACTGTCTACCACACCACCGACTTTGGTGTCATCAGCAAATTTGCTAATCCACCCAACTATACCCTCATCCAGATCATTAATAAATATTACAAACAGCAGTGGCCCCAAAACAGATCCCTGAGGTACACCACTTGTAACCGCACTCCATGATGAATATTTACTATCAACCACCACCCTCTGTTTCCTATCCGCTAGCCAATTCCTGATCCAATTTCCTAGATCACCCCCAATCCCATACATCTGCATTTTCTGCAGAAGCCTACCATGGTGAACCTTATCAAACGCCTTACTAAAATCCATATATACCACGTCCACTGCCTTGCCCCCATCCACCTCCTTGGTCACTTTCTCAAAAAACTCAATAAGGTTAGTAAGGCACGACCTACCTGCCACAAAACCATGCTGACTATCACCTATCAATTCATTACTCTCCAAATAACTATAAATCCTATCCCTTATAATTTTTTCCAACATCTTGCCGACAACAGAAGTGAGACTCACCGGTCTATAATTCCCGGGGAAGTCTCTGTTCCCCTTCTTAAACAATGGGACAACATTCGCTAACCTCCAATCTTCTGGTACTATACCAGAGGCCAACGACGACCTGAAGATCAGAGCCAGAGGCTCTGCAATCACTTCTCTTGCCTCCCAGAGAATCCTTGGATAAATCCCATCCGGACCAGGGGATTTATCTATTTTCAGACCCTCCAGAATATCCTGCACATCCTCCTTATCAACTGTAATACTGTCTATTCTACTCCCTTGCAACCCAGTGTCCTCCTCAGCTATATTCATGTCCCCTTGCGGCTGCTTCCTATCCACCCTGGCCATCTTAGAATCTTAGAATCTTAGAAACCCTACAGCACAGAAAGAGGCCATTCAGCCCATCGAGTCTGCACCGACCACAATCCCACCCAGGCCCTTCCCCCATATCCCTACATATTTACCCACTAATCCCTCTAACCTACGCATCCCAGGACACTAAGGGCAATTTTAGCATGGCCAATAAACCTAACCCGCACATCTTTGGACTGTGGGAGGAAACCGGAGCACCCGGAGGAAACCCACGCAGACACGAGGAGAATGTGCAAACTCCACACAGACAGTGACCCAAGCCGGGAATTGAACCCAGGTCCCTGGAGCTGTGAAGCAGCAGTGCTAACCACTGTGCTACCGTGCCGCCCCAACTGTGCTACCGTGCCGCCTAAGTCTGTATTTAGAGTTATAAGTCTGATTTGGAGTTATTTAACTCAATGCTGGTCATTCTGTTAGTGGCTGAAATGCCTAATGGTTTAAAATTTCTCTAACCTATTGGGAATTTTCTCCAACAGCTTGCCATTGTGGAGCTCGGAGTACAGCACTTGTTTCGGGAGTCTTGTGTGGGGATTGCAGACAATGTGGCCCATTGCAGTTGGTCACGTGTGACCAGTGCCTCGATACTGGGAGAGGACACTCACATTGGTACGCCTATCCTGCCAGTGGATTTCAGGAGGTATCGGTAGCAACATTGGTGACATCTCTCCAGGGATTTGAGGTGTGTGCTGTACATTGTCCATGTTTCTGATGCATACAGCAGGTTGGGGACCATGGCTGTTCTGTAGACCATGAGCGTGGTGCTGGATTTGAGGTATCGGGCTTCAAACACTGTTCCTCAGGTGTCCAAAGCATGCACTGACACACTGGAGTCGATGCTGGATTTCATTGTCGATGTGTGCCCATGCCGAGAGAAGGCTCCCGAGGTGTGGGAAATGATCCACATTGTTCAGGGGCTCACCGTGGATCTTGATGGTCAGGGGAGCGGGAGTAGGCCAGTAGAGAACATTTGTTTTTCGGATGTTTAGTCTGAGGCCCATTCTCTCTTATGCTTCAGTGAATGTGGCGACAATAGTCTGTAGATCAGTCTCTGAGTGCGCACAGACAGACATTTCTTTCATTCATTTGTGGGACATGGGCGTCGCTGGCTGTCCAGCATTTATTGCCCATCCCTAGCCCAAGGACATTTGAGAGTCAACCACCTCACTGTGGCTCTGGAGTCACATGTAGGCCAGACCGGGTAAGGACACTAGATTTCCTTCTCTAAAGGACATTAATGAACCAGATGGGTTTTTACGACAATCAACAATGGTTTCATGGTCAACAGTAGATTCTTAATTTTTTTATTGAATTCAAATTCCACCATCGGCCTTGGCAGGATTCAAAACCAGGTCCCCAGAACATTAGCTGAGTTTCTGGATTAATGGTCTAGTGATAATACCACTAAGCCATCGCCTCCCCTCGAGAGTCTGTGTACTGCCGCCCTATGTCTGAGGTTGGGCTGGTCTTGGTTCTGGCCTGGAGAGGTCGGACATTGAAAGTTTCCCACTCATCCTGTAGGTTAGCTTGACTCCAGCGGGGAGCTTCATGGTGCTGGGTTGGAGTGTTGCTGCGGGGAAGGTGGATATGAACACTGGTGCGATGATGCAGCCCTCCTTGACCCCAACTTGCATTCGTACTGGTTGCCTCACTATCGGAAAGATGTGATTGCACTAGAGGGGGTGCAGAGGAGGTTTACCAGGATGTTGCCTGAGATGGAGCATTTGAGCTATAAGGAGAGATTAGATAGGTTTGATTTGTTTTCTTTAGAGTAGAGAAGGCCGAGGGGGACATGTTTGAGGCGAGGCTGAAAGGGTTAACATTTCTACACAACCTAAAGGGGTGGGGAGTGAGCAGAAAAAACTTGGCATAATTTTAAAAAATCTTCTCTCACAACAAAACAAACTTGATTTTCAACTTCATCTATTAATTTTGTTAAATTCCTCAACCTAATTATTTTAATTTGATCAGTTTTTGTTAGGGATGGGTATCTTCTGTTCTTTATAAACTGGTTCACTCGTTTTGTTAATTCTACACAGGCTCAGCGGATCAGAACCCAGACTTAATCATCCTTATCCTTTTTCTCCTTTTGCCACCGTTCCCTCTGTTTTGCGGGAGGGTCGTGGGGATTCCAATCAGACCTCATCATTTTATCATAAAAGTGAAATATTGTGGATGCTGGAATCTGAAACAAAAACAGAAAATGCTGGAAAATTTCAGCAAATCTGACAGCATCTGTGGAGAGAGAATAGAGCCAACATTTCAAGTCTGGATCACCCTTCATAAGAGCTCTTATGAAGTATCATCAAGACTCGAAACATTGGCTGTATTTTCTAACCATTTTAATCGATGTTTCTTGTTCTTAATTTCCAAATGGCAGGAACGAGACCTGTCCGGTCTCCACTCGAGCTCTGATTTTTCACAGGCTGTGCTTGGGTGGGATTATAACCATTAGAATCTACTCTCAGAGGTCTGCTCTGCTTTTCAGTCCAGTGCTACTTGGAGTATACCGTCACTTCGCCGACTATCGGATCACAAATCCCTCACAGTTCTTATCACAAATTTATGTTAAAATTATTTAAACAATGCTGAGAACGCTTCTTATCTTCTTAACCAACAACCTACCACCGTTTGTTTATTGGTCCGACACCCTTTTACTATATTTGGGTATCTCAGCCGCTGAACACCAGCCGGTCCTGGAATAAGTTTAATTCTAACTCATTCTGAGTAAATATTCTCACCAGGTCCTCTGTCGGGACCCTGCTGAGCAGCTTTAATGGTCCGTGATTGCAGAAACTGAGCAGTCACAGGAATGTGGTCAAGATAGTCCAGTCCCATAATGCTTCACATTCAATCTGCAGTCTTTCAATTATAACAGAATATGTGGCTGTATAGAAACATAGAAGATAGGACCAGGAGGCGGCCATTTGGCCCTTCCAGCCTGCTCCACCATTCATCACAATCATGGCTGATCGTCCAACTCAATAGCTGAGACTTGGTTGAAAGAGGGACAGGACTGGCAGCTGAATATTCCGGGGTACAAGTGTTTTAGGCGAGACAGAGGAAGGGCCAAAAGAGGTGGGGGAGTAGCAGTATTAGTTGGAGAGCATATTACAGCCGGTGCAGAGGGAGGACAATTCAGAGGGGTCGTGTAACGAGTTACTCTGGGTGGAGCTTAGAAACAGGAAGGGCGCAGTCACTATGTTGGGGGTATACTACAGGCCCCCCAACAGCCCAAGGGAAGTGGAAGAACGGATATGTCAGGAGATACTGGATAGGTGCAGGAAAAATAGGGTTGTTGTAGTGGGAGACTTCAATTTCCCTGGTATAGACTGGAAATCGCTGAGAGCAGGGACTCTGAATGGGGAGGAATTTGTAAAATGCGTACAGGAGGGTTCTTTGGAACAATATGTAGATAGCCCGACTAGAGAGGGGGCTATACTGAACCTCGTACTGGGGAATGAGCCCGGTCAGGTCTTCAAAGTTTCGGTAGGGGAACATGTGGTAAATAGTGACCACAATTCTGTTAGCTTTATGACAGTGATGGAAAAGGATGAGTGGTGTCCCAAGGGTAAGGTGTTGGATTGGGGGAAGGCTAACTTTAGTGGGATTAGGCAGAAATTGGCAGCTCTTGATTGGGAGAGGCTGTTTGAGGGTAAATCCACATCTGGCATGTGGGAGTCTTTTAAGGAACAGTTGTTAGGGCTACAGGATAGGCATGTGCCGGTTAAAAAGAAGAATAGGAAGGGTAGGATTCAAGAACCGTGGATAACCAGGGAAATTGAGGGAATGGTCAAAAAGAAAAGAGAGGCGTATGGTAGGTCCAGGCAGCTAAAAACGGAGGGAGCTCTGGAGGAGTACAAAGAAAGTAGGAAAGAACTCAAACGGGGAATTACAAGAGCAAAAAGGGGTCACGAAATGTTCATGGCAGACAGGATTAAGGAGAATCCCAAGGCATTTTATTCATACGTTAGGAACAAAAGGGTTGTCAGGGAAAAAATCGGACCTCTCAGGGACAAAAGTGGGGAATTATGCTTGGAGCCCAAAGAAGTAGGGGAGATCCTAAATGAAGACTTTGCGTCGGTATTCACAAAGGAGAGGGATGTGTTGACTGGGAGTGTCTCGGAGGGGAGTGTTGAACCGTTGGAGAAAATCTCCATTACAAAGGAGGAAGTGTTAGGTTTGTTAGAGAATTTAAAGACTGACAAATCCCCAGGGCCTGATGGAATCTATCCAAGGCTGCTCAGGGAGACAAGAGATGAAATCGCTGGGCCTCTGATGCAAATCTGATGCAAATCTTTGTCTCGTCACTGGACGCAGAGGTCCCAGAGGATTGGAGGATAGCTAATGTGGTCCCGTTATTTAAGAAGGGTAGGAAGGATAACAAAGAACAAAGAACAGTACAGCACAGGAAACAGGCCCTTCGGCCCTCCAAGCCTGTGCCGCTCCTTGGTCCAACTAGACCAATCGTTTGTATCCCTCCATTCCCAGGCTGCTCATGTGACTATCCAGGTAAGTCTTAGACGATGTCAGCGTGCCTGCCTCCACCACCCTACTTGGCAGCGCATTCCAGGCCCCCACCACCCTCTGTGTAAAAAACGTCCCTCTGATGTCTGAGTTATACTTCGCCCCTCTCAGCTTGAGCCCGTGACCCCTCGTGATCGTCACCTCCGACCTGGGAAAAAGCTTCCCACTGTTCACCCTATCTATACCCTTCATAATCTTGTATACCTCTATTAGATCTCCCCTCATTCTCCGTCTTTCCAAGGAGAACAACCCCAGTCTACCCAATCTCTCCTCATAGCTAAGACCCTCCATACCAGGCAACATCCTGGTAAACCTTCTCTGCGCTCTCTCCAATGCCTCCACGTCCTTCTGGTAGTGCGGCGACCAGAACTGGACGCAGTACTCCAAATGTGGCCTAACCAGCGTTCTATACAGCTGCATCATCAGACTCCAGCTTTTATACTCTATACCCCGTCCTATAAAGGCAAGCATACCATATGCCTTCTTCACCACCTTCTCCACCTGTGTTGCCACCTTCAAGGATTTGTGGACTTGCACACCTAGGTCCCTCTGTGTTTCTATACTCCTGATGACTCTGCCATTTATTGTATAACTCCTCCCTACATTATTTCTTCCAAAATGCATCACTTCGCATTTATCCGGATTAAATTCCATCTGCCACCTCTCCGCCCAATTTTCCAGCCTATCTATATCCTGCTGTATTGCCCGACAATGCTCTTCGCTATCCGCAATTCCAGCCATCTTCGTGTCATCTGCAAACTTGCTGATTACACCAGTTACACCTTCTTCCAAATCATTTATATATATCACAAATAGCAGAGGTCCTAGTACAGAGCCCTGCGGAACACCACTGGTCACAGACCTCCAGCCGGAAAAAGACCCTTCGACCACTACCCTCTGTCTCCTATGGCCAAGCCAGTTCTCCACCCATCTAGCCACTTCTCCTTGTATCCCATCAGCCTTAACCTTCTTAACCAACCTGCCATGTGGGACTTTGTCAAATGCCTTACTGAAATCCATATAGACGACGTCCACGGCCCTTCCTTCATCAACCGTTTTTGTCACTTCCTCAAAAAACTCCACCAAATTTGTAAGGCACGACCTCCCTCTTACAAAACCATGCTGTCTGTCACTAATGAGATTGTTCCGTTTTAAATGCACATACATCCTGTCTCTAAGAATCCTCTCCAACAACTTCCCTACCACGGACGTCAAGATCACCGGCCTATAATTTCCTGGGTTATCCCTGCTACCCTTCTTAAACAACGGGTCCACATTCGCTATCCTCCAATCCTCAGGGACCTCACCCGTGTCCAAAGAAGCGACAAAGATTTCCGTCAGAGGCCCAGCAATTTCACCTCTCGTCTCCCTGAGCAGTCGAGGATAGATGCCATCAGGCCCTGGGGCTTTGTCAGTTTTAATGTTCCCTAAAAAACCTAACACTTCCTCTCTTGTAATGGAGATTTTCTCTAACGGGTCAACACCTCCCTCCGAGACACTCCCGGTTAACACGCCCCTCTCCTTCGTGAATACCGATGCAAAGTATTCATTTAGGATCTCCCCTATTCCCTTGGGTTCTAAGCATAATTCCCCTCCTTTGTCCCTGAGAGGTCCGATTTTCTCCCTGACAACTCTTTTGTTCCTAACGTATGAATAGAATGCCTTAGGATTCTCCTTAATCCTGCCTGCCAAGAACATCTCGTGACCTCTTTTTGCCCTTCTAACTCCCCGTTTGAGATCTTTCCTACTCTCTCTGTATTCCTCCAGAGCTCCATCTGTTTTCAGTTGCCTGGACTTAACGTACGCCTCCCTTTTCATTTTAATCAGATCCTCAATTTCCCTGGTTATCCACGGCTCTCGAATCCTACCTTTCCTATCTTTCCTTTTTACAGGCACATGCCTATCCTGCAGCCTTATCAATAGTTCCTTAAAAGACTCCCACATGCCAGACGCGGACTTACCCTCGAACATCCTCTCCCAATCAACATCCACCAATTCCTGCCTAATCCGGCTATAGTCAGCCTTCCCCCAATTTAGCACCCTGCCCGTAGGACAGCACTCATCCTTGTCCATTACTATCCTAAAGTTAACAGAGTTGTGGTCACTATTTGCCACATGTTCCCCTACCGAAACTTTGACGACCTGACCGGGCTCATTTCCCAGAACTAGGTCCAGTATAGCCCCCTCTCTAGTCGGGCTATCTACATACTGTTCCAAAGAACCTTCCAGTACGCATTTTACAAATTCCTCCCCATCCGGTCCCCCAGCTCTAAGCACTTTCCAGTCTGTGCCAGGGAAATTAAAGTCCCCCACTACAACAACCCTATGTTTTCTGCACCTATCCAGAATCTCCTGACATATCCTTTCCTCCACTTCCCGTGGGCTGTTGGGTGGTCTGTAGTACACCCCCAGCATAGTGACTGCACCCTTCCTGTTTCTGAGTTCCACCCACAGCGACTCAGTACATGACCCCTCTAAGTTGTCTACCCTCTGCACCGCGGTAATATGCTCCTTAACTAATATCGCTACTCCCCCACCTTTTTTAGCCCCTCCTCTGTCTCGCCTAAAACACTTATACCCCGGAATATTCAGCTGCCAGTCCTGTCCTTCTTTTAACCAAGTTTCCGTCACCGCAACCACATCCAAATTCCGCACAAGCATTAAGGCCCTAAGTTCGTCTGTTTTACCCGTTACACTCCTCGCATTGAAGCAGATGCACTCCAGACCTCCAGGCCCAGTCAGGTCCTCCTCCTCCAGAGTGCTCCTCTTCTTAGCTAGCCTTGCCCTGGCCCCCAGCTCGACCCCAGCCTCAGTATTTACTGACCTCCTGTTTTGTTCCCCACCCCCCTGCCACACTAGTTTAAATCCTGCCGAAACACTCTAGCAAAACTCCCAGCCAGGATATTTGCTCCCTTCCAGTTAAGGTGTAACCCATCCTTTCTGTACAGTTGCCATCCTGACTTGAAGATTTCCCAGTTATCTAGGAATTTGAAACCCTCCCTCTTGCACCAGTCCTTTAGCCACGCGTTCAACTGTAGAATCTCCCTGTTCCGAGCCTCACTTGCACTAGGCACCGGGAGCAGTCCAGAGATTGCTACCCTGGAGGTCTTACTTTTTAGCCTAGCACCCAACTCCCTGAATTTCTCTCGTATGACCCCCCTGCTCTTCCTACCTACATCATTTCCCCCAATGTGTACAATCACATCCGTTTGACTACCTTCCTTTTTAAATATGCTTCCTACCCTCTCGGAGACATCCAGTACCCCGGCACCAGGGAGGCAGACTACCATCCTGGATTCTCGTTCAGTCCCACAGAAGCGCCTGTCCGTGCCTCTAACCATTGCGTCCCCCACAACTATCGCTCTCCTAAACCCCTTCTTTCCCTTCCGGACCCCTGAGCCTGTCTCCGTGGAGGCGATCTGGTCCTCGTGGCTTACCCCTGGAGGGTCATCCCCCTCCACAGAATCCAAAACAATATACCTATTTTGGAGGGGGACAACCACAGGGGATCCCTCCACAGACTGCTCACTCCCTTCCCTTCTCCCATCTGTTGCCCATCCCTTTCTCTGATGGGAGACTGCCACTGGGGTGCTTTCTGGCACATCACCCTTCTGACTATTACCCCTCCTAACCGTGACCCACGTGTCTTCCTTCTGAGACCCTGGTGTCACTACCTGACTATAACTTTTATCTATTACTCTCTCATTTTCCCTAACTAAACTGAGTTCATCGAGCCTCAGCTCCAGCTCCCTTACACGATCCTTCAGGAGTTGCAGTTCCACACATCTGGCACAGATATGGACTTCCGGGAGGCAAGTTGTCTCCAGGAACTCCCACATCCCACACCGAATGCAGTATACTGGCCTCCCACTCATACCAGCCATGTCCTTTTTAGTTTTGGGGATAAAAAAAAAAGGGGGTGTAACCGAATAAAAACAAACAAACAAACTTCCTCGCCTAAGCCCTGTGAGCGAAAGCCCTTATAGCTCTCACTCTGTCCCCTGCTCACTCCGCTGCCCGCTAACGACGCTGCCCGCTCAAAGGTGCGGCCTACTTTTAAACCCTCCAAAACCTTCCCAGGCTGCTGCTGGGCCTATTTCCTGTTTAGAAAAAAAACCTCCGATTTCTTTCACTAATTTAACTGAAAAATAATTAAATAAATTAGTGCACACACAAGCTCCCTTACCCTCAGCCTGCTCCTGTGGAACAATGAGGCTGAAACCTCCAAGTTAAGCACTTTTAAACCCTCCAAAACCTTCCCAGGCTGCTGCTGGGCCTATTTCCTGTTTAGAAAAAAAACCTCCGATTTTTTTCACTAATTTAACTGAAAAACCCGGGTAATTATAGGCCGGTGAGCTTGACGTCCGTGGTGGGGAAGTTGTTGGAGAAGATTCTTAGAGATAGGATGTATGCGCATTTAGAAAGGAATAAACTCATTAACGATAGTCAGCATGGTTTTGTGAGAGGGAGGTCATGCCTCACTAACCTGGTGGAGTTTTTTGAAGAAGTGACCAAAATGGTTGATGAGGGAAGGGGCGTGGATGTCGTCTATATGGACTTTAGTAAAGCGTTTGACAAAGTCCCTCATGGTAGGCTGGTGAAAAAGGTTGGATCTCATGGGATAAAGGGGGAGGTGGCTAGATGGGTGGAGAACTGGCTTGGTCACAGAAGACAGAACAAAGAACAAAGAACAAAGAACAATACAGCACAGGAACAGGCCCTTCGGCCCTCCAAGCCCGCGCCGCTCCCCGGTCCAGGATTGAATCCTGAATCCAGGATCCCCGCCCAATTTTCCAGCCTATCTACATACAGAGGGTGGTAGTGGAAGGGTCTTTTTCCGGCTGGAGGCCTGTGACTAGTGGTGTTCCGCAGGGCTCTGTATTGGGACCTCTGCTGTTTGTGATTTATATAAATGATCTGGAAGAAGGTGTAACTGGGGTGATCAGTAAGTTTGCGGACGACACAAAATTGGCAGGACTTGCAGATAGTGAGGAGCATTGTCAGAAGCTACAGAAGGATATAGATAGGCTGGAAATTTGGGCAAAGAAATGGCAGATGGAGTTCAATCCAGATAAATGCGAAGTGATGCATTTTGGTAGAAATAATGTAGGGAGGAGCTATACGATAAATGGCAGAACCATAAAGGGTGTAGATACGCAGAGGGACCTGGGTGTGCAAGTCCACAGATCCTTGAAAGTGACGTCACATTTGGAGAAGGTGGTGAAGAAGGCATATGGCATGCTTGCCTTTATAGGACGGGGCATAGAGTATAAAAGTTGGGGTCTGATGTTGCAGATGTATAGAACGTTGGTTCGGCCGCATCTGGAATACTGCGTCCAGTTCTGGTCGCCACACTACCAGAAGGACGTGGAGGCTTTGGAGAGAGTACAGAGGAGGTTTACCAGGATGTTACCTGGTATGGAGGGGCTTAGTTATGAGGAGAGATTGGGTAAACTGGGGTTGTTCTCCCTGGAAAGACGGAGGATGAGGGGAGACTTAATAGAGGTGTATAAAATTATGAAAGGCATAGATAGGGTGAACGGTGGGAAGCTTTTCCCCAGGTCGGTGGTGACGTTCACGAGGGGTCATAGGTTCAAGGTGAAGGGGGGGAGGTTTAACACAGATATCAGACGGACATATTTTACACAGAGGGTGGTGGGGGCCTGGAATGCGCTGCCAGGCAAGGTGGTGGAGGCAGACACACTGGGAACGTTTAAGACTTATCTAGACAGCCATATGAACGGAGTGGGAATGGAGGGATACAAAAGAATGGTCTAGTTTGGACCAGGGAGCGGCGCGGGCTTGGAGGGCCGAAGGGCCTGTTCCTGTGCTGTATTGTTCTTTGTTCTTTGTAATAGCCTAATGCTGCTTTCTCCCCATAACCTTTGATCCCATTTGCCCCAAATGCTATATCTAGATGTCTCTTGAATACATTTAATGTTTTAGCGTCAATTACTTCCTGTCGTAATGAATTCCACGGGCTCACCACTCTTTCGGTGAAGAAACATCTCCTCATCTCCATCCTAAATGGTCTACCCTGGATCCTCAGACTGTGACTCCTGGTCCTGGTTTCCCCCATCGTCGGGAACATTCTCCCTGCATCTACCCTGTCTAGTCCTGTTGGAATCTTATAAGTCTCTATGAGATCCTCACTCACTCATCTGAACTCCAGCAGAAACAATTCTAACCTAGTCAATCTCTCCTCATACATCCCCAGAATCAGCCTGGTAAACCTTCGCTGCACTCCCTCAACAGTAAGAAGATCCTTCCTCAGAAAAGGAGACCAAAACTGCACACAATACTGTAGGTGTGGCCTTACCAAGGCCCTATATAATTGCAACAACACATTCCTGCTCCTTTGCTCAAAACCTCTCGCAAGGAAGGCCAACACACCATTTGCCTTCTTTACCATCTGCTGCACCTGCATGCTTACCTTCAGTGATTGGTGCACAAGGGCACCCAGGTCCCGCTGCACACTCCCCTCTCCCAATTTACAGCCATTCAGGTCAGGTCAGCCTTCTGGTTTTTCCTTCACATTTATCCAAATTATACTGCATCTGCCATTGATTTGCCTGCTCAGCCACTTCTGCAGATCATGCTGAAGGATCTCCGCATCCTCATCACAGTTCATCCTCCCACCCAACTTTGTATCATCTGAAAACTTTCAGATGTTACATTTTGTTCCCTCACCCAAATCATTAATATATATTCTGAATTTGACTTTGTCAAACGCTTTCTGAAAGTTCAAATATACTACATCAACTGGCTTCCCCTTGTCAACTCTACTAGTTACATAGAAACATAGAAACATAGAAACCCTACAGTGCAGAAGGAGGCCATTCGGCCCATCGAGTCTGCACCGACCACGATCCCACCCAGGCCCTACCCCCACATATTTACCCGCTAATCCCTCTAACCTACGCATCCCAGGACTCCAAGGGGCAATTTTTAACCTGGCCAATCAACCTAACCCGCACATCTTTGGACTGTGGGAGGAAACGGGAGCACCCGGAGGAAACCCACGCAGACACGAGGAGAATGTGCAAACTCCACACAGACAGTGACCTGAGCTGGGAATCGAACCCGGGACCCTGGAGCTGTGAAGCAGCAGTGCTAACCACTGTGCTACCGTACATCTTCAAAGAATTCCAACAGATTTGTCAAACATGATTTCCGCTTTGTAAATCCATGCTGACTCTATCTGATCCTGTCACTGCTTTCTAAATGCTCCGCTATAAAGTCCTTGATAATGGATTTGAGAATTTTTCCCACTACCGATGTTAGGTTTACTGGTCTATAATTCCCTGTTTTCTCTCTACCTCCCTTTTTGAATATTGGAGTGACATTAGCTACCCTTCAATCTGCAGGGACTGTTCCAGAGTCTCTAGAATCCTGGAAGATGACCACCAATGCATCCACTAACTCTAGAGCCACTTCCTTAGGTACTCTATGTAGCTGCCTCGGTCATGGTCAACCTCAACACTGCCTTCTTGAACAGTACACCCACAGTGCTGTTAGGGAGGGAATTCCAGCTACACATTCCAGACTTTCACTAGACTGTAGGTTGATGCCAGATTGATATATTCCATTCAACCACACGCAAGGTGAGTTATTCCAATTCCTTTATTCACCAGGACAATATATTCGCAATATCTTTAAAACAGAAATTAAATATTCCCACTGAATTTCAGGTATTAACATATTCTGTTAGTTTGTTCTTTATTGTCAATGTCAGACTGGGGTTGTTCCCCTTGGAGCAAAGGAGGTTGAGGGGAGACTTGATAGAGGTGGACAGGATTCTGACAGGTTTAGATAAGGTGGACGAAGAAAAGCTGTTCCCATTAGCTGATGGGATAAGGCGAGGGGGACGTCGATTTAAGGTTTTGGGTCAGAGATGCAGGGGGGGAATGTGAGGAAGAATATTTTGATGCAGCGAATGGTAATGACCTGGAACTCGCTGCCTATGAAGTGGAGGAAGTGGAGACAATAAATAATTTCAAAGGAGATTGGATAGGCATCTGGGGAGTTCCAAACAGAAATGCTGACTAAATATCTCTGAACTTCCTCACACCGTGTCACTCTGCGATCCTTGTGAAATGTGAAACCAGGTATTCACAACAAGACTCAAAAAGCATCAGCCCACTGGAGGCAAAGTCATGAGACTGTCCAGTCCATCAGAAAGAAACGCTCCGACCCTCCCCATTGACCAACTGTGAGAAAGAACAAAATGCAGTCCTGGATGTAACTGAGAGCAGAAGCAATAACAGCAAAATGCAACCCCGGTAATCATTCGTGAACTTGTTGGTGTCTCAGCACATTGGATAACTGAGTGAATCCCTTCGCACGCTGAGAGCAGGTGAACAGCCTCTCCCCAGTGTGAACTCCCTTGTGTGTCCACAGGGCAGATGGCTGTTTAAATCTCTTGCCACAGTCAGAGCAGGTGAACGGTTTCTCCCCAGTGTGAACTCGATCATGTGTCCGCAGGCTGGATAAGTCAGTGAATCTTTCCCCACACTGAGAGCAGGTGAATGGTCTCTCCCCAGTGTGAACTCGTTGGTGTTGCTGCAGGCTGAATAACGAGTGAATCCCTCCCCACACTGAGAGCAGATGAATGGCCTCTCCCCAGTGTGGCTGTGCCGATGAATTTCCAGCAGAGATGGGGCTCTGTATCCCTTCCCACAGTCCGCACATTTCCATGGTTTCTCCATGGTGCAGGTGTCGTTGCCTCTCTCTTAGGTGGACAATCAGTTGAAGCCTTGCCCACACACAAAATACGAGTACAATCTCTCCCCACTGTGAATGGGGTGATATTTATTCAGGCTGTAGTAAGTTGGTTAAAGCTCTTTAGTCAGAACACTCTCACTCGAGTGTGTTGGTGCTTTCCAGTCACACTGATGTTTGAAATCTTTTCAAATCGACAGACCGGACAATCATTTCTCCTTCTAGATTCAAAATCTGATTATATTCAAGTCCCAAAAAATATGACTCTGTCAGATCTGGACGTGATGTTTGAGATTTTGCCCTGTGATTCCTCTTTCAATATCCTGTGAAACGAGTTTACAAAAGTCATCACTGTCAGTACAGGATAGAAATTCAGAACAGACAATTCTAGTTTCTATGCAACATTCTTTCCTCTCTCATTCCCCAAAAGCTGTAAATCTCCATCCCACACACTATCCCTCAGTTCTCACTCTGCTGTATCTAATATTCACCTTCCCAATTCTTCTGAAGGTTCAGATTCAGGCGGATTGGCAGATCCATGTTCATTGATTTCTGTTCTGGACAGAGGGACCAGAACAAATAGGAGCTGCAGTTGGCCATTTGGCCCATCGAGTCTTTTAAACCATTCATCATTGGCTGATCAACCTCAGCATCGTTCTCCCCACACTCAACCCATATCCCTTGATATCTTCAATATCTAAAAATCAGTCAATTCCTCACCTGAAAATACTTGATGACTGAGGCTCCACAGTCCTCAGGAGGTGAGAATTCAGAAGCTTCACCACATCGGCTGCCGTCAGTGGTGGTGGAGGCAAACTCAATAGGGTCTTTTAAGAGACTCCTGGATGAGTACATGGGACTTAATAGGATGGAGGGCTATAGGTAGGCCTAAAAGGTAGGGATATGTTCGGCACAACTTGTGGGGCCGAAGGGCCTGTTTTGTGCTGTAGTTTTTCTATGTTTCTATCCTTGAGTGAAGAAATCCCTCCTCATCTTAACTTTCTATCCATCTTCCCGTCTGTTCCCCATAACCCTTGACACTCTTGTCAGTCAAAAATCAGTCTAACTCATCCTGGAATATATTTAATGACCCTCAGCCTTCACTGGTCCCTGTGGAAGAGAAATGCAAAAGATTAGCAATTCTCTGAGGGAAGACATGTCTGGAAATATATAACACAGCTCAAGTCCTATATTACAAGTCTATGGATGCTATTTAAAAATGAAACTGGATGGGCACTTGAGGGAAATAAACTTTCAGGGGAATGGGCGTATAGAAGGGGAATGGGACTGGATTATTCTACAGAGAGTCAGCATGGATGGGAGTTACCAAATGGATTCCTTCTGTGCTGTAATGACTCTATGACTGGAAATATATAACATAGCTACAGCATTACATTACAAGACTAGAAATAATAATTGTACTTTATTAGCGAACCATAAATAATATATTTAATCTGTATTATATAACAACACTAGACATAACGCTGTCCTAAATTAATTTACTATCTCCTTAAATGTCAGCCATCTCCTGGGGAAACCAGTCCTTTAATTGTGAACCAAAAGAGAAAATGCTGGAAAGTCTCAGCAGGTCTGGCAGCATCTGTAAGGAGAGAAAAGAGCTGACGTTTAGAGTCCAGATGACCCTTTGTCAAAGCTTTCTTTAGCTTTGAATGAGTGATCACAATATGGTTGAATTTCTAATACAGATGGAGGGTGAGAAAGTAGGGTCCCAAACCAGTGTCCTCTGCTTGAACAAGGGGGATTACAATAGGATGAGGGCGGAGTTGGCTAATGTAGACTGGGAACACAGACTAATTGGTGGGACAGTTGAGGAACAGTGGAGAATTTTTAAGGAGATCTTTCTCAGTACTCAGCAAAAATATATTCCAGTGAAAAAGAAGGAATGTAAGAAAAGGGATAACCAGCCATGGATAACTAAGGAAATAAAGGAGAGTATCAAATTAAAAACCAATGCATACAGAGTGGCCAAAATTAGTGGGGAACTAGAAGATTGGGAAGGCTTTAAAAAACAACAAAGAACGACTAATTAAGCAATAAAGAAAGGAAAGATAGATTATGAAAGTAAACTAGCACAAAATATAAAAACTGATAGTAAAAGTTTTTACAAATATATAAAACGGAAAAGAGTAGCTAAAGTAAATGTTGGTCCCTTAGAAGATGAGAAGGGGGATTTAATAATAGGAAACGAGGAAATGGCCGAGGCCTTAAACAAGTTTTTTGTGTCGGTCTTCACAGTGGAGGACACAAATAGCATACCAATAATTGACGGTCATGGGACTGTAGGGGGTGAGGACCTTAAAACGATCACTATTACTAAAGAGGTAGTGCTGGGTAGGCTAATGGGACTAAAGGTAGACAAGTCCCCTGGTCCAGATGGAATGCATCCCAGGGTACTAAAAGAAACGGCAGAAGTAATAGCAAATGCATTAGTTGTAATTTATCAAAATTCACTGGACTCTGGGGAGGTGCCAGCTGATTGGAAAACAGCTAATGTAACGCCACTGTTTAAAAAAGGAGGTAGACAACAGGCAGGTAACTACAGGCCGGTTAGCTTAACATCCGTAGTTGGGAAAATGCTGGAATCTATCATTAAGGAAGAAATAGCAGGACACCTGGAAAAGAATGGTTCAATCAAGCAGACGCAGCATGGATTCATGAAGGGAAAGTCATGTTTGACTAATTTACTGGAATTTTTTGTGGTTGACAGAGGGGAACCGGTGGATATGATGTATTTAGATTTCCAGAAGGCATTCGATAAGGTGCCTCACAAAAGGTTGCTGCAGAAATTAAAGGGACACGGAGTTGGGGGTAAAGTGTTAGCATGGACTGAGGATTGGCTATCTAACAGAAAGCAGAGAGTCAGAATAAATGGGTGCTTTTCCAGTTGGCAATCAGGGACTAGTGGCGTGCCGCAGGGATCGGTGCTGGGGCCTCAACTATTTACCATATACATAGACGATCTGGAGGAGGGGACCGAGTGTAGCGTAACAAAGTTTGCGGATGACATATGACATTTTCATAAATGACCTGGATGAGGAAGTGGAGGGATGGGTCGGTAAGTTTGCCGACGACACAAAGGTTGGTGGGGTTGTGGATAGTCTGGAGGGATGTCAGAAGTTACAGAGGGACATAGATAGGGTGCAAGACAGGGCGGAGAAGTGGCAGATGGACTTCAACCCAGATAAATGCGTAGTGGTCCATTTTGGCAGGTCAAATGGGATGAAGGAGTACAATATAAAGGGAAAGATTCTTAGTACGGCAGAGGATCAGAAGGGCCTTGGGGTCCGGGTCCACAGGACTCTAAAATCGGCCCTGCAGGTGGAGGAGGTGGTTCAGAAGGCATATGGTGTGCTGGCCTTTATCAATCGAGGGATTGAGTTTAGGAGTCAGGGGATAATGATGCAGCTATATAAGACCCTCGTCAGACCCCACTTGGAGTACTGTGCTCAGTTCTGGTCGCCTCATTACAGGAAGGATGTGGAAAAGATTGAAAGGGTGCAGAGGAGATTTACAAGGATGTTGCCTGGATTGAGTGGCATGCCTTATGAGGATAGGCTGAGGGAGCTCGGTCTTTTCTCCTTGGAGAGACGTAGGATGAGAGGAGACCTATTAGAGGTATATAAGATGTTGAGAGGCATAGATCGGGTGGACTCTCAGAGGCTTTTTCCCAGGGTGGAAATGGCTGCTACGAGAGGACACAGGTTTAAGGTGCTGGGGGGTGGGTACAAGGGAACTGTTCGGGGGAAGTTTTTCACACAGAGGGTGGTGGGCGAGTGGAATCGGCTGCCGTTAGTGGTGGTGGAGGCAAACTCAATAGGGTCTTTTAAGAGACTCCTGGATGAGTACATGGGACTTAATAGGATGGAGGGTTATAGGTAGGCCTAGAAGGTAGGGATATGTTCAGCACAACTTGTGGGGCCGAAGGGCCTGTTTTGTGCTGTAGTTTTCTACGTTTCTATGACACAAAGATGAGTGGGAAAGCAAATTGCGTGGAGGACACAGAAAGTATGCAGGGAGATTTGGATAGGCCAAGTGAGTGGGCAAGAATCTGGCAGATGGGGTATAACGTTGGTAAGTGTGAGGTTATCCACTTTGGAAGGAATAATAGTAAAATGGACTATTATTTAAACGGTGAAAAATTACAACATGCTACTGTGCAGAGAGACCTGGGGGTCCTTGTGCATGAATCACAAAAACCCAGTTTGCAGGTGCAGCAGGTAATCAAGAAGGCAAATGGAATGTTGGCCTTTATCACGAGAGGGATGGAGTATAAAAGCAGGGAGGCCATGCTGCAACTGTACAGGGTACTGGTGAGGCCGCACCTAGAGTACTGTGTACAATTTTGGTCCCCTTATTTAAGAAAGGATATATTAGCTTTGGAGGGGGTACAGAGAAGGTTCTGTACAGGTTGATTCCGGAGATGACGGGGTTAGCTTATGAGGAGAGATTGAGTAGACTGGGCCTGTACTCATTGGAGTTTAGAAGGTTGAGGGGAGATCTTATAGAGACATATAAGATAATGAAGGGGCTAGACAGGTAGAAGCAGCGAGGTTATTTCCACTTACAATGGAAACAAGAACTAGGGGGCATTGCCTCAAAATACGGGGGAGTCAATTTAGAACAGAGTTGAGGAGGAACTTCTTCTCCCAGAGGGTAGTGAATCTTTGGAATTCTCTGTCCAATGAAGCAGTAGAGGCTACCTCATTAAATGTGTTTAAGTCACAGATAGATAGATTTTTAACCATTAAGGAAATTAAGGGTTATGGGGAGCGGGCGGGTAAGTGGAACTGAACCCACTATCAGATCAGCCATGATCTTATTGAATGGCGGAGCAGGCTTGAGGGGCTAGATGGCCTACTCCTCCTAGTTCTTATGTTCTTACGTTCTTTGTCAAAGCTTTGTCTTTAATTGTGAACATGAGGAAAGAGACCATCCTTTTAGCCAGACAAATAGATGTGTCAAGCTGAGGGAGCAAAGGATGTGAATGTCTTTAAGAGAGAGAGAGACCTGGGCCAACCTTTCCAGAGTCTGCACCTTCCCTGGATTCACTTCCTTTCCCTTCAGTTGCCGTAAGTCCCCAATTTCCCCCAGAATGAGAAAATAAATGGAAAGGGGGAGAAAAGAAAGTGTTTTACTCACAGATGTCAGATACAGAAGGAAGTTTGAGTCTGTCTGAAGCTCAATCTTCATTCAGAGAGAGAGAAGCAGCAGCTTTGCTGGGCAGTGATGAGCAGATGAACAAGCTCATTGTCCAACTTCCGCATTCAGACAATGGGTGAACTCTGTTTGGCTGAGATGCAGAGCCTTTCTGGTTCCCCAGAATTCCCACTGGTCAATATCTCAGCATGAAGGTCAGCGGGCTCTCCTCCACACATGTGCAGCTTTCCCTCTCCCTTGGACATGCGCAGTCCCGGGGCGAGAGGGAGGGGGAGATCACCGAGCGGCTTCTCGCTCTGGCCGGAGCCTTCAGCCGGTTGCCTGGGAATCTTGATTCGAGGAGGTGCAGGGGGAGAGGGAACAATGGGTAGGGGCGGGGCTCCTGTGTCTGCGCGCCGGGCCTGCGCACTGGAACCCGGAGATGTCACCGCGAAGCGGAGTAATTCCGATTGGCTGATTTAGGCAGGGCTCCATTGTGAAGTCACAATGCGGAAGTTGGCCAATGAGCTTCAGACTAAAACTTCCTCCTCTGTGCAACAGTCATAGAGGTTTACAGCATGGAAACAGGCCCTTCGGCCCAACTTGTCCATGCCGCCCTATTTTTTAAAACCCCTAAGCTAATCCCAATTGCCCGCATTTGGCCCATATCCCTCTATACCCATTGTACTCATGTAACTATCTAAATGCTTTTTAAAAGACAAAATTGCCTCTACGACGACCTCTGGCAGCTTATTCCAGATACTCACCACCCTCTGTGTGAAAAAATTGCCCCTCTGTACACCTTTGTATCTCTCCCCTCTCAGCTTAAACCTATGCTCTCTAGTTTTAGACTCCCCTACATTTGGGAAAAGATATTGACTATCTAGCTGATCTATGCCCCGCATTATTTTAAAGACCTCTATAAGATCACCCCTCAGCCTCCTACGCTCCAGAGAAAAAAGTCCCAGTCTATCCAGCCTCTCCTTATAACCCAATCCATCAAGTCCCGGTAACATCCTAGTAAATCTTTTCTGCATTCTTTCTAGTTTAATAATATCCTTTCTGTAATAGGGTGACCAGAATTGCACACAGTATTCCAAGTGTGGCCTTACCAATGTCTGGTACAACTTCAACAAGAAGTCCCAACTCCTGTATTCAATGTTCTGACCGATGAAACCAAGCATGCCGAATGCCTTCTTCACCACTCTGTCCACCTATGACCCACTTTCAAGGAGCTATGAACATGTATCCCTTGATCTCTTTGTTCTGTAACTCTCCCCAACGCCCTACCATTAACTGAGTAAGTCCTGCCCTGGTTCAATCTACCAAAATACATCACCTCGCATTTGTCTAAATTAAACTCCATCTGCCATTTGTCAGCCCACTGGCCCAATTGATCAAGATCCCATTGCAATTGGAGATAATTTTCTTCACTGTCCACAATGCCACCAATCTTAGTGTCATCTGCAAACTTACTAACCATGCCTCCTATCTTCTCATCCAAATCATGAATATAAATGACAAATAACAGTGAACCCAGCACTGATCCCTGAGGCACACCGCTGGTCACAGGCCTCCAGTTTGAAAAACAACCCTCTACAATCACCCTCTGGCTTCTGTCAAGAAGCCAATTTTGTATCCATTTAGATACCTCACCCTGGATCCCGTGAGATTTAACTTTATACAACAACCTACCATGCGGTACCTTGTCAAAGGCCTTGCTAAAGTCCATGTAGACAACATCAACTGCACTGCCCTCATCTACCTTCTTGATTACCCCTTCAAAAAACTCAATCAAATTTGTGAGACATGATTTTCCACCCACAAAGCCATGCTGACTGTCCCTACTCAGTCCTTGCGTCTCTAAATGCCTGTGGATCCTGTCTCTCAAAATACCTTCCAACAATTTACCCACTACAGATGTGAGGCTCACTGGCCTGTAGTTCCCAGGCTTTTCCCTGCAGCCCTTTTTAAACAAAGGCACAACATTTGCTACTCTCCAATCTTCAGGCACCTCACCCGTGACTATCGATGATTCAAATATCTCAGCTAGGGGACCCGCAATTTCCTCCCTAGCCTTCCGCAATGTCCTGGGATACACTTCATCAGGTCCCCGGGATTTATCTACCTTGATGCGCTTTAAGACTTCCAGCACCTCCTTCTCTGTAATATGTACATTCCTCAAGACATCACTATTTATTTCCCCAAGTTCCCTAACATCCATGCTTTTCTCAACAGTAAATACTGATGAGAAATATTCATTTAGGATCTCACCCATCTCTTATGGATCCGCACATAGATGACCATGTTGACCCTTAAGAGGCCCTACTCTCTCCCTTGTTACTCTTTTGCCCTTTATGTATTTGTAGAAGCTCTTTGGATGTTCCTTTGCCTTATCTGCCAAAACAATCTCATGTCCCCTTTTTGCCCTCCTGATTTCTCTCTTAACTCTACTCGTACACCCACTATACTCTTCAAGGGATTCACTTGATCCCAGCTGCCTATGCATGTCATGTGTCTCTTTCTCCTTGGTAAGAAGTTTAACAACACCAGGTTAAAGTCCAACAGGTTTATTTGGTAGCAAAAGCCACACAAGCTTTCGGAGCTCCAAGCCCCTTCTTCAGGTGAGTGGGAATTCTGTTCACAAACAGGGCAAATAAAGACACAGACTCAATTTACATGAATAATTATTCATGTAAATTGAGTCTGTGTCTTTATATGCCCCGTTTGTGAACAGAATTCTCACTCACCTGAAGAAGGGGCTTGGAGCTCCGAAAGCTTGTGTGGCTTTTGCTACCAAATAAACCTGTTGGACTTTAACCTGGTGTTGTTAAACTTCTTACTGTGTTTACCCCAGTCCAACGCCGGCATCTCCACATCTTTCTTCTTGACCAGGGCCTCAATATCCCGAGTCATCCAAGGTTCCCTACTTCTGCCAGCCTTGCCCTTCACTCTAAGAGGAATGTACTTTCCCTGAACCCTGGTTAACACACTTTTGAAAGCATGCCACTTACCAGACGTCCCTTTGACTGCCCACAGACTCCTCCAATTAACTTTTGAAAGTTCCTGCCTGATACCATCAAAATTGGCCTTGCCCCAATTTAGAATTTTAACTTTTGGGCCAGACCTATCATTCTCCATAGCTATCATGTGTGAGGAAATAAATGTTTCCCCCTTTCCATTTCCTTTCTCATTCTGGGGGAAATTGGGGACTTGCAGCAACTGAAGGAAAAGGAAGTAAATCCAGTCTGTATATTGCACACATTTTTAGCCCAGTCATATCGGCATATATCTATCTGGCAGCCTGCATGGAGATTTTCAGCTGTGTGTGTCCAGGACAGAAAGCAGTGAGCATGAATCTGTCAATCGGCATCTTAAGGAGCATTAGGAGGGTGAATATTCGATACAGCAGAGTGAGAATGGAGGGAGAGTGTGTGGGATGGAGATTTACGGCTTTTGGGGAATGAGAGGAAAAAATGTTCCAGAGATTAGAATTGTCTGTTCTCAATTTCTACCCTGTACTGACACTGATGACTTTTGTAAACTTATTTTACAGGATATCTGAAGGTGAGGATTTACTGACAGAAATCTCAAACTAAGCTTCACATTAACACCTCACTCAATTTACTACGACCGGAATATCATTGATCTTTGAATCTAGAAGGAGAAATGTTTCTCTGTTCTATCTGTTTCATAAGATTTTAAACATCAGTGTGACTGGAAAAGCACTGAGAAGCACACACACACACACCCGAGTGAGAGTGTTCCAGTGCACTGAGTGTGGAAAGAGCTTTAACCAGTTCCACAGTCTGAAAATACATCGCAGCATTCACAGCGGGGAGAGACTGTACCCGTGTTGTGTGTGAGATTTAACTGATTGTTTAACCTGGAGAGACACAAGGACACCCACACCATGGAGAAACCGTGGAAATGTGGGGACGTGGGAAGGGATACTGACACCCATCTCGGCCGGAAATTCATCGATGCAATCGCAATGGTGTGCGGCCATTCACCTGCTCTGTGTGTGGGAAGCAATTTGCTCAGTTATCCAACCTGCTGAAACACTCACATCAATGAGAGACCCTTTAAATGCTCTGACTGTGGGAGTAGCTTCAAATGTTCTACAGTTGGGCGGCACAGTAGCACAGTGGTTAGCACTGCTGCTTCACAGCTCCAGGGACCTGGGTTCGATTCCCGGATTGGGTCACTGTCTGTGTGGAGTTTGCACATTCTCCTCGTGTCTGCGTGGGCTTCCTCCGGATGCTCCGGTTTCCTCCCACAGTCCAAGATGTGCGGGTTAGGTTGATTGGCCAGGTAAAAAAAAAAAAATTGCCCCTTAGAGTCCTGAGATGCGTAGGTTAGAGGGATTAGCGGCTAAATATGTGGGGGTAGGGCCTGGGTGGGATTGTGGTCGGTGCAGACTCGATGGGCCGAATAGCCTCCTTCTGCACTGTAGGGTTTCTATGATCTATGAGTTCTGATGTCCCACCAGCTCATTCACACTGAGAAGAAACCGTTCAGCTGCTCTCACTGCTCAGAGAGATTGAGAAGGTCATCCAACCCACGGTTACACCAGTGAGTTCACACTGGGGAGAGGCCATTCACCTGCTCTGCATATGGGAAGCAATTTGCTTAGTCATCCAATCTGTTGAGGCACAATCTCACTCACATCAATGAGAGACCTTTTAAATGCTGACTGTGGGAGTGGCTTCAAAAGCTCTCAACACCTGGTGTCCTACCAGTGCATTCACACTGAGGAGAGACCGTTTAGCTGCTCTCACTGCACAAAGAGATTTAGAACATCATCCCACCTGCGGGAACACCAGCAAGTTCATACCGGGGAGAAACTTTTCAGCTGCTCTGACTGTGGGAAAGGATTCAGTAAGTTAACTAATTTGCAAACACACCAGCGAGTTCACAATTGATCACAGTGGTTGAATTCTCCTGTTCTTCCTGAAGTTAATCCCATCCAGCACAGAACCATGTTCATTCTGTCAGTTGGTGAGGAGGGAGGTTCATAGGATTTCTTTCTGCCGTACTGGTCGGTCTTATGACTTTCTCTCTCCCACTCCCACGTGGGGTTCTGCTCCTCATTGTCTGTCTGCGCAGGATTGACCCAATGGGAATTCTGGAGGACCGAAAGGACACTGCTCCTCCAGCCAATCAGAGCTCCCCATTGTCTGAATGCGGAAGTTGGGCAATGAGCTTGTTCACCTGCTCACCACTGCCCAGCAAAGCTGCTGCTCCTCTCTGAATGAAGATTGAGCTTCAAACTTCCTCCTGTCTCCAACATCTGTGAGTAAAACACTTTCTTTTCTCCCCCTTTCCATTTCTTTTCTCAATCTGTACTTTAATTTTTAACTTCCAGGTCACCACACTCTGCCTAAATAAAGATCCTCCTCACATTCTTCATGTATCTGTAACCAGCTAATACAGTGTATTACACACATCATCAGTCTGCTCATTTATGTCCAAATATAAAACTTTCAAGTGGTTGTCAGTTTGATTTTCAACTCTGTGTCCAGGACAGGAAGCAGTGAGCATGGGTCTGTCAATCAGCACCGTCAGGAGAATTGGGAGGGTGAATATTAGATACAGCAGTGTGAGAATGGAGAGGGAGTGTGTGGGAGGAAGATTTACAGCTTTTGGGGAATGAGAGAAGAAAGAAAGTTCTATAGAAACTAGAATTGCCTGTTCTCAATTTCTACCCTGTACTGACAGTGATGACTTTTGTAAACTCTTTTTACAGGATATCCAAAAGGGAGGATTTACAGACAAAAATTACAAACCAAATGTCACATTAACATCTGACAGAGTCACTCAATTCATTGAGACTTGAATGCTATTGGCCTTTGAATCTAAAAGGAGAAATGTTTCTTTGTTCTACCTGCTTCAGCAGGCTTTAAACATCAGTGAGACTGAAAAAGGCCTGACTCACACACACAACTGAGGATTTTTCCCATGCATCGACTTTGGAAAGAGCTTTCCAGTTACACAATGAAAAAATATTGCACAATTACAACAGGGAGAGACCATATTATTTTTCTGTGTGAGACTCCAACTTATGGTCAAACCTGGAGTGAGACAAGGACACCCGCACCATGGAGAAACCATGGAAATGTGGAGACTCTGGGAAGGGATGCAAAACCCCTCCTGAGCTGGAAACTCATCCATGCAATCACACTAGGGAGAAGCCATACGTGCTCTGACTGTGGGCAGGGATTCACTCGGTTACGTCATCTGCAGAGACACCAGCACGTTCACACCAGGGAGAGGCCATTAAACTGCTCGATGTGTGGGAAAAGAATTACCCAGTTATCCACCCTGTTGAAACACAAAGTTAAACACCAATGAGAGACCATTTAAATGCCATGACTGTGGGAGTGGTTTCAAAAGCTCTCAGGTGATGTCCTACCAGCACATTCACTCTGAGGAGAGACCGTTCAGCTACTTTCACTGCACAAAGAGGTTCAGAACATCATCCAACTCATGAGTACACCAGCAAGTTTACAATGGGGAGAGACCGTTCACCTATTCTGAGTCGGAAGAGATTCACTCAGTTATCCAAGCTGCAGACACACCATGACTGATCTGTTTGTGTTGAGTTCCACATTCTCGTTCCACACCCAATAATTTTGATTCCCTTATCCAACAAGAATTGATATAAAGGAAAATATCTGCTGTTGCTGGAATCTGAAACAAAAACAGAAAATGCAGGACAATCTCAGCAAGTCTGACAGCATCTGTAAAGAGAGAGAATAGAGACAACGTTTTGAGTCAGGATGACCCTTTATCAGAGCTGAAGACAAGAAAATTGGACAAAGTTTATACTGAGGGTCAAGAATTGGGAGCAATCTATTAAACCTCCTCTGAACCACTTTCAATACATTTGTATTATTTCTTAAATAGGAGACTAAGCTGTACCCAGTATTCAAGATGCAGTCTCAGAAACGCCCTGCATAACTGAAGCAAAACATTCTTACTTCTAAGTTCAATTTCTCTCGTAATGAAGGATTGCATTCCATTTGTCAGAGCTTTGATTTATTTGAACTTAGATTTATGGGGTTCACTTATTTGCAATAACCTCCCTAATCGTAAATCACTTTTTCCAGTGACTAAACCAGAGGGCAAGAAAGAACACTTTAAATGGTGAATTCAGAAAGTTTATTAACCATCAAAAATGTAACAAGTTAGAAAGATAAAAAGCAAAGTGTCGATTAACAGTAAGAGGAGAGAGCTTAACTTTAACAATTGAACAGACTTCTCGCCATCGCTCTCAGACCAAGACATGAAGTGATGGCTCCAAAAATGTGCATAACTTGTAAAACTAACAACTTTCAACACCTCTGTGTGAACATCTCTCTCTCCACCTCTCTCAACCAAATTGCCTTCTCGAGACCCCTTTTTTATACTTTCAAAATGTTGAAGTCCCACCTTACCCCATTGTTGGAAAGTAGCCAATTGGTCTATAACTTGTCAATAATGAAATTGGTTTAGTTTTTAGCTAATTGCGCACATTGTCTTAATTTTACAACAATTTTCTCTCAAACAATATCTCTTAGCTTGGTGTAGTCTGAGTGTTGACCAATAATTGGTGAACATCAGTCATTCAATGTTGAGACATCTTGAACAGGAGCCAATTCATTCCCTTCAGTCAAGATTAACAAGTCCTGTTATCATTTTTTATTGTCGGGCTAAGAAGGGAACATCTTATAATTCCCACAGCATTTTAACCATTTTAATGTGATTATAATTCTAAATGTTATAAACCTTTGTGTTCAAATAAACATTTCCAGTTTAACATATGAATTAATGAATCATTTATTCTTTAATTGTCTCACAATTAAGGCTGCCTATTTAAAGTTTATTTATTAGTCACAAGTAAGGCTTACTAATGTAATGTAACTGCAATGAAGTTACTGTGAAATTTCCCCAGTCGCCACACTCTGGCGCCTGTTCGGGTCAATACACCTAACCAATGCATCGTTCAGACTGTGGGAGGAAACCGGAGCACCCGGAGGAAACCCACGCAGACACGGGGAGAATGTGCAAACTCCACACAGACAGTGACCCAAGCTAGGAATCGAATCCAGATCCCTGGTGCTGTGAGGCAACAGTGCTAACCACTGTGCCACCCTAATCTGACTGCTTTCTAATTGTGACAACTTCAGTCCACAAATAAGATAGTCAAATGCATTGTTAAAAGCTTGATGTTGTTTATATAAGTAAATAAAGTTTCAGAAACCAGTGGTAAACAAAAGAAAACAGGAGCATGAGAACCAGCCTGGACATGCAGACTGGAACCCAGCTCAAAGCCCGCAAATACTGAGAAGGGAGAAAGGCTTAGAAGAACACTCTGCAACACTTCTCCTCCCCTTCAATTTCAATCCCCCATCAGGACAGAAATACAACAAAAGTAATGTCTTTGACGATACGGAAGTCTGTCAGGAGCTTTGCGGTTGCATTGTGACCTGTACAATACCACTGGTAAATCTTGTAATGGTGGATCTGGAATGGTTGGTGAAGAAGTAGTTTGAGAATCTGTACATGGACATTCCTCTTCCAGTCCCACAGCAGAGTCAACTGGCAAACCTGGAAACACAGGAACCACTTCCTGGTGAACGTCCACAGCAGCATTGACCCTCTGCCATATTCTCAGTAACGGTTGCTGACTGAACTGAACAAAGAAAATCATCAATTCTTATACTCAGCCCATCCCGGCATACAATCCAATCGGAATGGTTATAGATTACATACATTATATATAGGTCCAATGAAATTAGTAACTGGACATTATGAAGCTTTGTGATCATCTCATGAACAGATAGGTGCCCCATCATGTTGTTTTCCAGACCCCCTTATCTACCATCCTTGGGCTTTCTTTGTACATAGACACCCTTAGTTTGAAAAGGGGTGGATTAAAAGTTCTCAAATGGATGTCAGCACCCTTCCTTTGTTTTAATCTAATGACTACATGGTCTGGGTAATAATCTTTCCTCTTAAACTCTTCAGTATCCAATTCCAGAATTTTCCTTTTCATTGTGTTAATTGTGTCAGGAATAAACCTTTGGATCTGACAGGACATAGAACATAGAACAGTACAGCACAGAACAGGCCCTTCGGCCCACGTTGTTGTGCCGAGCTTTGTCTGAAACCCAGATCAAGCTATTTCCTCCCTATCATCCCGAAGTACTCCATGTGCGTATCCAATAGCTTCTTAAGTGTTCCTAAAGTTTCTGACTCCACTATCACTGCAGGCAGTCCATTCCACACCCCAACCACTCTCTGAGTAAAAAACCTACCTCGGACATACTTCCTATATCTCCCACCATGAACCCTATAGTTATGCCCCCTAGTTACCACTCCATTCACCCGAGGAAATAGTCTTTGAACGTTCACTCTATCTATCCCCCTCATCATCTTATCAACATCTATCAAGTCTCCTCTCAACCTCCTCCGCTCCAAAGAGAAAAGCCCAAGTTCCCTCAACCTTTCCCCATAAGACCGACCCTCCAAACCAGGCAGCATCCTGGTAAATCTCCTTTGCACTCCTTCCAGTGTCTCCACATCCTTCTTATAGTGAGGTGACCAGAACTGCACACAATATTCCAAATGTGGTCTCACCAAGGTCCTGTACAGTTGCAGCATAACCCCACGGCTCTTACACTCAAACCCCCTGTTAATGAACGCCAACACACTATAGGCCTTCTTCACGGCTCTATCCACTTGAGTGGCAACCTTCAGAGATCTATGGATATGAACCCCAAGATCTCTCTGTTCCTCCACATTCTTCAGAACCCTACCTTTGACCCTGTAATCCACATTTAAATTTGTCCTACCAAAATGAATCACCTCTCATTTGTCAGGGTTAAACTCCATTTGCCATTTTTCAGCCCAGCTCTGCATCCTATCTATATCTCTTTGCAGCCTACAACAGCCCTCCACCTCATCCACTACTCCACCAATCTTGGTGTCATCAGCAAATTTACTGATCCACCCTTCAGCCCCCTCCTCCAAGTCATTTATAAAAATGACAAATAGCAGAGGACCAAGCACTGATCCCTGTGGCACTCCGCTGATAACCGGTTTCCAGTCCGAAAATTTTCCATCCACCACCACCCTCTGTCTTCTGTTAGATAGCCAGTTACCTATCCAATCGGCCAAACTTCCCTCTATCCCACACATCCTTACTTTCTTCATAAGCCGACCATGGGGGACTTTATCAAACGCCTTACTAAAATCCATGCATATGACATCAACTGCACTACCTTCATCTACATACTTAGTTACCTCCTCAAAAAATTCTGTCAAATTTGTGAGGCAAGACTTGCCCTTCACAAAACCGTGCTGACTATCCCGGATTAAGCTGCATCTTTCTAAATGGTCGTTAATCCTATCTCTGAGGACCTTTTCCATCAACTTACCGACCACCGAAGTAAGACTAATCGGCCTATAATTACCAGGGTCATTTCTATTCCTTTTCTTAAACAGAGGAACCACATTCGCCACTCTCCAGTCCTCTGGCACCACCCCCGTGGACAGTGAGGACGCAAAGATCGATGCCAAAGGCTCTGCTATCTCATCCCTTGCCTCCCAAAGACTCCTAGGATATATTTCATCAGGCCCAGGGTACTTATCAACTTTCAGTTTATTCAAAATTGCTAGTACATCTTCCCTCCGAACATCTACTTCCTCCAGCCTATCAGCCTGTGACACCCTCTCTTCCTCAAAAACATGGCCCCTCTCCTTGGTGAACACCGAAGAAAAGTACTCATTCATCACCTCTCCTATCTCTTCTGACTCCATGCACAAATTCCCACTGCCGTCCTTGACCGGCCCCAACCTCACCCTGGTCAAATAACCATTACAAATTAAAACTCTCATTCTCACGTGTGTGAATTGTATTCGGATTAAAATTCCCACGTGTTCAGTAAAATATCCTGGAATCATGTCTCTGGCCAGTGAATATGGCTCCAGGTTCATAACTTTTGAAATAAAAAGTTTTATTAATTACACCACTTTTAAAAATCTGTTGGATTTAAATCACAGACAGAAAACCTCAAAGCTTGAAGCATTCAACCCACAAATATCATCCATACACAAGCAGAGAAACTTAGCATGTGCTTTACAACAGCAGTAACTGAATTGAATTCCTTAAACGTCCTTGTGGTTCTGTTTTTAAACTTCCAGAAATGCCTTTAATTAAAGACTCAAGATAAGGTTAATTCCCCAGAAAGATAAACCTTAACAAATGTAGCCCAAAACAATGATAAAACACATCTACAAACATCCACATAAAACAAACAGAACTCACAAGTTCTCACAGCTCGTAAATTTCAAATAATGAATCCTCAGCATTCTCTCGCAGCTATAGCTTCTTAAAGTGACAGAGCACTACAAGCTCACAACTCCTTGATTAAAATAAGATACAAGATTCTCCATTCTCTTTCATTATAACTTAATCTTTTTAAGCCAACTTCCAAGGCCTGATTTTATAGGCAACATTTCGTCTTTGTTGATTTAAAATCTCAAACACGTTACCATAAGACCATAGGACATAGGAGCAGAATTAGGACACTCAGCCCATCGAGTCTGCTCTGCCATTCAATCATGGCTGATATTTTTCTCATCCCCATTCTCCTGCCTTTTCCCCATAACGCCTGATCTCCTTGTTTATCAAGAACCTATCTATCTCTGTCTTAAAGACACTCAATAACCTGGCCTCCACAGCTTTTTGTGGCAAAGAGTCCCACAGATTCACCACTCTCTGGCTGAAGAAATTCCTCCTCATCTCTGTTTTAAAGGATTGTCCCTTTAGCCTGAGGTTGTGCCTTTTTGTTCTAGTTTTTCCTACTAGTGGAAACATCCTCTCCACGTCCACTCTATCCAGACATCACAGTATCCTGTAAGTTTCAATAAGATCCCCCCTCATCCTTCTAAACTCCAATGAATACAGATTCAGAGTCCTCAACCGTTCCTCATACGACAAGCTCTTCATTCCAGGGAACATTCCTGTGAACCTCTTCTGGACCGTTTCCAAGGCCAGCACATCTTTCCTTAGATATGGGGCCCAAAACTGCTCACAATACTCCAAATGGGGTCCAACCAGAGCCTTATACAGCCTCAGAAGTACATCCCTGCTCTTGTATTCTAGCCCTCTCGACACGAATGCTAACATTGCATTTGCCTTCCTAACTGCCGACTGAACCTGCATGAAAATCTTCAGAGAATCTTGAACAATGACTCCCAAGTCCTTTTTATTTCTGATTTCCTAAGCATTTTCCCATTTAGAAAATAGTTTATGCTTCCATTCCTCCTTCCAAAGTGCATAACCTCACATTTTTCCACATGGTATTCCATTTGCCACTTCTTTGCCCATTCTCCTAACCTGTCCAAGTCCTTCTGCAGCCTCCCTGCTTCCTCAATACTACCTGTCCCTCTACATATCTTTATATCATCTGCAAACTTAGCAACAGTGCCTTCAGTTCCTTCCTCCAAATTATTAATGTATATTGTGAAAAGTTGTGGTCCCAGCACTGACTCCGAGGCACACCACTAGTCACCGGCTGCCATCCTGAAAAAGACCCCATTATCCCCACTCTCTGCCTTCTGCCAGTCAGCCAATCCTCTATCCATGCCAGGATCTTACCCTTAACACCATGGGCACTTAACTTATTTAACAGTTTCCTATGTGGCACCTTGTCAAAGGCCTTCTGGAAATTTAAATAAATCACATCCACTGGTTCTCCTTTATCTAACTTCCTTGTTATCTCCTCAAAGAACTCTAACAGATTTGTCAGACATGACCTCCCCTTAAGAATATAAGAACATAAGAAATAGGAGCAGGAGTAGGCCATCTAGCCCCTCGAGCCTGCCCCGCCATTCAATAAGATCATGGCTGATCTGAAGTGGATCAGTTCCACTTACCCGCCTGATCCCTATAACCCCTAATACCCTTACCGATCAGGAATCCATCTATCCGTGATTTAAACATATTCAACGAGGCAGCCTCCACCACTTCAGTGAGCACAGAATTCCAGAGATTCACCACCCTCTGAGAGAAGAAGTTCCTCCTCAACTCTGTCCTAAACTGACCCCCCTTTATTTTGAGGCTGTGCCCTCTAGTTCTAGTTTCCTTTCTAAGTGGAAAGAATCTCTCCATCTCTACCCTATCCAGCCCCTTCATTATCTCATAGGTCTCTATAAGATCCCCCTCAGCCTTCTAAATTCCAACGAATACAAACCCAATCTGCTCAGTCTCTCCTCCATAATCAACACCCCTCATCTCTGGTATCAACCTGGTGAACCTTCTCTGCACTCCCTCCAAGGCCAATATATCCTTCCACAAATAAGGGGACCAATACTGCACACAGTATTCCAGCTGCGGCCTCACCAATGCCCTGTACAGATGCAGCAAGACATCTCTGCTTTTATATTCTATCTTCATATTCTATCTTGATGAAGCAATGCTGACTCAGTCCTACTTTATCATGCACTTCCAAGTACTCTGTGATCTCATCTTTAATAATGAACTCTAAAATCCTGCCAATGACCGAAGTCAGGCTAACCGGCTGATAATTTCCCGTCTGCTGCCTCCCTCTTCTTAAAAGCGGTGTTACATTAGCTACTTTCCACCTGCACCTGCAAAAATCTGTATTCTGTATCTGGGGTTGAGGTGACAACATGATAGAATTCTCAGTTATTCCAAATTCCTCCAGGCTACGCTTAGAATTTCCACATTTAACTGGTTCCTATAAATCCTCAATTATAGACTAAAGTAGATACGAGTTTCCAGGTGATTTAAAAACAAATCAACTGTCTGCTGAAAGGGTTAACTTTTCTACAGTATCTAAAGAGGTGGAAAGTGAGCAGAAAAAACTTGGCACACAGTTATGTCACTTTACATATAAACGTGTTTTTTCTCGGAGGCTAAGTATTAACTGAACTCAGCTAATACAAATGTAAGGGACTGAGGAAAATTTGTGGGGAAGACAGTTACCAGTGTTCTTTGTCCCTGGTGGGCTTCAGTGTCCTGTTTGCTGGGTGGGTGCTGTGAACAGGATGCTATTGGTTGAGTGATGTGGGCTGGGCCAATGGGATTGCTCTGGGGGCGGGAGGAAAAAAAAGGGCGCCAGGAAGTGAGGAGTGCAAAGAGAGAGGCAGAGCTGGAGAGATAGAGAGCTTTTTCCAGGCAGGGAGAATTTGGTTTGGAGGGAGAGGCAGCCAGACGTTCCCCTGCCTGTTCTTTTCATTACTGCTGAGGAGGACAGCATTCAGCACACTCGACCTACGTTGCTGCATGGATAGCTCGCGGCACCTCTGCCTCCTGCGGCATCATCTTCCACACGTGTGTCTCTCCTGGACTGTGTGTGGGTGTCGTGAGTAACTGGTGGGGACTATACAGTCCAACTGGATCAGTATCTACGAATGTGTTACGGAGGATGAGTTTCCCTATATGTGCACCAACGGAGGGCCCCCAACGATTATAGATCAGAGCTCACTGTTTTATGTCTGTTAATTATATGTGTTATTAAATTTATTTTTGATATCCCGATTACAGTACTGACATTTATGGGTAATCAGGGAATTAGCCAAATCAACATCAACCGCTAGGAATTCGGGATCCTGTTGATTGAATATTTAAATAGTAGCCCCATATAGTGGTCAGCAGGGGGTTACACAAAGATTCATGGAAGACAGCATACTGGTTAAAGACATTATTTATTGACCAACACACATGGGGAGAAAGGCAACTGACAGTCCAACTCCTTTCTAAAGTTACAATACATTGGCTGCATAGTTATACTATTTGGAAAGTTCATTTCATGCACCCACTCTGTCATCCTAACTGGATGCTCCAATCACATTTGTACATTATTTACCTTGGCCAATCACATCCTACCTTCTGGCAGAATGGGAATTCATTGGTCTGTAGAATCTGAAAGTTCCTGCCCACTGTTACTTAGCAACTTTCAATTATGCAAGTCCATAGAGTTCAAAGGTTGCTTTCACATTGTTTCTTAGCAACTTCTATTACATAGGTTATAGGGTTCAAAAGTTCCTTTCCCACTGTCTGCTGAGCCATCCCCTTATCAGTAAAAAATTAATATTATTCATTCTAGTGTCTGGGAAGCATGTACTGTCTATAACTCATACTGATAAAAATTATGCTCTGTGGCTTTATTGTTCTGAAAGAATGTGGCCTGTCTCACTCAGCTTTATCCCGGTAACTTTAAGGCAGTCTGCAGTTCGGCCAATGTATACATTTTAATACAAAACATTCAAAAGTACACGTTTAAATCTGAAATACATGTTTAAATTCTCTACCAGTGGTTATATGTGTCTCTATGCAGACAGTACCTTTGTATAATATATGGCACATTGTGGTCCTTATTCTAAGTTAGGACACCCTGTTTTAATAGCCTTTATTAGTTTTTAATACCCAAGATATTCTGAACCCCTCTAACAAGATGAGAAACATTTCATGAAAAAAACAAACCTGATTTTAAACTTCATCTATTAATTTTGTTATATTCCTCAACCTAATTATTTTAATTCGATCAGTTTTTGTTCGGGATGGTTATCTTCTGTTCTTTATAAACTGGTTCACTCGTTTTGTGAATTCTACATGGGCTCAGAATCAGAACCCAGACTTTATCATCCTTATCCTTTTGCCACCACTTCCTCTGTTTTGCGGAAGGGTCGTGGGGATGCCAATCAGACCTGATCATTTTATCATTAAAGTAAAATACTGTGGATGCCGGAATCTGAAACAAAAACAGAAAATGCTGGAAAATCTCAGCACGTCTGACAGCATCTGTGGACATAAAGGCTCTTATGAAGTGTATCCAGACTCGAAACGTTGGCTCTATTCATTTTAATCGATGTTTCTTGTTCTTAGTTTCCAAATGGCAGGAAAGAGACCTGTCCGGTCCCCACTCGAGCTCTGATTTTTCACTGGCCATGCTTGGGTAGGATTATAACCATTAGAATCTACTCTCAGAGATCCGCTTTTCAGTCCAGTGCTACTTGGAGTATACCGTCACTTCGCCGACTATTGGGTCACAAGTCCCTCACAGTTCTTATCACAAATTTATGTTAAAATAAACAATGCCTGAGAAGGTTTCTTAACTTCAAAACCAACTACCTACTACCGTTTGTTTATTGGTCAGACCTCCCTTTTACAGATTTGGGTATCTCAGCCACTGAACATCAGCCGGTCCTGGAATAAGTTTAATTCTAACTCATTCTGAGTAAACATTCTTACCAGGTCCTCTGTCGGGGTCCTAAGCAGCTTTAATGGTCCGTGACTGCAAAAACTGAGCAGGCACAGGAATGTGGTCAAGATAGTCCAGTCCCATAATGCCTCACATTCAATCTGCAGTCCTTCAATTATGATGTGGAGATGCCGGCGTTGGACTGGGTTAAACACAGTAAGAAGTCTCACAACACCAGGTTAAAGTCCAACAGATTTATTTGGTAGCAAACGCCACTAGCTTTCGGAGCGCTGCTCCTTCGACAGGTGAGTGGGAGATCTGTTCACAAACAGGGCATATAAAGACACAAACTCAATTTACAGAATAATGATTAGGATGCGAGTCTTTACAGCTAATCAAGTCTTAAAGGTGCAGACAATGTGAGTGGAGAGAGCATTAAGCACAGGTTAAAGAGATGTGTATTGTCTCCAGACAGGACAGTTAGTGAGATTTTGCAAGTCCAGGCAAGTCGTGGGGGTTACAGATAGTGTGACATGAACCCAAGATCCCGGTTGAGGCCGTTCTCATGTGTGCGGAACTTGGCTATCAGTCTCTGCTCAGCGACTCTGCGTTGTCGTGTGTCGTGAAGGCCGCCTTGGAGAACGCTTACCCGAAGATCAGAGGCCGAATGCCCGTGACCGCTGAAGAGTTCCCCAACAGGAAGAGAAGAGTCTTGCTTGGTGATTGTCGAGCAGTGTTCATTCTAGTGTCTCGACAATCACCAGGCAAGACTCTTCTCTTCCTGTTGGGGAACACTTCAGCGGTCATGGGCATTCGGCCTCTGATATTCGGGTAAGCGTTCTCCAAGGCCGCCTTCACAACACACAACGCAGAGTCGCTGAGCAGAGACTGATAGCCAAGTTCCGCACACATGAGGACGGCCTCAACCGGGATCTTGGCTTCATGTCACACTATCTGTAACCCCCACGACTTGCCTGGATTTGCAAAATCTCACTAACTGTCCTGTCTGGAGACAATACACATCTCTTTAACCTGTGCTTAATGCTCTCTCCACTCACATTGTCTGCACCTTTAAGACTTGATTAGCTGTAAAGACTCGCATTCCAATCATTATTCTGTAAATTGAGTTTGTGTCTTTATATGCTCTGTTTGTGAACAGAACTCTCATTCACCCGACGAAGGAGCAGCGCTCCGAAAGCTCATGGCATTTGCTACCAAATAAACCTGTTGGACTTTAACCTGGTGTTGTGAGACTTCTTAATGTCCTTCAATTATAACAGAATATGTGACTGTATGTAGCTGCCTCGGCCATTGCCATTTGATTTCAGGTATTAATATATTCTGTTAGTTTGTTCTTTGTCAATGTCAGGCTGGGGTTGTTCCCCTTGGAGCAAAGGAAGTTGAGGGGAGATTTGAGATAAGGTGGACAAAGAAAAGCTGTTCCCATTAGCTGATGGGACAAGGACGAGGGAGACACAGATTTAAGATTTTGGGTCAGAGATACGGGGGGGGGCGGTGTGAGGAAGAATATTTTGATGCAGCGAATGGTAATGACCTGGAACTCGCTGCTGACGAGGGTGGAGGAAGTGGAGACAATAAACAATTACAAAGGAAATTGGATGGGCATTTGGGGGGGTGCAAACAAAAATGCTGACTAAATATCTCTGAACTTCCTAACACCCTGTCCTTGTGAAATTTGAAACCAGGTATTCGCAACAAGGCTCAAAGAGCATCAGCCCACTGGAGGCAAAGTCGTGAGACCGGCCAGTCCAGCAGAAAGAAACCCTCCGACCCTCCCCATTGACCAACTGTGAGAATGAACAAAATGCAGTCCTGGACATAATTGAAAGTAGATACAATAACAGCAGAATCCAACCACAGTAATCACTCGTGAACTTGTTGGTGTCTCAGCAGCTGGGATGACCGAGTGAATCTCTTCCCACACTGAGAGCAGGTGAACGGCCTCTCTCCAGTGTGAACTCGCTGGTGTCTCCGCAGGCTGGATGAGTCAGTGAATCCCTTCTTACACTGAGAGCAGGTGAACGGCCTCTCCCCAGTATGAACTCGCTGGTGTACCCGCAGGTTGGATGAATGACTGAATCCCTTCCCACACTGAGAGCAAGTGAATGGCCTCTCCCCAGTGTGAACTCGCTGGTGTTGCTGCAGGTTGGATAAATGACTGAATCCCTCCCCACACTGAGAGCAGGTGCATGGTCTCTCCCCAGTGTGAACTCGTTGATGTCTCCAAAGGCTGGATGAGTCAGTGAATCCCTCCCCACACACACAGCAGGTGAACGGTCTCTCCCCAGTGTGTCTGCGCCGATGAATTTCCAGCTGAGATGGAACCCTGAATCCCTTCCCACAGTGTTCACATTTCCACGGTTTCTCCATGGTGCAGGTCTCCTTGCGATTCTCCAGGTTAAACAATCAGTTAAATCTCACACAGAACACGGGTACAGTCTCTCCCCGCTGTGAATGCTGCTATGTATTTTCAGGCTGTGTAACTGGTTAAAGCTCTTTCCACACTCAGTACATTGGAACACTCTCACTCGGGTGCGTGTATGTGTGTGTCTTGGTGCTTTTCCAGTCACATTGATGTTTAAAATGTTCTGAAGCACAAAGAACTAAGAAACATTTCTCCTTCGAGATTCAAAGCCCGATGATAATCATGTCTTGATGAATTGAGTGACTCTGTCAGATCTTGACGTGACTTTTGGGTTGAGATTTCTGTCTGTAAATCCTCACCTTCTGATATCCTGTAAAAGGAGTTTACAAAAGTCATCACTGTCAGTCCAGAATAAAAATACAGAACAGACAATTCTAGTTTCTATGGAACACTCTTTCCTCTCTCATTCCCGAAAAGCTGTAAATCTCCATCCCACACACTCTCCCTCCATTCTCACTCTGTTGTACCTAATAATCACCCTCCCAATTTTTTAGATGACTAGAAATATATAACGTAGCTAGTCATATATTATACAACCAGAAATAATAAATATATTTAATTTCAGAACCATAAATAATATACCTAATCTGTACCATATAACAACACTAGACTTATCTCTGTCCGATATTAATTTACTGTCTCCTTAAATGTCAGCATCTCCTGGGGAAACCAGCCCTTTAATTGTGAACATTAGGAAAGAGACCATCCTTTTAGCCAGACAAATAAATGTGTCAAACTGAGGGAGCAAAGGATGTCAATGTCTTTAAGAGAGAGATGTGGAGATGCCGGCGTTGGACTGGGGCAAACACAGTAAGAGTTTTGACAACACCAGGTTAAAGTCCAACAGGTTTATTTGGTAGCAAATGCCATCAGCTTTCGGAGCACTGCTCCTTCGTCAGATGGAGTGGATATCTGCTCTCAAACAGGGCATACAGAGACACAAAATCAAGTTACAGAATACTGATTAGAATGCGAATCTCTACAGCCAACCAGGTCTTAAAGATACAGACAATGTGAGTGGAGAGAGCATTAGCACAGGTTAAAGAGATGTTAAAGAGAAGCCATCCCCTACGGACAAGCCCTCCGTATACAAAGGATCTGCTCGGATGAGGATGATCGCAACAGACACCTCCAGACGCTGAAAGATGCCCTCATAAGAACGGGATATGGCGCTCGACTCATCGATCGACAGTTCCGACGCACCACTGCGAAAAACCGCACCGACCTCCTCAGAAGACAAACACAGGACACGGTGGACAGAGTACCCTTCATCGTCCAGTACTTCCCCGGAGCGGAGAAGCTATGGCATCTCCTCCGGAGCCTTCAACATGTCATTGATGAAGATGAACATCTCGCCAAGGCCATCCCCACACCCCCACTTCTTGCCTTCAAACTACCGCACAACCTCAAGCAGGCCATCGTCTGCAGCAAACTATCCAGCCTTCAGGAGAACAGTGACCACGACACCACACAACCCTGCCACAGCAACCTCTGCAAGATGTGTCGGATCATCGACACGGATGCCATCATCTCACGTGAGAACACCATCTAGCAGGTACACGGTACCTATTCTTGCAACTCGGCCAACGTTGTCCACCTGATACGCTGCAGGAAAGGATGTCCCGAGGCATGGTACATTGGGGAAACCATGCAGACGCTACGACAACGGATGAATGAACACCGCTCGACAATCACCAGGCAAGACTGTTCTCTTCCTGTGGGGGAGCACTTCAGCGGTCACGAGCATTCAGCCTCTGATCTTCGGGTAAGCTTTCTCCAAGGCGGCCTTCACGACACACGACAGCGCAGAGTTGCTGAGCAGAAACTGATAGCCAAGTTCCGCACACATGAGGATGGCCTAAACCGGGATCTTGGGTTTATGTCACACTATCAGTAACCCGCACAGCTTGCCTCCCGGACTTGCAGTCTCACTGGCTGTCCTGTCTCATAGAAATCATAGAAACCCTACAGTACAGAAAGAGGCCATTCGGCCCATCGAGCCTGCACCGAACACAATCCCACCCAGGCGCTACCCCCATATATTTTACCCACTAATCCATCTAATCTATGCATCCCAGGACACTAAGGGGCAATTTAGCATAGCCAATCAGCCTAACCCGCACATCTTTGGATTCTGGGAGGAAACAGGAGCTCCCGGAGGAAACCCACGCAGACACGAGGAGAATGTGCAAACTCCACACAGACAGTGACCCAAGCCGGGAATCGAACCCAGGTCCCTGGAGCCGTGAAGCAGCAGTGCTAACCACTGTGCGGCACGGTAGCACAGTGGTTAGCACTGCTGCTTCACAGCTCCGGGGTCCCGGGTTCAATTCCCGGCTCGGGTCACTGTCTGTGTGGAGTTTGCACATTCTCCTCGTGTCTGCGTGGGTTTACTCCGGTTTCCTCCCACAGTCCAAAGATGTGCGGGTTAGGTTGATTGGCCAAGTTAAAAAAAAAATTGCCCCTTAGCGTCCTGAGATGCGTAGGTTAGAGGGATTAGCGGGTAAAATATGTGGGGGTAGGGCCTGGGTGGGATTGTGGTCGGTGCAGACTTGATGGGCTGAATGGCCTCCTTCTGCCCTGTAGGGATTCTATGATTCTATGCTACCGTGTCGCCCACTGCTACCGTGCCGCCCACGCCGTCTGGAGACAATACACATCTCTTTAACCTGTGCTTAATGCTCCCTCCACTCACATTGTCTGTATCTTTAAGACCTGGTTGACTCTAGAGATTCGCATTCTAATCAGTATTCTGTAACTTGATTTTGTGTCTCTGTATGCCCTGTTTAACTTTAACCTGGTGTTGTGAGACTTCTTACTGTGCTTGCCCTGTTTGAGAGCAGATATCCACTCCATCTGACGAAGGGGCAGCGCTCCGAAAGCTAATGGCATTTGCTACGAAATAAACCTGTTGGACTTTAACCTGGTGTTGTCAAAACTCTTACTGTATTTAAGAGAGAGAGAGACCTGGGCCAACCTTTCCAGTGTCTGCATCCTCCCTGGATTCACTTCCTTTTCCTTCAGTTGCTGCTGCCAGTCCCCCATTTCCCCCAGAATGAGAAAAGAAATGGAAAGGGGGAAAAGGAAGTGTTTTACTCACAGATGTTGGCGACAGGAGCAAGTTTCAGTCTGTCTTAAATTGAATCATACAAAGGCCACGCTCTAATTGGCTGGAGGACCAGAGTCCTTCCGGTCCTCCAACTCTTCCCATTAGTCACCAGCTCAGCATGAAGGCGAGGGGGTGGGCGCTCTTCGCACATGCGCAACTTCCCCTCTCCATTGGACATGCGCAGTCCCGGCCCGGGGGGGGAGGGGGCGATGACGAGTGGCTTCTCGCTCTGGCCGGAGCCGTCAGCCGGCTCCCTGGAAACCTTGGCTCGAGGAGGTGTAGGGGAGGGGAGACAATGGGTCGGGCGGTGCTTCCGTGCCCGCGTGGTGGAGATCTCACCCCATGACCTTCATGTTATGGTGTTCACCAATAGAAAGAGTTGGAGGACCGGAAGGATTCTGGTCCTCCAGCCAATCGAAGCGCGGGCGTTGTGTTTTTAAATTTGTAATATTTCTCTTGTGGGTAACTTCATTGCAAGCCTAGTTGTGACACTAAAATATTTATAGGATCAAGATAAATCAGAGTGCACGTGGACATCGCTGGTGGCAAGCATTTATTGCCCATCTCTAGTTACCCTTGGAGGGCAATTGATTGGGGCGGCACGGTAGCACAGGGGCGGCACGGTAGCACAGTGGTTAGGGCGGCACGGTAGCACAGTGGTTAGCACTGCTGCTTCACAGCTCCAGGGACCTGGGTTCGATTCCCGGCTTGGGTCACTGTGTGTGGAGTTTGCACATTCTCCTCGTGTCTGCGTGGGTTTCCTCCGGGTGCTCCGGTTTCCTCCCACAGTCCAAAGATGTGCGGGTTAGGTTGATTGGCCATGCTAAAAATTGCCCCTTAGTGTCCTGAGATGCGTAGGTTAGAGGGATTAGTGGGTGGATATGGGGGTAGGGGTAGGGCCGGGGTGGGATTGTGGTCGGTGCAGACTCGATGGGCCGAATGGCCTTCTTCTGCACTGTAGGGTTTCTATGACTTTCTATGATAGTTAACCACATTGCTGTGGCTCTGGAGCCACATATAGGCCAGACCTGGTAAGAACGGCAGATTTCCTTCCCCAGAGGACATTAGTGAACCAGATGGGTTTTTCCAGGAATCGACAATGTTTCATGGTCATCAGTAGATTCTTAATTCCGCATCTGCCGTGGCAGGATTCGAACCCCGGTCCCCAGAACATGTGAATGAAGATTGAGCTTCAGACAGATTAAAAGTTCCTCCTGTACCTAAAAAGAGGCCAACATCTGTGAGTAAAACACTTTCTCTTCTCCCCTTTTCCATTTATTTTCTCATTCTGGGGGAAATTAGGGACTTGCAGCAACTGAAGGGAAAGGAACTGAATCCAGGGAGGGTGCAGACTCTAGAAAGGTTGGCCCCAGTCTCTCTCTCTCTCTCTCAAAAACATTGACTTCCTTTGCTCACTCAGCTTGACACATTTATTTGTCTGTCTAAAAGAATGGTCTCTTTCCTAATGTTCACAGTTAAACGACTGGTTTCCCCAGGAGCTGGCTGACATTTAACTGGACAGTAAATTAATATAGAACAGAGATATGTCTAGTGTACAGATTAGATATTATTTATGGTTCTGTAAAAAAGTATATTTATTTTTATTTCCAGTCTTTAATATCGTACTGTTGCTACATTATATATTTCTATTCCTCTCATCATTCAGAGAATTGTTCGTCTTTGATTTCTGTTCCACAGGTATCAGTGGAGACTGAGGATGATTGAACATTTTCAAGGCTGAGATAGAACATAGAACATATAGAACATAGAACATTACAGCGCAGAACAGGCCCTTCGGCCCACGATGTTGCACCGACCAGTTAAAAAAAAAAACTGTGACCCTCCAACCTAAACCAATTTCTTTTCGTCCATGAACCTATCTACGGATCTCTTAAACGCCCCCAAACTAGGCGCATTTACTACTGATGCTGGCAGGGCATTCCAATCCCTCACCACCCTCTGGGTAAAGAACCTACCCCTGACATCGGTTCTATAACTACCCCCCCTCAATTTAAAGCCATGCCCCCTCGTGCTGGATTTCTCCATCAGAGGAAAAAGGCTATCACTATCCACCCTATCTAAACCTCTAATCATCTTATATGTTTCAATAAGATCCCCTCTTAGCCGCCGCCTTTCCAGCGAAAACAATCCCAAATCCCTCAGCCTCTCCTCATAGGATCTCCCCTCCATACCAGGCAACATCCTGGTAAACCTCCTCTGCACCCTCTCCAAAGCCTCCACATCCTTCTTGTAATGTGGGGACCAGAACTGCACACAGTACTCCAAGTGCGGCCGCACCAGAGTTGTGTACAGTTGCAACATAACGCTACGACTCCTAAATTCAATCCCCCTACCAATAAACGCCAAGACACCATATGCCTTCTTAACAACCTTATCTACTTGATTCCCAACTTTCAGGGATCTATGCACACATACACCTAGATCCCTCTGCTCCTCCACACTATTCAAAGTCCTCCCGTTAGCCCTATACTCAAAACATCTGTTATTCCTACCAAAGTGAATTACCTCACACTTCTCCGCATTAAACTCCATCCGCCACCTCTCGGCCCAACTTTGCAACCTGTCTAAGTCTTCCTGCAAACTACGACACCCTTCCTCACTGTCTACCACACCACCGACTTTGGTGTCATCAGCAAATTTGCTAATCCACCCAACTATACCCTCATCCAGATCATTAATAAATATTACAAACAGCAGTGGCCCCAAAACAGATCCCTGAGGTACACCACTTGTAACCGCACTCCATGATGAATATTTACTATCAACCACCACCCTCTGTTTCCTATCCGCTAGCCAATTCCTGATCCAATTTCCTAGATCACCCCCAATCCCATACATCTGCATTTTCTGCAGAAGCCTACCATGGTGAACCTTATCAAACGCCTTACTAAAATCCATATATACCACGTCCACTGCCTTGCCCCCATCCACCTCCTTGGTCACTTTCTCAAAAAACTCAATAAGGTTAGTAAGGCACGACCTACCTGCCACAAAACCATGCTGACTATCACCTATCAATTCATTACTCTCCAAATAACTATAAATCCTATCCCTTATAATTTTTTCCAACATCTTGCCGACAACAGAAGTGAGACTCACCGGTCTATAATTGGGCAGATTATTTTGATCGACAAGTGTTCTGGGGAACAGGCAGGAGAATGGAGAGAATACTAAGATGAGGAGGGATTTCTTCACTCAAGGGTGAAACTTTTGGAATTTTCTACCCCAGAGCGCTGTGGAGCCTCAGCATCAAGAATTTTCAAAAGAGAGACTGATAGATTTCTAGATATTGAAGATATCAAGGAATATGAAGGCGACTGTGGGAAACTGGTGCTGAGGTAGGTCAGCCAATGATCCCAATGGGCCGCATGACTGAATCAGCTCCTATTTGTTCTGATCTGTGTGTCCAGGACAAGAGGCAGTAAGCAACTCCTCTACTTTCTCAGAAGACTAAGGAAATTTGGCATGTCAGCTATGACTCTCACCAACTTTTGCAGATGCACCGTAGAAAACATTCTTTCTAGTTGTATCACAGCTTGGTATGGCTCCTGCTCTGCCCAAGACCACAAGGAACTACAAAAGGTCGTGAATGTAGCCCAATCCATCATGCAAGCCAGCCTCCCATCCATTGACTCTGTCTACACTTCCCACTGCTCGGAAAGCAGTCAGCATAATTAAGGACCCCACGCACCGCAGACATTCTCCCTTCCACCTTCTTCCTTCGGGAAAAAGATACAAAAGTCTGAGGTCACGTACCAACCGACTCAAGAACAGCTTCTTCCTTGCTGCTGTCAGACTTTTGAATGGACTTACCTTGCATTAAGTTGATCTTTCTTTACACCCTAGCTATGACTGTAACACTACATTCTGCACTCTCTCGTTTCCTTCTCTATGAACGTTATATTTTGTCTGTATAGCACACAAGAAACAATACTTTTCACTGTATGTTAATACATGTGACAATAAATCAAATCAAAGTCAATCAGCCTGAATCAGTGCCTTCAGGAGAAGTGGGAGAGTGAATATTAGATCCAGCAGGGTGAGAATGGAGGGAGAGTGTGTGGGATGGAGATTTACAGATTTTGGGGAATGAGAGAGGAAGGAATATTCTATAGAAATGAGGAATGTCTTGAATTTCTATCCTATACTGATCCTGATGTATTTTGTAAATTGCTTTTACAGGCTATTAGAAGAGAAGGAATTATATGGTAATTCAGTCACCATGTCCAGATATGATAGTCACTTGATTCCTTGGCACCTGAGCATCATCGGCTTTGATTCTAGAAGCAGAAATGTTTCTCTGTTTTGTCTGCTTCAGAAGGCTTTAAACACCATTGTGACTGGAAAAGCACCGAGACACACACACACACCAAGTGAGTGTTCCAGTGCACTGACTGTGGAAAAAGCATTAACCAATTACGCAGATTGAATCAAAATCGCAGCATTCGCAGCAGGGACAGATTCTACACATATAAATATTCTGTGTGTGATGGTATACCCCTAGAGAGACACAAGGAGACACAAAACATGAAGAAACTGGAAATGTGAGGACTGTGGGAAGGAATACGTCTGCTGGAAACACACTGACGCAATCATACTGGGGATAGGCTATTTGCCTGCCCTCAGTGTGGGAAGGGATTCACTCGATTATCACACCTGCAGCGACACCAGCGAGCTCACACTGAGGAGAGGCCGTTTACCTGTTCTCAATGTGAGGTAGGATTCCAGGAGTTATCCAACCTGCAGACACACCAGTGGGTTCAGACGGGGGAGAGGCCATTCACCTGCTCTCAGTGTGGGAAGAGATTCAAGCAGTTATCCAACCTGCAGACACACCAGCGAGTTCGCACTGGGGAGAGGGCATTCGCCTGCTCTGTGTGGGAAGTGATTCAGTGTGTCATCATGCCTGCTGCGACACCAAAAAGTTCACAAGTGATCATGGGTGGATTCTGCTGTTATTGTTTCTGCTCTCAGTTACATCCAGGACTGCATTTTGCTCAGTCTCACAGTTGGTCAATGGGGAGGGTCGGAGGGTTTCTTTCTGCTGGACTGGTCGGTCTCACAACTTTGTTTCCAGTGGGCTGATACTCTTTGAACCTTGTTGCAAATACCTGGTTTCGGTATTCTCAAGGATCACAGAATGACAGAATGTTAACAAGTTAAAAGATATTTCGTTCACAATTCTGTTTGGAACTCTCCCGAAGCATGACAAGTTGTCATGAAGATGGGCTGTTGGTGTTCAAACTTTTAGTTTGTTACAGACTGTTTTAAAATAAAAATCTGTGATTTTTAAATTGTGTGATTATTAACCCTTTCATGGCTGCATGGCTCCTTTGTTTAATTTCCTGAAAACTATCAAACGATGAGGGACAAGTTGGCTGTGATAGATTGGGAAACTACAGTAAAAGGTAGACAGTCAGTCTCTAGAATTTAAGGAATTATTATATATTTGCATTAAATATAGATTTTAAGGAACAAAAATCCAACGGGAAAAGTGAAGCAACCGTAGCTGACAAGAAACGTTAAAGACTCCATGAGATCAAACAAAGAGACTCATAAAGACTCATACCACAGGGATCAGTGCTGGGTCCTCTGCTATTTGTGATTTTTATCAATGACTTGGAGGAGGGGGCTGAAGGGTGGCTCAGTAAATTTGCTGATGACACCAAGATTGGTGGAGTAGTGGATGAGGTGGAGGGCTGTTGTAGGCTGCAAAGAGACATAGATAGGATGCAAAGCTGGGCCGAAAGATGGCACATGGAGTTTAACCCTGATAAGTGCGAGGTGATTGATTTTGGGAGGACAAATTTAAATGTGGATTACAGGGTCAACGGCAGGGTTCTGAGGAAATTGGAGGAACAGAGAGATCTTGGGGTTCATATCCACAGATCTCTGAAGGTTGCCACTCAAGTGGATAGAGCCGTGAAGAAGGCCTATAGTGTGTTAGCGTTTATTAACAGGGGGTTTGAGTTTAAGAGCCATGGGGTTATGCTGCAACTGTACAGGACCTTGGTCAGACCACATTTGGAATATTGTGTGCAGTTCTGGTCACCTCACTATAGGAAGGACATGTAAGCATTGGAAAGAGTGCAAAGGAGATTTACCAGGATGCTGCCTGGTTTGGAGGGTAGGTCTTATGAGGAAAGGTTGAGGGAGTTAGGGCTTTTCTCTTTAGAGCAGAGGAGGATGAGAGGTGACTTAATAGAGGTTTATAAGATGATGAGGGGGATAGATAGAGTGGACGTTCAGAGACTATTTCCTCGGGTGGATGTAGCTGTTACAAGGGGGCATAACTATAAGGTTCATGGTGGGAGATATAGGAGGGATGTCCGAGGTAGGTTCTTTACTCAGAGAGTGGTTGGGGTGTGGAATGGACTGCCTGCTGTGATAGTGTAGTCGGACACTTTAGGAACTTTCAAGCGGTTATTGGATAGGCACATGAAACACACCAGAATGATAGGGAGTGGGATAGCTTGATCTTGGTTTCGGACAAAGCTTGGCACAACATCGAGGGCTGAAGGGCCTGTACTGTGCTGTACTGTTCTATGTTCTAAAGAGGCCAAAGTTTGTGGTTTGGGAGCTTGTTTTAGAATTCAGCAAAAGAGGACCAAGAAACTGGTAAAGAAAGAGAACATGCAATATGGGAGTAAACTACCGAGAAACATAAAAAAACAACTGGAAAAGTTCCTATAGGTGTGTGAGAAGGAAAAGATTAGCAAAGACAAATGTGGGTCCAATCCAGGCAGAGACAGGAGAGTTTATAATGGGGAATAGGGAAATGGCAGAGAAACTAAAAAATGTGTCTTCAAGGAGGAAGATATCGGAATCATCCCAAAAACACTAGAAAACCAAGGGAGTAGAGAGCATGAGGAACTGAAAGAGATCAGTATTATGTTTATAAGATGATGAGGGGGATAGATAGAGTGAACGTTCAAAGACTATTTCCTCGGGTGAATGGAGTGGTAACTAGGGGGCATAACTATAGGGTTCATGGTGGGAGATATAGGAAGGATATCCGAGGTAGGTTTTTTACTCAGAGAGTGGTTGGGGTGTGGAATGGACTGCCTGCAGGGATAGTGGAGTCAGAAACTTTAGGAACATTTAAGAAGATATTGGATAGGCACATGGAGTACTTCGGGATGATAGGGAGGAAATAGCTTGATTTGGGTTTCAGACAAAGCTCGGCACAACATCGTGGGCCGAAGGGCCTGTTCTGTGCTGTACTGTTCTATGTTCTAGTATTCGTAAAAAAGTAGTGCTGAAGAAATTAATGGGATTGAAAGTTAATAAATCCCGAAAAGCTGATGACCTGTTCTGCATACCTCTCCTTTCCTTCTTCCCGATGTACTCTATGAAAAGTATGCTTTGTCTATAGCATGCAAGAAACAATACTTTTCACTGAATATCAGTACATGTGACAATAATAAATCAAATCCAATGTACATCGCAGTGTTGAAAGAGTTGGCATAGAGATAGTGGATACATTGGTGGTCATCTTTCCAAATTCTATAGATTCTGGAATAGTTGCTGCAGATTGGAAGGTGGTAAATGTAACCCTATTGTTTAAGGAGGGAAAAAGAAAATGGGGAACCAAAGACCTGTTACTCTAACATCAATAGGAGGGAACATGCTACAATCTGTTATAAAGGATGTGATAACATACAAATTAGGAGCAGGAGTAGGCTACTTGGCCTCTCAAGCCTGCCATTCAATACGTGCACAGCTGATCTGATTGTAACCTCGACCCCGTGATAACCTTTCACACTCTTGCCTATCAAGAATCTATACAGCTCTGCCTTCAAAATATTCACAGACTCTGAATTCACAGACTCAAAATATTCAAGACCGCAAGAAATTACAAAGAGTCGTGAATTAAGCCCAGTCCATCACTGAAAGCAGCCTCACGTACATTGACACTGTCTACACTTTCCACTGCCTCGGAAAAGCAGCCAGTATAATTAAGGACACCACGCATCCCAGACGTACTCTCTTCCACCTTCGTCCATTGGGAAAAAGATACAAAAGTCTGAGGACATGCACAAACCGACTCAAAAACAGCATCTTCCCTGCTGCCATCAGACTTTTGAATGGACCTACCTTGCACTAAGTTGATCTTTCTCTACACCCTAGCTATGACTGTAACACTACATTCTGCACTCTCTCGTTTCCTTCTCTATGAACAGTATGCTTTGTCTGTATAGCGCGCAAGAAACAATACTTTTCACTGTGTACTAATACATGTGACAAATCAAATCAAAAGCTTCCCCGTACATGCATCTATATTCATCTCAACTACTCTGTGTGGCAGCAAATTCCACATTCTCACCACTCTCTGGGTGAAGAAAGTTATTTTCTGAAATTTCTTCTTGCCCATTGTATCTGTTGCTCAGTATCTCAATTTGACCTGCTGATCCAGAAATGGGGCAACGGACAGAGAAAGGATGAGGCAACTGAGGCTTAACATCACTTCCCTGAATACCATGACTCAGTCAGTCTCAGACTCTCACCTCTGAGTCTGAATGTCACAGGTTGCAGTGCTCATCCAGAGACGTGAGTCCCCCACAATTCGGGCTGACACACTTTCAGTCTTCAGTTGCCAGCTTCTTAAGGTCTGGAATTCCTTCTCTTAACCCTGCCACTTCTCCCTCCCCCTTTCACACTCTGCTTAAAACCTATCTTTACATCTTAATGACATCCAGAACTTGACAAATTAAAACAAAGCTGATTTGTTTGACATTGATCTAGAATATTAAACTCCATCCCATTTACAGGGAATATTAACAACAGCTGAAACAGATCTCAACTTCACAATGAACATGGTTCAGTCCTGGATATGATTAACAGCAGAATCCAACTCCGACATTCAAACAGGAACTCACTGGTGTGCCAGGAGATTGACAGAGTGTGAGCGACTCCCTTCCCACACACACAACATTTAAGCAGCCTCTCCCTGGAGTGACCTCACTGGGGTGTCAACAAACTGGAAAATTGGATGAATTTTCTCATCCACAGAAAACTATTAAATGCCCCTCCCCCCAGTGTGAACTCGCTGGTCTGAGTTTGTGTTAGGATTCGGTCACTGTGCCCAAACAAACGTGTTTTCTGCATTCTGTCTCACAGACACACAGATCATAGTCCTTTCTCTCTCTTTCACACACACACGCACATTGACGCCACTCTTCCTCTCTCACACACAGCATAGTTCTCTTTCGCACACACCCTCACGTAATAGAAACATAGAAAACTACAGCACAAAAACAGGCCCTTCGGCCCCACAAGTTGTGCCGAACATATCCCTACCTTCTAGGCCTACCTATAACCCTCCATCCTATTAAGTCCCATGTACTCATCCAGGAGTCTCTTAAAAGACCCTATTGAGTTTGCCTCCACCACCACTGATGGCAGCCGATTCCACTCGCCCACCACCCTCTGTGTGAAAAACTTCCCCCAAACATTTCCCCTGTACCTACCCCCCAGCACCTCAAACCTGTGTCCTCTCGTAGCAGCCATTTCCACCCTGGGAAAAAGCCTCTGAGAGTCCACCCGATCGATGCCTCTCAACATCTTATGTACCTCTATTAGGTCTCCTCTCATCCTACGTCTCTCCAAGGAGAAAAGACCAAGCTCCCTCAGCCTATCCTCATAAGGCATGCCACTCAATCCAGGCAACATCCTTGTAAATCTCCTCTGCACCCTTTCAACCTTTTCCACATCCTTCCTGTAATGAGGCGACCAGAACTGAGCACAGTACTCCAAGTGGGGTCTGACGAGGGTCTTATATAGCTGCAACATTATCCCCGGACTCCTAAACTCAATCCCTCGATTGATAAAGGCCAGCACACCATACGCCTTCTTAACCACCTCCTCCACCTGCGGGGCCAATTTTAGAGTCCTATGGACCCGGACCCCAAGGTCCTTCTGATCCTCGACAGTACTAAGAATCTTTCCCTTTATATTGTACTCCTTCATCCCATTTGACCTGCCAAAATGGACCACTACGCATTTGTCTGGATTGAAGTCCATCTTCTCCGCCCAGTCTTGCATCCTATCTATGTCCCTCTGTAACTTCTGACATCCCTCCAGACTATCCACAACCCCACCAAACTTCGTGTCGTCGGCAAACTTACCAACCCATCCCTCCACTTCCTCACCCAGGTCAATTATGAAAATGACAAACAGCAAGGGTCCCAGAACAGATCCCTGGGGCACACCACTGGTGACCGACCTCCATTTACAAAAAGACCCATCTATACCCACTTTCTGCCTCCTTTGGGCAAACACAGTAAGAAGTTTAACAACACCAGGTTAAAGTCCAACAGGTTTATTTGGTAGCAAAAGCCACACAAGCTTTCGAAGCTCTAAGCCCCTTCTTCAGGTGAGTGGGAATTCTGTTCACAAACAGAGCTTATAAAGACACAGACTCAATTTACATGAATAATGGTTGGAATGCGAATACTTACAACTAATCAAGTCTTTAAGAAACAAAACAATGGGAGTGGAGAGAGCTTCAAGACAGGCTAAAAAGATGTGTATTGTCTCCAGACAAGACAGCCAGTGAAACTCTGCAGGTCCACGCAACTGTGGGAGTTACAAATAGTGTGACATGAACCCAATATCCCGGTTGAGGCCGTCCTCGTGTGTGCGGAACTTGGCTATCAGTTTCTGCTCAGCGACTCTGCGCTGTTGTGTGTCGCGAAGGCCGCCTTGGAGAACGCTTACCCGAATATCAGAGGCCGAATATTATTCATGTAAATTGAGTCTGTGTCTTTATAAGCTCTGTTTGTGAACAGAATTCCCACTCACCTGAAGAAGGGGCTTAGAGCTTCGAAAGCTTGTGTGGCTTTTGCTACCAAATAAACCTGTTGGACTTTAACCTGGTGTTGTTAAACTTCTTACTGTGTTAACCCCAGTCCAACGCCGGCATCTCCACATCATGACTTCCTTTGGGCAAGCCAGTTCTGGATCCATAGGGCAGCAGCCCCTTGGATCCCATGCCCTCTCACTTTTTCTAGAAGCCTTGCATGGGGGACCTTATCAAACGCCTTGCTAAAATCCATATAAGCCACATCTACCGCTTTCCCTTCGTCAATGTGTTTAGTCACATTTTCGAAGAACTCCACCAGGCTCGTAAGGCACGATCTGCCTTTGACAAAGCCATGCTGAGTATTCTTGAGCATACTAAACCTCTCTAAATGCTCATAAATCTTGTCCCTCAGGATCCTCTCCATCAGCTTACCAACCACTGAGGTTAAACTCACCGGTCGGTAATTTCCTGGGCTATCCCTATTCCCCTTCTTGAAAATAGGAACCACATCTGCAATCCTCCAATCCTCTGGCAACTCTCCCGTCTCCATCGACGATGCAAAGATCATCGCCAGAGGCTCTGCAATCTCTTCCCTCGTCTCCCACAGTAACCTGGGGTACATCCCATCCGGACCCGGCGACTTATCTATCTTGATGCCATTCAAAGATTCCAGCACAACCTCTTTGTTAAAGACCACATACTCAATCCTTTCAGTCCACCGCAAGCCCACAGTACATCCACCCATGTCCTTCTCCTCTGTGAAAACCGAGGCAAAATACAAAATGTAATAACACCAGTTTCCCTCTCTCTCTCTCTCTCTCTCTCTCTCACATAAACAAACATTGGGGCCCATTCACTCACGCACACAAACATGAATCCCCTCCCCCCTCACAGAATGGACACCCCGAGACCCGCCTCACAGCATATACAGCTATGTCCCAGCTCATTGCACAGACATCCAAAGGCCCAGGACTGGTGTGAGCTGTGTCAGGGTGGGTTCACTGCGCCCCCCACCCCCACTTCCCATCCCAGTCCCAGGAGTTTGGAGACTGAGCTCCAGATGAGGAATGGCGGCCGCAGCTCCCACAATCCCCCGCGCTGGGGAAACCGCTCTATCCGCCGGACGGGCGACCCAGGACTGCGCATGTCCAATGGAAAGGAGAAACTGTGGGGAGCGCCCACCCCCTGGCCGTCCCTCTGAGGTATTGACCAATGCGGAGACCAGAGTCCTTCCGGTCCTCCAGTTAATCAGAGCGCGGGCTTTGTGTGAATAAAGATTGAGCTTCAGACAGACTCAAACTGCCTCCTTGTCGCCAACATCAGCTGCTGTTTCTGTAGTGAAGTGGATATCACATTCGCCTGACACGCGAAAGTCCCCGGCTCGGAGCCGGGCAGAAACGTTTCTTTGCTCATTCGATACACTGTGAGTAACACACTTCTTTCTACAGAGCCTGCTCATAGGAAACGCCCATTTTTGTGTCTTTTTTTTGTTATTGGTCTTGGCTTCCTGCGGGGAGGAAGGAAGGAGGGAGGGAAGGGGGAGGAAGGTGAGCTGTTGCTTGCCTGCCTGCCTGCCGCCCGGCCTGCCTGTTGTCTGGCCTGCCTGTCTGCCATCTGGCCTGCGGCCTGCCTGCCATCTGGCCTGTGTGCCTGCCTGCCGTCTGGCCTGCCTGCCTGCCCATCGTATGGCCTGCCTGCCTGCCTGTTGTCTGGCCTGCCTGCCATCTGGCCTGCCTGCTTGCCTGCCGTCCGGCCTACCTGCCTGCCTGCTTGCCTGCCGTCCAGCCTCTGGAGGGTGCGCACTCCCTGGAGGGAGAGAGGAAGAGAGGACGAGGAGTGACTGAAGGGGAGGTCGGGGAGAGGTCGATTCAGACTGTTAGTTCTTCCATCTGCAGTGGGGGGGGGGGGGGGGGGGGGGAGGGTGAAGACACCGTGAACTTGAACTGTTTGTGCCCGAAAGGGCTGGAGGTGTTGCTGCTGCCCCCAACACCGGCACCCCCTCCCCTCTTTCCTCCTGACTGGGACACCGGCCCTCCTCCGTGCCTTGTCCCTCATCTCCCTCCTGCTCCTCCGACCTCCTCTCTCCCTCTCTCGCTCCGGGGAGAGAGCACCTGGACCCCCACCCACCTACCCCACCCTCCCTTATTTTTTCCTCCTCATATATGCCCTGCCGTGCATCTGGGCAGTCTCGGGGTGGGCGGAGCACTCCCTTATTCATTATGGCGGCATCGCCAGCGTCACCGGTGGCAGGGCCTTCTCGGCCCACCTATGCAGGCGTGACAGCTGCCAGAGCCCCCGCTGCTCCCAAGGCCCTGCCGCCTTTCTCTTTGATTACGAAACAGCTGGGGGTGAAGTGCTGCGCCCACCCCGACATGTCCATCGAGGCCTGCGTGAGGGCAATGGCTGGGGTTGTCGGCCCCTCAGCCATCGTCGCGGCCTCCAAGATGTACGGCCGGGCCGTATTCTTTTTGAAGGCCAAGCGGGTGGTCCACCTCGCCCTGGAGAGGGAGCTCACGGTGGGCAGGACATTCCTGGCGGTGGACCCTTTAGAGGCCACCGGTCATAGGATCATACTATCGAACGTCCCGCCTTTCCTACCTACTGAGCTCCTCCTCCCCCACCTCCATCTACTGGGGGAGGTCAGGTCCGGAGTGCAGCCGATCCCGCTCGGCCTTCGGGACCCCTCCCTCCGTCACATCTACTCCTTCCGGCGCCAGGTGTTTGTCCGCCTGGCCCGGGAGGAGGTCCTGGAGGGAGGGTTTGGTATCCCCAAGAGGGGACCACGTACTGGGTCTTTTGGTCCGCGGACGGTGTGCGGTGCCATGCCTGTAAGGAGGCGGGGCACATTAGGAAGAACTGCCCCGTCTCCAAGGCCGCCAACCACCAACGCAGGACGGCCACAGCTGGCATCGCAGCCCCCTCTCCCCCTAATCGAGTACCACCTGCCCCCCCACGAGGGGAGGCCACGCTGGCAGCAACCGCCAACTCAGCTGCCGGCGGAGGGGGAGTGGAGCCTCCGCGCGGCCAGAAGACTCCGAGTGCGAGTAGTGCGAGAAAGAAAAAGGGGGGTGCCGGAACCCCGGCCCCCACTACCCCAGTCACCCCGGTAGCCGGCTCGGGGACAGCTTCTGTCTCCACCTGCGCCTCCCCGTCCACCACGCGGATGCGCGGGATCCCGGGTCCGGGTATGGGGGGGTTGGCGACTGGCGACCGCGAGCCGGCAGAGCTGGCAAAACCAACACCTCGGGGGACGTGACGGGGATGCGGGGGGGGGGGGGGGGGGGGGCGCAAGGTGAAGAGGGGCGGAGCGCGAGGGGCCTCTCCTGCCCGAGGGCAGGTCAACAAAAAGAGGCGTGGCCCCTCGGGTGCCCTAGCGTTCGAGGTCTGCGTGCCCCTCTCCCCTTGCGAGTCATCTCCTGCCGTGCCCCCACCCGTCTTCATGCCTTGTCCCCAGATGCGAGCGTGCAGTTGAAATGTCGGGGTGGGCGTAGCACTTAACCCCGAGCTGCCTCGTAATCAAAGAGAAAGGTGGCAGGGCCTTGGGAGCGGCGGGGCTCTGGTCGCCACCACGCCCGCATAGGTGGGCCGATTTTGCGATGTGCAAAATAAAAAACGTGCTGCCTCAGTCCTCCGGCGAGGACTCCCCGAGGCCGGGTGGCAGCGGGGCCCCCGTGGCTCCGTTCCACCCGGCAGATTTCAACCCAGAGTTCTGTTTTTAGTATGCCGGGGGACTGGGGCAGCACCCAAATGTTCGTGTCCCCGTACGGCGGTGGCGAGGAAAAGGTACACTCATCCTCTCCGTCCCGACCTTGGACACTGGACATCCCCAACCTGGATCCGGAGGTTTTACCGGACCTGGGGGGTGTCCAAGTGTCTGGGGCGGAGGGGGGGGGCTGAGTCGCCATCGCACGGGGGCCCGCAAACTGGGGAAGGTGAGCCCGGGGGGAACCCCTCCTCCGCCGATCCTGGGGGTGGGATCGGGGAGGGGTTGGGGCTAGTTGGCGGCTCTGTGCCGCCCGCCGCACGTCCTGTGGTGGGGGACTCGGAGGCGAGGGGCAGCTGCCCTGAGGGGGTCAGCGGCTCGGTGGAGGGCACGGGTGCACTTTCAGAGTCTGCCCAGAGCGAGGCGGGGGACTCCCTCATGCCCCCCAGCGAGTCGTCCCTCATCCCCTCCAGGGAACTCAGGGCCTTTCTCAGAAGTCATCCTGGTCGCCCTGACATCATCCGGCTAGCCCTCGGCCGCTGGCCAGACTTGGCGCGGCTCGTCCGGTCCGTGAGGGCATGCTCGCATGCCGCCGCGGGCCTGGAGAAAATAGAGCGGCGCTGGGTACTGCGGTTCCTCCACGGGCTCGAAAGAGGGGGACCGGACTGGTGAGTATTGCGCCAGCGCTCCCCCAAACATCTAGATAAGTGGTGACGGTGGCACGAAGCTGCTGACATGAAGGTGACCATAGCCAGCCTCAACATCAACGGCAGCAGTGAGCCACACCGCAGGTTCCAGAACTTCTCGGTCCTCCGTGACGGGAAGTATGCGGTGTGTTTCCTGCAGGAAACCCACACCGTTCCGGGAGACGAAGCCCAATGGCTCCTGGAGTGGCGAGGGGGGGTCGACATGAGCCACCTCACGCTCGCTTCTAGCGGGGTGGCTATCTTGTTGACCCCGCATTATCAGCCGGAGATCTTGGGGGTCAAGGAGCCGGTGCCAGGCCGGTTGCTGCACTTGACGGTCCGTGAGGGGAGCGTGGTCGTTCACTTGCTGAACGTCTACGCCCCGGGCGGCGGACCGCAGCAACCAACTTTCTACGAGAAAGTATCCGCTCATCTCGACACCATCGCGGGGGGCGAATGCATTATCCTCGGGGGGGGGATTTCAACTGCACCCTCGAGGCACGGGACCGCACCGGCCCCTGGCTGCGCACCCCGGCGATGGTGAAGTTGCGGGACCTGCTCGGGACCCGCGACTTGGTGGATGATTGGAGACATCTCCATCCTGGCTCCAGAGCTTTCACTTACGGAGCGTCCACGCTCAACCACCTTTACATTTCAAGGGCGAACGTGTCCGGCGTGTCTTCGGCCTCCATGCGGCTGGTGCCGTGCACGCACCACAGCCTGGTGTGGGCGGACTTTGCGCCATCTCGTGTCCAGCGGGGGTCCGCGTACTGGCACTTTAACAACACGCTGCTGGAGGACGAGCGCTTCCTGAACTTGTTCCGTCGATTCTGGGCCGGCTGGAGAAGGGAGCGGGGAGGCTTCCCCTCCTTGAGGCTCTGGTGGGATGTGGGCAAGACTCACGTCCGTACCTTCTGTCAGGAGTACGCGAGGGGGTCGACAAAGAGGTGGAAATCCAGGCTCGAGGAGTTGGGGAAGGAGGTGCTCGACCTGGAGGCACGTCTCAGTGAGCCCAACGCGGACCCGCCCTGGGGAGCGACTATGCGGGGGTCCTGGGGGAGAGCGTTGCTACCGGGGAGATGCCCCTTTCGTGGTGCAGGGCCATCATTGCCCTGCTGCACAAGAAGGGAGATCTCCGCCTCCTGAAGAACTGGCGCCCGGTCGCCCTCCTCAGCACGGATTATAAAATCTTTGCCAGGGCTATGGTTTCACGCCTTGGATCCGTGCTGGACCACAGGATCCACCCTGACCAGTCCTACACGGTCGTGGGCCGTTGCATACACGATAATCTCCACCTCGTTCGGGACCTAATCCATCATTCCCAGAGGGCTGGTCTGTCGGGCGCCTTCTTGTCATTGGATCAGGAGAAGGCGTTCGACAGGGTGGAGCACGAGTATTTACTCGGAACTCTGCGGGCATTTGGGTTCGGGACGCATTTTGTCGCCCGGATCCGATTACTGTACTCTGCCGCAGAGTGTCTGATTAAGGTTAACGGGTCCCTGACGGCGCCCCTTCGCTTTGGGAGAGGAGTTCGGCAGGGCTGCCCCTGGTCCGGCCAGCTGTCTTCCATATGCGTGGAGCCATTCCTGCGCCTCTTGCGGAGGAAGTTGTCAGGTTTGGCCCTGCGTGGACTGGACGTAGGGTGTGGTCCTGTCAGCTTACGCCGATGACGTGCTCCTCATGTTCACGGACCCGGCTGACCTGCGGAGGATGTGAGAATGCCAGGCAGTGTACTCTGCCGCGTCCTCCGCCAGGATCAACTGGGCCAAGTGCTCCGGACTCCGTGTCGTTCCTTGGGAGACGGACCCCCTTCCGGAGGAGCTCAGGCCTTTTACCTGGAGCAGGACCAACTTGGGGGCCCATCTCTGCCTAGCCGAGGAATCCTGGCCAGTGAACGGGCGGGAGCTGGAGGCCAAAGTCTCCGCCCGCCTGAATCGCTGGACAGGGCTGCTCCGAGTGCTGTCCTACAGGGCGCGAGTTCTCATCGTAAACCAGCTGGTCGTCTCCATGCTGTGGTACCGGCTGGTCCCTTTGACCCCTCCCCCTGGCTTTGTCGCCGATATCCAGAGAACCCTCGTGCGGTTCTTCTGGGACAATCGACTGCACTGGGTCCCTGCTGCGGTTCTGTATCTCCCGCTTGAGGAGGGCGGACAAGGTCTGGTGTGCCTTCGCACTCAGATAGCGACCTTCCACCTCCAGGCCCTGCAGAGGTACCTTTACGTTGAGCCCCCTCCATGATGGTGTGCCCTGGCGACGTATTTCTTCCGCCAGTGGCACGGCCTCAATTATGACGGGCAGCTCCTGCATATCGATCTGGGGCGTGTTTCGACCACTCTGCAGGAGTTGCCCGTCTTTTATCAGGACCTCCTCACTGTCTGGAACGCGGTCGCCTCGCGACGCAGCTCCCCCCCGTCAGGAGTAGCGGCTCTCGTGCGAGAGCCACTGCTCAGGAATCCGCTCCTCCAGCCATAGGGCTTCAGGTGACTGGTGGAGAGGGGGGCTGTGGACGCCGGGGTGACCAGGATCGGGGACGTGCTGGATGGCGGAGGGGCGGGCTCGATGCACCCCCACGTGCTGGCTGAGCGCGCGGGGGTGTCCATCTGGCGCGTGGTCAAAGCCATCCTAGACTTTAGGACGGTCGTGCTCGGCCCCGAAAATACACGCAAACTCGAGACGGTGCAGGCGTGCGGTGGGATCCCGCCCGAGCATTCCCCTGTTCAGACAGAATTCCACATTGGCCCAAAACCTCAGCCCCCCTCCTCGGGTGAGGTGCCCCACAGCATGAGCCGCCTCGCGGAAATGTCCTCCGTGCCTTTTTCCGCCGCGCGGAGGCGTTTCCTGTGCGGGCTGCTGCTGCACACCTTCCACTACCGCCTCCTCGCCTGTCGCCCGGATACACCTTGGCGGGTCTTGTTGCCGTCGGGTGGTGGAGGTCCCCAGTGGAGGTCCCTCGACGGAAGGATCTCCCCCAATTACCTGGGGACCTGGGGTGGAGGGTGATGCATGCAGCAGTGCCGCACAACTGTAGGATTCACTGGTTCACGGGCTCCGAAGACTGCCCCTTCTGTGGCCTTGTGGAGTCCGTGGACCATGTCTATGTTTTGTGTCTTAGGCTGCACTCCCTTTTTGTTTTCCTAAAGAACCTTTTATTGATGTTTTGTTTGCACTTCAGTCCCACGCTCCTGATCTACGGACACCTGGTGCGGAGAGGGGAGGGGAGGGATGGCGACCTCCTCGTGAACCTGCTCCTGGCCTGGTGAAACGCGCCATTTACAGGTCCAGGCAGCGGGCGATCGAGGGGGCCGTCCATCCTGACTGTCTGCCCCTCTACCGCGGCTACGTTCGCGGCCGGGTGTCCCTGGAGAGGGAGCATGCGGTGTCCACGGGCGGGGTTGACGCCTTCCGCGCCCGTTGGGTACCGCAGGGGTTGGGGTGCGTTATCGACCCTAATAATCACATTATGATTTGGTGTTTTTATGTTTCCTTTGTACTTTGATTTTTGTTCGGGCTGTTCCCCCTCCTTTTGGGGAGCTGCCCCTTTTACTTTGTCCTGATTTAATTTGAGTTTGTTTATTTGGTTTGACCTTATAAGAACATAAGAACATAAGAAATAGGAGCAGGAGTAGGCCATCTAGCCCCTCGAGCCTGCCCCGCCATTCAACAAGATCATGGCTGATCTGACGTGGATCAGTACCACTTACCCGCCTGATCCCCATAACCCTTAATTCCCTTACCGATCAGGAATCCATCCATCCGCGCTTTAAACATATTCAGCGAGGTAGCCTCCACCACCTCAGTGGGCAGAGAATTCCAGAGATTCACCGCCCTCTGGGAGAAGAAGTTCCTCCTCAACTCTGTCTTAAACCGACCCCCCTTTATTTTGAGGCTGTGTCCTCTAGTTTTAACTTCCTTACTAAGTGGAAAGAGGCCGACATCTGTGAGTATTCACTGTTGCAGAACTTGCTCACTGGAGACACCCGTTTTTGCAGAGAGCCATTGCTGTTTCTGCCGAATTGCTCGAGTTCCAACCAGAAGGAAGGAAGGAAGGAGGAGGAGGAGCCGCCATCGCCTGCCTGCCTGCTGTCCGGCCTGCTTGCCTGCCTGCTGTCCAGCCTGCCTGCCGGCCGGCCTGCCTGCCTGTCTGCCGTCCGGCTACGGGAGGGTGCTCTCTCCCTGGAGGGAGACAGGAAGAGAAGACACAGAGAGAGTTTCCCTTTGTTGTTTTTTTTCATCTGCAGGAGGGAGGACAGCGCAACTTAAAGTCAGCACGGCTTTGCGTAGGTAGCACGGCTTTGTGTAGTCAGCACGGCTTTGTCAAAGGCAAATCGTGCCTTACGAGCCTGGTGGAGTTCTTTGAAAATGTGACTAAACACATTGATGAAGGAAAAGCGGTAGATGTAGTTTACATGGACTTCAGCAAGGCATTCGATAAGGTCCCCCATGCAAGACTTCTCGAGAAAGTGAGAGGGCATGGGATCCAAGGGGCTGTTGCCTTGTGGAATCAGAACTGGCTTGCCTGCGGAAGGCAGAGAGTGATTGTAGATAGGTCTTTTTCTGAATGGAGGTCGGTCACCAGTGGAGTGCCCCAGGGATCTGTTCTGGGACCCTTGCTGTCTGTCATTTTCATAAATGACCTGGATGAGGAAGTGGAGGGATGGGTTGGTAAGTTTGCTGACGACACGAAGGTTGGTGGTGTTGTGGATAGATTGGAGGGATGTCAGAAGCTGCAGCGTGACATAGGTAGGATGCAAGACTGGGCAGAGAAGTGTCAGATGGACTTCAACCCGGATAAATGTGTAGTGGTCCATTTTGGCAGCTCAAATGAGATGAAGGAGTATAATATCAAGGGTAAGACTCTTAGCAGTGTAGAGGATCAAAAGGACCTTGGGGTCCGGGTCCATAGGACTCTTAAATCGGCCTCGCAGGTGGAGGAGGTGGTTAAGAAGGCGTATGGTGTGCTGGCCTTCATCAATCGAGGGATTGAGTTTAGGAGTCGGGAGATAATGATGCAGCTTTATAAGACCCTCGTCAGACCCCACTTGGAGTACTGTGCTCAGTTCTGTTCACCTCATTACAGGAGGGATGTGGAAATGATTGAAAGGGTGCAGAGAAGATTTACAAGGATGTTGCCGAGATTGGTTGGCATGCCTTATGAGGATAGAAATCATAGAAATCATAGAAACCCTACAGTACAGAAAGAGGCCATTCGGCCCATCGAGTCTGCACCGACCACAATCCCACCCAGGCCCTACCCCCATATTCCTACACATTTTACCCACTAATCCCTCTAATCTACGCACCCCAGGACACTATGGGGCAATTTTTTTAGCATGGCCAATCAACCTAACCCGCACATCTTTGGACTGTGGGAGGAAACCGGAGCACCCGGAGGAAACCCACGCAGACACGAGGAGAATGTGCAAACTCCACACAGTGACCCAAGCCGGGAATCGAACCCAGGTCCCTGGAGCTGTGAAGCAGCAGTGCTAACCACTGTGCTACCGTGCCGCCCATAGGTTGAGGGAGCTCGGTCTTTTCTCCTTGGAGAGACGAAGGATGAGAGGTGACCTGATAGAGGTGTACAAGATGTTGAGAGGTATAGATCGGGTGGATTCTCGGAGGCTTTTTCCCAGGGCTGAAATGGCTGCTACGAGAGGACACAGGTTTAAGGTGCTGGGGAGAAGGTACAGAGGAGATGTCAAGGGTAAGTTTTTCACTCAGAGGATGGTGGGCGAGTGGAATCGGCTGCCGTCAGTGGTGGTGGAGGCAAACTCAATAGGGTCTTTTAAGAGACTTCTGGATGAGTACATGGGACTTAATAGGATTGAGGGTTATAGGTAAGCCTATATATAAGCCTAGGTAAGTAGGGACATGACCGGCACAACTTGTGGGCCGAAGGGCCTGTTTGTGCGGTATTTTTTCTGTGTTCTATGTTCTATGTTCTTAAACATATCAACATCAAGGGACTGAGTGGTTGGGCTGCTGCCCTCATCATCAGAAGGTCGGTGCCTGAAAGGGAGGATGGGGGGAGGAAGAATATTAAGACTGATTTCCATCTACAGCGGGGTAGGGGCGGTGGTGAAGACACCCTGGACTTAAACTGTTGCGCCCAAGAGGGCTGAGGAGCGAAGTCCCCCACCCACTGCTGCTGCCCCCAATACCGGCACCCCCCCCTCCTTCCTCCTGACTGGGGCACCGGCCCTCCTCAGTGCCCTGTCCCTCGTCCTCCTCCAACCTCCTCTCTCCCTCTCTAATTCCGGGGAGAGAGCACCTGAACCCCCACCCACCTACCCCACCCTCCTTTATTTCCCTCTCTGACCCTGTCTTGCCACCTGGGCAGAGAGGCCTATTACCTATCCCTCCCTACAACCTGACCCCTCTATCCCTCCCCACGAACACACATATACGCCCTGCCGTGCATCTGGGCAGTCTCGGGGTGGGCGTAGCACTCGTCGAGCAACCATGGCGACCTCGCCAGCGTCGCCGGTGGCAGGGCCTTCTCGGCCCACCTCTGCGGATGTGGTGGCAGCCAGAGCCCCCGCCACTCCCAAGGCCCTGCCACCGTTTTTATTGATTACCAGACAGCTCGGGGTTAAGTGCTACGCCCACCCCGACATGTCCATCGAGGCCTGCGTGAAGGCAATGGCTGGGGTTGTCGGCTCCTCAGCCATTGTCGCGGCCTCCAAGATGTACGGCCGGGCCGTATTCTTTTTGAAGGCCGAGCGGGCGGTCCACCTCGCCCTGGAGAGGGGGCTCACGGTGGGTGGGACGTTCCTGGCGGTGGACCCTCTGGAGGCCACTGCCCATAAGATCGTGATCTCAAACGTCCCGCCTTTCCTGCCCAGTGAGCTCCTCCTCCCCCACCTCCATCCACTGGGGGAGGTCAGGTCTGGGGTGGCGCCAATCCCGCTCGGCCTTTGGGACCCCTCCCTCCAACACGTTTATTCCTTCCGGCGCCAGGTATTTGTCCGCCTGGCCCGGGAGGAGGTCCTGGTGGGAGGTTTTAGCATCCCCTTCGAGAGAGTCACCTCCTGGGTCTTCTGGTCTGCGGATGGTGTGCGGTGCCATGCCTGTAAGGAGGCGGGGCACATTAAAAAGAACTGCCCCGTCGCCAAGGCCACCGACCACCAACCCAGGGCAGCCACAGCTGGCACCGCAGCCCCCTCTCCCCCTAACCGAGTACCACCTGGCCCCCCGCAAGCGGAGGCCACGCCGGCAGCAACTGCCACCTCAGCTGCCGGCGGGGGAGGAGCGGAGCCTCCACGTGGCCAGAAGACCCCAGGTACAAAAGAGAAGAAGAAAACGAAGGGGGGTACCGGAACCCCGGCCCCCACTACCCCAGTCACCCTGGCAGCTGGCTCGGGGGTTGTTTCCATTTCCACCTCTGCCCCCCCCACCCCTCCCCCCCCTCCTCCCCTCCTTTCCCCCCCCCTCCCCCACCTCCACCACCATCTACCGGGCCTGTGGGCTCTCCTGGGCCTAGTGCTGGGCCCGGCATCGCGTCTGCGCGGGATCCCAGGTCCGGGTATGTGGGGGTAGGCGACACCGAGCCGGCACAACCGACACCTCCCGGGGACAGGACGGGAGGGCGAGGGGGGCGGGGCAGGGAGGAGAGGGGCAGAGTGCAAGGGGCAACCCCTGCCTGTGGGCTGCCCCTCAAAGAGAGGCGCAGCAACTCGAGGGAGGTGGAAATTGAGATCAGTGGGGCTCACCACACCCCCTCCCCTGGCTTAGAGGTGGTAGCACCCACGCCCCTCTCCCCATTCACACCATCTCCTGCCACACCCCCAGCCGTCTTTACGCCTTGTCCCTGGAGTGGGGGCAAGAAAAAGAGAACACGCGTGCTGCCGCAGTCCTCCAGGTGGGACTCCCTGGGGCCGGGTGGGAGCGGGGCCCCTGTGGCTTCGTTCCACCCGGCAGATTTCACCCCGAAGGAGTTCTTCTTCAGCCTGCTGGGGGACTGCGGCAGCACCCCGATGTTTGGGTCCCCGTGCGGCAGTGACGAGGAAGTGGTCTTTTCCTCTCCGTCCCGACCTTTGATGCTGGGCACCCCCGATGTGGATCCGGAGGATTCTCCAGACTTGGGGGGTGTCCAGGTGTCTGGGGCAGAGCGGGGGACTGAGCCGCCGTTGCCCTCGGACCCGGAAACCAGGGAAGAGGAGCCCGGGGGGAACCCCTCCTCCGCCAATCCTGGGGGTGGGATCGGGGGAGAGTTAGGGCTAGTTGGTGGCTTCGTGCCGCCCGCCGTACGTCCTGCGGCGGGGGACTCGGAGTCGGAGGGCAACTGCCCTGAGGAGGTCAACGGCTCGGTGGTGGGCACGGGGGCACTTTTAGAGTCTGCCCAGAGCGAGGAGGGGGACTCCCTCGTGCCCCCCTCCGAGATGCCCCTCATCCCCTCTGGGGAATTCAGGGCCTTTCTCCAATGACATTCTGGTCACCATGACAGCATCCGGCTAGCCCTCGACCGTTCGCTGAGCCTGGCGCTGCTCGTCCGGTCTGCGTAGGCCTGCTCATAGGCCGCGTCGGGCCTGACTGAAGAAGAGCAGCGTCAGGTACTGGAGTTTATCCACGGGCTCGAGGGGGAGTGGACTGGCGCGTCTTGCGCCAGCGCTCCCCCACACGTTTAGATAATTGGTGACGGTGGCACAAAGCTGCTGACATGAAGGTGACCATAGCCAGCCTCAACATCAACGGCAGCAGTGAGCCACACCGCAGGTTCCAGAACTTCTCGGTCCTCCGTGACGGGAAGTATGCGATGTGTTTCCTGCAGGAAACCCACACCGTTCCGGGAGACGAAGCCCAATGGCTCCTGGAGTGGCGAGGGGGGGTCGACATGAGCCAACTCACGCTCGCTTCTAGCGGGGTGGCTATCTTGTTGGCCCCGCATTATCAGCCGGAGATCTTGGGGGTCAAGGAGCCGGTGCCAGGCTGGTTGCTGCACTTGACGGTCCGTGAGGGGGGCGTGGTCGTTCACTTGCTGAACGTCTACGCCCCGGGCGGCGGACCGCAGCAACCGACTTTCTACGAGAAAGTGTCCGCTCATCTCGACACCATCGCGGGGAGTGAATGCATTATCCTCGGGGGGGATTTCAACTGTACCCTCGAGGCACGAGACCGCACCGGCCTCTGGCTGCGTACCCCGGCGATGGTGAAGTTGCGGGACCTGCTCGGGACCCACGACTTGGTGGACGACTGGAGACATCTCCATCCTGGCTCCAGAGCTTTCACTTACGTGAGGCCTGGAGCTGGAGCATCCAGAATCGACCGCCTTTACATTTCGAGGGCGCACGTGTCCGGCGTGTCTTCGGCCTCCGTGCGGCTGGTGTCGTGCACGGACCACGGCCTGGTGGGGGAGGACCTTGTTCCATCTTGCGTCCGGCAGGGGTCCGCGTACTGGCACTTTAACAACACGCTGCTGGAGGACGAGTGCTTCCTGGACTCGTTCCGTCGATTCTGGGCCGGCTGGAGAAGGAAGCGGGGAGGCTTCCCCTCCTTGAGGCTCTGGTGGGATGTGGGCAAGACTCACGTCTGTACCTTCTGTCAGGAGTACGCAAGGGGGTCGACAAAGAGGCGGAAATCCAGGCTCGAGGAGTTGGGGAAGGAGGTGCTCGACCTGGAGGCACGTCTCAGTCAGCCCGACGCGGACCCGGCCCTGCGGCTGGAGTACAGGGAGAAGAAGGGCGCGCTGCGGGACCTGCACCTTGTCAGGTCTCGTGGTGCGTACGTGAGGGCGCGGCTCCAGTTCCAGGTGGACCTGGACCGCGGCTCCCCCTTCTACTCGCTGGAAAAAGGGCGGGCTAACCGTCAGCAGCTCCTTACGCTGCTGGCCGACGACGGTTCCCCCGTCTCGGATCCAGAGGGTGTCCAGGCCATTGCCCGGGATTTCTATTCCGACCTCTTCTCTCCCGATCCGTCCAGCGAGGATGCCTGCAGAGGTCTGTGGGAGGACCTGCCGCAGGTCAGCCCGGAGGGCATCGGCCGGCTGGAGGCCAATATCAGCCTGGCTGAGCTGACTGGCGCCCTCAATGGCGTGAGTCGGGGCAAGGCCCCGGGGCTGGACGGGCTGACCGTGGAGTTCTTCAGGGTGTTCTGGGACGTCCTGAGGAGTGACTACGCAGGGGTCCTGGGGGAGAGCGTCGCTACCGGGGAGATGCCCCTTTCGTGGCACAGGGCCATCATTGCCCTGCTGCCCAAGAAGGAGGATCTCCACCTACTCAAGAACTGGCACCCGGTCTCCCTCCTCAGCACGGATTATAAAATCTTTGCCAAGGCTATGGTTTCACGCCTTGGATCCGTGCTGGACCACCTGATCCACCCTGACCAGTCCTACACGGTCCCGGGCCGCTTTATTCACGATAATCTCCAGGACCTTATCCATCATTCCCAGAGGGCTGGTCTGTCGAGCGCCTTCTTGTCATTAGATCAGGAGAAGGCGTTCGACAGGGTGGAGCACGAGTATTTACTCGGGACTCTGCGGGCATTCGGGTTCGGGACGCATTTTGTCGCCCGGATCCGATTACTGTACTCTGCCGCAGAGTGTCTCATTAAGGTTAACGGGTCCCTGACGGCACCCCTTCGCTTTGGGAGAGGAGTACGGCAGGGCTGCCCCTTGTCCGGCCAACTGTATTCTATATGCGTGGAGCCATTCCTGCGCCTCTTGCGGAGGAGGTTGTCGGGTTTGGCCCTGCGCGGACCGGACATAGGGGTGGTCCTGTCAGCTTACGCCGATGACGTGCTCCTCATGTTCATGGACCCGGCTGACCTGCGGAGGATGCGAGAATGCCAGGCGGTGTACTCCGCCGTGTCCTCCGCCAGGATCAACTGGGCCAAGTGCTCCGGACTCCTGGTCTGTCCGTGGGAGACGGACCCTCTTCCGGAGGAGCTCAGGCCTTTCACCTGGAGCAGGACTAACCTCCTCTACTTGGGGGCCCATCTCTACCCAGCCGAGGAATCCTGGCCGGCGAACTGGCGGGAGCTGGAGGCCAAAGTTTCCGCCCGCCTGAGTCGCTGGACAGGACTGCTCCGAGTGCTGTCCTACAGGGCACGAGTTCTCGTCATAAACCAGCTGGTCGCCTCCATGCTGTGGTACCGGCTGGTCCCTTTGACCCCTCCCCCGGCTTTGTCGCCAATATGTGGAGATGCCGACGTTGGACTGGGGTAAACACAGTAAGAAGTTTAACAACACCAGGTTAAAGTCCAACACGTTTATTTGGTAGCAAAAGCCACAAGCTTTTGGAGCCTTAAGCCACTCACCTGAATTGGGGGCTGAAAGCTCTGAAAGCTTGCGGATTTTGCTACCAAATAAACCTGTTGGACTTTAACCTGGTGTTGCTATACTTCCTACTTTGTCGCCAATATCCCGAGAACCCTCATGCGGTTCTTCTGGGACAACTGACTGCACTGGGTCTCTGCTGCGGTCCTGTATCTCCCGCTTGAGGAGGGCGGACAAGGTCTGATGTGCCTCCGCACTCAGATAGCGACCTTCCGCCTCCAGGCCCTGCAGAGGTACCTTTACGTTGAGCCCCCTCCACAATGATGTGTCCTGGCGACGTATTTCTTCCGCCAGTGGCACAGCCTGAATTATGACGGGCAGCTCCTGCATATCAATCTGGAGCGTGTTTCGACCGCCCTGCAGGAGTTGCCCGTCTTTTACCAGGACCTCCTCACTGTCTGGAACAAGGTCGCCTCACGACGCAGCTCTCCCCCGTCAGGAGTAGCGGCTCTTGTGCGAGAGCCGCTGCTCAGGAATCCGCTCCTCCAGCCGTATGACTTCAGGTGGCTGGCGGAGAGGGGGCTGTGGACGCCGGGGTGACCAGGATCGGGTACGTGCTGGATGGCGGAGGGGCGGGCTGGATGAGCCCCCGCGTGCTGGCTGAGTGCGCGGGGGTGTCCGTCCGGCGCGCGGCCAAAGCCATCCTAGACTTTAGGATGGTCGTGCTCGGTCCCGAAAGTGCATGCAAACTCGAGGTGGCGCAGGCGTGCGGTGGGATCCCACCCGAGCGTTCCCCTGCTCGTACAGAATTCCACATTGGCCCAAAGCCTCAACCCCCCTCCTCAGGTCAGGTGCCCCACAGCCTGAGCCGCCTCGCGGAAATGTCCTCCGTGCCTTTTTCCACCGCGTGGAGGCGTTTCCTGTGCGGGCTGCTGCTGCACACCTTCCACTACCGCCTCCTCACCTGTCGCCCGGATACACCTTGGCGGGCCTTGTTGCCATCGGGTGGCGGAGGTCCCCGCTGGAGGTCCCTCTACGGAGGAATCCCCCCCAATTACATCGGGGACCTGGGGTGGAGGGTGATGCATGCAGCAGTTCCACACAATTGTAGGATTCACTGGTTCACGGGCTCCGAAGACTGCCCTTTCTGTGGCCTTGTGGAGTCCGTGGACCATGTCTCTGTTGTGTGTCTTAGGTTGCACTCCCTTTTTATTTTCCGAAAGATCCTTTTATTGATGTTTTGATTGCAGTTCAGTCTCACGCTCCTGATCTCTGGACACCTGGTGCGGAGAGGGGCGGGTCGGGATGGCGACCTCCTCGTGAACCTGCTCCTGGTCCTGCCGAAAGACGCCATTTACCGGTCCAGGCAGCGGGTGATCGAGGGGGCCGTCCATCCTGACTGTCTGCCCCTCTACCGCGGCTACGTTCGCAGCTCGATGTCCCTGGAGAGGGAGCATGCGGTGTCCACGGGCACGGTTGACGCCTTCCGTGCCCGTTGGGCACCGCAGGGGTTGGGGTGTGTTATCGACCCTATTAATCACATTATAATTTGCTGTTTTTAAGTTTCCTTTGTACTTTGATTTTTGTTCGGGCTGTTCCCCCTCCTTTTGGGGAGCTGCCCCTTTTACTTTGTCCTGATTTAACTTGAGTTTGTTTATTTGGTTTGACCTTAAAAGAGGCCAACATCTGTGTGTAAAACACTTTCTTTTCTCCCCCTTTCCATTTCTTTTCTCATTCTGGGGGACGTTGGGGACTTGCAGCAACTGAAGGGAATGGAAGTGAATCCAGTCTATATTCCACACGTTTTTAGTCCAGTCATATAGACATAGAAATCAAATCAAATCATAGTCCACACCGGGGAGAGGCCATTCACCTGCTCTGAGTGAGGGAAGAGAGTCACTCAGTCATCCAAGTTGCTGACGCACCAGCAAGTTCACAAGTGATGACAGGGGTTGGATTCTGCTGTTATTGCTGCTGTTAGTCACATCCAGGACTGAACCATGTTCATATATCTGACTGGCAGCCTGCATGGAGATTTTCAGCTGTCTGTGTCCAGGACAGGAAGCAGTCAGCATGGATCTCTCAATCAGCCTAAATCAGCATCTTCAGGAGAATTGGGAGGGTGAATATTAGATACAGCAGAGTGAGAATGGAGGGAGAGTGTGTGGGATGGAGATTTACAGCTTTTGGGGAATGAGAGAGGAAAGAATGGATTCAGAGATTTATCCACTCTGCTGAACCACCAGCGAGTTCACACTGCCATTCACCTGTTTCTTTCTGACTGTGGGAAGGAATTTACTCAGTTATCCAATCTGCGGACACACAAACGCATTCACATTGAGGAGAGACAATACAGCTGCTCTCACTGCACAAAGAGGTTTAGATCGTCATCCAGCCTGCAGAGATACCAGCAAGTTCACACTGCGAAGAGACCATTCATCTGTACTGAGTGTGACAAGGGATTCAGACATTCATCCATCTTAAAACAACACCAGAGAGTCCACACCGGGGAGAGGCCATTCACCTGCTCTGAGTGAGGGAAGAGAGTCACTCAGTCATCCAAGTTGCTGACGCACCAGCAAGTTCACAAGTGATGACAGGGGTTGGATTCTGCTGTTATTGCTGCTGTTAGTCACATCCAGGACTGAACCATGTTCATTCTGACAGTTGGTGAAGTGGGAGGGTTGGAGGGTTTCTTACTGCTGGATTGGCAGCACGGTGGCACAGTGGTTAGCACTGCTGCCTCACAGTGCCAGGGACCCAGGTTAGATTCTAAGCTAGGATCGCTGTTTGTGTGGAGTTTCCTCCAGGTGCTCCAGTTTCCTCCCAGTCTGAAAGAAGTGCTGGTTAGATGCCATGCTATATTCTCCCTCTAACCGGACAGGGGCCGGATTGTGGAGACTCAGAGATTTTCACAGTAACTTCATTGCAATGTTAATGTAATCTTGATCGTGACACTAATAAATAAACTTCAAAATTTTATAAACTCTTTGAGCCTGGGAGAGCACATTTCCACTGAAATGATCCACAAAAGCTGATGAAGGACATTTATTTTATCCTCGATAGTAAATAGTTTTTTTCCTACCACTACAGGTCGATCTAAAATAAATACATTTGTCTCTGTTCCATTGAGTCTACTGCACAGGGCCGGGCCAGTCGGCTCAATTGGTCTATTTCAGTATTTATGCTCCACATGAGCCTCCACCCACCCCTCCACCCACCCCTATACAAGATTATGAAGGGTATAGATAGGGTGAACAGTGGGAAGCTTTTTCCCAGGTCGGAGGTGACGATCACGAGGGGTCACGGGCTCAAGCAGAGAGGGGCGAAGTATAACTCAGACATCAGAGGGACGTTTTTTACACAGAGGGTGGTGGGGGCCTGGAATGCGCTGCCAAGTAGGGTGGTGGAGGCAGGCACGCTGACATTGTTTAAGACTTACCTGGACAGTCACATGAGCAGCCTGGGAATGGAGGGATACAAACGATTGGTCTAGTTGGACCAAAGAGCGGCACAGGCTTGGAGGGCCGAAGGGCCTGTTTCCTGTGCTGTACTGTTCTTTGTTCTTTGTTCTTCACCTCCCTCCATCAACATATCTCATAGAATCTGACAATGCAGAAGGAGGCCATTTAGCCCATCGACTTTGCACCGACCACAATCCCACCCAGGCCCCATCCCCATAACCCCATGCATTTACTCAAGCTAGTCCCCCTGACACTCAGGGGCAATTTAGCATAGCCAATCCACCTAACCTGCACATCTTTGGACTGTGGGAGGAAACCGGAGTACCCGGAAGAAACCTGCTATTCCTTTCTCCCTCATCTATGTGTCTAGCTTCCCCTTCAATGTATTCATGCTATTCACCTCAACCACTCGCCATGGTAGTGAGTTCCACATTCTCACCACTCGCTGGGTAGAGATTTCTCCTGAAATCCCTATTGGATCACTGAACCCCTTCATAATCTTAAAGACTCCATCAGGTCACCCTTCAGTCTTCTCTTTTCTAGTGAAAAGCAGCCCCAGCCTTTCCTGAGGGTGAAATGCTCTCAGTTCTGGGATTATTCTTGTGAATCTTTGTTGCTTCTTCTCCAGTGCCTCTATTTCCTTTTTCTAAATGGAGATCACAAATGTTGACAGTGCTCCCAGTGTAGTCTAACCCTGGTTCTAAAGAAGTTGAACATTACCTCTTGTTTTTCAATTCTATCCCTCGAGAATGGAATCCTATATATGGGCCCCACACTCTCGGAGTTCTTAGAGAGGGTGCAGAGGAGATTTACAAAAATGGCTCCAGGGATGTGGGACGTCAGTGAGTTGGAGAGACTGGAGCAGCTGAAATTTCTCTCTTTAGATCAGACAAGAATTAGGGTCGGGATGGGGCCATTCAGCCCATTGAGTCCATGTCGGCTCTCTGTTGATCAAACCATTGCCCGTTCTATCCCCGTATTCCTGAAGCTTTGAACCCACAACCATCTGACTCAGAGGTGAGTGTGCCACTGAGCCACGGCTGACACCATGTACAATACAAAGTTAGAAAGGGAAAGTTACCCTTTAAACCACCCCTCCCTCATTTGCCTCCAGTGCCGAAATCTAATAATAAACCCCCCAGTACAAATAACATGGATTGACTGACAAATTTTCAAGTGTTGGTTTAGAGCCACAAGTTTTGACTTCCCATTTGAGCCTGGGGCATCTTTCTGTCTCACTATTGTCAATGACAGCCAGGCAACAAAGCTGAGGGCTGAATTTAGCTGAGAATAACGGGGCCTGTGCCCCAATTGGGAAACTGCCATGGGCGTCGCACTAATAGAGAGACCCCAGGAAGGTGCTGGAGGACTGGGAAATGGGCCTCCAACCAATTGTTATATTGGTCACTCAGAGCTAAAGAGAAACCTGTCTCTTTAAATACATATACAGGGAAGAGGCTGCAATGAAATCTGTCCCTTTTAACCTACACAACAGCAGGAGGCTGAGATTGACAGGCAGCAGGAGGAGTCCATTCAGCCCATCGTGCCCCTGCTATCTCTTTGAAAGGGCTCTCTGATTCATCCAACAGCCCTGCAAATTCTTCCCTTTCAAGTCTTTACCCTTTGGAAAGATTCTATTGAATCTGTTTTCAGGCAGATCCGAATAACTCGCTGTGTCAAAAAATAAAATCTCATCTCCCACTCTGGCTCCTTTGCCAATGACCTTAGAGAGACTCACTTTCTGTTAAAGAGCCTGCCAACCCCTCTCACCCACTTTCCCTAAAGTGCATCAATCTCATCAGGAAAAGCCCAGATAAATCAAAGATGTTTACCAATAAAAGCTTATTACAAAAACAGAACATGGTTAAATAAAAAACTGAAAATGACTTAAGGATCGAAGACAACCAGAGTAAAAGGATGTTCACAATGTTCTGGACCCAAATGTTTTCTCTTTAATTCATCTGTTGTCTGTTCCCTGCCCTCTTTGTGGAACTCCTCCGAGTGCCAGTCTCCATCTTGTTTTCATGTTTTTTTGCTTCCAGACAGAGCTGTCCTTTATTCTGTCATTAACACTTACTCTGGACCAATGCTTTGTTTCTTTACTACAACCATTACCTCTCCCTTTGCTTTTTGTTCCAGGACATTTTTGTCATTTAATCTCACTGCCCTCTAACCAATCCCTGACTTGCCCTTTTGTTCTAGCCCAGCAATTAAATGAAATATCAGCACCATAACAGGGGGAGATAAGAAAGACACTCACTTTGATCTTTTTTCATCAGCGCATCTGAGAGTTAAGAATGTGTGACATGATTTTGGGATACCGGAGTGAGTGTGCAGATGTGATTTGTTACATGTGAAAAATAGCAAGTCTAAATTCATGGTGAGATGGAGTGAAGAGAGAGTCCCAAACACACACAGCTACTGGAGACACAGCAGGAGATGAAATGGTTAATGTGGCCAGGGGATTGAGACAACATTGTGACATCATCAAGAGAGAATTGTGACATTATGAACATTGAGAACATTGTGACATCATTCCAGAGAGAAACTGAGTTCAAAACAATCAGGATCCAATTAAACACACAGCACATGCTCACAAAGTGAGGAACATTAAAGTAAAATGGATAACATTATAGATTGGGACAATTAAGGCTTTAGAGAAATAATACTGAGTAAGAACTGTCCACAAGTTGGATAGGGGTAGAGAGAGAGCTGGAGAATCTTTTACATCCATGCTTGATCTGTTGTTTGAAGCAGCTGTTCTATGTACGAGTAACCCAGAACTCACGGTGATCCTTCAGGAGAAGAAAAGGTCGAGTAGATGTTATCCCAGGCGGAGCCAGAACAGAACTGGAAAATAATGGAGTGAAATTGAGTGAGAGGTCAGAGAGAGTTCTCCTCTCCTCAAGGTGTGGACTGTAAAAATCCTGGGGGACCCCGGACTTTGGGTGTCTTTGCTAATTAGTGAACATTAAATTAAATTCTATGACTGGCTGTGCATTGATTTTGAATTTGATTGTTACACTTCTCCTGTTTTTATTCCTGTTGTGATTACGCTCTGGGTAAGGATGGTTGACAGGTGACAGGATGGGAAATTGTGGTTTGGGTCTTCACTGACCAAATGTTTTATTGATCCGAAAGGTGTAAAAGGGGCCAAACTTCAGCAGAAATCTAACAGAGCTGAGAACAGACGACTTGCTGTGTGGGAACAGGGACATAAACAGCTCCCAGAGGACAGAGAAAACAAGAGTGCCTTGAATCCTAGATGACAACTGGGTGTCAAGGCCACCATGTTTTCACTGCTTGGCATGGGAATGCTGACTCCCTATACCAGGGACGGAGCGTGGGAAGACAATTGTTTGAGAGTTTGATGTGGCTTGGGCGGGTACAGATGGTTCAATGACAGGTTTTGTAATTGGTCCATTCAAATGTTAGCTCGGCAATGATTGGGTTAAATCAGTCTCCATGGACTTTGTGATATAAAAAGTATAAGAAGGGATTCCCCAAGCACAGAGATTTGTCGAGGTTTTACATGTTGCATTGACTGGTACCATGGCATCTGGGGCAGAGCAGGGAGCATTTCCATGGGGATAATGCTTCTACCCAGAGTGTAATGGTAATGCTGCTGCACTTTGATACCACTGCTCAGACATTAGCCTGTGTCAGCTCTTATTGATACTGAATAAAATCTAACCACTGTCACCAATAAGGGTTATCACTGGGAATCATTTCAGAGTTTGGGAAAAGGGAGAAAGGATCAATTGGCTCCCTGAAACCCATTTTCTAACATCACTGTGTCAAAAATAAAATCTCATCTCCCCCTCTGGCTCCTTTGCCAATGACCTTAGAGGGACTCACTTTCTGTTAAAGAGCCTGCCAACCCCTCTCACCCACTTTCCCTAAAGTACATCAATCCCACCAGGAAAAGTCCAGAACAATCAAATATTTTTATTGATAAAAGTTTATTAATGAAAAGGAACATGGTTAAAAACAAACAGAAAATGACTTGAGGATCAAAGACAATCAGAGTAAAAGGATGTTCACAATGTTCTGGACACAAATGCTTTCTCTCCAACTCCTCTGTACCCTGTTCCCGTGACTCGCCCCTTTGGACACAGGGACACTGAAACCTGGGGGTCACATCACCATCAGCCCCGGTCACCCCCTCCCGTGCCCCGATTGTTTGGAGGCCAATTTCCCAGTCAGTCCTCCAGCATCTTCCTGTCTCTCTATTAGTGTGACACCCATGGTAGTTTCCCAACTGGGCCACAGGCCCCCTTATTCTCAGCTAAATTCAGCCCTCAGCTCCGTTGCCTGGCTGACATTGACACGAGCAATAGAGGGACAGAAAGGTGCCCCAGGCTCAAATGGAAGTCAAAACTTGTGTCTCTAAACCGACACTTCAATATTTGTCAAATCCATGTTATTTACACTGGGGTTTTTATAGAACATAGAACATAGAAAAAATACAGCAGAAACAGGCCCTTCGGCCCACAAGTTGCACCGGTCATGTCCCTACTTACCTAGGCTTATATATAGGCTTACCTATAACCCTCAATCCTATTAAGTGTACTCATCCAGAAGTCTCTTAAAAGACCCTATCGAGTTTGCCTCCACCACCACTGACGGCAGCTGATTCCACTCACCCACCACCCTCTGAGTGAAAAACTTACCCCTGACATCTCCTCTGTACCTACTCCCCAGCACCTTAAACCTGTGTCCTCTCGTAGCAGCCATTTCAGCCCTGGGAAAAAGCCTCCGAGAATCCACCCGATCTATACCTCTCAACATCTTGTACACCTCTATCAGGTCACCTCTCATCCTTCGTCTCTCCAAGGAGAAAAGACCGAGCTCCCTCAGCCTATCCTCATAAGGCATGCCAACCGATCCACGCAACATTCTTGTAAATCTTCTCTGCACCCTTTCAATCATTTACACATCCCTCCTGTAATGAGGCGACCAGAACTGAGCACAGTACTCCAAGTGGGGTCTGACGAGGGTCTTATAAAGCTGCATCATTATCTCCCGACTCCTAAACTCAATCCCTCGATTGATGAAGGCCAGCACATCATACGCCTTCTTAACCACCTCCTCCACCTGCAAGGCCGATTTAAGAGTCCTATGGACCCGGAACCCAAGGTCCTTCTGATCCTCTACACTGCCAAGAGTCTTACCCTTGATATTATACTCCTTCATCCCATTTGAGCTGCCAAAATGGACCACTACACATTTATCCGGGTTGAAGTCCATCTGACACTTCTCTGCCCAGTCTTGCATCCTACCTATGTCACGCTGCAGCTTCTGACATCCCTCCAACCTATCTACAACACCACCAACCTTCGTGTCGTCGGCAAACTTACCAACCCATCCCTCCACTTCCTCATCCAGGTCATTTATGAAAATGACAAACAGCAAGGGTCCCAGAACAGATCCCTGGGGCACTCCACTGGTGACCGACCTCCATTCAGAAAAAGACCCGTCTACAACCACTCTCTGCCTTCTGCAGGCAAGCCAGTTCTGATTCCACAAGGCAACAGCCCCTTGGATCCCATGCCCTCTCACTTTCTCGAGAAGTCTTGCATGGGGGACCTTATCGAATGCCTTGCTGAAATCCATGTAAACCACATCTACCGCTTTTCCTTCGTCAATGTGTTTAGTCACATTTTCAAAGAACTCCACCAGGCTCGTAAGGCACGATTTGCCTTTGACAAAGCCGTGCTGACTACTTTTGAGCATACTAAACTTCTCTAAATGTTCATAAATCCTGTTCCTCAGGACCTTCTCCATCAACCTACCAACCACAGAGGTTAGACTCACCGGTCGGTAATTTCCTGGGCTGTCCCTATTCCCTTTCTTGAATATTGGAACCACATCCGCAATCCTCCAATCCTCTGGAACCTCTCCTGTCTCCATTGATGACGCAAAGATCATCGCCAGAGGCTCTGCAATCTCTTCCCTCGCCTCCCACAGTAACCTGGGGGACATCCCATCCGGTCCCGGTGACTTATCTATCTTGATGCTATTCAAAATTTCCAACACATCCTCTTTCTTAATGTCCACATACTCAATCTTTTCAGTCCGCCTCAATCTGTAGTACAACCAACCAGGTCTTTTTCCACCGTGAATACCGAGGTAAAATATTCATTAAGCACCTCTGCTATTTCTTCTGGTTCTGGACAGACTTTCTCACTGTTAGCGGACAACAAATTTATGAAGTTACGTATACAATATGAAACAGGCCAAACTGCACTCAGAAACCCTCCATTAAAGATTAAAAGGGACAGATCCAGACAAGCAGGCAAAAGGCATGCTTTTAAAATGCAAACAAGGTCTAACACACAAAAGGGAGCCAGACAGGGTGGCCCCAAAGGAAACTAAATTAAAGGTACATCCTCATCTAATCAAATCAGCACCACTGACCTAATCAAGTGATATCAGGAAGCCTCCATAGAAACACCTAAGGAGAGGATTAACATAACTAAGGAAGCCTTCTTGGCCTCAAAAGACTTCCTGAGATCAGCCAAACACCCATCGTTCAAGAAACCCCGGAGATTCTAGACCATTGATAAACCCATCGGACAGAAACGATTACCCTAAACATCGATACTGTTTTAAAACATCAAAACAGAATGGTCAGAGTCAAATACTGTCAACAAAACATTAACATTTGAATCATACAACGTGTCAAAGTTCGAGTATAACTGTAGCCCATTGCGGCAGGCTTTTAGAGTGCTTTTGGGACAGTGCTGTTTGTATGTCCTGATTGCACCTCCGTTGATGTCAATAAAGCTGTACCGCTGTTGAACCTGACTCTGAGTCCGAAATGGGCGTGTTCGCCCACTCGTGCTAACACTCACCTTCACCTTTTATAGGTCCTATTCTTTCACATCTCACCCTTTTACTCTTCACATATTTATAGAACGCCTGAGGATTCTCCTTAATCTTACCTGCCAAGGCCTTCTCGTGACCCCTTCTGGCTCTCCTAATTTCTTTCTTAAGTCCCTTCCTACAAGCCGTATACTCATCTAGATCCCTATCATCGCCTAGCTCTCTGAACCTTTTGTATGCTTTCCTTTTCTTTCTCACTAGGTTCAGTGCAGCTTTCGCGCACCACGGTTCCCGTATCCTACCAACACCTCCCTCTCTCATCGGAACGTTGTCATGCAAAACTCCAGACAAACATTCCTTGAAAATCTGCCACCTTACTTCAGTACTTTTCCTTGAGAATGCCTCCTTCCAATTTACGCCTCTAATCTCCTGCCTGATGGCTTCATATTTCCCCTTACTCCAGATAAACACTTTCCTAGCTTGCCTGATCCTATCTCTTTCCAATGCTAGCGTAAAGGAGATAGAGTTATGATCACTATCCCCAAGATACTCCCCCACTGAGAGATCCGACACCTGTCCAGGCTCATTTGCCAGTACCAGATCGAGCACAGCCTCTCCTCTTGTAGGCTTATCCACATGCTGTGTCAGGAAACCCTCCTGAACACACCTAACAAACTCCTCCCCATCCAAATCCCTTACCCTCGGGATATTCCAATCAATGTTTGGGAAATTAAAGTCTCCCATCACGACAACCCTGTTATTCCTACATCTCTCCAGGATCTGTTTCCCTATCTGCTCCTCAACATCCCTGTTACTATTGGGTGGCCTGTAGAAAGCACCCAGCAAAGTGATCGACCCCTTCCCGCTCTGAACTTCCACCCACAGAGACTCCGTAGACAATCCCTCCACAGCTTCCACCTTCTCTACAGCTGTGACACTATCCCTGATCAGCAGTGCCACTCCCTCCCCCCCCCCCCCCCCCCCCCCTCTTTTGCCTCCCTCTCTGTCCTTTCTGAAACATCTGAAACCCGGCACCTGAAGTATCCAGTCCTGTCCCTGTCCCCAAGTCTCCGTAATGGCCACCACATCACACTTCCAAGCATCGATCCACACTCTAAGCTCTTCCACTTTATTCACTACACACCTGGCATTAAAATAGACACATCTCAAATCTTTGGTCTGAGCTCTCCCCTTCTCCATCACCCGTCTATTCTCCCTCTTGCACTGTCTACAATCCTTCTTTATTTGCGGGCTAACCTCCTCGCTCTCAGTCACCTCATCACGATTCTTGCCCCCCAACCTTTCGAGTTGAAAGTCTCCCCAGTAGCCTTAACCAACCTTCCTGCCAGGATATTGGTCCCCCTGGGATTCAAGTGCCACCCGTCTTTTTTGTACAGGTCACACCTTCCCCTAAAGAGGTCCCAATGATCCAGGAACCTGAATCCCTGCCCCCCGCTCCAGTCCCTCAGCCACGCATTCATCCTCCACCTCACTCTATTCCTGCTCTTACTTTCCCATGGCACAGACAACAATCCTGAGATTACTACCTTTGCGTTCCTCCTCCCCAACTGTCTACTTAACTCCCTATATTCTCTTTTCATGACCCTTTCCGTCTTCCTACCTATGTCAGCGGTACCAATATGTACCACGACCTCTGGCTCCTCTCCCTCCCACTTCAGGATATCTGGGACGCGATCAGAGACATCCCGGATCCCGGCACCAGGGAGGCAGACCACCATCCGAGACATGACACACTATTATGTCACACTATAATAGTATGTCACACTATTTGTAACTCCCACAGTTGCGTGGACCTGCAGAGTTTCACTGGCTGTCTTGTCTGGAGAAAATACACATCTTTTTAGTCTGTCTTGATGCTCTCTCCATTCACATTGTTTTGTTTCTTAAAGACTTGATTAGTTGTAAGTATTCGCATTCCAACCATTATTCATGTAAATTGAGTCTGTGTCTTTATAAGCTCTGTTTGTGAACAGAATTCCCACTCACCTGAAGAAGGGGCTTAGAGCTCCGAAAGCTTGTGTGGCTTTTGCTACCAAATAAACGTGTTGGACTTTAACCTGGTGTTGTTAAACTTCTTACTGTGTTTACCCCAGTCCAACACCGGCATCTCCACATCATGACCATCAGATCCCAGGAGCTTTTGAAGCTACTCCCACAGGCAGAGCATTTAAAGGGTCTCCCACTGATGTGTGTGACTTTGTGGTTCAGCAGGTTGGATGAATCAGTGAATCCCTTCTCACACACAGAGCAGGTGAAAGGCCTCTCCCCAGTGTGAACTTGCTGGTGTTTCAGCAGTTTGAATGACACATTGAATCCTTTCCCACACAGACAGCAAGTGAACGGTCTCTCCCCAGTGTGAATGTGTTGATGAATTTCCAGCTCAGATGGTACCCAAATCCCTTCCCACAGTCCCCACATTTACACGGTTTCTCCATGGTGCGGGTGTCCTTGTGGCTCTCCAGGGTAAACAATCAGTTAAATCTCACACAGAACACGGGTACAGTCTCACCCCACTGTGAATGCTCAGGTGTATTTTCAGGTTGTGTAACTGGTTAAAGCTCTTTCCACACTCAGTGCACTGGAACACTCTCACTCGGGTATGTGTGTGTCTCGGTGCTTTTCCAGTCACACTGATGTTTAAAATCTTTGAAACAGACAGAACAGCGAAACATTTCTCCTTCTAGATTCAAAGGCCGATGATATTCAGGTCCCAATGAATTGAGTGACTCTGTCAGCTGTTGATGTCACATTTAGTTTGAGATTTCTGTTTGTAAATACTCATCTTCTGATGTCCTGTAAGGGGAGGTTACAATAGTTATCAGTGTCAGTACAAGAAAGAAATTCAGAATGGACAATTCTAGTTTCTATGGAATGATGTGGAGATGCCGGTGTTGGACTGGGGTGGACACAGTAATAAGTCTCTCAACACCAGGTTAAAGTCCAACAGGTTTATTTGGAATCACAAGCTTTCTGCTCCTTTATCAGGTGCGTGGAGAGGAAGGTTTCACAAACACGGCATATATAGACAAAGACACAATTGCAAGATAATGATTGGAATGCGAGTGTTTTCAGGTAATCAAGTCTTTACAGGTATAGAGAATGCGAGTGGAGAGAGGGATAATCACAGGTAAAAGAGGTGTGAATTGTCTCAAGCCAGGACAGCTAATAGAATTTTGCAAGCCAGGCCAAATGGTGGGAGGTTTCATGTAGTGTGATATGAACTCAAGATCCCGGTTGACGCCGCCCTCGTGCGTGTGGAACTTGACTATCAGTTTCTGCTCGGCGATTCTGCATTGTCGTGTGTCTTGAAGGCTAGCTTGTAGAATGCTTACCCTTGATTGCTGAAGTGTTCCCTGACAGGAAGGGAACACCCCTGTCTGGTGATCATCGTACGGTGTCCATTCATCCATTGTCGATGCGTCTGCATGGTCTCACTGATGTACCACACCTCGGGACATCCTTTCCTGCAGCCTATCAGGTGGACAACGTTGGCCGAGTCGCATGAGTATGTACCTGGTGGGTGGTCTTCTCACGTATGATGGTGGTATCCTTGTCGATGAACTGGCACGTCTTGCAGGAGTTGCTGTGGCAGGTTTATGTGGTGTCGTGATCACGGTTCTCCTGAAGGGTGGGTAGTTTGCTGCGAACAATGGTCTGTTTGAGTTGGGGCAGTTGTTTGAAGGCAAATAGTGCGGGTGTGGGATAGCCTTGGCGAGATGTCGTCTTCATCGAAAACATGTTGAAGGCTCCGAAGATTATGTCATAGTTTCTCCACTCTGGGGAAGTATTGGATGATGAAGTGTACTCCGTGTTTGTCTTCTGAGGAGGTCGCTGTGGTTTTTTGCTGTGGCGCATCGAAACTGTCGATTGATGAGTCAAGCGCCATATCCCATTTTTATGTGGGCGACTTTCAGCATCTGTTGAAATGATGTGTTCCTCCTCATCTGAGCAGATCCTGTATATACGGAGGGCTTGTCTGTAGGGGATGGCTTCTTTAACTTGTTTAAGGTGGAAACTGGAGAAGTGGAGCATCATGAGGTTATCCGTGGGTTTGCGGTAGAGTGAAGTGCTGAGGTGACTGTCCTTGATGGAAATGCATGTGCCTAAGAATGCAACCAATTCTGGAGAGTCGTCCATGGTGAGTCTGATGGTGGAATGGAACTTGCTGATGTCATCATGTTGTTGTTTCAGTGATTCTTCGCTGTGAGTCCAAAGGAAGAAAATGTCATTGATGTATCTAGTGTATAGTATCAGTTGAAGGTCCTGTGCGATGAAGAGATCTTGTTTGAACTTATGCATGAAGATGTTGGCGTATTGAGGTGTGAATTTGGTTCCCATTGCTGTTCCTTGTGTCTGGATGAGGAGCTGGTTGTTGAAGGTGAAGACAGGATGAAGCGGATGAGTTGTAGAATTGCATCTGAAGATTGGCAGTTGTCGGCGTTGAGTACTGAGACTGTTGCAGCAATGCCATCGTCATGGGGATGCTGGTGTAGAGTGCCAAGTCCATTGTGACGAGGAGTGTTCCTGGTTCAACTGGTCCATGGGTACTGAGTTTCTGTAAGAAGTCCTTAGTATCGTGATAGAAGCTGGGGGTTCCTTTTACGATGGGTTTCAGGATGCCATCGACATAGCCAGAGAGGTTCTCACACAGGATCCAATTGCCTGATTCGATGGGACGGCCAGGTGTGTTGGCCTTGTGTATCTGCGGGAGGCAGTAGAGATCTCCAATGCTGGGAGTACGTGGCATGAGAACATGGAGGGTGCTCTGAAGGTCTGGATCAAAGGTCTTGGCGGAATTGCATGTAAGTTGTGATGGGGAATGTGCGTGTGCGAATTTCAGGGGAATGCGCATGTGCAGGTGCGGGGCGGGGACCGGGACAAAGCTGGCGCACTGACCATTGTCTGTCCGGGTCTTGCAGCCTTTTCCATTGGACAACAGCTCAACGTGGCTGAACCTTTTCATTTAAACAATTCACAAATACAAACTAGATTACAGTTTCCAATCCAAAACATTACAATCAAACCACACTATATTTTCATTATAACAAATGAACCAATAACAATACATCTAAAACATTACAGTCAAAACACATTGTAGATTATCTGCAACCTTCCAGGGCTCGGCCTCCGGGGGCCTAGACTTATCTGGCAATTCCCTTTGGGTTATGCCTGCTATGTTAGCCATGTCAATGACTGAGAAGTACTTATGCTCCGGGGTTAAGGTGTTAAAAATGGTGGAGTGGTCCACAACGAGAGGAGTCTTTTGATCAATAGACTGATTGGCCTTTCTGTAGTTGATGGTCAAACGTCAAGTTCTGTTTGATTTCTTTACTGGCCACACGGGGCAGTTAGACAAGCTATGTGCCTTGACTAGCACGCCTTGTTTTCCAGTTTTTGAATGACTGGTAGGATGCCGGTGATAGATGTTGGGCTGATGGGGTACTGTCTGGTACAGGATGGTGGTGCTCCAGTGAATGAGACAGGTTCTATCTGGAGTAGAATCATTCTTACCTCGGGCCATGTCAGGTGGTTCATCCAGTATTCCCGTTTCAAAGAATTGATAGACCACATCACCTTACCCTCTTCAAAATCCAAAGAGGAGTTTATCTGAATCAGGATGTCAATTCCAAGTAAGGCCTGTTGTACCGATCTCATGATGTGGAGATGCCGGCGTTGGACTGGGGTAAATACAGTAAGAGTTTTAACAACACCAGGTTAAAGTCCAACAGGTTTATTTGGTAGCAAATGCCGCTAGCTTTCGGAGCGCTGCTCTTTCGTCAGATGGAGTGGAAATCTGCTCTCAAACAGGGCACAGAGACACAAAATCAAGTTACAGAATACTGATTAGAATGCGAATCTCTACAGCCAACCAGGTCTTAAAGATACAGACAATGTGAGTGGAGGGATCATGTACCGATCTCACCCAAATTCAGCTGGTCACTTCATAAGGACCGAGGTGAATTCTAGTGGGTTTAATCTGCTGGAGTTTTATATTAACTCCACTTGCTCCTTGTGCTGTTATCAATCGGTTGCCCATGGAGGAATGTCTTTTGTATTTCAGTGGAAGGCAGGTTAATTGTGCTCCAGTGTCCAGGAGACAGTCTCTGTCTTGATCACCCACCCTCATTGTTATATATATATATCCCATCTCCCCTCTCATGAGTGCTAGAAGGAGGGCTATGAGGGCAAGGGTGTGCTCTTCTAGTTTTTGATGTATCTAGCAACACATCTTGTTGCTCTGCAGTGAGCTGCTTAAACTTCTCCAAACGATCTTCATCTTCAGACTGATGCTGAGACTGACAGTGTCCCCGATGTCCTTTACCTTGCTGCTTGGCTCAGTGTGTCTTTGCCCAATGATCTTCCTTTCCACAGTAGTGACCTTTTCCCGATAACCTCCCTTGGCGGGGTGACGAAGGGGATTCTGGATTTATAAGCAGAGTCATAGGCAGATTCATAGGTTTCGTAACAGATGAGAAGGAATGAGTTAAAATGACTTACACTTAACCAGATCATATTGGCAGTTTGCTCATATCTGAATGCTAAACAGTATTAAAAGAAATTAAAGATGATTTTGATGTTAAAAAACTATATTTACGTCAAATGATAATAGTGTATTAATATAAGAAGTTTGAAATATTCACCACAGCCAATGTACAAATATTGCAGAGACTACAGAAGTTCAAAAGTTCAGAAGTGAAAGTTATTTAGTCAGCAGAAAATAATTAGGTTTCAGACTCAGAACAAATGTTGAAACATTTAATGAAAATTTAATATTAAAATGTAAAGGCTCCATTGTCAGGACATGGAAAAGTATCAACTCTCGGGCCCAAAGCTGGTGCTATCTATTGTTCTGGCAGTATACCGGTGGGAAAGGTATTTGAGTGGAAGCATCCTTAGAGAAGCAGAGCAAAGAGGAAGTTAACCATGCCAGGGAGAAGGTATCCGGTTTTTGGGTGGACAATGAAAGATCATTGAGTCAAGCAGTGTTTCACAATTGGCTGAGGTGTCTGTCATGGATTGGACTGACATATTAAGGTGAAATGAAATTAAGTCTAAGCTAATTAGAAGTACCTTAGATATCAGAAAGATATAAATGTAATGAATTTTGGCTCATGTGCCTCAGATCTTTGGAGAGGTCTTTAGCACCAACCGCGTTATTTGACCCTTCGAAGGACTCCCGCAGCCGAGGTTAATGTCTTGATAGTCTTGCATGTTTTTAACATAAATTTTATTCACATCTCAAAACTGAGAGATATTTCCTTTGTGAAATTAATTTAAGTTTTGAGTTTTTAAGAAAACCAGGCCACCAGAGAAATTCCAACACGGGGCCTGTCCGAATCCTTGGGTTTCCCTCCCGCTTGCAGGGCATGGACTTTGGCTCCCATGTCCCGATGGTTACACCGCTCCACCAATGTCGTGAATGTTGTTCCTACTCTGTCCCAGTCTGGCAAGTGTAAATTTACCGTCTTTGCCAATTCTGGCTTTAGGCTGGTGCAAATTCAGTTTTCATGTATCTAAAAGTACTGCCATCCATTTCGTCGGATCCACCATTGTCTGTTCCCGACTATTCTGTACACGCAGCCCTAAACCATTCATCATACTCCCATATCTCTTCAGTACCTCTCTGTTGACAGGCTGCTATTTTTCCCCAGTCCATTTTGGATGGGCCGAATAACTGTAGCCACTGTTTGATGGTGCCCCATGCTGCATCTAGTTGTTGTTCGTTTTCACCCAGAGCCATTTGCACATCCTGTTGTTGTCTCTTTGCCACTCATCTGGGCACCATTGCAGTTATAATCTGAACTCCGTCCCATGGGGGAAGTTGGTAGATATCATTGAGATGGTTTAATTGATCCCAGGTTTTGATGCCCCTTTCTTCGGGTGTGGCAGTTCTTTAGACCACTGATCAATTTTCTCCAGTCTGCCACCTAATGCAGTAGGTGGTCGGTATACTGGCTTTCATTGATGGTTTTTGCCATCTGCCGTAGTTGCCTCAGACTTGATCTTGACCCATTTTCTCTTTAACGATGCGAGTCTTCTGTCAAAAGTCCCTTCTGCAGTGTCGCTGCACTTGCTATTGTCGCTAGAGGACCCTGAGTCTGCTTCTGAGCCAGCCTCGCGCCCGTGTGTCTCGCTGTTCCTTTCTTATCTGCTGCAGGTTAGGGTAACCTGGCCTGCACCCAAACATACTCCTTTAACCAGTGTTGGTTGTTCACAAGCTAGTTTTTTAAAATCTGGATTCTCAGCTTTAAGGGTTTTGTTTTCAGTCTTAAGTCCCTTATTTTCCATTTCTAACCTTTCTAACTCCTGCTTTTTATTTTCCAACTGTTCGTACACTGCTTTTAGTGGGTTTTTTGCATTGGTCAGATCGCAGTCATGTTGGGAATTCTTTATGATTTCATTCCATTGTCAGATCTGGCCCATGACAGCTTGGGACCATCTTATGCATTCCTTACCTTCATGTGGGTCACTTTTCCCCAGACCCTCTTTAACTCATCCAAGGACCACTGTTTCTTGGAGGTGCCATACTTCGGTTCAATCTCTACAGGCTTCTTGCAAATCAAATTGCTGTTCTGTATACTCTGTTAGTTGCTGCAGAATTTCAGCCTCTGAAACATTAGGTGTGGCCTGCCTGCCTTTTACTGTGGTTGATAACTGATTCTGTGAAGGAGTTTTGGTCTGACTTTTTGCTTCTGTCATGGTGATGGTCATTAAGGGGTTAATGGGTCCCGAGCTGTAGACTATTCTAGCCGGGTCAGAGTCTTGCCAGACGCCGCCGAAACGAGATATCTCTGAGTGGGGCCTTAGTACCAGTGCACCGGTTCATTCAAGATCCTGTAAAAGGGAGGACGAGACTTAGACAATTGACGAGGACTTTTAATCAAGAGGAGTCCTTACGTCCGACGGAGGTTCAATATCCTGGATTCAGTCCAATAGGCCTTCTGTTTGTGACACCAGAAACTGTTGGGTCCATTCATTTCTTTGAACAGACGAGGGGACAGTACTGATACGGGGTATCAAAATGAATTTATCTTATTGAACAGAAATTAAAATTAACATGACAAAAGCGAACAGAAAAAGAAAAGTTGGGAGACTGGCTTTTACTGCCAACCCCTGTACTGAGACTTGAACACTGATCTCGAAAACAAACTGCACAAACACACACTAAAATCCAAACTATATTTCAATCGTTATCTGGTTATTGGAAATGTCCTTCACATGCTGTCTCCATTTAGAAAAACAAGTCTTGCAGCTGCAAGATTTGTTTGCCTGCTGTGTACCCTTCAGAAATATCATCAATTTCTAGCTAACCTTTAGCCTTCTGAGTTTTAAAATGTAGTCAAGTTAGCAGTCGATCTTTTTGAAGCTGAGCAGAGCTAGTTACATCGGCAGAAATATCTTAAAATGAAGTATTTGCATAGACTGAAGCAAACAGGGCTGCACATACACAGGATCCCTCAGGCCACAAACAATCCATCCAACACATTACATTCAAAACACATGATCGTTTCATAATAGCAAACATACAAACAATAACCTAACGGAAGCATAATATCAATCACTGATATATATTATAAGTCATCTGTAATTTTCCAGGGTTTCGACTTACTGCATCCAAATCAACGGGGCTACAAAACATTCCATCCAAATGTATTTCAATCAAAACACATTATTTCACAATCATAAATATATAAACAACAATCTAACAATCTATGTAATATAAACACATTATCAACAGCCAGCATGCATCACGAGTTGTCTGCGACCAAGTCTTCTAAGGTTACAATCAACTCGCAATGACTGCAAGCCAGCAAGCTAATATTAACAAAGTACCAACAGCTATCACGCCGTCCTTAAGACAGTAACAAACAGCTCCCTTTCAATAAGAATGGAGACCATTGTGAGCTATCTGCAACCCTCCAGCGTTTTACCCTCTGAATTTTGCCTTCCGGATTAGCCTCCCTCTAACCGGGGGCTACTCTATCCGGGGGTTACAGATAATCCACAATGATAAATTATAAACCAGCAACTAATATTAACACAATACTAACAAATAGTATTCCCTCCTTAATACAGTGACAAACAGCTCTCTTACAATGAAAATGAACATTGTGGGTTGTGGTGAACCATACATGGTTACCACTATGGGTACTGAACCATAGATGGTTATCACTATGGGTACTTGTACATATGTTACTCTTGTTACTGTTGGGGTTAGGGTTGGGGTGTTCCACCTGTTGGTATTGTTCTGTGGTACACTCTGGTTGGCTCCGCCTTCCTATAGGAGTATAAAGGTCACTGCACTTCCTAGTGACCCTTTAGTCTGGGATTGTATTGTTAAGCAGTAAGCTCCATTCTTGTTACTAATAAAAGCCTTTATTTCCCGGGTATGATCCAGCCTCCCAAGTGAATTAATCGTGCATCAATTTTATTAGCAATAAATTTTGTTTGAAGAAAAAAAAACCATGGAGCAAATGTTAAAACCCGATCGGCTTACCTTAGATCCGCGTGCCGCTGGAGCGTCGAACACTTTCGACCATTGGTTGAAGTGTTTCCAGGATTATATCGACGCCTCGACAGCAGTCCAAAATGACGCCGGCAGATTGTGGGTCCTCCACGCAAGGGTAAGCGACACTGTGTATGCAACAATCCGTGATTCCCAAGACTACAAAGGGGCCATCGAACTACTTAAGAAGCTGTACAATAAACCGCCAAACGAGATTCATGCTCGGCACCTACTAGCCACTCGACGGCGGCAGCCCGGCGAAACGACGGGACAGTACCTGCGCGAACTTCAGCAGCTAGCCATGGAAACGGCCTCCAGAAGTCTTGAAACTTACCCCACCGACCACGTGGGAACATCGTGGCAAGTACAGCCACCGACTCAACTCTACCCAGCGGCTCCTAGGAACTGCGCGATCGTGCTTTCAACCTTGGACCTGACGGCGGCGGCAGCTCCAGGTGGCCCACGGTGCTATTTCTGTGGATTGGCGAAGCACCCTCGTCAGCGATGTCTGGCCAGAATGGTATTTTGCTCCGCGTGTGGGAAGAAAGGGCACTATGCTAAAGTGTGCCGAGCGAAACCACCTTCGAAGCCAAGCAGTGCTACGTGTGACTCTCCAGGATCTGTCTCCTCGTCTCTGGCTTCGTCGAGGTCTTCAACCACGTGCGATTCATGAGCGCCGCCATTCCTGAGGACGACAACGCAAGACACGTGCGACCTGTGAGTGCCGCCACTTTCAACGCCATCGACCATGTGCGATCCATGGGCGCAGCCATTTTGGTCGACACCGACCGCAGACGACCAGCAGGGGTCATCATCATCGACCATCTCAGCTGCCTGCAGTTGCACTCAAGATTCAACAGTGGCGTCAATCATCCTGGACCAGGCCAAGCCTCACAGGCTCGACAAGTCCATGATGGACATAGAAGTAAACGGACGCCTGATACATTGTCTGTTTGACAGCGGGAGCACGGAGAGTTTCATTCATCCAGACACCGTGAAATGGTGCGGTCTCCAAGTACAGACTGTCAGACAGACAATTTCTATGGTGTCTAGGTCCCGATCTGTTACCGTTCTTGGGAGCTGCGTGGTAAACCTAACGGTGCGGGGCACAGTTTATGAGACCTTCAGGCTCCTCGTGTTACCGCACCTTTGCGCTCCGGTACTCCTGGGACTAGACTTTATGGTCCACCTGAGGAGTGTGACCCTGCAGTACGATGGGCCACTACTTCCACTTTCAGTGGGAGAACAGCAGCCTCCAAATTGCCCAGCGCGCTCCACGTGCAGTCTCTCGCCACTCAGAATCACCCCGCCGTCTTTATTTGAAAATCTCGTGCCAGGCTGCAAGCCCATCGCAACTAAGAGCAGGCATTACAGCGCTGAGGATCGGATCTTTATTCGATCTGAGGTTCAGCGACTCCTCAGGGAAGGGATCATTCAACCTAGCACTAGCCCATGGAGCGCACAAGTCGTGGTGGTTTAGACTGGAGACAAGCCCCGGATGGTCATAGACTATAGTCAGACCATTAATAAGTACATGCAGCTGGACGCGTACCCTCTCCCGCGCATATCTGACATGGTCAATCAGATTGCGCAGTACCGGGTGTTCTCCACCATCGACTTGAAGTCAGCCTATCACCAGCTCCCCATTCGCCCAGAGGACCGAAAATATACGGCCTTTGAGGCGGATGGTCGTCTCTACCACTTCTTAAGGGTCCCCTTTGGCGTCACGAATGGGGTCTCGGTCTTGCAGCGTGCAATGGACCGAATGGTGGACCAAAACGGGCTACGGGCTACCTTCCCGTATCTGGACAACGTCACTATCTACGGCCATGACCAGCAGGACCACGATGCCAACCTCCTAAAGTTTTTACGCACTGCGTCTCGCCTGAATCTGACCTATAACAGGGAGAAGTGTGTATTCAGCAAGCGCCGCCTAGCTATTCTCGGATACGTGGTGGAAAACGGGGTCCTCGGCCCTGATCCAGACCGTATGCGTCCCCTCCTTGAACTTCCCCTACCCACTAGCGTCAAAGCACTGAGAAGATGCTTAGGCTTCTTTTCGTATTACTCACAGTGGGTTCCCAATTATGCGAACAAAGCCCGTCCGCTCATAAAGTCTACCTCTTTTCCCCTGGCAGCAGAGGCTCGCTTAGCCTTTGAAGGGATAAAAGCTGACATCGCGAAAGTCACAATGCACGCTGTCGATGAGTCCATCCCCTTCCAGGTGGAGAGTGATGCATCTGATTTCGCCCTGGCCGCCACACTTAACCAGGCGGGCAGGCCCGTCGCCTTTTTCTCTCGCACCCTCCAAGGCCCTGAAATTCGGCACTCCACTGTGGAAAAAGAGGCTCAGGCCATTGTGGAGGCCGTCCGGCATTGGCGCCATTACTTGGCTGGAAAACGATTTACCCTGCTCACGGACCAGCAGTCCGTGGCATTCATGTTCAACAACACGTTAAGGGGTAAGATCAAAAATGATAAAATCTTGAGGTGGAGAATCGAACTCTCCACCTACAACTATGATATCATGTACCGTCCGGGGAAGCTCAATGAGCCCTCTGATGCCCTGTCACGTGGAACATGTGCCAGTGTGCAGGAGGACCGACTACAGGCCCTCCACAATGATCTCTGCCATCCGGGGATCACTCGGCTCTTCCATTTTGTAAAGGCCCAGAATCTGCCCTACTCCGTAGAGGATGTCAGGTCTATAACTCGAAGCTGCCAGGTATGTGCTGAATGCAAGCCGCACTTCTATCGACCTGGCAGGGCACACCTCATTAAGGCCACTCGCCCTTTTGAACAACTGAGTGTTGATTTCAAGGGCCCCCTTCCTTTGACAGATCGGAATGTGTACTTCCTCAACGTGGTTGACGAGTACTCCCGATTCCCTTTTGCCATTCCCTGTTCAGACATGACCGCTGCCACGGTTATCAAAGCCTTGCCCCGGATGGCAGAGATCATTGTGGAGAGCCTGTAATCAATCCTCCTGCACACTTGCACATGTTCCACGCGACAGGGTGTCTGGGGGCTCATTGAGCTTCCCTGGACGGTACATGATATCATAGTTGTAGGTGGAGAGTTCGATTCTCCACCTCAAGATTTTATCATTTTTGACCTTACCCCGTAACGTGTTGTTGAACATGAACACCAAGGACCGCTGGTCCGTGAGCAGGGTGAATCGTTTTCCCGCCAAGTAATGGCGCCAATGCCGAACGGCCTCCACAATGGCCGGGGCCTCTTTTTCCACCGCGGAGTGCCGAATTTCAGGGCCTTGGAGGGTGCGAGAGAAAAAGGCGACGGGCCTGCCTGGTTAAGTGTGGCGGCCAGGGTGAAATCAGATGCATCACTCTCCACCTGAAAGGGGATGGACTCATCAACAGCGTGCATCGTGGCTTTTGCGATGTCGGCTTTTATCCCTTCCCTGAGGAGCCGCTGAACTTCAGATCAAATAAAGATCCGATCCTCAGCGCTGTAACGCCTGCTCTTGGTTGCGATGGGCTTGCAGCCTGGCACGAGATTCTCGAATAAGGATGGTGGGGTGATTCTGAGTGTCGAGAGGCTACACGTGGAGCGCGCTGGGCAATTTGGAGGCTGCTGTGCTCCCACTGAAAGTGGAGGGAGTGGCCCATCGTACTGCAGGGTTACACTCCTCAGGTGGACCATAAAGTCTAGTCCCAGGAGTATCGGAGCGCAAAGGTGCGGTAACACGAGGAGCCTGAGGTTCTCGTAAACTGTGCCCCGCACCGTTAGGTTGACCACGCAGCTCCCTAGCACGCTAACAGACCGGGACCTCGACGCCATCGAAATTGTCCGTCTGACAGTCCGTACTCAGAGACCGCACCGTTTCACGGTGTCAGGGTGAATGAAACTCTCCGTGCTCCCGCTGTCAAACAAACAATGAATTTGGCGTCTATTTACCTCTATACCCATCATGGACTTGTCGAGTCTGTGAGGCTTGGCCTGGTCCAGGATGATTGACGCCACCGTTGGGTCTTGAGTGCAACTGCAGGCAGCTGAGATGGTTGATGATGATGACCCCTGCTGGTCGTCTGCGGTCGGTGCCGACCAAAATGGCTGCGCCCATGGATCGCACGTGGTCGGTGGCGCTAAAAGTGGCGGCCCCTGCAGGTCGCACGTGTCTTGTGTCTTCGTCGTCAGGAATGGCAGCGCTCTGGAATCGCACGTGGTGGAAGACCTCGAAGAAGCTGGAGACAAGGAGACAGGCTCTGGAGAAACACATGCCGCGCTGCTATGCTTGGAGGGTGGTTTGGTCCTGCAGACTTTGGCATAATGCCCTTTCTTTCCACACGCGGAACAAAATACCATTCTAGCTGGACATCGCTGCCGAGGGTGTTTCGCCAATCCACAGAAGTAACACCACGGGCCTCCTGGAGCTGCCGCCATCATCAGGTCCGAGGTTGAAAGCACAATCGCGCAGTTTTTCAGAGCCGCTGGGTAAAGTTGAGTCGGTGGCTGTACTTGCCACGATGTTCCCACGTGGTCGGTGGGGTACGTTTCTAGACTTCTGGAGGCCGTTTCCATTGTGTCAGCCAATTCTACCGTCTTAGCGAAGTCCAGGTTACCTTGCTCTAGCAGCCGAAGGCGAATACGAGGAGCCGATTCCCGCCACGAACGCATCTTGGATCAAGTCGTTCGTATACTGGGCTCCCGACACGTGCTTGCAGTTGCAGGCTCTGGCTAGCTGCTGAAGTTCGCGCAGGTACTGTCCTGTCGTTTCGCCGGGCTGCCGCCGTCGAGTGGCTAGAAGGTGTCGAGCATGGATCTCGTTTGGCGGTTTGTTGTACAGTTTCTTAAGTAGTTCGATGGCCCCTTTGTCGTCTTGGGCATCGCGGATTGATGAGTATATGGTGTCGCTTACCCTCGCGTGGAGGACCCGCAGTCTATCGGCGTCGTTTTGAATGGCTGTTGAGGCATCGATGTAGTCTTGAAAACACTTTAACCAATGGTCGAAAGTGTTCGACGCTCCTGCCGCACGTGGATCTAAAGTAAGCCGATCGGGTTTCAACATTTGCTCCATGGTTTTTTTTTTAACCAAAATTTTGTTCGTAATAAAATTGATGTGCGATTAAATCACTCGGGAGGCTAGATTGTACCCGGGAAATAAAGGCTTTTATTACTAACAAGAATGGAGCACACTATATATAATACAATCCCAGACTAAAGGGTCACCAGGCAGTGCAGTGACCTTTATACTCCTCCAGGTAGGCGGAGCCAACTGGAGTGTACCACAGAACAATATCAACAGGTAGAACAGCCCAACCCTAACCCCAACAGTGACAACAGTAGCATATCTACAAATACCCATAGTGCTGACCATCTATGGTTCAGTACTCATAGTGGTAACCAACTATGGTTCACCACACCATGTTAATCTCTAACATGTGATGAAATATTTATACAATAAAGCTAAAGCCTCTGGACACTGCTGAGCAAGCAGAAGTTGTCCAAACTAAGGAATTCTTCAATCATTTTGATAAGCGAGAGGACATTATATTCTGTCAAAGTCTGGCTCAAGAATGAGGCTGATTGTTCAACCTGATCAAGATTAATAAGAAGGAAACCTATTGTCTTTCACAAAGTATATTATTGAACCAGTGTATCTTATATTAAATGTTGTGGGGTTCTCTGGAGTCCAGGTGAAGGGGCCTGAAAAAAAGGATGAATGAAAGAAAAATGAAAAGAGTGTGTTTCCTTGAAATATGAGTAAATTTAATGAAAAAGACATTTACCACTGTTCTTTGTTTTCTTGTGAGTTTCAATATCCTGTTTACTGGGCCAAATATCGTGAACAGATACTGTTTGTTTGAGTGATGTAAGCTAAGCCAATCCGTTTTCTAGAGAGCTGCACTTTAAGCCAATCAGATTACTTAGAACAAAGAACAAAGAACAGTACAGCACAGGAAACAGGCCCTTCGGCCCTCCAAGCCTGTGCCGCTCCTTGGTCCAACTAGACCAATTGTTTGTATCCCTCCATTCCCAGACTGCTCATGTGACTATCCAGGTAAGTCTTAAACGATGTCAGCGTGTCTGCCTCCACCACCCTACTTGGCAGTGCATTCCAGGCCCCCACCACCCTCTGTGTAAAAAATATCCCTCTAATATCTGAGTTATACTTCGCCCCTCTCACCTTGAGCCCGTGACCCCTCGTGATCGTCACTTCTGATCTGGGAAAAAGCTTCCCACCGTTCACCCTATCTATCCCCTTCATAATCTTGTACACCTCTATTAGGTCTCCCCTCATTCTCCGTCTTTCCAGGGAGAACAACCCCAGTCTACCCAATCTCTCCTCATAGCTAAGACCCTCCATACCAGGCAACATCCTGGTAAACCTTCTCTGCACTCTCTGTAAAGCTTCCACGTCCTTCTGGTAGTGCCGTGACCAGAACTGGATGCAGGACTCCAAATGTGGCCTAACCAGCGTTCTATACAGCTGCATCATCAGACTCCAGCTTTTATACTCTATACCCCGTCCTATAAAGGCAAGCATATGCCTTCTTCACCACCTTCTCCACCTGTGTTGCCACCTTCAAGGATTTGTGGACTCGCACACCTAGCTCCCTCTGTGTTTCTATACTCCTGATGACTCTGCCATTTATTGTATAACTCCTCCCTACATTATTTCTTCCAAAATGCATCACTTCGCATTTATCCGGATTAAACTCCATCTGCCACCTCTCCGCCCAATTTTCCAGCCTATCTATACCCTGCTGTATTGCCCGACAATGCTCAACGCTATCCGCAAGTCCAGCCATCTTCGTGTCATCCGCAAACTTGCCGATAACACCAGTTACACCTCCTTCCAAATTATTTATATATATCACAAATAGCAGAGGTCCCAGTACAGAGCCCTGCGGAACACCACTGGTCACAGACCTCCAGCCGGAAAAAGACCCTTTGACCGCTACCCTCTGTCTCCTATGGCCAAGCCAGTTCTCCACCCATCTAGCCACTTCTCCTTGTATCCCATGAGCCTTAACCTTCTTAACCAACATGCCATGTGGGACTTTGTCAAATGCCTTACTGAAATCCATATAGACGACATCCATGGCCCTTCCTTTGTCAACCGTTTTTGTCACTTCCTCAAAAAACTCCACCAAATTTGTAAGGCACGACCTCCCTCTTACAAAACCATGCTGTCTGTCACTAATGAGATTGTTCTGTTCTAAATGCACATACATCCTGTCTCTAAGAATCCTCTCCAACAACTTCCCTACCACGGACGTCAAGCTCACTGGCCTCTAATTACCCGGGTTATCCCTGCTACCCTTTTTAAACAATGGGACCACATTCGCTATCCTCCAATCCTCAGGGACCTCACCAGTGTCCAAAGAAGCGATAAAGATTTCCGTCAGAGGCCCAGCAATTTCATCTCTCGTCTCCCTGAGCAGTCTAGGATAGATGCTATCAGGCCCTGGGGCTTTGTCAGTTTTAATGTTCCCTAAAAAAACCTAACACTTCCTCCCTCGTAATAGAGATTTTCTCTAATGGGTCAACACCTCCGTCCGAGACACTCCCAGTTAACACGTCCCTCTCCTTCGTGAATACCGATGCAAAGTATTCATTTAGGATCTCCCCTATTCCCTTGGGTTCTAAGCATAATTCCCCTCCTTTGTCCCTGAGAGGTCCGATTTTCTCCCTGACAACTCTTTTGTTCCTAACGTATGAATAGAATGCCTTAGGATTCTCCTTAATCCTGCCTGCCAAGAACATCTTGTGACCTCTTTTTGCCCTTCTAACTCCCCGTTTGAGTTCTTTCCTACTCTCTCTATTCCTCCAGAGCTCCATCTGTTTTCTGTTGCCCGGACTTAACGTACGCCTCCCTTTTCATTTTAATCAGATCCTCAATTTCCCTGGTTATCCATGGCTCTCGAATCCTACCTTTCCTATCTTTCCTTTTTACAGCCTTATCAATTGTTCCTTAAAAAACTCCCACATGCCAGACGCAGACTTACCCTCGAACATCCTCTCCCAATCAACGTCCACTAATTCCTGCCTAATACGGCTATAGTTAGCCTTCCCCCAATTTAGCACCCTGCCCGTAGGACAGCACTCATCCTTGTCCATTACTATCCTAAAGTTAACAGAGTTGTGGTCACTATTTGCCACGTTCCCCTACCAAAACTTTGACAACCTGACCGGGCTCATTTCCCAGAATTAGGTCCAGTATAGCCCTCTCTCTAGTCGGGCTATCTACATACTATTCCAAAGAACCTTCCAGTATGCATTTTACAAATTCCTCCCCGTCCGGAACTCCAGCTCTAAGCACTTTCCAGTCTATACCAGGGAAATTAAAGTCCCCCACTACAACAAGCCTATTTTTTCTGCACCTATCCAGAATCTCCTGACATATCCTTTCCTCCACTTCCCGTGGGCTGTTGGGTGGTCTGTAGTACACCCCCAGCATAGTGACTGCACCCTTCCTGTTTCTGAGTTCCACCCACAGTGACTCAGTACATGACCCCTCTAAGTTGTCTACCCTCTGCACCGCGGTAATATGCTCCCTAACTAATATCGCTACTCCCCCACCGTTTTTAGCCCCTCTTCTGTCTCGCCTAAAACACTTATACCCCGGAGTATTCAGCTGCCAGTCCTTTTAACCAAGTAGGGGGAGGGAAAAAGAAAAACAGCGGGAGGCAGAGGAAGCTGGAGTGGGGAGACACACGTGGGGAAGAGGAGCTGTTTCCATGCGGTAAAAACCCAGTTTTAACGTCGAGGCAAATAATATTTGTAGACTAACATACTTCACAGTATGGGCACAAATATTAGAACATAGAACATAGAACAGTACAGCACAGAACAGGCCCTTCGGCCCACGATGTTGTGCTGACCTTCATCTGAAACCAAGATCAAGCTATCCCACTCCCGACCATCCTGGTGTGCTCCATGTGCCTATCCAATAACCGCTTAAATGTTCCTAAAGTGTCTGACTCCACTATCACTGCAGGCAGTCCATTCCACACCCCAACCACACTCTGCGTGAAGAACCTACCTCTGATATCCTTCCTATATCTCCCACCATGAACCCTATAGTTATGCCCCCTCGTAATAGCTCCATCCACCCGAGGAAATAGTCTTTGAACGTTCACTCGATCTATCCCCTTCATCATTTTATAAACCTCTATTAAGTCTCCCCTCAATCTCCTCCGCTCCAGAGAGAACAGCCCCAGCTCCCTCAACCTTTCCTCATACGACCGACACTCCAAACCAGGCAGCATCCTGGTAAATCTCCTCTGCACTCTTTCCAGCGCTTCCACATCCTTCTTATAGTGAGGTGACCAGAACTGCACGCAATATTCCAAATGCGGTCTCACCAAGGTCCTGTACAGTTGCAGCATAACCCCACGGCTCTTAAACTCCAACCCCCTGTTAATAAAAGCTAACACACTATACGCCTTCTTCACAGCTCTATCCACTTGAGTGGCAACCTTTAGAGATCTGTGGATATGGACCCCAAGATCTCTCTGTTCCTCCACAGTCTTCAGAACCCTACCTTTGACCCTGTAATCCACATTTAAATTTGTCCTACCAAAATGAATCACCTCACATTTATCAGGGTTAAACTCCATTTGCCATTTTTCAGCCCAGCTTTGCATCCTATCTATGTCTCTTTGCAGCCTACAACACCCCTCCACCTCATCCACTACTCCACCAATCTTGGTGTCATCAGCAAATTTACTGATCCACCCTTCAGCCCCCTCCTCTAAGTCATTAATAAAAATCACAAAGAGCAGAGGACCAAGCACCGATCCCTGCGGCACTCCGCTAGCAACCTGCCTCCAATCCGAAAATTTTCCATCCACCACCACCCTCTGTCTTCGATCAGACAGCCAGTTACCTATCCAATCGGCCAACTTTCCCTCTATCCCACACCTCCTTACTTTCATCATAAGCCGACCATGGGGGACCTTATCAAACGCCTTACTAAAATCCATGTATATGACATCAACCGCCCTACCTTCATCAACACACCTAGTTACCTCCTCAAAAAATTATATCAAATTTGTGAGGCACGATTTGCCCTTCACAAATCCGTGCTGACTATCCCGGATTAATCCGCATCTTTCTAAATGGTCGTAAATCCCAACCCTAAGGACCTTTTCCATCAATTTACCAACCACCGAAGTCAGACTAACCAGTCTATAATTACCAGGGTCATTTCTATTCCCTTTCTTAAACAGAGGAACAACATTTGCCACTCTCTGTGCACTCACTGTGCAGTTAAAGCTCGTGTTTGTCGCAGTCTAGTAATTCATTTTTTTCCAGTTTGAAGTGAAAGGCAGCAAGGTTTAGTCCTGTTTGTTATTTTCATTACTGTTGAGAAAAAGTGTAAAGCGCATCGTCTTGTACTCTCAAGCGTGGACGTTTCTGCTAGAAACTGCCAGTGAGGGACAGTCAGCTATAAACGCCGGGCGTAGTTTTCACTGAAAAGACGGAGAGAACGAGGATTAGCTGAAGCTAACTTGCTAAGTAGCACTGCCGAGGACAGACAGACTTCAGCGCACTGGACCTGCGTCACTACACGGACAGCTTGCTGCATTTTGTTCCTGCTGCATCATCTTCTCGCTCGCAGACCCTTCTGGACTGTGTGTGTCGTGGTTGTGAGAGTAACTGGAGACTATATTATCAGACACTGAACGGTTTCAGCAGTGTGTTGTTGAGGGCGTGTTTTCTTCATATGTGCACCAACGTATGGGCCCCAACGTTTATAAATCCAAGCGCTTGGTAATAATTTGAACATTTCTCAGGGTTGAAACTGTTTAATTGAAAAATCTTTAGTTTGGGACTCTTTACCTGTTTTATGAGACGCAACAATGCAAGAAAATAAATTTATTTTTGTTATTCCTTTTGCATGGTTGTCCTGAACCTTTTCTTATTATAAGGTTTACATTTTAGGAGGCACCATGCCATTAATAGGTTAACCATTAATTAACCATTAATAGGTTATTACTCTGGATTGCAACTGCATACACTAATCCTTTTCATTCACACCTGTACTGACAGTTATTGGTCAATAGGAAATTTAGCCTAGCTCAACACCAACCGCTAAGAACTCAGGATCCTGTTAATTGAACATTTACATAGTAGCCCCTTATAACATCAAGCACATCCCAGGTACAGCTTTACTTAACTCAGCTGGTCAGAGCATATAGTTGTCAGCAGGGGGTTACATAGGTATCGGCAAAAACTTCAGCCAATACAAAGACTCACGAAAGCCAGTGTCCCGGTTAAAGACGTATCTTTATTAACCAACGATCGATGGGGGAATGAGCATTGGGCAGTCCAATGCCTTACTGCAAGAGAAAGCCTTGAGCATTCCAACATCACTGAGGTTACAATACATCAGACAGGTCAATTATACCCTTCTCAAGTTTACATTTCCCACCTTCTGTTAGTTATGAACCAGTCAGTTTCAATACAAATCAATCACAATTAATACCTGTCATATACTTTAGCCAATTGCAATTAGTCTTTGACCTCATGGTGTTTCATTGGTCCACAAAATCTGTATGCTTCCTCCCTCTGTTGCTCAGCAACCCCTGATGTTTGGCCACAAAGGTCCATGTTAAGGTTCCCACCAACTCCTCTCATGTCAATGGCGAGGCAAGACAGATGTACATTCTTGTGTCTGAAAAGGCCTACCTTATCTTGACAATATGAACAATTCTATTCATAAGGGTTTCCAAGACCACCTGTCTTATTGGGACAGTGTGAACAACCCTATTCATAAGGGAGTCTGAGAAGGCCTGCTTTAACTGCACATTATGAACTACCCTATTCATGAAGGGGTTGAGAAGACCTTACTGCTGGTAACTGTTATTGATAAGAACTTACACAATCTGTAGTTTCATTGTCTAAAGATTGTGGTTCATCTCAATATGCCTCTTACCCCATTAGAACAAAGAACAAAGAACAATACAGCACAGGAACAGGCCCTTCGGCCCTCCAAGCCCGCGCCGCTCCCCGGTCCAGGATTGAATCCTGAATCCAGGATCCCCGCCCAATTTTCCAGCCTATCTACATCCTAATATCCTATCCACCGAGCTGTTCCTCACAGCTACGATGCTTTGTTCATCACAACCTATTAACTCACCCCCACCCCCCCATTCTAGACCATGTGATCTCCAGGGAGAGGCAAAAACCCAGAGTGAAAACCCCAGGGCCAATATGGGGAAAAGAAAATCTGGGAAATTCCTCTCCGACCCCTTTGGCTTTGTGACAAATTGTATACAAATTAGGCTTTGTGACAACCTGCCTTTGGCTAAAGTGTATAGATGTCTTTAACATACAGTTAAAATACATTTTTAAATATCCAAAATACAAGTTTAAATCAGAAATACTTGTCCAAACCTCATGTTTAGTTAAATCTCTGAGTGTGCTATATGTGCGGCACGGTAGCACAGTGGTTAGCACTGCTGCTTCACAGCTCCAGGGACCTACGTTCGATTCCCGGCTTGGGTCACTGTCTGTTTGGAGTTTGCACATTCTCCTCGTGTCTGCGTGGGTTTCCTCCGGGTGCTCTGGTTTCCTCCCACAGTCCAAAGATGTGCGGGTTAGGTTGATTGGCCATGCTAAAAATTGCCCCTTAGTGTCCTGGGATGCGTAGATTAGAGGGATTAGTGGGTAAAATATGTAGGGATATGGCGGTAGGGCCTGGGTGGGATTGTGGTCGGTGCAGACTCGATGGGCCGAATGGCCTCCTTCTGCACTGTAGGGTTTCTATGATGTGTCTTATGTAGACTGTTCCCTTGTTAGCTTGTAAACCTAATCTAAGGTCATTTCACTTATTGTTAGTAACTTAAACCCCTGGTTACTTGAAATTTCTCTAACCTACCATGAATGTCGCCAACATTAACCAAGTGTATCAATTAAAGATGATTGTAATAATTAGCTACCAGTCAGTAACAGATGACTAAATAAGTAGTGAGCCTTAATTGAATTAGTTATAGGATCAATAATGCTTTAGTAGATATAGTGATCTCCTCCCCCCCCCGCTGGCCTGGGACGGCGCGCGTCCAAGAGAGAGGGAAAGCTACGCATGTGCAGGAGAGACCCCACCGCCTGACCTTCATGCTGAGGTGTTGACCAATGGAAAGAGTTGGAGGACTGGAAGGACTCTGGTCCTCCAGCCAATCAAAGCATGGGCTTTGGGCGGAAACACACCCCCGAGTGAGAGTGTTCCAGTGCACTGAGTGTGGAAAGAGCTTTAACCAGTTCCACAGCCTGAAAATACATCGCAGCATTCACAGCGGGGAGAGACTGTACCCGTGTTCTGTGTGAGATTTAACCGATTGTTTACCCTGGAGAGTCACAAGGACACCTGCACCATGGAAAAATTGTGGAAATGTAGGGACCGTGGGAAGGGATTCAGGTTCCCATCTCAGCTGGAAATTCATCAATGCAGTCACACTGGGGAGACCGTTCACCTGCTCCGTGTGTCGGAAGGGATTCACTCGGTTATTCAGCCTGCAGCAACACCAACGAGTTCACACCGGGGAGGGACTGATTACCTGCTCTGTGTGGGGAAGGGATTCACTCGCTTATGGATCCTGCTAATAAACCAAGTCACTCATAGCAATGAGAAATACTTTAAAAGCTCTGACTGTGAGAGCAGCTCCAAAGGCTCTGATGAACTGATGTCCGACCAGCGCTTTCACACTAAAGACTGTTCAGTTGCACTGTGTGTGCGTGAAGAGATTCGCTTGGTCATTCAACCTGTTGAGACACAATATTAATCACACCAGTGAGAGACTATTTACTTCTGTCTACATCAATGTGGATGAAGTAGAAATGGTTGAGAGCTTCAGGTTTTCAGGTACCCAGATCACCAAACTGTTCTGGTCCCCCCATGCCAACACTATAGTTAAGAAAGCCCACCAATGCCTTCACTTTCTCAAGAGACAAAGGAAATTTGGCATATCCGCTACAACTCTCGCCACCTTTGACAGAGGCACCATAGAAAGCATTCTTTCCGGTTGTATCACAGCTTGGTATGGCTCCTGCTCTGTCCAAGACCGCAATAAACTATAAAGGGTCATGAACGAAGTCCAGTCCATCACGCAAACCAACCTCCCACCCATTGACACTGTCGACACTTCCCGCTGCCTCGGAAAAGCAGCCAGCATAATCAAGGACCCATACACCCCAGATATACTTTCACCTTCTTCTGGAAACCATGGATGAACAGGGATATCCGCCGCTTGCTGAAGTCCAGGTCTGAGACGTTCAAGTCAGGCGACCCTGACCTATACAAGAAATTATGTGGAGATGCCGGCGTTCAACTGGGGTAAATACAGCAAGAGTTTTAACAACACCAGGTTAAAGTCTAACAGTTTTATTTGGTAGCAAATGCCATTAGCTTTCGGAGCGCTGCTCCTTCACACTGATGAAGGAGCAGCGCTCCGAAAGCTAATGGCATTTGCTACCAAATAAACCTGTTGGACTTTAACCTGGCATTGTTAAAACTCTTACTATACAAGAAAGCCAGATACGATCTAAGGAGATCCATCAAAGATGCCAAAAGATAGTACCGGACCAAGCTTGAGTCCCAGGCTAGCCACACAGACCCCCACCGACTATGGCAAGGTCTGCAAGACATAACAGGCTACAAGATGAAGGCATGTAAAATCACCAGCTCCAACGCACCCCTCCCAGATGAGCTCAATGCATCCTATGCCTGTTTTGAGCAAGAGGTCAGTGAGAGCACGCCCTCCACTCTGGAAGAACCTGCATCTGGGGCCACCATTGCAGATGTCAGAGCAGTTTTCTCAAAGGTCAACCCATGGAAAGTGACTGGCACAGATGGGGTATCTGGACGAGCACTCAGATCCTTCACGGATCAGCTGGTGGGAGTATTTGCAGACATCTTCAACCTCTCTTTACAACAATCTGAGGTCCCTATCTGCTTCAAGAAGACGACCATCATCCCTATACCTAAGAAAAACCAAGCAGCGTGCCTTAATGACTATCATCCAGTGACTCTGACATCCATCATTATGAAGTGCTTCGAAAGGTTAGTCATGGCACGAATCAGTTCCAGCTTCCCGGACTACCTGGATCCACGACAGTTTGCCTACCATCGCAACAGGTCCACAGCAGACGCCATCTCCCTGGCTCTGCACTCAACCCTGGAACATCTGGATAACAAAGACACCTATGTCAGACTCCTATTTATTGACTACAGCTCAGCCTTCAACACCATTATTCCCACAAAACACATCTCCAAACTCCATGGCCTGGGCCTTGGCTCCTCCCTCTGCGACTAGATCCTCAACTTCCTAACTCACAGACCACAATCAGTAAGGATAGGCAACAACACCTCCTCCACAATCATCCTCAACACTGGTGCCCCACAATGCTGTGTTCTCAGCACCTATTATACTCCTTATACAGCCATGACTGTGTGGTCAAATTCCCCTACAATTCAATTTTCAAGTTTGCTGACGGTACCACTGTAATGGGACCGATCTCAAACAATGATGAGACAGAGTACAGGAATGAGCTAGAGAATCTGGTGAACTGGTGCAACGACAATAATCTCTCCCTCAATGTCAATAAAACAAAGGAGATTGTCATCGACTTCAGAAAGCGTAGAGGAGAACACGCCCCTGTCTACATCAATGGGGACAAAGTAGAAAGGGTCCAGAGCTTCAGGTTTTTAGGTGTCCGGATCACCAACAACCTGTCCCGGTCCCCCCACCCCATGCCAGCACTATAGTTAAGAAAGCCCACCAACGCCTCTACTTTCTCAGAAGACTAAGGAAATTTGGTAGGTCAGCTATGACTCTCGCCAACTTTTACAGATGCACCATAGAAAGCATTCATTCTGGTTGTATCACAGCTTGGTTTGGCTCCTGCGCTGCCCAAGACCGCAAGAAACTACAAAAGGTCGTGAATGTAGCCCAATCCATCACGCAAACCAGCCTCCCATCCATTGACTCTGTCTATTCTTCCTGCTGCCTCAGCAAAGCAGCCAGCATAAATCAGGACTCCCTTCCACCTTCTTCCTTCGGGAAAAAGATACAAAAGTCTGAGGTCATGTACCAACCAATTCAAGAACAACTTCTTCCCTGCTGCTGTCAGACTTTTGAATGGACTTACCTTGTATTAAGTTGACCTTTCTCTACACCCTAGGTATGATCGTAACACCACATTCTGCACTCTCTTGTTTCCTTCTCTACGAACGGCATGCTTTGTCTGTATAGGGTGCAAGAATCAATACTTTTCACTGGGTAATAATACATGTGAAAATAATAAATCAAATCAAATCCCTGTTCCCACACAACAAGTCACCCGTTCTCAGCTCTGCTAGATTTCTGCTGAAGTTCGGCCCTTTTCAGATCAATAAAACATTTGGTCAATTGTAGACGGGGTTTCCCCTCGAGGCTATGTATTGCTCAGACATAAACTAATACAAAGACTCAAAATGCAGTGTACTGATTTTTAACACGTGACTTTATTTAACTAAACAATCAAATGGGAGAATGATGTGAGGAAGCCCTGCACTCAAGGTAAAGAATGAGGGCAGCCCATATCACTCTGAAAAACAACGCCCCCGTGAAGGCAATTATACATTTACTAATCATATGGCTCACCCTTCCGGTAAACATAAGCCAATAATCATTAATACAAATCAGTCAATAGTCATCCTGTCATTAACTCCAGCCAATAACAATACACATAATGACGTAATGGGATTTCATTTGTTGACAATACCCTCCTCCTATTGTATCATAACATGAGACCCTGGACATGAAGCGGGAGGACGATCCCCACTTGACTCTCGCCCGACCCTGAGAAATTCTTCATGTCTGCTCGCCACCTGTGTTATCTCTCGGAGTTGTATGACCCTATTCATAAGGCTAGCATTGGTAGCCATCTTGTTCCCGACCACTGCTGATAGCATTACTGCTTTCAGTGAATCTATTGTTCCTTCCCTCTCTCTGTATTTTGTCACTGACTGAAGTTTCACAAAATGTAACCAAAAGCAAAACACATCCATCTTGCAAATTCAAAATACATGTTTTAAATGAGAAATATTTGTTAATTATTCAGAGCTGTCTTCTATGGCAACAGCCCTGGCGAGCTTATGTTCCCATAATCCAAGATCATTCATTCTAAAGTTAGTATTGTGTTAGTGTTCCTAAATCTATTGTTATGTGTTAATTAGCCTAATTATCCCCCCGCCCCACATCATCAATGAAGACCCAAACCACAATTTCCCATCCTGTCACCTGTCAACCATCCTTACCCAGAGCGTAATCACAACAGGAATAAAAACAGGAGAAGTGTAACAATCAAATTCAAAATAAATGCACAGCCAGTCATAGACGTTAATTTAATGTTCACTAATTAGCAAGAAAGCCTGAAGTCGGAGGTTCCCTAGGATTCTTACCGTCTGTTGAGGGGGAGGAGAACTCTCTCTCTGACTCCTCACTCAATTTCACTCCGTTATTTTCCAGTTCTGTTCTGGTCCCGCCTGGGATAACACCTACTCGATCTTTTCTTCTGAAGGAGCACCGTGAGTTCTAGGTTACTAGTAATGTTACAAGTCAAGTTGGTGCTTCAAGGTGTTCTATGAAGCTCACCTGACCTGTAACATTTTACGTTGAATTTGGCTCGGATGAGCACAAAAGGTTTCACTTAAGGTGTGATTCAACTGACCCACAAGGAGCTTTTATCAAAAACAAAGTTTAATTAAGAATATTGTTGCCATATATAGTAAGACACTTAGCAAGAACTTTTAACAATTATAAACAAGAAACACAACCACGATAATGTATAACTCTTAAGGAATATCTCTAATGTGTTACAACCAAAACCAACATCCAATACACAAAACCCTCCTAATAAGCACAATACAGCATAGGTTAATGCCCACTCGTTACAGGAATCCAGCCTCCTGGGTTGAATGCTGAAAATCTCTGGTGAAGAAACTCAGAAGAGGTCGTAATCGAATCTGTCTCCAAAACACATCTTCTTTATGGCAGGATGGCAGTAAGCCTCTCCTTCAGTTAACTGATAATAGTTTCAGAACCAAAGAGAAGAACAGGGAGAGAGAGAGACTGCTTCTTAGCTTGCTGCTAAAAACTACTTCCAACACATTCCCTAAAATGAAACGGAAAGCCCCATCACCTGGCTGCCACAGCTTAGCTCCTCCCCTCATGACATAGCTGAAGCTGTAAGCTGCATGATTTTTTGAAAAAAAATCTTTCTTAAAAAGGTACACTCACATCGTACCTCCCCCCTTAAGAAAAAAATGAACTTTCAACATTCAAAGATGGTTTCATTTTTCAAACCCTTCCAGTTTGACATTACTAGTATTCTACAATATAGAATCATAGAATCATAGAAAATATACATACATTTTACAAAAAATCAAAGCATGTAAATATTAACAGTAACATAATCCATTTCAGTCCTTGTCTTCCATCATCGGACCTTCCTTCACATTCGGGACAAAGCACCGGCAATCACATTTCCTCTACCCGCCACATGTATAATTTTTAAATTAAATGGCTGCAATAGTGGACTCCATCGAAAGAGTCTGGCATTTTTAGTCTTAATTTTCTCCAAAAATGTCAATGGATTATGATCAGTATACACCAGTGTCTCCAACAAATTACTGGCAACATAAATGTTAAAATGTTGCAAAGCCAGCACTAAACTCAAGGTCTCTTTTTCAATCGTTGAATATTTCATCTGGATCATTCAATTTTTTAGAACAATACCCAATAGGCCGTTCTATTCCTTTGTTGTCTTCTTGCAAGAGCACGGCACATCGTTCACAGTGGTAGCCACCTTGAATGGTTTTGTGCAATTTGGTGCAGCCAACACAGGAGCAGTGGCTAACACAGCCTTCAGGCTGTCAAATGCCTGTTGACACTCCGCCATCCACTCAAATTTGCTACGCTTCCTCAGCAAGTCAGTCAGTGGAGCAAACACGCTGCTAAAATTCGGCACAAATTTATGGTAAAAACTATTCAGGCCCAAAAATCACATTATTTTCCTTCGTGTTGATGGTATTGGGAACCCAATAACTTTTGTTTTTACCTCCCGTGGAGCTATCTGTCCATGTCCAATGGTATGGCTGAGGAACGTGACTTGGGCTTTTCCAAACGCAATCTTAGCCAGATTTACAACCAAACCCGCCGCCTGAAGTCAATCAAGTAATTCCGCCAGATGCTTCAAATGATCTTTCCATGTCTGACTAAAAATCACCAGATCGTCTGTGTACACCGCACAACTGGATAATCCTGAAATGACTTTGTTCGTTAACCGTTGAAATGTAGCTGGGGCGCTTTTCATGCCAAATGGCATAACTTTGAATTGGTATCAACCGGGTTCGATTCCCGGCTCGGGTCACTGTCTGTGTGGAGTTTGCACATTCTCCTCGTGTCTGCGTGGGTTTCCTCCGGGTGCTCCGGTTTCCTCCCACAGTCCAAAGATGTGCGGGTTAGGTTGATTGGCCAGGTTAAAAATTGCCCCTTAGAGTCCTGGGATGCGTAGGTTAGAGGGATTAGCGGGTAAATATGTGGGGTGGGATTGTGGTCGGTGCAGACTCGATGGGCCGAATGGCCTCCTTCTGCACTGTAGAGTTTCTATGATTTGGTGTCATGAAAGCTGAAATCTTCTTCACCCTTTTGGATAAAGGTACTTGTCAGTAACCTTTGAGTAAATCCAGTTTGGAGATAAAGGTTGATTGTCCAACCTTCTCAATGCAGTCCTCCAGCCATGGAATAGGATATAAGTCTGTTTTTGTAACTGCATTAACTTTCCTATAGTCCACACACAATCGTTGGGTACCATCCGGTTTTGGTACCATCACTATGGGTGAGCTCCACTCGCTGCAACTCACTTCAATTATGTCATTCTTAAGTATACCTTCTATCTCCCAATTTTAGAGGGTTAAGTCCATAAGGATGTTGTTTAATTAATTGTTTCCCACATCTACATAATGCATAGCCATTCTAGTACTTCCCAGCTTATTCCCACATATTTGTCCATGTGATATTAATAACTCTTTCAGGTCAGTTCGATTTTCCTCTGGGGGGTAACTCAATACTTTATCCCAATTTTTAATAATGTCCTCATTATCCAATTTAATTTGAGAAATATCAAATTCAGAGTCATCTGGATTCAGTTCTTCCCTCTGAGTTGTAACCACCAAAACTTCTTCTGCTCTCCTTCCCTATCAAAATACCTTTCAAGTATATTCACATGACACTCTGAGTTTTCCTTTGATCTGGCGTTCTTATCAAATAATTCACCTCACTCAATTTCTTTTCGATTTGATAAGGCCCATTAAACCTTGCCTTTAAAGGTTGAACTGCCACTGGTAACAGTACTAAAATTTTATCTCCATGAGCAAAACTATGATTTTTCGATTTCTTATCTGCTTTCTGTTTCATCACAAGCTGTGCAACTTTTGTAGCCAATTCAACTGCTCTGTTCAATCTTTCCCTAAACTTTGACACATAACCCAATAATGTAGTCTCAGAACGCTCACTTACCAATTTCTCCTTAATCAATTTCAGTAGTCCTCTTACCTCATGACCAAAAATCAATTCAAATGGACTGAATTTGGTTGATTCATGAGGTGCTTCCCTAATTGCAAAGAGTACAAATGAAATCCCTTTATCCCAATCCTCCAGATAATCTTAACAATAAGCCCTTAACATTGCCTTCAACATTTGATGCCACCGTTCTAATGCTCCCTGCGATTCTGGATGGTACACAGTTGATTTAAATTATTTTATTCCTCAGCTATCCATAACCTCCTTGAATAACTTGGATGTAATATTTGATCCTTGACCTGATTGTATTTCTGTGGGTAGTCCATATCTAGTAAAAAATTTAAGTAACTCTTCATACAATTCTTTTCGCTGTAATATTGCAGAATGGAATGGCCTCTGGAAAGCTAATAGACACATCCATTATGGTCAATAGATATTGATTCCCATTTTTTGTTTTAGGAAGGGGTCCTACGCAATCAATCCCTTCTAAAAAGGTTCCTCAAATGCTGGAATGGGCATTAAGGGTGCTGGTTTTATCACCGTTTGAGGTTTCCCTATCATTTGACATGTGTGACATGATCGAAAAATTTAACTACACCTTTATGCAGTCCAGGCCAATAAAAATGTTTTGCATTTTAGCTCGAGTTTTCCTTACTCCCAAATGACCTTCTGCTGGTGCCTCATGTGCTACTCGCAACACCTCATTTCTATACCCTACTGGCAATACCGCTTGATGAACTTCTGCCCACTTTTCATCTGCCTGAATATGTAACGGTCTCCATTTCCTCATTAAGACATCATTTTTAAAGTAATAACATTCTGGTATAGTCAGATTCCTCTTCCGTGTACGCTTTCTGATACAACTGTTTTATTTCTATATCCTTCTGTTGCAACTCCTCCAACTTTCCTGAACTAAAAATATCCACCTCATCCTCCACCTGTTCTTGTTCTTTTCCAACCATCTGATCGAAAATCGTTTCTGATAATTGAACTTCAACCTTATCTTCACTCTTTGATTTCTCCCCGTCTTAACTTGTGACTTTGCGACACATGTGACAATGGGCAGAATGGCCCCTTACCCAATCTTAACACCTGTCTGATCTAAAGAGAGAAGTTTCATCTGCTCCAGTCTCTCCTCAACACACTGAAGTCCCTCATCCCTGGAGCCATTCTCGTAAATCTCCTCTGCACCCTCTCTCAGAACATCACATCTTTCTTAAAGTGTGGGGCCCATATATCGGGTTCCATTCTAGAGGGACAAAATTGAAAAGCAGGGAAGTTATGTTCAACTTGTTTAGAACCAGGTTTAGACTACACTGAGAGTATTGTCAACATTTGTGATCTCCATTTAGAAAAAGGTCATAAAGACACTGGGGAAGGGGCAACAAAGATTCACAAGAATAACCCCAGAACTGAAGGCATTTAAACCTCAGGAAAGGCTGGGGCTGCTTTTCTCTAGAAAAGAGAAGACTGAAGGGTGACCTGATGGAAGCCTTTAAGATTATGAAGGTCTTCAATAATCCAATAGGGATTTCAGGAGAAACCTCTTTACCCAGCGAGTGGTGAGAATGTGGAACTCATTACCACAGTGAGTGGTTGAGGTGAATACCATGAATACATTGAAGGGGAAGTTAGATACATACATGAGGGGGAAAGGAATAGGATATGCTGATGGGGGAAGATAAAGAGGGGTGGGTGGAGGCTCATGTGGAGCATAAATACTGACATAGACCAATTGAGCCGACTGGCCTGGCCCTGTGCTGGAGCCTCAATGGAACAGAGACAAATGTATTTATTTTAGATCCACCTGTACTGGTCGGAAAAACACTATTTACCATCCAGGATAAAATAAATGTCCTTCATCAGCTTTTGTGAATCTTTTCAGTGGAAATGTGCTCTCCCAGGCTCAAAGAGCATCAATGAACCCACTAGAAGCAAAGTCGTGAGACCGACCAGTCCAGCAGAAAGAAACTCTCTGACCCTCCCACTTCACCAACTGTCAGAATGAACATGGTTCAGTCCTGGATGCGATTAACAGCAGCAATAAGAGCAGAATCCAACCCCTGTAATCACTTGTGAACTCACTGGTGTCTCAGCAGATGGAATGACAGTGTGAATTCCTTCCCACACACAGAGCAGGAGAATGGCCTCTCCCCAGTGTGAACTTTAGTGTGTCTGCAGGGTGGATTAATTGCTGAATCCCTTGTCACACATGGTGCAAGTGAATGGCCTCTCTCCATTGTGAACTCGCTGGTGTTTCCACAGGATCAATAACCGAGTGAATCCCTTCCCACAATTGGAGCCCACTGGAGTGGCCTCTCCCCAGTGTGAATGAATTTCCAGCATTGATAGGGAACGAAATGACTTTTCCACAGTCCATGATCTGAGTGTCTGTCTCTCCTGTAGTTTTCACAATAAATGCACTGGAACATTGTCACTCGGGTTACTTGTACCTTGATGCTTTTCTGTTTACACCTGTGGTTCAAGCCAATTGAAACAGACAAATGTTTCTTCTTCTAGATTCAAAGCAGATGATATTCAGCTCCCACGAATACAGTGACTCTGCTGAATCTTGATAAGTCTGTCAGCAAATCTTCCCCTTCTGATATCCTGTAAAAAGAATGTACAAACCTCATTACTGTCAGAACACACAATTCTAGTTACTGTGGAACACTGCAAAGGATGGCAATGTCTTTAAAACCAACAGGTTTATTTGGTAGCAAATACCATAAATACCAAATACCAACGCCGGCATCTCCACACAATGTCTTTAAAAGACAGAGAGAGACGTGGACCAATCTTTCCAGCCTGCATCCTCCCTGGATTCACTTCTTTCCCCTTCAAAAAGGAAAGGCTACAAAACCCAGACAGACAATAGTCAAAGCACCCGCTTCTTCCCGGTCGCCACCACACTCCACACCTGCACATGCGCATTCCCCAAAAATGCGCACTTCCGACCTCCTGTCTTTCACCGGTTCTGACCAATGGGAAGAGTTGGAGGACCGGAAGGACTCTGATCCTCCAGCCAATCAGAGCATGAGGTTCAGACAGAATCAGACTTCCTCCTGTCGCCAACATCTGTGAGTAAAACACTTTCTTTTCTCCCCCTTTCCATTTCTTTTCTCATTCTGGGGGAAATTGGGGACTCGCAGCAATTGAAGGGAAAGAAAGTGAATCCAGGGAGGGTGCAGACTCTGGAAAGGTTGGCCCAGGTCTCTCTCTGTCTCTTAAACCTGAAAATGACCCATTTATGCCCACTGTTTCCTGTTAGCTAGCCAATCTTCCATCCACGCCAATAAGTTGTTCCCGCAGCATGAATTTTTATTTGCTACAATAACCTTTGATGTGTTTTAGAGGAAATTAAGGGGGAAAAGACTAATAAATCAGGGTAGACACATTTAGAAATGAATATTGTATTGAAAATTGTAAAGTACTTGGGATTACTAAGGTACAGCTGCATAGAAACATAAAAGATAGGAGCAGGAGGAGGCCATTTGGCCCTTCGAGCCTGCTCTAACATTCATTACAATCATGGCTGACTCAATAGCCTAATCCTGCTTTTTCTCCATAACCTTTGATTCCATTCGCCCCAAGTGCTATATGCAGCCGCCTCTTGAATACATTCAATGTTTTGGCATCAACTACTTCCTGTGGTAATGAATTCACCACTCTTTGGGTGAAGAAATGTCTCCTCACCTCTGTCCTATATGGTCCACCATGAATCCTCAGACTGTGACCCCTGGTTCTGGACTCCCCCACCATCGGGAACATCCTCCCTGCAACTATCCTGTGTAGACTTGTTAGAATTTTATAAGTCTCTATGAGATTCACCCCTCATTCATCTGAACTCCAGCGAAAACAATCCTAACCTAGTCAATCTCTCCTCATACATCAGTCCCGCCATCCCCGGAATCAGCCTGGTAAACCTTCGCTGCACTCTCTCAAGAGCAAGAACATCCTTCCTCAGAAAAGGAGACCAAAACTGCACATAACATTCTAGGTGTGGCCTCACCAAGGCCCTGTATAGTTGCAACAACACATTCCTGCTCCTGTACTCAAAACCTCTCGCAATGAAGGCCAACGTGCCATTTACCTTCTCTATCGCCTGCTGTACCTGCATGCTTACCTTCAGCGACTGGTGCACAAGGACACCTAGGTCCCGCTGCACACTCCCCTCTCCCAATTTAGGTAGTAATCTGCCGCCTTGGTTTTTCTTCCAAAGTGAATAACTTCATACTTATCCAAATTATACTGCATCTGCCATTGATTAACCCACTCACTCAACCTGTCCAGCTCATTTTGAAGGATCTCTGCATCCTCGTCACAGTTCACCCTCCCACCCAACTTGGTATCGCCTGAAAACTTTGAGATGTTACATTTTGTTCCCTCATCCAAATCATTAATATATATTGTGAATAGCTGGCATCCCAGCACCGATCCCTGTGGCACCCCACTAGTTACTGCCTGCCAATTTGAGAAGCACCCATTAATTCCTACTCTTTGTTTCCTCTCTACCAACCAGTTTTCTATCCATCTCAATACACTTCCTCCAATCCCATGCGCTTTAATCTTGCATGATAATCTCTTGTGTGGGACTTTGTCAAACGCTTTTTGAAAGTCCAAATGTACCATATTTACTGGTTTCCCCTTGTCAATTCCAACAGATTTATCAAGCATGATTTCACCTTCATAAATCCATGCTGACTCTGTCTGATCCTGCCACTGCTTTCTAAGTGCTCTTCTATAAAGTCCTTGATAATGGATTTGAGAATTTTCCCCACTATCGATGTTAAGCTCACTGGTCTATTATTCCCTGTTTTCTCTCTACCTCTCTTTTTGAATATTGGAGTGACATTCACCACCCTCCAATCTGCAAGGACTGTTCCAGAATCTATAGAATCCTGGAAGATGATCGCCAATGCATCCCCTATTTTTAGAGCCACTTCCTTCAGTACTCTGGGATGTAGATTATCAGGTCCTGGGGATTTATCTGCCTTCAATCCCATCAACTTTCTCAGTACCATTTCTCTACTAATATTGATCTCACTCTCTCTAAATCTTGCATTCTCCAACATTTCTGGCATCTGATATTTGTGTCCTCTTTTGTTAAGACAGAACCAAAGTATGTATTCAGTTGCTCGGCCATTTCACATATAGAAACACATATAACCACTGTTAGAAACATAGAAACGAGAAGCAAGGGTAAGCCATTTGACCCTCGAGCCTGCTCCACCATTCATTTTGATTATAGTTGATCATAGAATTCAATATCCCGATTCCCCCCCCCCTTCCTCGCATATCCCTTGATCCTCTTAATCCCAAGAGCTAGATCTAATTTCTTCTTGAAATCGCATAACATTTTGGTCTCAACTACTTTTTGTGGTAGAGAATTCCACACATTCACCACCCTCTGGGTGAAGAAATTTCTCCCCATCACAGTTCTAAAAGGTTTACCCCTTATCCTCAAACTATGACCCCTAGTTCTGGACTCCCCCACCATTGAGAACATTTTTTTCTGAGTCTGCCCTGTCTAACCCTGTTAGAATTTTATAAGTTTCTATGAGATCCCCTCTGACTCTTCTGAACTCCAAAGAATATAATCCTAACCAACTTAGTCTCTCCTCATATGACAGATCTGTCATCCCAGGTATCAGACTGGTAACCCTTTGCTGTACTCCTTGTATAGCAATGACATCCTTCCTCAGATAAGGACACCAAAACTGCACACACTACTCCAGGTGTGGCCACATCAATGCCCTATACAATTGCAGTAAAACATCTCTATCCCTATACTCATCCTCTTGCTATGAAGGCCAACATACTATTTGCATTCTTTACTGCCTGCTGTACCTGCATGCTTACTTTCAGCGACTGATGCACGAGGACTCCCAGGTCTCGTTGAGTATCCACCTCTCTCAATTTATACCCAAGTAATGATCTGTCTTCCTGTTATTGCTATCAAAGTGGATAACCTCCTCCCACAGTCCAAAGATGTGCGGGTTAGGTTGATTGGCCAGGTTAAAAAATTGCCCCTTAGAGTCCTGGGATGTGTAGGTTAGAGGGATTAGCGGGTAAAATATGTGGGGATAGGGCCTGGTTGGGATTGTGGTCGGTGCAGACTCGATGGGCCGAATGGCCTCCTTCTGCACTGTAGGGTTTCTATGATTTTCTATGATTATCCACATTGTAATGCATCTGTCATGCAGATGCCCACACATGCAGCCTGTCCAAATCACACGAAGCATCTCTGCATCCTCCTCTCCGCTCACCCTCCCACCCAACTTTGTATCATCTGGAAATTTGGAGATAATACATTCAGTTCCCTCTTCCAAATCATTAATATATAATGTGAACAGTTGGGGTCCCAGCACAGATCCCTGTGGAACCCCACTAGTCACTGACTGCCAATCAGAAAAAGACCCATTTCTGCCAACTCTTTGCTTCCTATCTGCTAACCAGCTTTCAATCCATCTCAAGACATTACCTGCAATCCCATGTGTTTTAACTTAACATCGTAGTCTGTTATGTGAGACCTTGTTGAAAGAACATAACATAAGAACTAGGAGGAGGAGGAGGCCAACTGGCCCCTCGACACTGCTCCACCATTCAATAAGATCATGGCTGATCTTTTCGTGGACTCAGCTCCACTTACCCGCCCGCCCGCTCACCATAACCCTTAATTCCTTTACTGTTCAAAAATTTATCTATCCTTGTCTTAAAAACATTCAATGAGGTAGCCTCAACTGCTTCACTGGGCAGGGAATTCCACAGATTCACAATCCTTTGTGTGAAGAAGTTCCTCTTCAACTCAGTCCTAAATCTGCTCCCTCTTATTTTGAGGCCATGCCCCCTAGTTCTAGTTTCACCTGCCAGTGGAAACAACTTCCTTGCTTCTATGTTATCTATTTCTTTCATTATCTTATATGTTTCTATAAGATTTTGCCTCATTCTTCTGAATTCCAATGAGTATAGTCCAGTCTACTCAGTCTCTCCTCATAAGCCAACCTTCTCAACTCCGGAATGAACCTAGTGAATCTCCTCTGCACCCCCTCCAGTGCCAGTATATCCTTTCTCAAATAAGGAGACCAAACTGTACACTGTACTTCAGGCATGGCCTCACCAGCATCTTACACAGCTGCAACATAACCTCGCTGTTTTTAAACTCCATCCCTCGAGCAATGAAGGACAAAATTCCATTTGCCTTCTTAATTACCTGCTGCACCTGCAAACCAACTTTTCGTGATTCATGCGCAAGGACACCCAGGTCCCTCTGCACAGCAGCATGCTGCAATTTTTTATATTTAAATAATAGTCCATTTTGCTGTTATTCCTACCAAAATGGATGACCTCACATTTACCAACATTGTACTCCATCTGCCAGACCCTTGCCCACTCACTTAGACTATCTATATCCCTTTGCAGACTTTCAGCATCCTCTGCACACTTTGCTCTGCCAGTCATCTAAGTGTCAGCTGCGAATTTTGACACACTACACTTGGTCCCCAACTCCAAATCACCTATGTAAATTGTAAACAATTATAGAACAGGACAGCACAATACAGGCCCTTCGGCCCTCGATGTTGTGCCAAGCTTTGTCCGAAACCATGATCAAGCTATCCCATTCCCTATCATTCTGGTGTGCTACATGTGCCTATCCAATAACCGCTTGAAAGTTCCTAAAGTGTCTGACTCCACTATCACAGCAGGCAGTCCATTCCACACCCCAACCACTCTCTGAGTAAAGAACCTACCTCGGACATCCCTCCTATATCTCCCACCATGAACCCTATAGTTATGCCCCCTAGTAACAGTTACATTCACCCGAGGAAATAGTCTCTGAATGTTCACTCTATCTATCCCCCTCATCATCTTATAAACCTCTATTAAGTCGCCTCTCATCCTCCTCCGCTCTGAAGAGAAAAGCCCTAGCTCCCTCAACCTTTCCTCATAAGACCTACCCTCCAAACCAGGCAGTATCCTGGTAAATCTCCTCTGCACTCTCTACAATGCTTCCACATCCTTCTTATAGTGAGGTGACCAGAACTGCACACAATATTCCAAATGTGGTCTCACCAAGGTCCTGTATAGTTGCAGCATAACCCAACGGCTCTTAAACTCAAACCCCCTGTTAATAAACGCTAACACACTATAAGCCTTCTTCACGGCTCTATCCACTTGAGTGGCAACCTTCAGAGATCTGTGGATATGAACCCCAAGATCTCTCTGTTCCTCCACATTCCTCAGAACCCTGCCGTTGACCGTGTAATCCGCATTCAAATTTGTCCTACCAAAATGAATCACCTCGCACTTATCAGTGTTAAACTCCATCTGCCATTTTTCGGCCCAGCTCTGCACCCTATCAATGTCTCTTTGCAGCCTCCAACAGCCCTCCACCTCATCCACTACTCCACCAATCTTGGTGTCATCAGCAAATTTACTGACCCACCCTTCAGTCCCCTCCTCCAAGTCATTGATAAAAATCACAAATAGCAGAGGACCCAGTACTGATCCCTGTGGTACACCGTTGGTAACTGGTCTCCAGTCTGAAAATTTTCCATCCACCACCACCCTCTGTCTTCTATGAGATACAGTAAGAAGTTTAACAACACCAGGTTAAAGTCCAACAGGTTTATTTGGTAGCAAAAGCCACACAAGCTTTCGGAGCTGCAAGCCCCTTCTTCACAAACAGAATTCCCACTCACCTGAAGAAGGGGCTTGCAGCTCCGAAAGCTTGTGTGGCTTTTGCTACCAAATAAACCTGTTGGACTTTAACCTGGTGTTGTTAAACTTCTTACTGTGTTTACCCCAGTCCAACGCCGGCATCTCCACATCATGACTTCTATGAGATAGCCAGTTACTTATCCAATCAGCCAAATTTCCTTCTATCCCACACCTCCTTACTTTCTTCATGAGCCTACCATGCGGAACCTTATCAAACGCCTCACTAAAATCCATGTATACGACATCAACTGCTCTACCTCCATCTACACACTTAGTTACTTCCTCAAAGAATTCAATCAAATTTGTGAGGCAAGATTTAGCCTTCACGAATCCGTGCTGACTATCACGGATTAAGCTGCATCTTTCCAAATGGTCATAAATCCTATCCCTCAGGACCTTTCCCATTAACTTACCGACCACCGAAGTAAGACTAACCGGCCTATAATTACCTGGGTCATTCCTATTTCCTTTCTTGAACAGAGGAACAACATTCGCCACTCTCCAGTCCTCTGGCACAATCCCCGTGGAAAGTGAGGACCCAAAGATCAAAGCCAAAGGCTCTCCAATCTCATCCCTTGCCTCCCAAAGAATCCTAGGATATATCCCATCTGGCCCAGGGGACTTATCGACCCTCAGGTTTTTCAAAATTGCTAATACACCTTCCCTCAGAACATCTACCTCCTCCAGCCTATCAGCCTGTATCCCACTCTCATCCTCAAAAACATGGTCCCTCTTCTCGGTGAACACTGAAGAAAAGTATTCATTCGTCGCCTCTCCTATCTCTTCTGACTCCATGCACAAGTTCCCACTACTATCCTTGACCGGCCCTAACCTCACCCTGGTCATTCTTTTATTTCTCACATAAGAGTAAAAAGCCTTGGGATTTTCCTTAATCCGACCCGCCAAGGACTTCTCATGCCCCCTCCGAGCTCTCCTAAGCCCTTTTTTTAGCTCATTCCTTGCTACTTTGTAACCCTCAAGCGACCCAACTGAACCTTGTTTTCTCATCCTTACATACGCTTCCTTTTTCCTCTTGACAAGACATTCAACCTCTTTTGTGAACCATGGTTCCCTCACTCGGCCACTTCCTCCCTGCCTGACAGGGACATGCCTAACAAGGACACGCAGTATTTGTTCCTTGAACAAGCTCCACTTTTCATTTGTGCCTTTCCCTGATAGTTTCTGTTCCCATCTTATGCTGCCTAATTCTTGCCTAATCGCATCATAATTACCCTTCCCCCAATTATAAACCTTGCCCTGCCGTAAGGTCCTATCCCTCTCCATTGAAATAATGAAAGACACCGAATTGTGGTCACTATCTCCAAAGTGCTCTCCCACAACCAAATCTAACACTTGGCCCGGTTCATTACCCAGTACCAAGTCCAATGTGGCCCCACCTCTTGTCGGCCTATCCACATATTGTGTCAGAAAACCCTCCTGCACACACTGTACAAAAACTGCCCCATCCGAACTATTCGACCTATAAAGGTTCCAATCAATATTTGGAAAGTTGAAGTCACCCATGACAACTGCCCTGTGACCTCCACACCTATCTCTCATCTGCTTTGCAATTTCCTCCTCCACATCTCTATTACTATTTGGGGGCCTATAGAAAACCCCCAACAACGTGACCGCTCCTTTCCTATTTCTAACTCCCACCCATATTACCTCAGTAGGCAGATACCCCTCGAACTGCCTTTCAGCAGCCGTTAAACTATCCTTGTTTAACAATGCTACTCCTCCACCTCTTTTACCACCTTCCCTACTCTTACTGAAACATCTATACCCCGGGGCTTCCAACAACCATTCCTGTCCCTGTTCTAACCATGTCTCCGTAATGGCCACAACATCGTAGTCCCAAGTACCAATCCACGGCTCCAAGTTCACCTGCCTTATTCTGGATGCTCCTTGCATTGAAGTAGACACACTTCAACCCACCTTCCTGTCTGCCGGTACACTCCTGCGACCTTGATACCCTCCTCAGTACCTCACTACGCTCAACACTGGCTTCTGGACGACAGCTCGTTTTCCCATTCCCCCTGAGAAATTAGTTTAAACCCCCCCCCCCCGAAGAGCCGTAGCAAATTTCCCTCCCAGGATATTGGTTCCCCTTCTGGTTCAGGTGCAAACCGTCCTGTATGTACAGGTCCCACGTTCCCCAGAATGTGCTCCAATTATCCATGTAACTGAAACCCTCCCTCCTACACCATCCCTGCAGACACGTGTTTATCTGCACTCTCTCCCTGTTCCTCAGCTCGCTAGCACGTGGCACTGGCAACAAACCAGAGATGACAACATGGTTTGTCCTGGCTCTCAGCTTCCACCCTAGCTCCCTAAATTCCTGTTTTAAATCCCCGTCCCTTCTCTTACCTATGTCGTTGGTACCGATGTGTACCACGCCTTGTGACTGTTCCCCCTCCCCTTTAAGGATCCTGAAAACACGGTCCGAGACGTCTCGGACCCTGGCACCCGGGAGGCAACATACCATCCGTGAGTCTCTTTCGCTGCCACAGAACCTCCTATCTGTCCCTCTAACTATCGAGTCCCCAATAACTATTGCTCTCCTACTCTCCCCGCTTCTCTTCTGAGCCACAAGGACAGACTCAGTTCTGGAGATCCAGTCACCGTGGCTTACCACTGGTAGGTCGTCCCCCTCAACAGTATCTAAAGCGGTATATTTGTTGCCGAGGGGAACGACCACAGGGGATCCCTGCACTGACTGCTTCCTCCCAGCCCCTCTCACAGTCACCCATCTATCTTCATTCTTCGGAGTAACTACATCCCTGAAGTTTCTATCTATGACCACCTCTGCCTCCCGAATGATCCGAAGTTCAACCAGCTCCAGATCCCTAACACAGTCTTCAAGGAGCTGGAATTGGATGCACTTCCTGAAAGGTGTACTCAGCTGGGACACTACTGGTGTCCCTCACCTCAAACATCCGACAGGAGGAACATTGCACTGCCTGCACTGGCATCCCTGCTAACTTCCCGAACTAAGAAACGAAAGAGAGAGAAAAAAAGCCTACCTGCTCTCACTCCAAGTCCTTTTTTTTTAGGTTAGGGGAGGGTGGGAGACTCTAAACTGAGATTAAACCCAAACAACGGAGATTAAACCCAAACAACGGAGATTAAACCCAAACAAATGGAGATTAAACCCAAACAACTGAGATTAAACCCAAACAACTGAGATTAAACCCAAACAACTGAGATTAAGCCCAAACAACTGAGATTAAGCCCAAACAATTGAGATTAAACCCAAACAACTGAGATTAAACCCGAACAACTGAGATTAAACCCAAACAACTGAGATTAAACCCAAACAACTGAGATTAAACCCGAACAACTGAGATTAAATCTCAGAGTTATCTCGGAGATTAAACAACTCTAAAATAAAATGTTGAAGGAGATTGATAAAGTGGACATTGAATTGATGTTCCCCCTTGTGGAGCAGCCCAGAACTAGAGGTTGTAGATATAGAATGAGAGGAGGTTGGTTCAAAACTTAGATGAGGTGAAACTACTTCTCTCAGACGGTTGTGAATCTATGGTCCCAAAACTGATCCCTGAGGCACACCCCTAGTCACTGATCTTCAACCAGTAAAACACCCATTTACCCCCACTCTTTGCTTTCTGTTAGCTAACCAATCCTCTATCCACGTCAATACATTACCCAAAACACTATGCACCTTTATTTTATGCAGCAGCCATTGGTGTGGCACCTTGTCAAATGCCTTCTGGAAATCCAGATACACCACATCCACAGTTCCCCATTGTCCACTGCGCATGTAATGTTCTCAAAGAATTCCACCAAATTAGTCAAAAATGACCTGCTCTTCATGCATCCATGCTGCGTCTTCCCAATGGGACAATATCCAGATGTCGCGCTATTTCTTTCTTGATGATAGATTCAAGCATTTTCCCTACCACAGAAGTTAAGCTAACCGGCCTATAGTTACCTGCCTTTTGTCTATCTCCTTTTTTAAACAGTGGCATCACATTTGCTGCTCAAGCCTTCTGAAAGTCTAAATAAACCACACCCACTGGTTCTCCTCGGTCAACTCTACTGGATAATTCCTCAAAAAATTCCAATAGATTTGTCAAGCATGATTTCCCTTTTGTAAACCCATGCTGACTTTGTCACTGCCTTCCAAATGCAGAGTTATTAAATCCTTGATAAATGACTCTTGCAAATTCCCCAGTACCGACGTTAAGCTCACCGGTCTATCATTCCCTGATTTCTCTTTACATCCCTTTTTGAATAGTGGGATTACATTAGCTACCCTCAAATCTTTAGGAACTATTCTAGAGTCCAAAGAATTTTGGAAAATAACCACCATTGGATCTATAATTTCCAGGGCCATCTCCTTTAGTACTCTGGGATGAAGATTATCAAGATCTGGAGATTTATCCACCTTCAATCCCATTCTTTTCCCCAAAACCATTCATCTTTAATGCTGATTTCCTCCGGCTCTTCATTAAAACATGTTTCTATCAGTATTTCTGGTACATTATTCGTGTACCTGATACCCTGCTCACAGTGCCAATTTCTGTAGGAGTTTTTCTGATACCTATGTATTATGCTGACTTTGTGCAGGAGATTCCTCTTTATTAATGCAGCTCAGCAAATACAAAGAACTCACGGAGACAGTAGGTTCTGGCTGAAGACGTACTTTATTGACCCAGGCCTGGTCTGCACATGCAGGAAAACAATTTGAGGCAGCTGAAATTACTCTAATTACATTATAAACATGTTCTGTAATTATACTTGTTTAGAAATCTTCTGCCCACCTACTCTGTCCATCTTAATAGGATAGACCAACCATGTTAACATGGATTATTTACCTTGGCCAATTACATCTGACTCTCTGGCAGCATGAAAATTCATTGGTCTGTGGAAGCCAGAAGCTCCCACCCACTTGTCTCCAAGCAACTTCAATTACATAGAGTTCAAAAGGTCTCATTCTCACCATCTGCTAAACTCTTCCTAATCAGTAGAAATTGAATTGTCCCATTATTCTGGTGTCTGGGAATTTGTACTTTCCTAAACCTATACTGATAAAAACTGTGCTCTCTGGCTTATTGTTCTTAAAGAATGTGATTCATTTTATTTAGTGTTCATCCCATTATGCCTCGGGGGAGCCTGTATTTGGAAAGCGTGTACATTTTAATTACACTTTCAGAAATACATGCATAAATTCTCTAACAGTCGTTATGTGTGTTTCTATGCAGCTGTAGCTTTGTAATCCCAGGTACTTTACACTTTTCGGTAGTATATTCATTTCTAAATTAGTCTACCCTGATTTATTAGTCTTTTAGTCTTAATTTTCTCTGACAATGTGGCACCTTATCAAATACCTGCTGGAAATCCAAGTGAGCACATCCACTGGTTCTCCTTTATCCAGTTCCCGATGGGGAATTTTAGAAAATTAAACAACCTATCAGCTATCTCACTCACCACTTCTGTTAAGACCCTAGAAGGAAATCCAGCAGAACCCGGGGACTCACCAGCCGCAGCTCCAACAGTTTGCTGAGTACCACTTCACTGGGAATTGTGATTTTTCAGAGTTCGTCCCACATTTGGGATTACTATCTCAATGGAAACAAATTAAAACATGCTACCGTGCAAAGGGACCTGGGGGTCCTTGTGCATGAGACGCAAAAGCCCAGTCTGCAGGTACAACAGGTGATCAAGAAGGCAAATGGGATGTTGGCCTATATCGCGAGGGGGATAGAATATAAAAGCAGGGATGTCTTGATGCACCTGTACAGGGCATTGGTGAGGCCGCAGCTGGAATACTGTGTGCAGTATTGGTCCCCTTATATGAGGAAGGATATATTGGCATTGGAGGGAGTGCAGAGAAGGTTCACCAGGTTGATACCGGAGATGAGGGGTTTGGATTATGAGGAGAGGCTGAGGAGATTGGGTTTGCACTCGTTAGAGTTTAGAAGAATGAGGGGGGATCTTATGGAGACTTATAAGATAATGCGGGGGCTGGATAGGGTGGAGGCGGAGAGATTCTTTCCACTTAGTAAGGAAGTTAAAACTAGAGGACACAGCCTCAAAATAAAGTGGGGTCGGTTTAAGACAGAGTTGAGGAGGAACTTCTTCTCCCAGAGGGTGGTGAATCTCTGGAATTCTCTGCCCACTGAGGTGGTGGAGGCTACCTCGCTGAATATGTTTAAAACGCGGATGGATGGATTCCTGATCGGTAAGGGAATTAAGGGTTATGGGGATCAGGCGGGTAAGTGGTACTGATCCACGTCAGATCAGCCATGATCTTATTGAATGGCGGGGCAGGCTCGAGGGGCTAGATGGCCTACTCCTGCTCCTATTTCTTATGTTCTTATGTTCTTATTTGCATTTTCTGATCTACAGCTGTTTCTGAGTTGTAACCTGTATTTTCTATTGTGAAGACCAAGGCAAAATACTTTTTCAATGCATCTGCCAGCTCCTTATTTTTCATTATTAATTCCTGAATTAACTTTCTATATGACTGTTAAGAAATGAGGAAGGGCAAGTGACTGAAGTGTCAGTCGTGGAACTCTTTGTGTCCAGTGACCAGAACACTGTTAGTTTTAAAATAGTTATGGAAAAGGATAGGACGGGGTCACAGGTTAAGGCCCTAAACTGGAGCACGGCCAATTTTGTGGGCATTAGGCAGGATCTAGCAGATGTCGATTAGATGGGAAAGGAATGACTGGCAAATGGGAGACTTTAAAAAGTGTGATATCAAGAGTCCAGGGGCAGTATATTCCTGTTAGGATGAAGGGAAAGAATGGTAAATTTAGGGATCCCTGGCTGACAAAGGACATTAAGGCTCTGGTCAGGTAAAAGAAGGAAGCAGACGTTGGGTTTAGGCAATCGGGGACAAGTGAATCCCTCAATGACTATAAAAAGTGCAAGAGAACACTTTAGTGGGAAATCAGGAGGGCAAAAAGAGGGTATGATATGGTTCTGGCAGGTAAGGGTAAAGAAAATCCCAAAGAGGTTCTCGAGTGGCTAGAGAAAGAATAGGTCCATTTAAAAATCAGCAAGGCCATCTGTGTGTGGAGCCACAGGAGATGGGTGAAATGTTTAATGAATATTTCTCCTTGGTGTTTGCAGTGGAGAACATCATGTGTGCTAAAGAATTAAGGGAAACAAGCGGTGATGTCTTGGGCCATTGGCATATTACTAGGGAGGAGTTATCTGCAGCCTTACAGTGCATTAAGTTGGACAAATCCCCTGGGTCTGATTAAGTGCATCCTCAGATCTTGTGGGAGTTGAGGGGAGAAATTACAGAGATATTTAGAGATATTTAGAGATATTTAGAGATATGCAGAGATATGCAGAGATATGCAGAGATATGCAGAGATATGTGCTTCATCTCTTTCCACTGGCGAAGTTCCGGAAGACTAGAGCGTTGCTCATGTTGTTCCATTGTTTAAGAAGGGTAGCAAAGAGCAGGCTCAGTAAAAGTTCAGGCCGCTGAGCCTGACATCAGTGGCGGGTAAGTTACTGGACAGGATTCTGAGGGATAGGATCTACCAATATTTGGATAGTCAAAGTCTGATTAGTGATAGTCATCACGGCTTTGTGCATGGGAAGTCATGTCTGCCAAATGTTTTAGAGTTTTTCGAAGAGGTAACCAAGAGGATGAATGAGAGTAGATATTGATTATATAGACTTTAGCAACGCCTTTGACAAGGTCCCACGTGACAGGCTAGTTTGGAAGGTTAGGTCGCATGGGATTCAGGGAGAGCCAGCAAATTGGATTCGAAATTGGCTCGATAGTAGGGTGATGAAAGTTGCTTCTTGGACTGGAGGCCTGTGACGAGTGGTGTACCTCAGGTTGGTGTTGGGTCCCTTGTTATTTGTTATTTATATAAATGATTTGGATGTGAATGTACAAGGCATGGTTAGTAAGTTTGCGGATGACACTAAATTAGGAGGTATCATTGATAACGAAGAAGGTTATCAAAAATTACAGGGGGCTCTTCATCAGTTAGGGAAGTGGGCCCAGCATTGGCTGGATTTCGATGCTGACAAGTGTGAGGTGTTGCACTTTGGAAAGTCAAACCAGGGTAGAAATTATACAGTGAATGGTAGGGCCCTGGAGAGTGTTGAGGAACAGCAGGACCCAGGAGTACAATACATAGTTAATTGAAAGCGGTGTCACAGGTAGACAGTTATATAAGTTATTGGTGAGGCCGCACTTGGGAGTATTATATACAGTTACAGAAAAGACATTGATGAACTGGAAAGAGTGCAGAGAAGATTTACGAGGATGTTGCCAGGACGATTGAGAGTTATAGGGAGCAGGCTGGGGCTTTATTCCTTGGAAGGTAGGAGAATGAGGGGTGACCTTATTGAGGTGTATAAAATTATGAGGAGGATAGGATGAAGAGACAGTCTTTTTCCCAGAGAAGGGGAATTGAAAACTAGAGGCATCGGTTTAAGGTGAGAGGGGAAAGACTTAAAGCACCCGAGGGGCAACTTCTTCATGCAGAGAGTGGTGCGTATATGGAATGAGCTGTTAGAGGAAATGGTTGAGGCAGGTTCAAAGAGCAACATTTTAAAAGATTTTGGATAAGCACACAGATGGGAAAGGATTAGAGGAATATGGGCCAAATGTGGGCAATTGGGACTAGCTGGGAGGGCACCATGGTCGGCATGGACCGGTTGGGCCGAAGGGCCTGTTTCCGTGCTGTATTGCTCTATGACCAGTGCTCCATTTGTTAACTTTTTTTCAAATACCTACTCTTACTTCGATACTTACTTTATACTTCGAGCTTTCTCTCATACTCTAATTTTTCCTACCTTATCATTCTTTTTGTCATTCTTGGCCATTTTTTATATCCTGACGAGTTGTCGGAGCTGCCAGCCATCATTGCACGATTGGGTGTGTTAGAGTGGGTCAAGGTTGAGGCAGCTGTGTTACGTATATTTATAGAGAGAGAATAGACCAATGTTTCGAGTGTGGATGACCACTTGTCAGAGCTCTGACGAAGGGTCATTCAGACTTGAAACATTGGCTCTATTCTCTCTCCATAGATGCGGTCTGACCTGCTGAGGTTTTCCAGCATTTCTGTTGTTGTTTCAGATTCCAGCATCTGCAATATCTTCCCTTTATATGTATTTATATATCCATATAAATGTTCACAAAATGGAGCGTCACTTACTGAAATATAAAACATGGGATTTAGCTGACGTCACCACATTCCTATAGCTATTCAGTCATTATAGACACAGTCATGGAGCATTAAACTTGCCTAACAGGGCCTCTCGTATCAGCACACCGGCAGCTGCTTTGTGAGACTGCCCTCAGTACAGACAAGTCAGAGATAAGAGTGTCCTGAGAAGAGAGATTCATTGTGAAGGCTCAGGAATGGTTGATAAAATGTAGGAATTCTGTGATTCTAATGATCATTCTTTCCTCTCTCATTCTCCAAAAGCTGTAAATCTCCATCCCTCACACTCTCCCTCCATTCTCACTCTGCTGTATCTAATACTCACCCTCCCAATTCCCCTGAAGGTGCTGATTCAGGCTGATTGACAGGTACATGCTCACTGCTTCTTGTCTAGCATGCAGAAATCATAAGAAATAGGAGCTGTAGTTGGCCATTCAGCCAATTGAACTGCCTCAACCATTCATTGAGAATTGACCGATCTACCTCAGCACCATTTACCACACTATTCCCCAGATAGAGAGAGAGAATAGAGCCAACCTTTCGAGTCTGGAGAGAGGAAAGAATGTTCCATAGAAACTACGATTGTCTGTTCTGAATTTCTATCCTGCACTGACACTGATGACTTCTGTAAACTCGTTTTACAGGATGAAAGAGGAATCACAGGCCGAAATCTCAAACATCACGTCTGGATCTGACACTTGGGACCTGAATATCATCGGCCTTTCAATCTAGAAGGAGAAATGATCTGTCGATTTGAAAAGATTTCAAACATCAGTGTGACTGGAAAAGCAGCAACACACTGCCACACTCGAGTGAGAGTGTTCCAGTGCACTGACTAAAGAGTTTTAACCAGTTACACAGCCTGAATAAATATCACATCATTCACAGTGGGGAGAGACTGTACTCGTGTTGTGTGTGGACGAGGCTTCAACTGATTGTCCACCCAAGAGAGAGGCAAGGACACCTGCACCATGGAGAAACCATGGAAATGTGTGGACTGTGGGAAGAGATACAGAGCCCCATCTCAACTGGAAGCTCATCGGCGGAGCCACACTGGGGAGAGACCATTCACTTGCACTCAGTGTGGGCAGGGATTCACTCAGTTATACAGCATGCAGAGACACCAGCGAGTTCACACTGGGGAGAGGCCGTTCACTTGCTCTCAGTGTGGGGAGGGATTCACTCGGTTATTTATCCTGCAGACACACCAGCGAGTTCACACTGGGGAGAGACCATTCACCTGTTCTCAGTGTGGGAAGGGATTCAGTCAGTTATGCCACCTGCAGACACACCAGCGAGTTCACACTGGGGAGAGGCCATTCACCTGCTCTCAGTGTGGGAAGGGATTCACTCAGTCTTCCGCCCGGCAGACACACCAGCGAATTCACACGGGGGAGAGACCATTCACCTGCTCTCAGTGTGGGGAGGGATTCACTCGGTTGTCCCACTTGCGGACACATGAGCGGGTTCACACAGGGGAGAGACCGTTCACCTGCCCTCAGTGTGGGAAGGAATTCGGTCATTCATCCACCTTGCAGAAACACCAGCGAGTTCACACTGGGGAGAAACCGTTCACCTGCTCTCAGTGTGGGAAAGCATTCACTCAGTTATCCAACCTGCAGACACACCAGCGAGTCCACACTGGGGAGAGACCGTTCACCTGCTCTCAGTGTGGGAAGAGATTCACTCAGTTATCCAACTTGCTGACACACCAGCGAGTTCACACTGGGGAGAAACCATTCAGCTGCTCTCAGTGTGGGAAGGGATTCAGAGTTTCATCCCACCTACTGAGACACCAGCAAGTTCATGAGTGATTCCAGGGGTTGGATTCTGCTGTTATTGTTTCTGCTCCAAATTACTGCATTTTGTTCTTTCTCACAGTTGGTCAATGGGGAGGGTCGGAGGGTTTCTTTCTGCTGGGCTGGCCGGTCTCACGACTTTGCCTCCAGTGGGCTGATGCTCTTTGAGTCTTCTTGCGAATACCTGGTTTCAAATTTCACAAGGATCACAGAGTGACAGGGTGTTAGGAAGTTCAGAGATATTTAGTCAGCATTTCTGTTTGAAACCCCCCCAAATGCCCCTCCAATTTATTTTGTAATTGTTTATTGTCTCCACTTCCTCCACCTTGTAAGCAGCGAGTTCCAGGTCATTACCATTCGCTGCATCAAAATATTCTTCCTCACATCCCCCCCCTCCGCATCTCTGACCCAAAACCTTAAATCTGGGCCCCCCTCGCCCTTGTCCCATCAGCTAATGGGAACAGCTTTTCTTTGTCCACCTTATCTAAACCTGTCAGAATCTTGTCCACCTCTATCAAATCTCCCCTCAACCTCCTTTGCTCCAAGGGGAACAACCCCAGCCTGACATTGACAATAAAGAACAAACTAACAGAATATGTTAATACCTGAAATCTAATGGGAATGTTTAATTTCTGTTTTAAAGATATTGTGAATATATTGTCCTGGACAATAAAGGAATTGGAATAACTCCCCTTGGGTGTGGTTGAATGGAATATATCAATCTGGTATCCATCTACATTCTAGTGAAAATTTGGAATGTGTGGCTGGAAATCTCTCCCTAACAGCACTGTGGGTGTACTTACACCTCAGGCATTGTAGCAGTTCTAGAAGGCAGTGTTGGGGTTGACCATGGCCGAGGCAGCTACACACAGCCACATATTCTGTTATAATTGAAGGACTGCAGATTGAATGTGAAGCATTATGGGACTGGACTATCTTGACCACATTCCTGTGACTGCTCAGTTTCTTCAATCACGGACCATTAAAGCTGCTCAGCAGGGCCCCGACAGAGGACCTGGTGAGAATATTTACTCAGAATGAGTTGGAATTAAACTTATTCCAGGACCGGCTGGTGTTCAGCGGCTGAGATACCCAAATCTGTAAAAAGGGGATCTGACTGACTTGTGACCTGATAGTCGGCGAAGTGACGGTATATTCCAAGTAGCACTGGACTGAAAAGCGGATCTCTGAGAGTAGATTCTAATGGTTATAATCCCACCCAAGCACAGCCAGTGAAAAATCAGAGCTCGAGTGGGGTCCGGACAGGCCTCTTTCCAGCCATTTGGAAACAGAACAAGAAACTTATCGATAAAATAAAGTCAGAGCTCTTATGAAGGGTGATGCAGACTCGAAACATTGTCTCTTTTCTCTTTCCACAGACGCTGTCAGACCTGCTGAGATTTTCCAGCATTTCCTGTTCATGTTTCAGATTCCAGCATCCGCAGTATTTTACTTTTATGATAAAATGATTAGGTTTGATTGGAATCCCCACCAACAAGTGAACCAGTTTATAAAGAACAGACGATGCCCATCCCAAACAAAAACTGATCAAATTAAAATAATTAGGTTGAGGAATTTAACAAAAAAATAAATAAATGAAGTTTAAAATCAAGTTTGTTGTTCGAGAAGTTTTTTCAAATTTTTTCAAATGGGGACAGGACTGGATACTACAGGTGCCGGGATTCAGATGTTTCAGGAAGGACACAGAGGGAGGCAAGAGAGGGGGTGGAGTGGCACTGCTGATCAGGGATAGTGTCACAGCTGTAGAGAAGGTGTATGCTGTGGAGGGATTGTCTACAGAGAATCTGTGGGTGGAAGTTCGGAGTGGGAAGGGGTCGATCACTTTGCTGGGAGTTTTCTATAGGCCGCCCAATAGTGACAGGGAGGTGGAGGAGCACATAGGGAAACAGATCCTGGAGAGTTGCAATAATAGCAGAGTTGTTGTGATGGGAGACTTTAATTTCCCAAACATAGATTGGAATATCCCTTGGGTAAGGGGATTGGATGGGGAGGAGTTCGTTAGGTGTGTTCAGGAGGGTTTCCTGACACAGCAGGTGGACAAGCCTACAAGAGGAGAGGCTGTACTTGATCTGATACTGACCCAATGAGCCTGGACAGGTGTCAGATCTCTCAGTGGGAGAGCATCTTGGGGATAGCGATCACAACTCTCTCTCCTTTATGTTTGCTTTGGAAAAAGAGAGAATCAGGCAAGCTAGGAAAGCGTTTATATGGAATAAGGGGAAATATGAAGACATAAGGCAGCAAATTAGAGGAGTAAATTGGAAGGAGGTATTCTCGGGGAAATCTACTGAAGAGAGGTGCCAGTTTTTCAAGGAATGTCTGTCTAGGGTTCTACAGGACAATGTTCCGAGCAGACAGGGAGGAGTTGGTAGGTTGAAGGAACCGTGGTGCACGAAAGCTGTGCGGGACCGAGTCGAGAAGAAAAGGAAAGCGTACAAAAGGTTCAGAGAGCTTGGCGAAGATAGGGATCTAGATGAATATACGGCTTGTAGGAAGGGACTAAAGAAGGAAATTAGGAGAGCCAGAAGGGGTCACGAGAAGGCCTTGGCAAGTAGAATTAAGGAAAACCCTAAAGCGTTCTATAAATATGTGAAGAGTAAAAGGATGAGACGTGAAGGAATAGGGCCTATAAAAAGTGAAGGCGGGAAAATCAGTACGGAACCAGTAGAAATGGCAGAGGTGCTTAATGAGTATTTTGCCTCGGTTTTCACAGAGGAGAAGGACATGGGTGGATGTACTGTGGGCATGCGGTGGACTGAAAAGATTGAGTATGTGGACTTTAACAAAGAGGTTGTGCTAGAATCTTTGACTGGCATCAAGATAGATAAGTCGCCGGGTCCGGATGGGATGTACCCCAGGTTACTGTGGGAGACGAGGGAAGAGATTGCAGAGCCTCTGGCGATGATCTTTGCGTCGTCGATGGAGATGGGAGAGATGCCGGAGGATTGGAGGATTGCGGATGTGGTTCCTATTTTCAAGAAGGGGAATAGGGATAGCCCAGGAAATTACCGACCGGTGAGTCTAACCTCAGTGGTTGGTAAGCTGATGGAGAAGATCCTGAGGGACAAGATTTATGAGCATTTAGAGAGGTTTAGTATGCTCAAGAATACTCAGCATGGCTTTGTCAAAGGCAGATCGTGCCTTACGAGCCTGGTGGAGTTCTTCGAAAATGTGACTAAACACATTGACGAAGGGAAAGCGGTAGATGTGGTTTATATGGGGTGGTGCCAGAGGACTGGAGAGTGGCGAATGTGGTTCAGGGGTGATCTGTATACAAAAAACGGGTGGAACTTGAATCACACGGGGACCAATATCCTGGCCGGTAGGTTGGCTAAGGTTACTGGGGAGAATTTAAACTAGATAGGTTGGGGGGAGGGGAGCTAGAAGAGTTGACTAGGATCAAGGAACTAATTGATGGGGTGGAGGATGCAGGGGTAAGGGGAATTACAAAATTAATGGTAGAGGAGAGGGTGCAAGTGAATGAAGGCGGTAATTTAGATAAGGGAGTAGAGGGAGAGGGTGTTCGCGACTCATCAAAGCGGGTCCAGATAAAAGCTGGAATAAGGACACTTTGCCTGAATGCACGAAGCATTCGGAACAAGGTAAATGAGTTGATGGTGCAAATCAGCACGAGTGGGTACGATCTAGTGGCCATTACAGAAACGTGGCTGAAAGGTGACCAGGACTGGGAGATGAATATCCAGGGGTATCAGGCGTTTAGGAAGAATAGACAGGAAGGAAAAGGTGGTGGGGTCGCGCTATTAATAAGAGATAATATCAGGGTAGTACTGAGGGATGACATAGGCTCTGAGGAACAAAACGTGGAATCGTTATGGGTAGAGATGAGGAATAGTAGAGGGAGAAAGACACTAGTAGGTGTGGTATATAGGCCCCCAAATAATAATGTTGAGGTAGGGAGGGCTATAAACAAGCAGATAAGGGATGCGTGTAAAAACGGAACGGCAATAATCATGGGGGACTTCAACATGCACATTGACTGGCAGACTCAAGTCGGTAAGGGTGGAATGGAGGAAGAGTTCTTAGAATGCTGTCGGGATAGTTTCCTTGAACAGCATGTTACGGAACCGACGAGGGAACGAGCTATTTTGGATCTGGTATTGTGTAACGAGGTAGGTAGAATTAAGGATCTTATTGTGAAGGACCCTCTTGGGTCTAGTGACCACAATATGGTCGAATTTCTGATTCAGATGGAAGAGGAGAAAGTTTGGTCCCAAACCAGTGTCCTCTGTTTGAACAGAGGGAAATATGATAGGATGAGGGATGAATTGGCTAAGGTAGACTGGGAGAGCAGGCTGGCAGGTAGGATAGCTGAGGAACAGTGGAGGATTTTTAAGGAGATCCTTTTCAGTTCTCAGCAAAAATATATTCCAGCAAAAAACAAGGATTGTAAGAAAAGGGAGAACCAGCCGTGGATAACGAAGGAAATAAAGGAGAGTATTAAAATTAAAACAGCTGCGTACAGAGTGGCCAAAAATAGTGGAGAAACAAGTGATTGGGAAAAATTTAAGAAACAACAAAGAGAGACTAAGAAAGCGATAAAGAAAGGAAGGATAGACTATGAAGCTAGGCTAGCAATTAATATAAAAAATGATAGTAAAAGTTTTTATAAATATATAAAAAGGAATAGAGTGGCTAGAGTGAATGTTGGACCCTTGGAGGACGAGAGGGGGGAGTTAATAGTGGGAAATGAGGATATGGCTGAGTCTTTAAATAAGTTTTTTGTGTCGGTCTTCACGGTGGAGGACACAAATAGTTTGCCAAATATTAACGATAGAGGGTTGGCAGCAGGAGAAATACTTAATACAATTAATGTTACCAGAGAGGCAGTGCTGGGTAGACTAATGGGACTGAAGGTGGATAAGTCCCCGGGTCCGGATGGAATGCATCCCAGGGTATTGAAAGAAATGTCAGAGGTAATAGTGGATGCGTTAGTGATTATTTATCAAAACTCGTTGCATTCTGTGGTAGTGCCGGTTGATTGGAAAACGGCTAATGTTACGCCGCTGTTTAAAAAGGAAGGAGACAAAAGGCGGGTAACTATAGGCCGGTCAGCTTAACGTCTGTAGTAGGGAAAATGCTGGAATCCATTATTAAAGAGGAGATAGCAGGGCATCTGGATAGAAATGGTTCGATCAATCAGACGCAGCATGGATTCATGAGGGGAAAGTCGTGCTTGACGAACATGTTGGATTTTTATGAAGATGTGACTAGGGCGGTTGATGGAGGAGAACCGGTGGATGCGGTGTTTTTGGATTTCCAAAAGGCGTTTGATAAGGTGCCCCATAAAAGGCTACTGAAGAAGATTAGGGCACACGGAGTTGGGGGTAGTGTGTTAAAGTGGATTGGGGACTGGCTATCCGACAGGAAGCAAAGAGTCGGAATAAATGGGTGTTTTTCCGGTTGGAGGAAGGTAACTAGTGGCGTGCCGCAGGGATCGGTACTCGGGCCGCAACTATTTACCATTTATATAGATGATCTGGAGGAGGGGACGGAGTGTAGGGTAACGAAGTTTGCAGACGACACAAAGATAAGTGGAAAAGTGAATCGTGTGGAGGACGGAGAAGATCTGCAGAGAGATTTGGACAGGCTGAGTGAGTGGGCGAGGATATGGCAAATGGAGTATAACGTTGATAAATGCGAGGTTATACACTTTGGAGGAAATAATAACAAATGGGATTACTATCTCAATGGAAACAAATTAAAACATGCTACCGTGCAAAGGGACCTGGGGGTCCTTGTGCATGAGACGCAAAAGCCCAGTCTGCAGGTACAACAGGTGATCAAGAAGGCAAATGGGATGTTGGCCTATATTGCGAAGGGGATAGAATATAAAAGCAGGGATGTCTTGATGCACCTGTACAGGGCATTGGTGAGGCCGCAGCTGGAATACTGTGTGCAGTATTGGTCCCCTTATATGAGGAAGGATATATTGGCATTGGAGGGAGTGCAGAGAAGGTTCACCAGGTTGATACCGGAGATGAGGGGTTTGGATTATGAGGAGAGGCTGAGGAGATTGGGTTTGTACTCGTTGGAGTTTAGAAGGATGAGGGGGGATCTTATGGAGACTTATAAGATAATGCGGGGGCTGGATAGGGTGGAGGCGGAGAGATTCTTTCCACTTAGTAAGGAAGTTAAAACTAGAGGACACAGCCTCAAAGTAAAGGGGGGTCGGTTTAGGACAGAGTTGAGGAGGAACTTCTTCTCCCAGAGGGTGGTGAATCTCTGGAATTCTCTGCCCACTGAGGTGGTGGAGGCTACCTCGCTGAATATGTTTAAAGCGCGGATGGATGGATTCCTGATCGGTAAGGGAATTAAGGGTTATGGGGATCAGGCGGGTAAGTGGTACTGATCCACGTCAGATCAGCCATGATCTTATTGAATGGCGGGGCAGGCTCGAGGGGCTAGATGGCCTACTCCTGCTCCTATTTCTTATGTTCTTATGTTCTTATGGTTCCTCTGTTTAAGAAAGGGAATAGAAATGACCCTGGTAATTATAGGCCGATTAGTCTTACTTCGGTGGTCGGTAAGTTGATGGAAAAGGTCCTCAGGGATAGGATTTACGACCATTTAGAAAGATGCAGCTTAATCCGGGATAGTCAGCATGGATTTGTGAAGGGCAAGTCTTGCCTCACAAATTTGATAGAATTTTTTGAGGAGGTAACTAAGTATGTAAATGAAGGTAGTGCAGTTGATGTCATATACATGGATTTTAGTAAGGCGTTTGATAAAGTCCCCCATGGTCAGCTTATGAAGAAAGTAAGGATGTGTAGGATAGAGGGAAGTTTGGCCGATTGGATAGGTAACTGGCTACCTAACAGAAGACAGAGGGTGGTGGTGGATGGATAATTTTCGGACTGGAAACCGGTTACCAGCAGAGTGCCACAGGGATCAGTGCTTGGTCTTCTGCTATTTGTAATTTTTATAAATGACTTGGAGGAGGGGGCTGAAGGGTGGATCAGTAAATTTGCTGATGACACCAAGATTGGTGGAGTAGTGGATGAGGTGGAGGGCTGTTGTAGGCTGCAAAGAGATATAGATAGGATGCAGAGCTGGGCTGAAAAACGGCAAATGGAGTACAACCCTGACAAATGCGAGGTGATTCATTTTGGTTGGACAAATTTAAATGTGGATTACAGGGTCAAAGGTAGGGTTCTGAAGAATGTGGAGGAACAGAGAGGTCTTGGGGTTCATATCCATAGATCTCTGAAGGTTGCCACTCAAGTGGATAGAGCCGTGAAGAAGGCCCGATAGTGTGTTGGCGTTCATTAACAGGGGGTTTAAGAGCCGTGGGGTTATGCTGCAACTGTACAGGACCTTGGTGAGACCACATTTGGAATATTGTGTGCAGTTCTGGTCACCTCACTATAAGAAGGATGTGGAGACACTGGAAAGAATGCAAAGGAGATTTACCAGGATGCTGCCTGGTTTGGAGGGTAGGTCTTATGAGGAAAGGTTGAGGGAACTTGGGCTTTTCTCTTTTGAGTGGAGGAGGTTGAGAGGAGACTTGATAGAGGTTTATAAGATGATGAGGGGGATAGATAGAGTGAACGTTCAAAGACTATGTCCTCAGGTGAATGGAGTGGTAACTAGGGGGCATAACTATAGGGTTCATGGTGGGAGATATAGGAAGGATGTCCAAGGTAGGTTTTTTACTCAGAGAGTGGTTGGGGTGTGGAATGGACTGCCTGCAGTGATAGTGGAGTCAGAAACTTTAGGAACATTTAAGAAGCTATTCGATAGGCACATGGAGTACTTCGGGATGATCGGGAGGAAATAGCTTGATTTGGGTTTCAGACAAAGCTTGGCACAACATCGTGGGCCGAAGGGCCTGTTCTGTGCTGTACTGTTCTATGTTCTATGTTCTATATGGATTTTAGCACAGCGTTCGATAAGGTCCCTCATGCAAGGCTTCTAGAAAAAGTGAGAGGGCATGGAATCCAAGGGGCTGCTGCCCTGTGGATCCAGAACTGGCTTGCCCAAAGGAGGCAGAGAGTGTGTATAGATGGGTCTTTTTCTAAATGGAGGTCGGTCACCAGTGGTGTGCCCCAGGGATCTGTTCTGGGACCCTTGCTGTTTGTCATTTTCATAAATGACCTGGATGAGGAAGTGGAGGGATGGGTTGGTAAGTTTGCCGACGACACGAAGGTTGGTGGGGTTGTGGATAGTCTGGAGGGATGTCAGAAGTTAGAGAGGGAAATAGATAGGATGCAAGACTGGGCGGAGAAGTGGCAGATGGACTTCAACCCAGATAAATGCATGGTGGTCCATTTTGGCAGGTCGAATGGGATGAAGGAGTACAATATAAAGGGAAAGACTCTTAGTACTGTAGAGGATCAGAAGGACCTTAGGGTCCGGGTCCATAGGACTCTAAAATCGGCCCCGCAGGTGGAGGAGGTGGTTAAGAAGGCGTATGGTGTGCTGGCCTTTATCAATCGAGGGATTGAGTTTAGGAGTCCGGGGATAATGATGCAGCTACATAAGACCCTCGTCAGACCCCACTTGGAGTACTGTGCTCAGTTCTGGTCGCCTCACTATAGGAAGGATGTGGAAAAGATTGAAAGGGTGCAGAGGAGATTTACAAGGATGTTGCCTGGATTGAGTGGCATGCCTTATGAGGATAGGCAGAGGGAGCTCGGTCTTTTCTCCTTGGAGAGACGTAGGATGAGAGGAGACCTAATAGAGGTATATAAGATGTTGAGAGGCATAGATCGGGTGGACTCTCAGAGGCTTTCTCCCAGGGTGGAAATGGCTGCTACGAGAGGACACAGGTTTAAGTTGCTGGGGGGTAGGTACAGGGGAAATGTTAGGGGGAAGTTTTTCACACAGAGGGTGGTGGGTGAGTGGAATCGGCTGCCGTCAGTGGTGGTAGAGGCAAACTCAATAGGGTCTTTTAAGAGACTCCTGGATGAGTACATGGGACTTAATAGGATGGAGGGTTATAGGTAGGCCTAAAAGGTAGGGATATGTTCGGCACAACTTGTGGGGCCAAAGGGCCTGTTTTGTGCTGTAGTTTTCTATGTTTCTATGTTTCTAAATTCGGTAAAGTGAGATAATTGTGTGCCAAGTTTTTTCTGCTCACTCCCCACCCTTTTAGGTTGTGTAGAAAAGTTAACCCTTTCAGCAGACAGTTGATTTGTTTTTAAATCGCCCGGAAACTCATGTGTCTATTTTAGTTTATAATTGAGGATTTATGGGAACCAGTTAAATGTGGAAATTTTTAGCGTAACCTGGATGAATTTGGAGTAACTGTGAGAATTTTATCGTGTTGTCACCTCAACCCCAGATAAAGAACAAAGATTTTGCAGGCGGTAAACTGTTTGGAATTTTAAATCAGCAAAGACTAGATGTTGCCTAAAAAATCAGGCCTTGGAAGTTGGCTTAAAAAGGTTAAGTTATAATGAAGGAGAATGAAGGATCTTGTATCTTATTTTAATCAAGGAGTTGTGAGCTTGTAGTGCTCTGTCGCTTTAAAACGCTATAGCTGCGAGAGAGAATGTGAGGATTCATTGTTTGAAATTTACGAGCTGTGAGAACCTGTGTGTTTTGTTTGTTTGATGTGGATGTTTGTAGATGTGTTTTATCATTATTTTTGGGCTACATTTGTTCAGGTTTATCTTTCTGGGGAATTAACCTTATCTTGAGTCTTTAATTAAAGGCATTTCTGGAAGTTTAAAAACAGAACCACAAGACGCTTAAGGAATTCAATTCAGTTATTGTTGTTGTAAAGCACATGCTAAGTTTCTCTGCTTGTGCATGGATGATATTTGTGGGTTGAATGCTTCAAGCTTTGAGGTTTTCTGTCTGTGATTTAAATCAAACAGATTTTAAAACAGGAAGTGTAATTAATGAAGCTTTTTTTTTCAAAAGTTATGAACCTGGAGACATATTCACTGGCCAGAGACATGATTCCAGGATATTTTACTAAACATGTGGGAATTTTAATCCGGATACAATTCACACACGTGAGAATGAGAGTTTTAATTTGGAATGGTTATTTAAAATTTGGGACATGTGAAATGATTCAGACCAATCCTGTGTTGGATTGATCTTAGGTTAAAGTTCCTGTCAGATCCAAAGATTTATTCCTGATGCAACTCACACAATGAAAAGGAGAATTCTGGAATTAGATACTGAAGAAAAGAGTTTAAAAGGAGAGATTATGAAATAGAAATGATTCCCAGATGTAAAAGGGAATTCAGAATAACCTGGGACTAAAACGATTAATGAATCAGAATAGATTAATTTATAATACAATCGCAGAGTGCCTGGAATAGATCTTACAAAGGTACATTTTGCATAGAGACACATGTTCTCCCTGTTGGAGAATTAAATGTACTTGAAAATATATTGTATTCTGTATTAAAAACACACACTTTGGCTAATGGCACAATACTCTCAGGCGTGCTGGGACTAGTCAAGTAAAAATAACCACATTCTTTAAGAACAATGCTGACAGTATGGACTCTAGACAATCCTGGTCGTCCCAGACAGTTTAATGAATGGGCCATACAGTACAGGAGATGAGAAAAAGTCTGGAGAATGCTAGAAAACTGGGAAAGAATTTTCAAAGTTCACAACCTCACATATTCCCATGCTGTCAGAAAGTAAATGTTATTGGCCAAGGTAAATGAGCTATACTAATGATGATTGGCTCTTGCACAGCTGGGGTGAGCCAAGGGGCAGGCAGAATGACTTTTGTAAAATGTAAAATTGTAATGTTGAGTATAATGTGTCTTTAGAGTGATTTTGAAACGCCACCGAAATCTCTCTCCCAGCGTGCGTTGGTCAATAAAGAAACGTCTTTAACCCGGCCGGATACTATCTCGGCGAGTCTTTGTGTTAGCTGAAGAATGCCAGCTCAATATTTAGTCTCTGAAAGAAAGTTCCTATGCCAGACTAGATTAAAACAAAGGCTGCTGACATCCATTTGAGAACTTTTAATCCACCCCTTTTCAAACTAAGGCAGTTTATGTACAAAGAATGCCTAAGGATAGTAGATAAGAGGCCTGGAAAAATCATGATGGGGGCACCTATCTGTTCGTGAGATGATCACAAAGCCCCATGATGCCCAGATACTAATTTCATTGGATCTATATATAATGTATGTAATCTATAACCATTCTGATTGGATTGTGTCCAGCCGGGATGGGCTGAGTAACTGTATAAGAATTGATGATTTTCTTTGTTGGGTGGAGTTGCACATGGTCAGCCCCTGTGGCTTCTCCCCGCTGGCGTAACTCAATAAACTGTCTATCAATTGAATCAGGCTTGAGTGTTGAATGATTCTTCTGAGTTCATTCCCCCCCACCACACTGGGTACATTACCACTTGGTTGGGGCTGGATAGGGTAGAGGTGGAGAGATTCTTTCCACTTAAAAAGGAAGCTAGAACTAGAGGGCACAGCCTCAAAATAAAGGGGGATCAGCTTAGGACAGAGTTGAGGAGGAACTTATTCTCTCAGAGGGTGAATCTCTGGAATTCTCTGCCCACTGAAGTGGTGGAGGCTACCTCGTTGAATATGTTTAAATCACGGAGAGATGGATTCCTGATCGGTAAGGGAATTAGGGGTTATGGGGATCAGGCAGGTAAGTGGAACTGATCCACTTCAGATCAGCCATGATCTTATTGAATGGCGGGGCAGGCTTGAGGGGCTAGATGGCCTACTCCTGCTCCTATTTCTTATGTTCTTATGTTCTTACTTCTTCCTTGGGAGTGGCCTGATAGGCCATGGTCCAGACTATATGTGGACTTTGAGGGACCTCTCTTGAATCACATGTGTTTGGTCATTGTAGATGCACATTCAAAATGGTTGGAAGCACAGATCATGAGTAATATTCCAGCTCCTGTGACAATAGAGAAGCTCTGTCAAATTTTCACAAGCCCTGGGTTACCAGATTCACTTGTTTCAGACAACGACACTCCGTTTACAAGTGAGGTGTTTCACGAATTCATGTAAAAGAATGGTATACGCCATGTGCGTACTGAGCCGTTTCATCTGACAACAAATGGTCTAGCAGAAACAGCTGTTCAAACTCTTAAGGAGAGATTGAGGAGAATGGCAGGTGATACTTTAAGAACAAAGCTCTCAAGATTTTTGTTCCAGTATCACATCATGCCACAATCCACAACCGGACTCTCTCCTGTCTTTAGGTATGTGGTGAACCATTGTTGGTTCCCACTAGGTAGTGCTGAGCCATGGTCTGGCCAGTACTATGAGTCTGTATATATGTTACTGTTGGGGTTAGGGTTGGGCTGTTCTACCTGTTAATATAGTTGTTATGGTACACCCCAGTTGGCTCCGCCTCCTGGGAGAGGTATAAAGGTCACTGCTCTGCCTGGTGACCCTTTAGTCTGGGATCGTGTACTGTATATGGTAGCTCTGTTATTGTTGGCAATAAAAGCCTTTATTTCCCGAGTACATCACGCCTCTCGTGTGTTATATCGCGCATCAAGGTAGAAGGCTGATGTCTCATCTGGATCTGCTTCATCCAGATCTCGGAGCAAAAGTGTGCAGGAGACAAGAGAAGCAGAAGGAGGGACACGACTACCACGCCAAAGAGAGGCAGTCCAAACCGGATTATCAAGTTTACATCAGAAACTTTGGGAGTACCAAAGGTGGTTACCAGGAGTAATTTTAAACCAAAGTGGTCCAGTATCTTGGATCATGAGACTGAAAAACGGACGAGTTGTTCGCAGACACCAAGACCATATTCACTTGCAGTGTGACCCCGAGTCAGGAGAAGTTTCAGAGTCAGCAACCGTTACTGAGAACATGGCAGAGGGTCATGCTGCTGTGGACGTTCACCAGGAAGTGGTTCCTGTGTTTCCAGGTTTGCTAGTTGACTCTGCTGTGGGAGTGGAAGAGGAACGTTCATGTACAGATTCTCAAACTACCTCTTCACTGACCATTCCAGATCCACCATTACAAGATTTACCAGTGGTATTGTACAGGTCGCAAAGCTCCTGACAGACTTCCGTATCATCAAAGACATTACTTTTGTTGTATTTCCCCATCAATCTGATGGGGGATTGAAATCGAAGTGGACAAGAAATGTTACAGAATGTTCTTCTAAGCCTTTCTCCCTTCTGAGCATGTGCGGGCTTTGGGCAGGATTTCAGTCTGCAAGTCTAGACTGGTTCTATGTTCCCATTTTCTTTACCACTGTTTTTTAAACTTTATTATTTATTTAGATAAAGAATGCTTTTAACAACGCATTCAACTTGACTTGATGGTTTGAATTATAAGTAGAGGTTGGAAAGATGGGACTTTTTCCCCTGGACCATAGGAGGCTCATGGGTGATCTTATGGAGGTCTATAAAATAATGAGGGACATAGATAAGGTAAATAGTCAACATGTTTTCCCAAAACTAGGGGAGTCTAAAACTAGAAGGCATAGGTTTAAGATGAGAGGGAGGAGATACGAAACAGTCCAGAGAGGCAGTTTTTTCACTCAAAAGGTGTTGAGTGTCTGAAACGAGCTGCCAGGGTACAATTTTGTCTTCTAAAATGCATTTAGGTAGTTACATGGGTAAGATGTGTATAGAGGGATATGGGCCAAATGCGGGCAATTGGGACTAGCTTTGTGGTTAAAAACTAGGCGGCATGGACAAGTTGAGCCAAAGGGCCTGTTTTCATGCTGTAAATCTCTATGACTCTATCTTATTTGTGGCCAGAAGTTCCCACAGTTGGAAAGCAGCCAGATTAGTTAAATAGGCAGCCTGAATTGTGAGACAATTAAAGAATAAATGATTAATTAATACAAATGTTAGGCTGGAAATGTAAATTTTAACACAAAAGTTTATAACATTTAGAATTATAAACACATTAAGAATGGTTAAAATGCTGTGGGAATGATAAGATGTTTCCCCTCAGGCCAACAAAATAATGAACAAAATAACAGGACTTGTTAGCCTTGACTGGAGGAAATGAATCAGCTCCTGACACTCAGGCTACCCCCAAGCTAAGAGATATCATTTGAGAGAGAAAATTGTCTTAAAATTAAGACAATGTGCGCAATTAGCTAAAAACCAAACCAATTTCATTATTGACAAGTTATAGACCAATTGGCTACTTTCCAACAATGGGGTAAGGTGTGATTTCAACATTTTGAAAGTATAAAAAAGGGGTCTCGAGAAGGCAATTTGGTTGAGAGAGATGGAGAGAGAGATGTTTACAGAGAGGTGTTGACAGCTGTTGGTTTTACAAACTATCCATATTTTCGAAGCCATCACTTCATGTCCTGGTCTGAGAGGGATGGAGAGAAGTCTGTTCAATTATTAAAGTCAAGCTTTCTCCTCTTACTGTTAATTGACACTTTGCTTTTTATCTTTCTAGCTTGTTACATTTTTAATGGTTAATAAACTTTATCAATTCACCATTTAAAGTGTTCTTCCCTGCCCCCTGGTTAAGTCACTGGAACCTGGTATGATTTATGTTTAGGGAGGTTATTGCAAAGAAGTGAACCCCATAAATCTCAGTTTAAAGATTTGAAAGTTCTTACAAATGGAATGCAATCCTTTATTACGAGTGAAATTGAACAGAAGTAAAGATGTTATGTTTCAGTTATACAGGGCGTTGCTGAGGCTGCATCGTGAATACTGGGTGCAGCTTCGTCTCCTATTTCAGAAATAATACAAATGTATTGGAAGCGATTCAGAGGAGGTTTAATAGATTGCTCCCCAATTCTTGACCCGCACAGTATAAACTTTGTCCAATTTTCCTTGTCTTCAGCTCTGACAAAGGGTCATCCTGACTCAAAACATTGACTCTGTTCTCTCCCTACAGATGCTGTCAGACTTGCTGAGATTGTCCAGCATTTTCTATTGTTGTTTCAGATTCCAGCATCCGCAGAATTTTGCCTTCATCCCAATTCTTGCTCGGTAAGGGAGTCAAAAGTATTGGATGTAGAATGAGAATGTGGAAATCAACACAATCAGATCAGCCATGTTCTAAATAAATGCTCAAGGGGCCGAATGGCCTACTTCTGCTCCTAAGTCAAATGTTGGTCACAAATTCCTGAGAATTATGAAACAAGGCTGGAAGATTCACCTTGCTTGTGTTAGTGGGAAAATTCCAGGGGAGCCATTACGGTGAAAGACAGTTCTGGGATTAAAGGTTGCCAGACTGGAAAAGAAAAACAATGGAAATAAACCCTCGGGGAGTGAAGAATCACTCTGGACTGGTTGGAGAATTGAAGTGTGAACATTCCAAGGCAGAGTAAAATATAACCGTTGAGTGGAATATTTGATTGTGTTAAGAGCAAAAGGGCAAAGTGCAATTTTACAGTTTAAGGGAAATGATCCCTCCAAAAAAAAGTGTTTAGTCATTGTTGCTTCCAGTTTGTTTGTTTGAGTAAAAATCATGAAACCTGAAGTTCTGTCATGTAATGCTTTAATTTGTTCACTGGGTTTAGAATTCATTTGTTTAAATTATTGATCATTACAGAGATCCTAACAGTTCATTTAAAACCACAAGTTTCGACTTCCCATTTGAGCCTGGGGCACCTTTCTGTCTCACTGTTGCTCGTGTCAATGACAGCCAGGCGACGGAGCTGAGGGCTGCATTTAGCTGAGAATAACGGGGCCTGCGCCCCAGTTGGGAAACTGCCATGGGCGTCGCACTAATAGAGAGACAGGAAGGTGCTGGAGGACTGACTGGGAAATGGGCCTCCAACCAATTGTTACATCGGTCACTCAGAGCTAAAGAGAGACCTGTCTCTTTAAATACATGTACAGGGAAGAGGCTGCACAACAGCAGGAGGCTGAGATTGACAGGCTGCAGGAGGAGTCCATTCAGCCCATTGTGGCCCTGATATCTCTTTGAAAGGATTATCTGATTCAACCAACTGCTCTTTCCCCACAGCCCTGCAAATTCTTCCCTTTCAAGTCTTTACCCTTTGGAAAGATTCTATTGAATCTGCTTTCAAGCAAATCAGAACAACTCGCTGTGTCAAAAAATAAAATCTCATCTCCCCCTCTGGCTCCTTTGTCAATTACCTTTCGAGGGACTCACCTTACCTTAGAGGGTGGCACAGTGGCTAGCACTGCTGCCTCACAGTGCCAGGGAACCAAGTTCAGGTCACTATCTGTGCGGGGTCTGCACGTTCTCTCTGTGTCTGTGTGGGTTTCCACCGGGTGTTTCCTCCCACTGTCTCAAAGACATGCTTGTTCGGTGCATTCGCCAGGCTAAATCTCCCTCAGTGTACCTGAGTGTGGCGACTAGGGGATTTTCACAGTAACTTCATTGCAGTGTTAATGTAAGCCTACTTGTGACAGTAACAAATAAACTTTTAAAGAAAAACTTCCTGTTCAAGTGCCTGCCAACCCCTCTCACCCAGTCCAGGATCTGATAAACAGCAGCAATAACAGCACAATCCAACTCCGGTGATCACTTGTGAACTTGCTGGTGTCAGCAGATGGGATAACTGAGTGAATCTCTTCCTACACAGGGTGCAGGTGAACAACCTCTCCTTGGTGTGAACTCGCTGACGAGTCAGTAGATGGGGTGAAGTACTGAATCCCTTCCCACACAGAGCAGGTGAATGGCCTCTCCCTGATGTGAACTCGCTGGTGTTCCCACAGTATGGATGACCTTCTGAACCTCTTTGCGCAGTGAGAGCAGCTGAATGGTCTCTCCTCAGTGTGAATGCATAGAATCATAGAATGCTACAGTGCAGAAAGAGGCCATTCGGCCCATCGAGTCTGTACCAACCACAATCCCACCCAGGCCCTATCCACATATCCCTACATATTTGCCCACTAGCCCCTCTAACCTATGCATCCCGGGACACTAAGGGGCAATTTAGAATGGCCAATCAACCTCGCCCGCACATCTTCGGACTGTGGGAGGAAACCGGAGCACCCGGAGGAAACCCACGCAGACACAGGGAGAATGTGCAAACTCCGCACAGACAGCGACCCGAGCCGAGATTCGAACCCAGGTCCCTGGAGCTGTGAAGCAGCAGGACTAACCACTGTGCTACCGTGCCACACACGGAATGCACTAGTGGGACATCAAATTCTGAGACCTCTTGAAATCCCTCCCACAGTCAGAACATTTAAAGAGTCTCTCATTGGTGTGAGTGAGATTGTGTCCAAGCAGGCTGGGTAACTGAGTGAATCTCTGCCCCCACACAGGACAGGCGAACGGCCTCTCCCCAGTGTGTACAAAGAACAAAGAAAATTAAAGCACGGGAACAGGCCCTTCGGCCCTCTAAGCCTGCACCGACAATGCTGCCCAACTTAACTAAAACCCCTACCCTTCCGGGGACCATATCCCCCTATTCCCATCTCATTCATGTACCGTATCCGCTTCCACTACCTCTCCCAGCAACGAGTTCTAGGCATCCACTACTCTCTGTGTAAAAGATTTGCCTTGTACATCTCTTTTAAACCTTGCCACTCGCACCTTAAACCTATGCCCCCTAGTAATTGACTCTTCCACCCTGGGAAAAAGCTTCTGACTATCCACTCTGTCCATGCCTCTCATAATCTTCTATCAAGTCTCCCCTCAACCTCCGTTACTGCAGTGAGAACAAATTACTCGCTAATGTGTCTGCAAATGGATTAACTGAGTGCATCCCTTCCCCCACACACAACAGGTGAATGGCCTCTCTCCCGTGTGAATTCACTGGTGTGTCATCAGGTTGGATGCATCATTGAATCCCTTCCCAAACACACCGCAGCTGCATGGCCTCTCTCAAGTGTGATTGTGCTGCTGAATTTCCAGCCGAGATGGGTGCCTGAATCCCTTCCTACAGTCCCCTCATTACAATGGTTTCTCCATAGTGCCGTTGTCCTTGTGATGCGCTATTCAGACACGAGGCTTGAAGCTCAGTAAATGAAAGGCTTTTATTTACTGTTAACGAAGCTACCAGAACTTATATACACTATCCCAGACTGAAGGGGTCCCGGCCAGAGCAGGGACTCTTATACGTCTCCCAGGAGGCGGAGCCCGACTGGGATGTGCCACAACACTACAGTACAAAGGTGTAACAACCCCACCCTAACCCCAACAGCAACAATAGCACAATCCAACAGTAACATATGTACATCCTTGTAGTACTGGCCAGCCCCAGGCTCAGCACTATCCAGTGGGAACCAGTTCACCACATTCACCCCTCCTCTGAGAACAAAGGCCGGCGGGGTACAAAAAAAACAGAATAAAGTGTCAGCAGTCTATAAGTTCAGACGGTCAGGGGGACCGCACCGTCGTTGTGACCTCCTCAATACCGGCGGTGACACCGGAGTAGGCACTTGCGGTGGCGTTCTCCCCAAAGCGGCGTCCAGCTGTTCTTCCACGGACTCACAGGCCGGTTGACCCTGAGGTGACGGTAGTCCAGGGGATCCTGACACGCCCTGCGGTGGCGACCATCTTCTGGGCTCAGGCAAGCTGTACATGGGAGTAAAATGGTTAAGCAATGGTCCCGACGCTGCCCGCGCCGTGTCCGGGGAAGAAACAAGAGATAAAGGGTTTGTTACAGGGGGTATGGGAGCGACAGGGGTTGCTACGTCCCCTGCTGGCGCCAGGTCTCGGATCGAGACCGTGTCCTCTCGCCCATCAGGGTATGCCACATAGGCATACTGAGGGTTGGCGGGGAGGAGATGGACCTGTTCGACCAACGGGTCGGACTTGCGGGCCCTTACATGTCGCCGCAGGAGGACGGGTCCTGCGTACGTCAACCAAGACGGTAATGAGGTCCCCAAGGAAGACTTCCGAGGGAATGAGAACATCCTCTCGTGGGGAGTAGCATTGGTTGCTGTACACAGGAGGGAGCGAATAGAATGGAGCGCATCAGGGAGCACCTCTTGCCAGCGGGAGACTGGAAGACCTTTTGACTTCAACGCCAGTAAGACAGCCTTCCAGACTGTAGCATTCTCACGTTCCACCTGTCCATTACCCCTAGGGTTGTAGCTCGTGGTTCTACGAGAGGCAATCCCGTATGAGAGCAGGAATTGCCTCAAGTCATCGCTCATGAACGACGAGCCCCTGTCGCTATGGATGTAGCTGGGGTATCCGAACAGGGTAAAGAGATCACGGAATGCTTTGATAACCGTAGCAGCGGATGTATCAGAGCAGGGAACAACAAAAGGGAACCGAGAGTACTCATCAATGATATTGAGGAAGTACACATTCCGATCTGTTGAGGGAAGGGGGCGCTTAAAATCGACACTCAGTCTCTCGAAGGGACGAGTGGCCTTGACTAATTGTGCCCGGTCAGGTCGGTAAAAGTGCGGTTTGCAGTCCGCGCAAACCCGACAGCTCCTTGTTACTGACCTGACGTCCTCCACCGAGTAAGGCAGGTTGCGGGCTTTTATAAAGTGGTAGAGCCGAGTGACCCCAGATGGCACAGGTCATTATGGAGGGCGTGCAAACGGTCCTCCTGTATACTAGCGCATGTTCCACGCGAGAGGGCATCCGAGGGCTCATTGAGTTTCCCTGGACGATACATGATGTCGTAGTTATAGGTGGAGAGTTCAATTCTCCACCGCAAGATCTTGTCATTCTTGATCTTGCCCCTCTGCGTGTTGTTAAACATGAACGCCACGGACCGCTGGTCCGTGATCAGGGTGAACCGTTTTCCCGCCAAGTAATGGCGCCAGTGCCTGACGGCCTCCACAATGGCCTGGGCCTCCTTTTCCACCGCTGAATGCCGAATTTCGGGGCCTTGGAGGGTGCGGGAAAAAAATGCGACGGGCCTGCCCGCCTGGTTAAGTGTGGCGGCCAGGGCGAAATCAGATGCATCGCTCTCCACCTGAAAGGGGATGGACTCGTCTACAGCGTGCATCGTGGCTTTCGCGATGTCGGCTTTCAATTTATCGAAGGCCAATCTGGCCTCTGGTGTTAGGGGAAAAGTCGTGGACTTAATGAGCGGACGGGCTTTATCCGCATAGTTGGGAACCCACTGCGCATAATAAGAGAAGAAGCCTAAGCACCTTCTCAGTGCTTTTGCACTAGCAGGCAAGGGAAGTTCAGAAAGGGGGCGCATACGGTCTGGATCAGGGCCAATGACCCCGTTTTCCACCACGTATCCGAGGATGGCTAATCGGCGCGTACGAAACACACACTTCTCCCTGTTGTAGGTCAAGTTCAGGCGAGATGCAGTGCGTAAGAAGTTCAGGAGGTTTGTGTCGTGGTCCTGCTGGTCATGGCCGCAGATGGTGACATTATCCAGGTACGGGATGGTAGCCCGCAGCCCGTTCTGGTCCACCATTCGGTCCATAGCATGCTGGAAGACCGAGACCCCATTGGTGACACCAAAGGGAACCCTAAGAAAGTGATACAAGCGACCATCCGCCTCAAAAGCCATGTATTGTCGGTCCTCTGGGCGAATGGGGAGTTGGTGGTAGGCAGACTTGAGGTCTATGGCGGAGAACACCCGGTACTGCGCAATCTGATTGACCATATCAGATATGCGCGGGATGGGATACGCATCCAGCTGCGTATATCGGTTAATGGTCTGACTGTAGTCAATGACCATCCGGGGTTTGTTCCCGCTCTTGACCACCACAACCTGTGCTCTCCACGGACTAGCACTGGGTTGTACGATCCTTTCTTTGAGGAGCCGCTGAACCTCAGATCTAATGAAGATCCGATCTCAGTGCTGTAACGCCTACTTTTAGTCGCGATGGGCTTGCAGCCTGGCACAAGATTCTGGAACAAGGAGGGTGTGGTGATCTTCAGCGTCGAGAGGCTGCAGGCAATTTGGAGGCTGCTGCTGTTTTCCCACTGCCAGTGAAGGGAGTGGCCCACCGTACTGTAGGATTACACTCCTCAAGTGGACCATGAAGTTTAGTCCGAGAAGTATTGGCGCGCAAAGATATGGCAACACAAGGAGCTTGAAGCGCTCGTAAACTGTGCCTTGTACTTTCAAGGTTACCACGCAACTCCCTAGCACGGCAAGACCGGGACCTTGATGCCATAGAGATTGTCTGTTTGGCAGGTTGAATCTGGAGTCCACACCGCTTCACAGTGTCTGGGTGGATAAAGCTCTCAGTGCTCCCGCTGTCAAACAGACAATAAATCACGTGGTTATTTACCTGGATATTCATCATAGATCTGTCAAGTCTATGAGGCTTGGCCTGGTCCAGGATGATCGACGCCACCGTTGGTTCATGAGCGCCACTGCAGGCAGCTGAAATCGATGAGGAGGACCCCTGCTGGTCGTTCGTGGTCAGTGTCGACCAACATGGCTGCCCCCATGAATCGCACGTGGGTGAGGGCGCCAAACTCAGCGACCCCTGGTGGTCATACTCCTCCGACTCCGTCGACCGTAATGGCGTCGTCCTGGTCTCGCACGTGGACGAACCCCGCGACGACTTCGATGATGAAGACCCGAGCTCTGAAGAATCGCAGGCCACACTGCCGTTCCTGGGTTTAGATCGGCACACTTTTGAATAATGCCCTTTTTTACCGCATGTGGTGCACAACACAGCTTTAGCGGGACACTTTTGCCGAGTATGCTTCGCTCCTCCACAGAAATAGCACCGCGGGCCGCTCGGGGCTGCAGCCGTCGTCTGGCCCGAATGGGAGCACGCCATTACACAGCATTTCGAACCCGAGGGACGAGGAGGGATTTGCGATTGTTCCTGCCACGTTGTCTCCACATGGTCCTCCGGATATAAAACTAAGCTCTTGGAGGCCGACTCGAGCATCTCTGCTAACTCAATGGCCTGGGTAAGATTAAGGTTACCCTTCTCCAACAGTTTAAGTCGAATGTACGACGATCCGACCCCGGCCACAAACGCATCTTGGGCGAGGTCGTACATGCTCTGCTCAGCCGACACAGCTTTGCAGTCACAGCCCCTGGCTAGCTGTAGGAGCTCATTCGCATAGTCCTCCATCGTTTCGCCAGACTGCCGTCGTCGAGTGGCTAGGAGGTAACGAGTGTGTATCTCATTAGGTGGTTTGGTATAGCGCTTCTTTAGAAGCTCGAGGGCCTTAGGATAATTAGTGGCCGCACGGATCGCGAGGTAGACAGTGTCGCTTACCCTCGCATGGAGGACCCGGAGTCTGTCATCACCTGTGGTGACCGCTGCGGAGGCTGCCAGGTAGTCTTCGAAACACTTCAGCCAGTGGTTGAAGGTGTTAGAAGCGCCCACCGCACGTGGATCTAGCGTAAGGCGTTCCGGCTTCAGAATTTGCTCCATACTCTCTCTCTTTTTTTTCTCGACGAGAGTTTAACGACAGTAAATAAAATTGATGCGCTATTCAGACACGAGGCTTGAAGCTCAGTAAATGAAAGGCTTTTATTTACTGTTAACAAAACTACCAGAACTTATATACACTATCCCAGACTGAAGGGGTCCCGGCCAGAGCAGGGACTCTTATACCTCTCCCAGGAGGCGGAGCCCGACTGGGATGTGCCACAACACTACAGTACAAAGGTGTAACAACCCCACCCTAACCCCAACAGCAACAATAGCACAATCCAACAGTAACATATGTATATCCTTGTAGTACTGGCCAGCCCCTGGCTCAGCACTATCCAGTGGGAACCAACGATGGTTCACCACATTCACCCCTCCTTTGAGAACAAAGGCCGGCGGGGTACAAAAAAAACAGAATAAAGTGTCAGCAGTCTATAAGTTCAGACGGTCAGGGGGACCGCACCGTCGTTGTGACCTCCTCAATACCGGCAGTGACACCGGAGTAGGCACTTGCGGTGGCGTTCTCCCCAAAGCGGCGTCCAGCTGTTCTTCCACGGACTCACAGGCCGGTTGACCCTGAGGTGACGGTAGTCCAGGGGATCCTGACACGCCCTGCGGTGGTGACCATCTTCTGGGCTCCTCCGGAGCCTTCAACATGTCATTGATGAAGACGAACATCTCGCCAAGGCCATCCCCACACCCCCACTTCTTGCCTTCAAACAACCACGCAACCTCAAACAGACCATTGTCCGCAGCAAACTACCCAGCCTTCAGGAGAACAGTGACCACGACACCACACAACCCTGCCACAGCAACCTCTGCAAGACGTGCCGGATCATCAACACGGATGCCATCATCTCACGTGAGAACACCATCTACCAGGTACACGGTACCTACTCTTGCAACTCGGCCAACGTTGTCTACCTGATACGCTGCAAGAAAGGATGTCCCGAGGCATGGTACATTGGGGAAACCATGCAGACGCTACGATAACGGATGAATAAACGCCGCTCGACGATCACCAGGCAAGACTGTTCTCTTCATGTGGGGGAGCACTTCAGCAGTCACGGGCATTCAGCCTTGGATCTTCAGGTAAGCGTTCTCCAAGGCGGCCTTCACGACACACGACAGCGCAGAGTCCCTGAGCAGAAACTGATAGCCAAGTTCCACACACATGAGGACGGTCTAAACCGGGATGTTGGATTTATGTCACATTATCAGTAACCCCCACAGCTTGCCTCCTGGACTTGCACAATTTCACAAGCTGTACTGTCTGGAGACAATACACATCTCTTTAACCTGTGTTGAATGCTCCCTCCACCCACATTGTCTGTACATTTAAGACCTGGCTGGCTGTAGAGATTTGCATTCTAATCAGTATTCTGTAATTTGATTTCTGTGTCTGTGCCCTGTTTGAGAACAGAGACCACTCCATCTGACAAAGGAGCATTGCTCCGAAAGCTTATGGTATTTGCTACCAAATAAACCTGTTGGACTTTAACCTGGTGTTGTGAGACTTCTTACTGTGCTCACCCCAGTCCAACGCCGGCATCTCCACATCATGCTTTGCTAAAGGCAGCGGGATGTGGATGGGAGGCTGGTTTGCGTGATGGATTGGGCTTCATTCACAACCCTTTGTGGTCCCTGCGGCCTTGGGCAGAGCAGGAGCCATACCAAGCTGTGATACAACCAGAAAGAATGCTTTCTTTGGTGCATCTGTAAAAGTTGGTGAGAGTTATAGCTGACATGCCAAATTTCCTTAGTCTTCTGAGAAAGTAGAGGCATTACTGGGTTTTCTTAACCATAGTGTCGGCATGGGAGGGACCAGGACAGATTGTTGGTGATCTGGACACCAAAAAACATGAAGCTCTCGACCCTTTCTACTTCGTCCCCATTGATGTAGACAGGGGCATGTTCTCCTTTACGCTTCCTGAAGTCGCTGACAATCTCCTTCGTTTTGTTGACATTGTTGAAGAGAGTATTGTCGTTGCACCCAGATTCTCTATCTCATTATGTAGGCCCTCTTGTCATTGTTTGAGATCCGACCCACTACAGTGGTGTCATAAGCAAACTCGAAAATCGAGTTGGAGGGGAATTTGGCCACACAGTCATAGGTGTATAAGGAGTATAGTAGTGGGCTGAGAACACAGCCTTGTGGGGCAGTGGTGATGAGGATGATCGTAGAGGAGGTGGTGTTGTCTATCCAAACTGATTGTGGTCTGTGAGTTCGGAAGTTCAGGATCCAGTTGCAGAGGGAGGAGCCCAGGCCCAGGCCAGGGAGTTTGGAGCTGAGTTTGTAGGAATAATGGTGTTGAATGCTGAGCTGTAGTCAATAAATAGGAGTCTTACATAGGTGTCTTTGTTATCTAGGTGTTCCAGTGTTGAGTGCAGGGCCAGGGAGATGGCTTCTGCTGTGGACCTGTTGCATTGGTAGGTGAATTGTAGTGGATCCAGGCAATCCGGGAGGCTGGAATTGATTCGTGCCATGACATACTTTCGAAGCACTTCATAATGATGGATGTCAGAGCCACTGGCCGATAGTCATTAAGGCACACTGCCTGGTTTTTCTTAGGTACCAGGATGATGGTCGTCTTCTTGAAGCAGATAGGGACCTCAGGTTGTTGTAAGTTCGCAGATGATACGGAAATTGGTGGTGTGGCAAATAGTGAGGAAGAATACCTTAGATTTCAGGAGGATATACACAGGCTGGGCAGATGGGCAGAACAGCGACAAATGGAATTAACCCAGAAAAGTGTGAGGTGGTAGATGTTTGGAGCACTAACAAGGCAGGAGAATTAACAATGAACGGTAGGATGCTAGGACAGAGGACCAGAGGGACTTGTTGTACATGTCCAAAGATCCCTGAAAGCAGCAGGACAGGTAGAAAAGGTGATTAGAAAGGCATTTGAGATACTTTATTAGCCTCAGCATAGAATATTAGAGCAGGGAGGTTATAATGGAACTGGTTAGACTAGAGCTGGAATACTGCATGCAGTTCTGGTCACCACACTACAGGAAGGATGTGATTGCAATAAGAATCGTGCAGGAGAGATTCACCAAGATGTTGCCTGGGCTGCAGCGTTTCAGCGATGAAGAGAGGCTGGTTAGGTTCATTTTCTTTTTCTCCTTAGATCGGAGAACGATGAGGGGGGACCTGATTGATTTGAAGAAAATTATGAGGGACATAGATAGGGTAGATTGGAAGAGACTTTTCCCCTTTAGTAGAGAGATCAATAATGGGGGGCGTAGATTTAATTTGATTTATTACTGACACACTTATTGGGATACAGTGAAAAGTATTGTTTCTGGTGTGCTACACAGACAAAACTTAGAGTACATAAGAGAGAAGGAAAGGAGACGGTGTAGAATATAGTGCTACAGACATAGCTCGGGTGTGGAGAAAGATCAGCTTAATATATGGTAGGTGCATTCAAAAGTGGGAGCAGGGAAGAAGCTGTTCTTGAGTCGGTTGGTACGTGTTTTCAGACTTTTGTATCTCTTTCATGACGGAAGAAGGTGGCAGATTGCGCCCAGATTGCGTGGGGTCTTTGATTGGGGTTAGGGTTACGGCAGGTAAAGTGCAGGAGACTTTAGTAGAGAATTGAGGGAAAACGTTGTCATCCATGGGATGGTGAGATCTAGAACTCACTGCCTGAAAGGCTGATAGAAGCAGGAACAGCCATAACGTGCAAGAGGCATTCAGATGAACAATGTAACCACCATAGCATGCAAAGCTTAGGATCAAGTGCTGGAAAATTGGATTAGGATAGCTGTTTGATGATCAGCACAGATATAATGGGCTGAAGGGTCTCATACTGTGCTGTAAAACTCATTGGCTGTAGGACTACTCTCAGCAGTGTCCTCATCACTTGTAGCTCTCACAGCGCTGACTGGGACACTGACTTGGTGTGTAACACAGTCTGTTTTCAGCCAAGAAAACTCCAAGATGAATGGTCATCCTTGGGTCAACACTTGCCATTCCACTAAGCCAGACCGGACCCAGGAGTTCCTCACCATCCTTGTATGATGACAAAGTGGGATTATTGGTATCACATAGAAACATAGAAAATAGGAGCAGAGGGAGACAATTCAGCCCTTCGAGCCTGTACCACCATCCATTATGATCATGACTGATCATCCAACTCAACAGCCTGTTCCCACCTTTCCCCATATCCTTTGGTCTCCTTTATCCCAAGATCTATAAATATTTTTCTTCTTGAAATCATACAATGTTTTAGCCCCAACTACTTTCTGTGGTAGTGAATTCCACAGACTGACCACTCTCTGGGTGAAGAAATTTCTCCTCATCTCTATCCGAAACAGTCTACCCAGTATCCTCAGTCGGTGACCCCTGGTTCTGGCTACCCCCACCAATGGGAACTTCCTTTGTGCATCTACCCTGTCTAGTCCTGTTAGAATTGTATAGATCTCTGTACAAAATTCTGGTTAGAGCGGAGGTGGAATACTGTCTGCAGTTCTGGTCACCACACTATAGGAAGGCTGTGGTTGCACTAGAAAGCATCCAGAGGAGATTGATCAGGATGTTGCCTGGGTTGAAGAGATCCCTCCTCATTCTTCTGAACTCCTGCAAATATAATGCTCAGCAACTCAGTCTCTACTCATATGTCAACACCTTTGATAACTCTGCTCTCATTGTGTACTGGGAAAGACATCAGAGGAATGCTGATGTATGAGGAATATTGTGTTGAAATGGAGCCAGTTACTGTAACCAAGAGGAGAGCTCTCATGAACACATTCCCACCAAAATGGAGATGTTCTCTAAGATGTCAGAATCAATTCTCAGCAGACTGCTTGGCACAGCACCAATCTTGACCCTCACCATCACCCAGACTGAGTAAATGTTCTATTCCATTGGATTGAACAGGGTTAACTGAAACTGTTCAGTGACTGTGATTGATGTCAGTTTCCATGGATCCAATCAGTCTCACTGGAGGTTTTCCCTCTTCTATTAATAAAGGATTCCGTTCAAGAGTCATTCCATAGAGTCAATGGGAGCGTCAAATCCGTCATTAACAGAAATCAGCAGCTGCAGTGGGAGGGAGAGGAGAGATCAGAATCCGAGATCAATGGACTGGAATGTTCCAACAATGGATCAGAATCTGAGATCAATGGATTGGAATGTTCCAACAATGGATCAGAATCTGAGATCAATGGATTGGAATGTTCCAACAATGGATCAGAATCTGAGATCAATGGATTGGAATGTTCCAACAATGGATCAGAATCTGAGATCAATGGATTGGAATATTCCAACAATGGATCAGAATCTGAGATCAATGGATTGGAATGTTCCAACTATGAGCAGGAGTTTGGCTGAAGGTCTTTACTGGTTTTCTGAAGATGGGTTATCATTCGCAGAAAGGATGCTATTTGTACTCTGGGTTATCCAAGGTGTTTACTATCCCGTCCTGGCTATTGTTGGTGTCCCTGGTAAGTCTCTGCATGATTGTTCTGTTGTTTATTTTGAGTCTCTGTATTCAGTTATTAGCCTGATCAACACTGATCAATTTTTCAGTGTTTTTGATGTGACATTTTCTCTTCTTTGCTCCTGTTGGGGTACCTGGTAAGATTCCATATCAGCTATTATATTTGTAATCCACATTTCATTGTATCACTCTCCTTGTTACTTACGTACTGGCAGCATGGAATCCACAGTCTTCATTTCCACTCAATCTCTGTTCCCATCCACTGACTTCAGAATGACGTCTGGGATGGAGCATTTGAGCTATCTGAGGAGACTGGATAGACTTGAATTGTTTTCTTCAGAGCAGAGAAGACAGAGGGGGGCATATGTTTGATCTGAATAAGTTTGAGGGGTTCGGAAAGAGTGAACAGGGGTAGCTGTTTCCCTTGGTTGAGGGGCCAATCACAAGGGGGCACAGTATTAGGGTAAGGGTCAGGACATTCAGATGGGATTTGAGGAAAAAAATCTTTCACTCCAAGGGTGCTGGTAGTCTGGAAATCATTGCCTGGGAAAGTAGTGGAGGCCGCAAACTGTACAACTTAAAAAAAAATTTGGGTGAGCACTTGAATTTTCATAACATTCAAGGATATGGTAGAAGGGCAGGAAAATGGGATTAGTGCAATTTTAGTGGTAGTTATTGTCGATGCAGACTCGATGGGCGGAATGGTCTTTTTCTGCGCTGTATGACTCTCAGACTCTATTTCTGATCCTGAGGCTGGTCCAGACTGACTACAACCTCTGTTAAGCCTTTGATCCTGAGCTGTGCCAATTTCATTTAATCACAGACATCTTGGATTAATTACATGATCTAGAATGACTTTGTCGTTAGCTTTTGGAGGCCAGCACACAGTTGAATGGCGTACAACGCATGGTCTAAACAACATCAATATTTTGGGGATGTGAACCTTTGCAAGGATTCTGAGCAGGCAAAATTAAGAACAAGAGGAAAAGTCAGCAAGGAGAATAAGAAAATTGATAGGCAGTGAAATTAAAGAGTGAGATAAGGGCAAAATAAAAAATAATAGAAAGTGACAAAAAAACATTAAAACCTTAAGCTTTTGTACCTGAAACCTCGGAGCATTCAAAACAAATGGATGAAGTAGTTGCGCAGATAGAGGTAAAGGGATATGATGTAGTTAACATTACAGAGACGTGGCTTCCTTACAAAAATTGGAACTGAACACGAGGGCTGTTTTTTAAAATTCATTTGTGGGCATGGGCATTGCTGGCGAGCATTTATTGGTCATACGTAGTTGATCTTGAGAAGGTGAGCTGCCTTCTTCAATCCACTCAGTCCATGTGTTGTTGGTTGTCCCACAGTCCAGCGACTGCGAAGGAACAGTGATATATTTCCAAGTCAGGACCCTCAGTGACTTGGAGGGGAATTTGAAAGTGGTGATGTTTCCATCTATCTGCTGCTCTTGTCCTTCTAGATGGGAGTTGTTGTGGGTTTGGAAGGTGCTGTCTGAGGATCTTTGGCGAATTGCCGCAGTGCATCTTGTAGATGGTACACACTGCTGATACTGAGCGTCGGTGGTGGAGTGAATCGATGTTTGTATCCAGGCAAGTGGGGAGTATTCCATCACACTCCTCCTTGTAAATGGTTTACAGGCTTTGGGGAGTCAGCATGTGAGTTACTCGCTGCAATATTCCTAACCTCTGATTTGCTATTGTAGTCACTTTGTTAATGTTGTGAGTCCATTTGAGATTCTGGTCAATGGTAACCCCAAGGATGTTGATGGTGGGGGATTCAGTGATGGTGACATCATTGAATGTCAAGGGATGGTGGTTAGAGTGTCTCATTGGTGATGGTCATTGCCTCGCATTTGTGTGGCACAAATGTTACTTGCCACTTGTCAGCCCAAGCCTGGATATTGTCCAGATCTTGTTGCATTTGAGTATGGACCGCTTCAGTATCTGAGGAGTCGCGAATGGTGCTGAACATTGTGCAATCATTGGCGAACATCCCCACCTCTGAGCTTATGACGGAGGGGAGGTCATTGATGAAGCAGCTAAAGATGGTTGGTCCTAGGACACGACCCTGAGGGACTCTTGCAGAGTTGTCCTGGAGCTGAGATGACTGACTCTCCACAACCACAATCATCTTCCTATGTACCTCGTCTCTCTCGGAAACTGTAGCATCAGGAGCATGATGTGGAGATGCCGGCGTTGGACTGGGGTAAACACAGTAAGCATTAGGAGCATCAAGAGCACCCAGGGAATCACAGGGGAAGTGTCTGAAGGGTGGAGCCTAGCGGCCAGCAAGTGTTTAAAATCCAGAGCGGTGCAGATTGGGGCCTAGTCTCTCTCGTTCAGCAGCACCAGGAGAACATTCAGCCAACGTCAGACTTTCAAAAGAGAGCGCAGCTCCTGATTGGTTCTTTATAAATCAGTTGACCCGTATTCTTAACCTATTCGCTCACAGGAGAGAATCTGAGCTACATTTTGTAAGGTAGGAGTTTTCTTTTAAAATTACCAGAAGGTAGCAAGCTAGACTTAATATTTATACCAAGCTAAGTAATCAGGAGACACACTAATTTTAGGGGGCCTATTCGTGAGAGCAGCAGCAGTGTTTATTTTCTTTTAAGTGACTAACTAGTATTAAGTTTTTTAATCTAACAACCAATAGAGGGAGAGAGATGTCAATTAGCGGGGTTTTGTGCTAGTCCTGTATGATGTGGAGTATCAGGGACACTTCAAGTGTCCCTGAGGACTACATCTGTGGGGAGTGCATTCAGTTGCAAATGCTCCTCGAACGCATGGATTGGTTAGAGCAGCAGCTGGAAGCTGCACACAATTAGCTGGAATTGTTATAGACAATAGCTACAGAGACGTGGCAACACCCAAGGTGCAGGAAGATAGATGGGTGACCACCAGATGGGGTAGGAAGTCAGTGCAGGGGTCCCCTATGGCTGTCCCCCCATCTAACAAGTATGCCGTTTTAGATACTGATGAGGGGGAAGGTCCATCAGGGGATAGCAACTGCAGTGACCAGAGTGAAGGCACCACGGCTAGCCCTGCTGCACAGACAGAGGGTGCAAAGCAATGGTGGTCGGTGATTCAATAGAAAGGGGCACAAATAGGTGCTTCTGTGGCCGCGAAAGGGACTCCAGGATGGTAGTTTGCCTGCCTGGTGCCAGGGTCCTGGATGTCTCACTGGTACAAAGCATCCTGAAGGTTGGTGGGGTTGTGGATAGTCTGGAGGGATGTCAGAAGTTACAGAGGGACATAGATAGGATGCAAGACTGGGCGGACAAGTGGCAGATGGACGTCAACCCAGATAAATGCGTCGTGGTCCATTTTGGTAGGTCAAATGGGATGAAGGAGTACAATATAAAGGGAAAGACTCTTAGTACGGTAGAGGATCAGAAGGACCTTGGGGTCCGGGTCCATAGGACTCTAACATCGACCCCGCAGGTGGAGGAGGAGGTTAAGAAGGCGTATGGTGTGCTGGCCTTTATCAATCGAGGGATTGAGTTTAGGAGTCCGGGGATAATGATGCAGCTATATAAGACCCTCGTCAGACCCCGCTTGGAGTACTGTGCTCAGTTCTGGTCGCCTCACTATAGGAAGGATGTGGAAAAGATTGAAAGGGTGCAGAGGAGATTTACAAGGATGTGGCATGCCTTATGAGGATAGGCTGAGGGAGCTCGGTCTTTTCTCCTTGGAGAGACGAAGGATGAGAGGAGACCTAATAGAGGTGTATAAGATTTTGAGAGGCATAGATCGGGTGGACTCTCAGAGGCTTTTTCCCAGGGCGGAAATGTCTGCTACGAGAGGACACAGGTTTAAGGTGCTGGGGGGTAGGTCCAGGGGAGATGTTAGGGGTAAGTTTTTCACACAGAGGGTGGTGGGCGAGTGGAAGCGGCTGCCGTCAGTGGTGGTGGAGGCGAACTCAATAGGGTCTTTTAAGAGACTCCTGGATGAGTGCATGGAGATTAATAGGATGGAGGGTTATAGGTAGGTCTAGAAGGTAGGGATGTGTTCGGCACAACTTGTGGGCCGAAGGGCCTGTTTGTGCTGTAGTTTTTCTATGTTTCTATGTAATATAGGAACCACATCCGCATCCTCCAGTGATCCCCAGCATCTGAGCTGCTGGGGATCACTGGTGGAGGCCGAGATGGGTCATCCACTCGGCACTTTTGGCTGAAGATTGCTGTGAATGCTTCAGTCTTATCTTTTGCTCTGATGTGCTGGGCTCCTCCATCATTGAGGATGGGGATATTTGTGGAGCCTCCTCCTCCAGTGAGTTGTGTAATTCTGCACCACCATTCATGACTGGAGGTGGAAGGACTGCAGAGCTTAGATCTGGTCTGCTGGTTATGGCCATCGCTTATCTCTGTCTATCACTTGCTGTTGATGCCGTTTGGCATGCATGTCGTTCTGTTTGGTAGCTTCACCAAGTTGACACCTCATTTTTCGGTATGCCTGGTACTGCTCTAGGCATGCCCTTCTGCACTCTCCATTGTACCAGGGTTGATCCCCTGGCTTAGTGGTAATGTTAGAGTGGGGTTAATGCCGGGCAATGAGGTTGCAGACTGTGCCAGAGTATAGTTCGGCTTCTGTTGATGGCCCACAGCACCTCATGGATGCCCAGTCTTGATTTGCTGAATCTGTTTGAAGTCTGTCCCATTGAACACGGTGAAAGTGCCCCACAACACAATGGAGATTATTCTCAATGTGAATGCGGGACTTCGTCTCCCTGAAGACTGTGTGGTGGTCACTCTTACCGATACTGTCATGGACAGATGCATCTGCAGCCAACAGATTGGTAAGGATGAGATCAAGGATGTTTCTCCTTCTTGGTTAGTTCCTTCACCAGTTGCTGCAGATCCAGTCTAGCAGTAATGTCCTTTAGGAATCAACCAGCCCAATTAGTAGTGCTGCTGCCGAGCCACTCTTTGTGGTGGACATTGAAATCCCACACCCAGAGTACATTTTGCACCATTGCGAGCCTCAGTGCTTCCTCCAACTGTTATTCAACATGGAGGAATACTGATTCATCAGCCGAAGGGGGTCAGTGTGTGGTAACCAGTAAGATATTTCCTTGTCCATGTTTAACCTGAAGCCATGAGGCTTGATGGGGTCCAGAGTCGATGTTAAGTACTCCCAGGGCAACTCCTTTCCGACTGTGTACCACTGTGCTGTAACCTCTGCTGGGTCTGTCCTGCCGGTGGGACAGGACATATCCAAGGGTGGTAATGGTGGTGTCTGGTGTGTTATCTGTAAGGTATGATTCCGTGAGAATTACTATGTCAGGTTGTTGCTTGACTAGTCTGTGAGATAGTTCTCCCAATTTTGGCACAAGCCCCCAGATGTTAGTAAGGATGAAATTTTGCAGCATTTACAGGGCTGTTGTTTTGCTGTTGGTTTTACTGGTGCCGAGGTCGATGCCAGGTGGTCCGTTTGGTTTCATTTCTTTGATGCGACTTTGTAGCGATTGATACAACTGAGTGGCTCGCTAGACCATTTCAGAGAGCAGTTGAGAGTCAACCAGCTTGCTGTGGTTCTGGAGTCACATGTAGGCCAGTGTAGGCAGGAAAGGATGGCAGATTTCCTTCTCTGAAGGACATTAGTGAATCAGATGTTTTTCCAACAATCGACAATGGTTTCATGGTCATTAATAGACTCTTAATTCCTGATTTTGTTTTATTAAATTCAAATTCCATGATCTGTCATGGTGGGATTTGAACCCAGCCCCCAGAATATTAACTGAGTTTCTGGATTAATAGTCTAGTGATAAAACCACTAGGCTATCGTATCGCCAGTGTTTAGGAAGGACAGACACAAAGGAAAAGGTGGTGATGTTGCATTCTTGATTGAAGAAGATATTGATATGACATTGACAAAATATTTTCACATGGATGATGTGGAATCTGTGAGGGTCGAGTTAAGAAATAACCAGCGGTTTAAAAACAAACATTCGTATGGATGGTTTACAGATCACCAAAGAGCAGCAATAATGTTGGGAATAGCATTAGACAGAGATACATGTGTTTAAGGATGATTATGGGTGACTTTTATGGCTACGGGGATAGGGCTGGGTGGGATTGTGATCGCTGCAGACTCTGGGCCAAATGGCCTCCTGTACTGTACTGTAGGGATTCTATGTAAGCTACCGGAGAATATAAAAACTGGCTGTAAAAGTTTCTGTCGTTATGTAATGAGAAGCAAAAATTGACAAAAACGAATGTAAGCCCCTTACAGTCAAATGCAGGAGAATTCATAACGGGAACAAAGATATGCCTGAGAAACTGAAGTCGTATTTGCTTCTGTCTTCACAAAGGACGCCATGAATAATGTAGCAGAAGTTCTGAGAGAAACAAGTTGTTCATGAGAAGCTGAAGGAAATGAATATTTGTAGAGAAATGGTTTTAGGGAAATTGATAGCATTGAAGGTGGATAAATCTCCAGGGCCTGATAATCTTCATCCCAGAGTACTTAAGGAAGTGGCCCTAGACATAGTAAATTAATTGGTTGCCATTTTCCAAAATTCTTTGGACTATGGACTGGTTCCTACAGACTGGAGGGCAGCTAATGTATGCCTGCTATTCAAAAAGGGAGGTAGAGAGAAAACAAGGAACTATAGACTAGTAACCCTAGGTCAGTACTGCGGAAGTTGCTGGAGCCCATTATCAAAGATTTCGTAACTCTGTAATTGGAAAGCAGTGGCATAATCAGACAAAGTCAGCATGGATTTGCGATGGGGAAATCATGCTTGACAAATCTATTGGAATTCTTTGAGGATTTAACTAGTAGATTGACCGAGGAGAACCAGTGGATGTGGTTTATTTAGACTTTCAAAAAGTTTTCAACAGGGTCTCAAATAACAGTCTATTATGTCAAGCTAAAGTGCAAGGTAGTGTCTTGAGATTGACTGATAGAAAGCTGTTGAGCAGATGGGAAGCAAAGAGTTGGCATAAATGAGTTTTTTTCTGATTGGCAAGCAGTGACAACTGGGGTTCCACAGGGACCTTCGCTAGGACTCCAACAGTTCACATTATGTATTAATGATTTGGAAGAGGGCACTAAATGAATTCTCTACAAATTTGCGGATGATACAAAGCTAGGTGGGAGGGTGAGCTTTGAGGAGGATGCAGATTTCCTTCAGCATGGTTCGGACAGGCTGAGTGTGTGGGCATCTGTATGGCAGATGCAGTATAATGTGGATAAATGTGAGGTTATCCACTTTGGTAGCAAAAATAGGAAGGCAGCCTTTATTTGAATGGGGGAATTCAGAGTGGTGGAGGGGTGGTACGGTGGCACAGCAGTTAGCATTACTGCCTCACAGCACCGGGGACCCAGGTTTAATTCCGGCCTCGGGTGACAGTCTGTGTGGAGTTTGCACGTTCTCCCCATGTCTGCGTGGGTTTCCTTCTGGTTCATCGATTTCCTGCCACAGTCGAAAGATATGTGGATTAAGTTGATTGGCCATGGTAAGTTGCTGCATAGTGTCAGGGATACTAGCAGGGTAAATGCAAAGGCTTATGCGGATAGGGCCTGGGTGGAATTGTGGTCGGTGCAGACTCGATGAGCCAAATGGTGTAGCATTCTATGATTCTAATATGTGTGTTTAAGGGGATAGGGTCTGGGTGGGATTGTGGTCGGTGGGCCGAATTGCCTCCTTCTGCACTGTAGGGGTTCTATGAGTTTATGATTCTATATGACATTAGTGTCCTCTTGCATCCGTTGCTGAAAGTAAGCACGCAGGTACAGCACGCAGTAAAGAAGGGCTTTTTGGCTTTCATAGTGAGAGGATTTGAGTATAGGAATAGAGATGTTTTGCTGCAATTGCAAAGGGCATTGGAGAGGCCATACCTGGTGTATACCTGGTGCATGCACCATATCTTTCTCTGAGGAAGGATGTCCGTGCTACAGAGGGAATACAGCAAAGGTGTGCCAGGCTGATTCCGAGGATGGCAGGTCTGTCATGTAAGGAGGGACCAGTGAGATTTGGATTGTATTCATTGGAGTTTAGAAGAATGAGAGGGGATCTCAGGGTTGTGATAGTAGGTGATTTTAATTTTCCACATATAGATTGGGACTCGCATACTGTTAAAGGTTTAGACGGGGTAGAGTTTGTAAAATGTGTTCAGGAGAATTTTCTACATCAGTATATAGAGGTGCCAACTAGAGAGGATGCAATATTGGATCTCCTATTGGGAAATGAGTTAGGGCAGGTGATGGATGTGAGTGTGAGGGAACACTTTGGATCCAGTGATCATAATGCCAGTAGTTTCAACCTGATCGTGGATAAGGATAGATCTGGTCCTCGGGTTGAAGTTCTGAACTGGAAAAAGGCCAAATTTGATGAAATGAGAAGGGATCTGGGAAGTGTGGATTGGCACAGGCTGTTCTCTGGTAAGGATGTAAATGGAAAGTGGGAGGCCTTCAAAGGAGAAAGTTTGAGAGTGCAGAGTTTGTATGTTCCTGTCAGGATTAAAGGCAAAGTAAATAGGAATAAGGAACCTTGGTTCTCGAGGGAGATTGTAACACTGATTAAGAGGAAGAGAGAGTTGTACCAGGTTAAAAATTGTCCCTTAGAGTCCTGGGATGCATAGGTTAGAGGGATTAGCGGGTAAAATATGTGGGGGTAGGGCCTGGGTGGGATTGTGGTCGGTGCAGACTCGATGGGCTGAATGGCCTCCTTCTGCACTGTAGGGTTTCTATGTTCTATGTTCTATGTATGAAATGTACAGGCAGCAAGGAACAGATCAGATGCTGGAGGAGTATAAAAAGTGCAAGAAGCTACTTAAGAGGGAAATCAGGAGGGCTAAAAGAAGACATGAGGTTGCTTTGGCAGACAGAGTGAAGGAAAATCCAAAGAGCTTCTATAGGTATGTTAGGAGCAAAAGGATAGTGAGGGATAAAATTGGTCCTCTTGAAGACCAGAGTGGTACACTGTGTATGGAACCAAAAGAGATGGGGGAGATACTAAATGGTTTTTTTGCATCCGTATTTACTGAGGAAACGGGCATGGAGTCTACGGAAATAGGGCAAACTGGTAGGGAGGCCATGGAACCTTTACAGATTAAAGGGGAGGAGGTGCTCGCTGTCTTGAGGCAAATCAGAGTGGATAAATCCCCAGGACCGGACAGGGTATTCCCACGGACCTTGAGGGAAGCTAGTGTTGAACTTGCAGGGGCCCTGGCAGACATATTTAAAATGTCAGTATTCACGGGGGAGGTGCCGGATGATTGGAGGGTGGCTCATGTTGTTCCGTTGTTTAAAAAAGGTTCCAAAAGAAATCCGGGAAATTATCGGCCAGTAAGTTTGACGTCGGTGGTGGGCAAGTTATTGGAAGGTGTGATAAGGGATAGGATCTACAAATATTTGGATAGACAGGGACTTATTAGGGAGAGTCAACATGGCTTTGTGCGTGGTAGGTCATGTTTGACCAATCTATTAGAGTTTTTCGAGGAGGTTACCAGGAAAGTGGATGAAGGGAAGGCGGTGGATGTTGTCTACCTGGATTTCAGCAAGGCCTTTGACAAGGTCTCTCATGGGAGGTTAGTTAGGAAGGTTCAGTCGCTAGGTATACATGGGGAGGTAGTAAATTGGATAAGACACTGGCTCAATGGAAGAACACAGTAAGAAGTTTAACAACACCAGGTTAAAGTCCAACAGGTTTATTTGGTAGCAAAAGCCACACAAGCTTTCGGAGCTGCAAGCCCCTTCTTCAGGTGAGTGGGAATTCTGTTCACAAACAGAGCATATAAAGACACAGACTCAATTTACATGAATAATGGTTGGAATGCGAATACTTACAACTAATCAAATCTTTAAGAAACAAAACAATGTGAGTGGAGGGAGCATCAAGACAGGCTAAAAAGATGTGTATTGTCTCCAGACAAGACAGCCAGTGAAACTCTGTGGGGGTTACAGATAGTGTGACATGAACCCAATATCCCGGTTGAGGCCGTCCTCGTGTGTGCGGAACTTGGCTATCAGTTTCTGCTCAGTGACTCTGCGCCGTCGTGCGTCGCGAAGGCCGCCTTGGAGAACGCTTACCCGAATATCAGAGGCCGAATGCCCGTGACCGCTGAAGTGCTCCCCAACAGGAAGAGAACAGTCTTGCCTGGTGATTGTCGAGCGGTGTTCATTCATCCGTTGTCGCAGCGTCTGCATAGTTTCCCCAATGTACCATGCCTCGGGACATCCTTGCACAGGGACCCCCAAATTCCTCTGTGCTGCTGCTTTCTGCAGTCTTTCTCCATTTAAATAATATTCAGCTCCTTTATTTTTCCAACCAAGTGCATAACTTCAGAATTTCCTACATGATATTCCAACAGGCAAGTTTTTGCCCACTCATCTGATTTATATGGATATATATATCCATCTGTAGAAGGATGAAGGTGTGGATGTATTTATTTATTTACAGGACATGTGCTTCACTAGCTAGACAAGCATTTATTACTGATCCTACTTGCCCTGGAGAATGTGACGGTTAGCTTGAACAGATACAGTCCATGGAGTGTAGGTATAGTGTAGGGATGTGAGCAATTAGTGGTGGGGTCACCTGTGGTTGTCCCCCTCCAAAACAGGTATATTGTTTTGGATAGTGTGGAGGAGGATGACTCTCCAGGGGTAAGCCACAGTGACCAGGTCACTGGCACACAGTCAGGCTCTGTGGTCCAGAAAGGAAAGAGAGGGATTAGGAGAGCAATAGTGGTGGGGGACATGTCGGTTAGAGGCACGGACAGGCGATTCTGTGGGTGCGAACGGGACTCCAGGATGGTAGTCTGCCTACCTGGGGCTGGGGTACTGGATGTCTCCGAGCGGATAGGAGGCATATTAAAAGGGGAGGATAAAGAAACGGATGTCATTGTACACATTGGTGCAAATGACGTACATAGGAAGAGCAGGGGGATCCTACAAAAGCAATTCAGGGAGTTGGGAAATAGGCTAAAAAGTAGGGCCTCCAGAGTGGCCGTGGATGTCGTCTATATGGACTTTAGTAAAGCGTTTGACAAAATCCCTCGTGGTAGGCTGGTGAAAAAGGTTGGATCTCATGGGATAAAGGGGGAGGTGGCTAGATGGGTGGAGAAGACAGAAGACAGAGGGTGGTAGTGGAAGGGTCTTTTTCCGGCTGGAGGCCTGTGACTCGTGGTGTTCGCACAGTAAGAAGTCTCACAACACCAGGTTAAAGTCCAACAGGTTTATTTGGTAGCAAATACCATAAGCTTTCGGAGCACATGAGGACGGCCTCAACCGGGATGTTGGACTTATGTCACATTATCAGTAACCCCCACAGCTTGCCTCCTGGGCTTGTAGAATCTCACGAGCTGTTCTGTCTGGAGACAATACACATCTCTTTAACCTGTGTTGAATGCTCCCTCCACCCACATTGTCTGTACCTTTAAGACCTGGCTGGCTTTAGAGATTCGCATTCTAATTAGTATTCTGTAACTTGATTTCTCTGTCTGTGCACTGTTTGAGAGCAGATATCCACTCCATCTGACGAAGGAGCAGTGCTCCGAAGGCTTATGGTATTTGCTACCAAATAAACCTGTTGGACTTTAACCTGGTGTTGTGAGACTTCTTACTGTGCTTACCCCAGTCCAACGCCGGCATCTCCACATCATGACTAGTGGTGTTCCGCAGGGCTCTGTATTGGGACCTCTGCTGTTTGTGATTTATATAAACGATCTGGAAGAAGGTGTAACTGGGGTGATCAGTAAGTTTGCGGGTGACACGAAAATGGCTGGACTTGCAAATAGTGAGGAACATTGTCAGAGGCTGCAGAAGGATATAGATAGGCTGGAAATTTGGGCAAAGAAATGGCAGATTGAGTTCAATCCAGATAAATGCAAAGTGATGCATTTTGGTAGAACTAACGTAGGGGGGAGCTATATGATAAATGGCAGAACCATAAAGGGTGTAGATACGCAGAGGGACCTGGGTGTGCAAGTCCACAGATCCTTGAAGGTGACGGCACAGGTGGAGAAGGTAGTGAAGAAGGCATATGGCATGCTTGCCTTTATAGGACGGGGCATAGAGTATAAAAGTTGGGGTCTGATGTTGCGGTTGTGTAGAACGTTGGTTCGGCCGCATTTGGAATACTGCGCCCAGTTCTGGTTGCCACACTACCAGAAGGACGTGGAGGCTTTAGAGAGAGTGCAGAGGAGGTTTACCAGGATGCTGCCTGGTATGGAAGGGCTTAGTTATGAGGAGAGATTGGATAAACTGGGGTTGTTCTCACTAGAAAGACGGAGGATGAGGGGTGACCTAATAGAGGTGTATAAAATTATGAAAGGCATAGATAGGGTGAACGGTGGGAAGCTTTTTCCCAGGTCAGTGGTGACGTTCACGAGGGGTCATAGGTTCAAGGTGAAGGGGGGGGAGGTTTAACACGGATATCAGAAGGACGTATTTTACACAGAGGGTGGTGGGGGCCTGGAATGTGCTGCCGGGCAAGGTGGTGGAGGCGGACACACTGGGAACGTTTAACGCTTATCTAGACAGCCATATGAACGGAGTGGGAATGGAGGGATACAAAAGAATGGTCTCGTTTGGAACAGGGAGCGGCGCGGGCTTGGAGGGCCGAAGGGCCTGTTCCTGTGCTGTATTGTTCTTTGTTCTTCTTTGTTTGTTGTTCTAACATCAGTGCTGTTCAGGAGCGAATTCCAGCATTTTGACAGACTGGCACTAAAGGAAGGGGGTACATTTCTATCTGTAACCCCCACGACTTGCCTGGGCATTACAGATAGTGTGACATGAACCCAAGATCCTGGTTGAGGCCGTCCTCATGTGTGCGGAACTTGGCTATCAGTCTCTGCTGAGCCACTCTGCGTTGTCGTGTGTCGTGAAGGCCGCCTTGGAAAACGCTTACCCGAAGATCAGAGGCCGAATGCCAGTGACCGCTGAAGTGTTCCCCTGGTGATTGTTGAGCGGTGTTCATTCATCCATTGTCGTAGCGTCTGCATGGTCTGCCCAATGTACCATGCCTCGAGACATCCTTTCCTGCAGTGTATCAGGTAGACAACGTTGGCCGAGTTGCAAGAGTATGTACCATGTACCTGGTGGATGGTGTTCTCACTCGAGATGATGGCATCCATGTCGATGATCCGGCACGTCTTGCAGAGGTTGCTGTGGCAGGGTTGTGTGGTGTCGTGGTCACTGTTCTCCTGAAGTCTGGGTAGTTTGCTGCGGACAATGGTCTGTTTGAGGTTGTGCGGTTGTTTGAAGGTAAGAAGTGGGGGTGTGCGGATGGTCTTGACGAGATGTTCGTCTTCATCAATGACATGTTGAAGGCTCCGGAGGAGATGTCGTAGCTTCGCCGCTCCGGGAAAGTAATGGACGACGAGTACTCTGTCCGCCGTGTCCCGTGTTTCTCTTCTGAGGAGGTCGATGCGGTTTTTCACCGTGGTGCGTCGGAACTGTCAATCGATGAGTCGAGCGTCATATCCTGTTCTTATGAGGGCATCTTTCAGCGTCTGGAGGTGTCTGTTGCGATCCTCCTCATCTGAGCAGACCCTGTGTATAGGGAGGGCTTGTGCGTAGGGGATGTCTTCTTTAACGTGTTTAGGATCGCAACAGACACCTCCAGACCCTGAAAGATGCCCTCATTAGAACCGGAAATAGCGTTCGACTCATCAATCGACAGTTCTGACGCGCCATGGCGAAAAACCTCACCGACCTCCTCAGAAGACAAACACGGGACATGGCGGACAGAGTACCCTTTGTCGTCCAGTTCAACTGCCATGTGACAGAGTAACAGCTCTGAGTTCAGCTCTGGAGGGAGAGAGCAAGAGCGAGAGAGAGAGTTAATAAGTGGGAATTATATTTATCTGAACAGCATTTCATGAGAATCATGTTTTATTCAGTTTGTTAAAATTTAGTTAACTTGTTCATCGTTAGTTAGATAAATAAGTTGTTAGTTGTTGACTTTGGACAGTGTCCGGGAGTTATTTTGATTTAACCACTAAAGGTTGCTGCAGAGCAGATGGTACCACTGCACTCACATTAACAGATTATGAGACGAGGCACTCTTCTTTGAATGGTTCGGTGTTAGTTCTCGCGTTGTGATACTTTCATATCCCTACTGGTCGAATAGGCTAGGACAATACTAGGCAAACTATAAATGCATCTGAAGAACTATTGCTAACTCTATAACTGATTTAACCCCATGATAATTGTCATTGAGAATGCTATATTAGCTGTGGACTTGAATAGCTACATACAGCTGCATTGAATCACAAATCCCTTTTCAAATCAGAAAATCATAAGGGAATGACGCAACTATTGCTACACCTCCCATATGCTTGGTTGCTAAGGAAGAGCAACACTTGATTACTTACACTTGATGACTTGTACGATCATAAAGATGGTTACAATGACTATTACAAAAATCACTATCCTTTATGCAATGTTCTTCCCCAATGAACCCATCCGTCCAATCATCCAACCCAGCACTGTTAAAGATGTTGGTTGTTTGATCCTCCCAACTTCCTTCCGAATGTGTGTAACCAAATCAGTTATGCTTTCTGAAGTGATCTTTGATCCAACTAAAGCAAAGTTCCACCTCTGGCTGCCAAGATAAAGTCTAAGGCCATCCGATTCTGTAAAGTAACAGTGCGCATTGCTACCACCTCATCATTAATCTCCATAAGGGCTGTGGCTTTGTCATTGGCAACTTGTTCTAAAATCAAAGTTAGGGCTTCAGTCTCGATAGATAGTCTTATATATGCATATGGGGGCATCATTATACCAAGGGCGTTGTCCAGTCCCACAGGAGCATTTCGCCTTCTGTCCACTGGAAGCATGATATGATAAATATATGGGACTACATATCCAAGGTTACATGACTCTTCCCATCCAAAAAGCAACCATGGGTAGGCATAATTTCCAAAAATCCAATAAGTACCATTGAGAGTCGAACAGGTGTGTATCCCCCTAAGCAATATGGAATGTTGCAGGATCGATCATTACTGTGTAGATTCAGACAGATTTGGCTGGTTACATATACTGAGCACTGAAACCGGCATACATAGAAACATAGAAACTAGAAGCAGGAATAGGCCATTCAGCCCTTCGCGACAGCTCCGCTATTCATTTTGACCATCAAGTTCAATATCCTGATCCTCTCTTCCTCACATATCCCTTGATCCCTTTAGCCGCAAGAGCGATATCTGATTTCTTCCTGGAATCACACAACGTTTCGGCCTCAAGTATATTCTGTGGTCGTGAATTCCACACATTCACCACCCTTTGGGTGAAGAAATTGCTCCTCACCTCAGTTCTTAAAGGTTTACCCCTTATCCTCAAACAATGACCCCTAGTTCTGGACTCCCCTACCATTGGGAGTATTCTTTCTGAACTGCCCTGTTCTCTAGAAACCTATAAAATTCTATTAGAATTTTATAGGTTTCTATGAGATCCCCTCTCACTCTTCTAAACTCCAGAGAATATAATCCTAACCGACATAGTCCCTGCTCATATGACAGACCTGCCATCCCAGGAATCAGCCTGGTAAACCTTCGCTGTACTCCCTCTATAGCAAGAATATTCTTCCTCAGATAAGGACGCCATAACTGTACACCATACTAGAGATGTGGCCTCACCAACACCCTATGCAGCAAAACATCCCTATTCCCGTACTCAAATACTATTGCTATGAAGGCCAAAATACCATTTGCCTTCTTTGCTGCCTGCTGCTCCTGTGTGCTTACTTTCAGTGACTGATGCACAAGGATTCCAAGGTCTCGCTGAGTATCGACCTCTCTCAATTTACACCCATTCAAGGAATAATCTGTCTTCCTGTTATCACTACCAAGCTGGATAACTTCACATTCATCCACATTACACTGCATCTGCCATGCAGATATCCACGCACTGAGCCTGTCCAAATCACACTGAAACATCTCTGTATCCTCCTCACAGCTCACCCTGACACCCAACCTTGTATCATCAGCAAATTTGGAGATAATATATTCAGTTCCCTCTTCCAAATCATTGATATATAATGTAAATAGTTGGGGTCCTAGCAGAGATCCCTGCGGAATCCCACTAATCAATGACTGCCAATCAGAAAAAGGCCCACTTATGCCAACTTTTTGCTTCCTATCCATCTCAAGACATTACCTGCAATCTCATGTGCTTTAACTTTACATAGTAGTCTGTCATGTGAGTTCAGCCTTCAACGCCATTATTCCCCTGAATCTCATCTCCAAACTCCATGACCTGGGCCTCGGCTCTTCCCTCTGAGATTGGATCCTGAACTTCCGAACCCACAGACCACAATCAATAAGGATAGGCAGCAACACCTCCTCCACATTCATCCTCAACATCAGTGCCCCACAAGGCTGTGTTCTCAGCCCCCAACTATATTTCTTATACACCTACGACTGTGTGGCCAAATCCCCCTCCAGCTATATTTTCAAGTTTGCTGATGACACCACCATAGTGGGTCGGATCTCAAACAATGATGAGACAGAGTACAGGAATTGTGTACAGTTTTGGTCACCTAGTTACAGGAAGGATGTAAATAAGGTTGAAAGAGTGCAGAGAAGGTTCACAAGGATGTTGCCGGGACTTGAGAGGCTGAGTTACAGAGAGAGATTGAATAGGTTGGGACTTTATTCCCTGGAGCGTAGAAGATTGAGGGGAGATTTGATAGAGGTGTACAAGATTTCGATGGGTATAGATAGAGTGAATGCAAGCAGGCTTTTTCCACTGAGGCCAGGGGAGAAAAAAACCAGAGGGCATGGGTTAAGGGTGAAAGGAGAAAAGTTTAAAGGGAATATTAGGGGGGGCTTCTTCACGCAGAGAGTGGTGGGAGTGTGGAATGAGCGACCGGATAAAGTGGTAAATGCGGGGTCACTTTTAACTTTTAAGAAAAACTTGGACGGATTCATGGATGAGAAGGGTGTGGAGGGATATGGTCCAAGTGCAGGTCAGTGGGACTAGGCAAAAAATGGTTCGGCACAGACTAGAAGGGCCAAAAGGCCTGTTTCTGAGCTGTAATTTTCTATGGTTCTATGGAATGAGATAGAGAATCTGGTGAACTGGTGCGGCAACAATAATCTCGCCATCAGTGTGAACAAAATGAAGGAGATTGTCATCGACTTCAGGAAGCGTAATGGAGAACATGCTCCTGTCTATATCAACGGGGACAAAGTAGAAAGGGTCGAGAGCTTCAGGTTTTCACGTGTCCAGATCACCAACAACCTGTCCTGGTTCCCCCATGCCGACACTATAGTTAAGAAAGCCCACCAACTCCTCGACTTCCTCAGAAGATGAAGGAAATTTGGCATGTCAGCTATGACTCTCACCAACTTTTACAGATGCACCATATAAAGTATACTTTCTGGTTGGATCACAGCTTGGTATGGCTCCTGCTCTACCCAAGACTGCAAGAAACTACAAAAGGCCATGAATAGAGCCCAGTCCATCACGCAAACCAGCCTCTCATCCATTGACTCTGTCGACACTTCCCGCTGCCTCGGCAAAGCAGCCAGCATAATTAAGGATGCCACGCACCCCGGACATTCTCTCTTCCACCTTCTTCCATCGGGAAAAAGATACAAAAGTCTGAGGTCATGTACCAACTGACTCAAGAACAGCTTCCCTGCTGCCATCAGACTTTTGAATGGGCTTACCAAGGAGTCTGGGAAGGGTTTTTTAAGCACGTGAAGTATAAAAGGTAGGCTGCAGTATACAGCGGGCAGTGTCGGGAGCGGGCAGTGGAGTGTGTGGGAAGCAGAGTGTGAGCTATAAGGACTTTGGTTCACAGGGCTTAGGCAGAAAGGGCGAGCAGGGGTGAGTTTAATTCATTTTTGCTGTTTCTACCTGGTACTGGCAAGGTATCTAGAGGGGATGGGTGTGCAGGCAGTGCTATGTTCCTCTTGCACTATGTTTGAGGTGAGGGACGACGACAGTGTCCCTGTTGATTACATCTGTGGGAAGTGCACCCATCTGCAGCTCCTCCAAAACCGTGTTAGGGAACTGGAGCTGGAGTTGGATGAACTTAGGATCATTAGGGACGCAGAGGTGGCCATAGACAGAAGCTTTAGGAATACAGTTACTCCGAGGAATGAAAACAGATGGGTGACGGTGAGAGGGGCTGGGAGGAAGCAGTCCGTGCAGGGATCCCCGGTGGCCGTTCCCCTTAGGAACAAGTATTCCGCTTTGGATACGGTTGAGGGGGATGACATACCAGTGGTGAGCCGCAGTGAGAGGATCTCCAGCACTGTGTCCGTCTCTGTGGCTCGGGAGGGTAAGGGGCAGAGCGGGAGGGCAATAGTTATTGGGGACTCGCTAGTTAGAGGGATAGATAGGAGGTTCTGTGGCAGCAAAAGAGACTCACGGATGGTATGTTGTCTACAGGATGCCAAGGTCCATGACATCTCAGACCGTGTTTTCTGGATTCTGAAGGGGGAGGGGAAACAGTCACAAGTCGTGGTACACATTGGTACCAATGACATAGGTAAGCGAAGGGACGGGGATTTAAAGCAGGAATTTCTGGAGCTGGGCTGGAAGCTGAGAGCCAAGACAAAACATGTGGTCATCTCTGGTATGTTGCCGGTGCCACGTGATAGCGAGTTGAGGAACAGGGAGAGAGTGCAGTTAAACATGTGGTTGCAGGGATGGTGTAGGAGGGAGGGTTTCAGATACGTGGATAATTGGAACACATTCTGGGGAAGGTGGGACCTGTACAAACTACTTTTAAACTAATTTGTCAGGGGAGTGGGAAAAGGAGTTGTAGTTCAGAAGTCAGTGAGGGTGGTGAGGTATTGGGGAAGGTATCAGGGTCAAGGGTGGGTACCGGTAGACAGGAAGGTGGGTTGAAGTGTGTCTACTTCAATGCAAGGAGCATCCGGAACAAGGTAGATGAACTTGGGGCGTGGATTGGTACTTGGGACTACGGTGTTGTGACCATTACGGAGACGTGGGTAGAACAAGGACAGGAATGGTTGTTGGACGTTCCGGGGTATAGATGTTTCACTAAGTGTAGGGAAGCTGGTAAAAGAGGTGGAGGAGTGGCATTGTTAATCAAGGACAGTCTAACGGCTGCGGAAAGGCACTTCGTGGGGGATCTGCACACTGAGGAAATATGGGCTGAGGTTAGAAATAGGAAAGGAGCGGTCACGTTGTTAGGAGTTTACTATAGGCCCCCAAATAGTAATAGAGATGTGGAGGAAGAAATTGCTAAGCAGATTATGGATATGTGTGGGGGTCACAGGGTAGTTGTCATGGGGGACTTTAACTTTCCAAATATTTATTGGAGCCTTTGTAGGTCAAATAGTTCGGATTGGGCAGTTTTTGTGCAGTGTGTGCAGGAGGGTTTCCTGACACAATATGTGGATAGGCCGACAAGAGGTGAGGCCACATTGGATTTGGTACTGGGAAATGAACCGGGCCAAGTGTTAGATTTGGTTGTGGGAGAGCACTTTGGAGATAGTGACCACAATTCGGTGTCTTTTGTTATTGCAATGGAGAGGGATAGGGCCGTACGGCAGGGCAAGGTTTACAATTGGGGGAGAGGTAATTATGATGCGATTAGGCAAGAATTAGGGGGCATAAGTTGAAAACAGAAACTGTCAGAGAAAGGAACTAATGAAAAGTGGAACTTTTTCAAGGAACAAATACTGGATGTCCTTGATAGGTATGTCCCTGTCAGGCAGGGAGGAAATGGCCGAGGGAGGGAACCATGGTTCACGAAAGAGGTGGAATGTCTTGTGAAATGGAAGAGGGAAGCTTATGTAGGGATGAGGAAACAAGGTTCAGATGGCTCGATTGAGGGTTACAAGTTAGCAAGGAAAGAGCTGAAAAAGGGGCTTAGAATAGCTAGGAGGGGACACGAGAAGTCCTTGGCGGGTCGGATCAAGGAAAACCCCAAGGCTTTTTACTCTTATGTGAGGAATAAAAGAATGACCAGGGTGAGGTTAGGGCCGGTCAAGCACAGTAGTGGGAACTTGTGTATGGAGTCAGTAGAGATAGGCGAGGTGATGAATGAATACTTTTCTTCAGTGTTCACCAAGGAGAGGGGCCATGTTTTTGAGGAAGAGAAGGCGTTACAGGCTAATAGGCTGGAGGAAATAGATGTTCGGAGGGAGGATGTCCTGGCAGTTTTGAATAAACTGAAGGTCAATAAGTCCCCTGGGCCTGATGAAATGTATCCTAGGATTCTTTGAAAGGCAAGGGATGAGATTGCAAAGCCTTTGGCTTTGATCTTTGGGTCCTCGCTGTCCACGTGGATGGTGCCAGAAGACTGGAGAATGGCGAATGTTGTTCCTCTGTTTAAGAAAGGGAATAGAAATGACCCTGGTAATTATACACCGGTTAGTCTTACTTCGGTGGTTGGTAAATTGATGGAAAAGGTCCTTAGAGATGGGATTTACGACCATTTAGAAAGATGCAGATTAATCCGGGATAGTCAGCACGGATTCGTGAAGGGCAAGTCGTGCCTCACAAATTTGACAGAATTTTTTGAGGAGGTAACTAAGTGTGTTGATGAAGGTAGGGCAGTTGATGTCATATACATGGATTTTAGTAAGGCGTTTGATAAGGTCCCCCATGGTCGGCTTATGATGAAAGTGAGGAGGTGTGGGATAGAGGGAAAGTTGGCCGATTGGATAGGTAACTGGCTGTCTGATCGAAGACAGAGGGTGGTGGTGGATGGAAAATTTTCGGATTGGAGGCAGGTTGCTAGCGGAGTGCCGCAGGGGTCAGTGCTTGGCCCTCTGCTCTTTGTGATTTTTATTAATGACTTAGAGGAGGGGGCTGAAGGGTGGATCAGTAAATTTGCTGATGACACCAAGATTGGTGGAGTAGTGGATGAGGTGGAGGGCTGTTGTAGGCTGCAAAGAGACATAGCTGGGCTGAAAAATGGCAAATGGAGTTTAACCCTGATAAATGTGAGGTGATTCATTTTGGTAGGACTAATTTAAATGTGGATTACAGGGTCAAAGGTAGGGTTCTGAAGACTGTGGAGGAACAGAGAGATCTTGGGGTTCATATCCACAGATCTCGAAAGGTTGCCACTCAAGTGGATAGAGCTGTGAAGAAGGCCTATAGTGTGTTAGCTTTTATTAATAGGGGGTTGGAGTTTAAGAGCCGTGGGGTTATGTTGCAATTGTACAGGACCTTGGTGAGACCACATTTGGAATATTGTGTGCAGTTCTGGTCACCTCACTATAAGAAGGATGTGGAAGCGCTGGAAAGAGTGCAGAGAAGATTTACCAGGATGCTGCCTGGTTTGGAGGGTAGGTCTTATGAGGAAAGGTTGAGGGAGCTAGGGCTGTTCTCTCTGGAGCAGAGGAGGCTGAGGGGAGACTTAATAGAGGTTTATAAAATGATGAAGCGGATAGATGGAGTGAACATTCAAAGACTATTTCCTCGGGTAGATGGAGCTATTACAAGGGGGCATAACTATAGGGTCCATGGTGGGAGATACAGGAAGGATATCAGAGGTAGGTTCTTTACGCAGAGAGTGGTTGGGGTGTGGAATGGACTGCCTGCAGTGATAGTGGAGTCAGACACTTTAGGAACATTTAAGCGGTTATTGGATAGGCACATGGAGCACACCAGGATGATAGGGAGTGGGATAGCTTGATCTGGGTTTCAGATAAAGCTCGGCACAACATCGTGGGCCGAAGGGCCTGTTCTGTGCTGTCCTGTTCTATGTTCTATGTTACCTTGCATTAAGTTGATCTTTTTCTACACCTTAGCTACGACTGTTACACTACATTCTGCACTGTCTTAGAAACATAGAAACATAGAAAACTACAGCACAAAACAGGCCCTTCAGCCCCACAAGTTGTGCCGAACATATCCCTTTTAGGCCTACCTTTATCCCTTCTAGACCTACCTATAACCCTCCATCCTATTAAGTCCCATGTACTCATCCAGGAGTCTCTTAAAAAACCCTATTGAGTTTGCCTCCACCAGCACTGACGGCAGCCGATTCCACTCGCCCACCACACTCTGTGTGAAAAATGTCCCCCTAACATTTCCCCTGTACCTACCTCATAGCACCTTAAACCTGTGTCCTCTCGTAGCAGCCATTTCCACCCTGGGAAAAAGCCTCTGAGAGTCCACCCGATCTATGCCTCTCAACATCTTATATACCTCCATTAGGTCTCCTCTCCTCCTACGTCTCTCCAAGGAGAAAAGACCGAGCTCCCTCAGCCTATCCTCATAAGGCATGCCACTCAATCCAGGCAACATCCTTGTAAATCTCCTCTGCACCCTTTCAATCTTTTCCACATCCTTCCTGTAATGAGGTGACCAGAACAGAGCACAGTACCCCAAGTGGGGTCTGACGAGGGTCTTATACAGCTGCATCATTATCCCCGGGCTCCTAAACTCAATCACTCGATTGATAAAGGCCAGCACACCATACGCCTTCTTAACCACCTCCTCCACCTGTGGGGCCGATTTTAGAGTCCTATGGACCCGGACCCCAAGTTCCACCTGATCCTCTACAGTACTAAGAGTCTTTCCCTTTATATTGTTCTCCTTCATCCCATTAGACCTACCAAAATGGACTACGACGCATTTATCTGGGTTGAAGTCCATCTGCCACTTCTCCGCCCAGTCTTGCATCCTATCTATGTCCCTCTGTAACTTCCGACATCCCTCCAGACTATCCACAACCCCACCAACCTTCGTGTCATCGGCAAACTTACCAACCCATCCCTCCACTTCCTCATCCAGGTCATTTATGAAAATAATAAACAGCAAGGGTCCCAGAACAAATCCCTGGGGCACACCACTGGTGACCGACCTCCAATTAGAAAAAGACCCATCTATACACACTCTCTGCCTCCTTTGGGCAAGCCAGTTCTGGATCCAGGGCAGCAGCCCCTTGGATCCCATGCCCTCTCACTTTTTCTAGAAGCCTTGCATGGGGACCTTATCGAACACCTTGCTAAAATCCATATAAACCACATCTACCGCTTTCCCTTCGTCAATGTGTTTAGTCACATTTTCGAAGAACTCCACCCGGCTCGTAAGGCACGATCTGGCTTTGACAAAGCCATGCTGAGTATTCTTGAGCATACTAAACCTCTCTAAATGCTCATAAATCTTGTCCCTCAGGATCTTCTCCATCAGCTTACCAACCACTGAGGTTAGACTCACCGGTCAGTAATTTCCTGGGCTATTCCTATTCCCTTTCTTGAAAATAGGAACCAGATCCGCAATCCTCTAATCCTCCGGCACCTCTCCCGTCTCCATCTTGTTTCTTTCTCTGTGAACAGTATGCTTTGTCTGTATGGTGTGCAAGAAACAATACTTTTCACTGTATGTTAGTACATGTGAAAATAATAAATCAAATCAAACCTTGTCGAAAGCCTTCTGAAAGTCTAAATAAACCACATCCACTGGTTCTCCTCAGTAAACACAAATAGTTCCATCCTCAGAAACTTCTAATAGATTCATCAAGCATGATTTCCCTTCTGTAAATCCGTGCTGACTTTGTCTTATTTTACCACTGCCGTCCAAATGCCAAAATCATTGATAATAGACTCTAGCAACTTCCCCAGTACCGAAGTTAGGCTCACTGGTCTATAGTTCCCTGTATCCTTTCTACCTCCCTATTCCAGAGTCCAAAGAATTATGGAAAATAACCATCAATCGATCTACTATTTCCAGAGCCACTTCCTTAAGTATTCTGGGATGAAGATTATCAGGACCTGGAGATGTATCTTCAATCCCATCGAATTCTCCAAAACAATTTATCTACTCATGCTGATTTCCTTCAGCTCCTCACTAAAACATGTTTCTCTCAGCACTTCCAGTATATTATTCATATCTTCATTTGTGAAGACTGAAGCAAAGTATAAATTTAATTCCTCAGCCATTTCTGTGTTTCCCCGTTATGAACTCTCCCGGCTCTGACTGTAAAGGACCTACATTCATTTTTGTCAATCTTTTTCTCTTTATATATCGAGAGAAATGTTTACAGTCGGTTTTTATATTCCCTGCTAGCTTACTTTCATACTCCATTTTTTCCCTTCTTAATCAATCCCTTGATCCTCTTTTGCTGAATTTTAAACCGCTCCCAAACCTCGGGCCGATTGCTTTTTCTTGCCAATTTACATGCTTCTTCCTTGAACCTGATACTCTTTCTAATTTCCATTGTAATCCATGGTTTGGCCACAATTCCCTTACCACCCTTGCGCCAAACAGGAATTAACAACTTCTGGAGTTCACCTAATCATTCTTTAAATGGCTGCCATTGCCTGTCCACTGTCTTTAATTTCAGTAATGTTTCCCAATTCGTCATGGCCAATTCATGCCTCATACCATCATAGTTCCCTTTAGAGAGATGCAGGATCTTGGTCTCAGAATCAATTACATCATTATCCACCTTTACTAAGAATTCTACCACATTATGGTCGCTCGTTCCCAAGAGTTTTCTCACAACTAGATTGCCAACTCATGCTTTCTCATTGCACAACACAGTCCAAGATGGCCTGCTCCCTTGGTTCCTCGACATATTGCTCCAGAAAACCATCACATATGCACTTCAGGAATTCCTCTTCTATTGTACTGTGACTAACTTGACTCTCCCAATCTATATGCAGATCATAGTCACCCATAATCGCAGATACTCCTTTAACACATGCATCAGTCTAATGCTTTTTCCAACATTACCCTGCACTTTGGTGTTTTGTATACCACCGCAACCAATGTTTTTTTGCCTCTTGGTGTTTCTTTACTTGACGCATACATATTCCACATCATCTATCCTAATATCTTTCCTCAATATCATATCAATATTATCTTTAATCAACAGTGCAACTCCATCACCTTTTCCTTTCCGTTCATCCTTCCGAAACAGTGAATAGCTCTCAATGTTTAGTTCCCATCGTTGCTCACTTGGAGCCACATCCCTGTAATGCCAGCTATATCATACCCCTTTACATGTATGTGTGCCACTAATTCATCCATTTTGTTTTGAACGCTCCAAGCGTTCAGGTACAAAACTTAAGGTGGGCACTTTGAATATTTTTTTTCCCTTTACCATTTTTTACTCAGTCCTTATCTGACCTTGAATTCTCTGCCGATCACTTTCCATATTCTCCTTACTGTCTTATCCTCTTGTTCTTAATTCCCCCTGCTCTGAATCCTTGCAAAGGTTCCTGTCCTCGGCCATATTAGTTTAAACCCTCCCCAACCACTCCAATAAGTAGCCCCCGCCCCAACAGAAATCATTCCCAATCCTGCCCTAGGAATCTGAAACCCTCCCCCTCGCACCATCTTTTCAGCCATGTTTTCATCAGGTGTTTTTTTTTATTCATTCATGTGACATGAATGTCGCTAGTTGGTCAGTATTTATTGCCCATCCCTAGATGCCCGAGAGCAATTGAGAGTCAACCACATTGCTGTGCTCTGGAATCACATGTAGGCCAGACCGGGTAAGGACAGGCAATTTCCTTCCCAAAAGGGCATTAGTCAACCAGATGGGTTTTCCGACAATCGACAATGGTTTCATGGTCATCAGCAGATTCTTAATTCCGGATTTTCTTTTATTGAATTCAAATTTCACCATCTGCCGTGGTGGGATTTGGACTCAGGTCCCCAGAACATTAGCTGAGTTTCTGGATTAATAGTCCAGCGATAATACCCCTAGGCCATCGCCTTCCCTTTGTATCCTACTGTTTCAACTCTGGCTCGCACGTGACACAGTTAGTAATCCTGAGATCACTATCTAAGGGGCGGCACGGTAGCATAGTGGTTAGCACTGCTGCTTCACAGCTCCAGGGGCCTGGGTTCGATTCCTGGCTTGGGTCACTGTCTGTGTGGAGTTTGCACATTCTCCTCGTGTCTGCGTGGGTTTCCTCCGGGTGCTCCAGTTTCCTCCCACAGTCCAAAGATGTGCGGGTTAGGTTGATTGGCCATGCTAAAAATTGTCCTTAGTGTCCTGAGATGCGTAGGTTAGAGGGATTAGTGGGTAAATATGTAGGGATATGGGGGTAGGGCCTGGGTCGGATTGTGGTCGGTGCAGACCCGATGGGCTGAATGGCCTCTTTCTGTACTGTAGGGTTTCTATGATTTTTTCTATGATCTTTGAGGTCATACCTTTCAGCTTGCTTCCTAGCTCCCTATATTCTGCTTTTAGGACCTCATCCTTTTTTTACCTGTGTCGTTTTTACCAACGTGTACTACGACCACTAGCTATTCACCCTCCCCCTTCAGAATGTCCTGCAGCCACTCCAAGACATTCTTGACCCTAGCACCAGGGAGGCAACATACCATCCTGGAGTCTCGTATGCGGCCACAGAAACGCCTATTTATTCCCCTTACAATTGAATCCCTTAGAACTATTGCATTCCCAGACTTTTTATTCCTCCCCTCTGCAGCAGAATCAACTGTGGTGCAACAGATTTGGCTGTTGCTGTTTTCTCCTGAAAGGCCATTCCCCTCAATAATATCGAAAGCGGTATATCTGTTTTGCAGGGGAACTGCCACAGGATATTCCTGCACTGCCTGCCTATCTCTCTTGCTCTGCCTGGTGATCATCCATTCTCTTCCTGCCTGTGGAGTCTGAGCCTGTGACGTGATCACCTCTCTATACATGCTATCCACGATGCTCTGCAGTATCCCCAGCCGTCGCTCCATCTCCAAGCTGCAGCTGGAGACACTTCCTATATACATGCTGGCCTTGGGCTGGAAATGCTCCCAGCTTCCCACATAGAGCACGAAGAGTAGACCATGGCTTGGAGCTCTCCTTTCATGTCTTACCCCTTTAAATTAAACTTTCGAAAGATGTTTTTTTTCAATTATATCCAATTCTCTAGGGCTCTCCTTTCCTGCTCCTTGTTACTACCGAATATAACCTTTACAAACATTTAACCACAGAAATTACCTCTGAAACTGCAAGTGATCATTATTAAATACTTACTTGACCTTTCTACTTAACAATCAGCCCTTACCCTTGCTTCCTCTACTATTGCGGCAGGGCAAGACAACACCTTGCTTTTACCTCCTCACAGTGCCCTTTTTTGGTTAGAGGGGGATGGAGGGAGGGAAATATTTATGCAGTGTTTCAGGCTTAATCTTTTTTTAAAAAATATACTTTATTTGTAAATACGCTGAAATAAACCATTACAGAAACAACATTTCCAATCATTACAAACAGGGCAAAAAACAGTCATATTGATGCGCTATCAATAAGGCGAAAGACTACCGGTGTGCCAATACAAGTGTAGGCTTTTATTCACAACAGAATCAGGAGCAGATCCCAACAAATAACCAGCCTGGACTGAACAAGGGGGAGGAGACAGCCACCTTTATACTAGGTGCCGAGGGAAGGAACCAAACTGGAAGGGGGTGTGCCCAGGTATGACAAACACACACAACGGTGGTCCATATAGGACAAAGGCACAACTGAGGTCCACCACACATATTTACAATATTTTGTGGTGCTCAGCTCCCAGACATTACAGTTCAGTTCTTCAACAAACTATATGCATTCCTCACATTTCACTGTGTGCTGTTTTTACAGAGTTGCCCATAGTTACAGTCCGAGGGTTTTTTTTACAGTTACTGGGCCTCTAGGTCTGCCTTGGTTGAGAGGCTTTAAACGGTGGCCTTTTCCCATCGTGCCTTTGCGGTGGCTGCCCCAAGCTTGAGAGCGTCCCTCAGCATGTAGTCCTGGACCTTGGAGTGTGCCAGTCTGCAACACTTGGTCGAGGACATATCTTTCCACTGGAAGATCAGCAAGTTTCAGGCAGACCAAAGAGTTGATGACCCTTCACCGAGTTGATGAGCCTCCAGCAGCAGTTGATATTTGTCTCGGTGTGCGTACCTGGATACAGCCCATAGAGCACAGAGTCCTGCGTCACCGAGCTGCTCAAGATGAACCTTGACAAATACCACTGCATCTCCCTCCAGACCTTCTTTGCAAAGGCACATTCCACAAGGAGGTGTGCAACCGTCTCATTGCCCCAGCAGCTGCTTCGAGGCAGCATGCAGTAGTGTTGAGACATCAGGAGTGTATGAAGGATCTGACAGGGAGTGACCTTCTCACCACCAGCCAAGCCAGGTCTTGGTGCTTGTTTCAGAGTTCTAGTGATGAGGCATTCTGCCAGATGACACTGACAGTCTGCTCAGGAAACCATCCGACAGGATCCATCATCTCCTTTTCCCTTAGGGCCTCGAGGACATTACATGCTGACCACTGCTTGATTGCCATGTGGTCAAAGGTGTTTCTGGAAATATTTCTCCATGAAGGTCTGGTGCTGCGGTACAGTCCAACTCCTTGATATTTCCGCGGCAGTGTGGCCAGACCCATCCTCCACAACACTTGGAACAGGTAGTCAGCATGTTAGCGTACCGAGGATCTACACACATCTTGATGCAGCCCCACACAAAGGTGGCCATCAGGATAAGGGTGGTGTTGGGAACATTTTTCCCTCCATTCTCCAGGGATTTATACATTGTTTCCCTCCAGACACGGATCCATCTTAGATCTCCAGATAAGTTTGAAGATGGCCTGGGTGACTGCTGCTGCGCAGGATTTGGGAATTGGCCAGACCTGCGCTACATACAATAAAACGGACAATACCTCACACTGGATGACCAGGCTTTTGCTGGTGATAGAGAGGGAGCATTGCTCCCACAAGCCCAATTTCTGCCTTACTTTGCCGATGTGCTCTTCCCAGTTTTTGGCGCATGCCCCCACTGCTCCAAGCCATATCCCAGCACCTTAAGATAGTCTGCCCTGACGGCGAAAGGGACAAAGGATCGATCAGTCCAGTTCCTGAAGAACATAGCTTCGCTCTTTCCCCAGTTGACTTTGGCTCCCGAGGCCAGCTCGAACTGCTCACAGACTTGGAGGAGCCTGTGAACAGACGGCAGGTCCAAGCAGAAGACAGCCACTTCATCCATGTACAGGGAAGCTTTGACCTGCATACCTCCGCTGCCTGGGATGGTAACCCCTTTGATGCCTGGGTCCTTTCTGAGGGCCTCGGCAAAGGGTTCAATGCAACACACAAAAAGGAGGGAGGAGAGAGGGCAGCCCTGCCTGACTCCAAACCCGATCTGAATGCTATCTGATTCCCACCCATTGATTGAGACGGCGCTACTGATATCTGTGTAGAGCAGTTGGATCCAATTGCAGATTCCCTCCCCAAAACCCATTTTGGAGAGCACATCCATCATGTAGGTGTGTGATATTCTGTCAAACGTCTTCTCCTGGTCTAGACTGATGAGGCAGGTGTCCACCTGCCTGTCCTGCATAGAGGCAATCCTATCCTTGAGTAGCGCGAGGCTATCAGAGATCTTCCTGCCGGATACAGCACAGGTTTGATCAGGATGGATCACTGACCCCAGAGCAGACTTGACCCTGTTGGTGATGACCTTGGCTAGAATTTTGTAGTCTACGTTCAACAGTGAAATGGGTCGCCAATTTCTAATTTCTTCCCTTTCCCCCTTCTGCTTGTAGATTAGGGTAATGATGCCTTTCCTCATGGATTCTGAGATGCTGCCTTCCAGAAGCATACTCTCGTGTACTTCCAGCAGGTCCAGGCCCGTCAACTCCCACAACGCCGAGTAAAACTCAGCCAGTAAGCCATCACTTCTGGGAGTTTTACCCTTCCAAAAGGACTCGACGGCCTTTGGCAGCTCATCCAGAGATAACGGTCTGTCCAGGCTCTCCCGCTTGCCGTCGTCTAAGACTTCCATGATAGACGACAGGAAAGACTGAGAAATGCTGTCTGTTGGCGTCAGGTCATACAGTCTGCCAACCAGAGCGTTGGAGACTCAAAAAAGGGTTTCACGGTTCTCCAACCCCGGTAAACCCTTTTGAGTTCCTTGAGGTTCTCTGGGGTCAAAAGTTCTACATTTAGCTTCTAGGACCCCCTGCCCACTTTCTGGTTTTCCTCTAGGTGTGGAGATGCCGGAGTTAGACTGGGGCAAACACAGTAAGAAGTCTCACAACACCAGTTTAAAGTCCAACAGGTTTATTTGGTAGCAAACGCCACTAGCGTTCAGAGCGCTGCTCCTTCGTCAGGTGAGTGGGAGATCTGCTCACAAACAGGGCATATAAAGACACAAACTCAATTTACAGAATAATGACTGGAATGCGAGTCATAACAGCTAATCAAGTCTTAAAGGTACAGACAATGTGAGTGGAGAGAGCATTAAGCACAGGTTAAAGAGATGTGTATTGTCTCCAGACAGGACAGTTGGTGAGATTTTGCAAGTCCAGGCAAGTTGTGGGGGTTACAGATAGTGTGACATGAACCCAAGATCCTGGTTGAGGCCGTCCTCATGTGTGCGGAACTTGGCTATCAGTCTCTGCTCAGCGACTCTGCGTTGTCGTGTGAAGGCCACCCTGGAGAAAGCTTACCCGAAGATCAGAGGCCGAATGTCCGTGACCGCTGAAGTGTTCCCCAACAGGAAAAGAACAGTCTTGCCTGGTGATTGTCGAGCGGTGTTCATTCATCCGTTGTCGTAGCGTCTGCATGGTTTCCCCAATGTACCATGCCTCGGGACATCCTTTCCTGCAGCGTATCAGATAGACAACGTTGGCCGGGTTGCAAGAGTATGTACCGTGTACCTGGTGGATTGTGTTCTCACGTGAGATGATGGCATCCGTGTCGATGATCCGGCACGTCTTGCAGAGGTTGCTGTGGCAGGGTTGTGTGGTGTCGTGGTCGCTGTCCTCCTGAAGGCTGGGTAGTTTGCTGCGGACAATGGTCTGTTTGAGGTTGTGCGGTTGTTTGAAGGCAAGAAGTGAGGGTGTGGGGATGGCCTTGGCGAGATGTTCGTCTTCATCAATGATATGTTGAAGGCTCCAGAGGAGATGTCGTAGCTTCTCCGCTCCGGGGAAGTACTGGACGACGAAGGCTACTCTGTCCACCGTGTCCTGTGTTTGTCTTCTGAGGAGGTCGGTGCGGTTTTACGCTGTGGCGCGTCGGAATTGTCGATCGATGAGTCGAGCGCCATATCCTGTTCTTATGAGGACATCTTTCAGCGAATGGAGATATCTGTTGTGATCCTCCTCATCCGAGCAGATCCTGTGTATACGGAGGGCTTGTCCGTAGGGGATGGCTTCTTTAATGTGTTTAGGGTGGAAGCTGGAGAAGTGGAGCATCGTGAGGTTATCCGTGGGCTTGCGGTACAGTGAGGTGCTGAGGTGACCATCCTTAATGGAGATGCGTGTGTCCAAGAATGCAACCGATTCCGGAGAGTCATCCATGGCGAGTTTGATGGTGGGATGGAACTTGTTGATGTCATCATATAGTTGTTTCAGTGATTGTTCACCACGAGTCCAAAGGAAGAAAATGTCATCGATGTATCTAGTGTATAGCATCGGTTGAAGGTCCTGTGCGGTGAAGAAGTCTTGTTCGAACCTGTGCATGAAGATGTTGGCATATTGAGGTGCGAATTTGGCCCCCATTGCTGTTCCGTGTGTCTGGATGAAGAACTGGTTGTTGAAGGTGAAGACATTGTGGTCCAGGATGAAGCGGATGAGTTGTAAAATTGCATCTGGAAACTGGCATTTGTCGGTGTTTTGTACTGAGGCAGCTGCAGCAATGCCATCATCGTGGGGGATGCTGGTGTAGAGTGCCGAGACATCCATTGTGACGAGGAGTGCTCCTGGCTCAACTGCTCCATGTGTGCTGAGTTTCTGTAGGAAGACCGTAGTGTCGTGACAAAAGCTGGGGGTTCTTTGTACAATGGGTTTCAGGATGCCCTCGACATAGCCGGAGAGGTTCTCGCACAGAGTCCCATTGCCCGATACGATGTGACGGCCGGTGTGTTTGCCTTGTGTATCTTCGGGAGGCAGTAGAGATCTCCAATGTGGGGAGTACGTGGGATGATGGCATTGCTGCAACTGCCTCAGTACTTAACGCCGACAACTGCCAGTTTCCAGATGCAATTTTACAACTCATCCGCTTCATCCTGGACCACAATGTCTTCACCTTCAATAACCAGTTCTTCATCCAGACACACGGAACGGCAATGGGGACCAAATTCGCACCTCAATATGCCAACATCTTCATGCACAGGTTCGAACAAGACTTCTTCACCGCACAGGACCTTCAACCGATGCTATACACTAGATACATCAATGACATTTTCTTCCTTTGGACTCGTGGTGAACAATCACTGAAACAACTATATGATGACATCAACAAGTTCCATCCCACCATCAGACTCACCATGGACTACTCTCTGGAATCGGTTGCATTCTTGGACACACGCATCTCCATTAAGGACGGTCACCTCAGCACCTCACTGTACCGCAAGCACACGGATAACCTCACGATGCTTCACTTCTCCAGCTTCCACCCTAAACACGTTAAAGAAGCCATCATCTATGGACAAGCCCTCCATATACACAGGATCTGCTCGGATGAGCAGGATTGCAACAGACACCTCCAGACGCTGAAAGATGCCCTCATAAGAACAGGATATGGCGCTCGACTCATCGATCGACAGTTCCGACGCGCCACAGCAAAAAACCGCACCGACCTCCTCAGAAGACAAACACGGGACACGGTGGACAGAGTACCCTTCGTCGTCCAGTAGTTCCCCAGAGTGGAGAAGCTACGACATCTCCTCCGGAGCCTTCAACATGTCATTGATGAAGATGAACATCTCGCCAAGGCCATCCCCACACCCCCACTTCTTGCCTTCAAACAACTGCACAACCTCAAACAGACCATTGTCCGCAGCAAACTACCCAGCCTTCAGGAGAACAGTGACCACGACACCACACAACCCTGCCACAGCAACCTCTGCAAGACGAGCCGGATCATCGACACGGATGCCATCATCTCACGTGAGAATACCATCCACCTGGTACACGGTACATACTCTTGCAACTCGGCCAACATTGTCTCCCTGATACGCAGCAGGAAAGGATGTCCCGAGGCATGGTACATTGGGGAAACCATGCAGACCCTACAACAACGGATGAATGAACACCGCTCGACAATCACCAGGCAAGACTGTTCTCTTCCTGTTGGGGAACACTTCAGCGGTCACGGACATTCGACCTCTGATCTTCGGGTACGCGTTCTCCAGGGCGGCCTTCACACGACAACGCAGAGTCGCTGAGCAGAGACTGATAGCCAAGTTCCGCACACATGAGGACGGCCTCAACCGGGATCTTGGGTTCATGTCACACTATCTGTAACCCCCACGACTTGCCTGGACTTGCAAAGTCTCACTAACTGTCCTGTCTGGAGACAATACACATCTCTTTAACCTGTGCTTAATGCTCTCTCCACTCACATTGTCTGTACCTTTAAGACTTGATTAGCTGTTTTGACTCGCATTCCAACCATTATTCTGTAAATTGAGTTTGTGTCTTTGTATGCCCTGTTTGTGAACAGATCTCCCACTCACCTGACGAAGGAGCAGCGCTCCGAAAGCTCGTGGCGTTTGCTACCAAATAAACCTGTTGGACTTTAACCTGGTGTTGTGAGACTTCTTACTGTGTTTCCTCTCGGTAACAGTTGGTCAGTAGGAGGCAGTGGTCAGAGAAGAACACCGGGTTGACATCAGTGGACCTGACCATGAGCGCGTGGGATACAAACAGGAAATCAATTCTAGAGCAGACAGACAGGCTTAATCACTCTTTGACAGCTTCCATTTTTCACTTCTCGGTAAATGTTGCTTTGAAAATCCGAGGGCATCTTGTTCAGATTCTCTTGATGGAAATTGTGACTTGGACAGAGATGCACATTTTCATGCAAACTGCCAATCAGCTGCAACAACGTGCTGCCCTCTGCTGGATATTGTTTTCTCTTGAAAATCTGAAGGTGTCAAGTTCAGGTCCTCTTTTTTGGAAAGGGTAACTTGGCCAAAGATGCAAATATTCACACCAGCAGTCAATCAGCTTCAGCGCTCAGCTGTCCTTGCACTACTTGCACTCTACTTGCACCCAAACTATCTCCATGATTCTCAACACACAGTATTCCTTGCGGCTCCAATTCCACATCATTCAGAATAAGACTAGGTGCCAGACTAAATGTATTAAAAACAGGGAAATACCTATTCCTGTCTCCTGGCCCACCTGTACAAAACCTATTTCTATACAAGTCTACTCTATCACATTCCCTGGTAAACTCTACTGCTATCGCCCACTGACCTCTGAAAGACTGAGTAAGCTGATCCCGCACAATTAAATCTGTCTATGATAAAGGTGCAAAGGTATCAACATGTATAGGAATGTGTGAACATACCCAACATTTAGATATATTAACAGTTTTAGTATAAATATATGCAGATACAGATAAGTATAAGCACGCAGTTCTCGATGGACTGTCTGTATTAAACACAGTAAACTCAAAAGCAAAAAAGCAGAATCATTTACAATCATTTTGATAATTTGCAATTAATGATTTTGATATCTCCTTGAGTATTTCCCAGTCACTGGTTTATATCAAAAAGATAGCATTCATACACAATTTCACGCCAAACTTGATCCAGCGTCACAAGGCTTGACATTCAGGTCTTGGGATTTGGTTGTAGGTTATCCTTCTTTCACCTGACCTGAACTGCCTGGATATCTTGGAGCTCAATAATCTGTGAACGAGAACAGGCTGCCTTTCAGCCTTGAAGCTAAAAGTTATAAAATCAACATATTAAATTATTTGCATGTCTTACCTAATAATTCCCTATACTATAAACTTATCTGATCAGACATTTATTTACAAATCTGAATTATCCCGTATCATCAATGATGTGGCAATTTATTCACTGACTGGGTCAATCTCAACCCACTGGGCTGCTCATTCAGATATGGTTTTAACTGAGACCAGTGTCTCCATCGTGGACCAGACTTCTCGTCAACTAAGGCACATGACTGTCCGGTGACTAATAATGTAAAAGGGTCTTCCCAACTGACTCCTAAACTTTTCTTGTCAGTCATGAGTTTTAACATTATCTTATCCCCTGGTGTAGGTAATTTAGGAGGATTCTCCTCTGCCAATATTCTCCAATCTTTCTGCTGCTGTTAATTGATTATTTGTTGTTTAAGAGAACATAGACAGTCCACTAAGTCCCTCATACACTTGTACACTGCTTGTCGGCCTACCACTAATTCTCATCTTCCTGTTATCACATCTTCTGCAACCTGCATTGCCCGACCAGTTCATCTGTTCAAAAGGTGTTAACTCTGTTCCTCTGGAAGGAGTGGCTCTATGTCGTAACATTCTTGCAGGCAAGGCCTGGACCCAATTGCTTCCTTCATCCAGAATGGCTTTGGCTAAGCTGTATTTCAGTGTTCTGTTCATTCGTTCTACCATTCCTGAACTCTGGGGGTGGTATAAGTTCATAAGATATAGTAGCAGAATTAGGATCGATTCTGCTCCGCCATTCGATCATGGCTGATATGCTCCTCATCCCCATTTTCCTGCCTTCTCCCCATAACCCTTCAACCTGTTACCAATTAAAAATATGTCTAACTCCTCCTTAAATTGATTCACTGTCCCAGCATCCACCTCACTTTGGGGTAGCAAATTCAACAAATTCATAACCCTTTGTGAGAAGTAGTTTCTCCTCAACTCTGTTTTAAATTTGCTATCCCTTATCTTAAGACTACGACTTCTCATCCTAGAATGCCCCACAAGAGGAAGCATCTACTTTATCCATACCTTTTATCATCTTGTATACCTCAATTTGATCTCCCCTCATTCTTCTAAATTCCAGAGAGTGTACATAAGAACATAAGAAATAGGAGCAGGAGTAGGCCATCTAGCCCCTCGAGCCTGCCCCGCAATTCAATAAGTTCATGGCTGACCTGAAGTGGATCAGTTCCACTTACCCGCCTGATCCCCATAACCCCTAATTCCCTTACCGATCAGGAATCCATCTATCCGTGATTTAAACATATTCAACGAGGTAGCCTCCACCACTTCAGTGGGCAGAGAATTCCAGAGATTCACCACCCTCTGAGAGAAGAAGTTCCTCCTCAACTCTGTCCTAAACTGACCCCCCTTTATTTTGAGGCTGTGCCCTCTAGTTCTAGTTTCCTTTCTAAGTGGAAAGAATCTCTCCATCTCTACCCTATCCAGCCCCTTCATTATCTTATAGGTCTCTATAAGATCCCCCCTCAGCCTTCTAAATTCCAACGAATACAATGTAGGCCTAAACTGTTCAATCACTTCATACGACAAAGCGCTCATCTCTGGAATCAATCTCGTGAACCTCCACCGAACTGCTTCCAATGTCACTACATCTTTCCTCAAATAAGGGGACCAAAACTGTGCACAATACTACAGGTGAGGTCTCGCCAATGCCTTGTCCAGTTGCAATAATACTTCCTTACCTTTATATTCTATTCCTTTAGCTATAAATGCCAACATTCCATTTGCTTTTGTTAAACTCCATTTGCCACATTTTGGTCCACTCTCCTAACCTATCTATATCCATTTGTAAGATTCTGATTTCCTCATTGCAACTTACCGTTCCGCTGCCTATTTTTGTGTCATCTGCAAATTTGGCTATGTATCTTTCTATCTCTGTATCTAAGTCGTTAATATAGATTGTAAATATCTGGGGCCCAAGGACTGAATCCTGTGACACCCCACTAGTTACTTCCTGCCATCCAGAAAAAAAACTAATCCTGGCTCTCTGCCTTCTGTGCATCATGATGTGGAAATGCCAGCGTTGAACTATGGGTAAACACAGTAAGAAGTCTCACAACACCAGGTTAAAGTCCAACAGGTTTATTTGGTAGCAAACGCCACTAGCTTTCGGAGCGCTGCTCCTTCATCAGGTGGAGTGGGAGATCTGCTCACAAACAGGGCATATAAAGACACAAACTCAATTTACAGAATAATGACTGGAATGCGAGTCTTTACAGCTAATCAAGTCTTAAAGGTACAGACAATGTGAGTGGAGAGAGCATTAAGCACAGGTTAAAGAGATGTGTATTGTCTCCAGACAGGACAGTTAGTGAGATTTTGCAAGTCCAGGCAAGTCGTGGCGGTTACAGATAGTGTGACATGAACCCAAGATCCCGGTTGAGGCCATCCTCATGTATGCGGAACTTGGCTATCAGTCTCTGCTCAGCGACTCTGCGCTGTCATGTGTCGTGAAGGCTGCCTTGGAGGACGCTTACCCGAAGATCAGAGGCCAAATGCCCGTGACCGCTGAAGGGCTCCCCAACAGGAAGAGAACAGTCTTGCCTGGTGATTGTCGAGCGGTGTTCATTCAACCATTGTCGTAGCGTCTGCATGGTTTCCCCAATGTACCGTGCCTCAGGACATCCTTTCCTGCAGCCTATCAGGTAGACAATGTTGGCCGAGTTGCAAGAGTATGTACCGTGCACCTGGTGGATGGTGTTTTCATGTTAGATGATGGCATCCATGTCGATGATCCGGCACGACTTGCAGAGGCTGCTGTGGCAGGGTTGTGTGGTGTCGTGGTCACTGTTCTCCTGAAGGCTGGGTAATTTGCTGCGGACAATGGTCTGTTTGAGGCTGTGCGGTTGTTTGAAGGCAAGAAGTGGGGGTGTGGGGATGGCCTTGGTGAGATGTTCGTCTTCATCAATGACATGTTGAAGGCTCCGGAGGAGATGTCGTAGCTTCTCCGCTCCGGGGAAGTACTGGACGACAAAGTACTGCACAGACAAGAAAGGCCAAAAGGCCTGTTTCTGAGCTGTAATTTTCTATGGTTCTATGGTTCTATGGACGAAGGGTACTCTGTCCACCGTGTCTCGTGTTTGTCTTCTGAGGAGGTCGGTGCGGTTTTTCGCTGTGGCGCGTCGGAACTGTCGATCGATGAGTCAAGCGCCATATCCTGTTCTTATGAGGGCATCTTTCAGCATCTGGAGGTGTCCGTTGCAATCCTCCTCATCCGAGCAGTTCCTGTGTATACGGAGGGCTTGTCAGTAGGGGATGGCTTCTTTAACGTGTTTTGGGTGGAAGCTGGAGAAGTGGAGCATCGTGAGGTTATCCGTGTGCTTGCGGTACAGTGAGGTGCTGAGGTGACCGTCCTTAATGGAGATGCGTGTGTCCAAGAATGCAACCGATTCCGGAGAGTAGTCCATGGTGAGTCTGATGGTGGGATGGAACTTGTTGATGTCATCATATAGTTGTTTCAGTGATTGTTCACCACGAGTCCAAAGGAAGAAAATGTCATCGATGTATCTAGTGTATAGCATTGGTTGAAGGTTTATTCTGTGCATCAGCCAGCCACCTATCCAAGCTAATAAATTACCCCTAATCCCATGTGATCTAACCTTGTGAATTTACCTTTTGTGCGGCACCTTATCAGATGCCTTCCAGAAGTCCAGATATACTACATCTACAGGATTCCTATTGTTCACTTTGCTTGTCATATCTTCGAAGAACTCTAGCAAATTAGTCAAACATGATTTGCCCTTCATAAAACCATGCTGACTCTGATGCATAGTGTTCTGACTTTCCAAATGTCCTGACATTATTTCCTTTATAATTGATTCTAACACTTTCCCAACAACAGATGTTAAACTAACTGGTCTGTAATTTCCCACTTTTTGCCTCTCTCCCTTTTTGAACTTTTCCAATCCACTGGAACCTTTCCTGTGTCGAGGGAATTTTGGAATATTATAACTAATTGATCCACTATCTCTGCAGCCACTTCCTTTCATACTCTAGGATGTCGGCCATTAGGGCCGGGGGACTTATCTGCCCTCAATCCCAATAGTTTGCTGAGTACCTTTTCTCTCTCGATGTTGATTGTTCTAAGTTCTATCTTTTCTACTACCTCTGACTTGCCCGTTCCTATAGGAATGGTGCTCGTGTCATCCACTGTGAAAACTGAGGCAAAGTATTGATTTAGCATCTCTGCCATTTCAGTATTTCCCACTATTAACTCTCCGGTTTCATCTTCCAAGGGACCAACATTCACCCTAGTGACTCTCTTCTCTTTTATATACTTATATAAGCTTTTGCTATCCTTATTGATATTTTGCAATGGTTTTCTATCGTAATTTACCTTAGCGCTTCTTATTATATTTTAAGTATAAAATTACTTTTTAATTACTTTTTAGTTGTAAAAATACACCTAATCAGACTCCTATTCATCGACTACAGTTCAGCCTTCAAAATCATTATTCCCACGAAACTCATCTCCAAACTCCATGACCTGGGCCTCGGCTCCTCCCTCTGCGACTGGATCCTGAACTTCCTAACACACAGACCACAATCAATAAAGATAGGCAACAACACCTCCTCCACGATCATCCTCAATACCAGTGCCCCACAAGGCTGTACTCCTTATACACCTATGGCTGTGTGGCCAAATTCCCTTCCAGCTCGATTTTAAAGTTTGCTGATAACACGACTGTCGCAGAACAGATCTCAAATAATGACGAAACAGGGTACAGGAATAAGATAGAGAACCTAGTGAACTGGTGCGGCAACGCTAATCTCTCCCTCAATGTCAACAAAACGAAGGAGATTGTCATCGACTTCGGAAGCATAGAGGAGAACATGCCCCTGTCTACATCAATGGGGACAAAGTAGAAAGTTCAAGTTTTTAGTTGTCCAGATCATCAACAACCTGTCCTGGCCCCCCATGCTGACACTATAGTTAAGAAAGCCCACCAACGCCTCTACTTTCTCAGAAGACTAAGGAAATTTGGTATGTCAGAAACGGCTCTCATCAACTTTTACAGATTCACCATAGAAAGCATTCTTTCTAGTTGTATCACAGCTTGGTGTGGCTCCTGCTCTGACAAAGACCGCAAAAAACTACAAAAGGTCATGAATGTAGCAAAATCCATCAAGCAAACCAGCCTCCTATCCATTGACTCTGTCTACACTTCCCGCTGCCTAGTAAAAGCAGCCAACATAATTAAGGACCCCATGCACCCCGAACATTCTCTCTTCCACCTTCTTCCGTCAGGAGAAAGATACAAACGTCTGAGGTCACATCCCAACCAACTCAAGAACAGCTTCTTCCCTGCTACTGTCAGACTTTTCAATAGACCTACCTTGCATCAAATTGATCTTTCTCTACACCCTCGCCATAACTGTGACACTACATTCTGCACTCTCTTCTTCTCTATGAACGGTATGCTTTGTCTGTATAGCGCACAAGAAACATTACTTTTCACTGTATACTAATACATGTGACAATAATAAATCAAATCAAATCAACCGTATCCCTTTGTTTATGTTTGAAAGTTTCCCAATCTTCCAGCCTTCCACTGGCCTTTGCAATATCATAGAATCATAGAATCCCTCCAGTGCAGAAAGAGGCCATTCGGCCCATCGTGTCTGCACCGACAACAATCCCTCCCAGGCCCTATTCCGATAACCTCACATATTTACCCTGACACTGAGGGGCAATTTAGCATGGATAATTAACCTGCACATCTTTGACTGTGGGAGGAAACCGGAGACCCGGAGGAAACCCACGCAAACATAGGGAGAATGTGCAAACTCCACACAGACAGTGACCCGAGGCTGGAATTGAACCCGGGTCCCTGGCACTGTGAGGAAGCAGTGCTAACCACTGTACCACCGTGCCTCCTTAATATGATATATCTTAGTTTTTTGTCTTTATATTGTCCTTGACCTGCTTATTTAGCCATGGATGTTTTTTAGCCCCCCCCTCCCCTCCACCCCCCTTCCCCCCTCCACCCCCCTTCCCTCTCCCCCCCTTCCCCCCCCCCCCCCCCCACTCCCCCCCCCCCACCCCCCCCCACCCCACCCACCCCCTCCCCTGAAATGTCGGTCAGTGGGGTTGAGCGCCACACTTTGAAATTTGGGAGATACGTGATGCTTCCAGCATCTGGGATGACTACATCTGCAGGGAGTGCACCCAATTGCAGCTCCTCACAGACCGCATGGGTAGATTGGAGCAGCAGTTGGATGCATTTAGAGGCATGAAGGTTGCGAAAAGCATCATAGAAGGAGATGTGGTGACACCCAAGGTGCAGGCAGATAGATGGGTGACCACTAAAAGGGGCAGGCAGTTGGTGCAGGAATCCTCTGTGGTCACCCCTTCTCTCAAGTATACCATTTTGGATACTGTTGGGGGGAATAGCCGATCAGGGGATAACAGCAGCAGCAGCCAGAGCAGGGCACCACGGCTGGCTCTGTTGTTAAGCAGGAAGGGACAAAGAGCACTAGAGCAATAGTTACAGGGGACTCTACAGTAAGGGGGACAGATAGACATTTCTGCGGACATGGAAGAAACTCCAGGATGGTATGTTGTCTCCCTGGTGCCAGGATCCAGGATGTTTCTGAACGAGTAGAAAGCATTCTGAAGGGAGAGGGTGACCAGCCAGATGTTGTGGTACATTTTGGTACGAATGACATAGGTAGGAAGAGTGACGAGGTCCTGCAGCAGCAGTTTAGGGAGTTAGAACAAAGAACAAAGAACAAAGAACAATACAGCACAGGAACAGGCCCTTCGGCCCTCCAAGCCCGCGCCGCTCCCCGGTCCAGGATTGAATCCTGAATCCAGGATCCCCGCCCAATTTTCCAGCCTATCTACATCCTAATATCCTATCCACCGAGCTGTCCCTCACAGCTACGATGCTTTGTTCATCACAACCTAGTAACTCACCCCCACCCCCCCATTCCAGACCATGTGATCTCCAGGGAGAGGCGAAAACCCAGAGTGAAAAACCCCAGGACCAATATGGGGAAAAAAAATCTGGGAAATTCCTCTCCGACCCCCTGAGGCGATCGAAACGAGTCCAGGAGATCACACTGGCCCTGATCGGAAAATGCTTCCCAACCCTATTCATTTCCACTTCCACGAACACCATATGAATTCCCTGCCCCCGAGACAGGTTCCCAACTATCCGCAGTCTCGCTCTGTACTGGCACCAGCAAGATGATCATAGAATGAAGCCTTGAAACGAGAAACAAAGAACAATTAGCCCGCGCCGCTCCCTGGTCCAAACTAGACCACTCTTTTGTATCCCTCCATTCCCACTCCGCTCATATAGCTGTCTAGATAAGTCTTAAACGTTCCCAGTGTGTCCGCCTCCACCACCTTGCCCGGCAACCCATTCCAGGCCCCCACCACCCTCTGTGTAAAATATGTCCTTCTGATATCTGTGTTAAACCTCCCCCCCTTCACCTTGAACCTATGACCCCTCGTGAACGTCACCACCGACCCGGGGAAAAGCTTCCCACCGTTCACCCTATCTATGCCTTTCATAATTTTATACACCTCTATTAAGTCTCCCCTCATCCTCCGTCTTTCCAAGGAGAACAACCCCAGTTTCCCCAATCTCTCCTCATAACCAAGCCCCTCCATACCAGGCAACATCCTGGTAAACCTCCTCTGTACTCTCTCCAAAGCCTCCACGTCCTTCTGGTAGTGTGGCGACCAGAACTGGACGCAGTAGTCCAAATGCGGCCGAACCAACGTTCTGTACATCTGCAACATCAGACCCCAACTTGGTTAGGTAGAAAGTTAAAGAGCAGGACCTCTAGGGCTGTAGTCCCAGGATTACTCCCTGTGCCACACATCAGTACGGCTAGAAATAGGAATGTAGTACAGCTCAACATGTGGATAAACAGCTGGCGTATGAGAGGGTTTCAGATATATGGACGATTGGAATTTCTTCTGGGGCAGTTGAGATCTGTACAAGGACAAGTTGCATCTACACTGGAGGGGCATAAATATTCTGGCCGGGAGGTTTGCTAGTGTAACATGGGAGGATTTAAACTAGTTTGGCAGGGGGGTGGGAACCAAAGCAGAGGTTAATTAACTGAAGGGAACCAGAGAGTAGGACCAGTAAGACTCAGAGGAAGAGTAGGCAGGGTGTGGTTGTGAATCAAAGAGGGTCTGGTGGACTGAACTGCATTTGTTTCAATGCGAGAAGTGTGACAGGTAAGGCAGATGAATTTAGAGCTTGGATTAGTACTTAGAATGATGATGTTGTTGCTATTACAGAGACTTGGTTAAGGGAAGTTCAGGATTGGCAGTTTAACGGTCCAGGATACAAATGTTTCAGGCGGGGATAGAGGGAGTGTAAAATTGGTGGGGGAGTGGCACTAATGGTGAAAGAGAATATCGCAGCTGTACTCCAGAAGGACACCTTGGAGGGATCATACAGCGAGGCGATATGGGTAAAGCTCAGGAATAGGAAGGGTGTAGTCACAATGTTACAGTCATAGCTGGAGTGTAGAGAAAGATCAACTTAACAAATGGTAGTTCCTTTCAAAGGTCTGATGGCAGCAGGGAAGAAGCTGTTCTTGAGTCGGTTGGTACGTGACCTCAGACTTTTGCATTTATTTCCCGATGGATAAAGGTGAAACAGAAAATGTCTGGGGTGCATGGGGTCTCTGATTATGCTGGCTGCTTTGCTGAGGCAGGAATTGTAGACAAAGTCAATGGACTGGGGGCTGGTTTGAGTAATGGACTGGGCTTCGTTCACGAACATTTGTAGTTTCTTGGGGTCTTGGACAAAGCAGGAGCCATACCAAGCTGTGATGCAAATAGAAAGGATGTTTAATATGGTGGTTCTGTAAAAGTTGGTGAGAAGCGTAGTTATTCACCAACAGAAGGTTATGATGGATGGTGAGGTCAGGAACAGATGTATGAATGCTCTCCAAACTTGAATATATCGAAGGAGGAAGTGTTTGGTATCATAAATAGCATTTCGGTAGACACATCCCTGGGGACGGATGGGATTGATCCCGGGTTATTTCTGGAGTGAAGGGAAGAAATAGCTGGGTCATTAACAGATATGTTCACATTGTCTTTGAACACAGGCGAGGTTCCAGAGGACTGGAGAATAGCCAGTTGTTCCCTTGTTTAAGGAAGTAAGCAGGGTTAATTCAGGAAATTATAGGCTGGTGAGCCTGATGTCAGTGGTGGGGAAGCTTTTGGAGAAGGTACTGAGGGACAGGATATATGCACATTTGGAAGAAAATGGACTAGTTAACTAGTTAGCGACAAGCAGAATGGTTTGTTTGGGAAAGGTCATGTCTCACCAACGTTTTGGAAGAGGTGACAAAGATAATTGATGAAGGAAGGGCTGGAGGTGTAGTTTATATGAACTTAGTGAGGTGTTTGACAAGGTCCTACATGGTAGACTGGTAGAAAAACTAAAATCAAATGGAATTCGGCGTGCGCTGGCTAGATGGATACAGAAATGGTTTGGTCATGGAAGAGAGTAGCGGTGGAAGTGTGTTTTACAGAATAGAGATCTGTATCTAGTGGTGTTCCACAGCAATCAGAGCTGGGACCTCTGTTGTTTGTAACACTCGCTTGGAGGGCCGGTAGGCCTGTTCCTGTGCTGTGCTTTTCTTTATTCTTTGTTCTTTTTCTTCCAGTTTTGTTTGATGAAAGCTTCGTAGTGGGTCACGTGAATCATACCTTATGGTGACCCATGCCATGACCCTTCTTCATCTAGAGTCTAGACATTGGCTCTATTCACTCCCTACAGATGCTGTCAGACCTGCTGAGATTTTCCAGCATTTTTTGTTTTTGTATTAGATTCCAGCATCCGCAGTATGGAAAACCCCAAGGCTTTTTACTCTTATGTGAGGAATAAAAGAATGACCAGGGTGAGGTTGGGGCCAGTCAAGGACGGCAGTGGGAATTTGTGCATGGAGTCAGAAGAGATAGGAGAGGTGATGAATGAATACTTTTCTTCAGTGTTCACCAAGGAGAGGGGTCATGTTTTTGAGGAAGAGAGGGTGTCACAAGCTGATAGGCTGGAGGAAGTAGATGTTCGGAGGGAAGATGTACTAGCAATTTTGAATAAACTGAAAGTTGATAAGTACCCTGGGCCTGATGAAATATATCCTAGGAGTCTTTGGGAGGCAAGGGATGAGATAGCAGAGCCTTTGGCATTGATCTTTGCGTCCTCACTGTCCACGGGGGTGGTGCCAGAGGACTGGAGAGTGGCGAATGTGGTTCCTCTGTTTAAGAAAGAGAATAGAAATGACCCTAGTAATTATAGGCCAGTTAGTCTTACTTCGGTGGTCGGTAAGTTGATGGAAAAGGTCCTCAGGGATAGGATTTACGACCATTTAGAAAGATGCAGCTTAATCCAGGATAGTCAGCACGGATTTGTGAAGGCAAGTCTTGCCTCACAAATTTGATAGAATTTTTTGAAGAGGTAACTAAGTATGTAGATGAAGGTAGTGCAGTTGATGTCATATACATGGATTTTAGTAAGGCGTTTGATAAAGTCCCCCATCGTCGGCTTATGAAGAAAGTAAGGATGTGTGGGATAGTGGGAAGTTTGGCCAATTGGATAGGTAACTGGCTATCTAACAGAAGACAGAGGGTGGTGGTGGATGGAAAATTTTCGGACTGGAAACCGGTTACCAGCGGAGTGCCACAGTGATCAGTGCTTGGTCTTCTGCTATTTGTCATTTTTATAAATGACTTGGAGGAGGGGGCTGAAGGGTGGATCAGTAAATTTGCTGATGACACCAAGATTGGTGGAGTAGTAGATGAGGTGGAGGGCTGTTGTAGGCTGCAAAGAGATATAGATAGGATGCAGAGCTGGGCTGAAAAATGGCAAATGGAGTTTAACCCTGACAAATGCGAGGTGATTCATTTTGGTAGGACAAATTTAAATGTGGATTACAGGGTCAAAGGTAGGGTTCTGAAGAATGTGGAGGAACAGAGAGATCTTGGGGTTCATGTCCATAAATCTCTGAAGGTTGCCACTCAAGTGGATAGAGCCGTGAAGAAGGCCTATAGTGTGTTAGCGTTCATTAACAGGGGGTTTGAGTTTAAGAGCCGTGGGGTTATGCTGCAACTGTACAGGACCTTGGTGAGACCACATTTGGAATATTGTGTGCAGTTCTGGTCACCTCACTATAAGAAGGATGTGGAGACACTGGAAAGAGTGCCAGGGAGATTTACCAGGATGCTGCCTGGTTTTATGAGGAAAGGTTGAGGGAACTTGGGCTTTTCTCTTTGGAGCGGAGGAGGTTGAGAGGAGACTTGATAGAGGTTTATAAGATGATGAGGGGGATAGATAGAGTGAACGTTCAAAGACTATTTCCTCGGGTGAATGGAGTGGTAACTAGGGGGCATAACTATAGGGTTCATGGTGGGAGATATAGGAAGGATGTTCGAGGTAGGTTTTTTACTCAGAGAGTGGTTGGGGTGTGGAATGGACTGCCTGCAGGGATGGTGGAGTCAGAAACTTTTGGAACATTTAAGAAGCTATTGGATAGGCACATGGAGTACTTCGGGATGATAGGGAGGAAATAGCTTGATCTGGGTTTCAGACAAAGCTCGGCACAACATCGTGGGCCGAAGGGCCTGTTCTGTGCTGTACTGTTCTATGTTCTATATTCTATGTATCTTTTATCTTAATGCATACCAGGAGTATCTGTCAGTGTAGGATTACACAGAGTGTGAGTCACTAACCAGAATGTAAAAGCTGACTCCAGTGAACATGTCAGACCATCAGAGCTTAATATATCGGAGCAGATTTAGGGCAGTCGGTCATTCGAGTCTGATCCACGGTTCAATCAAGTTTCTCAATACCGTTCACCTGCCTTTTCTGCGTATCCTTTGATCCCCTTTCCAATCAAGAGCATATCTATTTTTGTCTTAAATACACTCAATGACCTGGCCTCCAAAGCATTCTGTGACAATGAATTCCATAGATTCTCCACCCTCTGTGAAGTAATTTCTATTTATCTCAGTTCTAAACGGTCATCCCTTTATTCTGAGGCTGTGCCCTCCAATCCTAGTCTTTCCCATGTTCACTCTATCTAGGCATTTCAGTATTCTATAAGGTTCAATGAGATCCCTTCCCCCACCCCCCATCCTTCTAAACTCCATTGAGTAGTCACAAAGTCCTCAAACGCTCAGCATACGTCAAGCTTTTCATTTCTGGGATCATTCTCATGAACCTCCTCTGGACCATCTCCAAGGCCAGCACATCATACGGAGCCCACCATTGCTCACAATGTTCCAAATACAGCCTGACCACAGCCTCATAAAGCCTCAGCAGTACATCCCTGCTTTTGTATTCCAGTCCTCTCAATATGCTAACATTGCTTTTGCCTTCCTAACTACCAATTCAACCAGCAATCTTAAGAGAATCCTGAACTAGGACTGCAAAGTCCCTTTTCGCTGCCCATTTATGAATTCTCTCCCCATGTAGAATATTGACTGCAACACTATTCTTCCTACTGAAGTGCAAAACTTCACATTATATACAATCTGCCATTTCTTTGTCCACTCTCCTAATCTGCTCAATCATTTTGCACTGTCTCCTCATCCTCAATAGTACCTGTACTTCTGGGAGTTGTCCGGAATACCTGTCAGTGTCGAATTGTACTGAGTGTAAGTCACTAAACCAAGTGGAAAAGCTGACTCCAGTGATCGTGTATACCGGGAGCATCTGTCAGTGTAGAATTGTACTGAGTGTGAGTCACTAACCAGAGTGGAAATATTGGTGGGGTATGAATGTGGAACACCGAGATGGTGGAGGCACTAAAACAATGTTTTGCTCTGTCTTCACGGTAGCGAGCATTGAAGATTTTCTAAAAACTCGTTAACGCAGAGGAACTTTGTGCAACAAGAATCACTATGGAGAAGGTATTGAATCAACTAATGCAATTCAAGGCAGATAAGTCACTGGGACCGGATGGCCAGCACCCGAGGTTATTGAAGGAGGTGGCGACAGAGATAGTGAATGCATTGGTTGTGGTATTTCAAAATTCCTAGTATTTTGGTATTGTCCTGGCGGATTGGAAACATGCGAATGTGTTACTCAAAAATGGAAAGAAGCAAAGGTAGGAAACTATAGGCAGGTTAGCTTGACATCTGTTGTGTGTAAACTGCTGGAATCAATCATTAGGGAAGAGATAAATGAGCATTTGGAAAGGCAAAGCTCAATCCACCATTGTCAGCATGGTTTTACGACGGGTCATTCATGCTTGATAAACTTGCTTTTGTTCTTTGAGGACATAACCAGCAAGGTAGATAATGGGGAATCTGTGGATGCAGTTTATCTGGACTTCCTGGTACCGCATAAATGCTTAATCCAGAAGGTGAAATCGTAAGGGATTGGGGGTAGAGTACTCAATTGACTTGAGGATTGGCTAACTGACAGAACATAGAGGGTCGGGATAAATGGGTCCTTCTCTGGCTGTCAAAATGTGACTAGCGGAGCACCACGGAGGTCAGTCCTCGGATCTCAACTGTTTACAATCTATAAAAATTATCTACAAGCAGGGACAGAGTGTAATGTAGCAAAATTTGTGGATGAGACTAAAATAGGTGGGAAAAAGATATAAAGATTTTACAGAGAGATATATAGATAGACTAGGGGAATGGGTCAAAATTTGGTAGATGGAGTTTAATATGGAAAAGTGTGAGGTTATCCATTTTGATAGAAAAAAGGAAAATTAATAACAAAATGGAAAGCAAATTTAAAATGCGTCCGGGCAGATGGATCGAGGTGTCTATGCTCATGAATCGCAAAAAGTCAGTATGCCAGGTGCAGCATGTAATAAAAAAGGCAAATGAGACGTTGGCATTTATTGCAAAAGCACTGGCGTAGATAAGTAGAGAAGTGTTGTTGCAGTTGTCTCGGGTGTTGGTGAGACCATATCTGGAGTAATGTATCCAGTTTTTGTCTCCTTATCCGAGGAAGGATGTGGCGGCATTGAAGGCAGCTCAGAGGAGGTTCACCAGATTGATTTTGGGGATGAAAGAGTTGATGTATGAGGAAAGATTTAACTTTGGGCTTATACTTGTGGTGTTTAGAAGCATGAGGAGTGATCTGATCGATGGATATAAAAAATTAAGAAGGGATTGATAAGTAAACGTAGACTAAATGTTTCCTCTTATGGGTCAATCTGGAACAAGAGGTCACAGTTTAGGTTGAGAGGTGGTAGATTTAAAACTGAGATGAGGAGGAACTACTGATTAGAATGTAAAGTAAGGAAGCTTGCTGCAAATATATAAGGCATTGGTGAGACCATACCTGAAGTATTGTGCACAGTTGTAGTCCCCTTATTTGAGGAAAGGTGTAGTGGCATTGGAGGCAGTTCAGAGGAGGTTCACTAGATTGATTCCAGAGATGAGGCGTTTGTCGTATGAAGAGAGATTGAACAATTTAGGTCAATACTCTCTGGAATTTAAAATGAGGGGAGATCAAATTGAGGTATCAACAAGATGATAAAAAGTATCGATAAAGTAGATGTGAAGTGGATGCTTCCTCTTCTGGGGCATTCTAGGATGAGAGATCGTAGTCTTAGGATAAGAGTTGGCAAATTGAAAACAGAGTTGAGGGAAAACTACTCCTTCCAAAGGGTTGTGAACCTGTGGAATTCGCTACCCCAAAGTGTGGTGGATGCTGGGACAGTGAGTAAATTTGAGGAGGAGTTAGACAGATTTTTAATTGGGAATGGGGTTGATGGGTTATGGGGAGAAGGCAGGAAAATGAGAATGAGGAGCATATCAGCCATGATCGAATGGCAGAGCAGACTCGATGGGCCGAATGAGCTAATTCTGCTGCTATATCTTATGAACTTAAAATTCGGGAAGTTGAAATCACCTAATATAACCCCTTTGTTATCGTTTTTACAGACCTCCACAAACTGAGCACATATTTGCTCATCCATGTGCATAGATCCCTGAAAGTTGGCATCCAGGTTGATAGGGTTGTTAAGAAGGCATACGGTGTGTTAGCTTTTATTGGTAGAGGGATTGAGTTTCGGAGCCAGGAGGTCATGCTGCAACTGTACAAAACTCTGGTGCGGCCGCATTGCATACAGTTCTGGTCGCCGTATTATAGGAAAGATATGGAAGTGTTGGAAAGGGTGCAGAGGAGATTTACCAGGATGTTGCCTGGTATGGTGGGAAAATCGTATGAGGAAAGGCTGAGGGGCTTGAGGTTGTTTTCGTTAGACAGAAGAAGGTTAAGAGGTGACTTAATAGAGGCATACAAGATGATCAGAGGATCATCCCTGGCTTTATCCCTGGCTAAACCCAATTTTGACCTGTTTGCTAATTCTACAAGTGTCATCTTTTTCTGTTTCTCTAAAATTTCTTGGCAAACAAAGGAAGCATCTTCGACCCCCAGAACCTCGTTAACAATGTTAAAAGTCATTTCCTCACTTAGGGGTTTATTTAACATAAGAACATAAGAAATAGGAGCAAGAGTAGGCCATCTAGCCCCTCGAGCCTGCCCCGCCATTCAATAAGATCATGGCTGATCTGACGTGGATCAGTACCACTTACCCGCCTGATCCCCATAACCCTTAATTCCCTTACCGATCAGGAATCCATCCATCCGCGCTTTAAACATATTCAGCGAGGTAGCCTCCACCACCTCAGTGGGCAGAGAATTCCAGAGATTCACCACCCTCTGGGAGAAGAAGTTCCTCCTCAACTCTGTCTTAAACCGACCTCCCTTTATTTTGAGGCTGTGTCCTCTAGTTTTAACTTCCTTACTAAGTGGAAAGAATCTCTCCGCCTCCACCCTATCCAGCCCCCGCATTATCTTATAAGTCTCCATAAGATCCCCCCTCATCCTTCTAAACTCCAACGAGTACAAACCCAATCTCCTCAGCCTCTCCTCATAATCCAAACCCCTCATCTCCGGTATCAACCTGGTGAACCTTCTCTGCACTCCCTCCAATGCCAATATATCCTTCCTCATATAAGGGGACCAATACTGCACACAGTATTCCAGCTGCGGCCTCACCAATGCCCTGTACAGGTGCATCAAGACATCCCTGCTTTTATATTCTATCCCCCTCGCGATATAGGCCAACATCCCATTTGCCTTCTTGATCACCTGTTGTACCTGCAGACTGGGCTTTTGCGTCTCATGCACAAGGACCCCCAGGTCCCTTTGCACGGTAGCATGTTTTAATTTGTTTCCATTGAGATAGTAATCCCATTTGTTATTATTTCCTCCAAAGTGTATAACCTCGCATTTCTCAACGTTATACTCCATTTGCCATATCCTCGCCCACTCACTCAGCCTGTCCAAATCTCTCTGCAGATCTTCTCCGTCCTCCACACGATTCACTTTTCCACTTATCTTTGTGTCATCTGCAAACTTCGTTACCCTACACTCCGTCCCCTCCTCCAGATCATCTATATAAATGGTAAATAGTTGCGGCCCGAGTACCGATCCCTGCGGCACGCCACTAGTTACTTTCCTCCAACCGGAAAAACACCCATTTATTCCGACTCTTTGCTTCCTGTCGGATAGCCAGTCCCTAATCCACTTTAACACACTACCCCCAACTCCGTGTGCCCTAATCTTCTTCAGCAGCCTTTTATGGGGCACCTTATCAAACGCCTTTTGGAAATCCAAAAACACCGCATCCACCGGTTCTCCTCCATCAACCGCCCTAGTCACATCTTCATAAAAATCCAACATGTTCGTCAAGCACGACTTTCCCCTCATGAATCCATGCTGCGTCTGATTGATCGAACCATTTCTATCCAGATGCCCTGCTATCTCCTCTTTAATAATGGATTCCAGCATTTTCCCTACTACAGACGATTTAGTCTGTTCAGATTCCGGGCCCGAACCCCCAATCTGTTATGATGCAGAGGTTGACTCCCCTTTCAAAAGTAATGCTGAATACTTCAAAAAGGAATACCTCACCTTATAATCTGTTCAAAGTGTGTGGGAGGATATGAACTGTTCTTCAGTAATGTTTACTGGTTAATTAACAGAAATACCTGACACTCACTTTAATATAAACACTTAACAGTTTATTTATTTAACTAACAGGGAGATTCCAATGGAATGCTTTTCAAATAAATACAATACTAATTCATGAACCAAAAACAGATAAGAATAGAATTCAGTTACTCTCAAAAACATACAACCAAGTTTAGTGTCTTTCGGAAACTTTTGGAGTTCTGTTGATTCATCATTCTGTAAGTTCTTTCGGATTTGGTAACTTTCGCAAGTTGGATGATGCACTCTCTTAAGACATATATAAAGCTGGCAGAGTTGGGAGCTGAGAACTCTTAGCTCTTTGCAACTGGCACTGTCTCTCGCCCTCTCAAGTCTTGAAAGGTGGTAGTTGCTATCTCCAGCTTTCCCCTTTGCACTCTCTTTTATACCTGTGTTGACCTATCAACTTTCCTATAATAGAATTGGTCTCATGTTGTCAACACCATCAAATTCAAATCTTTTAGATTTTTGGTAACTGAGTGCTTGCTTTAAATAGATTGGGTGAAATATTAAAAAAAACAGGTTGTCTTGTCAAGACTACTGCTTGACACAAATATTTCAGCTTGGAATCTCTCTGTACTTTGCATTTTAAACCTCCAAGCCCTGAAACAAAACACCAGCTCTTAAATTGTTTTTCCCTCAAGGCTTTTTACAATTTTTTATATCTTTACCAACATCTAATTCCAACTTCACAAACTCAACTTTGCAACAATTGTCCATTACAATAATCACAGGTGGAATCTTATTATTGTTCGGTCAATAATGAAAGAACATAGAACATAGAACAGTACAGCACAGAACAGGCCCTTCGGCCCACGATGTTGTGCTGAGCTTTATCTGAAACCAAGATCAGGATGAATGTTGATCAAATAAATAGAGTCTGTAATTCCAGACCTGTCATTAATGATAAACAAATTGAAAAGATATGAATTGTTGAGCCGAAAACCACAATGAATTTCTAAATCATGTACAGTGCACAAGGACTATAATTATGATATTACTGAATCATCATGGCAAAAGGCCATCACTCAACAGAGTGATAATCAAAGATAATATAAATCTTTCATTTACATACCATAATCATATGCATGTCGAACTATTGTCATTTTCAGTGAATACCAACAGGTTTCAACAGGGCGGCACGGTAGCACAGTGGGGCGGCACGGTAGCACAGTGGTTAGCACTGCTGCTTCACAGCTCCAGGCTCCCGCGTTCGATTCCTGGCTCGGGTCACTGTCTGTGTGGAATTTGCACATTCTCCTCGTGTCTGCGTGGGTTTCCTCCGGGTGCTCCGGTTTCCTCCCACAGTCCAAAGATGTGCGGGTTAGGTTGATTGGCCATGTTAAAATTGCCCCTGAGATGCGTAGGTTAGAGGGATTAGCAGGTAAATATGTGGGGGTAGGGCCTGGGTGGGATTGTGGTCGGTGCAGACTCGATGGGCCGAATGGCCTCCTTCTGCACTGTAGGGTTTCTATGATTTCTATGATTTCTATGATTAGTCTAAACAAATATTGTTGTGTAATGGCTGAAAAGCTTGTGAAATCCCTCTGCCTTTATCTACTGAAGAAAACTGAACATTTTGAATGATAGAAGCCGGGAGTAATGGGGTGAAAGACAGTGACATATTTTGCCCCATTTTATATTAAATTAACGAAACTAAATTAACCAGCTGGAGAACCATACATTCGCGCTGGTGGTGCTGGGGTCACTGACATTTTTTGTTCCCTCGTCTCCTCTTGGATCTTCGCCGGTGGCAAAGGCAGCCAAGACCAGACTCTTGTGACATTTACTGACTGCCATCTTTGTGATGGGCATCCATTAAAAATATGAAATAATAAGCTTCTGCAACTGGACTGAGGTTAAAATACTGATGGTTTCAGAATTTAAAAATGGTTAATTATTGTGCTTTTTTTAATTTATAGAATAAATGATGTTTGCTTCCCAGATTGAACAGGCTAACTGACTCCGGGGATCATTGTGGGGATCTTTGTGCTGAGGAAATTGTAGCAGAATCACATCCCACCACGGTCTTGCTGATTTTCCCTCAGTGTTACACTGCAGATCGATATCACCTGCATTTACCTGCATTTTTCAAGTTTTTGAGGATTTCTGACACCAATTGGTGCAAACATGATGCCCTGTCTTCAGCTGCCAGGCTTAGAAGTTGTGCCATGATTCACTTCAGCCTCTCATTCCGTTACCTCATGTTCCTTATTCAAGACACACATTGCAACTTATCTATATGGTTTTTTTCTTCTACCCCAATATTACCTGTTGTAGACGGCTGTGTTTATTTTCAGCTATTTAAAGAGAATTAACGTTATTGGTTTTCTTAATTCTAACACAATTGCTGGTATTTTTTCCTGGTTTACAAATTGCTGTTGGGAAATTTGAGAAGCATTCAGATCTATAGAAGATTAAAAACAATATCCCGCAATGCTCTATCCAGAGGATAAATTTAGGACAGTTATTAAACCAGATCAGACTTTTGTTGTTTTTTTAACGGGGGCAGAATGTATAACACACAAGATTGCCAGTGCCCTTTCACAGAGTACCATGTTGCTCTGATTTCTTGGGAGTTAAGTGTGAGAGTTGGTGTAGGTGGTGGAGGGAGTATTGCTGTGTCTGGTTTTATGTTATTGCATCCACTGATCATAGAACATAGAACATAGAACATTACAGCACAGAACAGGCCCTTCGGCCCACGATGTTGTGCCGACCTTCATCTGAAACCAAGATCAAGCTATCCCACTCCCTATCATCCTGGTGTGCTCCATGTGCCTATCCAATAACCGCTTAAATGTTCCTAAAGTGTCTGACTCCACTATCACTGCAGGCAGTCCATTCCACACCCCAACCACTCTCTGCGTGAAGAACCTACCTCTGATATCCTTCCTATATCTCCCACCATGAACCCTATAGTTATGCCCCCTTGTAATAGCTCCATCCACCCGAGGAAATAGTCTTTGAACGTTCACTCTATCTATCCCCTTCATCATTTTATAAACCTCTATTAAGTCTCCCCTCAATCTCCTCCGCTCCAGAGAGAACAGCCCCAGCTCCCTCAACCTTTCCTCATAAGACCGACACTCCAAACCAGGCAGCATCCTGGTAAATCTCCTCTGCACTCTTTCCAGCGCTTCCACATCCTTCTTATAGTGAGGTGACCAGAACTGTACGCAATATTCCAAATGCGGTCTCACCAAGGTCCTGTACAGTTGCAGCATAACCCCACGGCTCTTAAACTCCAACCCCCTGTTAATAAAAGCTAACACACTATATGCCTTCTTCACAGCTCTATCCACTTGAGTGGCAACCTTTAGAGATCTGTGGATATGGACCCCAAGATCTCTCTGTTCCTCCACAGTCTTCAGAACCCTACCTTTGACCCTGTAATCCACATTTAAATTAGTCCTACCAAAATGAATCACCTCACATTTATCAGGGTTAAACTCCATTTGCCATTTTTCAGCCCAGCTTTGCATCCTATCTATGTCTCTTTGCAGCCTACAACAGCCCTCCACCTCATCCACTACTCCACCAATCTTGGTGTCATCAGCAAATTTACTGATCCACCCTTCAGCCCCCTCCTCTAAGTCATTAATAAAAATCACAAAGAGCAGAGGACCAAGCACCGATCCCTGCGGCACTCCGCTAGCAACCTGCCTCCAGTCCGAAAATTTTCCATCCACCACCACCCTCTGTCTTCGATCAGATAGCCAGTTACCTATCCAATCGGCCAACTTTCCCTCTATCCCACACCTCCTTACTTTCATCATAAGCCGACCATGGGGGACCTTATCAAACGCCTTACTAAAATCCATGTATATGACATCAACCGCCCTACCTTCATCAACACACCTCGTTACCTCCTCAAAATATTCTATCAAATTTGTGAGGCACGATTTGCCCTTCACAAATCCGTGCTGACTATCCCGGATTAATCCGCATCTTTCTAAATGGTCGTAAATCCCATCCCTAAGGACCTTTTCCATCAATTTACCAACCACCGAAGTCAGACTAACCGGTCTATAATTACCAGGGTCATTTCTATTCCCTTTCTTAAACAGAGGAACAACATTCGCCACTCTCCAGTCCTCTGGCACCATCCCCGTGGACAGCAAGGACCCAAAGATCAAAGCCAAAGGCTCTGCAATCTCATCCCTCGCCTCCCAAAGAATCCTAGGATACATTTCATCAGGCCCAGGGGACTTATCGACCTTCAGTTTATTCAAAACTGCCAATACATCCTCCCTCCGAACATCTATTTCCTCCAGTCTATTAGCCTGTAACACCTTCTCTTCCTCAAAAACATGGCCCCTCTCCTTGGTGAACACTGAAGAAAAGTATTCATTCATCACCTCGCCTATCTCTACTGATTCCATACACAAGTTCCCACCACTGTCCTTGACCGGCCCTAACCTCACCCTGGTCATTCTTTTATTCCTCACATAAGAGTAAAAAGCCTTGGGGTTTTCCTTGATCCGACCCGCCAAGGACTTCTCATGTCCCCTCCTAGCTCTCCTCAGCCCCTTTTTCAGCTCATTCCTTGCTAACTTGTAACCCTCAATCGAGCCATCTGAACCTTGTTTCCTCATCCCTACATAAGCTTCCCTCTTCCTTTTCACAAGACATTCCACCTCTTTTGTGAACCACGGTTCCCTCACTCGGCCATTTCCTCCCTGCCTGACAGGGACATACCTATCAAGGACACCCAGTATTTGTTCCTTGAAAAAGTTCCACTTTTCATCAGTGCCTTTCCCTGACAGTTTCTGTTCCCATCTTATGCCCCCTAATTCTTGCCTAATCGCATCATAATTACCTCTCCCCCAATTGTAAGCCTTGCCCTGCCGTCCGGCCCTATCCCTCTCCATTGCAATAACAAAAGACACCGAATTGTGGTCACTATCTCCAAAGTTCTCTCCCACAACCAAATCTAACACTTGGCCCGGTTCATTTCCCAGTACCAAATCCAATGTGGCCTCACCCCTTGTCGGCCTATCCACATATTGTGTCAGGAAACCCTCCTGCACACACTGCACAAAAAGTGCCCCATCCAAACTATTCGACCTACAAAGGTTCCAATCAATATTTGGAAAGTTAAAGTCCCCCATGACAACTACCCTGTGACCCCCCACATGTATCCATAATCTGCTTAGCAATTTCTTCCTCCACATCTCTATTACTATTTGGGGGCCTATAGTAAACTCCTAGCAACGTGACTGCTCCTTTCCTGTTTCTAACTGCAGCCCATATTACCTCAGTGTGCATATCCCCCTCAAAGTGCTTTTCCGCAGCCGTTAAACTATCCTTGATTAACAATGCTACTCCTCCACCTCTTTTACCAACTTCCCTACACTTACTGAAACATCTATACCCCGGAACGTCCAACAACCATTCCTGTCCTTGTTCTACCCACGTCTCCGTAATGGCCACAACATCGTAGTCCCAAGTAGCAATCCACGCCCCAAGTTCATCCACCTTGTTCCGGATGCTCCTTGCATTGAAGTAGACACACTTCAACCCATCTTCCTGTCTACCGGTACCCACCCTTGACCTTGATACCTTCCCCAATATCTCACCACCCTCAACACTGACTTCCGGACTACAACTCCTTTTCCCACTCCCCTGACAAATTAGTTTAAATTCCCCTGAAGAGCCGTAGCAAATTTCCCTCCGAGGATATTGGTGCCCCTCTGGTTCAGGTGCACCCCGTCCTGTGTGTAGAGGTCCCACCTTCCCCAGAACGTGTTCCAATTATCCACGTATCTGAAACCCTCCCTCCTGCACCATCCCTGCAACCACATGTTTAAGTGCACTCTCTCCCTGTTCCTCAACTCGCTATCACGTGGCACCGGTAGCGTACCAGAGATGACCACATGTTTTGTCTTTGCTCTCAGCTTCCAGCCCAGCTCCCGAAATTCCTGTTTTAAATCCCCGTCCCTTCTCTTACCTATGTCGTTGGTACCAATGTGTACCACGACTTGTGACTGTTTCCCCTCCCCCTTAAGAATCCGGAAAACACGGTCCGAGACGTCACGGACCCTGGCATCCGCTAGGCAACAAACCATCCTCGAGTCTCTTTTGCTGCCACAGAACCTCCTATCTATCCCTCTAACTAACGAGTCCCCAATAACTATTGCCCTCCAGCTCTCCTCCTTACCCTCCTGAGCCACAGGGACGGACTCAGTGCCGGAGATCCTCTCAGTAAGCACAATTGCAGGTCAAGGCAGGAGTAGTTAACACATCCATATTATCATGGGTAAATGGCTGAGAGGTTAGTTTTTCTCACTTCTACCTTTCTGACTTTGGAAGTAAATGTTAGGTAGGGAAACAGAAATTGCAGGGGGTAAAGAGTAGTGGTAATATTAAAAATAAATTTAAGGAAAGGTACAGAATTATTTGATTTCTTACTTAAAAATAACTTCTAAGGTTTATGAACGTAAAAGGGTTTAGTCACGACAGGAGAGCTCGAAGGCATCATGTAGGAGCTTGGGCACATTTCCAGTGCCCGGGCTCAGCATGTGCACAGGAAGTGTGTCCAGCTGCAGCTTTGGGAATCTCGATATTCAGAGCTAGAACGGCTTAAGTGTTGGTGCAGGAGGGATTTTTTTCGATTCCTGGATCACTATGCCAATTTCTGAGGAAGATGGGACCTGTGCAAGCGACAAGGTCCACATTTGAAGCACAGTGGGGCACAGTGAAGCACAAGGGACGTTTTTTACACAGAGGGTGGTGGGGGCCTGGAATGCGCTGCCAAGAAGGGTGGTGGAGACAGACACGCTGGCATCGTTTAAGACTTACCTGGATAGTCACATGAGCAGTCTGGGAATGGAGGGATACAAACGATTGGTCTAGTTGGACCAAGGAGCGGCACAGGCCTGGAGGGCCGAAGGGCCTGTTTCCTGTGCTGCACTGTTCTTTGTTCTTTGTTCTAAATCCTTGTGGGACATTTCCCGAGTGATGTTGGGACGACTTTCATTTCATGTGGCAGGGGTGGGGGAGGTGGGGCGGGGATCAGAGGACAAAGATTGTCAGCAGATAAGGATCACAGCATAATACAGTAAAACAATCAACATCAGCTGTATCAATTTCAAGGGAGTAAGGCAAGGTTATTTGGCCTCTGCTTTAATCCTGGGAGTAATGTACATAAAACGGACAGTTAAGGGTGTTGATTGACTCATGTAATTTTGATGTAGATGCCATCACAGAGCCATGGTTGAAGGAGGGGAAGGATTGGTAACTCAACCTCCTGGGACATAGAACTTTCAGCCAAGAGGAGGTGGCATTGCATTATTAGGAGCTGTACTTAAAGAGTCAGTTACTGCATTATGAAGAGATAGTATCTTGGAGGGCAGCACAGTAGCACAGTGGTTAGCACTGCTGCCTCGCAGTGCCAGGGATCTGGGTTCAATTCCAGCCTCAGGTCACTGTCTGTGTGATGTTTGCACATTCTCCCCGTGTCTGCGTGGGCTTCCTCCGAGTGCTCCGGTTTCCTCTCACAATCCAAAGGGTTAGGTGGATTGGCCATGCCAAATTGTCCCTTAGTATCAGGGGTACTAGCTAGGATAAATGCATGGAGTTATGGGGATAGGGCCTAAGTGGGATTTTGATGGGTGTAGATTCGATGCGCCAAATGGCCTCCTTCTGCACTGTAGGATTCTATGATTCTACGAATGAAACTTTGTGGGGAGAGTTTAGGAATACAAAAGGGGAATCCACATTGCTAGATGTTGATTATAGATGCTCAAACAGTCAGCGGGAAACTGAGGAGCAAATCTCAGTGTAGTTCGCCGAGGTATGTTGGAACAACATAAATAGTGTAATTATATTATGTGATTTCAACTTTGCCAACATTAACTGGGGCACAGACACACTTTATACACACACACATATATCTGTTAAGGGCTTGGATGGCGTAGATTTCTTGAAATTTGTGCACGAGAACCTTTTAGGTCAATATGTAGTGGTTCCAACAAGGGAATAAGCTGTACTGGGCCTAATTCTGGGGAATGAAGGTGAGTAAGTGGTTCAGCTGGTGGTGGGGGAGCATATTAGTCAAAGTGATTGCGACATGATAAAATTTAAGCATGTTGTGGACAAGGAAATAGACAAGTTGCAATAGAAAATGGATGCTGGATAGCGGAATTTCATAATATAATAACATAATGTATGGCCAAGGTAAATGGGAACAGCTACGAATGGGGAAATCTACAGAAGTGCAATGGTGGGGGGTCCATTCAGAAATGAAATAGTGAAGGTACAAGTATCACATGTTCCTTCTAAGGTGATAAGAAGGACTAACAAGCCCAGAGAATCATGGATGACCAGAGATATTCAGAATACAATGAAAATACAAATAAATCCTTCTTAGCAGGAACAAGGGGAGGACATCAGTGGAGGCATCAGTGAAGTATGGAAAGTGCAAGGTGGAGGTTTAGAAAGCAATTAGGAAAGCAAATTGGGGATATGAGAAAGCATGAGGTGGTAAGATTGGGAAAAATATACTTATACAAGATACTGTATAAGTATCTCAATGGGAAGAGGATAACCAGGGAAAGAGGAGGACCCATTAGGAAGCAAATGAGCCATTCATGGGTGCAGTCAGAGGACACTGGTAGAGTGTTGAATGAATACTTCACATCCATCTTCACTCAAGAGAATGAGGATGATAATGTATAATTCAGAGGGAGGGACTGCAATGTGCTTAAACATATTGACATAGGAAAGGGCAAGGGAAAGGAGGTGTTGGGAGCTTTAAAAGTGGACAAAGCACCAGGTCCTGATGAATTGTCTCCCAGGTTGCTGTGGGGGGAAACAGAATAAATTGCAGGGGTTCTGACCACAATTTTTAATTTGTTTCTCAACATGGGGTGGGGAGCGGGATGTGTGTCAGAGGACTGGAGAACGGCTAATGTTAAGAAACTTTGAAGAGATAAATCACGGAATTACAGACCAGTGAGACAGATGTCAGTGGTAGGGAAATTATTGGAGCAAATTCTGAAGGGGAACATTTATCTCTACTTCATGATGGAAGGCTTGAACAGGGATAGTCACCATGGCTTCGTAAGAGGGAGGATGTGCTTAACAAATTTGATTGAATGTTTTATGAGGTGACCAGTTGTGTTTATGAGGGTATTGCAATAGATTTGGCTGATAAGGATTTTAGCAAAGCCTTTGACAAGGTGCCACATTGGAAACATATAAAGAACACAAAGTCACATGGGGCACATGGTAATTTGATAAAGTTGATGCAAAATTTGCTTTGTTGTAACAGACTGCGTGTGATGATGGAAGGTGGCTTTAGTGAGTGGAAGCCAATGCTCAGTGGCACTGTAGGGTTCTGTGCTGGGTCACCTATTATTTGTGACTTATGTAAATGACATAAATGACTATGTGGGAGTATGATTAGGGAGATTGCAGATAACACAATGATTGGCCGGTTGGTTAATAGTAAGGCTGAGTGTCTTGGGCTCTGAGAATCTATTGAGGGTATGGTCGAGTGGAAGATTAAATTAAACACTGAAAAGTGTGTGGTGATACACTTTGGAAGGAGTAATTTGACAAAGTTGAATTCAATGAATGACATGACACTAGGAAGCTCAGTGTAACAAAGAGACTTGGTGTGTTTATCCATAGATCTGTAACGATGGAAGGACATATAGCGCTCCAAAAGCTCGCAATTCTAAATAAACCTGTTGTACAGGGATAGGCTCCTGGTGCAGTGACCCCAGGAGTGCGGAGACCCCTGGAGTGTGGAGACCCCTGGAGTGTGAACAAGTCATATGGGACACTTTCATTTATCAATCGAGCTTGATCATAGATTACAAAAAAAAGATGTCATTTTGGAGTTGCATACAACTTTGGTGAGGCCACAGTTAGAGTACTGTGCGCAGTTTTAATCGCCAAATTTTAGGAAGGTTGTGATTACACTGGAGGGGATGAAGTGGAGATTCATCAAAATGCTGCCTGGGATGTAACAGTTAAGTTATGAAGTGAGGTTGAATTGGCCTGGTTTATTTTCTTTCAAGATGAGATTCAAGGGGTGTGTGAGGCTTTTTTTCTATCCAGAGGGTGGTGCTAGTCTGGAATGCGCTGCCTGGGAAGGTGGTAGAGGCGGGTTGCCCCACATCCTTTAAAAAATACCTGGATGAGCACTTGGCACGTCATAACATTCAGGACTATGGGCCAACAGCTGGTAAATTGGATCAGGTGCGAGTTCTGCTGTTTCTAATGTGTCTGTGCAGACCCAATGGGCCAAATGGCCTATTATTTAGAATTTCATAGAAACCCTACAGTACAGAAAGAGGCCATTTGGCCCATCGAGTCTGCACCAACCACAATCCCACCCAGGCCCTACCCCCATATCCCTACATATTTATCCGCTAATCCCTCTAATCTACGCATCCCAGGACACTAAGGGGCAATTTTTTTTTTAGCATAGCCAATTAACCTAATCCGCACACCTTTGGACTGTGGGAGGAAACCAGAGCACCCAGAGGAAACCCATGCAGACACGAGGAGAATGTGCAAACTCCACACAGACAGTGACCTAAGCCAGGAATCAAACCCAGGTCCCTGGAGCTGTGAAGCAGCAGTGCTAACCACTGTGCTACCGTGCCGCCTTGATTTATTATGCACAGTATGATTCTATGATTCTATTGATCATTCTATGAAGCTGTCTAAAAGTTTGTTAAAAAATTCACAATAACAGGGCGGGGTGATAAAGCAATGAAGCTGACTGCTAAAAACTATTCATAGACATCATATTTTCAAGAAGGGGAATAGGGATAGCCCAGGTAATTACCGACCGGTGAGTCTAACCTCAGTGGTTGGTAAACTGATGGAGAAAATCCTGAGGGACAGGATATATGAGCATTTAGAGAGGTTTAGTATGCTCACGAATACTCAGCATGGCTTTGTCAAAGGCAGATCGTGCCTTACGAGCCTGGTGGAGTTCTTCGAAAATGTGACTAAACACATTGACGAAGGGAAGGCGGTAGATGTGGTTTATATGGATTTTAGCAAGGCGTTCGATAAGGTCCCCCATGCAAGGCTTCTAGAAAAAGTGAGAGGGCATGGGATCCAAGGGGCTGCTGCCCGGTGGATCCAGAACTGGCTTGCCCAAAGGAGGCAGAGAGTGGGTATAGATGGGTATTTTTCTAAATGGAGGTCGGTCACCAGTGGTGTGCCCCAGGGATCTGTTCTGGGACCCTTGCTGTTTGTCATTTTCATAAATGACCTGGATGAGGAAGCGGAGGGATGGGTTGGTAAGTTTGCCGACGACACGAAGGTTGGTGGGGTTGTGGATAGTCTGGAGGGATGTCAGAAGTTACAGAGCGACATAGATAGGATGCAAGACTGGGCGGACAAGTGGCAGATGGATTTCAACCCAGATAAATGCGTCGTGGTCCATTTTGGTAGGTCAAATGGGATGAAGGAGTACAATATAAAGGGAAAGACTCTTAGTACTGTCGAGGATCAGAAGGACCTTGGGGTCCGGGTCCATAGGACTCTAAAATCGGCCCCGCAGGTGGAGGAGGTGGTTAAGAAGGCGTATGGTGTGCTGGCCTTTATCAATTGAGGGATTGAGTTTAGGAGTCCGGGGATAATGATGCAGCTATATAAGACCCTCGTCAGACCCCGCTTGGAGTACTGTGCTCAGTTCTGGTCGCCTCACTATAGGAAGGATGTGGAAAAGATTGAAAGGGTGCAGAGGAGATTTAAAAGGATGTTGCCTGGATTGAGTGGCATGCCTTATGAGGATAGGCTGAGGGAGCTCGGTCTTTTCTCCTTGGAGAGACGAAGGATGAGAGGAGACCGAATAGAGGTGTATAAGATGTTGAGAGGCATAGATTGGGTGGACTCTCAGAGGCTTTTTCCCAGGGTGGAAATGTCTGCTATGAGCGGACACAGGTTTAAGGTGCTGGGGGATAGGTACAGGGTAGATGTTAGGGGTAAGTTTTTCACACAGAGGGTGGTGGGCGAGTGGAATCGGCTGCCGTCAGTGGTGGTGGAGGCGAACTCAATAGGGTCTTTTAAGAGACTCCTGGATGAGTACATGGAGCTTAATAGGATGGAGGGTAATAGGTAGGTCTAGAAGGTAGGGATGTGTTCGGCACAACTTGTGGGCCGAAGGGCCTGTTTGTGCTGTAGTTTTTCTATGTTCTATGTTCTATCATTATGATTCAGTTTTTGGAACTTCAGACACGACATTTACCTTCCCATCTCCAGGTCTCTTCCCCACTCTGTACCTCCCCTCAGCTTTTCCCAGATTCCTTCCTCTGTCCGTCTATCTTTCCATTCTTATGCCCCTTTTTCTCAATCTCTCACCTTCCACTTTCTCTCTCTTTCGAGTTTTCATCCCCTTTCTCCAGATCTCTCACCCATTCTACCACTTTCCATTCTTCTCTCTCTCACTTTCTCCCCATAGTGGGAATGGAGGGATACAAAAGAATGGTCTCGTTTGGACCAGGGAGCGGCGCGGGCTTGGAGGGCCGAAGGGCCTGTTCCTGTGCTGTATTGTTCTTTGTTCTTTGTTCTTTGATCTGTCGATCTATTTCCAGCAATTCCCTCTCTCTCTTTTTCATTCCTATCTGTCAACCTCTCTCCATCAAATCTCTCTCTCACCAGTTTGAATTTTTACACACAGATAATGGACTTGTGGGGGTTTTACACAGAGGGTATCACAGGGGTTCTCTGTTCACAGGCAAGCAGCAGAGTTGGGGGAACAGACGGATCTTTTAATACCAGGGGTGTTTATAAAACGGGGCTATTCAGATCAGGAGTTATTAGACGAGAGAGGGTGTAATGGACAAGAGAGATGGGAAATAATACACGGACGACGTAGGGGTTGCGCAGGAGGAGGAGGATATTATAACACAGGGAGCTGGACAGAGCAAGGGTGATGAGTTGACTGAACCATATTGGTTAAAATGGGCAGACTTTCCCAATCCAACGAAACAAAAGGGTCCGTTTCTGGGGGACCCTTTTTAGGTTTCTTTTTAGAGGGAGCAGAAATTAGAGAGTGGGTGACTGAGCAAGGGGAAATTGTCAGGGCTATTCACAGTGGGATTTATACATCAACTGAGAGTGGAACTGGGGGAAAGTTAGGAAGAGAGAATTAGGAAGTACATAGGGATTTAGAGGTAGAGGACGATTCAGAATGTTGGATGGAGAGGGAGGAGTGACTGTGAGTGGGTTAGGGTTAGGGTTAGGGTTAGGTGGGCGGGTGGACTGTGAGTGGGCGGGTTTCACAATTAGAGGGGGGATTTTGGAAAGGAAGGTTGGAGAAGGGGAATTATTAATCTATTTGTAACCCCCACAGCTTGCCTGGACCTGCAGAGTTTCACTGGCTGTCTTGTCTGGAGACAATACACATCTTTTTAGCCTGTCTTGATGCTCTCTCCACTCACGTTGTTTGTTTCTTAAAGACTTGATTAGCTGTAAGTATTCGCATTCCAACCATTATTCATGTAAATTGAGTCTGTGTCTTTATATGCCCTGTTTGTGAACAGAATTCCCACTCACCTGAAGAAGGGGCTTGCAGCTCCGAAAGCTTGTGTGGCTTTTGCTACCAAATAAACCTGTTGGACTTTAACCTGGTGTTGTTAAACTTCTTACTGTGTTTACCCCAGTCCAACGCCGGCATCTCCACATCAAAGGGGAATTATGCAGGCAGGATTTTGTCAGAGGGGCATTCCACCAACATCACACCCACAATACCCGCCACGACCCTGCAATTGTACACCCACAGTACCCACACATGCACCCAGACCCCAAATAACTGCAGAGAACGTCACACCCCCAATACCCACATAGCTTCAAACACTGAATATCCTTACACAGCCTAACACTTCCAATACGTGCACACAGTTTCAGGACCCAATACCCACACACAGATTCACATGCCCCAAAAGAAATCACAGCTTCTCCGCCAGTGACCTTACACCCCAATTCACACACATCTTCACATCCCCAATTCCCGCACAGAGTTTCAAACACCCAATATCTATGCACATTCACACCTCCAATACAGGCACACAGATTCAATCCCAGCTATGAACAGGCAGCATCACAGACCAAATACCAACTCACAGCACCACTCCCCCATTTTACATCCCCCCACACACACTGCTTCACACTCCAATAGCCACACACAGATTCACAACCCCAACACTAACACAGCATCACACCACATCTTCCCACAGTCTCATTCATACCCCCAATACAGACACACACACACACACACACACACACACACGTTCACATGCCCATTAGCCACACATTGATTCACACCTCAAAAGCTCATGGTCAGCTTTACAACCCCAATTTTCACACAGAGCTTCAAAGCCCCAATCTCCATACGCAGTTTCAAGCCCCCATTATCCATGCATAATTTCACACCACGAATGCCATCAACCAACCTCACTCCCCCAATGCCCACCCAAGGCTTCACACCCAAGATCCACCCAATGCCCACCCAAGGCTTCACACCTAAGATCCTGCCAATGTCCACCCGAAAATTCTACTTTATTCATCAGCTTTCCGCTCAAAATCGAACATAATGATAGGACTATGATTGGATTGAACCATATATTGTATGATTGACCAGCACACTGGCACATGGGCTCACACTGCAGCCTCACAACCCCAGGGACCAGGTTCGATTGCAGCCTTGGGAAAATTACTGTGCGGAGTTTGCATTTTCTCCCCATGTCTACAAGGGTTTCATTTGGGTGCTCCGGTTTCCTCCCACAGTTCACAGATATGCAGGTTAGGTGGGATGACCATGCCAAATTGTCCGTTATTATCCCAAGAAGTGCAACTTAGGATGACTTGCAGGGTAACGGGTATAGGGTAGCTGTGCGCCTGGTTAAGATGCTCTGTCACAGAGTCAATGCAGACTCGGTTGGAGGAATGGCCTCCTTCTGCACTGTAGAAATTCGATGATAATCCTTGCTGGAGGATTAGCTTGGGAACAGCTGATTGTCTGAGGCACCAGTGGTACTGACATAGAACAAAGAACAAAGAATAGTACAGCACAGGAAACAGGCCCTTCGGCCCTCCAAGCCTGTGCCGCTCCTTGGTCCAACTAGACCAATCGTTTGTATCCCTCCATTCCCAGGCTGCTCATGTGACTATCCAGGTAAGTCTTAAACGATGTCAGCGTGCCTGCCTCCACCACCCTACTTGGCAGCGCATTCCAGGCCCCCACCACCCTCTGTGTAAAAAACGTCCCTCTGATACCTGAGTTATACTTCGCCCCTCTCACCTTGAGCCCGTGACCCCTCGTGATCGTCACCTTCGACCTGGGAAAAAGCTTCCCACTGTTCACCCTATCTATCCCCTTCATAATCTTGTACACCTCTATTAGATCTCCCCTCATTCTCCATCTTTCCAGGGAGAACAACCCCAGTTTACCCAATCTCTCCTCATAGCTAAGACCCTCCATACCAGGCAACATCCTGGTAAACCTTCTCTGCACTCTCTCTAACGCCTCCACGTCCTTCTGGTAGTGCGGCGACCAGAACTGGACGCAGTACTCCAAATGTGGCCTAACCAGCGTTCTATACAGCTGCATCATCAGACTCCAACTTTTATACTCTATACCCCATCCTATAAAGGCAAGCATACCATATGCCTTCTTCACCACCTTCTCCACCTGTGTTGCCACCTTCAAGGATTTGTGGACTTGCACACCTAGGTCCCTCTGTGTTTCTATACTCCTGATGACTCTGCCATTTATTGTATAACTCCTCCCTACATTATTTCTTCCAAAATGCATCACTTCGCATTTATCCGGATTAAACTCCATCTGCCACCTCTCCTCCCAATTTTCCAGCCTATCTATATCCTGCTGTATTGCCCGACAATGCTCTTCGCTATCCGCAAGTCCAGCCATCTTCGTGTCATCCGCAAACTTGCTGATTACACCAGTTACACCTTCTTCCAAATCATTTATATATATCACAAATAGCAGAGGTCCCAGTACAGAGCCCTGCGGAACACCACTGGTCACAGACCTCCAGCCGGAAAAAGACCCTTCGACCACTACCCTCTGTCTCCTATGGCCAAGCCAGTTCTCCACCCATCTAGCCACTTCTCCTTGTATCCCATGAGCCTTAACCTTCTTAACCAACCTGCCATGTGGGACTTTGTCAAATGCCTTACTGAAATCCATATAGACGACATGATTGTCTCATGCCACTGTCAGGGATCAGATTCAGCTCCCTGAAACTTTGAAGACTTTGTCGCTCAGAGGTAGAGTTCCCTGACTGCATGAAACTTCCGCTGCTGGTGGGGGACACCCCATGATTGGATCAATCTCTTGTCAGTCTGCAGCCACAATAAATGATTGGGGGGCTGTATTCAGGCAGCAACAGGCACACCCTGATTGACTGCGCAGCTTCTACTTCAGTCACAGGCACACCTTGATTGACTGTGCGGCTGTACTTCAGTCACAGGCACACACTGATTGATTGGGGGGCTGTACTCAGGCAGCAACAAGCACACCCTGATTGACTGCGCGGCTGTACTTCAGTCACAGGCACACCCTGATTGACTGCGCGGCTGTACTTCAGTCACAGGCACACCCTGATTGACTGCGCGGCTGTACTCAGGTAGCAACAGGCGCACCCTGTTTGACTGCGTGACTGTACTTCAGTCCACAGGCACACCCTGATTGACTGCACAGCTGTACTTCAGTCACAGGCACACACTGATTGATTGGGGGGCTGTATTCAGGCAGCAACAGGCACACCCTGATTGACTGCACAGCTGTACTTCAGTCACAGGCACACACTGATTGATTGGGGGGCTGTATTCAGGCAGCAACAGGCACACCCTGATTGACTGTGCAGCTGTACTTCAGTCACAGACACACCCTGATTGACTGCACAGCTGTACTTCAGTCACAGGCACACACTGATTGATTGGGGGTTGTACTCAGGCAGCAACAAGCACACCCTGATTGACTGCGCAGCTGTACTTCAGTCACAGGCACACCCTGATTGACTGCGCGGCTGTACTCAGGTAGCAACAGGCGCACCCTGTTTGACTGCGTGACTGTACTTCAGTCCACAGGCACACCCTGATTGACTGCACAGCTGTACTTCAGTCACAGGCACACACTGATTGATTGGGGGGCTGTATTCAGGCAGCAACAGGCACACCCTGATTGACTGTGCGGCTGTACTTCAGTCACAGGCACACCCTGATTGACTGTGCGGCTGTACTTCAGTCACAGGCACACCCTGATTGACTGCACAGCTGTACTTCAGTCACAGGCACACCCTGATTGAATGCGCAGCTGTACATCAGTCACTGGCACACCCTGATTGTCTGTGTGGCTGTACTCAGGCAGCAGCAGGCACACCCTGATTGACTGCGCCGCTGTACTTCAGTCACTGGAGCTTCTTGATTTGCTCCAGCAGTGGTTGGTCTGTAAGTCGAGTCTGTGATTGGCTGAGCTGACTATCAATTAGCAAGCTGAGCTCCCGGATTGGATCAGGAGGCTGTCTGTTAGCCACTGGTGTTCTGATAGGCTAATATGTCTGCCAGTCAGAAAACTCTTGTCCCTGATTGGCTGAGCCACTGTCAGTCAAAATGTAGAGTCCATTGATTGGCTGCCATGGTTGTGGCTAAGCCTGGAATGTTGTTGATTGGCTAAGGTGGACATTTAGCAATCCCGGTACCTGATTGGCTGAGATGGTCCATCAACAATCCAGTTCTCTGATTGGTTGTCAGTCAGTTTTGTTTCTTCATTAATTGAATAATTGATGTAACCGGATAATTCACCCCAATTCTGATCTGCTCCCTGAATTTGGATTGAGTCACCACATAAATAAATGTGTTTGTGCAGCAACTTATTCCCTGCAGCATATATCCAACTTGTTGAAATGTGTATTCAGGAAAAGTGAGGTAAATTAATCCTCTCACTTTCAAATAGAGAAAAAACATGACACTAACTGACCAGAGAAGAATGAAAGCTCCGGATATGCTGAAGAGTAAAATCATTGACTTTCTTCTGCTCTCCATCTCGGGGTCTCTGCAAGTCTCTCCCTTACTCTGAGCCCTCAGTCCCTTCCGGACTTGACTGGTCACTAAAATGTGTCTGACTGTCAGAGCGTTGATCAACAGGATTAAACCGAATGGGAGCAATGGCGTTAAAACCTGTTCGAACCAGGAAAATCCAACCCACCTGGGATCAGTCCAATAGCTTGTCTTTGTATCACAGCCCCACTGGACATTGTCGATTATCTCTGTAGGTTCCCAAGCAAAGTACCGGGGGATGTTTTTCACAGAGAGCAGAATGCCGGTTGTTGCCAGAACCACAGCCGCAGTTTTCCCAGTGCAATATTTAGTTTTCAGTTTCTGGCAGCGAATGGCCACAAATCGATCAAAGGAGAAAGTGACGGTGAACCAGACAGAACAGTCAGTGGCTGCAGACAGCAGAACAGATTTAACACGACACACAGGTGTGATGTTCAGAAGACTCCACGAGAAATAATGCTCATTTATGTAGGTAAGAATGGGGACAGTGATAATGTACAGTAGATCCGCCATTGCCATAACAACAAGGTAGCAAGTGGTGCAGGTGGAGAGGCCACACTTTTTCTGACACAGGATCACAATTCCCAGTAAATTAACTGTTAGAGAAAAGGAGACAAGAGCCAGGAAATTAGTAAATAAACATTCTGCATGCCTAAACCGACAGTAAGGAGAGGATTTCAACATAAATCAAATGGGTGGGGTTATTTGGGTTTTGTTAAAGGAGTTGTGTCAGAGATTAACACTGCAGGCTACAAAGTAGCACATAAAACAATTGTGTTAAGAATGGGGTGAGGACAGAAAGCTGTGAATTACATGTGTTATTTTATGGCAGTAGTCGGACACATGGGATTGAGGGTGATTTAGTGATTTGGATCAGGAATTGGCGAGCTGTAAGAAAACAGAGGGTGGTGGTTGATGGGAGATATTCATCCTGGAGTTCAGTTACTAGTGGTGTACCGCAAGGATCTGTTTTGGGGCCACTGCTGTTTGTCATTTTTATTAATGACTTGGATGAGGGCGTGAAAGGATGGATTAGTAAATTTGCGGATGGCACTATAGTCGGTGGAGTTGTAGACAGTGCGGAGGGAAGTGGCAGGTTACAGAGGGACATAGATAAGCTGCAGAGCTGGGCTGAGAGGTGGCAAATGGAGTTTAATGCGGAAAAGTGTGAGGTGATTCACTTTGGAAGGAGTAACAGGAATACAGAGTACTGGGCTAATGGTAAGATACTTGGTAGTGTGGATGAACAGAGGGATCTGGGTGTCCATGTGCATAGATCCCTGAAAGTTGGCACCCAGGTTGATAGGGTTGTTAAGAAGGCGTAAGAAGGTGTGTTAGCTTTTATTGGTAGAGGGATTGAGTTTTGGAGCCAGGAGGTCATGCTGCAACTGTACAAAACTCTGGTGCGGCCGCATTTGGAGTATTGCGTACAGTTCTGGTCGCCGTATTATAGGAAAGATGTGGAAGTGTTGGAAAGGGTGCAGAGGAGATTTACCAGGATGTTGCCTGGTATGGTGGGAAAATCGTATGAGGAAAGGCTGAGGGGCTTGAGGTTGTTTTCGTTAGAGAGAAGAAGGTTAAGAGGTGACTTAATAGAGGCATACAAGATGATCAGAGGATTAGATAGGGTGGATAGTGAGAGCCTTTTTCCTCGGATGGTGTTGGCTAGCACGAGGGGACATAGCTTTAAATTGAGGGGTGAGAGATATAGGACAGATGTTAGAGGTAGGTTCTTTACTCAGAGAGTAGTAAGGGCATGGAATGCCCTGCCTGCAGCAGTGGTGGACTCGTCAACGTTGAGTGCGTTCAAGTGGTTATTGGATAAACATATGGATGATATTGGAATAGTGTAGATTAGAGGGGCTTTAGATTGGTACCACTGGTCGGCGCAACATCGAGGGCCGAAGGACCTGTACTGCGCTGTAATGTTCTATGTTCTATGTTCTAGTCTGCAAATTCTATAATGAAAATATTTCTGAGACGTTAGATTTTCATACAATTTGGTTTGCAGGATAAGTCCGACTGGACGTCTTTGCAACTTGGATCTAAACATGACAGAAATATACCAGAAATTGGCAATAGAATCTGTCATCAATATCTGCACCCAATGTTTGGTTCCCACCCTGGACTGGACACTTCATTGGAGTGGACACAGGATGGAGTTGAATGGCACTACCAGATTATTCGAATCCTCCACTACCAAAGAATAAATAAATCATCTTCACTGTCTCCCCAGGTCACACTGGTTGCAGGAATAGAGCCTTCCCAATCTCCTGAACCTTACCAGGGCACCACGTTCTGAAGAATAGACTCACCTTAGCTTCGAACATACCACGTTGCAAATTCATCCAAATGATAGACTCACACAAAGTGAACATAAGCTCCAGAACATATATGTACCAGGAATAGACCGTCTCCTGCTTTTCACCATTCCAATTCTACACTCACCAAAGAAATACACTATATCCAGTGCTTGACACTTCCAAGGATGAAGCCCAATTTGCGAACATTCCTGACAGTATCTTTTGCAAAGAATAGATCCTCTCCAGATTTTCCTGTGTTCCATGTAATGAAGTTCACAGATGTAGTTACTCTGTGTGTTTGGAATCAAAACCGGGGGCAATTTTCATGAGAACATACGTCCTCCATGTTTTTAAACTACATTTTTCCATGAAAATACAGACTCCAGTTTCCGACTCTCCCAAGTTGCACAGCTCCCGTGAATAACAATGCTCCAGTTTTACTCCATGAGCAGGTTGCACACTTCCCTGAAATATAGACCCCTTGCAGTTTCACTCCCTCATTTCCGTGTTAGGCTCCAGATCAGAAACTCCAAGGTATATTCTGAAAATAGCCTAGCCCCGGACTTTTTGTTTGATTTTGCCATTAGTGCCAGCAGAAGGCTTTTGGATCCAACTGTGATTCTATTAACCCGCTCAGACTCTTTTATTTTCTATACAAATGTTTTTAAGCTAATATTTCAAATACAGATAAAAATAGCATAACCTTCACCAACTGAAATACTTAAACGTAACAAGGTATATATTTTTAACTGATAGCTATCTCTATATTTCCAATTTAAGCATGTCCTGACAAACATACATGCTTCTACAGATTCACTTAGCACAAAACATAAATACATCGGCTCTCGTGGATGTTATATTTCCAGCCTTTAAATTCCTCGGGACAGTGATACAGAAAGATACCTTTCTTCTGATTTCCATACATCAGCCTCCAGAAAAAGATTTCTATTCAAATGGGAGAAATTCAGAGAAAGAGACTTACTTTCTGACAGGTCCCAGACGCTAATCTCCAGAGAGAGAGAGAGATTGATACACAAAAAGATGATTTTTCTCGAAAAATCCCCACCTGGTCACAATTGTTTTCCTTTCAATCAATCAAATCAAAACACACTCTGAAAAGCCTCAGGAAAAACACAAAAAACAAAGCACTACATTAGCCCAGATTCAAACAAGCATTCCAACAATTAGGTTTAATTCTGCTTCTGTAGCATCAACTTGCAGGCTGCTGGTTACAGAAAAAGCAGCAGCAGTAAACAGAAGTCACTTCACACAGGTTCTGCACAAGAAATATGACACAAATAGATGGCTTAATGTCTCAGAATCATCATACCACCAATAGTCCCTCACTAGTTGCACTGCCTACCCAAGATACACACAACCCAGCGAAGCGGCAGATTAAATTTAACAAAAACAAGTGTGAGGTCATGCATTGAGGGAGGTCAGAAAGTTATGCACAATACATAATAAATTGGGATATACTTGAAAGGGTAGATGAAGTGGGAGAACTTGGTGTTCAAGTGAACAATTCCCTAAAGGCAGCAGTTCAAGCAGACAAGATTTCAAAGAAGGCATATAGAATGCTCCTCTTCATTAGAAGGGATATAGAATATAAAATTAAGGATATAATGTTGGAATTGTCTAAAACACTAGTGGGGCCACAACTGGAGTATTGTGCGCAGTTCTAGTCACCATATTTCGGGAAGGATGTAATTGCTCTGGAGAAATTGCAAAGGACGTTTGGAAGGCTTTTGCGAGGACTAGAAAAGTGTAGCTATGAGGAGACGTTAGATAGGTTGGATTTATTTTTTGGAACAGAGAAGGCTGAGGGATCATTGACGTGTGAAAAAAGTGCATCATTGTCCAGGTGAAGGAAGCTGGAAATATCTGACAGTTGGTGCTCAGGCTCTGTGAGGTAGAGCTCTGTAAACTAGACAGCAGCAATACCACACATGTGAACAAGTTGGATCATAATGTCAGTGTTGGACTTCAGAGAAAGAAGTGCAACAAGTTCACAGGAAGACAGGAGTGAGTGGGTGAGAGAGGCAGAGAAATTGTGATGGCCGATATCTTGCTGACAGATCTCAAAGGAAAGATAAGAGCGTGGAGAAGGCCTGAGAGTGGGGTCCAGGTAGAGGGAAACTACTGGAGACAGCTTGAAACTAAAACAGCAAATGCTGCAATGAAACAGCAGCTCCAGATAAATACCTCAAGTTTAGATGGATTTCAACCACAAACATTCAAAAAGCTGACATTGAAAATCAGCAGAAGCACTAAAGTTGATAATGAGTAATAATAATCATAGTTTTACAGCACAGAATGGCCCTTCGGCCCATCGTGTCTGTGATGGCTTTCAACTACCTATCTATTCTATATCCTTCTATGTTATGACATTTCAGGTACTCTGAATGTTTCTTAAATGTTGTAGCTTTCCCAACTCTACCAACTTTTCAGGCAGTCATATCCAGATACCCTGTCCCCTCTGTGTGGAAACTGTTTTTTTTCCTGAAAGCACCACTAACTCTCGTATTCCTTACCTTAAATCTATGTACCCTGGATATTAACCACGTTGCTGGGGAAAAATGTTTATTGCTAACTATCCTATATATGTTCCTGATAATTTTGTGCACTTCAGTGTGGTCCCCACTCAATGTTCTCTGTTCTATGCAAAATAACCCAAGCCTAAACAGCATATCTTCATAGCATCCCCCAGACCAGCCAGTATATTCGTGAATCTCCTTTGAGTCACTTGCAGGGCAATCAAATCCTCCCTATTGTGTGGCCACCAGCACTCTTCACGATACTCTAGCTGGGACCTAATGAGCATTTCACACAGCTCCCTCATAAGCTCCTGACACTTGCATATCTCAGCCAATAAAGGCAACGAACGCACATGCCGATCACATCATCAGAACTTCAACAGGATATGAAGCCAATCAACAGGTTTATGCTATTTTGAGTTTGAAACAGAAAATCTAATAATTGCAAAGAACAAATGACCAGTCACATCAACAGCATGACAATAAATAAATGAACCAAATCCGTAAAAGAAAAGGAACCATTTCATAACACAGATTATGATAAAGAATAGTCAGCACAAATTACAACATCAAGACCATTCTTGAGAGATTTCATTGCATTATTTCAAAAAATTTCAGAAACTATATTAAGATAAATATAATGACGACAAACACTTAGATTTTCTAACTGATTCAGTAAGTTGAAACATAACAGACACATTAGTCATCTCAGAGCAAGTGGATTTAGAGGAGAAACAGCAGAATAGACAACGAGCTGGCTACAAAGACAAACAGAGGGAGTAGAAGTTAACGGGATTTGCTCAGATTGGTGGACGGTTCGAAGAAGGCTTCCACAAGGATCAGCTCTGGGATCACTGCCCTGCACCATTTACATCAACGGAATGGAATCAGTAAGCGAAATGATAATTTCAATACTTACAGCCAAAAACAAACTGAGAGTGCGAATGAATACACCGGTAAAACGCAAATAAATAGAATTACACTTAACAATAAATTATCAACTTGCAAATAGGTATTTGAATTGCGGATTGATTTCACAGCAGCTCAGGGATGGGTATTGCATTTTGATTAGAATATGTTTCCCAATGCATTCTACGCTCGTTTTGAGCAAGAGGTCAGCGAGAGCATGCCCTCCACCCTGGAAGCCCTGGATGAACCTGTATCTGGGGTCACCATTGCAGATGTCAGGGCAGCCCTTTCTTGAAGGTCAACCCACGGAACGCAACTGGCCCCGATGGGGTGCCCGGACGAGCACTCAGATCCTGCGCGGTTCAGCTGGCAGGGGTAGTCACAGACTCTCTTTACAACAATCTGAGCTCCCTATCTGCTTCAAGAAGACGACCATCATCCCGGTACCTAAAAAAAACCAAGCAGCGTGCCTTAATGACTATCGGCCGGTGGGTCTGACATCCATCATTATGAAGTGCTTCGAAAGGTTAGTCATGGCACGTATCAATTCCAGCCTCCCGGACTATCTGGATCCACTGCAGTTTGCCTACCACTGCAACAGGTCCACAGCAGACGCCATTTCCCTGGCCCTGCACTCAACCCTGGAATACCTAGATAACAAGGACACCTATGTCAGACTCCCATTTATTGACTGCAGCTCAGCCTTCAACACTATTATTCCCACGAAACTCATCTCCAAACTCCGTGGTCTGGGCCTCAGCACCTCCCTCTGCGACTGGATCCTGAACTTCTTAACTCACAGACCACAATCAACAAGGACAGGCAACAACACCTCCTCCACGATCATCCTCAACACCGGTGCCCCACAAGGCTGTGTTCTCAGACCCCTACTATACACCTTATACACCAATGGCTGTACGGCCAAATTCCTCTCCAATTCGATTTTCAAGTATGCTGACGACACCACCGTAGTGGGTCGGATCTCAAACAATGACGAGACAGAGTACAGGAATGAGATAGAGAATCTGGTGAACTGGTGCGGCAACAATAATCTCTCCCTCAATGTCAACAAAACAAAGGTGATTGTCATCAACTTCAGGAAGCGTAAAGGAGAACATGCCCCTGTCTACATCAATGGAGATGAAGTAGAAAGGGTCGAGAGCTTCAAGTTTTTAGATGTCCAGATCATCAACAACCTGTCCTGGTTGTTGGTGATCATGTGTCCATGCCGACACTATAGTTAAGAAAGCCCACCAACGCCTCTACTTTCTCAGAAGACGAAGGAAATTTGGCATGTCAGCTACTACCCTATCCAACTTTTACAGATGCACCATAGCTTGTATCATAGCTTGGTATGGCTCCTGCTCTGCCCAAGACTGCAAGGAACTACAAAAGGTCGTGAATGTAGCCCAATCCATCACGCAAACCAGCCTCCCATCCATTGACTCTGTCTACACTTTGCACTGCCTCGGCAAAGCAGTCAGTGTAATTAAGGACCTCATGTACCCCAGACATTCTCTCTTCCACCTTCTTCGGGAAAAATATACAAAAATCTGAGGTCACATACCAACCGACTCAAGAACAGCTTCTCCCCTGCTGCTGTCAGACTTTTGAATGGACTTACCTTGCATTAAGTTGATCTTTCTCTACATCCTAGCTATGACTGTAACTGTACATTCTGCACTCTCTCATTTCTTTCTCTATGAACGGTATGTTTTGTCTGTACAGCGCGCAATACTTTTCACTGTATGTTAATACATGTGACAATAATAAATCAAGTCAAATCAAATCAGTGTAAAACTACTGTACCTTTAAGAAGGGTATTTTCCGCATGTTCTCTGCAGTTTTTTCTTTCATTTTTGGCACCGAGCTGCGTGAGTCAATGTCTTTAGTGTGCATAAAGTCATGTAATAGACCTTTTGTTTCTTTTCAATCTGGGCCGAACGCAATGTCTGGAGTTTTACATCCCTTTTGAAGTGTCTGGTTTGTGATAATTGAAAGATCAAGGTCAGGTGGTTCCTTCACTGGGAAATCCAAAGCTCTTTACATTCAATTTGGCAGAAGCTGTTTGGTCTCCAGACTGCAAGCAGACTGTTTCTGTTTCTCTCCCTGGCGTTGAAAATTTAGTTCTTGGTGGCTGGCTAGCTACTAACTCGAGTCAGGGAGTGCTTCTGTCTCTCGAATTGTGCTGAAAATTCCAGGGCCAGAAGACCTCAGCGTCTTCGATAGCACATCCAAAGGAAGAAACCATATCGGGGGTCACAAAGCTGCCAAAATCTAGCATCACTTGAGCGTACATATTTTCTGTGCTAAACTGAAACTGGTTGGAACAATGTATTTAGCTATTAAGGTATATACAATATCTTGTTTGTAATTGGTATTTTTTTTACTATATGTATTCTTAAATAGACTTTGCTTGATAAAAGCTCCCACGGTGGTCATTTGAACAATATCTTGAGTGAAATATATTGTGCTCGCCCATGCCAAATTCGAAATGCAAACACAATGATCTGGGCTGACATCATGAAACACCTTGAAGTTTCTGACCTGAATTATCAAACCAGTCCCCCCCCCCCCCCCACCCCCCACCCCACCCACCAACCCCCACACCCTCCCCTTGCCACCCCTTAGAAAGCAGTTAACTGAATGATTTCAAGGAGTTTTGATCTGTGGTTCTGGTGATCAGAACCACAAATCGTTTGAACCAGCAACGCATTTTCAAAAGAACCATAACAATTTAAAACAGAATGGAGTTCATTTCAAGATTCATTGAAATGCGACAAATCACATTAAAAAATTGTGTGTAGTTGGGTTCTTCAAATGTCAGGAACTAGCTGAAACCTGTTTGTTTCTAGTAGAAAACAGAGCGATTGAGGAAATGCCACTCCATACACCAACTAACAAATATTTTTAAAACAAAGCCCGGCTCTTCATTTTTTCAAGCTGTTCCAAAGTTAAAGACAGAAAGAGCTCATATTTCAAAAAAGTATCAACTTCTTTCAGTCCCTCTTGCCCCATACACAACACAATTCTACAGGGACAGAAAGTACCAGATATAGATGGATACTGAGATCAGATATTCCACTCTGCTGAAAGAACAATCAGTACAATTCTACATTGGCAGACGCACCCTGTAATCCTTCTTCACTGGTGTCAGATATGATAGTTTGGTTAGTGATCCGCATTCAAAATTTGATTTTTTTTTTGCTAAGACTTAGAGAGATCACTGTCACTGAGGTCCAATCTGACAATACACAATATTTCACTTACTAAAGTAACTGCATTGAGCATTGAGCCCGTGAGTTCCTTACGGAGGTCTGTAAGTTGATGAAAAGGATTAAAACATAGAGATATGTCAAAACATTTGATTAAAATGAATTTCATCTTTCATCTGCTGGCTATATAACAACATGAGATCATCATGGAATATTTTCAGTCAGAGTTTAAAATCAGAGAGCCGCTCACACACAGATTTACACAACTCCAATGGTTAGAATCACTTACCAGGAACACCAATAATGGCAATGAGTGGGTAGATTATTTTTTCAGGCATATCAGTTGGAAGGTGCATTTTCAGTGTGAGGTGATGAGTCCCTTTGTGCTGCTGGCAGTCTCTCTGTCTTAAATGCTGAGCTTATGTATCTCTAAATCTGTAGAATTACCTCAGGGAGTTTGAAGTCACAATACCATGTGAAGTTAATTAGAAAAACAAATAATATGCACAATCAGATTACCACATTGAGTTCAGTGATGGAAAATAATTGTTTTTAGATTTATTTTAAAAGTTTTAGATTTTTTTCCAAACATTAGGCAGTGCTGTTTGCTTTAATAAACTAATAATAACAGTAAAGGTGCTGTTCACTCAAGCACCATCTGTCCCATCTCCAGATTTCAGATTATTTCACTGATGTCTGACATTGGGCTGTGACCATTCAGGAATTAAGTTCCAATTGTTTGCGTGTTTCTTTCTGAATGATTCTCTTGTGAAATTCTATTAATAAATTATCTGGAACGATGTAAATGTCCAAAGAAAATGGTACCACCCCCGCATCTAACGCAGCTCCTCAAACTGAGAAAGCATTTTGTAACAATGGGGCACCTCAGAAAATTCAGAAATAACAGCAGATACGAACACATCACACCACAGTGCAGCAAAAAAAACACATATTTAACTGGGCATCTAATGCAGAAACTCCAACTGATACTGAATAACATCTGCTACATAAACTTATATCAGGAGAGAATCAGGCTGAGATGTGGACAGAGCGGGAAAGGGAGAAGAGAGAGAGTGTGTGTGTGCGTGAGAGAGAGAGAAAGCGAGAGAAAAAGAGAGAAATGACCTGCAAGATGAGCTGAAAGGAGATATGGTGAGAGGCTGGGAAAATGAATCATTCAAACGAGAGAGGAAGACCGACTCTCTGAGAGAAAGAGTCAAAATGCGGATGATACAGAGAAAAATACATTGTGGGGCTGGAGGTGGTGGAGGGGGGGAGAGTGTGTGAGAGAGGGTGGGGGAAGAAAATAATCTGAGAGGAATGGTTTTTGAAATAGTAACTTAAACGCAGAGCAGATTCAACTTCATCGTTTCTCACTCAGTGCTGTACTCACATTAAATATCTCAGGTAGAGTTACGTCTCCTGTTCTGGATTACACACTTTAGGAAAGATGTGAAGTCATTGCCGAGAGAAATGGAGGAGAGAGTCCAACATGAAAGAGGCAATTGGGGTGAGAGAGGGGGAGACAAATTGGCTGAGCATGATGGATACAGAGGGGTTTAGAGTTCGAGAAATACGCAAAACTTTATTATGTGAGAGAGGCAAAGAGAATAAGAGAGGCAGAGAGAGAGAGTGAGAGAGGAAGATGTATTGAGGGAGATACTCTGATGGGGTGAGAGAGATGCAGGTAGGGTGAGATAGAGAGATGGGGTTAGATATGGGGAGTGCAGGGTCTGTGATTTGGGATGCCCTGGGAGAAAGTGGAGCGAGGGAAAGAGTGGGACTGATTCAGATTCAGAGGACCTGATTTTACCATTTTGATTCCAAGTGCTGAATCTGGGAGTGTTTCAGAACTGACTTTTAGACCTGTTCTCCAGTGACCCTATACGCACTCTGCCTGGAAAAAATCAGCGAGTCCGAATCATAGAAATCATAGAAATCATAGAAACCCTACAGGACAGAAAGAGGCAATTCGGCCCAGCGAGTCTGCACCAACCACAATCCCACCCAGGCCCTACTCTCATATCCCTACATATTAACCCACTAATCCCTCTAACCTACGCATCTCAGGACACTAAGGGCAATTTTTGGCATGGCCAATCAACCTAACCCGCACATCTTTGGACCGTGGGAGGAAACCGGAGCACCCGGAGGAAACCCACGCAGACACGAGGAGAATGTGCAAACTCCACACAGACAGAATGACGCTGCAGAAGCCTGTGGGCGCGGCTTATTGCGCCCAAAACCCTGCAGCTCTGATCGGCGCCTCCAACTGCGCATGCGCAGTAGAAAAATAGAAAAACACTCCTCTGCTACATCACTCCCGGCCCAGGTAATGCCTCCCCCTGGCCCCCACAGACATTGCCCCACCCCACAACATAACTGTCCCCTTTATCCCCCCACCCCACCCCAGTACCCAGGCTGATCGAGGCCCCCTGTCCCCCTCCTCTCCACCCCATCACACACAGAGTGGCAGCGGACACCCCCTTCTCCCCGCTATCAGGGATCCATCTGACCCACCTCCTTCCCATCCCCCACCAGAGAGTGATCTGACCCGCCTCCCTCCCACACCCCCGCCAGACAGCCATCTGACCCGCCTCCCTAACCCCCCCACCCCACTCGATAGCCATCTGACCCACCTCCCACCAGAGAGCCATCTGACTCGCCGCCCACCCCCCTACCAGAGAACCATCTGGCCCACCTCCCACACCCCCGCCCCAACCCCTACTACTGATCTGAGTCAGAGAGCCACCAGTAGCTCAGAACTTACCTCCTCAGAAGCTGGAGCGCCCAAATTGGACCCTTGCGGACCATGTCTGTTTCGTGCCAAATCTCGACGGGCGAACGCGGTGGTAAAGGGGGAATTCAGGTAAGTTTGGGCGTCCAGCCCATTAAGTCAATTTAAATGCGGTCCAGACGGCAGCCATTTTTGGTGATTGGTAAAGGGGGAACGGCCGCAGACGCGGGCGTGGATCGCGCTACTCACCTCACACTTGACTTTGCAAAGTGTTGACACCAAAAACGGGCGCAACCCAATGGTGAAATCGGGCCTCGAGTGTGTGAGAGTGGAGTGTGAAGAGGGAGTGAATATTCATGAGAGATTATGAGACAGTGTGAGAGAGTGAGTACATGTGAGAGTGTGAGTGTGCAAAAGTGTGAGTTTGCATGTGTGTGTGTTTGAATGTGCATGTGTGCTTACATGTGTGAGTGCATGCACAAGTGTGTCAATGCAAGGGAGTGCGAGAGACTGTGTGAGAGGAAAGGAGTGTGTCAGAGACACAGACAGAGGAAATGTGTACTTTTGCTTGTGTGAGTGTTTGATGTTGTGTGTGTTTTGTGAGAATGTTTATTTATCTGTGAGATTGTGGTAAACCACTGTTAGCTTATTGCCTGTGTGTGTGTGTGTGACATACCTGGGCATGCCCCTGCCAGCCCTGCCTGAGACTCCTCCCGCTTGGGTCCAGGTATAAAGGTGACTGCTCCCAACCCCCCTGCCTCAGTCTATAACCAGTTCAGCAGCATGGGTGTGCTCCAAGTCTTTTGCGAATAAAAGCCTATTTGTTCTTGCATACAAACTAGTCTTTGCTTGATTGATAGTGCATCAATTTTATTCACAAAAAGTTTTGGGATGGAGCAGATACTAAAACCCGATAGATTAGAATTGGATCCTCAAGCCGTAGGAGCTTCTAACAGCTTCGATCACTGGCTGCGATGTTTCGAAACTTTCCTCACCGCCTCCGCCTCCGTCGTCCGGACCGAAACCGACAAGCTACATGTGCCCCACGCCTGTATTCTCGATGATTAGAGGCACTGAAACTTACGAGGATGCGATCGAACTTTTAAAAGGCCAGTACAACAAACAGACTAATGTAATCTACGCCAGACATCTTCTGGCTACTCGCAGACGACAGCCAGGAGAATCAGGTGACCAATTCCTGCATGCGTTCCTGCGATCCACCCACCTCACCCACGCCGGACTCTTTTTTAAAAGCAGGGGGTGAATGTGGTAAACCACTGTCAGCTTATTGCCTGTGTGTGTGTGTGTGTGACATGCCTGGGCATGCCCCTGCTGGCACTGCCTGAGACTCCTCCCCCCCTGGTCCAGGTATAAAGATGACTGCTCCCAACCCCCTGCCTCAGTCTATAACCAGTTCAGCAGCATGTGTGTGCTCCAGGTCTTTTGCGAATAAAAGCCTATTTGTTCTTGCATACAAACTAGTCTTTGCTTGATTGATGGTGCATCAGAGATCGAATATTTTTAGAGTGAGAGACAGTGCATGATTCTGTGTGTGTGTTTGTTTGTGTGTGTGTGAGAGAGAGAGATTGCCATGCACCAACTCATCTTTACACCATATCTCTCTCTCCCACAAACTTGCTGTTTCTGTCTCTCACAAGCACACATACACACACGCACACACACACGCACATGCACACGCACACACCACACACAAGCACAAACATATTATCCCTCCATTTTTGTCTCTCTGTCCCTCTCTCTCAAACTTTTGAAACAGTGAAATGCATGCGAATCCCTGAATCAGTCTATCAGAGAGTACATTAAAGTATGCATGAGAGATATATTGTGTGTGGATGAGAGTGTTTTTGTTTGAAAGGCAGAGAGAGAGAGAGAGAGAGTGTGACCATAGAACCATAGAACCATAGAAAATTACAGCTCAGAAACAGGCATTTTGGCCCTTCTTGTCTGTGCCGACCCATTTTATGCCTAGTCCCACTGACCTGCACTTGGACCATACCCCTCCACACCCCTCTCATCCATGAACCCATCCAAGTTTTTCTTAAATGTTAAAAGTGACCCCGCATTTACCACTTTATCCGGCAGCTCATTCCACACTCCCACCACTCTCTGCGTGAAGAAGCCCCCCCTAATATTCCCTTTAAACTTTTCTCCTTTCACCCTTAACCCATGCCCGCTGGTTTTTTTCTCCCCTAGCCTCAGCGGAAAAAGCCTGCTTGCATTCACTCCATCTATACCCATCAAAATCTTATACACCTCTATCAAAGGTGACAGACAGAAAGGGAGGGAACATATGTTTGTGTTTGTGTGTGTGTGTGTGTGTCTGTGTGCGTGTTTGTGCGTGTGTGTATGTGTGCTTGTGAGAGACAGAGAGACAGCGAGTTAGTGGGAGAGAGAGATGTGGTGTAAAGATGAGTTGGTGCACGGTGAGGTTGGAGGCAAGGTTTAAGGGAGGAAAAGCATGGGAGAGTGTAAGGGAGAGTAAGAGAATGTGTGAGTGTGCGAGGATGTGACAGAGAGTGTGAGAGTGAGGGAGAGTATGGGATTGTGTGAGAGCATGTAAGTTAGTATAATAGTTGTGAGAGATTGAAGGTGTTTGAATGCGAGGGTGTGAGAAACCCGTGAAGTGTGAGATAGTGTGACAGTGAGTGAGAGAGAGCTTGTGAGATAATGAGTGGGAGATAGTGAGAGAGATATTGAGGGAATGAAAGGCAGAACAAAAGAGAAAGTTGAAGGAGTTGAGGTACAGTGAGCTGACACTGTTTGATGAGATGGTTAAAGAAAAATCTAAGCAGGTAGAGAATTGGGCAGATGTGTTTAGTTCCGAAAGGTCAATGAAGTTACAACAGAAAGATGGGACGAAAAAGGAATCATATTCATACAGCCGACTCGGAAAAGTATTCTAAAATGCCTTAAGGATAAAATTTTAAGATGGAAGTGGAGACCTTGGCAGGTTAGTGCAGATGCGAAATGGGTGGAAGTTCACCAGATTGTGTTGCCGGTAGAAGACAGACAGGAAGTATTTCGGGTAGCACACAAATTAGCTGTAGGAGGTTATTTAGGGGTGAGGAAAACTCAGGCTAAGATACAAAAGCATTTTTATTGGCCTGGATTACAGAAAGATGTGGTTGAATTTTGCCATACCTGTCATACGTGTCAGATGGTAGGAAAGCCACAGGCAGTGATAAAACCAGCATCTTTGATACCTATTCCCGCATTCGAAGAACTTTTTACATGGGTTATAATTGATTGTGTCGGTCCCTTCCCTAAAACCAAAAGTGGGAACCAGTATTTGCACACCATAATGGGTGTGTCCACCAGGTTTCCAGAGGCTATTCCTTTATGGAATATCAAGGCAAAAAAGGTTGTGGAGAAGTCGATTACTTTCTTAACTTGTTATGGATTACCCAGGGAGATTCAACCAGACCAAGGGTCTAATTTTAACGAGGGTGTGAGAAACCCGTGAAGTGTGAGATAGTGTGACAGTGAGTGAGAGAGAGCTTGTGAGATAATGAGTGGGAGATAGTGAGAGAGATATTGAGGGAATGAAAGGCAGAACAAAAGAGAAAGTTGAAGGAGTTGAGGTACAGTGAGCTGACACTGTTTGATGAGATGGTTAAAGAAAAATCTAAGCAGGTAGAGAAACTAATTGTTTAATGAGATATTGGATAGTCTAGGCATTAAGTACTTTACCTCAAGTGGGTACCAACCTGAATCCGAGGGAGCATTGGAAAGGTGGCATCAAACCCTAAAGACCATGTTGATACCAAATTGCCAGGATTACCAAAACGACTGGGATAAAGGTGTCCCATTTTACTATTTGCTATTAGAGATGCTCCAAATGAATTGACTCAGTTTATTTCATTTGAGTTGATGTTCGGTTAGGAAGTGAGAGATCCTTTGAAACAAATTAAGGAAAAGTTGGTAGGTCCGAAGTCAAACATTTCTATGATTCTATGATTTCACAGTTGGATTATGTATCTGAGGTTAGAGAAAGATTAAAGAGAGCGGGTGAATTATCTAACCAGCATTTGAAGGTGGCACAGCACCTAATAAAGCATGAAGCAGATAAGAAACCTAAACATAGTACATTTTCCCGTGGGGATAAAGTATTGGTGCTATTACCTGTGGTAGGAAATCCCTTCAAAGTGAGCTTTAATGGTCCCTATCAGATTGAGAAAAAGTTAAGTCAAGTAAATTATCTGGTAAAAATGCCAGATAGGAGAAAATGTATAGGACATGTCATGTGAACATGCTAAAACAGTACTATGACAGGGAAAGGGAACCAGAGAAACAGGTATTAGCTACTGCCATTCAGAGTGAGGAATCAAATCCCAATTATGCGCATTTTGATGTACCTAAAAATAATTTGAATAATGAAGAAGTCCTTAAGGAATGGAATACGGTAGTGAGCAATCTATCGCAGGAACAGAGAACTAAATTGAAAGAATTGTTACAGTTCTAGAAATAGAATGGGGAGGATTAATGATAGGTTGACGTGACAACATGAGATTGATATAGGGAATGCTGTTCGGATAAAACAACACCCCTATCGGCGTCATCCTCTCAAAGCAGCGCAGGTTCAGAAGGAAGTGAAAGTGATGCTACAAGATGACATCATAAAGCCGAGTCAAAGCGAGTAGAGTTCGCCGATTGTATTGGTTCCCAAACCTGATGGTACTCGATGATTCTGCGTAGATTATTGGAAGGTCAGTGCTGTGACTAGATCTGATTCATGCCCAATTCCAAGGCTGGAAGATTGTGTGGAAAATGTCGTACAAGCTACTACATCACAAAGTTGGACTTACCTCTCGGTTACTGGCAAGTACCTCTGTCAGACAGAGCAAAATAAGTTTTTGCCTTTGTAACCCTAAATGGGCTGTATGAATTTAAAGTAATACCCTTTGGGATGAAAAATGCACCGGATGCTTTTCAAAAGCTTATGAACAGAGTTGTTGCAGGATTGACTAATTGAGCTGTCGACATAGATGACTTGATGATCTTTAGTCATTCATGGAATCACATGGGACATTTGGCAGAGCTCTTCAAGAAACTACGGAAGACAAAGTTTGTCATAAACTTGGCCAAGACAGAATTTGCAAAGGTGGAAGTAACATTCTTAGGATACAACATCGGATACAAAAGAATGACACCAAGAAATGTAAAGACGAAGGCTACAGAGGAATTTCCGAGACCATCATCAAAAAGGAAGTGCTACGTTTTCTGGGACTAAGTGGGTTTTACAGAAAATTTTGTACCCAACCTCAGTAGTGTAGTGGCACCGTTGACGGACTTGTTAAAAAAACATGAAATTTCAGTGGACAGAACAATGCCATGAGGCATTTGAGAATTTAAAAGCAGTGCTAACCTTTGAACCTGTTTTAGCCATGGCAAATTTTTTGAAACCCGATAGAATGTTTAATAATGGCCTTACAACATTTTAATGTTTACGTTGCAAACCATGCATCGGAAATGATTGTATATACCGATCACAATCCTTTGACATTTCTGGAAAGATGCAAGGACAAGAACACTGGAATATTTTGTTGGAGTCTTATGTTACAAGCATTTAATTTACAGATTGCACATGTTGCGGGTCGTGAAAATTTTATTGCGGATGCTTTGTCGTGAGTTTAAAAGAGAAAAAAATGAAGCCATCTTTTCATGATGATGGTTCATTTCTTTGTTAAGAGGGAGGTGTTGTGAAGTTAATGTTTGCAAAATTATAGAACAATTGTAAAAAAAAATGCTGAGAGCAGACAGCATTGAATGGACTGTTTTAAAAGGTGGTATTGTTTTTCTGTACTTAGAGTTTAACAAAAAAGAGATGCAGGTGCAAAAATCCAGTACACAATCTGAAACAATGTATCAGTGGCAAAACAACAGGGTTGCTTTGGTAACAGGCTTTAGGTATTTGAATCATGTTTTTGACTTTTAATCAATCAATTTTAAATAGGCATTTGTACAGCAGCGGCCTATCAAATTTGAATTTGATGCTTTGACAACCTGTAAACCAATCCTATTGTGCAAATTTTAGTATGTCATTGGGGGTATAAAGGCCACCACTCCCAGCTTTAAACGACCAGAAAGACAGTGATTGCTTCTGCCAGCAACTGCCACAGCTCACAGCTAGGGAGAGACAGAAACTGCTCTCGGTCAGTGGAACAGCCACATTTTATGTCTTAAAAGGAAGTCTCATCTCATCTCAGAAGAACAGCCCAACGGAACACAGGAGAAATCAGCAAAGAAGAAGATTCCAGAAGACAACAAACCTGATTGACGTTTGAGAGTGGCTAAAAAATCTTTTTTTTTGTTTATTAATAAGTGGAAATTGTAATTATCGAAACAGCATTCCATCAGAAATTGCTGAAGGGAGTTCGTACTATTTCTCAAATACTCTTTAATAGTTTATGAAGGGAGGTACTTATAGAACATAGGACATAGAACATTACAGCGCAGTACAGGCCCTTTAGCCCTCGATGTTGCGCCAACCTGTGAAACCAATCTAACGCCCATCTAACCTACGCTATTCCAATATCATCCATATATTTATCCAATGACCATTTAAATCCCCTTAATGTTGGCGAGTTCACTACTGTTGCAGGCAGGGCAGTCCACGCCCTTACTACTCTCTGAGTAAAGAACCTACCTCTTACATCTGTCCTATATCTATCACCCCTCAATTTAAAGCTATGTCCCCTCGTGCTAGCCATCACCATCTGAGGAAAAAGGCTCTCGCTGTCCACCCTATCTAATCTTCTGATCATCTTGTATGCCTCTATTAAGTCACCTCTTAACCTTCTTCTCTCTAATGAAAACAGCCTCAATCCCTCAGCCTTTCCTCATAAGACCTTCCCACCATACCAGGCAACATCCTGGTAAATCTCCTCTGCACCCTTTCCAATGCTTCCACGTCCTTCCTATAATGCGGCGACCAGAACTGTACACAATACTCCAAGTGCGGCTGCACCAGAGTTTTGTACAGTTGCAACATTACCTCATGGCTCCAAAACTCAATCCCTCTACCAATAAAAGCTAACACACCATACGCCTTCTTAACAACCCTATCAACCTGGGTGCCAACTTTCAAGGATCTATGCACATGGACACTGAGATCTCTCTGCTCATCCACACTACCAAGTATCTAACCATTAGCCCTGTACTCTGTATTCCTGTTACTCCTTCCAAAGTGAATCACCTCACACTTTTCCATATTAAACTCCATTTGCCACCTCTCAGCCCAGCTCTACGGCTTATCTATGCCCCTCTGTAACCTGCAACATCATTCCGCACTGTCCACAACTCCACCGACTTTAGTGTCGTCCGCAAATTTACTAACCCATCCTTCGACGCCCTCATCCAGGTCATTTATAAAAATGACAAACAGCAGTGGCCCCAAAACAGATCCTTGCGGTACACCACTAGTAACTGAACTCCAGGATGAACATTTCCCATCAACCACCACCCTCTGTCTTCTTACAGCTAGGCCAATTTCTGATCCAAACCGCTAAATCACCCTCAATCCCATGCGTCCATATTTTCTGCAATAGCTTACCGTGGGGAACCTTATCAAACGTTTTACTGAAATCCATATACACCACATCAACTGCTTTACCCTCATCCACCTCTTTGGTCACCTTCTCAAAGAACTCAATAAGGTTTGTGAGGCATGATCTACCCTTCACAAAACCGTGTTGACTATCCCTATTCAAATTATTCCTTCCTAGATGATTATAAATCCTATCTCGTATAATCCTTTCCAAAACTTTGCCCACAACAGAAGTAAGGCTCACTGGTCTTTAATTACCAGGGTTGTCCCTACTCCCCTTCTTGAACAAGGGGACAACATTTGCTATCCTCCAGTCTTCTGGCACTATTCCTGTAGACAATGACGACATAAAGGTCAAAGCCAAAGGCTCTGCAATCTCCTCCCTAGCTTCCCATAGAATCCGAGGATAAATCCCATCCGGCCCAGGGGACTTATCTATTTTCACACTTTCCAGAATTGCTAACACCTCCTCCTTATGAACCTCAAACCCGTCTAGTCCAATAGCCTGTATCTCAGTATTCTCCTCGACAACATTGTCTTTTTCCTGTGTGAATACTGATGAAAAATATTCATTTAGTGCCTCTCCTATCTCTTCGGACTCCACGCACAACTTCCCACTACTGTCCTTGACTGGCCCTAATCTTACCCTAGTCATTCTTTTATTCCTGACATACCTATAGAAATCTTTAGGGTTTTCCTTGATCCTACCTGCCAAAGACTTCTCATGTCCCCTCCTGGCTCTTCTTAGCTCTCTCTTTAGGTCCTTCCTGACTAACTTGTAACTCTCAAGCGCACCAATTGCGCCTTCACGTCTCATCTTTACATAAGTCTCCTTCTTCCTCTTCACAAGAGATTCAACTTCTTTAGTAAACCACGTCTTTTTGAGTGGTTGAGTGTTGGTTTTCTGAGGGGATTTCACCCTCCCCTCCATAACAGAAATTATGTGGAGTTAGCTCACAGATCAGCCTTAATGTCAGTGAGTAACTGAATTGAAAAATGGCATTCGTCTCTTTCCTGCACCTTACGATAAATATCCTTCTGTCTCACTGTCACCCTCTTGGTCTGTCTCTCCCTATTTGTTTCTATTTCTGTGCCTTTCTTTCCCTCCCTCACAATATTTGTAAAAGTCCAAAAACATCAACAACCATTTCTTGCTTGTCCGGGACGTCCATTTTATCCATAGCACTGGGAACATTATTACAGATTGTTCACTGATGTAATCTTAGCGCTTCAAATCGGTGAGGATCTGAGTGATCATGGGATATATAGTGTGTGTGTGTGTATGTGTGTGTGTGCATGTGTGTGTGCATGTGTTTTTGTCTGTGTGAGTGTGCATGCGAGCATATGCTTGTAGCGCATATATGTGAGAGCATGGTTGGGCGCGTTTGAAAATGTGGGTGTGAGAAACTGTGTATGAGTGCGTGTGTATCTGTTAAAGTCTGTGTGTCTATGAAGGCATGTGTTTTCATGAAAGCATGTATGAGTTTTGAGAGTGTGTTTGTGCTTTGTGTTTGAGACTGTATATGAAAGTATCTCTCAGTGTTTTTCTACTCATATGCATGTGCCTTGTGTGTGTGTGTACGAGTATTTTTCAGAGTGTATAAGAGATTGAGTATTATCCTGACTTTGTGTACATGGTTGTGTGTTTCTAGAGCATTTATGTGTGTTTGTGTGACTGTGTGTGTGTGTGTGTGTGTGTGTGTGTGTGTGTGTGTGTGTGTTTGAATGTATGTGTGATTGTTTGTTCGTGAGTGTGTTTGTGAGCGTGTGAAAATGCGTGAGTGTTTTTGTAGAGTGTGTGAGAAATTCTGTGTGGAATTGTGTGTCTGAGAGTGTGAGTGAGTCTGTGCGTGAGAGTCTGTTAAGGCAGTGTGTGAGGCTGATTGTGTATGCTTTTGTGTGATTGTGCATCAGAGTTTGTCACTGTGAGTGTGTATGCATGTGTGCATCAATGCATATCTATTTGTGAGTGTGAGGGAGTGCGATTAGTGAGTCAGTATGCAACTGTTTGTGTGAGAATGTGAGAGAATGAGCTGTGAGGGTGGGTGTGTGTTGGTCTGATTTTGTCAGTGTGTGAGAGAGCGAGAGTTCTGCATGTGAGAGGGTTGCAATTTGAAATAGTCAGAGATGGATGAATTGAGCAAGGGTGTGACGGAGACAGACACACAGAGAGACAGGGGGAAATATTCACCAATTTTAAAATGAGTGTGGATTTGCAATCGGCCATAGGCAGTTTGAGGTTCATAAACAATTAAATAATGGCATGACATTATGAAAAGTTGACACTGAGAGAAACACTCGCACAAACACAGACACAAAGGAAAATACACAAACATTGGCACACAAACACGGTGGGGGGGGGCAGGGAGAGTTTTTTTATTCATTCGTGGGACTTGGGCATCACTGGCTGGCCGGCATTTATTGCCCATCTCTAGTTGCCCTTGAGAAGATGGTGGTGAGCCACCTTCATGAATCACTGCAATCGATGTACTGTGGGTTCACCACAATGCCACTAGGGAGGGAATTCCAGGATTTAGACACAGCAACTGCGAAGGAGCGATTATATCTTTCCGAGTCAGGACGGTGACTGCCTTGGAGGGGAACTTGGAGGACTGGTATTCCTATATATCTGCTGCCCCTGTCCTTCGAAATGGAAGTGGTTGTGGGTTTGGAAGGTGTTGTCTAGGGATCTTTCGTGAATTGCAGCAGTGTAGCTTGTAGATAGTACACACTGCTGCTAGTGAGCGTCGGTGGTGGAGGGAGAGGATGTTTGTAGGTGTGATGCCAATCAAGTGGGCTGCTTGTCCTGGATGGTGTCGAGCTTCTTGAGTGTTGTTGGAGCTGCACCCATCCAGTCAAGTTGGGAGTATTCCATCACATTCCTGACTTGTGCATGGTGATGGCGGATAGGCATTGAGGAGTCAGGATGTAAGTTACTCACCGCAGTATTCCTAGCCTCTGACCTGCTGTTGTAGCCACTGTGTTTATTTGGTGAGTTCAGATGAGCTTCAGGTCAATGGTAACCCCAAGGCTGTTGACAATGGGGGATTCAGTGATGGTAACACCATTGAATATCAAGGGTGATGGTTAGAGGCCTTGGTGACAGTCATTGCCTTGAATTTGTGTGGTGCAAATGTTACTTGCCACTTGTCAGCCCAAGCCTGGATATTGTCCAGGTCTTGTTGCATTTGAACATGGGACTGTCTTAGTATCTGAGGAGTCACAAATGGTGCTGAACATTGTGCAATCATCGGCGAACATCCCCACTTCTGACTTTATGATGAGGGGAAGGTCATTGATGAAGCAGCCAAAGATTGTTGGTCCTCAGATACTATCCTGAGGGACTCCTGCAGAGATGTCCAGGAGCTGAGATGACTGACCCTCCACAACCACAACCAACTTCCAATGTACCGGGTATGACTCCAACCAGCAGAGTGTTTTCCTCCTGATACCCATTGATTCCAGTTTCACTAAGGCTCCTTGATGCCACATTCGGTCGAATGCGGCCTTGATGTCAAGGGCTGTCACTCTCACCTCACCTCTGCAATTCAGCTCTTTCATCCATGTTTGAACCAAGGCTGTAATGAGGTCAGGAGCTGAGTGATCCTGGCGAAACACAAACTGGGCGTCACTGAGCAGGTTATTGCTGAGCAGGTGCTGCTTGATTTGTGCTGTTGATGACCCCTTCCATCACTTTACTGATGATCGAGGGCAAACTGATTGGGCGGTAATTGGCCAGGTTGGATTTGTCCTGTTTTTTGTGTACAGGACATACTGGGGCAATTTTCCACATTGTTGGGTAGATGCCAGTGTTGTAACTGTACAGGGAGAGCTTGGCTTGGGGAGCGGCAAGTTCTGGAGCACTAGGCTTCAGTCCTATTGCCGGAATGTTATCAGGGCCCATTGCCTTTGCAGTATCCAGTACCTCCAACCGTTTCTTGATATCACGTGGTGTGAATCGAATTGGCTGGAGACTGGCATCTGAGATGCTGGGGACCACCGGAGGAGGCCGAGATGGATCATCCAATCGGCACTTCTGGCTGAAGATTACTGCGAATACTTCAGTCTTATCTTTTGCACTGATGTGCTGGGCTCCTCCATCATTGAGGATGGGGATATTTGTGGAGCCTCCTCCTCCAGTGAGTTGTTTATTTGTCCACCACCTTTCATGACTGAAGTATTCGCAGCAATCTTCAGCCAGAAGTGCCAATTGGATGATCCTTCTCAGCCTCCTCCAGTGGTGGGATATGGAAGGACTGCAAAGATAGCTCTAATCCATTGGTGTGGGTATGCCTGGTGCTGCTCCTGGCATGCCCTCCTGCATTCTCCATTGAACCAGGTTTGCCTCCCTGGCTTGATGGTAATGCTAAAGTGGGGGATATGTCAGGCCATGAGGTTGCAGACTATGCCAGAGCATAGTTCGGCTGCTGTTGGTGGTCCACAGTGCCTCATGGATGCCCAGTCTTGAGTTGCTGGATTGGTTGGAAATCTGTCCGATTGTTTACAGTGATAGTGCCACACAGGAAAGATGTGGAAGTGTTGGAAAGGGTGCAGAGGAGATTTACCAGGATGTTGTCTGGTATGGTGGGAAAACTGTATGAGAAAAGGCTGAGGGACTTGAGGTTGTTTTCGAGAGAGAAGAAGGTTAAGAGGTGACTTAATAGAGGCACACAAAATGATCAGGGGATTAGATAGGGTGGAAACTGAGAGCCGTTTTCCTCGGATGGTGATGGCTAACACGAGGGGACATAGCTTTAAATTGAGGGGTGAGAGATATAGAAACATAGAAACATAGAAAAACTACAGCACAAACAGGCCCTTCAGCCCACAAGTTGTGCCGAACACATCCCTACCTTCTAGACCTACCTATTACCCTCCATCCTATTAAGCTCCATGTACTCATCCAGGAGTCTCTTAAAAGACCCTATAGAGTTCCTTCCACCACCACTGACGGCAGCCGATTCCACTCGCCCACCACCCTCTGTGTGAAAAACTTACCCCTAACATCTACCCTGTACCTACCCCCCAGCACCTTAAACCTGTGTCCTCTCGTAGCAGCCACTTCCACCCTGGGAAAAAGCCTCTGAGAGTCCACCCGATCTATGCCTCTCAACATCTTATACACCTCTATTAGGTCTCCTCTCATCCTTCGTCTCTCCAAGGAGAAAAGACCGAGCTCTCTCAGCCTATCCTCATAAGGCATGCCACTCAATCCAGGCAACATCCTTGTCAATCTCCTCTGCACCCTTTCAATCTTTTCCACATCCTTCCTATAGTGAGGCGACCAGAACTAGCACAGTACTCCAAGTGGGGTCTGACGAGGGTCTTATATAGCTGCATCATTATCCCCGGACTCCGAAACTCAATCCCTCGATTGATAAAGGCCAGCACACCATACGCCTTCTTAACCACCTCCTCCACCTGCAGGGCTGATTTTAGAGTCCTATGGACCCGGACCCCAAGGTCCTTCTGATCCTCGACAGTACTAAGAGTCTTTCCCTTTATATTGTACTCCTTCATCCCATTTGACCTACCAAAATGGACCACGACGCATTTATCTGGGTTGAAATCCATCTGCCACTTGTCCGCCCAGTCTTGCATCCTATCTATGTCCCTCTGTAACTTCTGACATCCCTCCAGACTATCCACAACCCCACCAACCTTCATGTCGTCGGCAAACTTACCAGCCCATCCCTCCGCTTCCTCATCCAGGTCATTTATGAAAATGACAAACAGCAAGGGTCCCAGAACAAATCCCTGGGGCACACCACTGGTGACCGACCTCCATTTAGAAAAAGACCCATCTATACACACTCTCTGCCTCCTTTGGGCAAGCCAGTTCTGGATCCACCAGGCAGCAGCCCCTTGGATCCCATGCCCTCTCACTTTTTCTAGAAGCCTTGCATGGGGGACCTTTTCGAACGCCTTGCTAAAATCCATATAAACCACATCTACTACCTTCCCTTCGTCAATGTGCTTAGTCACATTTTCGAAGAACTCCACCAGGCTCGTAAGGCACGATCTGCCCTTGACAAAGCCATGCTGGGTATTCTTGAGCATACTAAACCTCTCTAAGTGCTCATATATCCTGTCCCTCAGGATCTTCTCCATCAGTTTACCAACCACTGAGGTTAGACTCACCGGTCGGTAATTACCTGGGCTATCCCTATTCCCCTTCTTGAAAATAGGAACAACATCCGCAATCCTCCAATCCTCCGGCACCTCTCCCGTCTCCATCAACGACGCAAAGCTCATCGCCAGAGGCTCTGCAATCTCTTCCCTCACCTCCCACAGGAACCTGGGGTACATCCCATCCGGACCCGGCGACTTATCTATCTTGATTCTATTCAAAGATTCCAGCACAACCTCTTTCTTAAAGTCCACATACTCAATCCTTTCAGTCCACCGCATGCCCGCAGTACATCCATCCAGGTCCTTCTCCTCTGTGAAAACCGAGGCAAAATACTCATTGAGCACCTCTGCCATTTCTACTGGTTCCGTACAGACTTTCCCGCCTTCACCTTTTATAGGCCCTATTCCGTCACGTCTCATCCTTTTACTCTTCACATATTTATAGAACGCCTTAGGGTTCTCCTTAATCCTACCTGCCAGGGCCTTCTCGTGACCCCTTCTGGCTCTCCTAATTTCCTTCTTTAGTCCCTTCCTACAAGCCGTATACTCTTCTAAATCCCTATCTTCGCCAAGCTCTCTGAGCCTTTTGTACGCTTTCCTTTTCTTCTCAACTAGGTCCCGCACAGCTTTCGTGCACCACGGTTCCTTTAACCGACCAACACCTCCCTGTCTGCTCAGAACGTTGTCCTGTAGAACTCTAGACAGACATTCCTTGAAAGACTGCCACCTCTCTTCAGTACATTTCCCTGAGAATACCTCCTTCCAATTTACTCCTCTAATTTGCTGTCTAATGTCTTCATATTTCCCCTTACTCCATATAAACACTTTCCTAGCTTGCCTGATCCTCTCTTTTTCCAATGCAAGCCTGAAGGAGATAGAGTTATGATCGCTATCCCCAAGATGCTCTCCCACTGAGAGATCTGACACCTGTCCAGGTTCATTGGTCAGTATCAGATCAAGTACAGCCTCTCCACTTGTCGGCTTGTCCACATGCTGTGTCGGAAGCCCTCCTGAACACACCTAACAAACTCTTCCCCGTCCAATCCCCTATAGGACAGATGTTAGAGGTAGGTTCTTTACTCAGAGAGTAGTAAGGGCGTGGAATGCCCTGCCTGCAGCAGTAGTAGACTCGTCAACATTAAGAGCATTCAAATGGTTATTGGATAAATATATGGATGATATTGGAATAGTGTAGATTAGAGGGGCTTTAGATTGGTTTCACCGGTCGGCGCAACATCGAGGGCCGAAGGGCCTGTACTGCGCTGTAATGTTCTATGTTCTATGTTCTCACACGATGGCGGTTATTCTCAATGTGAAGGCGGGACTTTGTCTCCACAAGAACTGTGCAGTGGTCACTCTTACTGATACTGTCATGGACAGATGCATCTGCAGCCGGCAAATTGGTAAGGATGAGGTCAAGTATGTTTTTTCCTATTGTTGTTTCCTTCACCACCTGCTGCAGACCCAGTCTGGTAGTTAGATCCTTTCAGGCCCGACCAGCTCGATCAGTAGTGCAGCTGCTGAGCCACTCTTGATGGAGGACATTGAAATCCCGCACCCAGAGTACAGTTTGCTCCCTTGCCACTGTGCTTCCTCCAAGTGTTGTTCAACATGGAAGAACACTGCTTCATCAACCAAAGGAGGATGGTGCGTGGTAACCAGTAAGAGGTATCCTTGCCCATGTTTAACCTGAAGCCATGAGACATCCTGGGGTCTGGAGATGATGTTAAGGACCCCCAGGGCAACTCCCTCCCTGTCAAATGTGTCAACCATTTATGATTCATTGACAGAGACATTTCTTCATTCAAAGGCTTTTGAATCTTTGGAATTCTGTGGCTGCCCAAAGGTCTCTAGATCCTCAGTCAATGAAGATACTGGGAAATGAACCGGGCCAAGTGTTAGATTTGGTTGTGGGAGAGCACTTTGGAGATAGTGACCACAATTCGGTGTCTTTTGTTAATGCAATGGAGAGGGATAGGGCCGTACGGCAGGGCAAGGTTTACATTTGGGGGAGAGGTAATTATGATGCGATGAGGCAAGAATTAGGGGGCATAAGTTGGGAACAGAAACTGTCAGGGAAAGGCACTAATAAAAAGTGGAACTTTTTCAAGGAACAAATACTGGGTGTCCTTGATAGGTATGTCCCTGTCAGGCAGGGAGGAAATGGCTGAGTGAGGGAACCATGGTTCACGAAAGAGGTGGAATGTCTTGTGAAAAGGAAGAGGGAAACTTATGTAGGGATGAGGAAACAAGGTTCAGATGGCTCGATTGAGGGTTACAAGTTAGCAAGGAACGAGCTGAAAAAGGGGCTTAGGAGAGCTAGGAGGGGACATGAGAAGTCCTTGGCGGGTCGGATCAAGGAAAACCCCAAGGCTTTTTACTCTTATGTGAGGAATAAAAGAATGACCAGGGTGAGGTTAGGGCCGGTCAAGGACAGTAGTGGGAACTTGTGTATGGAGTCAGTAGAGATAGGCGAGGTGATGAATGAATACTTTTCTTCAGTGTTCACCAAGGAGAGGGGCCATGTTTTTGAGGAAGAGAAGGTGTTACAGGCTAATAGGCTGGAGGAAATAGATGTTCGGAGGGAAGATGTCCTGGCGGTTTTGAATAAACTGAAGGTCGATAAGTCCCCTGGGCCTGATGAAATATATCCTAGGATTCTTTGGCAGGCAAGGGATGAGATAGCAGAGCCTTTGGCTTTGATCTGTGCGTCCTCACTGTCCACGGGGATGGTGCCAGAGGACTGGAGAGTGGCGAATGTTGTTCCTCTGTTTAAGAAAGGGAATAGAAATGACCCTGGTAATTATAGACCGGTTAGTCTTACTTCGGTGGTTGGTAAATTGATGGAAAGGGTCCTTAGGGATGGGATTTACGACCATTTAGAAAGATGCAGATTAATCCGGGATAGTCAGCACGGATTCGTGAAGGGCAAGTCATGCCTCACAAATTTGATTGAATTTTTTGAGGAGGTGACTAAGTGTGTTGATGAAGATAGGGCAGTTGATGTCATATACATGGATTTTAGTCAGGCGTTTGATAAGGTCCCCCATGGTTGGCTTATGATGAAAGTGAGGAGGTGTGGGATAGAGGGAAAGTTGGCCGATTGGATAGGTAACTACTGTCTGATCGAAGACAGAGGGTGGTGGTGGATGGAAAATTTTCGGATTGGAGGCAGGTTGCTAGCGGAGTGCCACAGGGATCAGTGCTTGGTCCTCTGCTCTTTGTGATTTTTATTAATGACTTAGAGGAGGGGGCTGAAGGGGGATCAGTAAATTTGCTGATGACACCAAGATTGGTGGAGTAGTGGATGAGGTGGAGGGCTGTTGTAGGCTGCAAAGAGACATAGATAGGATGCAAAGCTGGGCTGAAAAATGGCAAATGGAGTTTAACCCTGATAAATGTGAGGTGATTCATTTTGGTGGGACTAATTTAAATGTGGATTACAGGGTCAAAGGTAGGGTTCTGAAGACTGTGGAGGAACAGAGAGATCTTGGGGTCCATATCCACAGATCTCTAAAGGTTGCCACTCAAGTGGATAGAGCTGTGAAGAAGGCCTATAGTGTGTTAGCTTTTATTAACAGAGGGTTGGAGTTTAAGAGCCGTGGGGTTATGCTGCAACTGTACAGGGCCTTGATGAGACCACATTTGGAATATTGTGTGCAGTTCTGGTCACCTCACTATAAGAAGGATGTGGAAGTGCTGGAAAGAGTGCAGAGGAGATTTACCAGGATGCTGCCTGGTTTGGAGGGTAGGTCTTATGAGGAAAGGTTGAGGGAGCTAGGGCTGTTCTCTCTGGAGCGGAGGAGGCTGAGGGGAGACTTAATAGAGGTTTATAAAATGATGAAGGGATAGATAGAGTGAACGTTCAAAGACTATTTCCTCAGGTGGATGGAGCTATTACAAGGGGGCATAACTATAGGGTTCGTGGTGGGAGATATAGGAAGGATATCAGAGGTAGGTTCTTTACGCAGAGAGTGGTGGGAGTGTGGAATGGACTGCCTGCAGTGATAGTGGAGTCAGACACTTTCGGAACATTTAAGCGGTTATTGGATAGGCACATGGAGCACACCAGGATGATAGGGAGTGGGATAGCTTGATCTTGGTTTCAGATAAAGCTCGGCACAACATCGTGGGCCGAAGGGCCTGTTCTGTGCTGTACTGTTCTATGTTCTATGTTCTATACTGAAGGTTGAAGTGGAGTGATTTTTGGAATCTAAGGGAATGAATGGCTATCAGGATAGGCTGGGAAATTGGGGTTGAGGTTGTGGATCTGCCTTGATTCAGTCGTGGAGGAGGCTCAATGGGACATGTGACCCAGTCAAAGAACAAAGTCCTATTGCATTCATTCTGTTCACTGGCAATACCAGATCAGGCACCATTGGCCTTTGCTGGCACCGTTGATGCTTTGTCTCAAGAACTGAATTCAGGGTAGTAGCATTAGTTAAGGCGTGCGATCGAAGCCCATACTGCTAAATGTTCAGTTGATTAACTTGATGGAGTACTTTTGGTCGAGTATGTTATCATCCGAATTCCATGCAGTAGAATGTATTGTTAAACATTTTAACAGGAGGTACCAGCAGAGACAATGTAAATATAAATTGCTGTGGGCAATTGACAGTTTTGTGGAACCAGTTTCCTTGCATCATTGCATCGCAGTGTTTCTGTCGTGTAGTGGTTATCACATTCACCTTACACTTGAAATGTTTCTGGTTCGATCCCGGCAGAACTATTTTCAACAAATGCTGGAAAATCTCAACAAGCCTGACAGCATCTGTGGAAAGTGAAAAGAGCCAAAGTTTGGATGACACTTCGTCAAAACTCCTGATTCGAAATGTTGGCTCTATTCCCTCTCCACAGATGCTGCCAAACTTGCTGAGATTTTCCAGAATTTTCTGTTCTTTGATTCAGATTCCAGCATTCACAGCATTTTACCTTGACAGAAGCATTTACAAATGTTTTTAATTTCAGAGTGATTTGACTTTCAGAATTACTCGTGCATTTCCAGCATTTTCTGATTGTAATGACAGGAATCACTGCGAAAAGAAGAAAAGGGAAGGTCTGTGATAGAAATCAAGGCAGGATAATTAAGTAATGCAAGGAATGATGGACATGGCAACATTAAGCTAGTGATGGTGGAGCCCGGGTGGTCTAATGGTTCCGAGTCAATGCTTTGAGAGCCAGGGCCTGGTATTGATGATAAACTGTTCATGAAACAGTGATGGGTGATTTGAAATGAATTGAAAGTAGGTCAGGAGGTGCTCGTATCATCCAGAGCTGCTTTTCAATGGATCCTCCTGTTTAAAATAAAAACACATCAGTGTGTCCCTTTCCCAGACACAGCTGACCTTGGAATATCACAATGCCATTTTTAAACATTCCTTTGTTAAAGAATCAGTCATTTAGAATTGTGAAACAGACAGAAATTAAATGTTCCGTTTTTCCTGGAATCCTCCTGAGCCTGGCACTGGTGTCCTGATCAAGGTTATTAACATTCTCTGGGTTAAAGGTTCTTCCTGGTTCTTGCTGTCTGTTGTGTCCTTTGTCACAGTCTGTACCAGGACATTTAGATGGAAAGGTTGTTAAGAAATCCCAGTGAATTCCAGCCCCTTGTGTAACGTTCATTTGCTACACATGAGATTCCGAGATGTCCACGTGTATGTGGAAAGGATTCTGGGTCAGGTTTTAGCCCTTTCTTCAATTCTAAAGAATAAAGTCCTCATTAGATATCAATTCTACCTGTTATCTACATTTCACTGAACCAGTCTATATTTTCATCACAAGATTACACTGGGAGCACTGTCAACACCTTACTAACCTGATCGATTTTATCGAGGAGGTGACGAAGGTGATCGATGAGAGTAGAGTCGTGGATGTTGTGTACATGGATTTTAGTAAGACTTTCGACAAGGTCCCTCAGAGAACATAGAACATAGAAAAGCTACAGCACAAACAGGCCCTTCGGCCCACAAGTTGCGCCGAACATGTCCCTACCTGCTAGGCTTACCTATCACCCTCTATCTTACTAACTTCCATGAACTTATCCAAAAGTCTCTTAAAAGACCCTATCAAATCCGCCTCCACCACCTCGACCGGCAGCCGATTCCATGCACCCACCACCCTCTGAGTGAAAAACTTACTCCTAACATCTCCTCTGTACCTACTCCGCAGCACCCTAAAGCTTCCACATCCTTTCTGTAATGAGGTGACCAGAACTAGGCACAGTACTCCAGGTGGGGTCTGACAAGGGTCCTATACAGCTGCAGCATTATTTCCCGATTTCTAAACTCAATTCCTCTATTGATGAAGGCCAGTATTCCATATGCCTTCTTAACCACAGCCTCTACCTGCGACGCTGCTTTGAGCGTCCTATGAACCTGGACCCCAAGATCCTTCTGATCTTCCACACTGCCAAGCGTCTCACCCTTAATATTATATTCTTTCATCCTATTCGACCTGCCAAAATGAACCACCACACACTTATCTGGGTTGAAGTCCATCTGCCACTTCTCCGCCCAGTCTTGCATCTTATCTATGTCTTGTTGCAACTGCTGACATCCCTCTACACTATCCACAACACCACCAACCTTTGTGTCACCAGCAAACTTGCCAACCCATTCTTCCACTTCCTCATCCAGTCATTTATAAAAATCACAAACAGCAAGGGTCCCAGAACAGATCCCTGGGGCACTCCACTGGTGACCGACCTCCATGCTGAAAAAGACCCATCTACAACCACTCTTTGCCTTCTGTGGGCAAGCCAGTATTGAATCCACAAGGCAATGTCCCCTTGTATCCCATGCCCCTTCACTTTCTCAATAAGCCTTGCATGGGGCACCTTATCAAACGCCTTGCTGAAATCCATATAAACTACATCTACCACTCTTCCCTCGTCTATGTGTCGAGTTACATCTTCAAAAAATTCAATTAGGCTCGTAAGGCATGATCTGCCTTGGACAAAGCCATGCTGGCTATTTCTGATCATACTATTCCTCTCCAGATGTTCATAAATCCTGCCTCTCAGGATCTTCTCCATCAACTTAGCAACCACTGAGGTTAGACTGACTGGTCTATAATTTCCCGGGCTATCTCTTCTTCCTTTCTTGAATAACGGAACCACATCCGCAATCCGCCAATCCTCTGGAACCTCTCCCGTCTCCATTGATGACGTAAAGATCATCGCCAGAGGCTCAGCAATCTCTTCTCTCGCCTCCCACAGTAACCTGGGGTACATCCCATTTGGTCCCGGCGATTTATCTAACTTGATGCTTTTCAAAAGCTCCAACACATCCTCTTTCCTAATGTCCACATGCTCAATCTTCTCAGTCCACTGCAAGTCTGCTTGCAACTACCAAGATCCTTTTCCCCTGTGAATACTGAAGTAAAGTATTCACTGAGTACCTCTGCTATTTCTACCGGTTCTATACAGACTTTCCCACCGTCACATTTGATAGGTCCTACTCCTTCACATCTTATCTTCTTGCTCTTAACATACTTGTAGAATGCCTTGGGGTTTTCCTTTATCCTGTCTGCCAAGGCCTTCTCATGACCCCTTCTTGCTCTTCTAACTTCCCACTTAAGTTCCTTCCTACTAGTCGTATACTCTTCTAGATTTCTAACATTTCCTAGCTCCCTGAAACTTTTGTAGGCTTTTCCTTTCTTCTTGACTAAATTTGTTACAGCTTTCGTGCACCATGGTTCCTGTAACCTACCATAATTCCCCTGTCTCATTGGAACGTTGCTGTGCAGAGCTCCAGACAAATTTTCAAGAACAACAAAGAACAAAGAACAATACAGCACAGGAACAGGCCCTTCGGCCCTCCAAGCCCGCGCCGCTCCCTGGTCCAAACTAGACCATTCTTTTGTATCCCTCCATTCCCACTCCGTTCATATGGCTGTCTAGATAAGTCTTAAACGTTCCCAGTGTGTCAGCCTCCACCACCTTGCCTGGCAGCGCATTCCAGGCCCCCACCACCCTCTGTGTAAAATATATCCTTCTGATATCTGTGTTAAGCCTCCCCCCCTTCACCTTGAACCTATGACCCCTCGTGAACGTCACCACCGACCTGGGGAAAAGCTTCCCACCGTTCACCCTATCTATGCCTTTCATAATTTTATACACCTCTATTAAGTCTCCCCTCATCCTCCGTCTTTCCAGGGAGAACAACCCCAGTTTACCCAATCTCTCCTCAGAATTAAGCCCCTCCATACCAGGTAACATCCTGGTAAACCTCCTCTGTACTCTCTCCAAAGCCTCCACGTCCTTCTGGTAGTGTGGCGACCAGAACTGGACGCAGTATTCCAGATGCGGCCGAACCAACGCTCTATACATCTGCAACATCAGACCCCAACTTTTATACTCTATGCCCCGTCCTATAAAGGCAAGCATGCCATATGCCTTCTTCACCACCTTCTCCACCTGTGACGTCACTTTCAAGGATCTGTGGACTTGCACACCCAGGTCCCTCTGCGTATCTACACCCTTTATGGTTCTGCCATTTATCGTATAGCTCCTCCCTACATTATTTCTACCAAAATGCATCACTTCGCATTGATCTGGATTGAACTCCATCTGCCATTTCTTTGCCCAAATTTCCAGCCTATCTATATCCTTCTGTAACTTCTGACAATGCTCCTCACTATCTGCAAGTCCTGCCAATTTTGTGTCGTCCGCAAACTTACTGATCACCCCAGTTACACCTTCTTCCAGATCATTTATATAAATCACAAACAGCAGAGGTCCCAATACAGAGCCCTGCGGAACACCACTAGTCACAGGCCTCCAGCCGGAAAAAGACCCTTCCACTACCACCCTCTGTCTTCTGTGACCAAGCCAGTTCTCCACCCATCTAGCCACCTCCTCCTTTATCCCATGAGATCCAACCTTTTGCACCAGCCTACCATGAGGGACTTTGTCAAACGCTTTACTAAAGTCCATATAGACGACATCCACGGCCCTTCCCTCGTCAACCATTTTGGTCACTTCTTCAAAAAACTCCACCAGGTTAGTGAGGCATGACCTGCCTCTCACAAAACCATGCTGACTATCGTTAATGAGTTTATTCCTTTCTAAATGCGCATACATCCTATCTCTAAGAATCTTCTCCAACAACTTCCCCACCACGGACGTCAAGCTCACCGGCCTATAATTACCCGGGCTATCCTTCCTACCCTTCTTAAATAACGGGACCACATTAGCTATCCTCCAATCCTCTGGGACCTCACCTGTGTCCAGTGACGAGACAAAGATTTCCGTCAGAGGCCCAGCGATTTCATCTCTCGTCTCCCTGAGCAGCCTTGGATAGATTCCATCAGGCCCTGGGGATTTGTCAGTCTTTAAAATCTCTAACAAACCTAACACTTCCTCCTTTGTAATGGAGATTTTCTCCAACGGTTCAACACTCCCCTCCGAGACACTCCCAGTCGACACATCCCTCTCCTTTGTGAATACCGACGCAAAGTATTCATTTAGGATCTCCCCTACTTCTTTGGGCTCCAAGCATAATTCCCCACTTTTGTCCTTGAGAGGTCCGATTTGTTCCCTGACAACCCTTTTGTTCCTAACGTATGAATAAAATGCCTTGGGATTCTCCTTAATCCTGTCTGCCAAGAACATTTCGTGACCCCTTTTTGCTCTTCTAATTCCCCGTTTGAGTTCTTTCCTACTTTCTTTGTACTCCTTCAGAGCTCCCTCCGTTTTTAGCTGCCTGGACCTACCATACGCCTCTCTTTTCTTTTTGACCAGTCCCTCAATTTCCCTGGTTATCCACGGTTCTCGAATCCTACCCTTCCTATCCTTCTTTTTAACAGGCACATGCCTGTCCTGTAGCCCTAACAACTGTTCCTTAAAAGACTCCCACATGCCAGATGTGGATTTACCCTCAAACAGCCTCTCCCAATCAAGAGCTGCCAATTTCTGCCTAATCCCACTAAAGTTAGCCTTCCCCCAATCCAATACCTTACCCTTGGGACACCACTCATCCTTTTCCATCACTATCCTAAAGCTAACAGAATTGTGGTCACTATTTGCCACATGTTCCCCTACCGAAACTTTGAAGACCTGACCGGGCTCATTCCCCAGTACGAGGTCCAGTATAGCCCCCTCTCTAGTCGGGCTATCTACATATTGTTCCAAAGAACCCTCCTGTACTCATTTTACAAATTCCTCACCATTCAGAGTCCCTGCTCTCAGCGATTTCCAGTCTATACCAGGGAAATTGAAGTCTCCCACTACAACAACCCTATTTTCCCTGCACCTATCCAGTATCTCCTGACATATCCGTTCTTCCACTTCCCTTGGGCTGTTGGGGGGCCTGTAGTACACCCCCAACATAGTGACTGCGCCCTTCCTGTTTCTAAGCTCCACCCAGAGTGACTCGTTACACGACTCCTCTGAATTGTCCTCCCTCTGTACCGCTGTAATATGCTCTCCAACTAATACTGCTACTCACCCACCTCTTTTGGCCCCTCCTCTGTCTCGCCTAAACACTTGTACTCCGGAATATTCAGCTGCCAGTCCTGTCCCTCTTTCAACCAAGTCTCTGTCACCGCAACCACATCCAAATTCCTCGTGAGCATTAAGGCCCTAAGTTCCTTGAAAATTTGCCACATTTCTGCTGTACATTTCCCTGAGAAAACCTCCTTCCAATTTATGCCTCTAATTTCCTGCCTAATAGCCTCATAATTGCCCTTACTCCAAATAAACACTTTCCTAGCTTGACTGATCCTATCTCTCTCCAATGCTAATGTTATCATCACTATCCCCAAAATGCTCTCCCACTGAGAGACCTGACATCTGCCCAGGCTCATTCCCTAATACCAAATCAAGTACAGCCTCTCCTCTTGTAGGCTTATCCACATACTGTGCCAGGAAGCCCTCCTGAACACATCTAACACACTCCACCCCATCTAAACCCCTTACCCTAGGGATATTCCAATCGATATCTGGGAAATTAAAATCTCCCATCACGACCACTCTGTTATTATCACATCTCTCCGGAATCTGCTTCCCAATCTGCTCCTCCACATCCTTGCTACTATTGGGCGGCCTATAGAAAACACCCAGTAAAGTTATTGACCCCTTCCTGTTGCGAACCTCCACCCACAGAGATTCCGTAGACAATCCTTCTGTGGCGTCCATCTTTTCTACAGCCGTGACATTATTCCTGATCAACAGTGCCACTCCCCCACCTCTTTTGCCTCCTTCCCTGTCCCTCCTGAAACATCTGAAACCCGGCACTTGAAGTATCCAGTCCTGTCCCTGAGATACCCAAGTCTCTGTAATGGCCACCACACCTCACTTCCAAGTAGTGATCCACGCTCTAAGTTCATCCATTTTGTTCACTACACTCCAAAGGAGGCAGAGAGTGGGTATAGATGGGTCTTTTTCTAAATGGAGGTCAGTCACGAGTGGTGTGCCCCAGGGATCTGTCCTTGGACCCTTGCTGTTTGTCATTTTCATAAATGACCTGGATGAGGAAGTGGAGGGATGGGTTGGTAAGTTTGCTGACGACACGAAGGTTGGTGGGGTTGTGGATAGTCTGGAGGGATGTCAGAAGTTACAGAGGGACATAGATAGGATGCAAGACTGCGCGGAGAAGTGGCAGATGGACTTCAACCCAGATAAATGCGTAGTGGTCCATTTTGGTAGGTCAAATGGGATGAAGGAGTACAATATAAAGGGAAAGACTCTTAGTACTGTAGAGGATCAGAAAGACCTTGGGGTCCGGGTCCATAGAACTCTAAAATCGGCCCCACAGGTGGAGGAGGTGGTTAAGAAGGCGTATGGTGTGTTGGCCTTTATCAATCGAGGGATTGAGTTTAGGAGTCCGGGGATAATGATGCAGCTATATAAGACCCTTGTCAGACCCCACTTGGAGTACTGTGCTCAGTTCTGGTCGCCTCATTACAGGAAGGATGTGGAAAAGATTGAAAGGGTGCAGAGGAGATTGACAAGGATGTTGCCTGGATTGAGTGGCATGCCTTATGAGGATAGACTGAGGGAGCTTGGTCTTTTCTCCTTGGAGAGACGTAGGATGAGAGGAGACCTAATAGAGGTATATAGGATGTTGAGAGGCATAGATCGGGTGGATTCTCAGAGGCTTTTTCCCAGGGTGGAAGTGGCTGCTATGAGAGGACACAGGTTTAAGGTGCTGGGGGGTAGGTACAGGGGAAATGTTAGAGGGAGGTTTTTCACACAGAGGGTGGTGGGCGAGTGGAATCGGCTGCCGTCAGTGGTGGTGGAGGCAAACACAATAGGGTCTTTTAAGAGACTCCTGGATGAGTACCTGGGACTTAATAGGATGGAGGGTTATAGGTCGGCCTAAAAGGTAGGGATATGTTCGGCACAACTTGTGGGGCCGAAGGGCCTGTTTTGTGCTGTAGTTTTTCTATCTTTCTATCTTACACTCCTTGCGTTAAAATAAACACATCTCAACCCTTTGGTCTGAGCGCTCCCCTTCTCTGTCACCTGCGTATCCTCCCTCTCACACTGTCTACAAGCCCCTATTATTTTTAAGCTAACCTCCTCTCTCCCAGTCACCTCATTTTGATTCCCACCCCCAAACCATTCTAGTTTAAACACTCGCCAGTAGCCTTAGCAAACCTTCCTGCCAGGATATTGGTCCCCCTGGGATTTAAGTGAAACCCGTCCTTTTTGTACAGGTCGCAACTGCCCCAAAAGAGGTCCCAATGATCCAGGAACCTGATTCCCTGACCCCTGCTCCAATCCCTCAGCCACGCATTTATGCTCCACCTTATTCCGTTCCTTCCCTCACTGTCTCGTGGCACAGGCAGCAATCCCGAGATTACTACCTTTGCGTTCCTTCTTCTTAACTCCCTACATAACTTCCTATATTCTCCTTTCATAACCCCTTCCCCTTTCCTGCCTATGTCAGTGGTACCAGTATGCACCACGACCTCTGGCTCCTCTCCCTCCCACTTCAGGATTTCTTGGATACGGTCAGAAACATCCCTGATCCCGGCACCAGGGAGGCAAACCACCATCCGCGTTTCTCAACTTCCTCCACAAAAACGCCTGTCTGAGCCCCTCACTGTAGAGTCCCCGATCACCACTGCCTTCCACCTCCTTTCCTTACCCTTCTGTGCTACAAGGCCGGACCCCGCGCCGGAGGCACAACCACTGCTGCTTCCACCAGGTGGGCTGTCCACCCCAACAGTACTCAAACAAGAGTACTTATTTTTAAGGGGCACAACCACTGGGGTACTCTCTCCCACCTGACTTTTCCCTTTCCTGACTGTGACCCACACGCCTGCTTCTTGTGGCCCCGGTGTGACCACCTGCCTATAACTCCTGTCTATCACCTCCTCGTTTTCCCTGACCAGACGAATGTCCTCGAGCTGCAGCTCCAGTTCCCTAACTCGGTCCCTTAGGAGCCGCAGCTCGACGCACCCAGCGCAGATATGCACTTCTGAGAGGCTAGGAGACTCCACGACCTCCCACATCCGGCCCTGAGAACAGCAAACTGGCTTCACATTCATAAAGCCCCTTTTCCTCAGATTCCACAGGGAAGGAACTAAGATTTAAAAGTTGAAAAACAGAAAAGAAAAACCCTCCCTCACCCGTTTCCTCCTAAGCCCGTTGAGCCAAAGCCCTTCAGCTCTCACTCTGCTACCTACTCACTCCGCTGCCCACTACAACGCTGCCCACTGAATAGTGCCTTTTAAAACCTCGCGCACTAAATGACCCCTTCCCAGGTCACCCCGCGGCCTACTTCCGCTTTTACCATTAAAAATAATAAACTTTTAAAAACAAAAACCCCGCTAAAAATCAGATACAGCAAGTAAAACTCTTACCACTAAAAAGCTCCCTCCACAAGTCGCTCCTCTCAGCTTGCTCCGCTCGAAACAAAGGGGCGTGGTAGGCTCATCCAGAAGATTAAGATGCATGGGATTCACGATGACTTGGCCACTTGGATTCAGAATTGCCTTGCCCATAGAAGTCAGAGTATTGGTGGAAGGGTGCTTTTCTGGCTGGAGGTCCGTGACGAGTGGTGTTCCGCAGGGATCCGTACTGGGACCTCTGCTGTTTGTGATACATATAAATGACTTGGATGAAAACATGGATGGGTGGGTTAGTAAGTTTGCAGATGACACAAAGGTAGGTGGGGTTGTAGATAGTGTAGAAGGTTGTCAAAGGATACAGCAGGATATAGATCAGCTGCAGATATGGATAGAGAAATGGCAGATGGAGTTTAATCTGGGCAATTGTGAGGTACTGCGCTTTGGGAGATCAAATGTTTATGGTGAAAACTCAGTTAACGGCAGGCCCTGAACAGCATTGAAGTACAGAGGGATCTTGGGGTTCAAGTCCATCGCTCCCTGAAATTGGTCACACGAGTAGATAGGGTGGTAAAGAAGGCATATGGCATGCTTGCCTTTATTGAGTACAAGAGTCAGGATATCATTTTGCAGCTTTATAAAACTTTGGTTAGGCCGCACTTAGAATATTGCATTCAATTCTGGTCGCCACATTACAGGAAGGATGTAGAGGCTTTGGAGATGGTGCAGAAGAGGTTTACCAGGATGCTGCCTGGATTAGAGAGCATGAGCTATAAGGAGAGGCTGGACAAACCAGGGTTATTTTCTCTGAGTGGCGGAGGCTGAGGGGAGACCTGACAGAAGTCTATAAAATTATCAGAGATATAGATAGGGTTGACAGTATTTTTCACAGAGTTGAAATGACTAATACAGGGGGCACTGAGATGAGAGGGAGAAAGTTCAAAGGAGATGTGAGGGGCAAGTTTTTTTACACAGAGAGTGGTAGGTGTCTGGAACGCACTGCCACGGTTGGTGGTGGAGGCAGATACAATGGGAGTATTTAAGGGGCTTTTAGATAAACACATGAAATGCAAGGAATAGAGGAACATGGACCAAGGGCAGGCAGAAGGGTTTATTTTAATTTGGCATCATGTTCAACACAACATCGTGGGCCGAAGGGTCTGTTCCTGTGCTGTACTGTTCTATGTTCTATTTATGATCTCCATTTAGAAAAAGGAAATTGAGGTACTGGAGTAGGGGCAAGAAAGATTCACAAGAATAATCCCAGAACTGTAATCACTTGTGAACTCGCTGGTGCTTCACCAAGTTTGCTGACCGAGTGAATCCCTTCCCACAGTCAGAGCAGGTGAACTGTCTCTCCCCGGTGTGAACTCGCTGGTGGGACATCAGTTCCTGAGAGCTTCTAAAGTCATGCCAACAGTCAGAGCATCTAAAAGGTCTGTCCTGGGTGAGTGATGTTGTGTCTGGGCAGGTTAGATAACCGAGTAAATCCTTTCGCACACACGGAGCAGGTGAATGGTCTCTCTCCGGTGTGAACTCACTGGTGTTTCAGCAGTGCTGAAGATATTCTAAACCTCTTTGAGCAGTTAGAGCAGCTGAACGGTTTCTCCCCTCTGTGAATGCGCTGGTGGATTAGTTCCTGAGAGCTTTCGAAGCCAGCCTCCCATTCAGAGCATTTAAAGGGTCACTCCCTGGTGTGAGTGACTTCGTGTGTCAGCAGGCCGGATGACTAACTGAATCCCTTCCCACACACAGAGCAGCTGAACGGTCTCTCCTCAGTGTGACTGCACTGGTGGGATATTAAATACTGAGAGTTTTTGAAGTCACTCCCACAATCAGAGCATTTAAAGGGACTCTCATTGGTTTGAATGAGGTTGCGATTCAGCAGACTGGATAACAGAGCAACTCTCTTCACACACACACAGTGATGTCACAATGCAGAAACACCAGCGAGTTTGGAGAGAGGCCATTCACTTGCCCCGTGTGTGACAAGGGATTCAGCAATTCATCCACCCTGCAGAGACACCAGAGTTCACATGGGGAGAGGCCGTTCATCTGTACCATGTGTGGTAAAGAATTTGCTCAGTTACCCACCCTGCAGACACACACGGTAGCACAGTGGTGAGGCACGGTAGCACAGTGGTGAGGGCGGCACGGTAGCACAGTGGTGAGGGCGGCACGGTAGCACAGAGGTGAGGGCGGCACGGTAGCACAGTGGTGAGGGCGGCACGGTAGCATGGTGGTTAGCACTGCTGCTTCACAGCTCCAGGGACCTGGGTTCGATTCCCAGCTCGGGTCACTGTCTGTGTGGAGTTTGCACATTCTCCTCGTGTCTGCGTGGGTTTCCTCCGGGTGCTCCGGTTTCCTCCCACAGTCCAAAGATGTGCGGGCGAGGTTGATTGGCCATGCTAAAATTGCCCCTTAGTGTCCTGAGATGAGTAGGTTAGAGGGATTAGTGGGTAAAATATGTAGGGATATGGGGATAGGGCCTGGGTGGGATTGTGGTCGGTGCAGACTCAATGGGCCGAATGGCCTCTTTCTGCACTGTAGGGCTCTATGATCTACAATCAAGTTCACACCAGCGAGAGGCCGTTCTCCTGCTCTGTGTGTGGAAAGGGATTCACACAGTCATCCCATCTGCTGAGACACCAGCAAATTCACAAGCGATACAGGGGTTGGATTCTGTTATTTTTGCTCCTGTTAATAACATCTAGGACTGAACCATGTTCATTCTGACAGTTGGTGAAGTGGGAGGGTCGGAGGGTTTCTTTCTGCTGGACTGGCCGGTCTCACAACTTTGCTTCCAGCGGGCTGATGCTCTTTGAGCCTGGGAGAGCACATGTCCACTGAAATGATCCACAAAAGCTGATGAAGGACATTTATTTCAACCTGGATAGTAAATAGTGTTTCTCACCAATACAGGTAGATCTAAAATAAATACATTTGTCTCTGTTCCATTGAGTCTACAGCACAGGGCCAGACCAGTTGGTTCAGTTGGTCTATGTCAGTATTTACGTTCCACATGAGCCTCCACCCACCCCTCTTCATCTCCCCCATCAACATATCCTTCTATTCCTTTCTCCCTCATGTATGTATCTAGCTTCCCTTCAATGTATTCATGCTATTCACTTCAACCACTCGCTGTGGTAGTGAGTTCCACATTCTCACCACTCGCTGGGTAAAGAGGTTTCTCCTGAAATCCCTATTGGATCATTGAACCCCTTCATAATCTTAAAGACTTCATCAGGTCACCCTTCAGTCTTCTCGTTTCTGGAGAAAAGCAGCCCCAGCCTTTCCTGTGGTTCTCAGTTCTAGGATTATTCTTGTGAATCTTTGCAGAGGAGATTTACAAGAATGGGCTCCAGGGATGAGACTTCAGTGAATTGGAGAGACTGGAGCAGTTGAAATTTCTCTCTTTAGATCAGACAACATGAGTTTGAAATGGGACCATTCAGCCCATTGAGTCCATGCCAGCTCTCTATAGATCAAACGGTTGCTCCATTCTATCCCCTTATACCCGCAGGTTTATTTCACTGAAATGTCCATCCAGTTTCCTTTTGGAACCATTCCAACATCTCTGCTTATTCGCCCCCCCCCCTGCCCCCTCCCCCTCCCACTTATAGGAAGTGAGTTTCAGGTATTTACCACTTGGTTCAAGTGCAAATGAGGCTCTGAGAGCCCAGAAGGAGGCCATTCCACCCATTGTGCCCATGCTGGCACTTTGTTCACCAAAGAGAGGGACATGGGGATGTTGAGGTTGAGGAAGGGTGTGTGAATACTCTTGGGCAGCTCAATATAATGAAGAAGGAAGTGTTGGGTGTCTTAAAATGCATTAGGGTGGGCAAGTCCCCAGATTGGATCTATCCCAGGATAGCCGTGGGAGCAAGGGAGGAATTGGCTGAGACTTTAATAGATATCTTTGCATCCTCTTTAGCCACTGGTGAGATTCCAGAGGACTGGAGAATGGCCAATGTTGTTCCTTTGTTTAAGGGAAACCGAGATAATCCAGGTAATTACAGCGGTGGGGAAGCTGTTGGAGAAGATTCTGAAAGACAGGATTTATTTGCATTTGGAAGTGAACAGATATTTTAGTGAAGGGCAGCATGGTTTTGTACGGGGAAGATCATGTCTCACCAACTTGATTGATATTGTCTACATGGACTTCAGTAAGATGATTGACAAGGTTCCCCCATGGATGTCTCTGAATGGACAGAAAGCATTCTGAAGGGAGAGGGTGAACAGCCAGATGGGAAGAATGATGAGGTCCTGCAGCAGCAGTTTAGGGAGTTAGGTAGAAAGTTAAAAAGCAGGACCTCTAAGGTTGTAATCTCTCAGGATTACTCCCTGTGCCACGTGCTAGTGGGGCTAGGAGTAGGAAGATAGCTCAACATGTGACTAAATAGCTGGTGTAGGAGGGAGGGTTTCAGATATCTGGACCATTGGGGTCTCTTCCGGGGCAGGGGGGACCTGTACAAGAAGGATGGGTTGCATCTAAACTGGAAGGGCATAAATATTCTAGCTGGGAGGTTTGCTAGCGTCACACGGGAGGATTTAAACTAGTTTGGCAGGAGAGTGGGAACCAAAGCAAAGGTGAGTTAGCTGAAGGGGAACCAGAGAGTAGGGCCAGTAAGACTCAGAGAAGCAACAGGCAGGGTGGGATTGCTAATCAAAGAGGGTTTGGTGGACTGAAGTGCATTTGTTTCAATGTGAGAAGTGTCACAGGTAAGGCAGAAGAACTTAGAGGTTGGATTAGTACTAGCAACTATGATGTTGTTGCCATTACAGAGACTTGGTTAAGGGAAGGAGAGGATTGGCAGCTTAACATTCCAGGATACAGATGTTTCAGGTGGGATAGAGGGGGATGTAAAAGGGATGGAGGAGCTGTACTACTGGTTAAGGAGAATATCACAGCAATACTGCGGGAGGACACCTCGGAGGGCTCATACAGCAAGGCAATATGGGTAGAGCTCAGAAATAGGAAGGGTGTAATCACAATGTTGGGGGTTTACTATAGGCCGCCCAACTGCCAGCAGGAGATAGAGGAACAGATATGTAGGCACATTTTAGCAAAGTGTAAAAGTAACAGGGTTGTTGTGGTGGGAGATTTTAACTTCCCCTATATTGACTGGGACTCACTTAGCGCAAGGGGCATGGATAGGGCAGAGTTTGTAAGGAGCATCCAGGAGGACTTCTTGAAACAGTATGTAGATAGTCCAAATAGGGAAGGGGCCATACTGGACTCGGTATTGGGGAATGAGCCCGGCCAGGTGGTCGATGTTTCAGTAGGGGAGCAGTTGGGGAAGAGTGACCACAATTCAGTAAGCTTTAAGGTACTGATGGATAAATATAAGTGTAGTCCTCAAGTTAAGGTGCTAAATTGGGGAAGGCTAATTACAACAGTATTAGGCAGGAACTGAAGAATGTAGATTGGGGGCAGATGGTTGAGGGAAAATCAAAATCTGGCATGTGGGATGCTTTCAAGTGTAAGTTGATATGGATTCAGGACCGGCACATTCCTGGAAGGATGAAGGATAAGTATGGCAAGTTTTGGGAACCTTGGATAACGAGAGATATTGTGAGCCTAGTCAAAGAGAAAAAGGAAGTATTTGTCAAAGCCAGGAGGCTGGGAACACATGAAACAAGTGTGTACTACAAGGAAATTAGAAAGAAACTTAAGCAAGGAGTAAGGAGGGCTAAAAGCATTGGCCAGCAGGATTAAGGAAAATCCCAAGACTTTTTATACATATATAAAGAGCAAGAGGGTAGCCAGGGAGAGGGTTGGCCCACTCAAGGACAAGGGAGGGAATCTATGCGTGGAGCCCCAGGAAATGGGTGAGGTATTAAATGAGTACTTTGCGTCAGTATTCACCAAAGAGAAGGACTTGGTGGATGATGAGTCTGGGAAAGGGTGTGCAGATAATTTGAGTCATGTTGAGATCAAAAAGGAGTGTTAAGTTCGTTTTTCACGAGACTCTTCTGTCCTTGATACAAAGGCAAACACCAACTGTTGTCAGAATCAAAGTTCTTTATTTGTCCTACATATGTAGGCTGACTAACGTTTACTACTTAACCTCCACTCAGTGCTGGAAGTCAGTTAGTAAAAAGCCCACGAAGCAACTCGGCTGACCCCTTTTATACAGTTTACAATCCCATCAAGTAGATGTGATTTCAAACAAGACTTAAACACACACCATCTGATTCAATCAAAAATGTCCAGACTTAAGCACACATCACCCGATTCAATCAATAACGAGTAGTTACAGGAATTGCTGCATAAGAAAGAACATCCTATTAAAATACGCATTTAACACTTACAACCCCCACCCATCAGAACATAAGCATAATGTCTTTAGGATACGCCATTTGTTAGCGCAAAAGAAAACATTATCACGTACTCAGCTAGACTCGCACCTTAGCCGGGCTCAGCAAGCTGGAGCCTGTGGTTAACCTGTTTTGTCAGTTTGCTCCCATGAGCTGTTTCTCTGCCGTTCTTGCAAGCCCAATAGTTCACCTTGCCCTCTACAGTGGACATTAACTCTTTACTTAGAAGAAACTTAATATCTCATTCCCTCCTTTTATCATTCCATGATAATTAACTCGTAAATCGTTTTACAGGAGGCCGTTGGAAGAACGGGACAAATAATTACATGGGCATTTGAGAAGAAATCAAATGACCAACACGACCAAGATAATGATTCCTAGGTGTACTATCATTCCGCCACAGTCTCCAAATATGTTAGCAAACGGCCACCAACCGGGGGGTTGTAATGATTGAATTTCTGCCCTTCTGTTCTGATCTTATCTGCTGTCTCTCTAATGTGATTAGCTAGGCTTGTTATATTTTCAGAGGAATCAGGGATATAGGTGCAACACTCTGTTCCCACTCGAGTGCATGTACCTCCCGATTCAGCCAGTAAATAGTCCAAAGCCATTCGGTTTTGAAGGACTACCATTCGGATGGCAATCACTTCTGCCGATATCTCAGATATCACCATGCTCATACTTTCCAGACCGTCTGCTGTGTTATTGGCTATTTTTGCGAGAGCTGAGGCCATGTTGGTCAGTTCTCAGGAAGCTTTGGCTGTACCGTAGAGAGGAAAGGCTATCATCCAAAACCACTGGGTCTCTGTGATAGCCCGTTTTGATCTCAAAGGGTGTATCTTGGGATGGAGGCATAGGGAGTCATAATGTCGGATATAGGGGACCACATACACTAGATAGCAAGATCCTGCCCAGTCCCAAGGGAGCCATGGATAGGCATTGTTTCCGCAGACAAAATAGCTACCATTATACGTAATCATGTCGCTCAGTAGTTCGGCATCTATCCTTAGTTGGGCAGTACCATTAGAACACTCAATTTTCAACATGTCCCTTGGTGGCCCTCAGTGACATTGAAAGTCTGGGTACAGCTACTACGGCCTACCGGCTTAGTCCCATTTCTAAGGATACATACGGATCCATTCTGCTGATTCATGACAACAAAATGGGGTGGGGAGTCCGACCTATTATATTTGGGTTTGAAGCTATGAATAAGGGACGTCAGGTTACACCCAGCAGTTTTCAGAGTAGAAACGTCACCCGTAATATCTACTTGGTAGTTGCCTCCGATAGTCTGGGACCCGCTTCGTCTCCCACATTTAGTCCCGTTTTAATGCAATATCCATCCTATAGTTTCCTGTGTGGATAAGGGGACAGGGAACAAGAGGATCCCTCCTTTGGCATGGGTAGGAATATGTGAACATACCCAACACTTACTCAGGTTTGACTGCAATGCATATAGACAAGACATGTACAGAAAGGTATTAGAGTGCAAATGTTCATTGGTTAGTCCATTTCCCAGACTTCTTTTCCTTTGGATTGGTCATACTCGTACCAGAGGGATAGCTGAAAGGCTGAGGATGATGGGAATAAACTTCATGGTTTATCGGTAGGTACTGGTGTCCACCATTTACAGTCACTCAGATGTATCCAGCGAGGTTGTCCTTGAACCTTGATTGCAGTTGGAGTCTGGAGGAGAACTTGGAACGGTCCTTTCCACCGTGGCTCAAGTTTGGGTCGATCCCAGTTCTTTATTAGTACTAGATCTCCTATCTGGGGTCCAATGAAGTCAGTCTGCGGGTCAGAATCTGGCTCAGTCCGCTCGTTTGGTCCAAAGGCGCACTGTACCTGTGCATGCAGAAACTTAAAAGACGATGTTGTGTGTGGAGTCCGAAGAGGTAGGAGAGGTGCTAAATGAATATTTTTCGTCAGTATTCACACAGGAAAAAGACAATGTTGTCAAGGAGAATACTGCGATACAGGCTATCAGACAAGACGGAATTGATGTTCATAAGGAGGTGTTAGCAATTCTGGAAAGTGTGAAAATAGATAATTCCCCTGGGCGGGATGGGATATATCCTTGGATTCTCTGGGAGGCTAGGGAGGAGACTGCAGAGCCTTTGGCTTTGATCTTAATGTCGTCATTGTCTACAGGAATAGTGTGGAGATGCCAGCGTTGGACTGGGGTAAGCACAGTAAGAAGTCTCACAACACCAGGTTAAAGTCCAACAGGTTTATTTGGTAGCAAATACCATAAGCTTTCGGAGCAATGCTCCTTTGTCAGATGGAGTGGTCTCTGTTCTCAAACAGGGCACCGACACAGAAATCAAATTACAGAATACTGATTAGAATGCAAATCTCTACAGCCAGCCAGGTCTTAAATGCACAGACAATGTGGGTGGAGGGAGCATTCAACACAGGTTAAAGAGATGTGTATTGTCTCCAGACAGTACAGCTTGTGAAATTGTGCAAGTCCAGGAGTCAAGCTGTGGGGTTACTGATAATGTGACATAAATCCAACATCCAGGTTTAGACCGTCCTCATGTGTGCGAAACTTGCCTATCAGTTTCTGCTCAGCGACTCTGCGCTGTCGTGTGTCGTGAAGGCCGCCTTGGAGAACGCTTACCTGAAGATCCAAGGCTGAATGCCCGTGACTGCTGAAGTGCTCCCCCACAGGAAGAGAACAGTCTTGCCTGGTGATTGTCGAGCGGTGTTCATTCATCCGTTGTCGTAGCGTCTGCATGGTTTCCCCAATGTACCATGCCTCGGGACATCCTTTCTTGCAGCGTATCAGGTAGACAACGTTGGCCGAGTTGCAAGAGTAGGTACCATGTACCTGGTAGATGGTGTTCTCACGTGAGATGATGGCATCCGTGTTGATGATCCGGCACGTCTTGCAGAGGTTGCTGTGGCAGGGTTGTGTGGTGTCGTGGTCACTGTTCTCCTGAAGGCTGGGTAGCGTGCTGCGGACAATGGTCTGTTTGAGGTTGCGTGGTTGTTTGAAGGCAAGAAGTGGGGGTGTGGGGATGGCCTTGGCGAGATGTTCGTCTTCATCAATGACATGTTGAAGGCTCCGGAGGAGATGCCGTAGCTTCTCTGCTCCGGGGAAGTACTGGACGACGAAGGGTACTCTGTCCACCGTGTCCCGTGTTTGTCTTCTGAGGAGGTCGGTGCGGTTTTTCGCTGTGGCACGTCGGAACTGTTGATCGATGAGTCGAGCACCATATCCTGTTCTTATGAGGGCATCTTTCAGCATCTGGAGGTGTCTGTTGCGATCCTCCTCATCCGAGCAGATCCTGTGTATTCGGAGGGCTTGTCCGTAGGGGATGGCTTCTTTTACGTGTTTAGGGTGGAAGCTGGAGAAGTGGAGCATCATGAGGTTATCCGTGGGCTTGCGGTACAGTGAGGTGCTGAGGTGACCGTCCTTAATGGAGATGCGTGTGTCCAAGAATGCAACCGATTCCGGAGAGTAGTCCATGGTGAGCCTGATGGTGGGATGGAGCTTGTTGATGTCATCATATAGTTGTTTCAGTGATTGCTCACCATGACTCCAAAAGAAGAAAATGTCATCGATGTATCTAGTGTATAGCATCGGTTGAAGGTCCTGTGCGGTGAAGAAGTCTTGTTCGAACCTGTGCATGAAGATGTTGGCATATTGAGGTGCGAAGTTTGTCCCCATGGCTGTTCCGTGTGTCTGGATGAAGAACTGGTTGTTGAAGGTGAAGATATTGTGATCCAGGATGAAGCGGATGAGTTGTAAAATTGCATCTGGAAACTGGCAGTTGACGGCATTGAGTACTGAGGCCGTTGCAGCAATGCCATCATCGTGGGGGATGCTGGTGTAGAGTGCCGAGACATCCATTGTGACGAGGAGTGCTCCTGGTTCAACTGCTCCATGTGTGTTGAGTTTCTGTAGGAAGTCCATAGTGTCGCGACAAAAGCTGGGGGTTCTTTGTACAATGGGTTTCAAGATGCCCTCGACATAGCCGGAGAGGTTCTCGCACAGGGTTCCGTTTCCTGAAACGATGGGACGGCCGGGTGTGTTTGCCTTGTGTATTTTTGGGAGGCAGTAGAGATCTCCAATGCGTGGAGTACGTGGGATGAGAGCACGGAGGGTGCTCTGAAGGTCCGGATCAAAGGTTTTGATCAGAGTGTTGAGTTGACGGGTGTGTTCTTTGGTCGGATCTGTGGGTAACTGTCTGTAGTGTTCCTCGTTGTTCAGTTGTCGGTACATTTCTTTGCAGTAATCCGTTCTGTTCAGTATGACGATGGCCCCTCCTTTGTCTGCTGGTTTGATGACAATGTTGCGGTTGGTCTTGAGAGCGTGGATGGCGTTGCGTTGTGCTTGGGTGATGTTCAGTGCTGTCTTGTGAGTGCGGCTGATGAATTTGGTGTTGACGCACCTCCTGATGGCTTGGGCATACATGTCAAGTCGAGGGCAGCGGCCTTCCGGAGGAGTCCAATTCGACTCTTTCATCTTTGGTTGCACTGCGGGTCTCTCTGTCTGCTGTTCCGGTTCATTAGCTGTCTCATTGTGTTCGCTGTTGGCCTCTTGGGGTTTGTGGAAGAACTCCCGCAGCCTCATTCGCCTGATGAATTCCTCTGTGTCCGCTGCGAGACTGATGGGGTCTATTTTGGTAGTGGGGCAAAAGTTGAGCCCTCGGCTGAGAACTTCGATTTCATCTGGCTGAAGTGTGTAGTCCGATAGGTTGACAATGGACTTTCCTGCAGTGGTACTGTTTTCTACTGTGGTACCGGGGTAGGCTTGGTTGCTGCTGGTGGTGATGCCGAGTTTCTCAAGTTTCCTGTTCTTGGTGTGCATGTAGATGGTGTAGTTCCTTTGTCTCGTCTGCTTGGCAGAGTTTCGCAGCTGGTCTGCGTCCTGAGCGCAGGTTGAGACTATGGATTCGATCTTGGTTTCCAGGCTGCGGCGTTTGCTGTAGAGTTGGTGTATGAGGTGTTTGAGGAGGGTGAGAGAGGTGCGACGGCACAGTCTCTCAGCGTAGTCCGTGTTAAAGGTTGACCTGAGTGGGTTCGTGATCCGTAGTCCTTTCGGTATTGTAAGGGAAATTGTACTGGATATTGTATGAGTTTAGTATGAAATTCAGATTCACTTGTAAGGGAAATTGTACTGGATATTGTATGAGTTTAGTATGGAATTCAGATTCACAGGTTTTAGTAAAATGATAAAGTAGATTTAGGTCTTAGTGAAATGATAAAGTAGATTTAGGTGAATAGTGAAATGAATATGTAACCTAAAGTAACTTCGTGTGACCTAATATAATCAAGTGTAGTCGATATGATTAAAGTGGAGGAACTAGAAGAACTAAAGAAGTAATATAGCAGTCACTGATTAGCAAAAGCAGACAATAGTCACTTAAGAAAACAAGAAAGACTGCTCGGTGGTTCAACTTAATAGCAGAGAGAATGTTTTCTTCTAAAAACACATTAGTAGACTATAAATCAGCAGGGGGGATGTCTTTTCTTCTAAACACATTCGCCTTAGCTTACAAAACCACGATTATTGTACAAACAGAAAAGTTCAGATAACAGCAAGAGTTATAACCACCATGGTTTAAGAAACGAAGAGATATAACAGTGAACGACCGATTGCAAAGAAAACAGATAAAGTGTCAACTAAAAATAATGATGGCCAAAGAAAGAGCGGGCTGTAGGGTAAGATTACAACCAAGGACAGGCAGTAAAAGGGAGATAAGGATCTTGAGATAGGAGGCTGAAATGTACATAAAAGATTGTAAGCCCAAGAGCTCTTTGGAGTGTTCCGGACGCCCCCGGCTTTATCTCTTATGCTGAGAAATAAAGTCTTTTGCTTGAAAGATCGCTGCTCAGACTCTCTGTTTTAAACTGATGTGAACGAATTGTCGTCCTGGGGAACCACGACAAAATTGGCGCTGCTTAGCAGGGTTGGTGAGAGATCGCCCAGAAAAGCATCTGGAAGGAGTAGCGGAGACGGTGGTCCAACCGGAACCGAGAAGTCCCCAGCCGGCCTTCTGTCAACAAGGTAAGCAGACTTGCATGCATGTAAATCCTTGTTGTCAGAAAGGGGTTTTCTCGAGGCCCGGTGCACCCGGCTCTCTGCTGGTCCTGGATCTCCCCAACCCAAAAAGATATCCTGCACAGGTAAAACCAAATTGTGTAAAAATTTTGAGAGACTGAGTCTGATCCGAAGAGCAGAATTTTTGCATGCAAAAGCGCGCTGCGAATACTGTATTGTCTGTGAATGGGTAAAAAGTGAGACGGGAAAAAGGCCGAAAGCTAAAGTAATGCAATTAGGTTAAGTCAAGCGGTTTGGAGCGGGTTTTTCAGGTCACGACTTGCCCAGAAGAGAGTAAGTGTGGGAAAACCTGCCAGTCCAAACCTACCCAGGACCTCGGGTAAGGGACGTCAACCGAGAGGGAGAGAGATCAGTGAGAGATCACTCTCTGACCTAATACAGTAGCCAAAAGCACAGGAGTGGATTTTAACCACAGGAAAGGGGAGTAGCAGCTAGAATAGAGGAAGTAAAAGACCAGTTTGAACAAACTGGTCTGAGACAACAGCGTGAAGGACAGAAATAAGAGAGAGAGTCGGAATATAGGTAGGGTAATAACTAACAACTTGAAAAATTACCCTGACAAAACTGCCTGGTGACAAGATTGAAAATAACTAATCTTTGAATAATAACAAAAACGGAAGCAACACTGGATTGGAAAAAGATTACACACATAATTAACTTAGAGGAGATAAAGAATGAGTGGCCGTATGTAAAATGGGAAAGAGTAGTCGATAGGAATTGGATAGACGAAATAAAATTGGAAACCCTAGAGAAATTAATAAAGGGATCTGACCGATACAGGATTCTTATACACATAGACGAGCAAGTGAAAACCTACTACCCTCTGGCCCGGGAGAGGAAGATAGTGCCGGGACAGGGGACTACGGGGAAGTGGATATCAGGACCCCGGTTAGAATTACAGATAGTGGCAAAAGAAATCCAAAGGAAAGGTAAACAGGGGACTGAGCACGGAAAAACAATACAGCAAGTAATAATCACTGTGATACCTAACTCTGACAGATGAAGTGACAAAAATTGTGACAGTGATCCAAAAAGACGAGTAATGGCGCACCAAGTTAAGACACCAGTGGAGATATTAGGGGATAAGTTCCCAGCCCTTAGGGGAGATATAGAACACGTCTCTAAAAAATGGGCCAAAAGAACAAATAAGAGCAATACACAGTGGCCGGAGGAAGGCACATGGTCCATAGAGAGGTGTGAGGACCAGAAGGGAATGATAAAGAACTATAAGATTAAGGATAAATCGAGCAAAAGAAGGGAAAAGCGAGAAAAGGAGTTAGAGATATTAGCCCTATTCCAACAAGAAGGGAAAGAGAGAAGAGGGGTATGGAGGGGAGGTAGAATGCAGATGCCAGTACAACTTGAGGAAAAAGCAAAATTGGAAGATCCAAACGTAGCCCCACCCCCATACTTAGAGAAACAGAGCTCCACGGGACTGTACCCAGTTATATCAGGCACAATGAATTTTGAGGGAGAATATGACATAGAACAGATGACGAAGGCGGGAAAGGCACCCACCTGTAAAGTTTCCAGATGTGGATAGGAGAGGGAAAAGGGTATTCCCGGTGATTCTGAAGGGTGGCAGACCGCAGTATATCCCTTGGTCAGGTCAGGATTTGCCTAATTTAATTAATGAATTACCCAATATTTTGGATGGGGCTGGAAGGTGGATTGGACAGTTGGAGGCAGGGATGGTGGGAAAAAGGATGGCACTGGGCGACATCAAAGCTCTCCTGACAAAGGTGCTAGGAATGGACCAAATGGCGGAAGTAATGAGATGTGCTGGCATCCCGACCGCAGCTTATGACCCAGCGGTGGATGGGATACTAATGGACCAGTACTGCCAAGACATCTGGCAGGCACTGCGGGATATGTACCCCAATCGAATGGATGTAAAAACCCTAAAGGGAGAGCCACTGGGTGAGGAGGAGAATGCAGCTGTGTATGTGGAGAATCAATTAAAAAGGTGGAGAAGGGACACGGAGAGGGACATTCTAATAGACCCACTGACCAACTCCATGTTCCGGGCTGCAATCCTAGAGGGCTTGCCAGCCCCAGCTAAGACAAGGCTGGAGGAAGTGGTGGGCTTGGACTCAAAAAATTACCGAGAGTTTGTGGATTATGTTGCCCATGCAGTAGAGAGACATCGCAAAGATGAAAAGGATGCAGACAAACAGCTGAAGGAGGTACAACGTAAACTCCTTCAGGCACAGTTGGAGGAGATCAAAAGCAAGGATAAACTGAAGGCAAAAGAGGATCTCGCACCCAGAAAAATAGCACCAATGATGGTGGAGCAAAAGCCAGAGGAAATACCTGCACTAATCAAAGGGGGGAGCGGAGATGGAGGCCAGCCCGTCATAACCTATAACATTTCTGCCTTCCCACTGTCCATGAACCCAGGAGCCTATGGCCTAAATTATCAAAACCCATACGCCCTGCAAAGTCAGACTGACTGGAATAGAAATGGGAAAGGACAGGGAGGTGGTAGGCCACCCTATCAGAATCAGAGAGGACAGGGACAGGTTAATCATCAGACTCCGAGACAGGGACCACTGCCTGGCCCTTCAGGTGTGTGTTGGGGGTGCGGGGAGGCAGGGCACATAAAAAGGAATTGCCCGTGGAATTTCCCCAGACAGGGAGAAAACCAGCAGCAGACAGGCCAACAATTGATCCAAGGATCGCCAAACAGCATCCCGATGTTTCAAGGGCCGGTAAACCATCAGAATTCCCCATAGGGAGGCCCAGAGAACCCCGAAATGGTAGGACAGTACGTACAGATAACAGAAACTGCAGAGCAGGAACCTATAGTTAACGTTAGAGTAGGAGGGATCGAGGTCCCCATGATGATAGACACCGGCGCCACATGTACGTGCATGCAAACGAAATATGCGGATCACTTACCATTGTCAAACCAGTTTGTAAAAACTGTGGGGTTCTCGGGGAAAGTAACATTAGCTCGAATGACGACGCCGGTGCCTGTTACCATTGGAAATAAGACAACCCATGTACCTATTTTAGTATGTGATAAAACTCCTTTAAATCTATTGGGAAGGGATGCAATCCTAGGTTTAGGACTGAAATTAGAATGCACTGAACAAGGAATTGATTTGATGGGAATGTATCCACTTGAAATACCAGGAAAGGAAGGGGTTAATGTATATTGGTTGGGAGATATAGAGGAACAAGTTAAAAAACAGATATGGGAAGTTTGGGGAAAGCTTATAAACACTTGGGTTCCACAAGCCAAATGGCCAAGAACAGAATTACACAGTACAATGATATTTGATGAAGGGCAGGAACCTGAGATACAGGAGAAATGGGAAAGGGAGGCAGGACGAGAACAGGAAATAAAGTCAGGAAGTATTTTAATCGGACTAGAGGGAGTAGCCCTCACAATTGTTAGGAATGAATGGGTTAACAAATGGTTCTCTGTATCTGGGGCGGAGCCACATGTCACATTGAAAGTGAATCCGGGATACAGATCAAAAGACCTAGGACCAATGGTGTTGAGAGCACAAGATTTAGAATTTGTCCAGACAGACAATGTAGATATTTGGACGTCCAGCAATGGACAAATGACGAAAATAATTTTGGATGTTAAAATGCTTGGGAAACCGAAGCACTTAACAATAGGAGTGCAAATCGAGAAACAGGAACTGGAGTGGAGAGAGAGGTTAGAGCAGGATTTGAACTCCCTCCCGCAGGAGTTGTGGTCCAGACAGGACACGGATGTAGGGAGGGTCAAAAACGCTAATCCAGTTGAAGTCAGATTAAAGATAGGACGTCAGGGACCGTATAGGCCGCAATACCCAATCAAGACAGAAGCAATTGAAGGAATTAGAGGGACAATTAAGGGATTGATAGAAGCAGGGGTATTAAAAGAAACCCGGAGCAGGTGTAATACACCGCTACTACCAGTGAAAAAGGCGGACAGAGAAAAATGGAGATTGGTGCATGATCTAAGGGCAATTAATGAGGTAGTGGAAGATATGCCAGCAGAGGTTCCAAACCCTTATACCTTGATGACAAATATACCACCTGAAAGTAGATGGTTTACTGTAATAGACCTATGTTCGGCATTTTTTAGTGTGCCACTAGCTCAAGAAAGTCAGTATCTCTTTGCATTTACGTACGAGGGGAAACAATACACATACAATAGGATGCCCCAAGGATTTAAACATTCCCCACATGTATTCAATCAGGTGTTGAGAGCAGATTTAGAAGGAATACAGTTGGAAGGAACACTGATACAATATGTGGATGATTTATTATTATGCACAGGAACACAAGAACAGTGCAGGAAGGATAGTTTAAAACTATTGGAAAGACTAGCAGAAGGGGGCCATAAAGTTTCCAGGAAAAAGCTGCAGCTGTGCCAGAAAAAGGTAGAATACTTGGGAAGAGAAATATCAGCAGGACAGAAGGAGATAGCTTCACAGCAAATAGAAGCAGTACTAAAAGTTCCGAAACCACGGACGGTGGGACAAATGATGACATTTTTGGGAATGACAGGATTCAGTTCAGAATGGGTGGAAAGATATGCCGAAAAAACGCAGGCACTACGAAAGATAATGAAGGAGGCAGGGTGTGACGAATTAAAAGCCAAACTAAAATGGGATAAAGATGCTTCAGACGCATTTGAAAACGTGAAAAGAGAAATGGCACAGGCACCAGCATTGGCCTTACCGACCTATGACAAGCCCTTTGACTTATTTGTGAGTAACAGAGAAGCCGGATTTGCTACAGCAATGTTAATGCAGGAAAATTGCAAGGGTAGACGAAGGCAGGCTGTAGCATATTACAGTACCAAGCTAGACGACGTGGCAATGGGATACCCTCCGTGCTATCAAGGTCTGGCAGCAGCTTGGTGGGCGTACGAAAAGGCAGCTACGGTCACAATGGGATATCCGATAAACATACATGTATACCATAAGGTCGCTGAATTGATTGAGCAAGGAAAATTTGTGCTGACACCTGCTAGGATCCATCATTATCGAATGCTAACCACATTTCCAGATATCACGATAATAAAGTGTAACAGAGTAAATCCAGCTGATTACATGCCATTACCTCATGAAGGAGAAGAACATGAATGCTTAAGAGAAGCAAAAACATTTATGAAACTGAGAAAAGATTTAAGAGCAGAGGGACTAGTGACAGAAGGGAAAAGGATACTGTATGTAGATGGCTCATGTTACAGGGATCACTTAGGAAACCACGCAGGCTATGCCATAGTTGAACAGAAAGGGGAAACACTTGAAGTCATAGAAGCAGAGAAATGTGAACAGCCCTGTTCAGCCCAACTGGCAGAACTTAAAGCATTGACCAGAGCATGTGAGCTAGCAAACGGGGAAGCATTGGAAATTTATACTGATTCGGCCTATGCCCACGGGGTCTGCCATCTGTTCGGGGCAATATGGAAGCAAAGGGGATTTAGGAAAAGCGGAGGAGGACCAATACAACACGAAGGTCAAATCAGGGCTTTAATAAGGGCCATGATGGGTCCAAGGGAATTAGCCATAATTAAGTGTCAGGCGCATAAATAGGGAGCAGACAGCATCACACAGGGAAACACCAAAGCCGACAAGGCAGCTAAAGAAGCGTCAGGATGCATTGAGGCTACGATAGCCCCAGTAGAAATAGCAAGGCCGCACCCAGGGCCAGGTACGGGGGATATCGAACCTCACATCACATTAGAGGATGTAGCACAATTACAGGAGGAAACCTCCGTAGCTGAAAAGGCAATGTGGAAAGATAGAGGAGCACTACAGGGACAACAGGACAGGATATGGAGAAATGGGGAGGGATTAGTCATAGCACCCACATCATTACTAACCGTACTAATTAGCGAAGCGCATGGAGTGGACCACTGTGCGAGAGGAGAAGTGGCTAGAAAGATCAAGAAGGAAGGATTCTGGTCACCATACCTGCAAAACTCGATTGACTACATACTAAGTCAGTGTGAGGTGTGTGCTCAGAATAACATCAGGAAGGGCATTACTGCCCCAATAGGGCATATACCCATTCCTGAAGGACCATTTAAACATCTATGCATGGACTATGTGGATATGGGAAAGGTGGTAAGAGGGAAAAGATACATGTTAGTGATTATTGATAGATTCAGCAGATGGATAGAAGCAACGCCATCCAAAGATCAAGGATCTGGAACGGTGATTAACTTCCTGTCAAAAGAAATTATCCCAAGATTTGGCATACCCACGCAATTAAGTTCAGACAATGGATCTGCTTTTATAGGAAGGGCACTGAGAGAGACACTCTCGGCACTCCGAGTAAAGCAGAAGTTTGGATGCGTATATCACCCTCAATCCCAAGGAATGGTGGAGAGAGCAAACGGGACCCTTAAGGCTAAAATAAGCAAAATTTGCAGTGAAACAGGGAAAAACTGGATAGATGCTCTGCCATTGGCTCTAATGCAATACAGGAGTCAGGAAAACAGAATCACACATTTGAGCCCTCATGAAATGATGACAGGAAGAGTAATGCCGGTACCCAAGATCAGGGGATCAGGAGGTCCTACGCTAGAATGTTTAGATCAAAGCACAAAAGAATATATACAACAATTAACTGTTATACATAGAACTATATTTGAACAGGAAAAAGCCAAGGAGGAGGAGAATCCGGTAACAGAACATCAGATCAAGCCTGGAGATCGAGTATACATCAGAAAGTTCCGGAGACGTTGGAACGAACCGAGACGAGAAGGACCGTTTGAAGTCACCAAAGTGTCTCCCACGGCTTTGCAAGTAGAAGGCAGTACACTGTGGTATCACTTAAACCATTGTACCAGAACGGTACCAGGGGTGAGGGAGAGAAGGGAAATTGAAGAAGTACACAGAGTGGATAGAGGTGATAGCGAGGAAGAAATAGAAATACACGGGGAGAATCGTGGGGAGGAGTGTAGAGCCCAACTTACAAATCCAAGATTGCCATTGGAGGGAAAGTAGCACAGGAAGTAGTGTGGGAAATTACACAGGAGAGTGTGAAAGGATTTGGAATATAACCGATGCTCTTTATCTGATCCTCTCAGGAGGGGGATGGGCACCCCCTCCTTTTGTGTTAGACTATCAAGAAAATCAACTGGCCGATCTCTGGTGGCTTTGTGGCCCGGAGAAAGGGCTATTGGCAAAATTACCACAGAATTGGAAAGGACTATGTGCTCGAGTTATGCTTGCCCAGAGCATTGTGATACTACCGGGGGAAAGAGAAATTAAATCACAAAGAATTAAGAGGGCATATACCCCTGACCCTACGATAAAATTGGACGCAATCGGACAGCCCCGCGGCATCCCGAATGAGTTCAAAGCTAGGAACGAAATAGCTGCAGGGTTTGAATCCCTCTTTGTTTGGATCACACCCAGCAAGAATACTGAGTGGATCAATTACATCTATTATAATCAGCAGAGGTTTATTAATTATACGAATGATGCCCTGGAGGCCTTAGGAGAGCAGTTGGATGCGACCAGCAAAATGGCGTGGCAAAATCGACAGGCGTTAGATTGGCTCCTGGCAGAGAAAGGAGGGGTGTGTGTTATGTTTGGGGATCAGTGCTGCACATTTATCCCTAATAACACTAATCCAGAGGGGTCATTTACACAAGCCATGAATAAGTTAAGAAATCTTAAGAAAGAAGTGAAAGAAAATGCTGGGTTTGGGCATGAGGTATGGAGTTGGCTGGACAGAATATTAGGAAGATGAGGGGCGTGGTTTGCCAAAGCTGGAGCTGTAGCAATCGCAACAATAATCATTCTGGGATTGATATTTTGTTGTTTTTTACCCGCCCTGAGATCCTTCCTTACCAGAGTGGCAGCGCGGCAGATGGTGACGCGGGTGCTAAGCAGCTCACGCTCGAGAGAAAAAACAGAGGAATGGGAAAATCTTGAGCCGCCCCCGCTGAGTGGATTCACAATGACCTTGGTCGAAGTTGAAACTCGTCACTCTGTAAAATAACTACAATAGTGGAAGATCACCTTGTGGAAACAACAGCACTTTGCTGAAGTCCACACGAAACCAGGAGAACTTAGTCTGTACACAGGAATCAGTCTTTTTCCCTTCCCTAGACAAGAGTGGGAAGGTTTTTGGCTGATGACTGTCAGGGGCAGGCAATCTGGAGGAGCAACCCAAAAATCAGAACCGGGATAGACAAATTATGATAAAGTTAGAATAGGGACACTGATCCCTGACCAAAATATTCGGCTCCTCCACATCGCCTGCAAAGAGTGATTAAAATAAAATACAAATGGGATCGAGCGAGGGGATTATTTGAGCTTGGTAATTGGGATGAGGCTAGGGAATAGCCTCAAAGGGGGGACTTGTAAGGGAAATTGTACTGGATATTGTATGAGTTTAGTATGAAATTCAGATTCACTTGTAAGGGAAATTGTACTGGATATTGTATGAGTTTAGTATGGAATTCAGATTCACAGGTTTTAGTAAAATGATAAAGTAGATTTAGGTCTTAGTGAAATGATAAAGTAGATTTAGGTGAATAGTGAAATGAATATGTAACCTAAAGTAACTTCGTGTGACCTAATATAATCAAGTGTAGTCGATATGATTAAAGTGGAGGAACTAGAAGAACTAAAGAAGTAATATAGCAGTCACTGATTAGCAAAAGCAGACAATAGTCACTTAAGAAAACAAGAAAGACTGCTCGGTGGTTCAACTTAATAGCAGAGAGAATGTTTTCTTCTAAAAACACATTAGTAGACTATAAATCAGCAGGGGGGATGTCTTTTCTTCTAAACACATTCGCCTTAGCTTACAAAACCACGATTATTGTACAAACAGAAAAGTTCAGATAACAGCAAGAGTTATAACCACCATGGTTTAAGAAACGAAGAGATATAACAGTGAACGACCGATTGCAAAGAAAACAGATAAAGTGTCAACTAAAAATAATGATGGCCAAAGAAAGAGCGGGCTGTAGGGTAAGATTACAACCAAGGACAGGCAGTAAAAGGGAGATAAGGATCTTGAGATAGGAGGCTGAAATGTACATAAAAGATTGTAAGCCCAAGAGCTCTTTGGAGTGTTCCGGACGCCCCCGGCTTTATCTCTTATGCTGAGAAATAAAGTCTTTTGCTTGAAAGATCGCTGCTCAGACTCTCTGTTTTAAACTGATGTGAACGAATTGTCGTCCTGGGGAACCACGACAGTATCTTGTCTGCTTTCTTGCATGTTTGTAGAAACTTGATGTCTGTGTCGATATGCGCGATCTTCTTGGAGATCCTCTCCACTTGGAGCCGGCAGTTTGTGGCGTCGATGGTAGTCATGATGTGGAGATGCCGGCGTTGGACTGGGGTAAGCACAGTAAGAAGTCTCACAACACCAGGTTAAAGTCCAACAGGTTTATTTGGTAGCAAATACCATAAGCTTTCGGAGCAATGCTCCTTTGTCAGATGGAGTGGTCTCTGTTCTCAAACAGGGCACCGACACAGAAATCAAATTACAGAATACTGATTAGAATGCAAATCTCTACAGCCAGCCAGGTCTTAAATGCACAGACAATGTGGGTGGAGGGAGCATTCAACACAGGTTAAAGAGATGTGTATTGTCTCCAGACAGTACAGCTTGTGAAATTGTGCAAGTCCAGGAGTCAAGCTGTGGGGGTTACTGATAATGTGACATAAATCCAACATCCCGGTTTAGACCGTCCTCATGTGCAGAACTTGGCTATCAGTTTCTGCTCAGCGACTCTGCGCTGTCGTGTGTCGTGAAGGCCGCCTTGGAGAACGCTTACCTGAAGATCCAAGGCTGAATGCCCGTGATTGCTGAAGTGCTCCCCCACAGGAAGAGAACAGTCTTGCCTGGTGATTGTCGAGCGGTGTTCATTCACCCGTTGTCGTAGCGTCTGCATGGTTTCCCCAATGTACCATGCCTCGGGACATCCTTTCTTGCAGCGTATCAGGTAGACAACGTTGGCCGAGTCCTGGACTTGCACAATTTCACAAGCTGTACTGTCTGGAGACAATACACATCTCTTTAACCTGTGTTGAATGCTCCCTCCACCCACATTGTCTGTGCATTTAAGACCTGGCTGGCTGTAGAGAATTGCATTCTAATCAGTAATCTGTAATTTGATTTCTGTGTCGGTGCCCTGTTTGAGAACAGAGACCACTCCATCTGACGAAGGAGCATTGCTCCGAAAGCTTATGGTATTTGCTACCAAATAAACCTGTTGGACTTTAACCTGGTGTTGTGAGACTTCTTACTGTACAGGAATAGTGCCAGAAGACTGGAGGATAGCAAATGTTGTCCCCTTGTTCAAGAAGTGGAGTCGAGACAATCCTGGTAATTATAGACCAGTGAGCCTTACTTCTGTTGTGGGCAAAGTTTTGGAAAGGATTATAAGAGATAGGATTTATAATCATCTAGAAAGGAATAATTTGATTAGGGACAGTCAGCACGGTTTTGTGAAAGGTAGGTCGTGCCTCACAAACCTTATTGAGTTCTTTGAGAAAGTGACCAAAGAGGTGGATGAGGGTAAAGCAGTTGATGTGGCGTGTATGGATTTCAGTAAAATGTTTGATAAGGTTCCCCACGGTAAGCTATTGCAGAAAATACGGACGCATGGGATTGAGGGTGATTTAGCGGTTTGGATCAGAAATTGGCCAGCTGTAAGAAGACAGAGGGTGGTGGTTGATGGGAAATGTTCATCCTGGAGTTCAGTTACTAGTGGTGTACCGCAAGGATCTGTTTTGGGGGCACTGCTGTTTGTCATTTTTATAAATGACCTGGATGAGGGCGTCGAAGGATGGGTTAGTAAATTTGCGGATGACATTAAAGTTGTGGACAGTGCGGAATGATGTTGCAGGTTACAGAGGGACATAGATAAGCTGCAGAGCTGGGCTGAGAGGTGGCAAATGGAGTTTAATGCGGAAAAGTGTGAGGTGATTCACTTTGGAAGGAGTAACAGGAATACAGAGTACTGGGCTAATGGTTAGATACTTGGTAGTGTGGATGAGCAGAGAGATCTCGGTGTCCATGTGCATAGATCCCTGAAAGTTGGCACCCAGGTTGATAGGGTTGTTAAGAAGGCGTATGGTGTGTTAGCTTTTATTGGTAGAGGGACTGAATTTCAGAGCCATGAGGTCATGTTGCATCTGTACAAAGCTCTGGTGCGGCCGCACTTGGAGTATTGCGTACAGTTCTGGTCGCCGTATTATAGGGAGGATGTGGAAGCATTGGAAAGGGTGCAAAGGGGATTTACCGGGATGTTGCCTGGTATGGTGGGAAGGTCTTATGAGGAAAGGCTGAGGGACTTGAGACTGTTTTCGTTAGAGAGAAGAAGGTTAAGAGGTGACTTAATAGAGGCATACAAGATGATCAGAGGATTAGATAGAGTGGACAGTGAGAGCCTTTTTCCTCAGATGGTGATGGCTAGCACGATGGGACAAAGCTTTAAATTGAGGGGTAATAGATATAGGACAGATGTAAGAGGTAGGTTCTTTACTCAGAGAGTAGTAAGGGCGTGGAATGCCCTGCCTGCAGCAGTAGTGGACTCGCCAACATTAAGGGCATTTAAATGGTCATTGGATAAACATATGGATGATATTGGAATAGTGTAGGTTAGATGGGCTTTAGATTGGTTTCACAGGTCGGTGCAACATTGAGGGCCGAAGGGCCTGTACTGCGCTGTAATGTTCTATGTTCTATGATGTTAGCTGGTGGAAGTACTTCTGCATTTTGTCACCCATAATGTGTAAATCTATCTGCGTGGGTGGGCTCGTATTTGCATCCCAGGGTGTTCTGCTTGGCCTATCATAGACTATTTCTGCAGCCGATAGTCCGGTGGTAGTGTGGGGTGTTATTCTCAAGTGGTTGAAGGCTAAGGGTAAGACCTTTAGCTAATTTAGAATGGTTTCAGATGTTAGCTTGGCTAGCTTGGCTTTAAGGGCCCCATTAGCTCTTTCCACTATTCCTGCTCCCTGGGGGTGGTAGGCACAGTGCAACTGTTGCTGAGTGTGTAATATGTCGCACAATTCCTTCTTAATTTTTCTGACAAAGTGGGGACCATTGTCCGAGCTAATCTGTTGGGGTATGCCAAATCTGGGTATAATTTCTGTCAATAATAATTTTACTACTGTAGAGGCTTTGTTATTGGTGGTGGGGAATGCCTCGATCCAATGGCTAAACACATCAATAATCACAAGACAATATTTGTAGCACTGTACATGCGGTAATTCTATAAAATCTAACTGGATGCAATCAAATGGGCCACCTGGCAAGGGGGTGCTACCTTGTGGACACCTGATACCTTGGCCGACATTATTCTGTTGACATATCAAACATGACAGAATACGGGATTGGGCTGCTTCATTCAATCGCGGGTGCCACCAGGTGCGGAGCAATATTCCACACATTCCCTCCTGCCGAGGTGCGTATCTGAGTGCAAGCAATCGAGCAATAAAGGTAATAATGCATCAGGTACACAAACTTGGCTGGCTGGAGTAACCCAGAGGCCTGTTGAAGCAGCTTGCGAACATCCATGCGTCTTCCAAAGGTCTTGCTCGGAAGCAGGGGCATCCCCCTGTAAGCGCTGAATAGTGGCTATATCTGGCATGCCCGGTGTGTTCAAAGGAGGCGAGCGGTTTATCGCCTGCTTATTCATGGACGGCACGACCGTAGCGCCAGAGGCGGCAGCGGCCGTGGCGGCACGATCAGCCAGGGCATTACCCTTAGTGACCAATGACAAGTCCGATGTATGGGCTGCACACTTAATAACAGCCAATTTTGCGGGGAGAAGGATAACCTGTAGTAGGTTCTGAACAAAAAGGGAATTTTTGATTGGGAAACCCGAGGAGGGAAGAAAACCTCGCTGGGCCCATAACTGACCAAAATCATGGGTAACGCCAAAGGCGTAGCGACAATCAGTATAGGTGTCAGCAGAACGGCGAGCCGCCAGGATGCAAGCCCGAGTCAGGGCAAACAGTTCTGCTTTTTGGGCTGAAATCGGGGGATCAAAGGATGCCGATTCTAAAACCGTTGTAGTGTTTACTACGGCGTAGCCTGAGAGGGGCTTCCCTCCTGGGGAAATAGATGAGCTTCCGTCAACATAAAAGGTGATGACAAAGGGACATCACTCAGGTCGGGGCGAGGGGACGTCAGGAGGCAATCATGCGGTGGATCAGGGAGCCCTTCTGGTCGGGCAGTCAGAAAAATAGCTGGATTGATGGTGGAGCAAAAGGAAAATGTCAGGAGTGGGTTGTTGAGGATTTATTATTTAAACTTGAATGTAATAAGATTAACCAGCAAACCATAAAAGCTATTATGAAGGTGTACGTGGACGTAAAATATTCTACCAGTGTTTTCGATACTGCTGCTTAATCGTGCCTGCGTGAGATGTTGAGTTTGATGGGAGGTGAGGAGAGCAACAACTGCATGTGAGGTGAAGATGGTGAGTGGCTGGTGAAGAGTAATATTAGCGGCCGTGGTTACCAGTGAATAGATGGCAGGGAGGAGCTGTGAGCATGGTGGGAGACCCATAGCAACTGGGTCGAGACGGGTGGAGTGATAAGCAACAGGTCGGCGGCGGTCACCATGGGTTTGTGTGAGGACTCCCGTGGCACAGCCTTACATAACGCTCACAATAACTGAAAAGGCCGGTCGTAGAGTGGCCGCCCTCGGGCAAAAGCAGAATCCAGGGATTCCTTAAGGTCCCTGAAGGCTTGTAACGCATGAGGGGGGAGCGAGAAAGTTTTCGCCGCCTTAGAGGAGGCAAAAGGGGTTAGCAGCTTGGTAAGGAAAGTAACATTAGGGAGCCATTGCTGACAATAATTCGCCAGTCCTAAAAAGGCCCTCATCTGTTTGGGGGATGTGGGAAATGCTGTCATCAAAATAGGGTGTGAATTCGCTCGGGTGTCAGGGAACGCTCCGAAGCACTAAGGAGTGTGCCAAGTAATTGGACCTGTTGCTGAGTGCGTTTCACCTTGGCAGCTGGTACCACATAACCCCAGGAATGGAGAGCGTTAAGAAGCCGATTAGTATCCGCAATATTGGCGGATTCAGAGGGACTGGCCAGGAGAAGATATCGACATATTGGATGACTGTGGACCCATCCATTAACACAAGACTCTGTAATTGCCGGTGCAATATTTGCGTGAAGAGAGTCGTGGAATGGACAAAACCTTGGGGTAGTCTGGTCCAGGTGTATTGTTGCCCCTGAAACGTAAACGCAAACAAATACTGGGATTCTTGTGCAAAGAAAGCATGTCGACTAGAGTAAAATCACAGGAGTCTGGGGGGATGTGACTGAGGATGGTGGCGGGATTGGGGACGATAGGATGTAAGGGTTTCACAATCTTGTTAATTTGACAGAGGTCCTGTACTAAACGCCATTCACTTCGACCAGGCTTTGGAACCAGGAGAATGGGGGTATTACACGGGGATTGGCACGGCACCAAAGTGCCTTGTTGCACGAAGGAAAGGATAAGGGAGCTGATACCTTCCTTGGCCTAGGGCTTTAAGAGATACTGGGGAATGGAAGGAAGTTGGGCGGACAGATCTACCTGAATTACTACAGGAGAACCACTGGTGAGGCCAATCTCATGTTTGGAGGCAGACCATAGAGCGGAAGGGGGCTGAAGTGAAGGGTTTGAGGGCGGGCAGTGATGTTGTAATGGCCCATGGACTGTGAAAGGATCCTTGAAAAACTTTAAGAGTCCGTCTGTTAATTGCTGAGACTGTCCTTTGATGGAAGGGTCCGCCTGCGCAAGGAGGCGGTGGGCGAGAAAACCGAGAGACTTGGCTCGGAAGTCTGGGTTAACAGTTAGGGTGATATGTGGTGACACCAATCCTGACTGGTGCCACAGATGGGGCCAAACTTGGACTAGGAAGGCAGTGCCTTCTTTACCTTCGATAAAACCCATAACCATAATAGGTATGCATGAGTCAATATGAGGGGCATAGGTGGCGGCGAGTTCTGTGGAGGTGCCAGTGGGATCATAACACAGGGTGACATGGGGGGTAGGGATCTGCAAGGGAGGTGAAAAATCCTGGGGTGATGGGTTTACTGCCCCCCACTGTGGTGGGTGAAAGAGAAGAAACTAACGTCCTACAGGTGTGGCTGCAGGCTGATACCATTGTCCAGGCAAACAATTTCAACCTGTAAAGGACAGAGCAGATCTCGACCCGCTAGGTTGATTCCCAACCCGGGAGTCTGAGCGAAGGAGAGGACGCAGGTGCGATCCCCAAACTCTACAGTCAGGGGTTGAGTGAGGGGATAGGCACGTTCCTGTCCAGAAAAGCCACTTAGAGTGACTAAAAACTTAGAAAAGGAAAAACCATGTTCCTCTATAAAGGAGGCATCCATGGTAGAGGTGGTGGCACCTGTATCTATCATAAAAGGGATGGAGCAGCCCTGGACTATTAGCTCCACCATTGCTCGTCTCCCGGATTGTGAGACAAAACTGGCATGTTATGAGGGGATAGTCAACCTGAGAAAGGATTGGAGGTGGAGAATGGTTGTCTCCTTCTTCGGGGTCCCTGCGGGTCCTGGGGCAGGGATGCAGATAATCTCTCCTCCAGTGATCCATACCCAAGCCGTTGAAGCATCCCTGTCCCATGTGGGGAGGTCCTCCACGGGCAGGTGGGGCAGGAGCCTGAGGGAACGGCGCATGGGGGGGCTGAAATGGGGCGCACTCGGACAAGCAGGTGGGGCAGGAGCCTGAGGGAACGGTGCGGGGGGGGGGCAAAATGGGGCGCACTCGGACCATTGGGTGGGTGGGGTAGCCCGCACCGTAGTTGTCTACCCAACCGGGAACACAATATTGTGGCTTCATCTGATATACCTGGTTGTAAGGATGGGCTCTCGGTTGCCGAGGAGGGCGTTGTACCATCTCATGTTTAACCTTTGTGGATTTAGGTTCTTTGAAAGAGTTCCAATAATACATTAAAGCTCTTCGCATTTGGGGCTTGGTATTGTCTGGCCAGTCCATATAGTTGTTGTTAAGCCTGGTACATCTGGATGGTGCCGACAATATTTTCAATGAAGTCTTTGGGGCTAGTTTTGCGATTTGGGGCATGTGACATGATTAGACACATCTCCTGGGGTTTCCAAGGAGTGTACACCTGGATGGTTTGTTGGGCTCCTGGAGCATTGGGGCCTGCCGCAGGATTGGGGACTGTTCGGTTGGGGAACTGTCTATTGGGAGGGTGAAAAGGCCCTGGAGTGCATCTCCATCTGGGGGCCATTCGTGGGCGTTTTGCCTCGGTTGAACCCTCCCAAATGGGGTCGTCTGCATCAGTGTCTGTATTTGAGTCGTCAAAGTCATCATCATCGTCTGTGTCGTGTCTAGCCCTCTGCATCATTTGGAAGGGACTGGGCTTGTTTGGGTTCTTTCCTTTCTTACATCTCCCAGTATGTGACCTTGTGCCAAAGGCAGGACAATCATGGGAAGCCGCTGCCAGCGGTGGTGCCGGTGGCGACTGGGGATTAACTAGAGGTGGACTATAAGCCGGAGGAACGGTGGACGGGGCAGGTGGTGCCGGTGCCAATGGCACGGGTGGGCCAAAAGGAGCAGTTGGGTAGAGGCTCTAATCATCGTCTTGGTCATCAGTGTCATTTGTTTCGAACAACATCAGCAAGCCAGATAAGTCAGGAGGTACCTCACGTTTCTTATGCTTTCTTTGTTCGGCCTGTCTTTCTAATCCTTTTTTCTTATCTCTATCTTCCTTTTCTAACCTCTCTTGTTCTGCTCTATCTCTTTTCTGCTTCTCGTATTTTTCACATTCCCATTTCAAAATTTCCCAGGATTTGGGTTTACCCTCATTATCACATTCACTTATCCCCCTTCGACGTGCATTGTCCTCCCAACTGGCCAGTTTTGACTTCTCAGTTAGTTCATTAGCTTTCTTTCTCCGAAGGGACATTGATACTTTCCATTTACTTCCTGCATTTCGTTTCCAAATAGCCTCTTCGGCTTTAATACACCTTCCCAGATCCCAGGTTCCCCCTAACGGCCAATTTTGGTTTCCTAATTTTTTATTCAGGCAACCCGACAGTCGTCTTAACTTTTTCTCCTCAGCCGGGTGCTGAAGACAGAGGGTGTATAAGGGGCTTCCGTCCCCTGACTTATCAAGGGTCTGACTCATATTTTAGTTAGTTTAAATATAAGGTTACTTCAGAGGACTCGAACCTCAATTGTTACCGACCTAGGTACTCGAACCCTAAGGTTAACGGGGGACTCGAACCTCCGTTATCTTAATAAATAAACCTGAGGACTCGAACCACCTGGTGTCTTAACAAATAAACCTGGGGACTCGAACCACCAGTTCACTTGGGGGACTTGAACCACCCAGTGTCTTAACAAATAAACCTGGGGACTCGAACCACCAGGCCAGTCGGGGGGCTCGAACCACCCGGTGAAGGACTAGTCAGTGTTCAAGGACGTAAGTTGGCTCCGGGTTCCGTCAATACAGGGCCTCGGGGGATGAGGGGTCGACTGAGTATTAGTTCAGTGAGAGAGACCAAGGTTAATCTTACCTTGTGGGCCCGTCCATCTCACGTTACCGACACCCAGACGATCGCTTATTCAGTCCACCTCGGAGGACGTCTGTATATGTTGGAACCCTGCTCTGCAGCACCAATTCTTAAGTTCGTTTTTTACGAGACTCTTCCATCCTTGATACAAAGGCAAACACCAATCGTTGTCAGAATCAAAGTTCTTTATTTGTCCTACATATGTAGGCTGGCTAACCTTTACTACTTAACCTCCACTCAGTGCTGGAGGTCAGTTAGTAAAAAGCACACGAAGCAACTAGGCTGACCCCTTTTATACAGTTTACAATCCCATCAGGTTGATGTGATTTCAAACAAGACTTAAGCACACATCACCCGATTCAATCAAAAACGAGTAGTTACAGGAATTGCTGCATAAGAAATAACATCCTATTAAAATACCATTTAATACTTACAACCCCCACCCATCGGAACATAAGCATAATGTCTTTAGGATACGCCATTTGTTAGCGCAAAAGAAAACATTATCACGTACTCAGCTAGACTCGCACCTCAGCCGTGCTCAGCAAGCTGGAGCCTGTGGTTAACCTGTTTTGTCAGTTTGCTCCCATGAGCTGTTTCTCTGCCGTTCTTGCAAGCCCAATAGTTCACCCTGCCCTCTACAGTGGACATTAACTCTTTAATATCTCAGGAGGAGGTTTTGGGGTTCTTGAGAAACATTAAGGGAGACAAGTCCCCAAGGCCTGATGGGATATACCCCAGAATACTGAGAGAGACAAGGGAGGAAATTGCTGGGGCCTTGAGAGAAATCTTTGAATCCTCACTGGCTATAGGGGAGGTCCCAGAGGATTGGAGAATAGCCAATGTTGTTCCTTTGTTTAAAAAGGGTAGCAAGAATAATCCAGGTAATTACAGGCTGGTGAGCCTTACATCAGTGGTAGGGAAATTATTGGAGAGGATTCTTCGAGACAGGATTTATTTCCACTTGGAAATAAATTAGTGAGAGGCAACATGGTTTTGTGAAGGGGAGGTCTTGTCTCACGAACTTGATCGAGCTTTTCGAGGAAGTGACAAAGATGATTGATGAGGGTAGGGCAGCGGATGTTGTCTACATGGACTTCAGTAAGGCCTTTGACAAGGTCCCTCATGGCAGACTGGTGCAGAAGGTGAAGTCGGATGGGATCAGAGGTGAGCTGGCAAGGTGGATACAAACTGGCTCGGTCAAAGAAGACAGAGGGTAGCAGTGGAAGGGTACATTTCTGAAAGGAGGACTGTGACAAGTGGTGTTCCTCAGGGATCAGTGCTGAGACCTTTGCTGTTTGTAATATATATAAATGATTTGGAGGAAAATGTAACTTGTTTGATTAGTAAGTTTGCAGACGACACAAAGGTTTGTGGATTTGCGGATAGTGATGAGGACCATCAGAGGATACAACAGATTGATCAGTTGGGGACTTGGGCAGAGAGATGGCAGATGGAATTTAATCCCAACAAATGTGAGGTAATGCATTTTGGAAGTCTAATACAGATAGGAAATATACAATAAATGGCAGAACCCTTAAGAGTATTGATAGGCAATGGGATCTGGGTGTACAAGTACACAGGTCACTGAAAGTGGCAATGCAGGTGGAGAAGGTATACGGCATGCTTGCCTTCATTGGCTGGGCCATTGAGTTTAAAAATTGGCAAGTCATGTTGCAGCTTTATAGAATCTTAGTTAGGCCACACTTGGAATATAGTGTTCAATTCTGGTCGCCACACTACCAGAAGGATGTGGAGGCTTTGGAGAGGGTACAGAAAAGATGTTGTCTGGTATGGAGGGCATTAGCTATGAGGAGAGGTTGGAGAAACTTGGTTTGTTCCCCCAATTACTAGGGGGCACAGGTTTAAGGTGTGAGGGGCAAGGTTTAAAGGAGAGGTATGAGGCAGATTTTTTTACACAGAGGGTGGTGGGTGCCTGGAACTCATTGGCGAGGGAGGTAGTGGAAGCGGATATGGTAGTGACTTTTAAAGGGCATCTTGACAAATACATAAACAAGATGGGAATAGAGGGATATGATATCCGGAAGGGTAGGAGCTTTTAGTTAAGTCGTATGAGTCGCAAAAACTCAGTCTGCAAGTACAACAGGTGATCAAGAAGGCAAATGGGATGTTGGCATTTATCGCGAGGGGGATAGAATATAAAAGCAGAGAAGTCTTGCTGCATCTGTACAAGGCATTGGTGAGGCCGCAGCTGGAATACTGTGTGCAGGTTTGGTCCCCTTACTTGCGAAAGGATATATTGGCCTTTGAGGGAGTGCAGAGAAGGTTCACCAGGTTGATACCAGAGATGAGGGGGTAGATTATGAGGAGAGATTGAGCAGATTAGGTTTGTACTCATTGGAGTTTAGAAGGCTGAGGGGTGATCTTATAGAGGCATATAAGATAATGAAGGGGCTGGATAGGGTACAAGTAGAGAGATTATTTCCACTTAGAAAGGAAACCAGAACTAGTGGGCACAGCCTCAAAATAAAGGGGTGTCAGTTTAGGACAGAGTTGAGGAGGAACTTCTTCTCTCAGAGGGTGGTGAATCTCTGGAATTCTCTGCCCACCGAAGTGGTGGAGGCTACCTCGTTGAATATGTTTAAGTCATGGATAGATGGATTTCTGATCAGTCGGGGAATTAAGGGTTATGGGGAGCAGGCGGTAAGTGGAACTGATTCACTTCAGATCAGCCATGATCTTATTGAATGGCGGGGCAGGCTCGAGGGGCTAGATGGCCTACTTCTGCTCCTATTTCTTATGTTCTTATGTTCTAAGTCGGGCAGCATGGTTGGTGCAGGCTTGGAGGGCCGAAAGGCCTGTTCCTGTGCTGTAATTTTCTTTGTTCTTTGTTCTTTGGCAGGCTGGTACAAAAGGTAAAGTCTCATCGGATCTGTGGTGTGGTGGCTAGATGGATACAGAACTGGCTTGGTTATAGAAGTGGAGGTGCCGGCGTTGGACTGGGGTAAGCACAGCAAGAAGTCTCAACACCAAGTTAAAGTCCAACAGGTTTATTTGGTAGCACAAGCTTTCGGAGTGTTGCTCCTGAGGAAGGAGCATACTCCGAAAGCTTGTGCTACCAAATAAACCTGTTGGACTTTAACCTGGTGTTGTGAGACTTCTTACGTTGGTTATAGAAGACAGAGAGTAATGGTGGAAGGGTGCTTTTCAAAATGGAGATTAGAAACTAATGGTGTTCCGCAGCGATCAGTGCTGAGACCTTTGCTGTTTGCAGTATATATAAATGATCTGGAGGAAAATAGGGGTGGTCTGCTTAGTAAGTTTGCAGATGACACAAAAATTGGTGAAGTTGCAGATAGTAGCAAGGATTGTCAAAATATACAGCAGGATATAGATAGATTGCAGACTTGGGCAGAGAAATGGCAGATGGAGTTTAATCCAGACAAATGTGAGGTGATGCATTTTGAAAGATCAGAGTCAGGTGTGGCATCTACAGTAAATGTTCACAGTTGGGTATCAAATGACAGATTCATAGAAACCCTACAGTGCAGAAGGAGGCCATTCGGCCCATCGAGTCTGCACCGACCACAATCCCACCCAGGCCCTACCTGCTAATCCTTTTTTTTTTACCCGCTAATTTACCCGCTAATCCCTCTAACCTCCGCATCCCAGGACTCTAAAGGGCAATTTTTAACCTGGCCAATCAACCTAACCCACACATCTTTGGACTGTGGGAGGAAACCGGAGCATCCGGAGGAAACCCACGCAGACACGAGGAGAATGTGCAAACTCCACACATGGCAGAATCCTGAGGAGCATTGACATACAGAGGGATCTGGGCATACAGGTCCACGGATCCCTGTAAGTGGTAACACAGATAGATAAGGTGATCAAGAAGGCATACCACATGCTTGCCTTCATTGGCCAAGACATAGAATATAAAAATTGGCAAGTTATGTCACAGATGTGCAAAACTTCAGTGAGGCCTTATTTGGAATATTACATGCAGTTTGGTCGTCACACTACTGGAAGGACGTGGATGCTTTGGAGAAGGTGCAAAGAAGGTTTACCAGGATGTGCCTGGTCTGGAGGGTTTTGGATATGAGGAGAAGTTGGATAAATTCAGATTGTTTTCACTGGAAAGATGGAGATTGAGGGGTGACCTGATAGAAGTCTACAATTTGTTTTATTCATTCATGGGACATAGGTGTCGCTGGCTGGTCAGCGTTTATTGCCCATCCCTAGTTGCCCGAGGGCAGTTGAGAGTCAACCACATTGCTGCGGCTCTGGAGTCACACGTAGGCCAGACCGGGTAAAGACGGCAGATTTCCTTCCCTAAAGGGCATTAGTGAACCAAATGGGTTTTTCCGACAATCGACAATGGTTCCATGGTCATCAGTAGATTCTTATTTTTTTTATCGAATTCAAATTCCAGCATCTGCTGTGGCAGGATTTGAACCCAGGTCCCCAGAATATTAGCTGAGTTTCTGGATTAAGAGGCGAGCGATAATACCACTAGGCCATTGCCTCCCCAGAGAGGCATAGATAAGTCAGAGGCTTTTTCCCAGGGTGAAAGGGTCGACTAGAATAGGGCACAGGTTTAATGTGAGAGGTGGTAAGTTTAGGGGAGAAGTACAGACAAAGCTTTTCACACAGAGGTTGGTAGGTGCCTGGAACGCACTGCCAGTGGAGATGGTGGAAACAGGCACATTAGCAACGTTCAAGGTGTATCTTGATAGACACATGAACAGGAGGCGAACAGAGGGATAGAAATGTGTATCGGCGCAAGCTTGGTGCGCAGAAGGGCCTGTTCCTATGCTGTATTGTTCTTTGATCTTTCAACATTCCAGGAAGCCATCTTAAACTCTAACATGTGACTGGAGCTTTATTTTAAAAATGAATGCTGTATTCACCTAAATGCTTGTGGAACCTGCCGAGCTAGCAGAAATTGTGTAAACTAAGAGTTTTTTCTATCATTTTGATAAGCTAGAGGACATTATATTCTGTCAAATCTGGCTCAATAATAAGGTTGGTTGTTCAGTCTGATCAAGATAAATAAGAAAGAAACCTATTGTCTTCCAAAATGTGTCCTTTTAAACCAGTGAATCTTGCAGTAACCAAATGAATTTTTAAAATCCTGTATTAATTAGCTACCAGTCAGTAACAGATGATTGAAAAGTTAAAAAGTTTATTTATTGGTCACAAGTAGGCTTACATTAATACTGCAATGAAATTACTGTGAACATTCCCTAGTCACCATACTCCGGCGCCTGTTCAGGTATATGGCGGGGGGAGAATTTTGCATGGCCAATGCACCTAACCAGCACATCTTTTCGACTGTGGGAGAAAACCAGAGCACCCAGAGGAAACCCATGCAGACACAGGGAGAACATGCAGACTCCGCACAGACAGTGACCCCATCGGAAATCGAACCCGGGTCCCTGGCACTATGAGGTAGCAGTGCTAACCACTGTACCACCATGCTGCCCATATTAATTGAGTTACAATTCATGAATCAATAGTTATATTAAAAGACTGAGTTTTATTTACTGTAAAAATGTAAAAGCTTAACTAAATAGGAAAGGAGCGGTCACGTTGTTGGGGGTTTTCTATAGGCCCCCAAATAGTAATAGAGATGTGGAGGAAGAAATTGCTAAGCAGATTATGGATAGGTGTGGAGGTCACAGGGTAGTTGTCATGGGTGACTTTAACTTTCCAAACATTGATTGGAACCTTTATAGGTCGAATAGTTCGGATGGAGCAGTTTTGTACAGTGTGTGCAGGAGGGTTTCCTGACACAATATGTGGATAGGCCAACAAGAGATGGGGCCACATTGGACTTGGTACTGGGTAATGAACTGGGCCAAGTGTTAGATTTGGTTGTGGGAGAGCACTTTGGAGATAGTGACCATAATTTGGTGTCTTTCATTGTTGCAATGGAGAGGGATAGGGCCTTACGGCAGGGCAAGGTTTATAATTGGGGGAGGGGTAATTATGATGCGATTAGGCAAAAATTAGGGAGCATAAGATGGGAACAGAAACTGTCAGGGAAAGGCACAAATGAAAAGTGGAGCTTGTTCAAGGAACAAATACTGAGTGTCCTTGATAGGTATGTCCCTGTCAGGCAGGGAGGAAGTGGCCGAGTGAGGGAACCATGGTTCACAAAAGAGGTTGAATGTCTTGTCAAAAGGAAAAAGGAAGCGTATGTAAGGATGAGAAAACAAGGTTCAGTTGGGTTGCTTGAGGGTTACAAGGTAGCAAGGAATGAGCTAAAAAAAAGGGCTTAGGAGAGCTCGGAGGGGGCATGAGAAGTCCTTGGCGGGTCGGATCAAGGCAAACCCCAAGGCTTTTTACTCTTATTTGAGAAATAAAAGAATGACCAGGGTGAGGTTAGGTCCGGTCAAGGATAGTAGTGGGAACTTGTGCATGGAGTCAGAAGAGATAGGAGAGGCGATGAATGAATACTTTTCTTCAGTGTTCACCAAGGAGAGGGACCATGTTTTTAAGGATGAGAATGGGATACAGGCTGATAGGCTGGAGGAGGTAGATGTTCTGAGGGAAGGTGTATTAGCAATTTTGAAAAACCTGAGGGTCGACAAGTCCCCTGGGCCAGATGGGATATATCCTAGGATTCTTTGGGAGGCAAGGGATGAGATTGGAGAGCCTTTGGCTTTGATCTTTGGGTCCTCACTGTCCACGGGGATAGTGCCAGAGGACTGGAGAGTGGCGAATGTTGTTCCTCTGTTCAAGAAAGGAAATAGGAATGACCCTGGTAATTATAGGCCGGTTAGTCTTACTTCGGTGGTCGGTAAGTTAATGGAAAAGGTCCTGAGGGATAGGATTTATGACCATTTGGAAAGATGCAGATTAATCCAGGATAGTCAGCACGGAGTTGTGAAGGGTAAGTCTTGACTCACAAATTTGATTGAATTCTTTGAGGAGGTAACTAAGTGTGTAGATGAACGTAGAGCAGTTGATGTCGTATACATGGATTTTAGTAAGGCGTTTGATAGAGTTCCCCATGGTAGGCTCATGAAGAAAGTAAGGAGGTGTGGGATAGAGGGAAATTTGGCCGATTGGATAAGTAACTGGCTATCTCATAGAAGACAGAGGGTGGTGGTGGATGGAAAATTTTCAGACTGGAGACCAGTTACCAGAGGTGTACCACAGGGATCAGTGCTGGGTCCTCTGCTATTTGTGATTTTTATCAATGACTTGGAGGAGGGGGCTAAAGGGTTGGTCAGTAAATTTGCTGATGGCACCAAGATTGGTGGAGTAGTGGATGAGGTGGAGGGCTGTTGTAGGCTGCAAAGAGACATTGATAGGATGCAGAGCTGGGCCAAAAAATGGCAGATGGAGTTTAACACTGATAAGTGTGAGGTTTGGTAGGACAAATTTGAATGCGGATTACACGGTCAACGGCAGGGTTCTGAGGAATGTGGAGGAACAGAGAGATCTTGGGGTTCATATCCACAGATCTCTGAAGGTTGCCACTCAAGAGCCGTGAAGAAGGCCTATAGTGTGTTAGCGTTTATTAACAGGGGGTTTGAGTTTAAGAGCCGTGGGGTTATGCTGCAACTGTACAGGACCTTGGTGAGACCACATTTGGAATATTGTGTGCAGTTCTGGTCACCTCACTGTAAGAAGGTTATGGAAGCATTGGAGAGAGTGCAGAGGAGATTTACCAGGATGCTGCCTGGTTTGGAGGGTAGGTATTATGAGGAAAGGTTGAGGGAGCGAGGGCTTTTCTCTTCAGAGCGGAGGAGGATGAGAGTCGACTTAATAGAGATTTATAAGATGATAAGGGGGATAGATAGAGTGGACGTTCAGAGACTATTTCCTCGGGTGAATGTAACTGTTACTCGGGGGCATAACTATAAGGTTCATGGTGGAGATATAGGAGGGATGTCCGAGGTAGATTCTTTACTCAGAGAGTGGTTGGGGTGTGGAATGGACTGCCTGCTGTGATAGTGGAGTCGGACACTTTAGGAAATTTCAAGCGGTTATTGGATAGGCACATGGAGCACACCAGAATGGCAGGGAGTGGGATAGCTTGATCTTGGTTTCGGACAAAGCTTGGCATAACATCGAGGGCCGAAGGGCCTGTACTGTTCCATGTTCTTAATTGCTGTGTATGTAAAGAATGTGCAATGAAGATAAATGTACTGGCAAGAGAGACCTTCAAGCTCTGATTAGCCTCAACATTTCATCATAGAAATCATAGAAACCCTACAGTGCAGAAGGAGGCCATTCGGCCCATCGAGTCTGCACCGACCACAATCCCACCCAGGCCCTACCCCCACATATTTACCCGCTAATCCCTCTAACCTATGCATCCCAGGACTCTAAGGGGCAATTTTTAACCTGGCCAATCAACCTTACCCGCACATCTTTGGACTGTGGGAGGAAACCGGAGCACCCGGAGGAAACCCATGCAGACACGAGGAGAATGTGAAAACTCCACACAGACAGTGACCCGAGCCGGGAATCGAACCCGGGACCCTGGAGCTGTGAAGCAGCAGTGCTAACCACTGTGCTACCGTGCCGCCCATTTGAAGCTGTATGAATAAGGGATTGTACAGAATCAGATAAAGGGATAGTATGAATCAGTTCTATTGTATTCCTGCCTAAGATAATGAGAGAAGGTGGTGTCAGTAATTGGGGATCCAATTAAATTAATCTAGTGACCAAATTGACCAATTGTCATGTTACAACAGACCCAACTCTGATATGAGATAATGGTCACTTTGGGGGTAAAAGTAGAGGTTCAGAAGGTCTTCCTTGCTAACTGAGTACTGAAGACTTTAAATTACTGTTAAAGAAGGAGCCAGACTCCCGCGACTGAATTCCACAAGAATTCCTGTCAAAGAAGGAGCCAGAGAGGGTTACACTTCTCCAGACTGATCACCCGCATGAAGTGTAAAAGTCAGTGTCTGAAGTTGTTCAGTAAACTGTTTTCATTTAATAAACTTTTTTAATTTACCATCCAGACAATTCTGCCTTTGCCTTAATTGGTTAAAGTTTTGTCTGAACCAAAGTGAATTTATTAAATGGTAAGTTGGGGGGTGGCTGAAATCAATTCATTTCCAGATAACAAGATCAGAGAACAGAAATCTTCAATTTAAACACTTGCATTTCTATAGCGCCTTTCATAACCACAGGATGTCCCAAAGAGCTTTACAACCAATGAAGAACTTTTGAAATGTTGTCACTGTTGTAACATTGGAAACGCAGCAACCAATTTACACACAGCAAGATCCCACAAACAGCAATGTGATAATGAGCAGATGATGTGTTTTTAGTAATATTGATTGAGGGATAAATATTGGCCAAGACACTGGGGTAACTCCCCTGCTCTTCCTCAAAATAGTGGCTGTGGGATCTTTCACATCCACCTGAGAGGGTCCGACAGGGCTTCAGTTCAACATCTTATTTGAAAGAAGGCTGTTCTGACAGTGCAGCACTCTCTCAGTGCCGGGTGAGGAATGTTGGATTTGATTTTTGTCCTCAGGTTACTGGACTGGGATTTGAACCCACAACCTTCTGACTCAGAGGTGAGAGTGCTCCCCGCTGAGCCACGGCTGATACGATAGACAGTACAAACTTAGAAAGGGAAAGTTACCCTTTAAAAAGTCCCACCCTTTGTCTCCAGTGCCTAAATCTAATAATAAAACCCCCATATAAATAACATGGATTTGATTGACAACTGTTGAAGTGTTGGCTTAGAGCCACAAGTTTCGATTTCCCATTTGAGCCTGGGGCACCTTTCTGTCTCTCTACTGCTCGTGTCAATGACAGACAGGTGATGGAGCTGAGGGCTGAATTTAGCTGAGAATAACGGGGCCTGTGCCCCAGTTGGGAAACTGCCATGGGTGTCGCACTAATAGAGAGACAGGAAGATGCTGGAGCACTGACTGGAAAATGGGACTCCAGTTACAGTTATTTCAGTCACAGAGCTAAAGAGAAACCTGTCTCTTGAAATACATATCCAGGGAAGAGGCTGCAATGGAATGTGTCCCTTTTAACCTGCACAACAGCAGGAGGCTGAGATTGACAGGCTGCAGGAGTCCATTCAGCCCATTGTGCCCCTGCTATCTCTTTGAAAAGACTCTCTGATTCATCCAACTGCCCGGCTCTTTTCCCACAGTCCTGCAAATTCTTCCCTTTCAAGTCTTTACCCTTTGGAAAGATTCTATTGAATCTGCTTTCAGGCACATCAGAACTCGCTGCATCAAAAAATAAAATAAAATCTCATCTCTCCCTCTGGCTCCTTTGCCAATGACCTTAGAGGGACTCACTTTCTGTTAAAGAGCCTGCCAACCCCTCTCACCCACTTCCCCTAAAGTGCATCAATCTCATCAGGAAAAATCGACAGAAAAATCAAATATTTTTACTTATAATATTTATTAATGAGACAGAACATGGTTAAACAAACAGAAAATGACTTGAGGATCAAAGACAACCAGAGTAAAAGGATGTTCACAATGTTCTGGACACAAATGATGTATCTTTAATTCATCTGTAGCCTGTTCCCTGCCCTCTTTGTGGAACACCTCCGCTCCGTCCACAAGCACGACCCTGACCTTCCGCTTGCTTGCCATTAGAATTCATCATCTTGCTCTCATGCTCACATTTCTCTCCTCGGCCTGCTGGAATATTCCGGAGAAGCCCAACACAAGCTGGACGAACAGCCCCTCATCTTCCGATGAGGCACTTTACAGCCTTCTGGACTCAACATTGAGTTCAACAACTTCACACCCTGAACTCTGTCCTCCATTTTAATTTGGTTTTTTTGCCGAGTGCCAGTCTCCATCTTGTTTTCATTTTTTTTGCTTCCAGACAGAGCTGTCCTTTATTCTGTCATCAACACTTACTCTGGACCAATGCTTTGTTTCTTCACAACAACCACTACCTATCCCTTTGCCTTTTGTTCCAGGACATTGCCTTCATTTAATCTTATCCGCCCTCTAACCAATCCCTGACTTTCCCTTTTGTTCTACCTGACCCTCTGCCCTTTCTCACCAGCATCAAACCCATCACATTTCTCCCTCTCTTTAGTTCTGAAGTAGAGTTACATTGGACACAAAACATTAACTCTGTTTCTCTCTCCACAGATGCTGCCAGATCTGCTGCATTTTTCCAGTTCTTTCTGTATTTATTTTAGATCTACCTGTCGTGATAGGAAAAACACTATTTACTATCCAGGATAAAATAAATGTCCTTCACCAGCTTTTGTGGATCATTTCAGTGGAAATGTGCTCTCCCAGACTCAAAGAACACCAGACCACTGGAAGCAAAGTCGTGAGACCGGCCAGTCCAGCAGAAAGAAACTCTCCGACCCCCCCACTTCACCAACAGTCCGAATGAGCGGGGATGAAGTAGAAAGGGTCAAGAGCTTCAAGTTTTTAGGTGTCCAGATCACCAGATCACCTGTCCTGGTCCCCCGATGCTGACACTATTGTTAAGAAAGCCCACCAATGCACCTCTACTTTCTCAGAAGACTAAGGAAATTTGGCATGTTTACTACGACTCTCACCAACTTTTACAGATGCACCATAGAAAGCATTCTTTCTTGTTGTATCACAGCTTGGTATGGCTCCTGCTCTGCCCAAGACCGCAAGGAACTACAAAAGGTTGTGAATGTAGCCCAATCCATCATGCAAACCAGCCTCCCATCCATTGACTCTGGCTACACTTCCCGCTGCCTCAGCAAAGCCGCCAGCATAATTAAGGACCCCACGCACCCCATTCTCTCTTCCACCTTCTTCCATCAGGAAAAAGATACAAAAGTCTGAGGTCACGTACCAACCGACTCAAGAACAGCTTCTTCCCTACTGCTGTCAGACTTTTGAATGGATTTACCTTGTGTTAAGTTGATCTTTCTCTCCACCCTAGCTGTGACTGTAACATTACATTCTGCACTCTCTCATTTCCTTCTCTATGAACGGTATGCTTTGTTTGTATAGCGTGCAAGAAACAATACTCTCCACTGTATGCTAATACATGTGACAATAATAAATCAAATCAAATCAAATCAGTCCTGCGTATGATTAACAGCAGCAATAACGGCAGAATCCAACCCCTGTAATTGCTTGTGAACTCGCTGGTGTCTCCGCAGATTGGATGAATCACTGAATCCCTTCCCACAGTCAGAGCAGGTGAACGGCCTCTCCCCGGTGTGAACCCGCTGGTGTTCCCGCAGGTTGGATGAATCACTGAATCTCTTCCCACACACAGAGCAGGTGAATGGCCTCTCTCCAGTGTGAATTCGCTCATGTTTCCGCAGGTGGGATGATGATCTAAACCTCTTTGTACAGTCAGAGCAGCTGAATGGTCTCTCCCCAGTGTGAATACTCTGGTGGGACACGAGATCCTGAGACCTTTTGAAGCCACTCCCACAGTCAGAACATTTGTAAGGTCTCTCACTGGTGTGAACTCGCTGGTGTTCCCGCAGGTGAGATGATGTTCTAAACCTCTTCGTGCAGTGAGAGCAACTGAACGGTCTCTCCTCAGTGTGAATGCGCTGGTGGACCACCAGTTGCTGAGACCTTTTGAAATCTCTCCCACAGTCAGAGCATTTAAAGGGTCTCTCACTGGTGTGATTGACATTGTGACTCTGCAGGCTGGATAACTGAGTGAATCCCTTCCCACACTCAGAGCAGTTGAATGGTTTCACCCTGGTGTGAACTCTCTGGTGTTTCTGCAGATGGGATGACCTTCTAAACCTCTTTGTGCAGCGAGAGCAGCTGAACGGTCTCTCCTCGGTGTGAATGCGCTCGTGGTCCATCAGATCCTGAGATCTTTTGAAACTGCTCCCACAGTTAGAGCATTTAAAGGGTTTCTCACTGTTATGAGTGAGATTGTGACTCTGCAGGCTGGATAACTGAGTGAATCCCTTCCCACACACAGAGCAGGTGAATGGCCGCTCCCCAGTGTGAACTCGCTGGTGTCTCAGCAAACTGGATGACTGAGTAAATCCCTTCCCACACACAGAGCAGGTAAATGACCTCTCCCCAGTGTGAAGTTGCTGGTGTATCCGCAGGCTGGAAGATGATCGAAAGCTCTTTGTGCAGTGAGAGCAGCTGAATGGTCTCTCCTCAGTGTGAAGTTGCTGGTGTGACTGCAGTTGGGATGACCATCTGAACCTCTTTGTGCAGTGAGAGCAGCTGAACGGTCTCTCCTCAGTGTGAATGCGCTGGTGAGACACCAGATCCCGGGAGCTTTTGAATCCACTCCCACAATCAGAGCATTTAAAGGGTCTCTCAATGGTATGACTGAGGTTGTGACTCAGCAGGTTGGATAACCGAGTGAATCCCTTCCCACACTGAGAGCAGCTGAATGGTCTCTCCCCAGTGTGACTGCGTCGATGAATTTCCAGCTGAGATGGGAACCTGAATCCCTTCCCACAGGCTCTACATTTCCACGGTTTTTCCATGGTGCGGATGTCCTTTCGACTCTCCAGGTTAAACAATCAGTTAAGTCTCACACAGAACACGGGTACAATCTCTCCCCGCTGGGAATGCTGCGATGTATTTTCAGGCTGTGTAACTGGTTAAAGCTCTTTCCACACTCAGTGTACTGGAACACTCTCACTCGGGTGTGTGTGTGTGTATATGTCTCGGTGCTTTCCCAGTCACATTGATGTTTGAAATCTTCTGAAACAGAAAGAACAGAGAAACAAGAAAATCTCCTTCTAGATTTAATGGTATTCAGGTCCAGTTAAATTGAGCGACTCTGTCAGATCTTGACGTGACGTTTGGTTTGGGAGTTCTATCTATGGATCCTAACCTTCTGATATCCTATAAAAGCAATTTGCAGCAGACATCAAAGTTGGTGCATGATAAAAATTCAGAACAGACAATTCTAGTTTCTATGGAACATTCTTTCCCCTCTCATTCCCTTAAATCTGTAAATCTCCATCCCACACACTCTCCCTCTATTTTCACTCTGCTGTATCTAATATTCACCCTCCCAATTCTCCTGAAGGTGCTGATTCAGGCTGATTGACAGATCCATGCTCACTTCTTCCTGTCCTGGACATTGAGAGCTGAAAATCTCCATGCAGGCTGCCATACAGGTCTATATGACTGGACCAAAAAATTTTTTAACGTATAGGGTTGTTTCAGTTGGTTAAGAGACAGGGGGTTGTGGTTGATGATGATCTTGAACTTGCTGCCTATGAGGCTAGTCAAGCAGAGTTGATCAATAATTTCTAATGAGATTGGATGGGTGCTGAATGGGACCGACTTCAGACTGACTGAATTACTCAACAGAGAGTCAGCAGGGACTCGAGTTATCCAATGGACTCCTCCTGTGCTGTAATGACTCTGACTGGAAATATATAACTATATTACAGGACTAGAAATAATAAATATACTTTATAAGAGAGCCATCCAATATTTATCACATAACAACGCTGGTCATATTTCTGTCCTCAGAGTTTTAAAGCACAGCAAGAGGCCCTTTGGCCCACTGTATTTGTGCCAGCTGTCAAGCATCGATCTGTTCTAATCCTATCATCCACTACTTGGTCAGTAGTAGCCTTGTATGCTATGGCATTTTAAGTACTCATCTAAATGCTTTTCGGGGTTAAATTCCATTTACCACTGTTCTGTTCATCTATGTGTTGTGAGACTTCTTACTGTGTTTATCCCAGTCCAACGCCGGCATCTCCACATCCTGTTCATCTAACCAGCCTATCCATATCGTCATAATCTAAGGCTTTCCTCCTCGCTACTTTTGTCCAAATCAGCAAACTTACTGATCGAACCCCCACATTCATGACCAGAGGAAGCTCCGTGCAGCCATTGACACAATGCCCGCACTCTGATTGGCTGGAGGACCAGCGCCCATCCGGTCCTCCGTATGATCCCATTGGTCAATTTCCCGCACGTAGACAATGAGGGAGCGGAGCCCGAGCACACGTGGGAAGTGGGCGGGGCTTTGACCGCCAGACGTGCTGAGCTGTTGTCCAATCCGCAGTGTTCTGCTTCTGAAACCAGTGGTATTGCTGCCAATGGGACGCTGTGTGCTGAGTCATTGTGACGGCACAATGGAGCCCTGCCTGAATCACCCAATAGCAATCATTCTGCTCCACGGTGACGTCTCCGGGTTCAGGCGCGCGGACCCGGGAGCCCCGCCCCCACCCATTGTTCCCCAGTCTGTACATTCCACACATCTTTAATCCAGTCATATAGACAGATATCTGTCTGGCCGCCTGCATGGAGATTTTCAGCTCTCTGTGTCCAGGACAGGAAGAAGTCTCACAACACCAGGTTAAAGTCCAACAGGTTTATTTGGTAGCAAAAGCCACTCGCACACTGCGCGACAATCACCAGACAGGAGTGTTCCCTTCCTATCGGGAACACTTAAGCAGTCATGGGCATTCAGCCTCCGATCTTTGGGTAAGCGTTTTCCAAGGCGGCCTTCAAGACACACACCAATGCAGAATTGCCAAACAGAAACTGATAGCCAAGTTCCACACGCATGACTTTTGCTACCAAATAAATCTGTTGGACTTTAACCTGGTGCTGTGAGACTTCTCACTGTGTTTACCCCAGTCCAACGCCAGCATCTCCACTCCAGGACAGGAAGCAGTGAGCATGGATCTGACAATATATAGAATTTTGATTTGATTTGATTTATTATGTATTAGTATATAGTGAAAAGACAGAGCGGAGCGGAGAAACTATGACATCTTCTTCAGAGCTTTCAACATGTCTTCAATGAAGACGAACACCTGGCCAAGACCATCCCCACATCCCCACCTCTTGCCTTCAAATAACCGCGCAACCTCAAACAGACCATTGTTCACAGCAAATTACCTAAAGTTTATTTATTAGTAACAAGTAAGGCTTACATTAACACTGCAATGACGTTACTGTGAAATTCCCCTCGTCGCCACAGTCCAGCGCCTGTTCAGGTCAATGCACCTACCCAGCCTTTAGGAGAACGACACCACACAACCCTGCCATGGCAACCTCTGCAAGACGAGCCGGATCATCGACATGGATACCACCATCACACATGAGAACACCACCCACCAGATACACGATAGATACTCATGCGACTCGGCCAACGTTGTGTACCTCATACGCTGAAGGAAAGGATGTCCCAAGGTGTGGTACATCAGCGAGACCGTGCCGATGCTACGACAATGGAAGAATGGACACTGCGCGACGATCACCAGACAGGAGTGTTCCTTTCCTATCGGGGAATACTTAAGCAGTCAAGGGCATTCAGCCTCCGATCTTTCGGGTAAGCGTTCTCCAAGGCGGCCTTCAAGACACACGCCAACGCAGAATTGCCAAACAGAAACTGATAGCCAAGTTCCACATGCATGACGACGGCCTCAACTGGGACTTTGGGTTCATGTCACACTACATGGAACTCCACCATTTGGCCAAGGCTTGCAAAATCCTACTAACTGGTCTGGCTTGAAACAATTCACACCTCTTTAACCTGTGATTATCCCTCTGTATTCTCGCACTCTCTGTACTGGAAAGACTTGATTACCATTGTCTTGCAATGAGTCTATGTTTGTGAATCTACCTCTCCACTCACCTGATGAAGGAGCAGCGCTCTGAAAGCTCGTGATACCAAATAAACCTATTGGACTTTAACCTGGTGTTGTTAGAATATCTTCAGCACTGCTGAAACACCAGCGAGTTCACACCAGGGGGAGACCATTCATCTGCTCAGTGTGTGTGAAAGGATTTACTCGGTTATCTAGCATGTGCAGACACAATATCACTCACACCCAGGAGAGACCCTTTAAATGCTCTGACTGTGGGTGTGGCTTCAAAAGATCTCAGGAACGGATGTCCCACGAGTGAGTTCACATCGGGCAGAGGCTGGTCACCTGCTCTGACTGTGGGATAGGATTCACTCGGTCAGCAAACTTGGTGAAACACCAGCGAGTTCACAAGTCATTACAGTTCTGGGATTATTCTTGTGAATCTTTCTTGCCTCTTCTCCAGTGCCTCTATTTCCTTTTTCTAAATGGAGATCACAAATAGAACATAGAACAGTACAGCACAGGAACAGACCCTTCGGCCCACAATGTTGTGTTGAACAGGATGCCAAATTAAACTAATCCCTTCTGCCTGCCCTTGGACCATATTCCTCTATTCCTTGCATATTCATGTGCTTATCTAAAAGCCCCTTAAACAGCCCTATCGTATCTGCCTCCATCACCTACCTTCCAGACACCTACCACTCTCTGTGTAAAGAACTTGCCTCTCACACCTCCTTTGAACTTTCTCCCTCTCATCTTAGTGCCCCCCAGTATTAGTCATTTCAACTCTGGGAAAAAGATTTTGACTGTCAACCCTATCTCTGTCTCTCATAATTTTATAGACTTCTATCAGGTTTCCCCTCAGCCTTGGCTGCTCCAGAGAAAACAATCCTAGTTTGTCCAGCTTCCTCTTATAGCTCATACCCTCCAATCCAGGCAGCACACTGGTAAACCTCCTCTGCACCCTCTCCAAAGCCTCTACATCCTTCCTGTAATGTGGTGACCAGAATTGACCACAATATTCTAAGTACGGCCTAACCAAAGTTTTATAAAGCGTACTCAATATAAAGGTGAGCGTGCCTTCTTTACCACCTATCTACTTGTGTGGCCAATTTCAGGGAGCTATGGACTTGAACCCCAAGATCCCTCTGTACATCAATGCTGTTCAGGGCCTGCCATTAACTATATACTTACCCTAAACATTTGATCTCCCAAAGTGCAGAACCTCACACTTGCACGGATTAAACTCCATCTGCCATTTCTCCACCCATATCTCCAGCTGATCTATATCCCGCTGTATTCTTTGACAACCTTCGACACTATCTACAACTCCACTAGCTTTGTGACGTCTTACTAACTTACTAACCCACCCATCCCCGTTTTCATCCAAGTCATTTATATATATCACAAACAGCAGAGGTCCCAGTACAGATCCCAGCGGAACACCACTAGTCTCGGACCTCCAGCCAGAAAAACACCCTTCCACCATTTGTCTCTGACTTCTATGAGCAAGGCAATTCTGAATCCAAGTGGCCCAGTCACCATGAATCTCATGCATCATAATCTTTTGGATGAGCCTACCATTAAAGGACTGGTCGAAAGCCTTACTAAAATCCATGTACACAACATTCATTACTCTCTCATCGATCACCTTCGTCACCTCCTCGATAAAATCGATCAAGTTAGTAAGATGTTGACAGTGCTCCCAGTGTAATCTTGTGATGAAAATATAGACTGGTTCAGTGAAATGTAGATAACAGGTAGAATTGATACATATAATGAGGACTTTATACTTTAGAATTGAATAAGGATTCATTGTTACTAGCAGGTAAAGAAGGGCTAAAACCTTACCCAAAAGCCTTTCCACACACATGTATACAGCTCTGAATGGAACGTTACACAAAGGGCTGGAACTCACTGGGATTTCTGAACAAGCTTTCAATATAAATGTCCTGGTACAGACTGTGACAAAGGACACAACAGATAGCAAGAACCAGGAAGAACCTTTAACCCAGAGAATGTTAATAACCTTGTTCAGGACACCGGTGCCAGGCACAGGAGGATCCCAGGAAAAATTGAACATTTAATTTCTGTCTGTTTCACAATTCTAAATGACTGATTCTTTAACAAAAGAATGTTTAAAAACGGCATTGTGATATTCCAAGGTCAGCTGTGTCTGGGAAAGGGACACACTGATGTGTTTTTATTTTAAACAGGAGGATCCATTGAAAAGCAGCTCTGGACGATACGAGCACCTCCTGACCTACTTTCAATTCATTTCAAATCACCCATCGCTTTCCGTGGAATATTCTTTATTCTTTCCTGGGATGTGGACACTGCTGGCAAAGCCCCAGCATGCATTGCTCATTTCCTAATTATCCTTGAACGGAGTGACTTGCTCAGCCATTTCAGAGGGGCAGTTAAGAGTCACCCACATCGCTGTGTGGGTCTGGATTCACATGTAGGTCAGACCGGGTCAGGATGGCAGATTTCCTCCCCTCGTAGGGAGCATTAATAGGGTGAACTGGATGGGTTTTTACAACGATTGATGATAGTTTCATGGTCACCATTACTGAGAATAACTTTATATAATTCCAGATTGATTCACTGAATTCAAATCCCGCCAGCTGCCTGACCCCAGATCCTTTGCTGGGTCCCTGCATTACTCGACCAGCGACACTCCCACTACCCCACCACCTTCCCCTGAATGAAATATTCCACACAACCCTTAGTTAAACGGGAAGGAGAAAAGAGAAAAGCTTTGACCTTTCACAGAAAGCAGGCAGTCTGCAGTTAGCCTGGAAACTGTCAGCTGTGGGACCAGGAGCTGTGTACCAGCTGTGGGACCAGGAGCTGTGAACCAGCTGTGGGACCAGGAGCTGTGAACCAGCTGTGGGACCAGGAGCTGTGAACCAGTTGTGGGACCAGGAGCTGTGAACCAGCTGTGAGACCAGGAGCTGTGAACCAGCTGTGGGACCAGGAGCTGTGAACCAGCTGTGAGACCAGGAGCTGTGAACCAGCTGTGAGACCAGGAGCTGTGAACCAGCTGTGGGACCAGGAGCTGTGAACCAGCTGTGGGACCAGGAGCTGTGAACCAGCTGTGAGACCAGGAGCTGTGAACCAGCTGTGAGACCAGGAGCTGTGTGGTGAACCATAGATGGTTACCACTATGGGTACTGAACCATAGATGGTTAGCACTATGGGTACTTGTACATATGTTACTGTTGTCACTGTTGGGGTTAGGGTTGGGGTGTTCTACCTGTTGGTATTGTTCTGTGGTACACTCCGGTTGGCTCCGCCTACCTGTAGGAGTATAAAGGTCACTGCACTGCCTGGTGACCCTTTAGTCTGGGATTGTATTGTTAAGCAGTATGCTCCATTCTTGTTACTAATAAAAGCCTTTATTTCCCGGGTACAATCCAGCCTCCCGAGTGATTTAATCGCGCATCAAGCTGTGAACCAGCTGTGGGACCAGGAGCTGTGAACCACCTGTGGGACCAGGAGCTGTGAACCAGCTGTGGGACCAGGAGCTGTGAACCAGCTGTGGGACCAGGAGCTGTGAACCAGTTGTGGGACCAGGAGCTGTGAACCAGCTGTGGGACCAGGAGCTGTGAACCAGTTGTGGGACCAGGAGCTGTGAACCAGCCTTGCGACCAGAAGCCGAGAGAGCCCCAAGGAACCAGTGACATCCCTAATGTTTAAATCCCTCAGCAGGAAGGTAGTGAAGCTCAGGTTTGGACTGAGGAGTCCACAGTTTTGAGACCTTTAAGGAAAGTTGGAGGGTTGTTCAGCCAAAAACTAATGGAAGGACCCCCATAAAATCTTGGAGATTGGAGAATATCTGGAACACTGAGAACTAAAGTGAATTCTGGGGAGCTTTGACATACCTTCCATATATTCCCAGGAACAGAAGTGAATGAACCTTCAAGATATTGTTAAGTATCAGGGAAATCTTGGGGGTGGAAGTTAAAAAGTAGAAATGAGTTTATAACGTAAGTCTTTCTAAACTACAGTGTTAAGTTTATAGTGTTGGTTTATCAATTTATCTTGTTTTATATATATCCAATAAAGTTTGTTTTTGTTTAAATGCATAGAATCTTGTGGCATAATTCTTTCAGTTGATCACTGGGTGTTTGAATTTCTCTTTAAACATTAACAGGATCATAGCGATACGCACAGAAAATATTTCAAACCAAATCAAAGCTGAAAAAATATAATTTATCTTATTTTGTATGGCTCAGACAGCTCTGCCTTCAGACTCTTTATCTAGGTTCAAAACACTGGTCTTAGACCCACACTTCTCCCCCTCAAACAGAACATGAAATTCTACCCTATTGTGAGATGTGTTTGGCTCCAATCTCAATTGAAATACTCAAGTCAATTACCCATTGGAATAAGTTGTGAAAGGAATCTGCAGTTCCTGACTAGTTGCAGATCATTCAGGTACAAAAATGTTGTCACAGAATTTATTAATTGTAATAAGTACAAAATCACAATACTTAAACACAGTGGATCAGTCCGTTCACTCTGAAACACCAACTCTCGACTTCTGGTTGACTGTGGCTGTCAGCTGTTCTGTTGACCAAAGTCTATCTTCTTACTTCATGTTGTGTTGTGTTGCGCACCGAGCTCCAGAAAATTGTAGCTCATTAACTCTCGCTCGCAACTAACTCTATGCGGTATTCATTTATTCCGCTTCATTGCTAGTCTCCTATGGTTCTGATTGGCCCAAACAGCCCATGATTAGCTTCTGATTGTTTAAATGGTGCATGATCAATGTCTGATTGATCCCTGAAGGATATTGGTCATCTTGCTGATGTCACTTCCCATTAATCCATAGGAATCATAGAATCCTGACAGTGCAGAAGGCCATTTGGCCCATCGGGTTCGCACCAACCACAATACCACCAAGGCCCTATTCTCCATAACCCCACATATTTACTCTGCTAGTCCCCCTGACACTAATGGGCAATTTAGCATGGCCAATCACCCTAACCCACACATCTTTGGACTGTGGGAGAAAACCAGAGCACCCAGAGGAAACCCACACAGAACTGGGGAGAATGTGCAAACTCCACACAGACAGTGACCCAAGGCTAAAATTGTGATGCAGCAGGGCTAACCAGTGAGCTACTGTGCCGCCCTGGTCACCTTGCTAATATCACTTCCCATTAACTCCTAACTGAGTTAATCCAGGATCTCAGTAATTTGAGGCAACATCCTTTTCTTTATTGCTTTTCCCTGCTGCTGTAGTAAGTTTAAAGCTTTTCCACTGAGACAATAAGGCAGCAGAAGGTAATTTGTGTGTCTGTTTCTTTGTAATAAGAGGACGTGTGGTATCACTTTCTAATGATTGACGTTCATCAGAGTCATCAACCTAACTGAGGTGTGATGCGTAATTTCTTAGTGACTTGCTAACGCCTGAAGCAAGTTACTTAAAGACAAATAACTAAAAGTACAAGAGATACACAAACTTAAACTAATACAGCAACTCCTACAGAACATAGAAAACCTACACACAAAAGTGATTAGTGTGCAAAAGTTCAGGAAGCAATATACACGTTACAAAATACCATTTCCTATTAATACATTAACATGTTCATCAGAAATAAAAGTCACAGAAAACACATCACGACAACACCATTACTGAAACTGATAATCAAACCCACACTAATCTGCTGTGTATTTTGAAGGAAAGTGACTATTTCTCTTTAAGTTAAAAAGCTAATACAATTTAAGACATGGCATTTCTCCAGCATTGACATTCACAATTAAACTACAAGAAGCTTCACATGTATCCTCTAATCCTGCCATCAAATGTGGATCATTTCAGTGGAAATGTGCTCTCCCAGGCTCAAAGAGCATCAGCCCACTGAAAGCAAAGTTGTGAGATCGGCCAGTCCAGCAGAAAGAAACCCTCCAACTCTCCTACTTCACCAACTGTCAGAATGAACATGTTTCAGTCCTGGATGTGATTAACAGCAGAATCCAACCCCGTCATCACTTGTGAGTTCGCTGGTGTCTCTGCAGGTTGCATAACAGAGTGAATCCCTTCCCACACTGAGAGCAGGTGAACATCTCTCCCCGGTGTGAACTCACTAGTGTTTCATCACGGTTGCTGAATGGTTGAATCTTTTTCCACACACACAGTTAAATGACTTCTTCTCAGTGTGAACTCGCTGGTGTGTCAGCAGGTTTGATGAATCACTGAATCCTCTCCCACATTGAGAGCAGGTGAATGGTTTTTCCCCTCTGTGAACTCGCTGGTGTGTCAGCAGCATGGATGAATTGCTGAATACTTTTGCATAAACAAGGCAGGTGAATAAAAGCAAATTGCTGCGGATGCTGGAATCTGAAACCAAAAGAGAAAACGCCAGAAAATCTCAGCAGATCTGGCAGCATCTGTAAGGAGAGAAAAGAGCTTGACAAAGGGCCATCTGGGCTCGAAACGTCAGCTCTTTTCTCTCCTTACAGATGCTGCCAGACCTGCTAAGATTTTCCAGCATTTTCTCTTCAGAAGGCAGGTGAATGGCTTTTCCCCAGTGTGAACCTGCTGGTGTGCCTGCAGGGGGGATGAAACCCTTCCCACACTCAGAGCAGGCGAACAACTTCTCCCTGGTATGAACTTGCTGGCATGTAAGCAGAAGGGAAAATTGACTAAATCCCTTCCCACACTGAGAGCAGATGAACAACCTCTCCCCGGTGTGACTGTGTCAATGGGTTTCCAGCATCGGTAGGTGATTGAATCCCTTCCCACATTTACACCATTTCGCCACGATCCAGGTGTCCTTGTGACTCTGCTGGTTTGACAATCAGTTGAAGCCTTGTCCACACACAGAACACGAGTAATTTCTCTTCCTGATATGAATGGAGTGAAGTTTTTTTTCAGATTCTGTTTAAGCTCTTTCCACAGTGAGTGCACTGGAACACTCTCACTCAGGTGTGTGTGGCAGTGTCTTGGCGCTTTTCCAGTCACACTGATGTTTAAAATCTCTTGAAAAAGACAGAACAGAGGAACCAGAGACCAATGAATTCAGAGACCAATGAGCTTCAGGTCCAGATGAATGGAGTGACTTTTTGAGATCTTGATTTGACCTTTGTATTGATATTTCTGACGAACTTCCACATCCAGCAGCAATCCCAGTGTAAAGCAGCATTTATTGGAGCTGTCTGTGTTTCAACGGGGAAAAGGCAGGGACATGGCCAATGCCAGCAACTCCACCTCAGGGGCTGAGGCAGAGCCGCCTGGGGAGCATGCGCACTCTCAGCGCCTGGGGACAATGATAGAGCAGTTTCTCGAATGCAAGGGATTGTGGGAACTGAGACCGCCATTAGTCAGCCTCTCACAGCAAGTGGGCACAGTAAGAAGTCTCACAACACCAGGTTAAAGTTCAACAGGTTTAGCTGGAATTACAAGTTTTCAGAGTGCTGCTCCTTCATCAGGTGGTGCTACCAAATAAACGTGTTGGACTTTAACCTGGTGTTGTGAGACTTCCAGCACACATGAGGACGGCCTCAACTGGAATCTTGGGTTCATGTCACACTATCTGTAACCCCCACAACTTGCCTGGGCTTGCAAAATCTCACTAACTGTCCTGGCTGGAGACAATACATATCTCTTTAACCTGTGCTTAATCCTCTCTCCATTCACATTGTCTGCACGTATAAAGACTTGATTACCTGTTAAGACTCGCATTCGAACCATTATCTTGGAATTGAGTTTGTGTCTATATATGCCCTGTTTGTGAACACAACTCTTCACTCATCTGATGAAAGGGCAGTGCTCCGAAAGCTCGTGCTACCAAATAAACCTGTTGGATTTTAACCTGGTGTTGTGAGACTACTTCTTGTGAGACTTCCTATTCAGCCTCTGAGTGCCACTCTCACCGTTACTGAAGCTGCACTCATTCCCGCCCAGCCACCTCAAGCCACAGCCAGTGAACATGCTCCATGCCCACAGCCCAGCTGGAGCAGAGTGGGAGGGCGCGCCTGCGCGGTGCGCCCCTTCTCATAGAATCGCCAAATCCCAATAGCGCAGAAGGTGGTCATTCGGCCCATCGAGTCTGCACCGACCACAATCCCACCAGGTCCTGTTTTTACCCTGTTAGTCCCCTGACACTAGGGTCAATTTACCATGGCCAATCAACCTAACCTGCACATTTTTGGACTGTGGGAGGAAACCTGCGCAGTCACGGGGAGAATTTGCAAACTCCACACAGACAGTGACCCAAGTCGGGAATCGAACCGGGTCCCTGCCGCTGTGAGGCAGCAGTGCTAACCACTGTGCCGCTGTGCCGCCCTTGACAGCGATAGACCATATTTGGAGAGGGTGCAGAGGAGGTTTACCAGGATGTTGCCTGGTATGGAGGGGAGATCCTATGAGGAGAGGCTGAGGGATTTGGGATTGTTTTCGCTGGAAAGGCGGCGGCTAAGAGGGGATCTTATTGAAACATATAAGATGATTAGAGGTTTAGATAGGGTGGATAGTGATAGCCTTTTTCCTCTGATGGAGAAATCCAGCACGAGGGGGCATGGCTTTAAATTGAGGGGGGGTAGTTATAGAACCGATGTCAGGGGTAGGTTCTTTACCCAGAGGGTGGTGAGGGATTGGAATGCCCTGCCAGCATCAGTAGTAAATGCGCCTAGTTTGGGGGCGTTTAAGAGATCCGTAGATAGGTTCATGGACGAAAAGAAATTGGTTTAGGTTGGAGGGTCACAGTTTTTTTTTTTAACTGGTCGGTGCAACATCGTGGGCCGAAGGGCCTGTTCTGCGCTGTAATGTTCTATGTTCTATGTTCTATGTTCTCCTGTGCCTTGCATTCTGGGTACTTGAGGCTGTTTTCATTAGAGAGAAGAAGGTTAAGAGGTGACTTAATAGAAGCATACAAGATGATCAGAGGATTAGATAGGGTGGACAGTGTGAGCCTTTTTCCTCGGATGGTGATAACTAGCATGAGGGGATATAGCTTTAAATTGAGGGGTGATAGATATAGGACAGATGTCAGAGATAGGTTCTTTCCTCAGAGAGTAGTGAGGGCGTGGAATGCCCTGCCTGCAACAGTAGTGGACTCGTCAACATTAAGGGCATTTAAAGGGTAATTGGATAAACATATGGATGATATTGGAATAGTGTAGGTTAGATGGGCTTTAGATTTATTTCACAGGTCGGCGCAACATCAAGGGCCAAAGGGCCTGTACTGCGCTGTAATGTTCTATGTTCTAACTTCATGTTTAGATTGATGCACTTTAGGGAAAGTGGGTGAGAGGGGTTGGCAGGCTCTTTAACAGAAAGTGAGTCCTTCTCAGGAACCAGAGGGGGAGGTGAGTGGCTAATACCTGGAAGCCACTTCCTACGAGGGGGAGAAAAGCAGAGATGATGGAATGCTTCCAAAAGGAAATTGGATGGGCACTTCACGGAAATAAATCTATATGGATACAGGGATAGATGGGGGCAATGGTTTGATCTACAGAGAGCCAACATGGACTCAATGGGCTAAATGGCCCCATTCCCAATCTTAATGCCTGTCTGATCTAAGCGGAGAAATTTCAGCTGCTCCAGTCTCTCCAACTCACTGAAGTCCCACATCCATCGAGCCATTCGCATAAATCTCCTCTGCACCCTCTCGAAGAACTTCACATCTTTCCTCAAGTGTGAGACCCATATATAGGGTTCCATTCTAGAGGGATAGAATTGAAAAGCAGGGAGGTTATGTTCAACTTGTTTAGAACCAGGGTTAGACTGCACTGGGAGCACTGTCAACATTTGTGATCTCCATTTAGAAAAAGGAAATAGAGGCACTGGAGAAGAAGCAACAAAGATTCACAAGAATAATCCCAGAACTGAGAGCATTTCACCTTCAGGAAAGGCTGGGGCTGCTTTTCTCTGGAAAAGAGAAGATTGAAGGGTGACCTGATGGAAGTCTTTAAGGTTATGAAGGGGTTCAATAATCCAATGGGGATTTTCGGAGAAACCTCTCCAGCCAGTAAGTGGTGAGAATGTGGAACTCACTACCACGGCGAGTGGTTGAGGTGAATAGCATGAATACTTTAATTTGATTCATTATTGTCACATGTATTAGTATGCAGTGAAAGTATTGTCTCTTACACTCTATAACAGACAAAACATACCATTCATAGAGTACATAGCGGAGAAGGAAAGGAGAGAGTGCAGAATGTAGTGTTACAGTCATCGTTAGGGTGTAGAAAAATATCACCTTAACATAAAAAGTCTGATGGCAGCAGGGGAGAAGCTGTTCTTGAGTTGGTTGGTATGTGATCTCAGACTTCTGTATCTTTTTACCAACAAAGAATAAAGAAAAGTACAGCACAGGAACAAAACCTTCGGCCCTCCAAGCCCATGCTGATCATGATGCCCTAACTAAACTACAAAATAAACTTTCTGCCTTTACCCAGTCCATATACATGTATTCCCTCCCTATGCATATACCCATCCAAATGCCTCTTAAATGTTGCTAACGTGCCTGCTTTCCCACCACCTCACCTGGCAGCTCATTCCAGGTACCCACCACTCTCTGCATGAAAAACCTAATCCGCACATCTCCCTTATTAGGAGATGTGATAGCACAGTGGTTAGCACTGCTGCCTCACAGCGCCAGGGACCCGGTTTCAATTCTGACCTCGGGTGACTGTCTGTGTGGAGTCTGCACGTTCTCCCCGTGTCTGCGTGGGTTTCCTCCGGGTACTCTGGTTTCCTCCCACAGTCCAAAGAAGTGTGGGTAAAGTTGATTGGCTATGATAAATTGCCCTTTGGTGTCAGGGGGATTAGGAGGGTAAATATGTGGGGCTGCAGGGATGGGACCTGGATGGGACAGTTGTCGGTGCAAGCTTGATGGGCCAAATGGCCTCTTTCTGCACTGTACATTCTGTGATTCTATGATTCTACAATGGACTCATGAACACAGAAAGTTAGTGTCTGCGGATTTCTCATCAGAATCCCCCCCAGGTGAGAGTTTCCAAACATACATTTGTAATACATTCACTGAGCGATTCGCACTCCAGAATCCATTCCACATTGTCAACCTTTTGATCAGAGTTTCTACTCCACGTTCAACAGGGATTCCATACCAGGATTTGTACCAACCCCTTTAGGTTCTCGTTTCCTCAACTGCTGTTCAAATGGCCCCAATTACTTTAACTTTCAAGTCCCAGATTCTTACTAAAATTACTTCAAACATTTCAGCTACCTCTGAAGGTCTATTCACAGACAGAATATCAGGCAGAACAGATAAACCGTTCTTCTAGATTCATAGATCGATGATGTTCAGGTCCCAATGACTTGAGTGACTCTGTCAGATGTTGATGTTACATCTGGTTTGAGATTTCTGTCTGTAAATCAGACAGGGATCTGAATCCTTTTCCACAGTTTCTCCATGGTGCGGGTGTTCTTGTGACTCTCCAGGTTAAACCATCAGTTAAATCTCACACAGAACACGGGTACAGTCTCTCCCCGCTGTAAGTGCTGCGATGTATTTTCAGGCTGTGTAACTGGTTAAAGCTCTTTCCACACTCAGTGAACTGGAGCACTCTCACTCGGGTGTAAGTGTGTCTTGGTGTTTTTCCAGACACAAAAGTCTTTCAGATGGGCAGAACCAATAAATATTATTTTCACTCAATTCAATGCCTCATTATATTCCAGTCCTGATGAATTGAGTGACACCATTAAATCTCAGGTGATATTTGTGTTTGGAAATCCTCCCTTTCTAATATCCCGAAAGGAGTTTACAAAATTCATCACTGTCAGTGATACAGGATACAAATTCAGAACAGACTATTCTAGTTTCTATGGTACATTTTTTCCTCTCTCATTCCCCAAAGTTGTAAATCTCCATCCCACACACATAAGAACATAATAAGAACATAAGAAATAGGAGCAGGAGTAGGCCATCTAGCCCCTCGAGCCTGCCCCGCCATTCAATAAGATCATGGCTGATCTGACGTGGATCAGTACCACTTACCCGCCTGATCCCCATAACCCTTAATTCCCTTACCGATCAGGAATCCATCCATCCGCGCTTTAAACATATTCAGCGAGGTAGCCCCAACTCCGTGTGCCCTAATCTTCTTCAGCAGCCTTTTATGGGCACCTTATCAAACGTCTTTTGGAAATCCAAAAACACCGCATCCACCGGTTCTCCTCCATCAACCGCCCTAGTCACATCTTCATCAAAATCCAACATGTTCGTCAAGCACGACTTTCCCCTCATGAATCCATGCTGCGTCTGATTGATCGAACCATTTCTATCCAGATGCCCTGCTATCTCCTCTTTAATAATGGATTCCAGCATTTTCCCTACTACAGACGTTAAGCTGACCGGCCTATAGTTACCCGCCTTTTGTCTCCTTCCTTTTTTAAACAGCGGCGTAACATTAGCCGTTTTCCAATCAACCGGCACTACCCCAGAATGCAACGAGTTTTGATAAATAATCACTAACGCATCCACTATTACCTCTGACATTTCTTTCAATACCCTGGGATGCATTCCATCCGGACCCGGGGACTTATCCACCTTCAGTCCCATTAGTCTACCCAGCACTGCCTCTCTGGTAACATTAATTGTATTAAGTATTTCTCCTGCTGCCAACCCTCTATCGTTAATATTTGGCAAACTATTTGTGTCCTCCACCGTGAAGACCGACACAAAAAACTTATTTAAAGACTCAGCCATATCCTCATTTCCCACTATTAACTCCCCCCTCTCGTCCTCCAAGGGTCCAACATTCACTCTAGCCACTCTATTCCTTTTTATATATTTATAAAAACTTTTACTATCATTTTTTATATTAATTGCTAGCCGAGCTTCATAGTCTATCCTTCCTTTCTTTATCGCTTTCTTAGTCTCTCTTTGTTGTTTCTTAAATTTTTCCCAATCACTTGTTTCTCCACTATTTTTGGCCACTCTGTACGCAGCTGTTTTTATTTTAATACTCTCCTTTATTTCCTTCGTTATCCACGGCTGGTTCTCCCTTTTCTTACAATCCTTGTTTTTTGCTCTCCATCAAAGGAGATGGAGGCAAAAAAGGGATTAAAGGCATCTCTCACACACTCTCCATCCATTCTCATTCTGCTGTATCTAATATTCACCCTCCCAAGAAACTTAAGCAAGGAGTCAGGAGGGCTAAAAGGGGTCATGGAAAAGCATTAGCCAGCAGGATTAAGGAAAGTCCCAAGGCTTTTTATACATATATAAAGTGTAAGAGGGTAGCCAGGGAGAGGGTTGGCCCACTTAAGGACAAGGGAAGGAATCTATGTGTGGAGCCAGAGAAAATGGGCGAGGTATTAAATGAGTACTTTGTGTCAGTATTCACCAAAGAGTAGGACTTAGAACATAGAACATAGAACATAGAACATTACAGCGCAGAACAGGCCCTTCGGCCCACGATGTTGCACCGACCAGTTAAAAAAAAAACTGTGACCCTCCAACCTAAACCAATTTCTTTTCGTCCATGAACCTATCTACGGATCTCTTAAACGCCCCCAAACTAGGCGCATTTACAACTGATGCTGGCAGGGCATTCCAATCCCTCACCACCCTCTGGGTAAAGAACCTACCCCTGACATCGGTTCTATAACTACCCCCCCTCAATTTAAAGCCATGCCCCCTCGTGCTGGATTTCTCCATCAGAGGAAAAAGGCTATCACTATCCACCCTATCTAAACCTCTAATCATCTTATATGTTTCAATAAGATCCCCTCTTAGCCGCCGCCTTTCCAGCGAAAACAATCCCAAATCCCTCAGCCTCTCCTCATAGGATCTCCCCTCCATACCAGGCAACATCCTGGTAAACCTCCTCTGCACCCTCTCCAAAGCCTCCACATCCTTCCTGTAATGTGGGGACCAGAACTGCACACAGTACTCCAAGTGCGGCCGCACCAGAGTTGTGTACAGTTGCAACATAACGCTACGACTCCTAAATTCAATCCCCCTACCAATAAACGCCAAGACACCATATGCCTTCTTAACAACCTTATCTACTTGATTCCCAACTTTCAGGGATCTATGCACACATACACCTAGATCCCTCTGCTCCTCCACACTATTCAAAGTCCTCCCGTTAGCCCTATACTCAACACATCTGTTATTCCTACCAAAGTGAATTACCTCACACTTCTCCGCATTAAACTCCATCCGCCACCTCTCGGCCCAACTTTGCAACCTGTCTAAGTCTTCCTGCAAACTACGACACCCTTCCTCACTGTCTACCACACCACCGACTTTGGTGTCATCAGCAAATTTGCTAATCCACCCAACTATACCCTCATCCAGATCATTAATAAATATTACAAACAGCAGTGGCCCCAAAACAGATCCCTGAGGTACACCACTTGTAACCGCACTCCATGATGAATATTTACTATCAACCACCACCCTCTGTTTCCTATCCGCTAGCCAATTCCTGATCCAATTTCCTAGATCACCCCCAATCCCATACATCTGCATTTTCTGCAGAAGCCTACCATGGTGAACCTTATCAAACGCCTTACTAAAATCCATATATACCACGTCCACTGCCTTGCCCCCATCCACCTCCTTGGTCACTTTCTCAAAAAACTCAATAAGGTTAGTAAGGCACGACCTACCTGCCACAAAACCATGCTGACTATCACCTATCAATTCATTACTCTCCAAATAACTATAAATCCTATCCCTTATAATTTTTTCCAACATCTTGCCGACAACAGAAGTGAGACTCACCGGTCTATAATTCCCGGGGAAGTCTCTGTTCCCCTTCTTAAACAATGGGACAACATTCGCTAACCTCCAATCTTCTGGTACTATACCAGAGGCCAACGACGACCTGAAGATCAGAGCCAGAGGCTCTGCAATCACTTCTCTTGCCTCCCAGAGAATCCTTGGATAAATCCCATCCGGACCAGGGGATTTATCTATTTTCAGACCCTCCAGAATATCCTGCACATCCTCCTTATCAACTGTAATACTGTCTATTCTACTCCCCTGCAACCCAGTGTCCTCCTCAGCTATATTCATGTCCCCTTGCGTGAACACCGAAGAGAAATATTGGTTCAATGCTTCACCAATCTCCTCCGGTTCCACACATAACTTCCCTCTGCCATCTATAACTGGCCCTAAACTTGCCCTAACCAACCTTCTGTTCTTGACATACCTATAGAACGCCTTAGGATTCTCTTTAACCCTATCCGCCAAAGTCTTCTCATGTCCCCTTTTAGCCCTTCTAAGCTCGCTCTTCAACTCCCTCTTAGCCAATCTAAAGCTTTCTAGTGCACTACCCGAGTGCTCACGTCTCATCCGAACATAAGCCTCCTTTTTCTTTTTAACCAACAAAGAAACTTTTTTGGTGCACCACGGTTCCCTAGCCCTACCAATTCCTCCTTGCCTGACAGGGACATACCTATCACAGACTCGCAGTAGCTGCTCCTTGAAAAAACTCCACATGTCGGACGTTCCCAGTCCCTGTAATCTCCTAGTCCAACCTATGTTTCCTAATTCTCTCCTAATAGCCTCATAATTACCCTTCCCCCAGTTAAAACCACTGGCCCGAGGTTCATGCCTATCCCTTTCCATCACTAAGGTGAACGTAACCGAATTGTGGTCACTATCACCAAAATGCACACCAACTTCCAAGTCTAGCACCTGGTCTGGCTCATTTCCCAGCACCAGATCCAATATAGCCTCACCTCTAGTTGGCCTGTCTACATACTGAGTCAAAAAACCTTCCTGCACGCTTTGAACAAAAACTGACCCCTCTAACGAGCTAGAGCTATAACAATTCCAGTCAATATTAGTCAAGTTAAAATCCCCCATAACAATTGCCCTATTACTTTCACTCCTAAGCAGGATTGACTCCGCAATCCTTTCCTCAACCTCTCTAGAACTTTTAGGACTTGGTGGATGATGAGTCTGGGAAAGGGAATGTCGATAGTTTGAGTCATGTTGAAATCAAAAAGGAAGAGGTATTGGGGTTCTTAAGCAACATTAAGGTAAACAAGTGCCCAGGGCCTGATGGGACATACCCCCAAAATACTGAGAGAGGCAAGGGAGGAAATTGCTGGGGCCTTGAGAGAAGTATTTGTATCCTCACTGACTACAGCGGGGAGGGGGGAGGGGGGGTGGTCCCAGAGGATTGGAGAATAGCCAATGTTGTTCCTTTGTTTAAGAAGGATAGCAAGAATAATCTAGGTAATTACAGGCCGGTGAGCCTTACATCAGTGGTAGGGAAATTATTGGAGAGGGTTCTTCGATACAGGATTTACTCCCACTTGGAAAAAAAAGTGGACGTATTAGCGAGGGGCAACATGATTTTGTGAAGGGAGGTCATGTCTCATTAACTTGATCGACTGTTTCAAGGAAATGACGAAGATGATTGATGAGGGTAGGGCAGAGGATGTTGTCTACATGGACTTCAGTAAGGTCTTTGACAAGGTCCCTCATGGCAGACTGGTGCAGAAGGTGAAGTCGCATAGGATCAGAGGTGAGCTGGCAAGGTGGATACAGAACTGGCTCGGTCAAAGAAGACAGAGGGTAGCAGTGAAAGGGTGTGTTTCTGAATAGAGGGCTGTGACAAGTGGCGTTCCTCAGGGATCAGTGCTGCGACCTCTGCTGTTCGTAATATATATAAATGATTTGGAGGAAAATGTAACTGGTTTGATTAGTAAGTTTGCAGACAACACAAAGGTTGGTGGATTTGCGGTTAGCGATGAGGAACATCAGAGGATACAGCAGGATATAGATAGGTTGGAGGCTTGGGCGGAGAGATGGCAGATGGAATTTAATCCGGACAAATATGAGGTAATGCATTTTGGAAGGTCTAATAAAGATAGGAAATATACAATAAATGGCAGAACCCTTAAGAGTATTGATAGGCAGAGGGATCTTTGGGGCGGCACGGTAGCACAGTGGTTAGCACTGCTGCTTCACAGCTCCAGGGACCTGGGTTCGATTCCCGGCTTGGGTCTCTGTCTGTGTGAAGCTTGCACATTCTCCTCGTGTCTGCGTGGGTTTCCTCCGGGCGCTCCGGTTTCCTTCCATAGTCCAAAGATGTGCGGGTTAGGTTGATTGGCCATGCTAAAAAAATTGCCCTTTGTGTCCTGAGATGCGTAGGTTAGAGGGATTAGTGGGTAAATATGTAGGGATATGAGAGTAGGGCCTGGGTGGGATGGTGGTCGGTGCAGACTCGATGGGCTGAATGGCCTCTTTCTGTACTGTAGGGTTTCTATGATTTCTATCTGGGTGTACAGGTATATAGGTCACTGAAAGTGGCAACGCAGGTGGAGAAGGTGGTCAAGAAGGCATATGGCATGCTTGCCTTCATTGGCCGGGGCACTGAGTTTAAAAATTGGCAAGTCATGTTGCAGCTTTATAAAACCTTAGTGAGACCGCACTTGGAATATAGTGTTCAATTCTGGTCGCCACACTACCAGAAGGATGTGGAGGCTTTGGAGAGGGTACAGAAAGGATTTATCAGAATGTTGCCTGGAATGGAGGGCATTAGCTATGAGGAGAGGTTAGAGAAACTTGGTTTATTCTCACTGGAACGACAGAGGTTGAGGGGCGACCTGATAGAAGTCTACAAGATTATGAGGGGCATAGAGTCATAGAGGTTTACAGCATGGAAACAGGGCCCTTCGGCCCAACTTGTCCATATCGCCCAGTTTTTAACCACTATGCTACTGCCAATTGTCCGCGTTTGGCCCATATCCCTCTGTACCCATCTTACCCATGTAACTGTCTAAATGCTTTTTAAAAGACAAAATTGTACCCGCCTCTACTACTACCTCTGGCAGCTCGTTCCAGACACTCACCACCCTCTGTGGGAAAATATTGCCCCTCTGCCCCTCTTGTATCCCTCCCCTCTCACCTTAAACCTATGCCCTCTAGTTTTAGACTCCTCTATCTTTGGGAAAAGATGTGGACTATCTGTCTGTTCTCTACCCCTCATTGTTTTATACACCACCTAAGCCTCCTACGCTCCAGGGAAAAAAGTCCCAGTCTATCCAGCCTCTCCTTATAACTCAAACCATCAAGTCCCGGTAGCATCCTGGTAAATATTTTCTGCACTCTTTCTCGTTTGATAATATCATTTCTATAACAGGGTAACCAGAGCTGTACACAGTATTCCAAGTGTGGCCTTATTAATAGAACCATAGAACCATAGAAAATTACAGCTCAGAAACAGGCCTTTTGACCCTTCTTGTCTGTGCCGAACCATTTTATGCCTAGTCCCACTGACCTGCACTTGGACCATATCCCTCCACACCCCTCTCATCCATGAACCCGTCCAAGTTTTTCTTAAATGTTAAAAGTGACCCCGCATTTACCACTTTATCTGGCAGCTCATTCCACACTCCCACCACTCTCTGCGTGAAGAAGCCCCCCCTAATATTCCCTTTAAACTTTTCTCCTTTCACCCTTAACCCATGCCCTCTGGTTTTTTTCTCCCCTAGCCTCAGCGGAAAAAGCCTGCTTGCATTCACTCTATCTATACACCTCTATCAAATCTCCCCTCAATCTTCTACGCTCCAGGGAATAAAGTCCCAACCTATTCAATCTCTCTCTGTAACTCAGCTTCTCAAGTCCCAGCAACATCCTTGTGAACCTTCTCTGCACTCTTTCAATCTTATTTACATCCTTCCTGTAACTAGGTGACCAAAACTGTACACAATACTCTAAATTCGGCCTCACCAATGACTTATATAACCTTACCATAACACTCCAACTTTTATACTCGATACTCCGATTTATAAAGGCCAATGTACCAAAGGCACTCTTTACAACCCTATCCACCTGTGACATCACTTTTAGGGAATTCTGTACCTGTATTCCCAGATCTCTCTGTTCAACTGCACTCTTCAGAGTCCTACCTTTACCCTGTACGTTCTACTTTGATTTGTCCTTCCAAAGTGCAATATCTCACACTTGTCTACGTTAAATTCCATTTGCCATTTTTCAGCCCATTTTCCTAGTTGGTCCAAATCCCTCTGCAAGCTTTGAAAACCTTCCTCACTGTCCACTACACCTCCAATCTTTGTATCATCAGCAAACTTGCTGATCCAATTGACCACATTATCATCCAGATCATTGATATAGATGACAAACAACAATGAACCCAACACCGATCCCTGCGGCACACCACTAGTCACAGGCCTCCACTCAGAGAAGCAATCCTCCACAACCACTCTCTGGCTTCTTCCATTGAGCCCGTGTCTTATCCAATTTACTACCTCCTCATGTATACCTAGCGACTGAACCTTCCTAACTAACCTCCCATGAGGGACCTTGTCAAAGGCCTTGCTGAAATCCAGGTAGACAACATCCACCGCCTTCCCTTCATCCACTTTCCTGGTAACCTCCTCGAAAAACTCTAATAGATTGGTCAAACATGACCTACCACGCACAAAGCCATGGTGACTCTCCCTAATAAGTCCCTGTCTATCCAAATATTTGTAGATCCTATCCCGTATCACACCTTCCAATAACTTGCCCACCACCGACGTCAAACATACTGGCCGATAATTTCTCGGATTTCTTTTGGAACCTTTTTTAAACAACGGAACAACATCAGCCACCCTCCAATCATCCGGCACCTCCCCGTGAATACTGACATTTTAAATATGTCTGCCAGGGCCCCTGCAAGTTCAACACTAGCTTCCCTCAAGGTCCGTGGGAATACCCTGTCCGGTCCTGGGGATTTATCCACTCTGATTTGCCTCAAGACAGCGAGCACCTCCTCCCCTTTAATCTGTAAAGGTTCCATGGCCTCCCTACCAGTTTGCCCTATTTCCGTAGACTCCATGCCCGTTTCCTCAGTAAATACGGATGCAAAAAAACAATTTAGTATCTCCCCCATCTCTTTTGGTTCCATACACAGTGTACCACTCTGGTCTTCAAGAGGACCAATTTTATCCCTCACTATCCTTTTGCTCCTAACATACCTATAGAAGCTCTTTGGATTTTCCTTCACTCTGTCTGCCAAAGCAACCTCATGTCTTCTTTTAGTATAATGACTTATACAACTTCAACAAGACGTCCCAAGGCCTTCTATGCCCCTCACATCACCGTTACAAGCTTACATTCAAAACCAATTGCAGGCTGAGAATATTTGACCTGAAAAGGGTGAGGGGAAAAGTCGAAGGCGACAAATACCAAATTTCCAGCCCCAACAAAATCTGAGCCGTTTAATGAACAGAACACATGTTTGTACGAGGACGGGGCTGACCTTATTGTCTCCACATGGACATGAGTTATGTTTAAACGCCTTTGCTTTTGTTGATTAAATGATGGTAATGAGTGCTTAAAAAAAGGTTCCTTACATATATTTCTTTCGCCGCCCACAGCAATGTTGCTTTTGGTCTCTCCTGCAATACTGATGCTTTTGTTGTTGCTGATGGTGAGAGCGGTGATGATGGTGGCGATGATGTCTGGTGCTCACTGGCCATTGCTGCACTCTGTGCTCCACCACTCGCTTGAAGAGTGCGTGATGTAGTTGTGTCTCAGTGCCAGGTGATGAGGTAATGGAGTTATAAGGTATTCATTTTCTTGGCTCCGTATTAAACCTGACAAACCCTCGCATGTGGGCGTGGACAGAGTGGATATCAGAACCTTTTTCCCAGGGTGGAAGAGTCAATTACTAGGGGGCATAGGTTTAAGGTGCGAGGGGCAAGATTTAAAGGGGATGTATGAGGCAGATATTTTACACAGAGGGTAGTGGATGCCTGGAACTCGCTGCCGGGGGAGGTGGTGGAAGCAGATAGTGAGTTTAAGGGGCGTCTGGGCAAATACATGAATAGGATGGGAATGGAGGGATATGGTCCCTGGAAGGGTAGGGGGTTTTAGTTCAGTTGGACAGCATGGTTGAAGGGCCGAAGGGCCTGTTCCTGTGCTGTAATTTTCTTTGCTCTTTGTTCAATTCTCTTGAAGGTGTATCAGGGGTCCAGACTCACTTCCATGTTGAAAAGGTGAAATTCTTCATGCAAGAGCCTGCCAACCCCTCTCACCCAGTCCAAGGTGTGATTAACAGCAACAATAACAGCAGAATCCAACACCAGTGATCACTTGTGAACTCGCTGGTGTCTCAACAGATGGGATAACTGACTGGATCCCTTTGCACACACAGTGCAGGTGAATGGCCTTTCTCCAGTGTGAACTCACTGGTGTGTCTGCAGATTGGATAACTGAGTGAATCCCATCCCACACTGAGAGCAGCTGAACGGTCTCTCCTCGGTGTGAATGCTCTGGTGGATCATCAATTCCTGAGACCTTTTGAAGTCATTCCCACAGTCAGAGCATTTAAAGGGTCTCTCCTGAGAATGACTGACTTTGTGTCTCAGCAGGTTGGAAAACTGAGTGAATCCCTTCCCACACAGAGAGCAGCTGAATGGTCTCTCTCTGGTGTGAACCCATTGGTGTTTCATCAGTTGGGATGCAGTACTGAATCCCTTCCCACAGTCTGAACAGGTAAATGACTTCACCGGAGTGTGAACTTGCTGGTGTACCCATAGGTTGGATGAAGTTCTAAACCTCTTTGTGCAGTCTGAGCAGCTGAACGGTCTCTCCTCAGTGTGAATGGTGGATCATCAGTTCCCGAGAGCTTTTGAAGCCGCTCCCACAGTCAGAGCATTTAAAGGGTCTCTCATTGGTGTGAGTGGCATTATGTCTGAGCAGGCTGGGTAACTGAGTGAATCCTTCCCCACAAATGGTGCAGGTAAACAGTCTCTCTCCAGTGTGAATTTGCTGGTATCTCCACAGATGAAGTAATTGAGTGAACCCCTTCCCACACACAGGACAGATAAACGGCCTCTTCCCAGTGTGAACGCGCTGGTGTGTCCGCAGATGGGGTAACTGAGTGAATCCCTTTCCACACACAGAGCAGGTAAATGGCCTCCCCCCCTCTGTGAATTCGTTGGTGCATCATCAGGTTGGATGAATCATTGAATCCCTTCCCACAGACAGAGCAGGTAAATGGTCTCTCCCCAGTGTGACAGCGCCGATGAATTTCCAGCTGAGATGGGAACTTGAATCCCTTCCCAAAGTCCCCACATTTCCACGGTTTCTCCATGGTGCGGATGTCCTTGTGACTCTCCAGGTTAGACTACCATTTGAAGCTTTGTCCACTCACAATACGTGTACAGGGCCTGATTTTACCAAAACTTCGCGCCCGAAGTTTTACCGACACCCGATTCGGGTGCGGGTCCGGCACGGTCGTGCGGCCACGACGATTTAAATGCATTTTCATGCATTTAAATCAACTTAATGAACCGCGCACCCAACTCTACCGCCAAATCCCACTTTACCGTCTTCTGACCCGATCCGCTTCCGCGCTGTTACCGACCTGCCGAATAAAAAGTCCGAAGTCGCCGCTGCAGCCTCCTAAGAGCGGGGGCAGAGACTGCGACGGAGGAGAGGGGGTGTGACGTCTTATCCCCTGGGGAGGGGGAGGTGGGTGGGTGGGAGGGGAGGGGGCATGACGTCTCATCCCCTGGGGAGGGGGTGGGGGGGGGGGGGGGGGGGGGGGAGGAGAGGGGGTGTGACCGATCATCCCCTGGGGGGGAGGGGGGGTTGACATATCATCCCCTGGGGGGGGGGGGGGGGGGAGGAGAGGGGGTGTGACGTCTCATTCTCTGGTCGCGGGGGGGGGGGGTTGGCTGCCAGTCTGCAGCTGATGCCTCCTGCCGGAGTGGACGTGATGATCGGTCACACACCCCTCTCCTCCCCCACCCCCCACCACCCCCAGGGGATGATACATCACACCTCCTCTCCTCACCCTCCCCCCCAGGGGATGATGCGACACACCCCCTCTCCTCCCCCCCCCAGGGGATGATCGGTCACACCCCCTCCCCTCCCACCCCCTCTCCTCCCCCCCAGGGGATGATCGGTCACCCCCCCCCACCCCCCGCCCCCCGACTAGAGGATGAACGTCAGAGAGCCGCTCTCTGCATTTCCCTTTCGAGCCCGGGCACACTGTGAGTTTTTTTCGAACTGCGCATGCGCAGTTCAGAGCTCCGATCGGTCCGCCAGCGCTAAGCCCCACCCACTGCGCAATCCGGACCGGAGCCGGCAAAACGCGTATGGGCGCGCTGCAAAGAGGATTCCAGGCGCGGATCTATTTGACGCCCAGATCCGGCACTTCGACTCAAAATGGTAAACTTCCCCCCACAGTCTCTTCCCACTGTCAATGCTACAATATTTATTCAGTGTGTTTAACTGGTTAAAGCTCTTTACACGGTCAGTGCACTGGAACACTCTCACTCGGGTGTGTGTGTGTGTGTGCATGTGTCTCAGTGCTTTTCCAGTCACAATGAAGTTTATAACCTTCAGAAACAGCCAGGACAGAAAATCCTTTCTCCTCCAGTATACAGCGGGCAGCGTCGGGAGCGGGCAGCGGAGTGTGTGGGAAGCAGAGTGTGAGCTATAAGGGCTTTGGCTCACAGGGCTTAGGCAGAAAGGGCGAGCAGGGGTGAGTTTAATTCATTTTTGCTGTTTCGACCTGGTACTGGCAAGGTATCTAGAGGGGATGGGTGTGCAGGCAGTGCTATGTTCCTCTTGCACTATGTTTGAGGTGAGGGACTCCGTCAGTGTCCCTGCTGATTCCATCTGTGGGAAGTGCACCCATCTGCAGCTCCTCCAAAACCGTGTTAGGGAACTGGAGCTGGAGTTGGATGAACTTAGGATCATGAGGGACGCAGAGGTGGCCATAGACAGAAGCTTTAGGGATACAGTTACTCCGAGGAATGAAAATAGATGGGTGACGGTGAGACGGGCTGGGAGGAAGCAGTCCGTGCAGGGATCCCCGGTGGTCGTTCCCCTTAGCAACAAGTATTCCGCTTTGGAATCTGCAGCTGATGCCTCCTGCCGGAGTAGACGTTCCCAATACCTCACCACCCTCACTGACTTCTGGACTACAACTGAGGGGGACGACATACCAGTGGTGAGCCGCAGTGAGAGGATCTCCAGCATTGTGTCCGTCTCTGTGGCTCGGGAGGGTAAGGGGGAGAGCAGGAGGGCAATAGTTATTGGGGACTCGTTAGTTAGAGGGATAGATAGGAGGTTCTGTGGCAGCAAAAGAGACTCGAGGATGGTATGTTGCCTACCGGATGCCAGGGTCCGTGACGTCTCAGACCGTGTTTTCCGGATTCTTAAGGGGGAGGGGAAACAGTCACAAGTTGTGGTACACATTGGTACCAACGACATAGGTAAGAGAAGGGACGGGGATTTAAAACAGGAATTTCGGGAGCTGGGCTGGAAGCTGAGAGCCAAGACAAAACATGTGGTCATCTCTGGTACGTTACCGGTGCCACGTGATAGCGAGTTGAGGAACAGGGAGAGAGTGCAGTTAAACATGTGGTTGCAGGGATGGTGTAGGAGGGAGGGTTTCAGATACGTGGATAATTGGAACACATTCTGGGGAAGGTGGGACCTGTACAAACAGAACGGGGTGCACCTGAACCAGAGGGGCACCAATATCCTGGGAGGGAAATTTGATACGGCTCTTCAGGGGGGTTTAAACTAATTTGTCAGGGGAGTGGGAAAAGGAGTTGTAGTCCAGAAGTCAGTGAGGGTGGTGAGGTATTGGAAAGGTATCAAGGTCAAGGGTGGGTACCGGTAGACAGGAAGGTGGGTTGAAGTGTGTCTACTTCAATGCAAGGAGCATCCGGAACAAGGTAGATGAACTTGGGGCATGGATTGGTACTTGGGACTACGATGTTGTGGCCATTACGGAGACGTGGGTAGAACAAGGACAGGAATGGTTGTTGGACGTTCCGGGGTATAGATGTTTCAGTAAGTGTAGGGAAGCTGGTAAAAGAGGTGGAGGAGTAGCATTGTTAATCAAGGATAGTTTAACGGCTGCGGAAAGGCACTTCAAGGGGGATCTGCACACTGAGGTAATATGGGCTGAGGTTAGAAATAGGAAAGGAGCGGTCACGTTGTTAGGAGTTTACTATAGGCCCCCAAATAGTAATAGAGATGTGGAGGAAGAAATTGCTAAGCAGATTATGGATATGTGTGGGGGTCACAGGGTAGTTGACATGGGGGACTTTAACTTTCCAAATATTGATTGGAACCTTTGTAGGTCAAATAGTTCAGATGGGGAGGTTTTTGTGCAGTGTGTGCAGGAGGGTTTCCTGACACAATATGTGGATAGGCCGACAAGAGGTGAGGCCACATTGGATTTGGTACTGGGAAATGAACCGGGCCAAGTGTTGGATTTGGTTGTGGGAGAGCACTTTGGAGATAGTGACCACAATTCGGTGTCTTTTGTTATTGCAATGGAGAAGGATAGGGCCATACGGCAGGGCAAGGTTTACAATTGGGGGAGAGGTAATTATGATGCGATTAGGCAAGAATTAGGGGGCATAAGATGGGAACAGAAACTGTCAGGGAAAGGCACTAATGAAAAGTGGAACTTTTTCAAGGAACAAATACTGGGTGTCCTTGATAGGTATGTCCCTGTCAGGCAGGGAGGAAATGGCCGAGTGAGGGAACCATGGTTCACAAAAGAGGTGGAATGTCTTGTGAAAAGGAAGAGGGAAGCTTATGTCGGGATGAGGAAACAAGGTTCAGATGGTTCGATTGAGGGTTACAAGTTAGCAAGGAATTAGCTGAAAAAGGGGCTTAGGAGAGCTAGGAGGGGACATGAGAAGTCCTTGGTGGGTCGGAAAACCCCAAGGCTTTTTGCTCTTATGTAAGGAATAAAAGAATGACCAGGGTGAGGTTAGGGCCGGTCAAGGACAGTAGTGGGAACTTGTGTATGGAGTCAGTAGAGATAGGCGAGGTGATGAATGAATATTTTTCTTCAGTGTTCACCAAGGAGAGGGGCCATGTTTTTGAGGAAGAGAAGGTGTTACAGGCTAATAGGCTGGAGGAAATAGATGTTCGGACGGAGGATGTCCTGGCGGTTTTGAATAAACTGAAGGTCGATAAGTCCCCTGGGCCTGATGAAATATATCCTAGGATTCTTTGGCAGGCAAGGGATGAGATTGCAGAGCCTTTGGCTTTGATCTTTGCGTCCTCACTGTCCACGGGGATGGTGCCAGAGGACTGGAGAGTGGCGAATGTTGTTCCTCTGTTTAAGAAAGGGAATAGAAATGACCCTGGTAATTATACACCGGTTAGTCTTACTTTGGTGGTTGGTAAATTGATAGAAAAGGTCCTTAGGGATGGGATTTACGACCATTTAGAAAGATGCAGATTAATCCAGGATAGTCAGCACGGATTCGTGAAGGGCAAGTCGAGCCTCACAAATTTGATAGAATTTTCTGAGGAGGTAACTAAGTGTGTTGATGAAGGTAGGGCAGTTGATGTCATATACATGGATTTTAGTAAGGCGTTTGATAAGGTCCCCCATGGTCGGCTTATGATGAAAGTGAGGAGGTGTGGGATAGAGGGAAAGTTGGCCGATTGGATAGGTAACTGACTGTCTGATCGAAGACAGAGGGTGGTGGTGGATGGAAAATTTTCGGATTTGAGGCAGGTTGCTAGCGGAGTGCCGCAGGGATCAGTGCTTGGTCCTCTGCTCTTTGTGATTTTTATTAATGACTTAGAGGAGGGGGCTGAAGGGTGGATCAGTAAATTTGCTGATGACACCAAGATTGGTGGAGTAGTGGATGAGGTGGAGGGCTGTTGTAGGCTGCAAAGAGACATAGATAGGATGCAAAGCTGGGCTGAAAAATGGCAAATGGAGTTTAACCCTGATAAATGTGAGGTGATTCATTTTGGTAGGACTAATTTAAATGTGGATTACAGGGTCAAAGGTCGGGTTCTGAAGACTGTGGAGGAACAGAGAGATCTTGGGGTCCATATCCACAGATCTCTAAAGGTTGCCACTCAAGTGGATAGAGCTGTGAAGAAGGCCTATAGTGTGTTAGCTTTTATTAACAGGGGGTTGGAGTTTAAGAGCCGTGGGGTTATGCTGCAACTGTACAGGACCTTGGTGAGACCACATTTGGAATATTGTGTACAGTTCTGGTCACCTCACTATAAGAAGGATGTGGAAGCGCTGGAAAGAGTGCAGAGGAGATTTACCAGGATGCTGCCTGGTTTGGAGGGTAGGTCTTATGAGGAAAGGTTGAGGGAGCTAGGGCTGTTCTCTCTGGAGCGGGGGAGGCTGAGGGGAGACTTAATAGAGCTTTATAAAATGATGAAGGGGATAGATAGAGTGAACGTTCAAAGACTATTTCCTCGGGTGGATGGAGCTATTACAAGGGGGCATAACTATAGGGTTCGTGGTGGGAGATATAGGAAGGATATCAGAGGTAGGTTCTTTACGCAGAGAGTGGTTGGGGTGTGGAATGGACTGCCTGCAGTGATAGTGGAGTCAGACACTTTTGGAACATTTAAGCGGTTATTGGATAGGCACATGGAGCACACCAGGATGATAGGGAGTGGGATAGCTTGATCTTGGTTTCAGATAAAGCTCGGCACAACATCGTGGGCCGAAGGGCCTGTTCTGTGCTGTACTGTTCTATGTTCAACAACCGGTCCAAGGCTGCGCGTTTGAGACAGACACCTCCTTTTGATCGGCACAAGCAGTCACGTCTCCAACCCTTTCCTTTTTTTTTGAAAACAATTTAATAAATATGCCACAAAAACAAACAGGCTGGTGGGGGGGGGGGGGGGGGGGGGGATTAGACGGAGGAGACTAGTCGGTGTGGGGAGAGGAGGGGGAGGCCAGAGCGGGGAGGTGGAGGCCGGGGTGGGGGGGAGGAGGAGGAGGCCGTGTGGAGGGGGGATGAGGAGGAGGAGGCCGGGGGCGGTGAGGGGGAGGAGGAGGAGGCCGGGGGTGGTGAGGGGGAGGAGGAGGACGCTGGGGGGGGGCGGCGGGGGTGGGGAGTGGGATGAGGAGGAGGCCAGGAGGGGGGAATGAGGAGGAGGCCAGGTGGGGGTTGCGGGGAGGAGGAGGGCGTCAGGGGCGGGGGGAAGGAGGAGGCTGGGGTGGGGGGGCGATGAGGAGGAGGACGGGGGAGGAAAGGGGGAGGAAGAGGCCGGGGGGGGGGACGAGGCCGAGGGGGAGAGGAGGGAGGAGGCCGGGTGGCGGGGGGGCGCGTGGAAGAGGAGGCCGGGGGGGTTGGTGTGGGGGGAGGGGGGGGGAGGAGGAGGAGGAGGAGGCCGGGGGGGGGTGGGAGGAGGAGGAGGCCGGGGGGGGGGGCGGGGGGTGGTTTGAGGAGGAGGCCGGGGGGAGAGGGGGAGGCGGATGAGGAGGAGGCCGGATGGGGCGGAGGAGGCCGGATGGGGTGGATGAGGAGGAGGCCGGGGGCGGCGGGGGTGTGGAGGAGGAGGCCGGGGGGTGGGGGGGGGGGGTGAGGAGGAGGCCGGGGGGGGGGGGGGGGGAGGAGGTGGAAGCCAGGGGTGTGGGAGGAGGAGGAGGAGGCCGGGGGAGGTGGGAGGAGCAGGAGGAGGAAGCCCGGGGGGGGGGGGGCGGGGAGGAGGAGGCCGGGGAGGTGAGGAGGGGGCCGGGGGGCGGGGGGGGAGGGAGAGGAGGAGGAGGCCGGCGGCGGCGGGGGGGGGGGGGGAGGAGGAGGAGGCCGGGGTGGGGGGGGGAGGGGAGGAGGAGGAGGCCGGGGGGGGGGGGGGGAGGTGGAGGCCGGCGGCGGGGGGGCGGGGGGTGGAAGAGGAGGAGGCCGGGGGAGGTGGGAGGAGGAGGAGGAGGCTGGGGGGGTGAAGAGGAGGAGGCCGGCGGGGGGGTGGAGGGGGTGGTGGAGGAGGAGGCCGGCCGGGGGGGTGGGGTGGGAGGAGGAGGAGGAGAAGGAGGAGTCCAGGGGGGGGTGAGGAGGAGGCCGGGGGGGTGAGGAGGAGGCCGGGTGGGGGGGGGGGGGTAGGGTGAGGAGGAGGCCGGGGGGGGGTGAGGAGGAGGCCGGGTGGGGGAGGGGGGGGGAGGAGGCCGGGGGGGGGGAGGGGGATGAGGAGGCCGTGGGGGGGGAGGAGGAGGCCGGGTGGGGGAGGGGGAGAGGAGGCCGGGGGGCGGGGGGGGGAGGGGGAGGAGGAGGCCGTGGGGGGGCAGGAGGAGGACGCCGGGGTGGGGGGAAGGAGGAGGCCAGGGGGGTCAGGGACGGGGGGGGTGAGGGGGGGGGGCGGAGATGAGGAGGAGGCCGGGTGAGGGAGTGGTGGAATGAGGAGGAGGCAAGGACGGGGGGAGAGGACGAGGAGGCCGGGGTGGGGGGGGGCGGTGGGGGGGGTGCAGGAGGAGGCCGGGGGGGGGGGGGGGGATGAGGAAGAGCTTGGGGGGGGGCGGGGAGGTGGGATGAGGAGGAGGACGCCGGGGGGGGGGGGGGGGGTGGGGGGGGTGGATGAGGAGGAGGCCCGGGGGGGTGGTGGGGAGGAGGAGGCCGTGGGGGGGGGGGGAGGAAGAGGCCGGGGGTGGGGGGCAGGAGGAGGAGGACGGGGGGGGGGGGGTTGAGGAGGAGGACGGGAGGGTGGCGGGGGGGGGTGAGGAGGAGGAGGACAGGGAGTGGGGGGGGAGTTGGAGACCGGGGGGTGGGGGGGGGGTGGGATGAATGAGGAGGAGGCCGGGTGGGGGGGGGGGGTTGGAGGAGGGCGGGGATGTGGGGGTGATGGGGGAGGTGGAGGCCGGTGGGGGGGGGAATAAGGAGGAGGCCGGGGGGTGGGGGGGGGGCGGTGGGGGGGATGGAGGAGGAGGCGGGGGGAAGTGGGAGGCCGTGGGGGTGGGGAGAGGCCCGGGGGGTGGGGAGAGGCCCGGGGGGGGGGGGGGGGGGGGTGGCGGTGGGGGGAGGGGGGGGAGGGGTGGGGGGAGGCCGGGGCGGAGGGAGGGGTGGGGGGGAGGTGGTGGTGGCGGTGGGGGGAGGGGTGGGGGGAGGGGTGGGGGGTGGTGGTGGCGGTGGGGGGAGGGGTGGGGGGTGGTGATGGCGGTGGGGGGGGGTGGAGAGACTGAAAAGTGATGTCACCGTTTGGCTGTGATTTGATTGGCTAATAAGGAATCTGCTAAATTTGAATCTGTTAAATTCTTGGTTATAAGTTGCATTCAGATTGAGATAATAAACAGATACATAAAAAAGTTGAAATTAAAAAAAACAAATTCAAAACTTATTATTGTCACAAGTAGGCTTACATTAATACTGCAATGAAGTTACTGTAAATGTTGGTTGCTTGAGGAACTCTGGCTCAGAGTTGATGAGCTGGACACATCAGGGAGGGGCAGCGTTATCTGGACACTGTGTTCCAGGAGGCAGTCACACTCCTTAGCCTCACTAACTTAAATTCGGCCAGTGGTCAGGGACAGGAGGTTGTGGCTACCAGTGAGCCAGGTAGAGGGATCCAGGAGATAGAGTTGCAGGAGCCTCAGCCCTTGTTCTTGTCCAACAGATTCGAGATTCTTGCTCCCTGTGTGGACGGGAACGTGGACTGCAGGGAGGATGAGTCAACTGACCGCGGCACCATGATACAGGGAACTTTTCAAGTGGGGAGAGAGAAAAGAAATGTCGTAATTGGGGATCGTATAGTTCGGGATGTAGACACTATTCTCTGTGACCAGGTCTGAGAGTCCTGAAGGTTGTGCTGCCTACCTGGTGTGCGGGTTCGGGATATCTCATCTGGGATGCAGAGAAACCAGAGTGGGAGGATAAAGATCCAGTTGTCGTGGTCCACATTGGTACCAATGACATAGGTAGAACAGCAACAAAGGTTCTGCTCAGGGAGTATGGACAGTTAGGAGCTAAATTAAAAAGCAGAACCAAAAAGGTAATAAACTCTGGATTACTACCTGAGCCATGAGCTAATTGGCACAGAGTCAATAAGATTAAGCAGGTAAATGCATGGCTTAAAGATTGGTGAGGGAGAATTGGGTTTGAATTCATGCGACATTGACACCAGTACTGAGGAAGAAGGGACCTGTTCCAATGGGATGGTCTTCATCCGAATCATGCTGGGACCAGAGTCCCAGTGAATCGCATAACTAGGGCTATAGATAGGGCTTTAAACTGAATGGGGGTGGTGGGGTTCAGTTGTAAGGGAAATTAGAAAACCCAAATTGTAGGAGGAGGTAAGAGTGCAGGTTAGCGATGTGGCAGATGGTTACTAGATACTATAGGTGAGAGACAGAATGGATGAATGTCTTTATGCACTAAGGAATTATAAAAGTGTAGGGAAATTTATAAGTAGAACAAATTTAAAAGCTTTGTATCTGAATGCACAAATTAATGAGTTAACAGTGCAAATAGGTGCAGAAGGGTATGATTTGGTGGCAATTACTGAGACATAGGAACATGGAGACCAGCCCTGGGAATTGAATATCCAAGGGTGCTCAGCCTTTCGGAAAGATAGACTGAAAGGAAAAGGAGGTGATGTAGCTTTGGTGGTGAAGAAAGGGGTCAGTGCTGCAATGAGAAATGACACAAGCATAAGGGAGATCAAAGATGTGAAATCAGTCTGGGTAGAAAAATGAAATAGCAAAGGGAAGTACTCAGTAGGAGTGATCTCTAGATCCTCAAGCTGTAATTCCACAGTGGGGCACAGTATAAACCAGGAAATACTGGGGGCTTTCAAGAAAGGTAATAATCATGGGTGATTTTAACATGCACATAGATTAGAAGAAACAAATAGGCAGGAGTAGCCAATTCATTCAATGAATGAATTGGCAGAGTTCATTGAATGTATTAGAGATTATTTATTGGAACAGTATGTTGTGGAACCAACCAGGGAGCAGGCCACTCTGGATTTGGTATTGTGTAATGAGGAGGGATTAATTGATTACCTCATCTTTAAGGATTCTCTAGGGAGTAGTGACCATAGTATGATAGAATTCAAAATTCAGTTTGGGGGTGAGAAAGTTGAGTCCCACACTAGCGTTCTGGGATTAAACAAATGAAATTACATAGGCATGAGGACAGATTTGGCGAGTAGAGTGGACAGTGGATAAGAACATAAGAACATAAGAAATAGGAGCAGGAGTAGGCCATCTAGCCCCTCGAGCCTGCCCCGCCATTCAATAAGATCATGGCTGATCTGAAGTGGATCAGTTCCACTTACCCGCCTGATCCCTATAACCCCTAATTCCCTTACCGATCAGGAATCCATCTATCCGTGATTTAAACATATTCAACGAGGTAGCCTCCACCACTTCAGTGGGCAGAGAATTCCAGAGATTCACCACCCTCTGAGAGAAAAAGTTCCTCCTCAACTCTGTCCTAAACTCACCCCCCTTTATTTTGAGGCTGTGCCCTCTAGTTCTAGCTTCCTTTCTAAGTGGAAAGAATCTCTCCACCTCTACCCTATCCAGCCCCTTCATTATCTTATAGGTCTCTATAAGATCCCCCCTCAGCCTTCTAAATTCCAACGAGTACAAACCCAATCTGCTCAGTCTCTCCTCATAATCAACACCCCTCATCTCTGGTATCAACCTGGTGAACCTTCTCTGCACTCCCTCCAAGGCCAATATATCCTTCCGCAAATAAGGGGACCAATACTGCACACAGTATTCCAGCTGCGGCCTCACCAATGCCCTGTACAGATGCAGCAAGACATCTCTGCTTTTATATTCTATCCCCCTTGCGATATAGGCCAACATCCCATTTGCCTTCTTGACCACCTGTTGCACCTGCAGACTGGGTTTTTGCGTCTCATGCACAAGGATTCCCAGGTCCCTTTGCACAGTAGCATGTTGTAATTTTTTTCCATTTAGATAATAATCCAATTTGCTACTATTTCCTCCAAAGTGTATAACCTCGCATTTGTCAACAGATCGCATTTGATGAACAGTGGCAGTTGTTGAAAGAGATACTCAAGTCCTCACAACTAAAATATATCGCAGTGAGGAAGAAAGATGGTAAGGAGGATTTTAAAAAATCCATGGCTAAACAAGGAGGTCAAGGACAATATAAAGACAAAAACTAAGGTATACCAGATTGCAAAGGCCAATGGCAGGCTGGAAGATTGGGAAACTTTCAAACATAAACAAAGGGATACTAAAAAAGTAATAAAAAGCACTAAGGTAAATTACAAAAGAAAATTAGCACAAAATATCAAGAAGGTTAGCAAAAATTTCTATAGGTATATAAAAGGGAAGAGAGTCGCTAAGAGGAATGTTGATCCCTTGGAAGATGAAACCGGAGAATTAACAGTGGGGAAAACTGAAATGGCAGAGATGCTAAATTAATACTTTGCTTCAGTTTTCAGGGTGGATGACACGAGCACCATTCCTATAGGAACGGGCAAGTCAGAGGTAATAGGGTAGAACTTAGAACAATCAACATTGATAGGGAAAAGGTACTCAGCAAACTATTGGGATTGAGGGCAGATAAGTCCCCCAGGCCTGATGGCCTACATCATAGAGTATTAAAGGAAGTGACGGCAGAGATAGTGGATCTGTTGGTTATAATATTCCAAAATTTCCTGGACACAGGAAAGGTTCCAGTGGATTGAAAAAATGCTAATGTAACACCTTTATTCAAAAAGGGAGGGAGGCAAAATGTGGGAAATTACAGACCAGTTAGTTTAACATCTGTTGTTGGGAAAGTGTTAGAATCAATTATCAAGGAAGCAATATCAGGACATTTGGAAAGTCAAAATGCTATCCATCAGAGTCAGCCTGGTTTAATGAAGGGCAAATCATGTTTGACTAATTTGCTAGAGTTTTTGAGGCTGTATGAAGCAAATGGATAATGGAGATCCTGTAGATGTAGTATATCTGGACTTCCGGAAGGCGTTTGATAAAGTGCCCCACAATAGCTTAATTCATAAGGTTAGATCACATGGGACTCGGGGTAATTTATTAGCTTGGATAGGTGACTGACTGATGGACAGAAGACAGAGAGTTGGGATAAATGGATTTTTTTTCTGGATGGCAAGAAGTAACCTGGGATGCCACACAGTTCAGTCCATGGGCCCCAGCTATTTACAATCTATATTAATGACTTGGATACAGGGGTAGAAGGCTCTATAGCCAAATTTGCAGATGACACAAACTAGGTGGATAGTAAGTTGAAAGGAGGAAATAAAAACCTTACAAATTGATATAGATAGGTTAGGAGAGTGGGACAAAATGTGGCAGATGGAGTTTAATGCGGATAAGTGTGAGGTCATGCATTTTGGTCCGAAAAATGGGAAAGCAACTTATTATCTAAATGGGGAGAGACTTCGGAGTGCTCCAGTGCAGAGAGATCTGGGTGATCTCATTCATGGGTCACAGAAAACTAACATGCAGGTACAGCAGATAATAATAAAAGCGGATGGAATGTTGGCATTTATAGCTAAAGGAATAGAGGCAAATAGTTGCAACTAGACAAGGCATTGGTGAGGCCGCACCAGGAGTATTGTGCACAGTTTTGGTCCCCTTATTTAAAGAAAGATGTAGTGGCATTGGAGGCAGTTCAGAGGAGGTTCACTGGATTGATTCCAGAGATATGGGGTTTGTCATATGAAGAGAGATTGCACAGTTCAGGCCTATACTCCCTGGAATTTAGAAGAATGAGGGGAGATCAAATGAGGTATACAAGTTGATAAAAGGTATGGATAAAGTAGATGTGGAGGAGATGCTTCCTCTTGTGGGGCATTCTAGAATGAGAGGTCATAGTCTTAGGATAAGGAGTAGCAAATTGTAAACAGAGTTCAGGAGAAACTACTTCGCCCAAAGGATTGTGAATCTGTGGAATTCACTTCTCCAAGGTGTGGTGGATGCTGAGACAGTGAGTAAATTTAGGGAGGAATTAGACAGATATTTAATTGGTAATGGGTTGAAGGGTTATGAGGAGAAGGCAGCAAAATGGGGATGAGGAGCATATCAGCCATGATCGAATGGCGGACTAGACTCAATGGGCCGAATGGCCTAATTCTGCTTCTGTATCTCATGAACTTATGAAAAATTCCCAAGCTACATTTCATTGGTTGACTGACATAGTCATTTTAGGATTACCTAATTTTTAGTCAGACATGAAAAGAACATTTGAAGCATCTGACGAAATTATTTGATCGACTTCAGTAGGTAGGTTTGGTGGTAAAACTGGCTATGAGTGAGCTTGGAAAAGCCCAAGTCACATTCCTCGGGCATACAATTGGATATGGACAGGTGGCCCCACAGGATGTGAAAACAAAAGTTATTGGGGAGTTCCCAATACCGTCGACAAGAAGGGAAATAATGAGATTTTTGGGCTTGTAGATTTTACCGTAAACTTGTGCCAAATTTTAGCAGTGTGGTTGCTCCGCCGACTGACTTGTTGAAGAAGCGTAACTAATTTCAGTGGACGGCAGAGTGTCAACAGGCATTTGACGGCCTAAAGGCTGTGTTAACCACTGCTCCTGTGTTAGCCACACCAAATTATACAATACCATTCAATGTGGCTATCGATGCGAGTGATGTGGGCGTAGGTGCCGTGCTCTTGCAAGAAGACAATGAAGGAAGAGAGCAGCCTATTGGGTATTTTTCCAAAAAAATTGAATGATTACCAGAAGAAATATTCGATAATTGAAAAAGAAACCATGAATTTGGTACTGGTTTTGCAACATGTTAGCACTAATGTTGCCAGTAATTCATCTGGGACAATTGTATATACTGATCGTGATCCATTGATATTTTTGGAGAAATTTAAGACTATAAATGCCAGACTGTTTCGATGGAGTCTATTATTGCAGCCATTTAATTTGAAAATTATGCATGTGGGAGGAAGAGAATGTGGTAAACTGGAAGGAGTGTTCGTTGGTGGAAGACAAGGACCAAAATGGACGATATTACTGTTATGTTTGCATGTTTTGATTTTCTAAGTGTATGTATATTTATTGCAGAGTACTAGTACTGTGAAACTGAAAGAGTTTGAAAAATGAAACCATCTTGATGGTTTATTTTTTTCTTAAGGGGGGAGGTGTGATGTTAGTGTACCTTTAAGAAAGATTTTTTTTTAAAAACATGATTTCTTAGCTCGCAGCTTCAGTGATGTCATTATTGTTTCTAGGCTGACTACGATGAGTCCTTTCATTGCTACTTCAATTGCTTAAATGGGAGTTGTTTATGTTTGCTCTGGGATTAGGTTTACAATCCTGCATTGTTAGGAGAAAAGATGTGTTTTTGGACATTTTATTTCTTTCCAGTGAATTTCAGGTTTCAGTTTTGAGAGTTCTGAGGCTGCAGTTTAGAACATAGAACAAGGTCGGCACGGTAGCACAGTGGTTAGCACTGCTGCTTCACAGCTCCAGTGACCTGGGTTTGATTCCCAGCTCGGGTCACTGTCTGTGTGGAGTTTGCACAATCTCCTCGTGTCTGTGTGGGTTTCCTCCGGGTGCTCCGGTTTCCTCCCACAGTCCAAAGATGTGCGGGTTAGGTTAATTGGCCATGCTAAAATTGCCCTTAGTGTCCTGGGATGCGTAGGTTAGAGGGATTAGTGGGTAAATATGTAGGGATATGAGGGTAGGGCCTGGGTGGGATTGTGGTCAGTGCAGACTCGATGGGCCAAATGGCCTCTTTCTGTGCTGTAGGGTTTCTAAGATTCAAAGATTCTAAGGACATAGAACAGTACAGCACAGTACAGGCCCTTCGGCCCTCGATGTTGTGCCAAGCTTTGTCCAAAACCAAGATCAAGCTATCCCACTCCCTACCATTCTGGTGTGCGTATCCAATAATCGCTTGAAAGTTCCTGAAGTTTCCGACTCCACTATCACAGCAGGCAGTCCATTCCACACCCCAACGACTCTCTGAGAAAAGAACCTACCTCGGACATTCCTCCTATATCTCCCACCATGAACCTTATACTTATGCCCCCTGGTAACAGCTACATTCACCCGAGGAAATAGTCTCTGAACGTCCACTCTATCTATCCCCCTTATCATCTTATAAACCTCTATTAAGTCGACCGTCATCCTCCTCCACTCCAAAGAGAAAAGCCCTAGCTCCCTCAACCTTTCCTCATAAGACCTACCCTGCAAACCAGGCAGCATCCCGGTAAATCTCCTCTGCGCTCCCTCCAATGCTCCCACATCCTTCTTATTGTGAGGTGACCAGGACTGTACACAATATTCCAAATGTGGTCTCACCAAGGTCCTGTACAGTTGCAGCATAGCCCCACGGCTCATAAACTCAAACCCCCTGCTAATAAACGCTAACACACTATAGGCCTTCTTCACGGCTCTATCCACTTGAGTGGCAACCTTCAGAGATCTGTGGATATGAACCCCAAGATCTCCCTGTTCCTCAGAACCCTGCCGTTGACCCTGTAATCAGCATTCAAATTTGTCCTCCCAAAATGAATCACCTCACACTTATCAGTGTTAAACTTCATCTGCCATTTTTCGGCCCAGCTCTGCATCCTATCAATGTCTCTTTGCAGCCTACAACAGCCCTCCACCTTATCCTCCAATCTTGGTGTCATCAGCAAATTTACTGGCCCACCCTTCAGCCCCCTCCTCTAAGTCATTGATAAAAATCACAAATAGCAGAGGACCCAGCACTGATCCTTGTGGTGCACCGCTGGTAACTGGTCTCCAGTCTGAAAATTTTCCATCTACCACCACCCTCTGTCTTCTATGAGATAGCCAGTTACTTATCCAATCGGCCAAATTTCCCTCTATCCCACACCTCCTTACTTTCTTCATGAGCCTACCATGGGGAACCTTATCAAACACCTTACTGAAATCCATGTATACGACATCTACCTTCATCTACACACTTAGTTACCTCCTTAAAGAATTCAATCAAATTTGTGAGTCAAGACTTACCCTTCATGAATCCGTGCTGACTATCACGGATTAAGCTGCATCTTTCCAAATGGTCATAAATCCTGTCCCTCAGGACCTTTTCCATTAACTTACCGACCACCGAAGTAAGACGAACCGGCCTATAATTACCAGGGTCATTCCTATTTCCTTTCTTGAACAGAGGAACAACATTCGCCACTCTCCAGTCCTCTGGCACGATCCCCGTGGACAGTGAGGACCCAAAGATCAAAGCCAAAGGCTCTGCAATCTCATCCCTTGCCTCCCAAAGAATCCTAGGATATATCTCATCTGGCCCAGGGGACCTATCAACCCTCAGGTTTTTCAAAATTGCTAATACACCTTCCCTCAGAACATCTACCTCCTCCAGCCTATCAGCCTGTATCCCACTCTCATCCTCAAAAACATGGTCCCTCTCCTTGGTGAACACTGAAGAAAAATTCATCGCCTCTCCTCTCTTCTGACTCCATGCACAAGTTCCCACTACTATCCTTGACCGGCCCTAACCTCACCCTGGTCATTCTTTTATTTCTCACATAAGAGTAAAAAGCCTTGGGGTTTGCCTTGATTCGACCCGCCAAGGACTTCTCATGCCCCCTCCTAGCTCTCCTCAGCCCTTTTGTTAGCTCATTCCTTGCTACCTTGTAACCCTCAAGCAACCCAACTGAACCTTGTTTTCTCATCCTTACATATGCTTCATTTTTCCTCTTGACAAGACATTCAACCTCTTTTGTGAACCATGGTTCCCTCACTTGGCCATTTCCTCCCTGCCTGACAGGGACATGTCTATCAAGGACACGCAGTATTTGTTCCTTGAACAAGCTCCACTTTTCATTTGTGCCTTTCCCTGACAGTTTCTGTTCCCATCTTATGCTCCCTAATTCTTGCCTAATCGCATCATAATTACCCCTCCCCCAATTATAAATCTTGCCCTGCCGTAAGGCCCTATCCCTCTCCATTGCAATCATGAAAGACACCGAATTGTGGTCACTATTTCCAAAGTGCTCTCCCACAACCAAATCTAACACTTGGCCCGGTTCATTACCCAATACCAAGTCCAATGTGGCCCCACCTCTTGTCGGCCTATCCACATATTGCGTCAGGAAACCCTCCTGCATACACTGTACAAAAACTGCCCCATCCAAACTATTCGACCTATAAAGGTTCCAATAAATATTTGGAAAGTTAAAGTCACCCATGACAACTACCCTGTGACCTCCACACCTATCCATAATCTGCTTAGCAATTTCTTCCTCCACATCTCTATTACTATTTGGGGGCCTATAGAAAACCCCCAACAATGTGACCGCTCCTGCCCTATTTCTAACTTCAGCCCATATTACCTCAGTAGGCAGATCCCCCTCGAACTGCCTTTCAGCAGCCGTTAAACTATCCTTGATTAACAATGCTACTCCTCCACCTCTTTTACCACCTTCCCTACTCTTACTGAAACATCTATACCCCGGGGCTTCCAACAACCATTCCTGTCCCTGTTCTAACCATGTCTCCGTAATGGCCACAACATCATAGTCTCAAGTACCAATCCACGCTCCAAGTTCACCTACTTTATTCCGGATGCTCCTTGCATTGAAGTAGACACACTTCAACCCACCTTCCTGTCTGCCGGCACACTCCTGCAAACTTGATACCCTCCTCAGTACCTCACTACACTCAACACTGGCTTCTGGACTACAGCTCGTTTTCCCATCCCCCTGACAAATTAGTTTAAACTACGAAGGGCCGTAGAAAATTTCCCTCCCAGGATATTGGTGTCCCTCTGGTTCAGGTGCAAACCGTCCTGTTTGTACAGGTCCCATCTCCCCCAGAATATGCTCCAATTATCCATGTAACTGAAACCCTCCCTCCTACACCATCCCTGCAGACACGTGTTTATCTGCACTCTCTCCCTGTTCCTCAGCTCGCTAGCACATGGCACCGGCAACAAACCAGAGATGACAACATGGTTTGTCTTGGCTCTCAGCTTCCACCCTAGCTCCCTAAATTCCTGTTTTAAATCCCCGTCCCTTCTCTTACCTATGTCGTTGGTACCGATGTGTACCACGCCTTGTGACTGTTCCCCTTCCCCCTTAAAGATCCTGAAAACACGGTCCAAGACATCAGGGACCCTGGCACCCAGGAGGCAACATACCATCTGTGAGTCTCTTTCGCTGCCACAGAATCATAGAAATCATAGAAACCCTACAGTGCAGAAGGAGGCCTTTCGGCTCATCGAGTCTGCACCGACCACAATCCCACCCAGGCCCTACCCGCTAATCCCTTTTTTTTACCCGCTAATCCCTCTAACCTATGCATCCCAGGACTCTAAGGGGCAATTTTTAACCTGGCCAAATCTCCTATCTGTCCCTCTAACTATCGAGTCCCCAATAACTATTGCTCTCCTGCTCTCCCCCTTCCCCTCTGAGCCACAGGGACGGACTCAGTGCTGGAGATCCGGTCACCGTGGCTTACCACTGGTAGGGCGTTCCCCCTCAACAGTATCCAAAGCGGTATACTTGTTGCCAAGGGAAACGACCACAGGGGATCCCTGTACTGACTGTTTCCTCCCAGCCCCTCTCACTGTCACCCATCTATCTTCATTCTTCGGAGTAACTACATCCCTGAAGTTTAGTTTTAGCAGGAGCATCAAGCAAGGAAGAAGCTGAAGTCTCTGTCTCCCTGTTCTTTTTGGAAATTCTGCTGGTTATCTCAAGGCAACATTTTGCCTTACGGAAGAAAAGCGCAATCTTCGAAAAGACTGAATTCCAGTGAAGTGAGATTTTTGCTGTATTAAACCTGTGAAAAGGGTTTTGTCTGTGAAAGGTTTGGTTTGTTGGAACAGCTTTAATATTCAATTAAGCATTAATATATTGTGGTTGTTTTCATTTTGTTTTATTTGTTCCTAATTATTAAAAGTTCTTGCTAATTTTCTTACCAGACATGTTAACTATATTCTTAAATAAACGTTATTTGATAAAAGCTTCCCAGTGGGTTTTTCAATCATACCTGAAGTGAAATATATCATGCTCAGCCTAGCCAAATCCAATGTAAAAAACTTATGGTCCAGGCAGTTTCCATAAAGCACTTTGGAGTTGACTCATAAAACTATTGACTTACATTCCCAAGATAATGTGGCTACAAGTACCAAAAATAAAATTCATGTTTACCTTTCCCACTGTGGGCGAGTCCACTCTGACCTCTTTACCTTCTGTGGGTTCTTCAAATCCCCAGGCCTCTAACCCAGCCTTGGCCTCATAGGTTCCATCGGGTTGGAGCTTTTCTGTGCCGATCCATCGATGTGATAATGCTGGCTGAGCCCCTATCTGGTTCCTCTGAACACACGCCAAACTCCCTCCAACTGCCTCACTTTCTCTGTTTAGCCTCCCGTGTGGCTTTATCCCCTCATTTGTCAGCAACTACAAAACCCTCTGGCTCACGGGGGCTTCAGCATCGCACCCAGACACATCCTTGGTGTAAAACCCACAATTCCATGTCTGAAATGTTCCAGTGATTGAAATTACAGTGAATGGACATCAAAGAAACAGACTAGAAACAGATCCCTGAGGTTCCCAGGAGGCCCCAGCGCTCAGTCAGACCCAACTAAACCCGGGTGTTAGAAAACAAACAGTATTCACCCCGGTGTCTGCTGTCCACGGGGACTTCCCTTTAATCAGAACCGTCAGTGGATCCTGTTCCTGATGCCAGGTTGCTGTGGGACAACTGTCCAGAGTTGGTGAAAATTTGGGAATCTTTATTACAAACATGCCGTGCAATGCTTCAGTGAATTGAAGCATCTGAAAGAGCAGTTACAATAACATACGTTTATACACAGCACAGTTACAGCTGACCAGGCTGTTTTGTCTGCGAGTTAGTGTTAAAGTACAGAATGGACAGAAAACTAAAACAAGTCACAAACAGCTTGCACCCATTGGCCACAGTAACTTCATGTTTAGCTAAACACATCTAGGAAAACAATGTAGGCTAGGGGTTGTGATGGAATATACAACAAGGGATATTTCATGAATATAACTCAGTTTATAGCTCACATTTATCTTACTGACCCTTTATTCCACACTTAAGAATTGATGGGCTGAATTGCATCCTTCTCTGCCCTAACTACTCAATGGTAGGAAAAAAAACTACTCACTATCCAGGATAAAATAAAGGTGCTACATCAGGATCATTTCAGTGGAAATGTGCTCTCCCAGGCTCAAAGAGCATCAGCCCACTGGAAGCAAAGTCACAAGACCGGCCAGTCCAGCAGAAAGAAACCGTCTGACCCTCCCACTTCACCAACTGTCAGAATGAACATGGTTCAATCCTGGACGTGATTAACAGCAGCAACAACAGCAGAATCCAACCCCTATCATCACTTGTGAGCTCACTGGTGTTTCAGCAGGTTGGGTGATTGAGTCAATCCCTTCCCACAGTCAGAGTAGGTGAACAGTCTCTCCTCAGTGTGAATGTGCTGGTGAAACACCAGTTCTCCACAGTTTTTGAAGCCACTCCCACCTTCAGAGCACTTAAAGGGTCTCTACTTGGTATGATTGAACTCATGTGTTAGCAGGCTGGATAACTGAGTGAATCCCTTCCCACACACATAGCAGATGAATGGTATCACCCCAGTGTGAACTCGCTGGTGTGTCTGCAGGGTGGATGATGTTCTAAATCTCTTTGTGCAGTCAGAGCAGCTGAACGGTCTCTCCTCAGTGTGAATGCGCTGGTGGGACATCAGTTCCTGAGAGCTTTTGAAGCCTCTCCCACAAACAGAGCAGGTGAACGGTCTCTCGCCTGTGTGAATGCGCTTGTGCGTCCGCAGGTCAAATGACCGAGCGAATCCCTTTCCACAGTCAGAGCAGGTGAACGGTCTCTCCCCAGTGTGAACTCGTTGGTGTCTCCGCAGTGTGGATGACCTTTTAAATCTCTTTGAGCAGTGAGAGCAGCTGAATGGTCTCTCCTCAGTGTGAACTCGCTCGTGGTCCCTCAGATCTGCAGCACTTTTGAAGCCGCTTCCACAGTCAGAGCATTTAAAGGGTCTTTCATTGCTGTGAGTGCCTTTGTGTTTCATCAGGCCATGTGAATGAGTGAATCTTTTCCCACACACAGAACAGGTGAATGGTCTCTCTCCAGTGTGAACTCGCTGGTGATCCCGGAGGTTGGATGGTCTTCTAAACCTCTTTGAACAGTGAGAGCAGCTGAATGGTCTCTCCTCAGTGTGAGTGCGCTGGTGGGACACCAGTTCCCAAGAGCTTTTAAATCCACTCCCACATTCAGAGCAGCTGAACGGTCTCTCCCCTGTGTGAATGCGCTGGTGGATCATCAGTTCCCGAGAGCTTTTGAAGCAACTCCCACAGTCAGAGCATTTAAAGGGACTCTCTTTGGTGTGAGTGAAGTTGTGTTTCAACAGGGTGGATGACTGAGTGAATCCTTTGCCACACACAGGGCAGGTGAATGGTCTCTCTCCGGTGTGCACTCGCTGGTGTATCCGCAGGTCGGACAACCCAATGAATCCCTTCCCACACACAGAGCAGGTGAGTGGTCTCTCCTTGGTGTGAACACGCTGGTGTCTCTGCAGGTTGGATGACCTTCTAAATCTCTTTGAGCAGTGAGAGCAACTGAATGGTCTCTCCTCAGTGTGAATACGCTGGTGGGACATCAGATCACCAGAGCGTTTGAAGCTGCTCCCACAGTCAGAGCATTTAAAGCGTTTCTCATTGGTGTGAGTGAGATTGAGCAGGCTGGATGACTGAGTGAATCCCTCCCCACACACACTGTTAGTGAACGGCATCTTCCCAGCGTGAACTTGCTGGTGTGTCAGCAGGTCACATGACTGAGTGAATCCCTTCCCACATTCAGAGCAGGTGAATGGCCTCTCCCCAGTGTGACTGCGTCGATGAATTTCCAGTCGAGATGGGAACCTGAATCCCTTCCCACAGTCCCTACATTTCCATGGTTTATCTATGGTGCAGGAGTCCTTCTGTGTCTCCAGGTTTAATAACCGTTGAAGACTTGTCCACACACAGAACACGGGTATAGTCTCTCCCCGCTGTGAATGCTGCGATGTATTTTCAGACTGTGTAACTGGTTAAATCTCTTTCCACACTCAGTGCACTGAAACACTCTCACTTGGGTGTGAGTGTGCTCGATGCTTTTCCAGTCACTCTGATGGTTAAAATCTTCTGAAACAGACAGAACAGAGAAACATTTCTCCTTCTAGATTCAATGATCAATTATATTCAGGTCCCGATGAATTGAGTGACTCTGTCAAATCTTGATGTAACAGTTAGTTTGTGATTTCTGTCTGTAATTCCTCACCTTCAGATATCCTGTAAAAGTCATCACTGTCAGCACAGGATAGAAATTCAGAACAGACAATTCTGTCTTTGATTCAGTTGTTCCCCCATCTCATCTGCAATACTCCCACCCAACCTGATTGACAAATGCATACTCACGGCTTCCTGTGCTGGACACAAGAGAGCTGAAAATCTCCATGCAGGCGGCCAGACAGATATACGTCTACATGACCGGACTAAAACTGTGTGGAAGATACAGACTGGATTCACTTCCTTTCCCTTCAGTTGATGCAAGTCCCCAATTTCCCCCAGAATGAGAAAAGAAATGGATTGATTTCCTCACCGATGTTACGTAGAGGAGGAGGTTTTAGTCTGAAGCTCATTGGCCAACTTCCGCTTTGTGACGTCACAAAGGAGCCCTGCCTGAAGCAGCCAATAGAAGTCACTCTGCTCCACGATGACGTCTCCGGGTTCCAGTGCGCAGGCCCGGCGCGCAAACACGGGACCCCGCCCCCACCCCCACCCCCACCCCCACCAGTTGTTCCCCGTCCCCCTCACCTCCTCCAGCCAAGGTTTCCAGGCAATTGGCTGACGGCTCCGGGCAGAGCGAGGAGCCGCTCGGTGAGCTCCCCCACCCCGGGACTGCGCATGTCCAAGGGAGAAAGGAAGCTGCGCATGTGCGGGAGGACAGCGGACCTTAATGCTGAGGTTCCGACCAGTGGGAAGAGTTGGAGGCCGGAACGACTCTGGTCCTCCAGCCAATCAGAGCACGGACTTTGTGGCCTGGGGGGCATGCCCCCCCTGGATAGAGTCACCCCCGGGGGGTGTGACATCCGCTTGGGGAAAGTTCTGGGTGGTGAAGCCCCGGACATAGTAACACCGGATCCCTGGAGAGGGAGCATGCGGTGTCCACGGGCGAGGTTGACGCTTTCCGCGCCCGCTGGGCACCGCAGGGGTTGGGGTGCATTATTGACCCTAATAATCACATTTTAATTTGATGTTTTTAAGTTTCCTTTGTACTTTGATTTCTGTTCGGGCTGTTCCCCCTCCTTTTTGGGGAGCTGCCCCTTTTACTTTGTCCTGATTTAATCTGAGTTTGTTTACTTGGTTTGGTTTGACCTAAAAAGAGGACATAGTAACACCGGAGGGATTTTATTCTCCGGGAGAAAAATTGGGAAGGCAGCCCGAATCGAGTACCCCGGAGAGCCTTTCCCACCGCCCCGGCTGAAAATCCGGAAGGCAGTCCGGATTGAGTAGGGGTAGTTTTCCTGTCCCCCCGCCTCCGGCCAAACATCCGTCAGGTGGAACCCCCGGACCTGAGTACCTCTGGAGGGTTGCATCCCCCGGCAGGGGAAAAACCCGGGAGGCGGTGCCCTGGAGGGCGGCGGATTTGCTGCAATGTTTATTCTTGTTGTGTTGTACTAATGTTTGTCACTTTGTAGGTTATGATTTGTAAATGGAGGTGTATTTAGAGGACAAAGGCCCTGGACAACTATGACCGTGAGTGAACCCTTCCTAAATAGAAGGCAGTAACTGATAAATGGATGGCGTTAGCCATTGGTAATGTATTTTTCACATTTGTTCTTTGTGTATTTGTAATTGTTTTGTATTAACGTGTTTGTGATAAACGAAAAGAAACCAGCATCAGAAAGGTTGTGTCGTGGTTATCACGTTCGCCTGACACGCGAAAGGTCCCTGGCTCAAAACCGGGCAGAAACGTTGACTTGTTTGTACCACCTTTTTCAATCATATGTGACTAACACACTGTGTTATAGAGCTTTTTGCTGTTGTTCTCGGCTTCCTGCAGGAGGGAGGGAAGGGGGAGGAAGGTGAGCTGTTGCCTGCCTGTTGTCTGGCCTGCTTGCCGTCTGGCCTGCCTGCCGGCCTGTTGTCCATCCGTCTGTTGACTGGAGGGTGCTCTCTCCCTGGAGGGAGAGAGGGCACAGAGTGACTGAAAGGGAGGGGGCGGAGAAGTCAACTCAGACTGTTAGTTTTTCCATCTGCCGGGGGGGGGGGGGGTGAAGACACCACGGACTTGGACTGTTTGCGCCTGAAAGGGCTTGAAGAGCCCTGCTGCTGCCCCCAACACCGGCACCCCCTCCCCTCTTTTCTCCTGACTGGGACACCGGCCCTCCCCCGTGCCTTGTCCCTCGTCCACCCTCCTGCTCCTCCGACCTCCTCTCTCCCTCTCACTCCGGGGAGAGAGCACCTGGACCCCCACCCACCTACCCCGCCCTCCCCTATTTTCCCCTCCTCATATACGCCCTGCCGTACATCTGGGCAGTCTCGGGGTGGGCGGAGCACTCGCTTATTCATTATGGCGACATCGCCGGTGGCAGGGCCTTCTCGGCCCACCTATGCGGGCGTGGTAGCGACCAGAGCCCCCGCCACTCCTAAGGCCCTGCCGCCATTCTCCTTGGTAACGAGACAGCTCGGGGTTAAGTGCTGCGCCCACCCCGACATGTCCATCGAGGCCTGCGTGAAGGCAATGGCTGGGGTTGTCGGCCCCTCAGCCATTGTCGCGGCCTCCAAGATGTACGGCCGGGCCGTATTCTTTTTGAAGGCCGAGCGGACGGTCCACCTCGCCCTGGAGAGGGGGCTCACGGTGGGCGGGACGTTCCTGGCGGTGGACCCTTTGGAGGCCACCGCCCATAAGATCGTGCTCTCGAACGTCCCGCCCTTCCTACCCGTGGAGCTGCTCCTCCTCCACCTCCATCTACTGGGGGAGGTCAGGTCCGGGGTGGTGCCGATCCTGCTCGGCCTTCAGGACCTCTCCCTACGTTATATCTACTCCTTCCGGCGCCAGGTATTTGTCCGCCTGGCCCGGGAGGAGGTCCTGGAGGGAGGTTTTAATATCCCTTTTGAGGGACTCACGTACCGGGTCTTCTGGTCCGCGGACGGTGTGCGGTGCCATGCCTGCAAGGAGGCGGGGCACATTAGAAAGAACTGCCCCGTCTCCAAGGCTGCCGACCAACAACCCAAGGCGGCCGCAGCTGGGACCGCAGCCCCCTCTCCCCCAAACCGAGTACTACCACCTGCCCCCCCGCGAGGAGAGGCCACGCCGGCAGCAACCGCCACCTCAGCTGCCGGCGGGGGGGGAGCGGAGCCTCCACACGTCAGAAGACCCCCGGTATACTGGGACCGAAAAAAAGAAAGGGGGGTACCAGAACTCCGGCCCCCACTGCCCCGGTGGCCGGCTCGGGGACCGCCACTGTTTTCACCTGCGCCCCCCTCTCCACCACCATCAGCAGGGTCTGTGGGCTCTCCGAGGCCTAGTGCTGGGCCCAGCGCCACAGACGCGCAGGATCCCGGTTCCGGGCATGAGGGGGTGGGCGACCCCGAGCTGGCGCGGCTGGCGGAACCAGAACCGAAACCGACACCGCAGGGGGACGTGACGGGGAGGCAGGGGGGACGTGGCAAGGCAAAAAGGGGCAGAGCGTGAGGGGCCTCTCCTGCCCGAGGGCAGGACAACAAAAAGAGGCGCGGCCCCTCGGGTGCCCTGGCATTCAAGATCTGCGTGCCCCTCCCCCCTTGCGAGTCATCTCCTGCCGTGCCCCCACCCATCTTTGCGCTTGTCCCCAGAGGGGGGGCAAGGTGCCATGTAAACGGAAACAGGTGCTGCCTCAGTCCTCCGGCATAGACACCCCGGGGCCGGGTGGCAGCGGGGCCCCCGTGGCTCCCTTCCACCCGGCCAGTTTCAACCCGGAGTTGTTCTTTAGTATGCCGGGGGACTGGGGCAGCACCCCAATGTTCATGTCCCCGTGCGGCGGTGGCGAGGAAATGGTCCACTCATCCTCTCCGTCCCGACCTTGGACACTGGACATCCCCAACCTGGATCCGGAGGTTTCGCCGGACTTGGGAGGTGTCCAGGCGTCTGGGGTGGAGCGGGGGACTGAGTTGCCATCGCACGCGAGCCTGCAAACCGGGGATGGTGAGCCCGGGGGGGACCCCTCCTCCGCCGATCCAGGGGGTGGGATTGGGGGGGGGGGAGTTGGTGCGAGTTGGTGCTAGTTGGCGGCTCCGTGCCGCCCGCCGTACGTCCTGCGGCGGGGGACCCGGAGCCGAGGGGCGACTGCCCTGAGGAGGTTAGCGGCTCGGTGGTGGGCATGGGGGCACTTTCGGAGTCTGCCCAGAGCGAGGCGGGGGACTCCCTCGTGCCCCCCACCGAGTCGTCCCTCATCCCCTCCAGGGAACTCAGGGCCTTTCTCAGAAGTCATTCCGGTCGCCCTGACATCATCCGGCTAGCCCTCGGCCGCTGGCCGGACCTGGCGCTGCTCATCCGGTCCGTGAGGGCATGCTCGCATGCCGCGTCGGGCCTGGCTAGAACAGAGCGGCGTTGGGTACTGCGGTTCCTCCACAGGCTCGAGGTGGGGGGGGGGGGGGGACTGGCGCGTCTTGCGCCAGCACCCCCCCACATGTTTAGATAAGTGGTGACGGTGGCACGAAGCTGCTGACATGAAGGTGACCATAGCCAGCCTCAACATCAACAGCAGCAGTGAGCCACACCGCAGGTTCCAGAACTTCTCGGTCTTCCGTGACGGGAAGTATGCGGTGTGTTTCCTGCAGGAAATCCACACCGTTCCGGAAAACGAAGCCCATTGGCTCCTGGAGTGGCGAGGGGGGGTCTACATGAGCCACCTCACGCTCGCTTCAAGCCGGGTGGCTATCTTGCTGGCCCCGCATTATCAGCCGGAGATCTTGGGGGGTCAAGGAGCCGGTGCCAGGCCGGTTGCTGCACTTGACGGTCCGTGAGGGGGGCGTGGTCATTCACTTGCTGAACGTCTACGCCCCGGGCGGCGGACCGCAGCAAACGACTTTCTACGAGAAAGTGTCCGCTCATCTCGACACCATCGCGGGAGGCGAATGCATTATCCTCGGGGGGGATTTCAACTGCACCCTTGAGGCACGAGACCGCACCGGCCTCTGGCTGCGCACCCCGGCGATGGTGAAGTTGCGGGACCTGCTCGGGACCCACGACTTGGTGGACGTCTGGAGACATCTCCATCCTGGCTCCAGAGCTTTCACTTACGTGAGGCCTGGAGTCGGAGCGTCCAGGCTCGACCGCCTTTACATTTCGAGGGCGAACGTGTCCGGCGTGTCGTGCACGGACCACAGCCTGGTGTGGGCGGACTTTGTGCCGCCTCGCGTCCAGCGAGGGTCCGCGTACTGGCACTTTAAGAACACACTGCTGGAGGACGAGCGCTTCCTGGACTCATTCCGTCGATTCTGGGCCGGCTGGAGAAGGAAGCGGGGAGGCTTCCCCTCCTTGAGGCTCTGGTGGGATGTGGGCAAGACTCACGTCCGTACCTTCTGTCAGGAGTACGCGAGGGGGTCGACAAAGAGGCGGAAATCCAGGCTCGAGGAGTTGGAGAAGGAGGTGCTCGACCTGGAGGCACGTCTCAGTGAGCCCGACGCGGACCCGGCCCTGCGTTCAGAGTACAGGGAGAAGAATGGTGCGCTGCGGGACCTGCACCTTGCCAGTTCTCACGGCGCGTACGTGAGGTCGTGGCTCCAGTTCCGGGTGGACCTGGACCGCGGCTCCCCCTTCTTCTAAGTTGATGGTGACGTCACAGGTGGAGAAGGTGGTGAAGAAGGCATATGGCATGCTTGCCTTTATAGGACGGGGCATAGAGTATAAAAGTTGGGGTCTGATGTTGCAGATGTATCGAACGTTGGTTCGGCCGCATTTGGAATACTGCGTCCAGTTCTGGTCGCCACACTACCAGAAGGACGTGGAGGCTTTGGAGAGAGTGCAGAGGAGGTTTACCAGGATGTTGCCTGGTATGGACGGGCTTAGTTATGAGGAGAGATTGGGTAAACTGGTGTTGTTCTCCCTGGAAAGACGGAGGATGAGGGGAGACTTAATAGAGGTGTATAAAATTATGGAAGGCATAGATAGGGTGAACGGTGGGAAGCTTTTCCCCAGGTCGGTGGTGACGTTCACGAGGGGTCATAGGTTCAAGGTGAAGGGGGGGAGGTTTAACACAGATATCAGAAGGACATATTTTACACAGAGGGTGGTGGGGCCTGGAATGCGCTGCCAGGCAAGGTGGTGGAGGCGGACACACTGGGAACGTTTAAGACTTATCTAGACAGCCATATGAACGGAGTGGGAATGGAGGGATACAAAAGAATGGTCTAGTTTGGACCAGGGAGCGGCGCGGGCTTGGAGGGCCGAAGGGCCTGTTCCTCTGCTGTATTGTTCTTTGTTCTACTCGCTGGAAAGAGGGCGGGCTAACCGTCAGCAGCTCCTTACGCTGCTGGCCGACGACGGTTCCCCCGTCTCGGATCCGGAGGGCATCCGGGCCATTGCTTGGGATTATTACACTTCCCTCTTCACTCCGGATCCATCCAACGAGGATGCCCGCAGACTTCTGTGGGAGGACCTGCCGCAGGTCAGCCTGGAGGGCGTCGGCAGGCTTGAGGCCCCTACCACCATGGCCGAGCTGACCGGCGCCCTCAATGGCCTCAGTCGGGGCAAGGCCCCTGGGCTGGACGGGCTGACAATAGAGTTCTTCAGGGCGTTCTGGGACGTCCTGGGGAACGACTACGCGGGGGTCCTGGGGGAGAGCGTAGCTCCCGGGGAGATGCCCCTTTCGTGGCACAGGGCCATCATTGCCCTGCTGCCCAAGAAGGGGGATCTCCGCCTCCTCAAAAACTGGCGCCCGGTCTCCCTCCTCAGCACGGATTATAAAATCTTTGCCAAGGCTATGGTTTCACGCCTTGGATCCGTGCTGGACCACACGATCATAGAAACCCTACAGTACAGAAAGAGGCCATTCAGCCCATCGAGTCTGCACCGACCACAATCCCACCCAGGCCCTACCCCCATATCCCTACATATTTTACCCACTAATCCCTCTAACCTACGTATCTCAGGACACTAAGGGGCAATTTTAGCATGGCCAATCAACCTCGCCCGCACATCTTTGGACTGTGGGAGGAAACCGGAGCACCCGGAGGAAACCCAAGCAGATACGAGGAGAATGTGCAAACTCTACACAGACAGTGACCCGAGCTGGGAATCGAACCCAGGTCCCTGGAGCTGTGAAGCAGCAGTGCTAACCACTGTGCTACCGTGCCGCCCCACCCTGACCAGTCCTACACAGTCCCGGGCCGTTGTATACACGATAATCTCCACCTCGTCCGGGACCTATTCTATCATTCCCAGAGGGCTGGTCTGTCGGATGCCGCCTTGTCATTAGAAGGCGTTCGACAGGGTGGAGCACGAGTATTTGCTCGGAACTCTGCGGGCATTCGGGTTCGGGACGCATTTTGTCACCCGGATCCGACTACTGTACTCTGCCGCAGAGTGTCTGATTAAGGTTAACGGGTCCCTTCACTTTGGGAGAGGAGTACGGCTGGGCTGCCCCTTGTCCGGCCAACTGTATTCCGTATGCGTGGAGCCATTCCTGCGCCTCTTGCGGACGAGGTTGTCGGGTTTGGCCCTGCATGGACCGGACATAGGGGTGGTCCTGTCAGCTTACGCCGATGACGTGCTCCTTATGTTCACGGACCCAGCTGACCTGCGGAGGATGCGCGAATGCCAGGCGGTGTACTCCGCCGCGTCCTCCGCCAGGATCAACTGGGCCAAGTGCTCCGGACCCCTTGTCGGTCCTTGGGAGACGGACCCCCTTCCGGAGGAGCTCAGGTCTTTTAGCTGGAGCAGGACCAACCTCCTCTACTTGGGGGCCCATCTCTGCCCAGCTGAGGAATCCTGGCCGGCGAACTGGCGGGACTGGAGGCCAAAGTCTCCGCCCGCCTGAATCGCTGGACAGGACTGCTCCGAGTGCTGTCCTACGGGGCGTGGGATCTCGTCATAAACCAGCTCGTCGCCTCCATGCTGTGGTACCGGCTGGTCCCTTTGACCCCTCCCCCTGGCTTTGTTGCCAATATCCAGAGAACCCTCGTGCGGTTCTTCTGGGGCAATCGACTGCACTGGGTCCCTGCTGCGGTTCTGCATCTCCCGCTTGAGGAGGGCGGACAAGGTCTGGTGTGCCTTCGCACTCAGATAGCGACCTTCCGCCTCCAGGCCCTGCAGAGGTACCTTTACGTTGAGCCCCCTCCCCGATGGTGTGCCATGGCGACGTATTTCTTCCGCCAGTGGTACAGCCTCAATTATGACGTGCAGCTCCTGCATATCAATCTGGGGCGTGTTTTGACTGCCCTGCAAGAGTTGCCCGTCTTTTACCAGGACCTCCTCACTATCTGGAACACGGTCGCCTCGCGACGCAGCTCCCCCCCGTCAGGAGTAGCAGCTCTCGTGCGAGAGCCGCTGCTCAGGAATCCACTCCTCCAGTCGTATGACTTCAGGTGGCTGGTGGAGAGGGGGGCTGTGGACGCCGGGGTGACCAGGATCGGGGACGTGCTCGATGGCGGAGGGTGAGCCCTCTCGTGCTGGCTGAGCGCGCGGGGGTGTCCGTCTGGCACGCGGCCAAAGCCATCCGAGAGCTTAGGGCGGTCGTACTCGGCCCTGAAAATACACGCGATCTCGAGGCGGCGCAGGCGTGCGGTGGGATCCCACCCGAGCGTTCCCCTGATCGGACGGAATTCCACATTGGCCCAAAGCCTCAACCCCCCTCCTCGGGTGAGGTGCCCCACAGCATGAGCCGCCTCGCGGAAATGTCCTCCGTGTCTTTATCTACCGCGCGGAGGCGTTTCCTGTGCGGGCTGCTGCTGCACACCTTCCACTACCGCCTCCTCGCCTGTCGCCCGGAAACACCTTGGCGGGCCTTGTTGCCGCCGGGCGGTGGAGGTCCCCGCTGGAGGTCCCTCTACGGAGGGATCTCCCCCAATTACATCGGGGACCTGGGGTGGAGGGTGATGCATGCAGCAGTTCCGCACAACCGTAGGATTCACTGGTTCACGGGCTCCGAAGAGTGCCCCTTCTGTGGCCTTGTGGAGTCCGTGGACCATGTCTATGTTTTGTGTCTTAGGCTGCACTCCCTTTTTGTTTTCCTAAAGAACCTTTTATTGATGTTTTGTTTGCACTTCAGTCCCACGCTCCTGATCTACGGACACCTGGTGCGGAGAGGGGCGGGTTGGCATGGCGACCTCCTCATGGACCTGCTCCTGGGCCTGGCGAATGACGCCATTTACAGGTCCAGGCAGCGGGCGATCGAGGGGGCCGTCCATCCTGACTGTCTGCCCCTCTACCGCGGCTACGTTCGCGGCCGGGTGTCCCTGGAGAGGGAACATGTGGTGTCCACGGGCGCAGTTGATGCCTTCCGTGCCCGTTGGGCACTGCAGGGGTTGGGGTGCATTATGACCCTGATAATCACATTTTAATTTGATGTCTTTAAGTTTCCTTTGTACTTTGATTTTTGTTCGGGCTGTTCCCCCTCCCTTTGGGGAGCTGCCCCTCTTACTTTGTCCTGACTTAATTTGAGTTTGTTTATTTGGTTTGACCTAAAAAGAGGCCAACATCTGTGAGTAAAACACTTTCTTTTCTCCCCCTTTCCATTTCTTTTCTCATTCTGGGGGATAAAAACTGAAATTAATGGGTATCAGGAGGCAAACACTCCACTGGTTGGAGTCAAACCTGGCACATAGGAAGATGGTTGTGGTTGTGGAGGGTCAGTCTTAGCTCCAGGACATCTCTGCAGGAGTCCCTCAGGGTCGTGTCCCAGGCACAACAATCTTCAGCTGCTTCATCAATGACCTTCCGTGCACCATAAGATCAGAAGTGGGGATGTTCGCCGATGATTGCACAATGTTCAGCACCATTCGCGACTCCTGATTTAGTTTGTCTTCTTATTGTCACATGTATTAGTATACAATGAAAAGTATTGTTTCTTGCGCGCTGTACAGACAAAGCATACCGTTCATCAAGAAGGAAAGGAGAGAGTGTGGAATGTACTGTTGCAGTCATAGCTGGGGTGTAGAGAAATATCAGCTTATTGCAAGGTCGATAAAAACAAATTACTGCAAATGCTGGAATCTGAAACCAAAAGAGAAAATGCTGGAAAATCTCAGCAGGTCTGGCAGCATCTGTAAGGAGGAAATAGAGCTGACGTTTCGAGTCCAGCTGTCCCTTTGTCAAAGCAAGGTAAGTCCATTCAAAACTCTGATGGCAGCAGGGAAGAAGCTGTTCTTGAGTCGGTTGGTGTGTGACCTCAGGCTTTTGTATCTTTTTCCTGACAGAAGAAGGTGGAAGAGAGAATGTCCGGGGTACGTGAGGTCCTTAATTATGCTGGCTGCTTTGCCGAGGCAGCGGGAAGTGTAGACAGATTCAATGAATGGGAGGCCGGTTTGCATGGTGGATTAGGCTACATTCACGACCTTGTTCACGACCTTTTTGTAGTCCTCAGATACTGAAGTAGAAAGAGTCGAGAGCTTCAAGTTTTTAGATGTCCAGATCACCAACAACCTAACCTGGTGTCCCCATGCCGACACTATAGCTACGAAAGCCCACCAATGCCTCTACTTTCTCAGAAGACTAAGGAAATTTGGCATGTCAGCTACGACTCTCACCAATTTTTAGAGATGCACCATAGAAAGCAATCTTTCTGGTTGTATCACAGCTTGGTATGGCTCCTGCTCTGCCCAAAACCACAAGGAACTACAAAAGGTCGTGAATGTAGCCTAATCCATCATGCAAACCAACTTCCCATCCATTGACTCTGTCTACACTACCCGCTGCCTCAGCAAAGCAGCCGGCATAATTAAGGACATTCTCTCTTCCACCTCATTCCGTCGAGAAAAAGATACAAAAGTCTGAGGTCACGTACCAGCCGACTCAAGAACAGCTTCTTCCTTGCTGCTGCCAGACTTTTGAATGGACTTACCTTGCATTAAGTTGATCTTTCTCTACACCCTAACTATGACTGTTACACTACATTCTGCTCTCTCTCGTTTCCTTCCCTATGGACGGTATGCTTTGTCTGTATAGCACGAAAGGAACAATACTTTTCACTATATGTTAATACATGTGACAATAATAAATCAAATCAAATCAAATGAAGCAGTCCACGTTCAAATGCAACAAGGTCTGGATAATATCCAGGCTTGGGCTGACAAGTGGCAAGTAACATTTGCACCACACAAATGCCAGGCAATGACCATCACCAATAAGAGGCACTCTGACCGCCGCCCCATGACTGTCAACATCCTTGGGGTTGTCATTGACCAGAAACTCAACTGGACTCACCACATAAACATGATGGCTACAAGAGCAGGTCAGAGGCTGGGAATACTGCGGCGAGTAACTCACCTCCTGACTCCCCAAAGTTCATCCACCATCTACAAGGCACAAGTCAGTCATGTGATGGAATACTCCCCACTTGCCTGGATGGGTGCAGCTCCAACAACATTCAAGAAGCTTGACACCATCCAGGACAAAGCAGTCTGCTTGATTGGCACCACATCGACAAACATCCACTCTCTCCACCACTGACACTCAGTAGCAGCAGTGTGTACTATCTACAAGCTGCATTGCAGCAATTCACCAAAGATCGTTGGACAGCACCTTCCAAGCCCACGACCACTTCCATCTCGAAGGACAAGGGCAGCAGATACATGGGAACACCACAAACTGCAAGTTCCCCTCCAAGCCACTCACTGTCCTGACTTGGAAATGTATCGCCATTACTTCACAGTCGCTGGTCAAAATCCTGGAATTCCCTCCCGAACGGCATTGTGGGTCAACACAGAGAACGTGGACTGCAGCGATTCAAGAAGGCAGCTCACCACCACCTGTTGTTCCTTTAGAGGGATACGGTCCCTGGAAGAGTAGGGGGTTTGAGTTCAGTCGGGCAGCATGGTCGGTGAGGCCTGTTCCTGTGCTGTAATTTTCTTTGTTCTTTGTTCTTTTGTTCTCAAGGGATGGGCAATAATTGCTGGCCAGCCATGTCCCATGTCCCATGAATGAATAAAAAAATTTGGGGACTTGCAGCAACTGAAGGGAAAGGAAGTGAATCCAGGGAAGGGCAGACTCTGGAAAGGTTGGCCCAGGTCTCTCTCTCTTAAAGACTCGAAAGAACATTACAGCGCAGTACAGGCCCTTTGGCCCTCAATGTTGCGCCGACCTGTGAAACCAATCTAAAGCCCATCTGACCGACACTATTCCAATATCATCCATATGTTTATCCAATGACCATTTAAATGCCCTTAATGTTGGCATATAGAGTATAAAAGCTGGAGTCTGATGATGCAGCTGTATAGAACGCTGGTTAGGCCACATTTGGTGTACTGCGTCCAGTTCTGGTCACCGCACTACCAGAAGGACGTGGAGGCATTAAAGAGAGTGCAGAGAAGGTTTACCAGGATGTTGCCTGGTATGGAGGGTCTTAGCTATGAGGAGAGATTGGGTAAACTGGAGTTGTTCTCCCTGGAAAGATGGAGAATGAGGGGAGATCTAATAGAGGTGTACAAGATTATGAAGGGGATAGATAGGGTGAACGGTGGGAAGCTTTTTCCCAGATCAGAAGTGACGTTCACGAGGGGTCACGGGCTCAAGGTGAGAGGGGCGAGGTATAACTCAGATATTAGAGGGATGTTTTTTACACAGAGGGTGGTGGGGGCCTGGAATGCGCTGCCAAGTAGGGTGGTGGAGGCAGGCACACTGACATCGTTTAAGACTTACCTGGATAGTCACATGAGCAGCCTGGGAATAGAGGGATACAAACGATTGGTCTAGTTGGACCTAGGAGCGGCACAGGCTTGGAGGGCCGAAGGGCCTGTTTCCTGTGCTGTACTGTTCTTTGTTCTTTGATCTTTGAAGTTCTTAGAGAGAGTGCAGAGGAGATTTACGAGAATGGCTCCAGGGATGAGGGACTTCAGTGAGTTGGAGAGACTGGAGCAGCTGAAATTTCTCCTGTTGACCCTCTGACTAGGGTATCAACCAACGTGGCGGACAATGAAACGCTGACGCAGAATATTTTGTATAACTCTCAATTTTTATTAAGGTTAAAGAAGAACTTAAAAGCCTCTAGACACTGCTGAGCAAGCAGAAGTTGTCCGAACTAAGGAATTCTTCAATCATTTTGATAAGCTAGAGGACATTATATTCTGTCAAAGTCTGGCTCAAGAATGAGGCTGATTGTTCAACCTGATCAAGATTAGTTCGAAAGAAACCTACACAAAGTATATTGTTGAACCAATGTATCTTGTGTTAACTGTTGCGTGGTTCTCTGGAGGCTAGGTATCGCCAAAAACTAGAGCCAATGCAAAGACTCATGAAAGTCTGTGTCCCAGTTAAAGACGTATCTTTATTAACCAATGACCGATGGAAGAATGAACATTGGGCAATCCAATGCCTTACTGCAAGAGAAAGCCTTGACCATTTAAACACCACTCTGAGGTTACAATACATCAGACAAGTCAATGATACCTTTCTCAAGTTAACATTTCCCGCCTTCAGTTACTTATGAACCAGTCAGTTTCAATACAAACCAATCACAATTAATACCTGATATACATTTTAGCCAATTGCATTTACCCTTTGACTTCATGGGGTTTCATTAGTCCATAAAGTCCAGATGCTTCCTCCCTCTGTTGCTCAGCAACCCGTGATGCTTGGCCACAAAGGTCCAAGTTAAGGTTCCCACCAACTCTTGCCTATATCAATGGCGAGGCCAGACAGATGTACATTCCTGTGTCTGTAAAGGCCGGCCTTATCTGGACAATATGAACAATTCTATTCATAAGGGCCTCTAAGACCACCTGTCTTATCTGGACAGTGTGAACAACCGTATTCATAAGGGATTCTGAGAAGGCCTGCTTTATCTGCACATTATGAACTTCCCTATTCATGAAGGGGCTGAGAAGACCTTACTGCTGGTAACTGTTATTGATAAGAACTTTCACATTCTGTAATTTCATTGTCCTAAAGATTGTGGTTTGTCTCAATATGCCTCCTACCCCATTAAGCTTTGCGGCTACCTGCCTTTGGCTAAAGTGTACAGATTTCTTTAACATACATCTAAAGATCCAAAATACAGGTGTCCAGATCACTAATAACCTGTCCTGGTTCCCCCATGCCGACACTATGGTTAAGAAAGCCCACCAACGCCTCTACTTTCTCAGAAGACTCAGGAAATTTGGCATATCTTCTACGGCTCTCACCAACTTTTACAGATGCGCTATAGAAAACATTCTTTCTGGTTGCATCACAGATTGATATGGTTCCTGGTCTGCCCAAGACCGTAAGTAACTACAAAGGGTCATGAATGAAGCCCAGTGCATCACGCAAACCAGCCTCCAATCCATTGACTCTGTCTACACTTCTCACTGCTTCAGAAAAGCAGCCAGCATAATTAAGGACCCCACACACCCCAGACATACTCTCTTCCACTTCTTCCATCGGGGAAAAGATACAAAAGTCTGAGGTCAGGTACCAACCAACTGAAGAACAGCTTCTTCCCTGCTGCCATCAGATTTTTGAATTTTTGAACCTTACCCTAAGTTGATCTTTCTCTACACCTCTATGACTGTGACACTACATTCTTCCCTCTCTCCTTTCCTTCTCTATGAATGGTATGCTTTGTCTGTATAGCACGCAAGAAACAATACTTTCCACTATATACTAATACATGTGGCAATAATACATTAAATCAAATCAAAAATAAGTTTAAATCAGAAATACTTGTCCGAATCTCATATTTAGTTAAATCTCTTACTGTGTTTATTTGTGTCTCATGTAGTCTGCTACTCCATTAGCTTGTAAACCTAATCTAAGGTCATTTCATTCATTGTTAGTATTTTATTAGTAACTTAAACCCCTGGTTACTTGAAATTTCTTGAACCTACGACAAATGTCCCCAACATTAACCAAATGTATTAATTAAAGATTACTGTAATAATTAGCAACAGTCATTAACAGATGACTGAATAAGTGGTGAGCCTTAATTGAATTAGTTAAAGAATCAATAATGAGTTAGTAGTTATAGTAAAAGACTGAGTTTTATTTGCTGTAAAATATAAAAGTTTAATTGTTGTGTATGTAATGATTGTGCAATGAAGATAAATGGACTGACAAAAGAGACCTTCAAACTCTGATTAGCCTCAACATTTGAAACTGTGTGAATAAGGGATTGTATAGAATCAGATAAAGGGATAGTGTGAAACAATTCTATTGTATTCCTGATAATGACAGATAGTGGGGCAAGTAATGGTCGCCACACTACCAGAAGGACGTGGAGGCTTTGGCGAGAGTACAGAGGAGGTTTACCAGGATGTTGCCTGGTATGGAGGGGCTTGGTTATGAGGAGAGATTGGGTAAACTGGGGTTGTTCTCCCTGGAAAGATGGAGGATGAGGGGAGACTTAATAGAGGTGTATAAAATTATGAAAGGAATAGATAGGGTGAACGGTGGGAAGCTTTTCCCCGGGTCGGTGGTGACGTTCACGAGGGGTCATAGGTTCAAGGTGAAGGGGGGGAGGTTTAACACAGATATCAGAAGGACATATTTTACACAGAGGGTCGTGGGGGCCTGGAATGTGTTGCCAGGCAAGGTGGTGGAGGCGGACACACTGGGAACGTTTAAGACTTATCTAGACAGCTATATGAACGGAGTGGGAATGGAGGGATACAAAAGAGTGGTCTAGTTTGGACCAGGGAGCGGCGCGGGCTAATTGTTCTTTGTTTCTCGTTTCAAGGCTTCATTCTATGATCATCTTGCTGGGGCCAGTACAGAGCGAGACTGCGGATAGTTGGGAACCTGTCTCGGGGGCAGGGAATTCAGATGGTGTTCGTAAAGCAGAAGTGGAAATGAATAGGGTTGGGAAGCATTTTCTGATCAGGGCCAGTGTGATCTCCTGGACTCGTTTCGATCGCCACAGGGGGTCGGAGAGGAATTTCCCAGATTTTTTTTCCCCATATTGGCCCTGGGGTTTTCACTCTGGGTTTTCGCCTCTCCCTGGAGATCACATGGTCTGGAATGGGGGGGGGTGGGGGTGAGTTAATAGTTGTGATGAACAAAGCATCGTAGCTGTGAGGGACAGCTCGGTGGATAGGATATTAGGATGTAGATAGGCTGGAAAATTGGGCGGGGATCCTGGATTCAGGATTCAATCCTGGACCGGGGAGCGGCGCGGGCTTGGAAGGCCGAAGGGCCTGTTCCTGTGCTGTATTGTTCTTTGTTCTTTGTAATTGGGGTTCCAATTAAAGTAATCTAGTGACAAAATTGCTTTGTTTCTTTGCAATAACCATTATCTCTCCCTTTGCCTTTTCTTTCAGGACATTTTGACATTTAATCCCACCTGCTCTCTAACCAATCCCTGGCTTTACCTTTTGTTCTACCTGACCCTCCCCCCTTTCTCACCAGCATAACACCCATCGTATTTCTCCATCTTTTTAGTTCTGGAGTAGAGTTACATTGGACTTGAAATGTTAACGCTGTTTCTCCCTCCACAGATGCTGGCAGATGTGCTGTGATTTTCCAGTTCTTTCTATATTTATTTTAGATCTACCTGTAGTGGTAGGAAAAACACTATTTACTGCACAGGATAAAATAATTGTCCTTCATCAGCTTTTGTGGATCATTTCAGTGGAAATGTGCTCTCGCAGGCTCAAAGAGCATCAGCCCACTGGAAGCAAAGTTGTGAGATGGACCAGTCCAACAGAAAGAAATCCTCCGACCCTCCCACTTCACCAATTGTCAGAATGAACATGGTGCAATCCTGGATGCGATTAACAGCAGCAATAACAACAGAACCCAACCTCTGTCATCACTGGTGAACTCGCTGGTGCCTCCACAGGTTGGATGACTGAATGAATCTCTTCCCACAATCAGAGCAGCTGAAAGGCCTCTTCCCAGTGTGAACTCGCTGGTGTTCCTGTAGGTTGTTTGACCATTTAAATCTCATTGAGCAGTGAGTGCAGCTGAATGGTCTCTCCTCAGTGTGAATGCGCTGATGGGAAATCAGTAATTGAGAGCTTTTGAATCCGCTCCCACAGTCAGAACATTTGAAGGGTCTCTCATTGGTGTGAGTGACTTTGTGTTTTAGTAGGTAGGGTAACTGAGTGAATCCCTTCCCACACAAAGAACAGGTGAAAGGCCTCTCCCCAGTGTGAACTCGCTGGTAACTCAGCAGGCTAGATGACAAACTGAATCCTTTCCCACACAGAGAGCAGCTGAACAGTCTCTCCGCATTGTGAAGGTGCTGGTGTGTCAGCAGGGTGCACAACTGAGTGAATCCCTTCCCACACACAGAGCAAGTGAACGGTCTCTCCCCTGTGTGAACTCGCTGGTGTCTCCGCAGGCTGGATGACTGTGTAAATCCCTCCCCACAGTCAGAGCAGGTGAACGATCTCTCCCCAGTGTGACTGTGTCGATGAGTTTCCAGTGCAGATGGGAAGTTGAATCCCTTCCCACAATCCCCACATTTCCACGGTTTCTCCATGGTGCGGGTGTCCTTGTGACTCTCCAGGTTAAACAATCAGTTAAATCTCACACAGAACACGGGTACAGCCTCTCCCCGCTGTGAATGCTGCGATGTATTTTCAGTCTGTGTAACTGGTTAAAGCTCTTTCCACACTCAGTGCACTGGAACACTCTCACTCGGGTGTGTGTGTTTCCGCACAAAGCACGCGCTCTGATTGGCTGGAGGACCACAGTCCTTCCAGTCCTCCAACTCGTCCCATTGGTCAACACCTCAGCATGAAGATCAGGGAGTGGGCTCTCCCCCACATACGCGCAGCTTCCCCTCTCCCTCCAACATGCACAGTCCAGATCCTGGAGGGAGAGGGAGATCACTGAGCGGCTTCTCGCTCTGGCCAGAGCCATCAACTGGTTGCCTGGAAACCTTGGCTCCAGGCAGTGCAGGGGGAGTGGGAGGAGGGGGTGGGGCTCCCGTGTCCGCACGCCAGGCCTGCGCACTGGAACCCAGAGACGTCATAGCAGAGCAGAGTGATTCCGATTGGCTGATTCAGGTAGGGCTGCATTGTGACGTCAGCGCGGAAGTTAGCCAATGAGCTTCAGGCTAAAACTTCCTCCTCTGAGCAACATCTGGGAGGAAATCAGTGTCTCCTCCTTTCCATTTCTTTTCTCATTCTGGGGGAAATTGGGGACTTGCAGCAACTGAAGGGAAAGGAAGTGAATCCAGGGAGGGGCAGACTCTGGAAAGCCCAGGTCTCTCTCTCTCTTAAAGAGATTTTAATTTTGATTTATTATTGTCACGTATTAGCATATAGTGAAAAGTATTGTTTCTTGCGTGGTATACAGACAAAGCATACTGTTCATAGAGAGGGAAAGGAGAGAGTGCAGAATGTAGTGTTATAGTCATAGCTAGGATGTTGAGAAAGATCAACTTAGTGCGAGTTCACACTGGGGAGACACCATTCACCTGCTCCGTGTGTGGCAAAGGATTCAATCAATTACCAATTCTGTGGAGACACCAGCAAGTTCACACAAGGGTGACGCTGTTCACCTGTTCCATGTGTGGGAAGGGATTCGCTCAGTTACCCAACCTGAAGGGACACCAGTGAGTTCACAAGTGATGACAGGGGTTGGATTCTGCTGTTAATCACACCCAGGACTGAACCATGTTCATTCTGACAGTTAGTGAAATGGGAGGGTCAGAGGGTTTCTTTCTGCTGGACTGGCCGGTCTCTCAAATTTGCTTCCAGTGGGTTGAAGCTCCTTGAGCCTGGGAGAAGCTTTTGATCCACAAAAGCTGATGAAGGGCATTTATTTTATTCTGGATAGTAAATAGTGATTTTCCGACCACGACAGATAGATCAAAAATAAATACAGAAAGAACTGGAAAAACGCAGCATGTCTGGCAGCATCTGTGGAGAGAGCAATAGAGTTTCACGTCAAATGTAAATCTACTTGAATTAAAGAGAGGGAGAAATGTGATGGGTTTGATGCTGGTGAGAAAGGGCAAGGGTCGGGTAGAACAAAAGGGTAAGTCAAGAATTGGTTAGAGGGCGGGTGAGATTAAATGACAAAAATGTCCTGGAACAAAAGGCAAAGGGAGAGGTAATGGTTGTAGTAAAGAAACAAAGCATTGATCCAGAGTAAGTGTTAATGGCAGAATAAAGGACAGCTCTGTCTGGAAGCAAAAAAACATGAAAACAAGATGCAGACTGGCACTCGGCAAAAAAACAAATCAAAATGGAGGAGAGAGTTCAGGGTGTGAAGTTGTTGAACTCAGTGTTGAGTCCAGAAGGCTGTAAAGTGCCTCATCAGACTTTTGCTTTTGCGCCAGACAGGAATAAACAGTTGTTGCAGTTCCCCCATGTGTTCCTTGAATGTTTGCCACTGCCTATCCACTGCCATCCCTTTAAGTCACTCTCCCCAATCTATCAAGGCCAACTCATGCCTCATATCCTCATAATTTCCTTTATTAAGATTCAGCACCCTAGTCTCCGAATCAAATACTTCACTCTCCAGCTTGATAAAAAACTCTACCTCTCATTCCCCAAAAGCAGTAATTCTCCATCCCACACACTCTCCCTCCATTCTCACTCTGTTCTACCTAACATTGGTAGTGGGGAAAATTCTCAAATCCATGATCAAGGACTTTATAGCGGAGCATTTAGAAAGCAGTGGCAGGATCAGACAGAGTCAGCATGGATTTATGAAAGGGAAATCATGCTTGACAAATCTGTTGGAATTCTTTGAAGGTGTAACTAGTAACATTGACAAGGGGGAGCCAGTCGATGTGGTATATTTGGACTTTCAGAAAGCGTTCGACAAAGTCCCACATTAAAGATGAGTATGCAAGATTAAAGCACGTGGGATTGGGGGAAGTGTATTGAGATGGATAGAAAACTTGTTGGCAGAGAGGAAACAAAGAGTAGGAATTAATGGGTCCTTTTCAAATTGACAGACAGTAACTAGGGGGGTGCCACAGGGATCGGTGCTGGAACCCCAGCTATTCACGATATATATTGATGATTTGGATGAAGGATTTTGCAGAAGTCTGCAGATGATACTAAGTTTGGTGGGAGGGTGAACTGTGACGAGGATGCAGAGATCCTTCAGCATGATCTGGACAGGTTGGGTGAGTGGGCAAATCAATGGCTGATGCAGTATAATTTGGATAAATGTGAGGTTATTCACTTTGGAAGCAAAAACAAGAAGGCAGATTGCTATCTGAATGGCTGCAAATTGGGAGAGGGGAGTGTGCAGCGGGACCTGGATGTCCTTTTGCACCAGACGCTGAAGGTGAGCATGCAGGTGCAGCAGGTGGTAAAGAAGGCCTTCATTGCAAAAGGTTTCAAGTATAGGAGCAGAGATGTGTTGTTGCAATTATACAGGGCCTTGGTGAGGTCACATCTAGAATATTGTGTGCAGTTTTGGTCTCCTTTTCTGCGGAAGGATACCCTTGCCCTCGAGGGAGCGCAGCGAAGGTTTACCAGACTGATTCCGGGGATGGCTGGACTGATGTACGAGGAGAGATTGACTAGGTTAGAATTGTTTTCGCTGGAGATCAGACGAATGAGGGGGAATCTCATAGAGACTTATAAAATTCTAACAGGACTAGACAGGGTAGATGCAGGGAGGGAGGATGTCCCCGATGGTGGGGAAGTCCAGATCTAGGGATCACAGTTGGAGCAATCAGGGTAGACCATTTAGGACGGAGATGAGGAGACAATTCTTCACCCAAAGAGTGGTGAGCCTGTATTCAAGAAGTGGCTCAATACAGCACTTGAGGCGTTTGGGGTCGAAGGTCATGGGGAGAAAGCAGGATTGGGCTATTGAGTTGGATGATCTGCCATGATCGTGATAAGTGGCAGAACAGGCTTGAACAGCCAAATGGCCTCCTCGTGCTCCTATCTTCTATGTTTCTATGTTAATATTCACACTCCCAATTCTCAGGCTGATTGACAGATCCATGCTCTCTGCTTCCTATCCTGGACACACAGGCCTGAAAACTTTCGTGCAGCCTGCCAGACAGAGCTATATGTCTATATGACTGGACTAAAAAGGTTTGTAATATACAAACTGGAGAGCAGCTGAACAGTCCCTCCTCAGTGTGAATGTGCTGATGGTACATCATTAACTGAGAGCTTTTGAAATCCCACCCACAGTCAGAGCATTTGAAAGGTCTCTCCTGGCCGTGGGTGACATTGTGCTTCAACAAGAAGGGCAAATGACTGAAACTCTTCTCACACTGAGAGCAGGTAAATGGCCTCTCCTCAGTGTGAACTTGCTGGTGTCTCTGCGGGCTTGATGTCACGCTGAGTTACTTCCCACACACAGCAAGTGAACGGTCTCTCCCCAATGTGAAATCGAAGGTGTCTCTGCAAGTCAATTATCTGGATGAATCCCTTCCCACACACAGAGCAGGTGAACAGTCTCTCCCCAATGTGGCTGCGCAGATTAATTTTCAGCTGAGATGGGAATTGGAATCCTTTCTCACAGTCGCCACATTTCCACCGTTTCTCCATGGCGTGGGTATCCTTGTGTTGCTTCAGGTTAAATAATCAGATAAGTCTCACACAGAACACATGTACAGTGTTTCTCCACTGTGAATTTTTTTCAGGTTATGTAACTGGTTAAAACTCTTTCCACACTCAGTGCACTCACTCGGGTGTGTGTGTGTGTGTGCGTCTTAGTGCTTTTCCAGTTGCTGATATTCAGGTACTGATCAATTAAATGACTATCAGATGTTGATGTGATATTTGGTTTGAGATTTGTGTCTGTAGATCCTCACCTTCTGATATCTTGCAAAAGGAGTTTACAAAAGTCATCAGTGTCAGTACAGAATAGAATCTCAGAACAGACAATTCTAGTTTCTATGGAACATTCTTTCCTCTCTCATTCCCCAAAAGGTGTAAATCTCCATCTCACACACTCTCCCTCCATTCTCACTCTGTTGTATCTAATATTCACCCTCCCAGTTCTCCTGAAGGTGCTGATTGAGACTGATTGAAAGATCCCTGTTCACTGCTTCCTGTCCTGGACACAGAGAGCTGAAAATCTCCATGCAGGCTGCCAGACAGACATATGTCTATATGACTGGACCAAAAATGTAATATCAGGGACATTATTATTGAGTAGAGGTAGAGCAGGGATTTGTTGAAGATTTATATTTAGGCATGGAGAGTGCATGATCTGGAACTCACTACCTATGAGGATGGTGGAACAGAAGATGATCAGTAATTTCAAAATGAAACATGCAGGGGAATAGGAGCATGTAGAGAGAATAGGACTGATTGGATAATTCTACTGAGAATATGGAGTCTATAAGATGTGCAGGTTAGGTTGATTGGCCATGTTAAATTGCTCTTGGTGTCCCAGGGTGTGTGGGTTAAGGGGATTAGTGGGGTAAAAGGTGGGATTACAGGGACTGGGCCGGGGAAGAACGTTCTGCTGGAGAGTCGGTGCAGTCTTGATGGACCGAAAGGCCTCCTTCTGCAGTGTAAGGACTCTATGACTTGAGTTCCCGAATGGACTTCTCCTGTGCGGCAATGACTTTATGACTGGAAAGATATAATGTAGCTACAATAATAAATTACAAAACTAGAAATAATAAGAAATGGAAAAGGGGAGAAAAGAAAGTGTTTTACTCACAGATGTTGGAGACAGGAGGAAGTCTGAGTCTGTCTGAAGTCAGTCACACAAAGCACGCACTCTGATTGGCTGGAGGACTAGAATATTTCCCATTGGTCACCACCTGAGCATGAAAAGGGGAGGTGGTGGCACAGTGGTATTGTCACTGGACCTATAATCTAGGGTAATGCTCTCAGGACCCTAGTTCAATTCCCAGCATGGAAGATTGTGCAATTTGAATCCAATAAAAATCTGGAGTTAAAGGTCTAATAGTGGCGATGAAACCATTTTATTAAAAACCCACCTGAGCATGAAGGTCAGTGGGTGGGCTCACCTATGTACATGCACAGCTTCCCCTCTCCCTTAGACATGCACTGTCCCGGGCAGGGTGAGGGGGAGATCACCGAGTGGCTTCTCGCTCTGGCCAGAGCTGGAAACCTTGGCTCGAGGAAGACCAGGTGGACAGAGAGAAAGAGTGGGAGCGGGGCTCCCGTGTCCACACGCCGGGATGCGCAATGGAACCTGGGGACGTCACCGCGGAGCAGAGTGATTGGCTGATTCAGGCAGGGCACCATTGTGACATCACAATGCGGATGTTAGCCAATGAGCTTCAGACTGAAACTTCCTCCTCTGGAGCAGCACCTGTGGAGTTTGTTCCTGTGTTTGCTCACGAGAGACGCCCGGTTTTGTTTGTTTTTCCTTTTGGTTCGTTCTTGGCTTCCTGCGGGGAGGAAGGAGGGAGGGAAGGGGCACGGAAGGAGGGAGGTGAGCTGCTGCCTGCCTGCCTGCCCTGCCCGGCCTGCCTGTTGTCTGGCCTGCCTGCCTGTTGTCTGGCCTGCCTGTCTGCCTGCCGTCTGGCCTGCGTGCCTGCCTGCCGTCTGGCCTGCCTGCCTGCTGTCTGGCCTGCCTGCCTGCCGTCTGGCCTGCCTGCCTGCCGTCTGGCTTGCGTGCCTGCCTGCCATCTGGCCTGCCTGACTGCCTGCCGTCCGGCCTGCCTGCCTGCCGTCCGGCCTCTGGAGGGTGTGCTCTCCCCGGAGGGAGAGAGGAAGAGATTCAGACTGCTAGTTCCATCCGCAGTGGGGTGGGGGGGGGGGGGGGGAGGGGTGAAGACATCGTGGACGGAACTGTGTGCGCCCGAACGGGCTGGAGGAGTAAAGTCCCCCACCCACTGCTGCTGCCCCCAGGACCGGCACCCCCTCCCCTCTTTCCCCCTGACTGGGGCAGCCCCCCCCCGCCCCCCCTCCCCTCCGTGCCTTGTCCCTCGTCTTCCTCCTGCCCCTCCGACCTCCTCTCTCCCTCTCTCGCTCCGGGGAGAGAGCACCTATACCTCCATCCACCTACCCCACCCTCCCTTATTTTTCCCTCCTCATATACGCCCTGCTGTACATCTGGGCAGTCTCGGGGTGGGCGTAGCACTCCCTAGATACGATGGCGACATCACCAGCGTCGCCGGTGGCAGGGCCTTCCCGGCCCACCTATGTGGGCGTGGCGGCTTCCAGAGCCCCCGCTGCTCCCAAGGCCCTGCCGCCATTCTCCTTGATAACGAGGCAGCTTGGGGTAAAGTGCTACGCCCACCCCGACATGTCCATCGAGGCCTGCGTGAAGGCAATGGCTGGGGTTGTCGGCCCCTCAGCCATTGTCGCGGCCTCCAAGATGTACGGCCGGGCCGTATTCTTTTTGAAGACCGAGCGGGTGGTCCACCTCGCCCTGGAGAGGGGGCTCACGGTGGGCGGGACGTTCCTGGCGGTGGACCCATTGGAGGCCACCGCCCATAAGATCATCATTTCAAACGTCCCGCCCTTCCTACCCGGTGAGCTCCTCCTCCCCCACCTCCACCTACTGGGGGAGGTTCGGTCCGGGGTGCAGCCGATCCCGCTCGGCCTTAGGGACCCCTGCCTATGCCATATATACTCCTTCCGGCGCCAGGTTTTTGTCCGCCTGGCCCGGGAGGAGGTACTGGAGGGAGGTTTCAGTATCCCCCATGAGGGGACCACGTATCGGGTCTTTTGGTCCACGGACGGTGTGCGGTGCCATGCCTGTAAGGAGGCGGGGCACGTGAGGAAAAACTGCGCTGTCTCCAAGGCCGCCAACCACCAACCCAGGACAGCCGCAGCTGGCACCGCAGCCCCCTCTCCCCCCAAACGAGCACCATCTGCCCCCCCCGCGAGGGGAGGTCATGCCGGCAGCAACTGTCACCTCAGCTGCCGGCGGGGGGGAGAGCGGAGCCTCCGCGCGGCCAAAAGGCCCGGCACGATACCGGCGCAAAAAAAAAGAAGGGGGGTACCGGATCCCTGGCCTCCAAAATAAATACCCCAACCACCCCGGCAGCCGGCTCGGGGACTACCTCAGTCTCCACCTGCGCCCCCCCCCCCACACCACCATCTGCCGGGCCCGTGGGCTCTCCAGGGCCTAGTGCTGGGCCCGGAGTCGCGGATGCCCGGGATCACGGGCCCGAGCATGGGGGGGTTAGCGACCCCAAGTCGGCACAACTGGCAACGCCACCACCTCGGGGGGACGTGACGGGGGGACAGGGAGGGTGCGGCAAGGTGAAGAGGGGCGGAGGGCGAGGGGCCTCGCCTGCCCGAGGGCAGGTCAACAAAAAGAGGCGGGGCCCCTCGGGTACCGTAGAGTTTGAGGTTTGCGTGCCCCTCCCCCCTTGTGAATCATCTCCTGCCGTGCCCCCACCTGTCTTTGTGCCTTGTCCCCAGAAAAAAGGGGGCAAGGCACCGTACGGAACAAAACACGTGCTGCCTCAGTCCCCCGGCGAGGACTCCCCGAGACTGGGTGGCAGCGGGGCCCCCCGCGGCTCCGTTCCACCCAGCCGATTACAACCCGGACTTCTTTTTCAGTATGTCGGGGGACTGGGGCGACACCCCAATGTTCGTGTCCCCGTGCGGCGGCGGCGAGGAAACAGTTCACTCGTCCTCCCCGTCCCGACCTTGGATGCGGGGCATCCCCAACCTCAGTCCGAAGGTTACACCGGACCTGGGGGGTGTCCAAGCGTCTGGGGCGGAGGGGGCGACTGGAGTGCCGTCGCACAGGGGCCCGCAAACCGGAGAAGGTGAGCCCAGGGGGAACCCCTCCTCCTCCAATCCTGGGGGTGGGATCGGGGGGGAGTTGGGGCTAGTTGGCGGCTCCGTGCTGCCCGCCGTACGTCCTGCGGCGGGGGACTCGGAGTCAAGGGGCGACTGCCCTGAGGAGGTTAGCGGCTCGGTGGAGGGCACGGGAGCAGTTTCGGAGTCTGCCCAGAGCGAGGTGGGGGACTCCCTCGTGCCCCCCACCGAGTCGTCCCTCATCCCCTCCAGGGAACTCAGGGTCTTTATCCGTAGTCATTCTCGTCGCTTGGACATCATCCGGCTAGCCCTCGACCGCTGGCCGGACCTGGCGCGGCTCGTCCGGTCCGTGAGGGCATGCTCGCATGCCTCCGCGGGCCTGGAGAAAATAGAGCGGCGCTGGGGACTGCGGTTCCTCCTCGGGCTCGAAAAGGTGGGGAGCGGACTGGTGATTATTGCGCCAGCGCCCCCCCACACACCTAGATAAGTGGTGACGGTGGCACAAAGCTGTTGACATGAAGGTGACTATAGCCAGCCTCAACATCAACGGCAGCAGTGAGCCACACCGCAGGTTCCAGAACTTCTCGGTCCTCCGTGACGGGAAGTATGCGGTGTGTTTCCTGCAGGAAACCCACACCGTTCCGGGAAACGAAGCCCATTGGCTCCTGGAATGGCGAGGGGGGGTCTACATGAGCCACCTCACGCTCGCTTCTAGCGGGGTGGCTATCTTGTTGGCCCCGCATTATCAGCCGGAGATCTTGGGGGTCAAGGAGCCGGTGCCAGGCCGGTTGCTGCACTTGACGGTCCGTGAGGGGGGCGTGGTCATTCACTTGCTGAACGTCTACGCCCCAACTGCTGGACCACAGCAAACAACTTTCTACGAGAAAGTGTCCACTCATCTCGACACCATCGCGGGGGGCGAATGCATTATCCTCGGGGGGGATTTCAACTGTACCCTCGAGGCACGAGACCGCACCGGCCCCTGGCTGCGCACCCCGGCGATGGTGAAGTTGCAGGACCTGCTCGGGACCCGTGACTTGGTGGACGTCTGGAGACATCTCCATCCTGGCTCCAGCGCTTTCACTTACGTGAGGCCTGGAACCGGAGCGTCCAGGCTCGACCGCCTTTACATTTCGAGGGCGAACGTGTCCGGCGTGTCTTCGGCCTCCACGCGGCTGGTGTCGTGTACGGACCACAGCCTGGTGTGGGCGGACTTTGCGCCGTCTCGCGTCCGGCGGGAGTCCGCGTACTGGCACTTTAACAACACGCTGCTGGAGGACGAGCGCTTCCTGGACTCGTTCCGTCGATTCTGGGCCGGCTGGAGAAGGAAGCGGGGAGGCTTCCCCTCCTTGAGGCTCTGGTGGGATGTGGGCAAGACTCACATCCGTACCTTCTGTCAGGGGTACGCGAGGGGGTCGACAAAGAGGCGGAAATCCAGGCTCGAGGAGTTGGAGAAGGAGGTGCTCGACCTGGAGGCACGTCTCAGTCAGCCTGACGCAGACACGGCCCTGCGTTCAGAGTACAAGGTAAGAAGGGCGCGCTGCGGGACCTGCACCTTGCCAGGTCTCGTGGCGCGTACGTGAGGTCGCGGCTCCAGTTCCAGGTGGACCTGGACCACGGCTACCCTTCTTCTACTCGCTGGAAAGAGGGCGGGCTAACCGTCAGCAGCTCCTTACGCTGCTGGCCGACGACGGTTCCCCCGTCTCGGATCCGGAGGGCATCCGGGCCATTGCCCGGGAATATTACACCTCGATCTTCTCTCCGGATCTGTCCAGCAAGGATGCCCGCAGAGTTCTGTGGGAGGACCTGCCGCAGGTCAGCCCGGAGGGCGTCGGCAGGCTTGAGGCCCCCACCACCATGGCCGAGCTGACCGACGCCCCCAATGGCCTCAGTCGGGTCAAGGCCCCGGGGCTGGACGGGCTGACAGTAGAGTTCTTCAGGGTGTTCTGGGATGTCCTGGGGAACGACTATGCGGGGGTCCTGGGGGAGAGCGTCGCTACCGGGGAGATGCCCCTTTCGTGGCACAGGGCCATCATTGCCCTGCTGCCCAAGAAGGGGGATCTCCACCTCCTAAAGAACTGGCGCCCGGTCTCCCTCCTCAGCACGGATCATAAAATCTTTGCCAAGGCTATGGCTTCACGCCTTGGATCCGTGCTGGACCACATGATCCACCCTGACCAGTCCTACACGGTCCCGTTGCATACACGATAACCTCCACCTGGTCTGGGACCTAATCCATCATTCCCAGAGGGCTGGTCTGTCGGGCGCCTTCTTGTCATTAGATCAGGAGAAGGCGTTCGACAGGGTGGAGCACGAGTATTTACTCGGAACTCTGTGGGCATTTGGGTTCGGGACGCATTTTGTCGCCCGGATCCGATTACTGTACTCTGACGCAGAGTGTCTAATTAAGGTTAACGGGTCCCTGACGGCGCCCCTTCGCTTTGGGAGAGGAGTACGGCAGGGCTGCCCCTTGTCCGGCCAACTGTATTCCGTATGTGTGGAGCCATTCCTGCGCCTCTTGCGGAGGAGGTTGTCGGGTTTGGCCCTGCGTGGACCGGACGTAGGGGTGGTCTTGTCAGCTTACGCCGATGACGTGCTCCTCATGTTCACGGACCCGGCTGACCTGCGGAGGATGCGAGAATGCCAGGCGGTGTACTCTGCCGCGTCCTCCGCCAGGATCAACTGGGCCAAGTGCTCCGGACTCCTTGTCGGTCCTTAGGAGACGGACCCCGTTCCGGAGGAGCTCAGGCCATTTACCTGCAGCAGGACCAACCTCCTCTACTTGGGGGCCCATCTCTGCCCCGCCGAGGAATCCTGGCCGGCGAACTGGCGGGAGCTGGAGGCCAAAGTCTCCGCCCTCCTGAGTCGCTGGACAGGACTGCTCCGAGTGCTGTCCTACGGGGCGCGAGTTCGCGTCATAAACCAGCTGGTCACCTCCATGCTGTGATACCGGCTGGTCCCTTTGACCCCTCCCCCTGGCTTTGTCGCCAATATCCAGAGAACCCTCGTGCGGTTCTTTTGGGACAATCGACTGCACTGGTTCCCTGCTGCGGTTCTGCATCTCCCGCTTGCGGAGGGCGGACGAGGTCTGGTGTGCCTCCGCACTGAGATACCGACCTTCTGCCTCCAGGCCCTGCAGAGGTACCTTTACGTTGAGCCCCCTCCATGATGGTGTGCCATGGCGACGTATTTCTTCCGCCAGTGGCACGGCCTCAATTATGACGTGCAGCTCCTGCATATCAATCTGGGGCGTGTTTCGACTGCCCTGCAGGAGTTGCCCGTCTTTTACCAGGACCTCCTCACTGTCTGGAACACGGTTGCCTCGCGACGCAGCTCTCCCCCGTCAGGAGTAGCGGCTCTCGTGCGAGAGCCGCTGCTCAGGAATCCACTCCTCCAGCCGTATGACTTCAGGTGGCTGGCAGAGAGGGGGGCTGTGGACGCCGGGGTGACCAGGATCAGGGACGTGCTGGATGGCGGAGGGGCGGGCTGGATGAGCCCCCACGTGCTGGCTGAGCGCGCGGGGGTGTCCGTCCGGCACGCGGCCAAAGTCATCCTCGACTTGAGGACGGTCGTGCTCGGCCCCGAAACTGCACGCAAACTCGAGACGGCGCAGGCGTGCGGTGGGATCCCGCCCGAGCGTTCCCCTGTTCGGACGGAATTCCACATTGGCCCAAAGCCTCAACCCCCCTCCTCGGGTGAGGTGCCCCACAGCATGAGCCGCCTCGTGGAAATGTCCTCCGTGCCTTTTTCTACCGCGCGGAGGCATTTCCTGTGCGGGCTGCTGCTGCACACCTTCCACTACCGCCTCCTCGCCTGTCGCCCGGATACACCTTGGCGGGTCTTGTTGCCATCGGGCGGCGGAGGTCCCCGCTGGAGGTCCCTCTACGGAGGGATCTCCCCCAATTACATCAGGGACCTGGGGTGGAGGGTGATGCATGCAGCAGTTCCGCACAACCGTAGGATTCACTGGTTCACGGGCTCCGAAGAGTGCTCCTTCTGTGGCCTTGTGGAGTCCGTGGACCATGTCTATGTTTTGTGTCTTAGGCTGCACTCCCTTTTTGTTTTCCTAAAGAACCTTTTATTGATGTTTTGTTTGCACTTCAGTCCCACGCTCCTGATCTACGGACACCTGGTGCAGAGAGGGGCGGGTCGGCATGGCGACCTCCTCATGAACCTGCTCCTGGGCCTGGCGAAACGCGCCATTTACCGGTCCAGGCAGCGGGCGATCGAGGGGGCCATCCATCCTGACTGTCTGCCCCTCTACCGCGGCTACAGTCGCGGCCGGGTGTCCCTGGAGAGGGAGCATGCGGTGTCCACGGGCACGGTTGACACCTTCCGCGCCCATTGGACACCACAGGGGTTGGGCTGCGTTATCGACCCTGACAATCACATTTTAATTTGATGTTTTTAAGTTTCCTTTGTACTTTGATTTTTGTTCGGGTTGTTCCCCCTCCTTTTGGGGAGCTGCCCTTTTTACTTTGTCCTGACTTAATCTGAGTTTGTTTATTTGGTTTGACCTAAAAAGAGGGCAACACCTGTGAGGAAATCAATGTTTCCCCCTTTCCATTTCTTTTCTCATTCTGGGGGAAATTGGGGACTTGCAGCAACTGAAGGTAAAGGAACTGAATCCAGGGAGGGTGCAGACTCTTGAAAGGTTGGCCCAGGTCTCTCTCTCTCTTAAACGAATTGACATCCTTTCCTCCCTCAGCTTGACACATTTATTTGTCTCTTTCCTAATGTTCACAATTAAAGGGCTGGTTTCCCCAGACTGACATTTAAGGCGACCGTAAATTAGTGTAGGACAGAGATATGTCTAGTGTTGTTATATGGTACAGATTATATTATTTCTCGTTCTGTAATGAAGTACATTTATCATTAATTCTCGATTTTGTGATATAGTACTGTAGCTATATTATATAATTCTAATATAGAGAATTGGGAGGGTGAATATTAAATACAGCAGAGTGAGAATGGAGGGAGAGTGTGTGGAAAGGAGATTTACAGCTCTTGGGGAATGAGAAAGGAAACTAGAATTGTCTGTTTTGAATTTCTATAATTTGTTGACACTGATTACTTTTGCAAATTCCTTTTGCAGGACATCAGAAGATGAGGATTTAGAGACAGAAATTTGAAACCAAACTTCACATCAGGATTGACAGAGTCACTCAATTCAAAGAATGTTCCATAAAATCTAGAATTGTCTGTTCTGAACTTAAATCATGTACTAGACAGATTGATGACGTTTGTTAACGCCTTATCCAGGACATCAGAAGGTTGAGGATTGACAGACAGAAATCTCTCAGAAAAGTCTGACAGTTACTGAATTTATCAGGACATCAATATCATCAGCCTTTGAATCGAGAAGGAGAAAGGTTTCTCTGTTCTGTCTGCTTCCGAAGGTTTTAAGTATTAAGTGTGACTGGAGAAGTGACATACCCACACCCGAATGAGAGTATTCCAGTGAACTGAGTGTGGAAAGAGCTTTAACCAGTTACACAGCCTGAAAATACATCGCAGCATTCACAACAGGGAGAGACTGTACCCGTGTTCTGTGTGAGATTTAATTGATCGTCGGACCTGGAGAGTCACAAGGACACCCACACCATGGAGAAACCGTGGAAATGTGGGGATTGTGGGAAGAGATTCAGGAACCCGTCTGAGCTCATCGCGCAGTCACACTGGGGAAAGACCGTTCACCTGCTCCTGAGTATGGGAAGGGATTTACTCACGTAACCAATATGCGCATACACCAGAGTGTTCATACTGGGGAAAGGCTGTTCACCTGCTCTGAGTGTGGGAAGGGATTCACTCAGTTATCCACCCTGCAGAACCACAATGTCACTCACACCAATGAGAGACCCTTTAAATGCTCTGACGTGGTAATGTCTTCAAAAGGTCTCAGGAACTGATGTTCGACCAGTGCATCCACACCGGGGAGAAACCATTCAGCTGCTCCCACTGCACAATGAGATTTAGAAAGGTACATACTGCGTGAGCACCAGCGAGTTCACACTGGGGAGATGCCCTTCATCTGCTCTCACTGCACAAAGAGATAGAACATCATCTCACCTGCAAACACACCAGCGAGTTCACACCAGGAGAGAGCGTTCACCTGCGCTGAGTGTGGGAAGGAATTCAGAGATTCATCGACCCTGGTGAACCACCAGTGAGTTTACACCGAGAGAGACTCGAACAGGCGCCGCCGGTGTGTCGTGACTTGGGGATTTTCACAGTAACTTCATTGTAGTGTTAATGTAATCCTACAATAATGAATAAACTAAAATTAAACAAAATTGAAGAATCACATGACAAAACTGAAAGTTTTATGATGTTTATGCCAACAAACTGGAAGAAACAATGACATAGAACATAGAACATAGAAAGCCACAGCACAAACAGGCCCTTCGGCCCACAAGTTGCGCCGATCACATCCCCACCTCTAGGCCTATCTATAGCCCTCAATCCCATTAAATCCCATGTACTCATCCAGAAGTCTCTTAAAAGACCCCAACGAGTTTGCCTCCACCACCACCGACGTCAGCCGATTCCACTCACCCACCACCCTCTGAGTGAAAAACTTACCCCTGACATCTCCTCTGTACCTACCCCCCAGCACCTTAAACCTGTGTCCTCTCGTAGCAACCATTTCAGCCCTTGGAAATAGCCTCTGGGAGTCTACCCTATCCAGACCTCTCAACATCTTGTAAACCTCTATCAGGTCACCTCTCATCCTTCGTCTCTCCAGGGAGAAGAGACCAAGCTCCCTCAACCTATCCTCATAAGGCATGCCCCCCAATCCAGGCAACATCCTTGTAAATCTCCTCTGCACCCTTTCAATGGCTTCAACATCTTTCCTGTAATGAGGTGACCAGAACTGCGCGCAGTACTCCAAGTGGGGTCTAACCAGGGTCCTATAAAGCTGCAGCATTATCTCCCGACTCCTAAACTCAATCCCTCGATTAATGAAGGCCAGTACGCCGTACGCCTTCTTGACCGCATCCTCCACTTGCGAGGCCGATTTAAGAGTCCTATGGACCCGGACCCCAAGGTCCTTCTGATCCTCTACACTGCTAAGAATGGTACCCTTCATATTATACTGCTGCTTCATCCCATTGGATCTGCCAAAATGGATCACCACACACTTATCCGGGTTGAAGTCCATCTGCCACTTCTCCGCCCAGTCTTGCATTCTATCTATGTCTCGCTGCAACTTCTGACATCCCTCCACACTAAACACTTCTTTGTAGGGAACATTGCCCTTAAACTGTAAAAAGAAAGGAAGGATAGACTATGAAGCTAGGCTAGCAATTAATATAAAAAATGATAGTAAAAGTTTTTATAAATATATAAAAAGGAATAGAGTGGCTAGAGTGAATGTTGGACCCTTGGAGGACGAGGGGGGGAGTTAATAGTGGGAAATGAGGATATGGCTGAGTCTTTAAATAAGTTTTTTGTGTCAGTCTTCACGGTGGAGGACACAAATAGTTTGCCAAATATTAACGATAGAGGGTTGGCAGCAGGAGAAATACTTAATACGATTAATGTTACCAGAGAGGCAGTGCTGGGTAGACTAATGGGACTGAAGGTGGACAAGTCCCCGGGTCCGGATGGAATGCATCCCAGGGTATTGAAAGAAATGTCAGAGGTAATAGTGGATGCGTTAGTGATTATTTATCAAAACTCGTTGCATTCTGGGGTAGTGCCGGTTGATTGGAAAACGGCTAATGTTACGCCGCTGTTTAAAAAAGGAAGGAGACAAAAGGCGGGTAACTATAGGCCGGTCAGCTTAACGTCTGTAGTAGGGAAAATGCTGGAATCCATTATTAAAGAGGAGATAGCAGGGCATCTGGATAGAAATGGTTCGATCAATCAGACGCAGCATGGATTCATGAGGGGAAAGTCGTGCTTGACGAACATGTTGGATTTTGATGAAGATGTGACTAGGGCGGTTGATGGAGGAGAACCGGTGGATGCGGTGTTTTTGGATTTCCAAAAGACGTTTGATAAGGTGCCCATAAAAGGCTGCTGAAGAAGATTAGGGCACACGGAGTTGGGGCTACCTCGCTGAATATGTTTAAAGCGCGGATGGATGGATTCCTGATCGGTAAGGGAATTAAGGGTTATGGGGATCAGGCGGGTAAGTGGTACTGATCCACGTCAGATCAGCCATGATCTTATTGAATGGCGGGGCAGGCTCGAGGGGCTAGATGGCCTACTCCTGCTCCTATTTCTTATGTTCTTATGTTCTTAAAATTGAACTCTGCCCTTTTACTCTTAACACAATCAAATATTCCACTCAACGGTTACATTTTACTCTGCCTTGGAATGTTGACACTCAATTCTCCAAGAATGAGTCCAGAGTGATTCTTCACTCCTCAAGAGTTTATTTCCATTGTTTTCCTTTTCCAGTCTGACAACCTTTAATCCCAGAACTGTCTTTCACTGTGATGGTTCCCCTGGACGTTTTCCCACGAACACAAGCAAGGTGAATCTTCCAGGCTTGTTTCACAATTCTCAGGAATTTGTTACCAACATTCAACAAAGGAGCAGAAGTCGGCCATTTGGCCCTTTGAGTCTGCTCCACCATTTATTTAGATCATGACTGATCTGATTGTGTTGAGCTCCACATTTTCAGTCTACACCCAATACTTTTGATTCCCCTACCCAACACGAATTGGTATGAAGGCAAAATTCTGCTGGAAAGTTGCTGGAATCTGAAACAAAAACAGAAAATGCTGGACAATCTCAACAAGTCTGACAGCATCTGTAGAGAGAAAATAGAGACAACATTTTGAGTCACGATGACCCTCTGTCAGAGCTGAAGACAAAGAAGTAGGGGAGATCTTAAATGAATACTTTGCGTCGGTATTCACAAAGGAGAGGGATGTGTTGACTGGGAGTGTCTCGGAGGGGAGTGTTGAACCGTTGGAGAAAATCTCCATTACAAGGGAGGAAGTGTTAGGTTTGTTAGAGAATATAAAGACTGACAAATTCCCAGGGCCTGATGGAATCTATCCAAGGCTGCTCAGGGAGACGAGAGATGAAATCGCTGGGCCTCTGACGCAAATCTTTGTCTCGTCACTGGACACAGGTGAGGTCCCAGAGGATTGGAGGATAGCTAATGTGGTCCCATTATTTAAGAAGGGTAGGAAGGATAACCCGGGAAATTATAGGCCGGTGAGCTTGACGTCCGTGGTCGGGAAGTTGTTGGAGAAGATTCTTAGAGATAGGATGTATGCGCATTTAGAAAGGAATAAACTCATTAACGATAGTCAGCATGGTTTTGTGAGAGGGAGGTCATGCCTCACTAACCTGGTGGAGTTTTTTGAAGAAGTGACTAGAATGGTTGATGAGGGAAGGGCCGTGGATGTCGTCTATATGGACTTTAGTAAAGCGTTTGACAAAATCCCTCATGGTAGGCTGGTGCAAAAGGTTGGATCTCATGGGATAAAGGGGGAGGTGGCTCGATGAGTGGAGAACTGGCTTGGGCACAGAAGACAGAGGGTGGTAGTGGAAGGGTCTTTTTCCGGCTGGAGGACTGTGACTAGTGGTGTTCCACAGGGCTCTGTATTGGGACCTCTGCTGTTTGTGATTTATATAAGCGATCTGGAAGAAGGTGTAACTGGGGTGATCAGTAAGTTTGCGGACGACACAAAATTGGCAGGACTTGCAGATAGTGAGGAGTATTGTCAGAGGCTCCAGAAGGATATAGATAGGCTGGAAATTTGGGCAAAGAAATGGCAGATGGAGTTCAATCCTGATGAATGCGAAGTGATGCATTTTGGTAGAACTAATGTAGGGAGGAGCTATACGATAAATGGCAGAACCATAAAGGGTGTAGATACGCAGAGGGACCTGGGTGTGCAAGTCCACAGATCCTTGAAGGTGACGTCACAGGTGGAGAAGGTGGTGAAGAAGGCATATAGCATGCTTGTCTTTATAGGACGGGGCATAGAGTATAAAAGTTGGGGTCTGATGTTGCAGATGTATAGAACGTTGGTTCGGCCGCATTTGGAATACTGCGTCCATTTCTGGTCGCCACACTACCAGAAGGACGTGGAGGCTTTGGAGAGAGTGCAGAGGAGGTTTACCAGGATGTTGCCTGGTATGGAGGGGCTTAGTTATGAGGAGAGATTGGGTAAACTGGGGTTGTTCTCCCTGGAAAGACGGAGGATGAGGGGAGACTTAATAGAGGTGTATAAAATTATGAAAGGCATAGATAGGGTGAACGGTGGGAAGCTTTTCCCCAGGTCGGTGGTGACGTTCACGAGGGGTCATAGGTTCAAGGTGAAGGGGGGGAGGTTTAACACAGATATCAGAAGGACGTATTTTACACAGAGGGTGGTGGGGGCCTGGAATGCGCTGCCAGGCAAGGTGGTGGAGGCGGACATACTGGGAACGTTATCTAGATAGCCACATGAACGGAGTGGGAATGGAGGGATACACAAGAATGGTCTAGTTTGGACCAGGGAGCGGCACGGGCTTGGAGGGCCGAAGGGCCTGTTCCTGTGCTGTATTGTTCTTTGTTCTTTGAAAATTGGACAAAGTTTATACTGTGCGGTCAAGAATTGGGGAGCAATCTATTAAACTTCCTCTGAATCGCTTCCAATGCATTTGTATCATTTCTTAACTAGGAGACAAAGCTGCACCCAGTATTCAAGATGCAGCCTCAGCAACACCCTGTATATAACTGAAACATAACATCTTTACTTCAATGTTCAGTTTCTCTCATAATGAAGGATAACATTCCATTTGTAAGAACTTTGATTTATTTGAACTAAGGTTTATGGGGTTCACTTGTTTGCAATAACCTCCCTAATTGTAAATCACACCAGGTTCCAGTGACTTAACCAGGGGACAAGAAAGAACACTTTAAATGGTGAATTCAGAAAAATAATTAACCATTAAAAATGTAACAAGTAAGAAAGATAAAAAGCAAAGTGTTGATTAAGCAAGAGGAGAAAGCTTAACTTTAACAATTGAACAGACTTCTCTCCATCCCTCTCAGAGGAGGACATGAAGTGATGGCTCTGAAAAGTGGATAACTTGTAAAACCAACAGCTCTCAATACCTCTATGTGAACATCTCTCTCTCCACCTCTCTCTCCCAAATTGCCTTCTCGAGACCCCTGTTTTATACTTTCAAAATGTTGAAAGCCCACTTTAAGTAATTGTTGGAAAGTAGCCAATTGGTCTGTAACTTGTCAATAATGACAATAATTGCGCACATTGCCTTAATTTTAAGGCAATTCTTTCTCTTAAACGATAGCTCTCAGCTTGGTGTAGCCTGAGTGTTGATCAATAATTAGTGAACATCAGCCATTCAATGTTGAGACATCTTGAACAGGAGCCAATTCATTCCCTCCAGTCAAGATTAACAAGTCCTCTTATCTCTGTTTATTCTGTCAGCCTGAGAAGAGAACATCTTATAATTCCCACAGTATTTTAAACATTCTTAATGTGTTTATAGTTCTAAACGTTATAAAACTTTGTGTTCAAATTTACATTTCCAGCCTTACTAACATATGTATTAATGAATCATTTATTCTTTAATTGTCTCACAATTAAGGCTGTCTATTTAACTAATCTGGCTGCTTTCTAATTGTGGGAACTTCAGTCCACAAATATGGAGGTTGAATGCGTTGTTAAAAGCAGGATGTTCTTTATATAAATTTAATAAAGTTTTTTTAAAAAGTGGTAAACAAAAGAAAACAGGAGCACTAGAACCAGCCTGGACTTGCAGACTGAAACTCTGCCCAAAGCTCGCACATGCTCAGAAGGGAGAAAGGCTTAGAAGAACATTCTGTAACACTTCCCCTCCCCTTCAATTTCAATCCCCCATCAGGACAGAAATACAACAAAAGTAGTGTCTTTGACGATACGGAAGTCTGTCAGGAGCTTTGCGGTTGCATTGTGACCTGTACAATACCACTGGTAAATCTTGTAATAGTGGATCTGGAATGGTCAGTGAAGAGGTAGTTTGAGAATCTGTACATGAACGTTCCTCTTCCGGTCCCACAGCAGAGTCAACTGGTAAACCTGGAAACACAGGAACCACTTCCTGGTGAACGTCCACAGCAGCATGACCCTCTGCCATGTTCTCCGTAACGGTTGCTGACTCTGAAACTTCTCCTGACTTGGGGTCATACCGCAAGCGAATATGGTCTTGGTGTCTGCGAACAACTCGTCCATTTTGCAGTCTAATGTTCCAAGATACTGGACAACTTTGGTTTAAAATTATTCCCGGTAACTAGCTTTGGTTACTACCAAAGTTTCTGATGTAAACCTGATCACCCGGTTTGAACTACCTCTCTTTGGCGTGGTAGTCATGTCCCTCCTTCTGCTTCTCTTGTCTCCTGCACACTTTTGCTCTGAGATCTGGATGAAGCAGATCCAGATGAGACTTCAGCCTTCTATCTAAAAATTCCACAGGAGAGAGTCTGGTTGTGGCGTGATGCGTTACTGGAACAAAAATCTTGAGAGCTTTGTTCTTAAAGTATCATCTGCCATTCTCCTCAATCCCTCCTTCAGAGTTTGAACAGCTCTTTCTGCTGGACCTTTGTAGCCAGATGAAACGGCTCAGTACGCACATGGCATGTACCATTCTTTTACATGAATTCCTGAAACACCTCTCTTGTAAACAGAGTGTCGTTATCTGAAACAAGTGAACCTTGTAATCCACGGCTTGTGAAAATTTGACAGAGCTTCTCTATTGTAGAGAAGAGGGACATCGTAGCTGTGAGGGACAGCTTGGTGGATAGGATATTAGGATGTAGATAGGCTGGAAAATTGGGCGAGGATCCTGGATTCAGGATTCAATCCTGGACCGGGGAGCGGCGCGGGCTTGGAGGGCCGAAGGGCCTGTTCCTGTGCTGTATTGTTCTTTGTTCTTTGTTCTTTATTGTCACAGGAGCTGGAATATTACTCATGATCTGCGCTTCCAGCCATTTTGAATGAGCATCTACAACAACCAAACACATGTGATTCATGAAAGGTCCCCCAAAGTCCATATGTAGTCTGGACCATGGCTAATCAGGCCACTCCCAAGGATGAAGTGGTCATGTACCCAGTGTGTTGGGGAGAATGAACTCAGAAGAATCATTCAACACTCAAGCCTGATTCAATTGACAGACAGTTTATTGAGTTACGCCAGCGGGGAGAAGCCACAGGGGCTGACCATGTGCAACTCCACCCAACAAAGAAAATCATCAATTCTTATACAGTTACTCAGCCCATCCCGGCTGAACACAATCCAATCAGGATAGTTATAGATTACATACATTATATATAGGTCCAATGAAATTAGTACCTGGACATGATGGGGCTTTGTGATCATCTCATGAACAGATAGATGCCCCCATCATGATGTTTTCCAGACCCCCTTATCTACCATACTTGGGCTTTCTTTGTACACAGACTCCCTTAGTTTGAAAAGGGGTGGATTAAAAGTTCTCAAATGGATGTCAGCACCCTTCCTTGTTTTAATCTGACAAGCACACAGTCTGGGAATCATTTCTATTTAATAATCTCTCCTTTAAAACTCTTTGCTTCAGTATCCAAATCCAGAATTTTCCTTTTCGTTGTGTCAATTATGTCAGGAATAAATCTTTGGACCTGACAGGGAATTTAACTCAAGATCAATCCAACACAGGTGTAAGTAGTGGAACTTTGCCTCAGGGGATTTCTCTCTTTGCTCCCACAAAGTTTCTAAGTATTGAACTGCAACTCGTCAAGACAAAGATTCACAAAAGTCAGTATACCAGTTAAAGACATTTGTTTGGCTAATAATTATTGAGAGAAAGAGGATAGGGCATTCCGTACCCAGCTTTCTGAAGTTACAATGCATTTCTGAGACGTTGATACATTTTCGGAATTGTTTTCCCTCCTATGTTGTCACTCGAAATAAATTTCCAATCACAATACCGTACATCATTTACCTTAACTAATCGCACCCGACCTCCTGACGTGATGGGAAATTCATTGGTCCTTAAGAATAGAAAGTCCCTACCCATTGTTACTCCCATTACTAAGTAACCGCATCTCCGTAAATCCGCAAAAGTAATGGGTTACTTTCTCACCATTCTCCTAGTAACTCTTGCTACCAAAGTTATGAGGTTTAAAAGGTAACTTTCTCTCTGTTTTCTGAGCTTATCACTACAGATGAATACTTTTCTCAATACTTTTTAAATACATCTATTCATTTGTAATGTAGCGAAGTTGGGTAGAGTAATTGTAGATTGGTGTTTGTAAAATTGTAAACTGCGAGGAAGAAAGCATTGCATGGTCACTTTAAAAGGTGGTGCTTTTTCTTTGCTTAGAGTTAAAAAATGCAAGTACATAGGGAGCCCAAAATGAAACATTTGAATCAAAAGGCCAAGCAGCAGTGTTACCAAGACAACAGGCTTTTCAATTTTTTGAATTTAGCCAATAAATTTGAATCAGACAGTTCGATACCAAGAACCTATTAAATTGAAATCTGATGGTTTTAACAACCTAGGACCAATCCTATTATGGGAAATAGGGATATGTCATCACAGGTATAAAAGGGGGTCAGAGGGACAAAAGGCGAGAGCAACTGCCATCTGCCACAGCTCACAGCTCTTAGCTCAAAGCACCATTTAGATAGCAAAGGTACCAAAGAAGAAAGAGGTTCCAGACAGAAGAATCAACAGAGAAGGCCCGGAATATTCCGAAGACACAAAACTGTTTGCAATTTAGAGAGTAACTAAATTCTAATTTTTTATTAATGTGTGGGCATTGTATTTATTGGAACAACATACCATTAGAATCTTGTTTTATTCGGTTTGTTAATAGTTTTAATTTATTCATTGTTAGTTAGATAAATAAATTGTTATGCGTTGATTATAGAGTGAGTGTCAGGGATTTATTTTGTACTTAACCACTAAGAGTTGCTGAAGAGCCGGTCACACCACTTCACACACACTTTTTACAGATTATAAGGCAAGGTACTCCTCTTTGGGTGTTTTGGTGTGAGTTCTCAGAGGGGGGATCAACCTCTGCTTCATAACAGTATGGGCTGGGAACATGCACTTTCCGTGACCTGACTGATATGAGAAATGCTTGCTATGACTTTTTGTTCTATTAGAATATAGCCTGCTCACTTAGCTTTTTCCCATCATGTTTTGGGGTGGTTGCAGTTTGGCCAAAATATTACAATACTTAAATATACATGTTTTAAATCCAAAATACATCTTACATTTAAATTTAAAATCTAATTAGTAGTTGCATTTATCTTAATGTAAGTGGTATATTCCAGTACAACTGGTATGTTTTAATACACAGAGTATATTTTAATGTGGCAGGGTGAGGACAGTTCCAGTCCCCCGGGTCAGCATGTGTGCAGGAAGTGTCTCCAGCTACAGCTCCTGGAAGCTCGAGTTTCAGATCTGGAGCAGCGGCTGGAGACACAGTGGAGCATCCGCGAGTCAGAGAGTATCGTGGATAGCACGTATAGAGAGGCGGTCACACCACAGGCTCAGACTCCACAGGCAGGAAGGGAGTGGGTGACCACTAGACAGAGCAAGAGAGATAGGCAGGTAGTGCAGGAATCTCCTGTAGCCATCCCCCTGCAAAACAGATATACCGTCTTGGATACTGTTGAGGGAAATGACCTCTCAGGGGAAAGCAGCAGCAGCCAAACTCGTTGCAGAGGGGAGGGGTAAAAAGTGTGACAGTGCAATAGTTATAGGGGATTCAATTGTAAGGGGAATAGACAGGTGTTTATGTGGCTGCAAGCGAGACTCCAGGATGGTATGTTGCCTCCCTGATGCTTGGGTCAAAGATGTCTCGGAGTGGGTACAGGACATTCTGGAGGGGGAGGGTGAACAGCCAGTGGTTGTGGTACACATCGGTACAAACTACATAGGTTAAAAAAAGGGGAGATCCTAAAAGCAGAATACAGGAAAAAACTTAAGAAATCAGACCTCAAAGATAGTGATCTCAGGATTACTGCCGGTGCCACGTGCTAGACAAAGCAGAAATGACAGGATATATCAGATGAATATGTGGCTGAAATGATGGTGTCAGGGGAGGGTTTCAGATTCCTGGGGCGTTGGGACCATTCTGGGGGAGGTAGGACCTGTACAAATTGGACGGGTTACATCTGGGCAGGACTGGAACTGATGTCCGAGGGGGACTGTTTGCTAGAGTGGTTGGGGAGGGTTTAAACTAATATGCCAGGGGGATGGGAACCGATGTAAGGAGTCAGAGAAGGACGGATTAGGCCAAAAACAAAAGGTAGAAAAGGGAACAAGAAAAATGACAGGCAGAGAAACCAAGGACAAAATTCAAACAGAGCTATAGAGAAAAATATTTGGAGCAAGACAAACAATGTTAAAAAGACAAGCTGAAAGCCTCTGTGCCTTAATGTGTGAAGCATTTGCAACAAAGTGGAGGAACTAATCGCGCAGATGGATGTAAATGGGTATGATATAATTGGGATTACAGAGACATGGCTGCAGGATGACCAGGGGTGGGAATTGAATGTCCCAGGGTATTCAATATTTAAGAAGGACAGCCATAAAGGGAAAGGTGGTGGAGTGGCACTGCTGGTTAAAGAGGAAATTAACACAATAGTGAGAAAGGATATTAGCTCTGACAATGTGGAGTCTGTATGGGTAGAGTTGAGAAATACCAAGGGGCAAAAAGCATTAGTGGGTGTCATATATAGACCCCAAACTGCAGTGGTGATGTTGGGAATGGCATTAAACACGAAATTAGAGATGCATGTGATGAGGGAATATCGGTGATCATGGGTGATTTTAATCTGCACATAGATTGGGCAAATCAAATTAGCCACAATGCCGTAGAGGAGGAATTCCTGGAGTGTAAACGGGATGGTTTCTTCACCAATATGTGGAGGAACCAGTGAGAGAGCAGGCCATCTTAGACTGGGTACCATGTAATGAGAAGGGAATCATGCCAATCTAGCTGTACGAGACCCCTTGGGGATGAGCGACCATAACATGATAGAATTTTTTATCAAGATGGAGAGTGAAGTAGTTGATTCGAGTGCTGAATCTTAATTTTTAAAAAATTATGAAGATTATGAGGCTTGAGTTAGACTTGATAGATTGGGGAGTTATTTAATGGGATGACTGTGAATAGGCAATGGCAAACATTCAAAGAATGCATGAGGGAAACTGCAGCAACTGTTTATTCCTATCTGGCACAAAAGCAAAATGGGTAATCCATGGTTTACAAAGGAAATTAGAGATAGTATCTGATCCAAGGAAGAAGCATACAGATTGGCCAAGAAAAATAATAGGTCTCAGGATTAGGAGCAGTTTAGAATTCAGAAAAGAAGGACCAAGGGATTGATTAAGAAGGTGAAAATACAGTACGAAAGTAAACTTGCAGGGAACATAAAGACTAACATTAAGAATTTCTATAGATACCTGAAGAGAAAGAGGTTGGTGAAGACAAATGTAGGTCCTCTACAGAAATAAACGGGGGAAATGTATAATAGGGGACAAAGAAATGGCCGAGAAACTGAATACATACTTTGGTGCTGTCTTCACAAAAGAGGACACAAATCAGATATCAGAAATGTTGGAGAATGCAAGATTTAATGAGATGGAAGACTGAGAGAGATCAATATTAGTAGAGAAATGGTACTGGGAAAATTGATAGGATTGATGGCAGATAAATCTCCAGAGTTCTTTAACTCTGCGGCACGGTAGCACGGTAGCACAGTGGTTAGCACTGCTGCTTCACAGCTCCAGGGTCCTGGGTTCGATTCCCGGCTCGGGTCACTGTCTGTGTGGAGTTTGCACATTCTCCTCGTGTCTGCGTGGGTTTCCTCCGGGTGCTCCGGTTTCCTCCCACAGTCCAAAGATGTGCGGGTTAGGTTGATTGGCCAGGTTAAAAATTGCCCCTTAGAGTCCTGGGATGTGTAGATTAGCGGGTAAATATGTGGGGGTAGGGCCTGGGTGGGATTGTGGTCGGTGCAGACTCGATGGGCCGAATGGCCTCCTTCTGCACTGTAGGGTTTCTATGATTCTATGATTCTAAGTGGCTCTAGAAATAGTGGATGCATTGCTAGTAATCTTCCAGAATTCTACGGACTCTGGAACAATCCCTGCAGATTGAGGATAGCTAATGTCACTCCAATATTCAGAAAGGAGGTAGAAAGAAAAGAGGGAATTATAGGCCATTAAGCCTAACATCGGCAGTGGGGAAATTTCTCAAAATTATTATCAAGGACTTTATGGCGGAGTATGTAGAAAGCAGTGACAGGATTAGACAGAAGCAGCATGGATTGAGAAAGGGGAAATCACGCTTGACAAAACTTTGAAGATGGTACTAGTAGAGGTATGTTTGAGTGTTTGACAAAGTCCCCCATAAAAGATTATCGTGCAAGATTAAAGTGCATGGGATTGGGAGAAGTGTATTGAGATGGACAGAAAACTGGTTGGCAGAGAGGAAACAAAGAGTAAGAATTAATGCATCCTTTTCAAATTGGCAGGAAGTAAGTAGTGGGGTGCAACAGGGGTCGGTGCTGGGACCCAGCTATTCACAATATGTATTAATGATCTGGATGAGGGAAATGTAACATCTCAAAGTTTGCAGATGATACCAAGTTGGGTGGGAGGGTGAACTGTGATGAGGATGCAGTGATCCTTCAGCATGATCTGGACAAGTTGGGTGAGTGGGCAAAACAATGGCAGATGCAGTATAATTTGGATAAATGTAAGGTTATTCACTTTGGAAGAAAAAACAAGAAGGCAGACTACTACCTGAATGGCTGTAAATTGGGAAAGGGGAGTGTGCAGCGGGACCTGGGTGTCATTGTTCACCAGTCACTGAAGGTAAGCATGCAGGTGTAGGAGGCAGTAAAGAAGGCAAATGTTTTGTTGGCCTTCATTGTGAGAGGTTTCGAGTACAGGAGCAGGGATGTGTTGTTACAATTATGATGTGGATGTTGTCTACATAGTACGCTTCGGGAAAGGATGTCCCAAGGCATGGTACATTGGGGAGACCATGCGGACGCTGTGACGGTGGATGGGCGAACACCGCTCGACAATCACCAGGCAAGAGTGTTCTCTTCCTGTTGGGAAACACTTCAACGGTCATGGGCATTCGGCCTCTGATCTTCGGGTAAGTGTTCTCCAAGGCGGCCTTCACGACACACGACAGCGCAGAGTCGCTGAGCAGAGACTGATAGCCAAGTTCCGCACACATGAGGACAGCCTCAACCGGGATCTTGGGTTCATGTCACACTATCTGTAACCCCCACAACTTGCCTGGTCTTGCAAAATTTCACTAACTGTCCTGTCTGGAGACAATACACATCTCTTTAACCTGTGCTTAACGCTCTCTCCACTCACATTGTCTGTACCTTTAAGACTTGATTACCTGTAAAGACTCGCATTCCAATCATTATTTTGTAAATTGAGTTTGTGTCTTTATATGCTCTGTTTGTGAACAGAACTCCCACTCACCTGACGAGGGGCGAGTGCTCCGAAAGCTAGTGGCTTTTGCTACCAAATAAACCTGTTGGACTTTAACCTGGTGTTGTGAGACTTCTTACTGTTGTTACAATTATACAGGGCCTTGGTGAGGCCACGCCTGGAGTGTTGTGTGCAGTTTTGGTCTCCTTTTCTGAGGAAGGATGTTCTTGCTCTCAATGGAGTGCAGCGAAGGTTTACCAGGCTGATTCCGGGGATGGCGGGACTGATGTATGAAGTGAGATTGACTAGGTTAGGATTGTTTTCGCTAGAGTTCAGACTAATGAATAGCGACTTATAAAATTCTAACAGGGCTAGACAGGGTAGGTGCAGGAAGGATGTTCCTGATGGTGGGGGTCAGTGCCGGATTTAGGTATAAGCTAAACAAGCTACAGCTTAGGACCTCACAATCCGCAGGGGCCTCACAAAATTTCAGATTTTTTTTGAGGTGTTTTAAAATTACATCATCTATGAGAGCGATCAAGCCAGCCGAATGATAAATATGTAATCAGTAAATGCATTCATCTGAAAACAATTCGTATTTTTCACTTCAAGTACCTTGCTATTAAATAATTAAAAGGCATAATTATGTTTTCAATTTTTTTGTGGTGACCCAAGGTCCTGTTTTGGTACGCACCTTTGTGAGACCTTTTGGTGTAACTTTTTAACAAGGGGCCTCCAAGCTTTATATAGCTTAGGGCCTCACCAAGTCTAAATCCGGGCACTGGTGGAGGTCTCCAGAAAAAGGGGTCACAGTCTAAGGATTCAGGCTAGACCATTTAGGACGGAGATGAGGAGATATTTCTCCACCCAAAGAGTGGTGAGCCTGTGGAATTCATTACCACAGGAAGTAGTTGATGCCAAAACATTGAATGTATTCAAGAGGCGGCTGGATATAGCACTTGGGGCAAATGGGATCAAAGGTTATGGGAAGAAAGGATTAGACTATTGAGTTGGACGAGCAGCCCTGATCGTGATGAATGGCGGAGCAAGCTTGTAAGGCACTCTGGAACCCTATGCGAAGTTAATTTTCCCCATTTTAGTAATTTATCATTTCTTAGTCCACAATCTCCAGAAATTCTACTAACAACAGGATTGATCAGAATCATTTTAAATGTCCCAAACTTTAAATAACCATTACAAATTAAAACTCTCATTCTCACATGTGTGAATTGTATCCAGATTAAAATTCCTGGAATCATGTCTCTGGCCAGTAAATATGCCTCTAGGTTCACAACATTTTTAACAAAAGCTTTATTAATTACACTTCCTTTTTTAAAATCTGTTTTGATTTAAATCACAGACAGAAAACCTTAAAGCTTGAAGCATTCAACCCACAAATATCATCCATACACAAGCAGAGAAACTTAGCATGTGCTTTACAACAACAATAACCAGAATGAATTCCTTAAGCATCTTGTGATTCATAGAGTATCATAGAAACCCTACAGTACAGAAAGAGGCCATCTGGCCCATCGAGTCTGCACCAACCACAATCCCACCCAGGCCCTATCCCCATATCCCTACACATTTACCCACTAATCCCTCTAACCTACACATCTCAGGACACTAAGGGGCAATTTTAGAATGGCCAATCAACCTAATCTGCACATCTTTGGATTTTCTGTTTTTAAACTTCCAGAAATGCCTTTAATTAAAGATTCAAGATAAGGTTAAATCCCCAGAAAGATAAACCTGAACAAATGTAGCCCAAAAACAATGATAAAACACATCTACAAACATCCACATGAAACAAACAAAACACACAGGTTCTCACAGCTCGTAAATTTCAAACAATGAATCCTCAGCATTCTTCTCACATCTATAGCTTCTTAAAGCGACAGAGCACTACAAGCTCACAACTCCTTGATTAAAATAAGATAGAAGATTCTTCATTCTCACTTAATCTTTTTTAAGCCAACTTCCAAGGCCTCATTTTATAGGCAACTTCTAGTCTTTGCTGATTTAAAATTCCAAACACGTTACCACCTACAAAATCTTTGTCCTTTATCTGGGGTTGAGGTGACAACACGATAAAATTCTCACAGTTACTCCAAATTCCTCCAGGCTACGCTTAAAATTTCCACATTTAACTGGTTCCCATAAATCCTCAATTATAAACTAAAATAGACACACAAGTTTCCGGGCGATTTAAAAACAAATCAACTGTCTGCTGAAAGGGTTAACTTTTCTACACAACATAAAGGGGTTCCATCTCTTTACATAATTTTTAAAAATTCTCTAACAACAAAACAAAGTTGTTTTTAAACTTCATCTATTAATTTTTTGTATATTCCTCAAGCTAATTATTTTAATTTGATCAGTTTTTATTCGGGTTGGGTAACTTCTGTTCTTTATAAACTGGTTCACTCATTTTGTTAATTCTACATGGGCTCAGAGAATCAGAACCCAGACTTTATCATCCTTATCCTTTTTCCCCTTTTGCCCCACTCCCTCTGTTTTGCGGGAGGGTCGTGGGGATTCCAATCAAACCTAATCATTTTATCATAAAAGTAAAATACTGCAGATGCTGGAATCTGAAACAAAAACAGAAAATGCTGGAAAATCACAGCAGGTCTGACAACATCTGTCGAGAGAGAATAGAGCCAATGTTTCAAGTCTGGATCACCCTTCATAAGAGCTCTTATGAAGTATCATCCAGACTCGAAACGTTGGCTCTATTCTCTAATCATTTTATCGATACGTTTCTTGTTCTTAGTTTCCAAATGGCAGGAAAGAGACCTGTCCGGTCCCCACCCGAGTTCTGATTTTTCACTGGCCATGCTTGGGTAGAATTATAACCATTAGAATCTACTCTCAGAGGTCCGCTTTTCAATCCAGTGCTACTTGTCACTTCACCGACTATCAGGTCACAAGTTGCTTACAGTTCTTATCACAAATTTATGATAAAATAATTTAAACAATGTCTGAGAACGCTTCTTATCTTCTTAACCAACTACCTATCACCGTTCGATTGGTCAGACCCCCTTTTTACAGATTCGGGTATCTCAGCCGCTGAGCACAGCCGGTCCTGGAATAAGTTTAATTCTAACTCATTCTGAGCATTCTCACCAGGTCCTCTGTCGTGCCCCTGCTGAGCAGCTTTAATGGTCCGTGATTGCAGAAACTGAGCAGTCACAGGAATGTAGTCAAGATAGTCCAGTCCCATAATGCCTCACATTCAATTTACAGTCCTTCAATTACAACAGAATATGTGTCTGTGTGTAGCTGCTTCGGCCATGGTCAACCCCAACACTGCCTTCTTGAACTGTTACAATGTCTGAGGTGCAGGTACAACCACAGTGCTGTTAGGGAGGGATTTCCAGCGACACATTCCAAACTTTCACTAGACTGTAGGTGAATACCAGATTGATATATTCTATTCCACCACACCCAAGGTGAGTTATTCCAATTCCTTTATTGTCCAGGACAATATATTCACAATATCTTTCAACCAAAATTAAACATTCCCATTAGATTTCAGGTATTAACATATTCTGTTAGTTTGTTCTTTATTGTCGATGTCAGGTTGGGGTTGTTCCCCTTGGAGCAAAGGAGGTTGAGGGGAGATTTGATAGAGGTGGACAAGATTCTGACAGGTTTAGATAAGGTGGACATAGAAAAGCTGTTCCCATTAGCTGGTGGGACAAGGATGAGGGGGACGCAGATTTAAGGTTTTGGGTCAGAGATGCAGGGGTGATGTGAGGAAGAATATTTTGATGCAGCGAATGGTAATGACCTGGAACGCGCTGCCTACGAGGGTGGAGGAAGTGGAGACAATAAACAATTTCAAAGGAGATTGGATGGTCATTTGAGGGGTTTCAAACAGAAACAGGGACGGCACGGTAGCACAGTGGTTAGCACTGCTGCTTCACAGCTCCAGGGACCTGGGTTCGATTCCCGGCTTGGGTCACTGTCTGTGTGGAGTTTGCACATTCTCCCCGTGTCTGCGTGGGTTTCCTCCAGGTGCTCCGGTTTCCTCCCACAGCCCAAAGATGTGCAGGTTAGATTGATTGGCCATGCTAAAATTGCCCCTTAGTGTCCTGAGCTGCGTAGGTTAGAGGGATTAGCGGGTAAATATGTACGGATATGGGGTAGGGCATGGGTGGGATTGTGGTCGGTGCAGACTCGATGGGCCAAATGGCCTCTTTCTGCACTGCAGGGTTTCTATGATTGTATTCTAAATGCTGACTAAATATTTCTGAACTTCCTAACACCCTGTCACTCTGCGATCCTTGTGAAATTTGAAACCAGGTATTCGCAACAAGACTCAAAGAGCATCAGCCCACTGGAGGCAAAGTCATGAGACCGACCAGCCCAGCCCAGCAGAAAGAAACCCTCCGACCCTCCCCACTGACCAACTGTGAGAATGAACAAAATGCAGTCCTGGATGTAATTGAGAGCAGAAACAATAACAGCCGAATCCAACCACTGTCTTCAATCATGTACTTGTTGGTGTCTCAGCAGCTGGGATGAAACTCTGAATCCCTTCCCACACTGAGAGCAGGTGAACGGCTTCTCGCCAGTGTGAACTCGCTGGTGTGTCAGCAGGTGGGATGAAACTCTAAATCCCTTCCCACATTGAGAGCAGGTGAATGGCCTCTCCCCAGTGTGAACTCGCTGGTGTATTTGCAGGTTGGATAACCGACTGAATCTCTTCCCACACACAGAGCAGATGAATGGCTTCTCCCCAGTGTGAACTTGCTGGTGTGTCCGCAGGTGGGATAACTGAGTGAATCCCTCCCCACACTGAGAGCAGATGAATGGTCTCTCCCCAGTGTGAACTCGCTGGTGTGCTCGCAGGTTGGATGAATGACTGAATCCCTTCCTACATTGAGGGCAGGTGAACGGCCTCTCCCCAGTGTGAACTCGCTGGTGTTGCTGCAGGCTGGATGAATGACGGAATCTTTCCCCACAGTGAGAGCAGGTGAACGGTTTCTCTCCAGTGTGAACTCGTTGATGTCTCCGCAGGCTGGATAACCGAGTGAATCCCTCCCCACACTGACAGCAAGTGAACGGTCTCTCCCCTGTGTGAATTCGCTGGTGTTGCTGCAGACTGGATAATCGAGTGAATCCCTTCCCACATTGAGAGCAGCTGAATGGTCTCTCCCCAGTGTGACTGTGTCGATGAGTTTCCAGCCGAGATGGGGCTATGTATCCCTTCCCACAGTCCCCACATTTCCACGGTTTCTCCATGGTGCGGGTGTCCTTGTGACTCTCCAGGTTAAACAATCAGTTAAATCTCACACACAACACGGGTACAGTCTCTCCCCGCTGTGAATGCTGCGATGTATTTTCAGGCTGTGTAACTGGTTAAAGCTCTTTCCACACTCAGTGCACTGGAACACTCTCACTCAGGTGTGTGTTTCCGCACAAAGCCCGCACTCTGATTGGCTGGAGGACCACAGTCCTTCCGGTCCTCTAACTCTTCCCATTGGTTAACACCTTAGCGTCAGCGCACATGCGCAGCTTCTCCTCTGCGTTGCACATGCGCAGTCCCGGCCCAGGGGGGAGGGGGAGATCACCGAGCGGCTTCTCGCTCTGGCCGGAGCCGTCAGCCGGTTGCCTGGAAACCTTGGCTCGAGGAGGTGCAGGGGAGAGGGGGGATAAATGGGAGGAGGCGGGGCTCCCGTGTCTGTGCGCACTGGAACCCGGAGACGTCACCGAGGAGCAGGCGGATTCTTATTGGTTGATTCAGGCAGGACTCCGTTGTGACGTCAGTGCACGAGTTAGCCAATGAGCTTCAGACTAAAACTTCCTCCTCTGCAACATCTGTGAGGAAATCAGTGTCTCCCCCTTTCCATTTCCTTTCTCATTCTGGGGGAAATTGGGGACTTGCAGCAACTGAAGGGAAAGGAAGTGAATCCAGGGGGGGGTGCAGACTCTGGAAAGGTTGGCCCAGGTCTCTCTTAAAAACATTGTGCTTTCCGAGTGAGAGTCTTCCAATGCAGTGTGTGGAAAGAGCTTTAACCAGTTACACAGCCTGAAAATACATCGCAGCATTCACAGCGGGGAGAGACTGTACCCGTGTTCTGTGTGAGATTTAACTGATTGTTTAACCTGGAGAGTCACAAGGACACCCGCACCATGGAGAAACCGTGGAAATGTGGGGACTGTGGGAAGGGATTCAAAGCCCCATTTCAGCTGGAAAATCATCGACGCAGTCATACCGGGGAGAGGTCGTTCATCTGCTCCGAGTGTGGGAACGGACTCCACTCTGTCTTCGAACCTGCTGGCGCATGAGCATGTCCATGCTCGGGAGCGGCCGTTCACCTGCTCCATTTGTGGGAAGGGATTCATTCAGCTTCCAACCCTTCTGCGACACCTGACAAGTTCACACTATCGAGAGGCCGTTCCTCTGTTCTGTGTGTGGGCAGGGATTTATCAGGTTACCAGTTTGCTGACCCACCAGCAAGTTCATAGTGGGACAAGGCCATTCATCTGTGCTGAGTATGGGAAGGGATTTACAAGGTCTTCCTGTCTTCAGGCTCACCAGAGAGTTCACACCGGGGAGAGGCTATTCATCTTACTGAGTGTGGAAAGTGTTTTGGGAATGCATCCAGATTTGCGAGACACCAGCGACTTCACACCGGGGAAACGTTCCGCTGCTCCGTGTGTGGAAGGGTATTCACTCTTTCATCCAACCTGTGGAGTTACCAGCAAATGCACGCTAAGGAGAGGCCGTTCACCTGTGGGAAGGGTTAGTGATTCATCAGCCTGGAAAAGCACTAGCGAGTTCACACCGGGCATCGGCCATTCACCTGCTGTCAGTGTGGGAACAGGTTCACGCGGCCTTCCCACCTGTAGACACACCAGCGAGTTCACACTGGGGAGAGGCCATTCACCTGCTTTGTGTGTGGGAAAGAGTTCACTCAGTCATCAACCCTGCTGCAACACCAGGCTGTCCACACCGGGGGAGGCCTTTTCCCTGCTCCGTGTGCAGGAAGGGATTTACTTTCTCAGCCAATCTGCTGATGCACCAATGGGTTCACTCTGGGGAGAGACTATTCGCCTGCTCTGTGTGTGGTAAAGGTTTCATGAATGTCTCCAGCCTCGTCAGACACCAGTGAGTTCACACTGAGGAGAGGCTGTTTGCCTGCTCTGTGTGGGGAAGGGATCCACTCATTTATCCAACTTGTGTAGACAGCAGTGTATACATGTCAAGGAGAGGCCATACACCTGCTCTGAATGTGGAAAGGGATTCACTCAGTCATGCAGCCTGTGAAGACACCAGGCTAGTCATAGCGAACCTTTTATATTCAGACTGTGGATGTTGATTGAATCAACTGAGATAAGTCTGTATAGATGGAGGGCATTGATTGGATGGTTACTTGAGCCCATATAATGCGTTTTCCATCGGAGTCCTGGTGTGGTGGGCACTGCACGCAGCAGTCCCATTCAACCATAGGTTGTATTGGTTCACACATTCCCAAGATGCTGTGTCTTTTTCAGCCTTGTGGAGTTCATTAGCCGTATGTGTGTAAGTTGTAATGGACTGCACTCCCTTGTCAGCTATTTGAAAAAGCTTTTACTCCAGTTTTGTTTTTACTTAATTCCCATGCTCCTGATCTTCAAGCACCCGATGCAGAGGGGGTTGCTGGGAGGCAGGAGGACCCCCTTGTGAACCTGCCACTGGGCCTGGCCTAACTTACTAACAGTTCCAGGCAGCGGGCGATTGAGGGGGGGGCAAGTTTACTTTGGCATTTATGTTGTTTGTCAGTGTCGTTTTCAATTTATGAATTTCTCCATTGGTTTATTTGTCCTTTGTGCTCATTGCTTTGTTTAATTGGTTCACTCTTTTGGACACAGGGAGGTTAAGTGAGTGGATAAAAACTTGGCAGATGGAATTTAATGTTGAAAAATGTGAAGTTATGCATTTTGGTAGGAAGAATAAAGGAGCTGAATAATATTTAAATGGAGAAAGACTGCAGAAAGCTGCAGCACAGAGGGATTTGGGGGTCCTTTTGCATAAACCACACAAAGCTAGCATGCACATTCAGCAGGTAATAGGGAAGCAAATGGAAGGTGGCCTTTATTTCAAAGGGAATGGAGTATAAAATTAGGGAAAACTAAACACTAGTTAGACCACAACTGGAATACCATGAACAGTTTTGGTCAAATTATCTAAGGAAAGATTTTATTTTATTTATTATTAGTGTCACAAGTAGGCTTACATTAACACTGCAATGAAGTTACTGTGAAAATCTCCTAGTCGCCACACGGCGGCACCTGTTCGGGTACACTGAGGGAGAATTTAGCATGGCCAATGCGCCTAATCTGCATGTCTTTCGGACTGTGGGAAAAACCGGAGCACCCGGAGGATACCCATGCAGAGAACGCGCAGATTCCGCAGTTAGTGACCCAAGCTGGGAATCGAACCCGGGTCCCTGGCGCTGTGAGGCAGCAGTGCTAACAACTGTGCCACCGTGCTGCCCTGGTGGCACATATACACTGGCATTGGGGACAGTCCAAGGGTTGATCCTGGGTATGGAGGGATTCTCTTATGAGGAGAGGTTGAGTAAGTTGGGCCTGTAACTCATGAAGTTTAGAAGAATGAGACGTGAGCTTATTGAGACACATGAAATTCTCAGGGGGCTTGACAGAGGTAGATGCTGAAAGGTCGTTTCCCCTTGTGGAAGAGTCCTGGACGAGTGAGAATAATCTCAGAGTAATGGGTCATCCCTTTAGGACAGAGATGAGAAAAGATTTCTTCTCTCAGAAGGTAGTGAATTTGTGGAATTCTTTATCGCAGAGAGCTGTGTAGAGGCTGGGTCGTTAAGTATGTTCAAGGCTGAGATAGACAGATTTTTAATCAGTGAGGAAATCGAGGGCCATGAGGATAAATTGGGAAAGTGAAGTTGAGGATTATCACATCAGATCAGTCATGATCTCTGTTACCGAGTGTCATTTTGACTACGAGTGTTTTTGCTGTTGTAATTGTTTTACTGGCTTCTGTTGAGGGTTCTGAGATGTGCAGGCTTTGAGCGAGTTTTTCAGTTTGCAAGAGCGTGACCTGTAAGCAAGACCTGTTTTGCTAAGTGCTCCTGTTTTCACTGTAATCATTGTTCTGCTAAGTTACTGGAATTATTAACCTTTGTTATTTACTTACATAAAGAAGTTCCTCATTTGAAACAACACTTTTGTTTACCTTATTTGTGATCTCAAGTCACCACAATCTCACTGAATGGTGGAGCAGACTGGATGGCCCACTTCTGCTCCTGCGTCTTGTGGTCTTCATTGTGGTTGAGTGGAAACGTTGCAGCAATGGACAAGGATGGAAGATCTCATCGTCAATGGATTGGAAATCAGACATCAGACACGACAAGAGCAGCATCTCCTGAACAAGGTGACCCTGATGTATAGGTGGGTGAATTGAACCCCCCTGGAAAACAGAGTGATTCGCTGTTTCACTGATAGAGGGATCAGTAGAGAGAGGAATGATATTTCTGCAGGCCATACTCCCCCGTGGAAGAAAAAAAAAAAGGAAAAGGAAGCCATCATAATGAGAATGGTGAATTGTAATGAAAAGATTCACTTACCATAGGATCCCTACAGTGCAGAAGGAGGCCACTCAGCCCATCGAGTCTGCACCGACTCTGCAAAAGAGCATCTTACCCAGGCCACCCATTCACCTGATCCCCATAACCCCGCGCATTTACCATGGCTAATGCACCTAACCTACACATCTTTTGGACACGAAGGAACATAGGAATTAGGAGCAGAAGTCGGCACATTCACCCCTTGGAGCCTACTCTGCCATTCAATCAGATCATGGCTGATCTCTCCCTGGTCTCAAATCCATCTCCCCACCTGTTCCCTGTATCCCTCTTTCACTTTTTTATTCAAAATATATCTATCTTCTTCTTGAAAGCATTTAACGATTCAGACTCCACCGCACGGCACGGTGGCACAGTGGTTAGCACTGCTGCTTCACAGCTCCAGGGTTCGATTTCCGGCTTGGGTCAATGTCTGTGTGGAGTTTGCACATTCTCCTCATGTCTGCGTGGGTTTTCTCCGGGTGCTCCGGTTTCCTCCCACAGTCCAAAGATGTGCGGGTTAGGTTGATTGGCTATGCTAAAAATTGCCCCTTAGTGTCCTGAGATGTGTAGGTTAGAGGGATTAGTGGGTAAATATGTAGGGATATGGGGGTAGGGCCTGGGTGGGATTGTGGTCGGTGCAGACTCGATGGACCAAATGGCCTCTTTCTGCACTGTAGGGTTTCTAAATTTCTTCTAAATGCGCTATGGGTCTGTGAGTTTCACGAAATTACCACCCTCTGCGAGAAGCAATTTCTCCTCATCTCAGTTTTAAATCTACCACCTCTCAACCTATACCTGTGACCTCTTGTTCTAGACACCTCCATAAGAGGAAACATTTGGCCTGCATTTACTTTATCAAGATAAAATTGAAATACTGCAGATGCTGGAATCTGAAACAAAAACAGAAAATGCTGGAAAATCTCAGCCGGCCTGACAGCATCTGTGGAGAGAGAATAGAATGTTGGGTTTATATGAGCCTTCGTTAGAGCTCAGAGCAAAGAAAATCAAAGAAAATTGGGGTGCAGGGGGATAGGAGTGGTTGGACAAAGGAAACGTAAATTAGGATACAGGAGGCTTAGAAGGTGCTAAAAGTGTCCATTAAGTGATCAGAGTGAATGAATGGTAGAACAGAGGTACAGATTGCTAAAGGATTGCCTGAGGAATGTGGCAGTTGCACTGCCGGGTGAGGAGGGGGAGGGTGTGGAAAGAAGGAGAGCTGGAATGGAGAAGTAGAAAAATAGAAGTGAAAAAGGATGATAAAATGGATGAATAGGATGAAATGAAATGGAATAAAATAAATGGAAATGGGGGGGAAGGTGGAGGAGAGAATTCATCCTCTGAACACAATGTTCAGTCCAGACGGCTGTAAAATGCCCAATGGGAAGATGAGGTGCTGTTCCTCCAGTTTGTGTGGGGGTTTCACTAGAACATTGCAAAAGGCCAAGGATGAACATGTGGACAGGAGGGTAGGGTGGTGTGTTGAAGTGGCAAGCGACAGGAAGGTCTGGGTCTGCTTGTGGACAGACCAAAGGTTTTCTGCAAAGCGGTCACCCAGTCTGCGTTTTGTCTTTCCGATGTAGAGTGCACCGCATTGGGCAGTGAATGCAATAGACCAGATTGAGGGAGGTGCATGTGAAGTGCTGCTTCACCTGAAAGGGGTGTTTAGGACCTGGGATGGTGAGCAGGGAGGAGGCATAGGGGCTGGTGCTGCACCTTCTACGATTGCATAGGAAGTGCTGTGGGCAGGGGGTGAGGTGTTGGGTGTGATGGAGGAGTGGACCTGGGTGTCCTGGAGAGAACGATCCCTGTGGAATGCTGATGGGGATGGGGAAGGGGGAGGGGGGGGCAGGGTGAGGGGAAGGTGTGTTGAGTAGTGGCATCATGTAGGAGTTGGCGAAAATGGCGGAGGATGATCCTTTGAATGCAGAGACTGTTGGGGTGAAAAGTGAGGACAAGGAGGACCCTATCCTGGTTCTAGGAGGGAGAGGAGAGGTTGAGAGCAGTGGTCCAGGGGTGGGTTGGACGTGGTTGAGAGCCCTGTCAACCACAGTGGGTGGAAAACCACGATTGAGAAAGAAGGAAGCCATATTGGCAGCACTATCTTGGAAAGTGACATAATCAGATCAGATGCGCCGGAGGCGAAGGAACTGAGAGAATGGGATGGAATCCTTACAGGATGTGGGGTGTGAAGAGCTGTAGTCAAGGTAATTGTGGGAGTCAGTGGGCTTATAATGAATACTAGTGGACAGTTTATCACCAGAAATGGAGACAGAGAAGTCAAGGAAGGGAAGAGAAGTGTCAGAGATGGACCATGTGAAGGTGATAGAGCGGTGGAAATTGGAAGCAAATTGATAATTTTTTTCCAGGTCTAGATGAGAGCATGAAGTGGTCCTGAAATACTTTACTTTATCAATCCCTTTTAAAATTTTATACATCTCAATCAGATCCCCTCTCATCCTTCTGAACTCCAGCAAGAATAAGCCCAAACTGTTTAATCTCTCCTCATACATCAACCCTTTCATCCCCAGAATCAATTTGGGTCAATTTAGCACAGTCAATGCATCTAACCAGCACATCTTTGGACTGTGGGAGGAAACTGGAGCACCAGGAGGAAACTCATGCAGACACAGGCAGACACAGGCAAACTCCTCCTCCCAAACAGTGACCCAAGGCCGGAATCGAACCTGGATCCCAGGCGCTGTGAGGCAACAGTGCTAACCACTGTGTGAAAAGAGGCCAAGAGATTGGAGGAATCTGATGTGTATCAATGAGCATCTCACAAGGAGGAACGCTGACATCGGCAGACATGCACAGTCGATAAGGAAACAGAAGATGATTCCAGCAGCTCGGACTCGGAACTGGAAGCTATTTGTTAAATTGAACAGGAATCTCAGAAGTGAAAACGTATGCAATTAGATCAAAATAAAGTTACATTTACTGCAATGAATTTGTGGCTGCATTTTATTAACATCAAATGACACATTTTACAAGGTGGAATTCATAGAGAAACTATGAGTAATGTGAGTATCGAGCGTTCGATACATAAAACATGAAGGCACAGATTGTGTTCCGATATAACTCAGAAACACAGGTAGGGAAAGTAGCACACTGGAACCCCGATTTTACGCACCCCAATTTAGCGCGAAATCGGATATGACGGGATGAATCATTGGACCCTTTTTTTGCAGTTTCCGGTTCAGTGATTTAGCGCAACCCCGATAACATTCGCGATAACATTTTATGGACCCCAACCATCGTGTTACAACGGGGCTGCACTGTAATTGGGACTGTAATCATTGTGTTATAATCCAGGTCAGAAATTCCAAGGTCTTTTATGAAGTCAGCCTAGACCATAAGTTTTGCACTTTGAATCTTGGCTAGGTTAAGCCCGAGATGTTTCACTTCAGGTATGATTCAAATAATCCACCAGGGAGCTTTTATCAAACAAAGTTTAATGAAGAATACACTTAACACATAGAACAAAAATTAGCAATAGCTTTTAGCATTTACAAACAAAAACATGATATTGTACAAACCTTAACAACTTAATGCACTGTTCCAATACAACAAACCTCCTTATAAACATACACCTGTCCCAAATTTAGTACAGAAAATGAGAATGCTCCTGTTTTGCAGCTCAGCAATACCTGCTGTGAATGAGTTCTTTGGATAGAGAATTGAAACTCTGGCTTCTCCATTCCGGAACTCCCAGCACCTTGAGGTCAGGATAACGTCATTCTGGCCTCTAGCTAGCAAACCACCAACATCAGAATTTTCACTCCAGGAAGGTGAAAAAAAACTGCTTCTAACATAGTAGAATTTCTACTAACAGGGAGAGAGGCACAGAAATACTGCCTTTCAGTCTGGATTCCACACAGCTCCTAACTAAAACTGAAAGTGAATCCTTGGATTCCTCTGTAAAAACCACCTGACTTTGACTTGTCAATCTTCCCACAACACTTCAAAAGGTTGTAAACTCCCAGAAAGTGCATTAGGCCCAGAGTGAAAATAAACAAAACCCCATTTAAACCATTTAAGCAGCAGTCAAAGGACATCTAGCCAGGCAGCTGGTGCCACAATGACACAAACAGGCTTGCTTACAAACAAACTGCAGAGAACATGATTTTTTAAAAAATTCTTAAAGGTATAGTAGCCTTTATGGGAGTGGGAATCTTCCCATTTAATAGCATTGATGCTGGATTCAGAAATATGAATTCATCTCTGTATGGGGATATGAAATGAGATAATATTTATGAAAGGTGTGAAGGGTTAATCTTAGAATCTTAGAATATCTTAGAATCCCTACAGCACAGAAAGAGGCCATTCGGCCCATCGAGTCTGCACCGACCACAATCCCACCCAGGCCCTACCCCCATATCCCTACATATTTACCCACTAATCCCTCTGACCTACGCATCCCAGGACACTAAGGGCAATTTTAGCATGGCCAATCAACCTAACCCGCACATCTTTGGTTAACTTTGGTTAAGTTTTAAGATCTTTAATTATACAGAGTGTAACCAGTGTGACTTTAAGTGTAATATTGATCCCAGAAGCAACTTTTTTCACAGTATAATTGTTAATTGTAGTGATTGTGATCAAAATATTGCAGATGCTGGAATCTGAAACAAGAACAGAGAAAGCTGAAATACTCAGCAGGTCTGGCAGCATCTGCAGGGAGAGATAAACAGAGTCAACGTTTCGAGTGACTTTGGCTCTTCATCAGAACTGGAGAGAGGGAGAATGTGTCAGATATTCAACTGGAGCTGGGAGAGACTGAAACAAAATTTAGCAACCTTGAGAACAAAAGACAGATGGCCCGGTGTGGGAGGGGGACCCAGTGTGGGAGGGGGGGGGGGGGGGGGCGGGGGATTTGCATTGGAATTTTTTTTAAAATAAGGTTTAAGATGCAGAAAGGTCAAAGTCTGAAGTTGTTGAATTCAATGTTGAGTCCAGAGAGCTGTAAACACAGAAAACAGAAGCAGGAGGAGGCCATTCGGAGCCAGTGACTTTGATCATAGCTGATCATCAAATTCAATATCCTGATTCCCCCCTCCCCTCACCTCGCCGCCCCCCGCCAATATCCCTAGATCCCTTTAGCCCCAAGAGCTATAACTAATTTCTTCTTCAAATCAGACAACATTTTGGCCTGATTTACATTCTGTGGTAGTGAATTCCACACCTTCACCACACTCTGGGTGAAGAAATTTCTCCACACCTCAGTTCTAAAAGGTTTATCCTCAAACTATGACCCCTAGCTCTGTAATGTACCTAATGTGATTAACAACAAAGAACAAAGAACAATACAGCACAGGAACAGGCCCTTCGGCCCTCCAAGCCCACGCCGCTCACTGGTCCAAACTAGACCATTCTTTTGTATCCCTCCATTCCTACTCCGTTCATGTGGCTATCTAGATAAGTCTTAAACGTTCCCAGTGTGTCCGCCTCCACCACCTTGCCTGCAGCGCATTCCAGGCCCCCACCACCCTCTGTGTAAAATACGTCCTTCTGATATCCGTGTTAAACCTCCCCCCCCGTCACCTTGAACCTATGACCCCTCGTGAACGTCACCACCGATCTGGGAAAAGGCTTCCCACCGTTCACCCTATCTATGCCTTTCATAATTGTATACACCTCTATTAGGTCACCCCTCATCCTCCGTCTTTCCAGTGAGAACAACCCCAGTTTACCCAATCTCTCCTCATAACTAAGCCCGTCCATACCAGGCAACATCCTGGTAAACCTCCTCTGCACTCTCTCCAAAGCCTCCACGTCCTTCTGGTAGTGTGGCGACCAGAACTGGGCGCAGTATTCCAAATGCTGCCGAACCAACGTTCTATACAACTGCAACATCAGACCCCAACTTTTATACTCTATGCCCCGTCCTATAAAGGCAAGCATGCCATATGCCTTCTTCACTACCTTCTCCACCTGTGTCGTCACCTTCAAGGATCTGTGGACTTGCACACCCAGGTCCCTCTGCGTATCTACACCCTTTATGGTTCTGCCATTTATCGTATAGCTCCCCCCTATGTTAGTTCTACCAAAATGCATCACTTCGCATTTATCTGGATTGAACTCCATCTGCCATTTCTTTGCCCAAATTTCCAGCCTATCTATATCCTTCTGGAGCCTCTGACAATGTTCCTCACTATCTGCAAGTCCAGCCATTTTCGTGTCGTCCGCAAACTTACTGATCACCCCAGTTACACCTTCTTCCAGATCGTTTATATAAATCACGAACAGCAGAGGTCCCAATACAGAGCCCTGCGGAACACCACTAGTCACAGGCATCCAGCCGGAAAAAGACCCTTCCACTACCACCCTCTGTCTTCTGTGACCAAGCCAGTTCTCCACCCATCTAGCCACCTCCCCCTTTAGCCCATGAGATCCAACCTTTTGCACCAACCTACCATGAGGGACTTTGTCAAACGCTTTACTAAAGTCCATATAGACGACATCCACGGCCCTTCCCTCGTCAACCATTCTAGTCACTTCTTCAAAAAACTCCACCAGGTTAGTGAGGCATGACCTCCCTCTCACAAAACCTTGCTGACTATCGTTAATGAGTTTATTTCTTTCTAAATGCGCATACATCCTGTCTCTAAGAATCCTCTCCAACAACTTCCCGACCACGGACGTCAAGCTCACCGGCCTCTAATTTCCCGGGTTATCCTTCCTACCCTTCTTAAATAATACTATTAATACTGATGAATAATTTAACGTGACTCAGAGTTTGGAAGGTGTTGTACCACTTATTCATCTTAGTATTAGAAGTTTAAACTCAAACATTCAGGAGATCAGAGTATTTGAATTATTTTAAAACCCAGTTGAATGTGGTCACTGTATCAGTGACTTGGCTTGATTTAGGGAGGGTGATGAATTTGAATTTGAAGGCTATGAGATGAGCTACATTAATCGGACACATAAAAAAGGGGTTCTGGCTTTGTGTGTGGGTAGAATTTTTAATTAGAAGTCACTCGGACATTGATACTGATGCCGTGATGGAAAACATAACTGTGGAAATTATTATTGAGAAAGGTAAAAATGTGGCTGTTAGTTGTGTATCCAGGAGACCAGGAACTAACATAGAACGTAGAACAGTACAGCACAGAACAGGCCCTTCGGCCCACGATGTTGTGCCGAGCTTTGTCTGAAACCCAGATCAAGCTATTTCCTCCCCATCATCCCGAAGTACTCCATGTGCCTATCCAATAGCTTCTGAAATGTTCCTAAAGTTTCTGACTCCACTATCCCTGCAGGCAGTCCATTCCAGACCCCAACCACTCTCTGAGTAAAAAACCTACCTTGGACATCCTTCCTATATCTCCCACCATGAACCCTATAGTTATGCCCCCTAGTTACCGCTCCATTCACCCGAGGAAATAGTCTTTGAACGTTCACTCTATCTATCCCCCTCATCATCTTATAAACCTCTACCAAGTCTCCTCTCAACCTCCTCCGCTCCAAAGAGAAAAGCCCAAGTTCCCTCAACCTTTCCTCATAAGACCTACCCTCCAAACCAGGCAGCATCCTGGTAAATCTCCTTTGCACTCTTTCCAGTGTCTCCACATCCTTCTTATAGTGAGGTGACCAGAACTGCACACAATATTCCAAATGTGGTCTCACCAAGGTCCTGTACAGTTGCAGCATAACCCCACGGCTCTTAAACTCAAACCCCCTGTTAATGAACGCCAACACATTATAGGCCTTCTTCACGGCTCTATCCACTTGAGTGGCAACCTTCAGAGATCTATGGATATGAACCCCAAGATCTCTCTGTTCCTCCACATTCTTCAGAACCCTACCTTTGACCCTGTAATCCACATTAAAATTAGTCCTACCAAAATGAATCACCTCGCATTAGTCAGGGTTAAACTCCATTTGCCATTTTTCAGCCCAGCTCTGCATCCTATCTATATCTCTTTGCAGCCTACAACAGCCCTCCACCTCATCCACTACTCCACCAATCTTGGTGTCATCAGCAAATTTACTGATCCACCCTTCAGCCCCCTCCTCCAAGTCATTTATAAAAATTACAAATAGCAGAGGACCAAGCACTGATCCCTATGGCACTCCGCTGGTAACCGGTTTCCAGTCCGAAAATTTTCCATCCACCACCACCCTCTGTCTTCTGTTAGATAGCCAGTTACCTATCCAATCGGCCAAACTTCCCTCTATCCCACACATCCTTACTTTATTCATAAGCCGACCGTGGGGGACTTTATCAAACGCCTTACTAAAATCCATGTATATGGCATCAACTGCACTACCTTCATCTGCACACTTAGTTACCTCCTCAAAAAATTCTATCAAATTTGTGAGGCAAGACTTGCCCTTCACGAATCCATGCTGACTATCCCGGATTAATCCGCATCTTTCTAAATGGTCGTAAATCCTATCCCTGAGGACCTTTTCCATCAACTTACCGACCACCGAAGTAAGACTAACCAGCCTATAATTACCAGGGTCATTTCTATTCCCTTTCTTAACATCGGGACATTTAAAGATAGTCTGGAAAGAATGTTAACTAAGGTTAACGAAAAGAGGATGGGATTTGTATGTGGGGATTTTAACATTGATTTTTTGAAGGATGATCATAGAATCACTACAGTGCAGGAGAGGCCACTCACCCCATCGAGCCTACACCAACAACAATCCCACCCGGCCCTATCCCCGTAACCCCAGGCTACCCTGCTAATCTCCCCGATACTAAGAGGAAATTTAATATGGCCACTCCGCCTAACCTGAACATATCTGGACTGTGAAAGGAAACCGGAGCACCTGGAGGAAACCCACACAAACACGGGGACAACATGCAAACTCCACACAGCGACCCAAGGTCGGAATTGAACCTGGGTCCCTGGCGCTGTGAGGCAGCAGTGCTAACCACTGTGCCACCCCGTGATTATCATAGTTTGTGACAGTCATAAACAAACTAAGCAGTTTGTCTCCGAGTTTTTACCCATTGATTAAAAGACACGGAATCACAGAATCGCTCATTGCAAAAGAGGCCCTTTGGCCCATCGAGTCTGTACTGACACAAGAAATACCTGACTTACCGACCTAATCCCATCTACCAGCATTTGGCCCATAGCCCTGAATATTATGATGTGCCAAGTGCTCATCCAGATAATTTTTAAAGGATGTGAGGCAACCCGCCTCCACCACCCTCCCAGGCAACGCATTCCAGGCCGTTGCCACCCTCTAGGTAAAAAAAGTTTTTCCTCACATCCCCCCTAAACCTCCTGCCCCTCACCTTGAACCTATGTCTGTTCATGACTGACCCTTCAATTCAGGGGAACAGCTGCTCCTTATCCACTCTGTCCATGTCTCTCATAATCTTGTGCACCTCGATCAGGTCGCCCCTCAGTATTTCTCTGCTCCAACAAAAACAACCCAAACCTATCCAACCTCTCTTCACAACTTAAATGTTCCATCACAGGAAGCATCCTGGTGAATCACCTCTGCACCCCCTCCATTGATGTTAAACTCATTGGTCTGTAGTTCCTGGCTTATCTCTACAACCCTTCTTAAATAACAGAACCACATTAACTGTCTCCAGTCCTCTGGCAGCTCCCCCATGGCGAGAGAGGGAGCGAAAATTTGGGTCAGAGCCCCTGCAACTTCCTCCCTCAGCAGCCTGGGCCACAAATCATCCGGACCTGGAGAATTATCCATTTTTAAGGGGCTGCCAGCGCCTCCAATACCCTGTTACTCATTATGTCAATTTGCTCATGAACCTCGCATTCTCTCTCCAAGTTTCATATCTTGATCCTCATTCTCTTAGGTGAAGACGGAAGTGATATAGTTGTTCCACACTCTGCCAATGTCCTCTAGCTCCACCTAGTTTTCCCCCTTGGTCCCAAATGGGCCCTTCTCTTTCCCTGGTTATCCTCTTCCCATTGATACACTGACAGAATATCCTGGGGATTTTCCCTACTTTTACCAGCCAGAGCTTTCTCATATTCCCTCTTTGCTCTTCTACCTGCTTTCTTAAGCTCCACCTTGTATTTTCTGTATTCTACTAATGCCTCTGATGATTTGTTCCCCTGATGGGCAGCATGGTGACACAGCGGCACAGTGGTTAGCATTGCTGCCTCACAGGGACCCAGGTTCGATTCCTGCCTTGGGTCACTGTCTGTGTGGAGTTTGCACATTCTCCCCGTGTCTGGGAGGGTTTCTTCCGGGTGCTCCAGTTTCCTCCCACAGTCTGGAAGATGTGCTGGTTAGGGGCATTGGCCATGATAAATTCTCCCTCAGTGTACCCGAACAGGTGCCAGAGTGTGGTGACTATGGGATTTTCATAGTTACTTCATTGCAGTGCTAATGTAAGCCTAGTTGTGACAATAATAAATAAACTTTAACTTGTACCTGCTAAAGGTCTCTCTTTTCCTTCTCATCATATCCTAAATATCTCTGGTCATTCATTCATGGTTCTCTGTGCTTGTTACTCCTTCCTATAACCCTGGAGGGAACATGCTGGGCACGTACTCTCCCCATTCCCTTTTTCCTTCCCCCAGTGCTCTTCTGTAAATTTTCCCACAAGTAACTGTTCCCAGTCTACCTTGGCCAGATCCTGACTTATTTTACTAAGTTAGTCATGGCACAAATCAATTCCGGCCTCCCAGATTGCCTGGATCCACTACAGTTTGCCTATCGCCTCAGCAGGTCCACAGCACATGCCATCTCACTGGCCCTACACTCAACCTGGAACAGCTAGATAACAAAGACACCTATGTTAGACTCCTATTTATTGACTACAGCTCAGTCTTCAACACTATTATTCCTACAAAACTCATCTCCAAACTCTGTGGCCTGGGTCTCGGCTCCTCCCTCTGCGACTGGACCCTAGACTTCCTAACTCACAGACCACAATCAGTAAAGATAGGCAACAACACCTCTTCCACGATCATCCTCAACACTGGTGCCCCACAAGGCTGTGTCCTCAGCCACATATTATACTCCTTATACACTTATGACTGTGTGGCCAAATTCTCCTCTAACTCAATTTTAAAATTTGCTGATAGAAACCCTACAGTGCAGAAGGAGGCCATTCGGCCCATCGAGTCTGCACCGACCACAATCCCACCCAGGCCCTCCCCCCACATATTTTACCCGCTAATCCCTCTAACCTACGCATCCCAGGACTCTAAGGGACAATTTTTAACCTGGCCAATCAACCTAACCCGCACATCTTTGGACTGTGGGAGGAAACCGGAGCACCCGGAGGAAACCCACGCAGACACGAGGAGAATGTGCAAACTCCACACAGACAGTGACCCGAGCCGGGAATCGAACCCGGGACCCTGGAGCTGTGAAGCAGCAGTGCTAACCACTGTGCTACCGTGCCGCCCACAGTGAAGCAGCAGTGCTAACCACTGTGCTACCGTGCCGCCCACCGTGCCGCCCACAGTGCCGCCCACAGTGCTAACCACAGTGCTAACCACTGTGCTACCGATGACACCACCATTGTGGGTCAGATCTCAAGCAATGATGAGACGGAGTGCAGGAAAGATAGAGAATCTGGTGAACTAGTATGATGGCAATAATCTCTCCTTCAATGTCAACAGAACAAAGGAGATAGTCATCGACTTCAGGAAGGGTAGTGGAGGGCATGTCCCTGTCTACATCAACAGGGACAAAATGGAAATAGTCGAGAACTTCAAATTTCTCAAGTGTCCAGATCACCAATGACTTGTCCTGGTCCCTCCATGCCGATGCTTTAGTTGAGAAAACCCACCAATGCCTCTACATGCTCAGGAAGCAAAGGAAATTTGGAATGTCCTCTCGGACTCTCACCAACCTTCACACCAAAAGCATTCTTTCTGGTTGTATCACAGCTTGGTAATGATTCCTGCTCTGTCCTAAACTGCAAAAAACTACAAAGAGTCATGAATGAAGCCCAGTCCACTCAAACCACCTCCCATCCATTGACTCTGTCTACACTTCCCGCTGCCTTGGAAAAGCAGCCAGCATAATTCAGGAATCCATGCACCCCGGACATATTCTCTTCTACCTTCTTCCGTCAGGAAAAAGATGCAAAAGTCTGAGGAACCGACTCAAGAACAGCTTCTTTCCATGCTGCCATCAGACTTTTGAATGACCTACCTCATATTAAGTTGATCTTTCTCTACACCCGAGCTATGACTGCAACACTACATTCTGCATTCTCTCCTTTCCTTCTCTATGTATATTGTGCTTTGTCTATATAGCGCGCAAGATACAATACTTTTCACTGTAGATCAATACATGTGAAAATAAAAAACAAATAAGATCCACTCTTCCCCCAATCCTAAACTTTTTTTTGCAACTGTCTACTGCTTTGTCCATAACAAGCTGAAGTTCTACCTGACTCTTCCCCCTCTCTCACCAGCATCAAACCCGTCACATTTCTGTCTTTTTAGTTCTGAAGTAGAGTTACATTGGACGTGAAAACATTAACTCTGTTTCTCTCTCCAGAGATGCTGCCAGACATGCTGCGGTTTTCCATTTCTTTTCTGTATTTATTTTAGATCTATCTGTGTGATAGGAAAAACACTACTTACACTCCAGGATCAAATAAATGTCCTTCATCAGCTTTTGTGGATCATTTCAGTGGAAATGTGCTCTCCCAGGCTCAAAGTGCATCAGCCCTCTGGAAGCAAAGTCATGAGACCGGCCAGTCCAGCAGAAAGAAACCCTCCGACCCTCCCACTTCACCAACTGTCAGAATGAACATGGTTCAGTCCCTGGATGTGATTAACAGCAGCAGTAACAGCAGAATCCAACCCCTGTAATCACTTGTGAACTCGCTGGTGTCTCAGCAGGTGGGAGGACCGAGTGTATCTTTTGTCACACTGAGAGCAGGTGAATGGCCTCTCCCCAGTGTGAACTCGCTCGTGTGTCAGCAGGTTGGATAAGCAAATGAATCCCTTCCCACAGTGAGAGCAGATAAACGGTTTCTCCCCCGTGTGAAGTTGCTGGTGTGTTTGCAAATGGGGTAATTGAGTGAATCTCTTCCCACACTGAGAGCAGGTGAATGGCCTCTCCCCAGTGTGAACTCGCTGGTGTTCCCGCAGTGTGGATGACCTTTTAAATCTCTTTGTGCAGTGAGAGCAGCTGAATGGTCTCTCCTCACTGTGAATGCGCTGGTGGATTATAAGTTCTCCAGAGCTTTTGAAGCCGCTCCCACAGTCAGAGCATTTAAAGGGTCTCTCGTTGGTGTGTGTGAGATTGTGTCTCAGCAGGGTGGGTAACTGAGTGAATCCCTTTCCACACACAGAGCAGGTGAACGGTCTCTCCCCAGTGTGAACTCGCTGGTGTCGCTGCAGTTCAGATGACCCTTTAAATCTCTTTGTGCAGTGAGAGCAGCTGAAGGGTCTCTCCTCAGTGTGAATGCGTTGGTGAGCCCTCAGTACCTGGGAGCTTTTGAAGCCACTCCCACAGTCAGAGCATTTAAAGGGTCTCTCCTGGGTGTGAGTGACTTTGTGTGTCTGCAGGTGGGATAACCAAATAAATCCCTTCCCGCAGTCAGAGCAAGTGAACAGCCTCTCCCCAGTGTGACTGCGTCGATGAATTTCCAGCTGAGATGGGAACCTGAATCCCTTCCCACAATCCCCACACCTCCACGGTTTCTCCATAGTGCGGGTGTCCTTGTGACTCTCCAGGTTAAACAATCAGTTAAATCTCACACAGAACACGGGTACAGTCTCTCCCCGCTGTGAATGCTCAGATGTATTTTCAGGTTGTGTAACTAGTTAACACTCTTTCCACACTCAGTGCACTGGAACACTCTCACTCAGGTGTGTGTGTGTCTCGGTGCTTTTCCAGTCACACTGATTTTTAAAATCTCAGAAGCAGACAGAACAGAGAAACATTTCTCCTTCTCGATTCAAAGGCCGATGATATTCAGGTCCAGATAAATTGAGGGACTCTGTCAGCTGTTGATGTGAAGTTTGGTTTGAGATTTCTGTCTGTAAAGTCTCACCTTCTGATATCCTATAAAAGGAATTTACAAACGTCATCACAGTCAGTCCAGAAATTCAGAACAGACAATTCTAGTTTCTATGAAACATTCTTTCCTCTCTCATTCCCCAAAAGCTGTAAATCTCCATCCCACACACTCTCCCTCCATTCTCACTCTGCTGTATCTAATATTCACCCTCCCAATTCCCTTGAAGGTGCTGATTGAGGCTGATTAACAGATCCGGCTCACTGTTTCCTGTCCTGGACACAGCAAGCTGAAAATCTCCATGCAGGCTGCCAGACAGATATATGTCTGTATGACAGGACTAAAAATGTGTGGAATGTACAGACTGGTTTCGCTTCCTTTCCCTTCAGTGGCTAAGGGTGGACAAGTCACCAGGACCCAATGAACTGCACGCTAGGCTTTTAATGGAGGTTGCTGAAAAGATAGTGGACACTTTGGTTGAGATTTTTCATAACTCGCTAAATTTCAGGAGAGTATCAGAAAATTGGAAAACAGCCAACGTGACTCCCTTGTTTAAAAAGGGAGAAAGGCAGAACGCAGGGACCTATAAGCCAATAGTTTAACATCTATTATTTGCAAGACACTGGAGTCAATAATCAAAGAGGAAAGAGCTAATCATTTGCTAATCAAACCTGGTCAACATGGTTTAATGAAACATAAATCATGTTTGACAAATTTTCTCAAATTCTTTCAGAACGTAACAGGGGAGAGTAGATCGAGGGGAACCTGTAGATGTAGTGTATTTAGATTTCCAAAAGGCATTTGACAAGGTGTCACCTAAGAGACTGGTGCATAAAGTAAAAGCCTATGGAATTGGTGAAAGTGTGTTAGCATCGATTGAAAACTGTCCGACACTAGAAAACAGAGAATTGGAATAAATGGGTCTTGATGGGATATAACCCAGAATATTGAGAGGCAAGAGAGGAAATTGCTGGGGCCTTGAGAGAAATCTTTGTTTCCTCACTGGCTATAGGGGAGGTCATGATGTGGAGATGCCGGCGTTGGACTGGGGTAAACACAGTAAGAAGTTTAACAACACCAGGTTAAAGTCCAACAGGTTTATTTGGTAGCAAAAGCCTTTTGCTACCAAATAAACCTGTTGGACTTTAACCTGGTGTTGTTAAACTTCTTACTGTATAGGGGAGGTCCCAGAGGATTGGAGAATAGCCAATGTTGTTCCTTTGTTTAAGAACGGTAGCAAGAATAATCCAGGTAATTACAGGCCGGTGAGCCTTAGGTCAGTGGTAGGGAAATTATTGGAGAAGATTCTTCAAGACAGGATTTACTCCCACTTGGAAATAAGTGGACGTATTAGCGAGAGACAATGTGGTTTTGTGAAGGGGAGGTTGTGTCGCACCAACTTGATCGAGTTTTTCGAGGAAGTGACAAAGATGATTGATGAGGGTAGGGCAGCGGATGTTGTCTACATGGACTTCAGTAAGGCCTTTGACAAGGTCCCTCATGGCAGACTGGTGCAGAAGGTGAAGTCGTATGGGATCAGAGGTGAGCTGGCAAGGTGGATACAGATCTGGCTCGGTCATAGAAGACAGAGGGTAGCAGTGGAAGGATGCGTTTCTGAATGGAGGGTGTGACAAGTGGTGTTCCTCAGGGATCAGTGCTGGGACCCTTGCTGTTTGTAATATATAAAAATGATTTGGAGGAAAATGTAACTGGTTTGATTAGTAAGTTTGCGGACGACACAAAGGTCGGTGGATTTGTGGATAGCGATGAGGACCATCAGGGGATACAGCAGGATATAGATCGATTGGAGACTTGGGCGGAGAGGTGGCAGATGGAGTTTAATCTGGACAAATGTGAAGTATTGCTTTTTGGAAATAATACAGATAGGAAATATACAGTAAATGGCAGAACCTTTAAGAGCATTGATAGGCAGAGGGATCTGGGTGTACAGGTACACAGGTCACTGAAAGTGGAAACGCAGGTGGAGAAGGTAGTCAAGAAGGCATGCGGCATGCTTGCCTTCATCGGCAGGGGTATTGAGTTTAAAAATTGGCAAGTCACGTTGCAGCTTAGTTAGGCCGCACTTGGAATATAGTATTCAATTCTGGTCACCATACTACCAGAACGATGTGGAGGCTTTGGAGAGGTACAGAATGGAGGGCATTATTTATGAGGAGAGGTTGGAGAAATAGGGTTTGTTCTCACTGGAACGACGGAGATTGAGGGGCAACCTGATAGAAGTCTACAAGATTATGAGGGGCATGGACAGAGTGGATAGTCAGAAGCTTTTTCCCAAGATGGAAGCATCAATTACTAGGGGGCATACATTTAAGGTGTGAGGGACAAGGTTTAAAGGAGGTGTACAAGGCAAGTTTTCTATATAGAGGGTGGTGGATGCCTGGAACTTGTTGCCGGGGAAGATAGTGGAAGCAAATATAATAGTTACTTTTAAGGGGCGTCTTAAGGAACACATGAATAGGATGGAAATAGAGGGATATGGTCCCCGAGAGGGTATGGGGTTTTAGTTCAGTCGGGCAGCATGGTTGGTGCAGGCTTGGAGGGCCAAAGGGCCTGTTCCTGCACTGTAATTTTCTTTTTTCTTTTCAGAGTGGAAATATGCAACTAGTGGAGTACCGCAAGGATCAGTTCTTGGCCCACTATTGTCCACTATTTACATTAATGACCTTGAGGAAGGAACAGAATGTAAGGTTTTCAAATTTGCTGATGACATGAAGGAAGGATATGTTATGATGAGGATATTGTGATTCTACAACAGGATATAGATTGATTGGGTGACTGGACAAAACCCTGGCCACTGGAGTTTAATGTGGGGGTTGGGGTCATGTATTCAAAGGCGGATTATCTAAATGGAGAGGTACAGCTGGTGAGTGAAATACAGAGGGATTTAGGTGTTTTCGTGCATGAATCACAAAAAGCTAGCCGGCAGGTCCAACAAGTAGTTAAGAAGGAAAACAGCATTTTGACCTTTATTGCAAATGGGTTGGAGTTTAAAAACAGGGCGGTCAGGGTGCTGGAGATGCCTCACCTGAAATACTGCACAGTTTTGGTCCCCTTATCTAATAAAGGATATAGTAACATTGGAGAAAGTCCAAAGGAGATTCACCAGGCTAATTCCTGGGAGGAGAACATTGTCCTATCAAGAGAAACTAAATAGTATGGGTTTGTATTCTTTGGAGTTTAGCAGAGTGAGGGGTGACCTTATTCACACATATAAGATCCTGAGGAGACTTGACAAGATAGATGGTGAGATATTTTCACGAGTGGGAGGGTCTCGAACAAGATAAAGGGCTCGTCATTTAAACCTGAGGTGCGTAGAAATTTCATCTCGCAGAGGTTGGTGAACCTCTGGAATTCTCTGCCCCAAAGGGTGGTGGAGGTTGGATCATTAGAATTGGGGGTGGATAAATATTTGATAGATTGAGGAAGAGGGCGATGGGGAAAGGGCACAGAAAATGAGTTGAGGCCGGCATTGGCCTGCCATGATCGGACAGAATAGCGGGGAAGGCTTGAAGCACCTGGTGGCCACTCCTGCTTCTATTTCTTATCATCAGTTGCTGCAAGTCCCCAATTTCCCCAGAATGAGGAAAGAAATGGAAAGGGGGGGGGGGGGAAATGAAGTGTTTTACTCACAGATGTCGGCGACAGGAGGAGGTTTGAGTCTGTCTGAAGCTCAATCAGCATTCACACAAAGATCACACGCTGATTGGCTGGAGGATCAGTGTCCTTCCGGTCCTCCAAATTTTCCTATTGGTCAATACTTCAACATGAAGGTCAGTGGGTGGGCTCTCCCCCGCACATGCGCAGCTTCCCCCTCCCTTGGACATGCGCAATCCCGGGCCGTTGGGGAGGGGGAGATCACCGAGTGGCTTCTCGCTCTGGCCGGAGCCGTCAGCCTGGAAACCTTGGCTCGAGGAGACGCAGGGGGAGGGGGAACAGGCGGGGCCTGCGCACTGGAACCCGGAGACGTCACCACGGAGCAGAATGATTGCTCGTGGCTGCTTAAAGACAGAGTTCTGTTGTGACGTCACAACGCGGAAACTGGCCAATGAACTTCGGATTAAAACTTCCTCCTCTAAACAACATCCGTGAGGAAATCAATGTCTCCCCCTTTCCATTTCCTTTCTCATTCTGGGGGAAACTGGGGACTTGCAGCAACTGAAGGGAAAGGAAGTGAATCCAGTCTGTATATTGCACACATCCTTAATCCAGTCATAGAGACAGATATCTGTCTGGCCGCCTGCATAGAGATTTTCAGTTCTCTGTGCCGAGGACAGGAAGCAGTGAGCATGGATCTGTCAATCAGCCTCAATCAGCACCTTCAGGAGAATTGGGAGGGTGAATATTAGATACAGCAGAGTGAGAATGGAGGGAGAGTGTGTGGGATGGAGATTTACAGCTTTTGGGGAATGAGGGAGGAAAGAATGTTCCATAGAAACTAGAATTGTCTGTTCTGAATTTCTATCCTGTACTGACAGTGATGACTTCTATAAACTTCTTTTACAGGATATCAGAAGGTGAGGATTTACAGACAGAAATCTCAAACCAAACTTCACATCAACATCTGGCAGAGTCACTCAATTCTTCGGGACTTGAATATTATCGACCTTTGAATCGAGAAGGATAAATGTTTCTCTGTTCTATCCACTTCAGAAGGTTTTAAACATCAGTGTGACTGGAAAAGCACTGAGAAGCACCAAGACACACACACCCGAGTGAGAGTAGTTCTAGTGCACTGACTGTGGAAAGAGATTTAACCAGTTACACAGCCTGAAAAAAACATTGCAGCATTCACAGCGGGGAGAGACTGTATCTGTGTTCTCAGTGTTGACGAGGTTGCAACTGATTATCAAACCTGGAGAATCACAAGGACACACGAACCATGGAGAAACCGTGGAAATGTGGAGACTGTGGGAAGGGATTCAAAGCCCCATCAGAGCTAGAAACTCATCGACGCAGTCACACTGGAGAGAGGCCATTCACCTGCCCTGTGTGTGGGAAGGGATTCACTCGATTATCCAGCCTGCAGAGACACAAAGTCAGTCATTCCCAGGAGAGACCCTTTAAATGCTCTGACTGTGGGAGTGGCTTCAAAATTGCTGAGCATCTGATGGACCACCAGCGCACTCACACCGGGGAGAGACCGTTCAGCTGCTCTCTCTGTACAAAGAGGTTTGGAAGGGCATGCACATTGAAGAGACACCAGCGAGTTCACACTGGGAGAGGCCATTCACCTGCTCAGTGTGTGCGGAGGGATTCACTCGATATTCCACCTCCTGAGGCACAATGTCATTCACACCCAGGAGAGACCCTTTAGATGCTCTGACTATGGAAGTGGCTTCAAAAGCTCTCAGGAACTGATAATCCACCAGCGCATTCACACTGAGGAAAGACCGTTCAGCTTCTCTCTGTGGGAAGGAATTCACAAACTCATCCCTCCTGCAGAGACACTAGTGAGTTCACAAGTGATTACAGGGGTTGGATTCTGCTGTTATTGCTGCTGTAACTCACATCCAGGACTGAACCAGGTACTTTCTGACAGTTGGTGAAGTGGGAGGGTCGGAGGGTTTCTTTCTGCTGGACTGGCCAGTCTCAAGACTTTGCTTCCAGTGGTCTGGTCCTCTTTCAGCCTGGAAGAGCACATTTTCACTGAAATGATCCACAAAAGCTGATGAAGGACATTTATTTTATCCTCGATAGTAAATAGTTTTTTTCCTACCACTACAGGTCGATCTAAAATAAATACATTTGTCTCTGTTCCATTGAGTCTACAGCACAGGACCAGGCCAGTCGGCTCAATTGGTCTATGTCAGTATTTATGCTCCATATGAGCCTCCACCCACCCCTCTTCATCTCCCCACATCAGCATATCCTTTCTCCCTTGTGAATATGGGTGACACAGTGGTTAGCACTGCTGTCTCTCAGCGCCAGGGACCTGGGTTCAATTCGCAGCTTGGGTCACTGTCTATGTGGAGTTTCCACGTTCTCCTGTCTGCGTGGGTTTCCTCCGGGGGCCCCTGTTTCCTCCCACAGTCTGAAAGACGTGCTGGTTAAGCACATTGACCCGAACAGGCGCTAGAATATGGCAAGTAGGGGAATTTCATAGTAACTTCATTGCAATGTTAATGTAAGCCTTACCTGTGACTAATCAATAAACCTTAATTTTAGATATCTAGTTCCCCTTCAATGTATTCATGTTATTCACTTCAACCACTCGCTGTGGTAGTGAGTTCCACATTCTCACCACTCGCTGGGAGAGAGGTTTCTCCTGAAATCCCTATAGGATTAGTGAACGCTTCATAATCGTAAAGACTTCCATTAGGTCACCCTTCAATCTTCTCTTTTCTAGAGAAAAGCAGGCCAGCCTTTCCTGAGGGTTAAATGCTCTCAGTTCTGGGATTATTCTTGTGAATCTTTGTTGCATCTTCTCCAGGCCTCGATTTCCTTTTTCTAAATGGAGATCACAAGTGTTGCCAGTGCTCCCAGTGTAGTCTAACCTTGGTTCTAAACAAGTTGAACATTACCTCCTGTTTTTCAATTCTCCTCTGAGATTAGGCTGTCTGGTCCTAGACTCTCCCAAAAGGGGAAACAACCTCTCAGCATCTACCCTATCAAGTCCTCTGAGAATCTGATATGTCTCAATAAGGCCACCTCTCATTCTTCTAAACTCCAATGAGTACAGGCCCCAACCTGCTCAACCTCCCTTCATAAGAAAATCGCTCCATGCTAGGATCAACCTCTTAAACATCTCTGGACTGCCTCCAATGCTGGTATATCTTTCGTTAGATCAGGAGACCAAAACTATTCATTGTATTCCAGGTGTAGTCTAACTAGTGCCTTGTATAGTTTTAGCAATAATTCTCTATTTTTATACTCCATTCCCTTTGAAATAAAGGCCAACATTGCATTTATCTTTCCCATTACCTGCTAGCTTTGTGTGATTTATGCACAAGGACTCCCAAATCCCTCTGTGCTGCAGCTTTCTGCAGTCTTTCTCCATTTAATTAATATCCAGCTCCTTTATTCTTCCTATCAAAGTGCATAACTTCACATTTTCCTGCATTAGAGACTTTGAGATGCTCTGACTGTGGGTGTTAATTGTACCAATTGGAGTTCAGTGTAGACAAGTGAAGGGCATTGATTGGATGGTCAGTTGAGCACCTATCGAGAGAGACATTGTGTGGAGTTGGGTCAGGAGCTATATACCTGTAATGTTTCAGTCTGTGAATAAATCTGTACCAAGTAAAGACTGGCTCCAGTTCCTTCCTTCACCACGAGGCTGTCAGGATCATAACTTGGTAACAGAGAATGCTTGTCTCATGGTGAAGCCCGGAAACAAAAGGAAAATAACATTTCAGTGTCACAGATGCTTTAAAAGGTGTTTTCCCAGTTTCCCATGAACAATCTCTGCGAGTGTGGACATCTCACCCTCGGAGTGAGTAAATTAATGTAAAAGCACCCAGCAGCAAAGTCTATATACTTCACAAAAGAGTTAACTTTATTTCATACTAACGCTCTGGAGGTAACTTCCACATACACAAAGGTTAATTACAGATGAAGATAAATGAGACTTATAAAAACGCAATCCGTTCAGTCTCTATTGCACGATGCCGGACTGGGATTGTTGAAGTTGGGAGGCTGGATAGACTGGGACTTTTTTCTCTGGAGCGTAGGAGGCTGAGGGGTGACCTTATAGAGGTCTATAAAATAATGAGGGGCACAAATCAGCGAGATAGTCAATATCTTTTCCCAAAGGTAGGGGAGTCTAAAACTAGAGGGCATAGGTTTAAGGTGAGAGGGGAGAGATACAAAAGTGTCCAGAGGGGGAATTTTTTCACACAGAAGGTGGTAAGTGTCTGGAACAAGCTGCCAGAGGTAGTAGTAGAAGCGGGTACAATTTTATCTTTTAAAAAGCATTTAGATAGTTATATGGGTACGATGGGTATGGAGGGATATGGGGCCAAATGCGGGCAATTGGGATTAGCTTAGGGGTTTTAAAAGAAAAGGTGGCATGGACAAGTTGGGCCGAAGGGCCTGTTTCCATGCTGTAAACCTCTATGACTCTAAGTCGGGATGTTGCGTTGTCTGAGGTGAAGGTTTTGAGCATGTCTTTGCTGCTGCGATGCCTTCCACTGCTGAATGACCAGAGGTTACTTTCAGAGATGAGTTTAGTGCATGGAATCGGGTTCACGGGGAGGAGAGAAGGTTCCTCACTCCTGGTTGTGTGGGCATGGCACTCTCAAACTGGTTTATTTGGTAGCACAGTTAAAGCACAGTTAACCCGTGCCTAATGCTCCCTCCACTCACATTGTCTGTATCTTTAAGACCTGGTTGGCTGTAGAGATTCACATTCTAATCAGTATTCTGTAACTTGATTTTGTGTCTCTGTGCCTTGTTTGAGAGCAGATTTCCACTCCATCTGACGAAGGAGCAGCGCTCCAAAAGCTAATGGCATTTGCTACCAAATAAACCTGTTGGACTTTAACCTGGTGTTGTTAAAACTCTTCCTGTGTTTACCCCAGTCCAACGCCGGCATCTCCACATCATGACTCTCAAACTGCCCAGTTACTGACGGCAGAAGCCTTGGCTTTTTCTGGGTGTCTCTCTCTTTGTCTCTCCCTCCCTGTTGAGGAGCAGTTTCCTCTCTGCTGTTCTGAAGCTGTTCCGAGATGGGTCTGTGTCCAGACAGCTGGCTTTGCGTTTTCTGCTTCTATGGCAGGCAAGCTAAGATAGCCACCGTGTCAAAATCCCAAATCAGGTTCCCAATGCGGGAAGCGGTAATCCCATTGCACTTTCCAATTCCCAAATACCTTCCCAAGTCTAGTCTCCATTGTTCCTGCAGGGAAACCATCAAATCCGGTGAATCTTATTGACACTTGTGGGAATGTTCACAATGTGAAATATCTCTTTTTGTTTATATGTGTCAGAGATTGTCTTTGTCTCTTGGGAAGAGGTTCCAGCCGGAATCCACAGGAGAAAGTCACTGACACATGGAATCTATTTGGAAAACAGTTTTTAAACTCTGACAGATGGTGACGGGGGATTGCACAGTCAATTCCAGCCCTGCTTCTCCACAGGTCATGACAGCAGTTTAAACCCACAAAACCGGCCAATTGTCCCCCTTTGAAGTCATTATTCGCAGGCATCTTTCAGTAAACACAGTGAAATTATTGATTTTTGTAAAACAAACTTTTTAGAAACAAGTTATAAAACTGGTTAACATACAAGTTGTAATTTTGAAATTTAATGACTTCCCCTTTCCTCTAAAAAAACAGAATCGAACACCGCCAGACACACTCACAAATACAAAACTGGACAAAACATACACAGTCTTCTGCAGTAGCTGGGGGTCTGTGAAATTTATTTTAAAAGGATAAAACTCAAGGATCTCGATGCTGTTGATCTGACAGAATTTGGTCACAATAGATCTGGAAGTTCTTTCAGACAGATTTTTGGCGAAACAGTCCTTGACTTTTATTTATCACAACTTTGCAGACTTTCAAATAACATGATTTGTTCTAATGAGATGTTTTGGTTGAAAGGTTAACTCACTTGAGACCGCATGTAAAAGAAAGGTGGGAGGGAAAGAGAAACTTCTTGCAACCTGATTTCCAGGGGCACACACTCTCTCCCCTGAGAGTTTGAAATCATAAAAATGTTCAAAGATATTTCTCTTAGGCCCAGGCCCAGTGTTCGTCAACCAATCAGTAAGAGTCTTTCTCCTGGCAACAGCAGTTCTTTGTTAACTTTGATTTGCAAAGCACCTCTTCCCTTTCCAGGTGTCCTCGGCTGGACCTGCGTTGATGGGTTTATTGGAGAATGGCACATTCACAGCCTCAAATTAATTTCACAGATTTAAAAACTAACTCAGGAGGGAGTATGTCCAACATTCAATTTCTTTCAAAACCAGGTTCCTCACTAAACTCAGTCCACGGTGTAACCTTCAAAGAGTTTTCTAAAAATCGGGAATACTTTAACTTCACATTGCAACATTGTAATTCTATTTTTGAACATTTTCCTTTCCCCCTGCTAATGGCACCAGCTTTAAAATCACCCGTGCAAATAATTTTTAATTACAAATTTAATAATAACATACCATAACTTCATGACATTTCCATAAATAAATATGTAAACACATTTTCCCGCTGTGTGATTCTGAGTAATTAGGAAAGATAAAAGAATGCGCTTGTTTATTGTGAATTGTTATACAGCTTTTAATTTAAACACCTTCTGAGCATTCCAATTTAAAGAGACAAACAAGGACAGTAATTCAACAGATTTTTGATACTTCCAGTCCCAACTCAAACATAAGCAGATGCAACTCACTAACTCTTTACTGAACATCAACTTTCAACTGAACTTTAACTTTTAACTGCACATCAACTTTAACTTTTAACTGAACATCAACTTTAACTATTTAACTAAAAATAGATACTACCAAGTTTAGGAAAACCTTGGCCAAGAAATATCCTCGATGTTCTCTGAAGCATCCTTCAGGGTACTGGTCTTCTTGCGATGGTTGGTCTCTTTGAGTTATCGCTGGCAAACAAAGGCTGCCCGTCTCTTTTTGCGCAATTCTCCACTCGCTTCTGGAAGATTCTCTGTCATGCAGCGAATGAATTAATCAGGAACCCCAATTGCATCATTCAATTAGGCCAATCAAATGCAACCAGAGTAGTGGCATTGGTCACTCCAGACCCCATCATATTTAGGCCTTTTAAGTGCATACTGTTTACATTCCAATGCCCAGACAAGAAACACTGGCTCAAATAGTCTGTAAAGAACTCCCCCCTGCCAAGTACAAGCTGTTAAATCTGACACCTTCTGTCCTTTGACAAATTCCAGGCCACTGGCCACAAGAAATCCCAGCATAGCGAAAAAAACTTTAACCAAAAAATCAGGTTTGCTTGATTGAAGATCTTTCAGCATATTCAAAGTTAAAACTCTGCAGACCATTCAGCTACAGAGGAGAATTGATGACAAGAGTCAGGAGGTGATGCTTCAGTTGCACAGAGCATTGGTAAGAGCACATCTTTATTAATGTGTACAATATTGGTCTCCTTATAAACAATGTCGATTGTTTAGAAGCTGTTCAGAGAAGGTTCACTGGATGACTGATGCAGAGTGACACGAACTGTGGGTTCAATACCCGCACCAGCTGAGGTGATTCATGAAGGGCCCACATTATCAACCTTGCCCCTCGCCTGAGATGTGGTGACCCTCAGATTAAATCACCACCAGTCACAGCCCATAGTCATCTGGGCCCATGGCAACTTTACCGTTTTTACTGAACTACCACCAGTCTTGGGCGGGTTGTCTTAGGCAAAGTAGGAGATGTTACATTTATATCCACTGGAGTTTAGAAAGTAAGAGGTGAATTGATCAAACCTTTAAGATGCTAAGGAGTATTGACAGTTTGGATGTGGAGAGAATGTTTCCTCTTGTGGGAGAATCTAGACCTGGTGGAGGGAGGGGGTCACTCTTTAGCAATAAGGGGTTGTCCATTTAAAATGGAGATGAGGAGAATTGTTTTCTCTCAGAGGGCGGTGAGTCTCTGGAACTCTCTTCCTCAAAGGGCAGTGGAAGCAGAGTCTGTGAATATTTTGAAGGCAGAGCTGGATAGATTCTTGATTAACAAGAGGGTGAACAGCGGCAGGCAGGAATCTGGGGTTGAGGTTACAAACAGATCAGCCATGATCTAATTGAATGGAACCAGGCCCGAGGGGGTGAGTGGCCTACTCCTGGTTTGTATTTCTTTCCTATTTGTTCGTGGGATGTGGGCGTCATGGCAGGACGTTATTTTTTGCCTGTCCCTAATTGCCCCAGAACTGAGTGGCTTGCCCAGCTATTTCAGAGGCCATTCTAAGAGTCAACCACATTGCTGTGGTTCTGGAGTCATGTGTAGGCCAGACCAGGTAAGGATGGCAGCTTTCCTTCCCCAAAGGACATGAGTGAACCAGTTGGTTTTTTATGACAATGGTTTTCAGGTCATCATTAGACTTCTAATTCCAGATTTTCTTTGAATGAATTCAAATTTCACCATCTGCTATGGTGGGATGTTGAACCTGGATTATTAGTCCAGTGCCATTATGGCACCGCCTCACCTCTATGTGATATGTTCCACTGTCTTCTTGAGCTGAATTTGCACAAACTGACTTATTTTCCCCAGCCTGCTCCTACAGCTTCTCCACAGCTCATTCCAAGCTCACTGTTCAAGCTGACTACCTTTGGCCAAATGGCTTACAACCTTTCAACTTGGAGACCACTGGAAATTTCTAGCTCCAAGCTATGCTAATTTTCCAGCCTCCTCTCCCATTGCATGACCTCCAAGTGGACTACAAACTATACATGTCCCTATCTCCAATGATCCACTGAGAAACACCCAGATAAATAAAATAAAAGAACCTTCCGAACCTCCACTGCCCAGTTCCATGGCAATCTGGCATAATTGGGAGGTTGCAAAAATAAACACGAACTGATTGTATTTGGTCTTAAAAACACCACTTAATTCTGTGATCCAAATGGAACATGAAACCAGAATTTTGCTACAAGACTCAGAGAGTATCAGCCCACTGGAAGCAAAGTCCTGAGACTGGCCAATCCAGCAGAAAGAAACCCTCCAACCCTCCTGCTTCACCAACTATCAGAATGAACATGGTTCAGTCACTGGCTGTGGTTAACAGCAGCAATAACAGCAGAATCCAACCCCTGTCATCACTTGTGAACTCGCTGGTGTTTCTGCAAGCATATTAATTGAGTGAATCCCTTCCCACAATCAGAGCAGACGAATGGCTTCTCCCCAGTGTGAAGTCGCCGGTGTGTCAGCAGATTTGAGAACTGAGTGAATTCTTTCCCACAGTCAATGCAACTGAATGGTCTCTCCCCCGTGTGAACTCGCTGGTGTGTCAGCAGATGTGATGAATCACAGAATCCCTTCCCACACTTGGAGCAGGTGAATGGTCTCTCCCCGGTGTGAACTCGCTGGTGCTTCCACAGGTTGGATGAATCAATGAATCCCTTCCCACACTCCGAACAGGAGAACAACCTCTCCCTGGTGTGAACTCGCCGGTGTGTCTGCAGACTGGAAAACCGACTGAATCCCTTCCCACACTCAGAACAGCTGAACGGCCTCTCCCCGGTGTGAACTCTCTGGTGTGTCTTCAAGTTCCATGAATGAGTGAATCCTTTCCCACAGTCAGAGCAGATGAACGGCCTCTCTCCGCTGTGAACTCGCCCGTGCGTCTGCAGGACGGATGACTTACTGAAACCCTTGCCACACACAGAACAGGTGAACGGCCTCTCCCCAGTGTGACTGCGTCGATGAATCTCCAGATCAGATGGGGCACGGAATCCCTTCCCACAGTCCCCACATTTCCACGGTTTCTCCATGGTATGGGTGTCCCTGTGTTTCTCCTGGTTTAGTGTTCAGTTGAAGCCTCGTCCATCAAAGAACACATTTAGTCTTTCCCTGCTGTGAATGCTGTGATTTATTTTCAGGATGTGTAACTGGTTAAATATCTTCCAGAGTAAGTGCACTGGAACACTTTCATTCAGGTGTGTGTGTGTGTGCGTCAGTGCTGTTCCAGTCAAACTGATGTTTAAAATCTTCTGAGGCAGAAAGAATTGACAAACATTTTTCCTTCTAGATTCAAAGGCCAATGGTATTCAGGTCCCGATGAATCGAGTGATTCTGTCAGATCCTCACATGATGTTTGTTTGGAGAATTGTATCTGTGTAATTTCCAACTTCCAATATCCTGCAAAAGGAGTTTACAAAATCCAACTCAGTCAGTACAGGATAGAAATTCAGAACAGACAAGTCTGGTTCCTGTGGAACATTCTTTCCTCTCTCATTCCCCAAAAGCTGTAAATCTCCATCCCTCACACTCTCCCTCCATTCTCACTCTGCTGTATCTAATATTCACCCTCCCAATTCTCCTGAAGATGCTGATTGACAGATCCATGCTCACTGCTTCCTGTACATGGCTGCTTCAGTTGGTGAAGATACAGATGTCTGTGATAAAGATCTCTACTTAGACAGTGATTGGTCTTCACTTTGAGCTTGCTGCTTACGAGGGCAATCGAGCAGTGATGGTCAATTATTTCAAAGTGAAATTGGATGTGCAATGCAATAAAATGCATTTGTAGAGTTACAGAATGGGACCAATTCAATTGTCAAATGGACTCCTGTGTTGTAAGAACTCTATGACTGGAGATATATAACATAGCTTCAGTAACGGTCGCTGCATTATAGGAAAGATGTGGAAGTGTTGGAAAGGGTGCAGAGGAGATTTACCAGGATGTTGCCTGGTATGGTGGGAAAATCATATGAGGAAAGGCTGAGGGGCTTGAGGTTGTTTTCGTTAGAGAGAAGAAGGTTAAGAGGTGACTTAATAGAGGCATACAAGATGATCAGAGGATTAGATAGGGTGGATAGTGAGAGCCTTTTTCCTCGGATGGTGTTGGCTAGCACGAGGGGACATAGCTTTAAATTGAGGGTGAGAGATATAGGACAGATGTTAGAGGTAGGTTCTTTACTCAGAGAGTAGTAAGGGCGTGGAATGCCCTGCCTGCAACAGTGGTGGACTTGTCAACGTTGAGAGCGTTCAAGTGGTTATTGGATAAACATATGGATGATATTGGAATAGTGTAGATTAGAGGGGCTTTAGATTGGTACCACTGGTCGGCGCAACATTGAGGGCCGAAGGGCCTGTACTGCGCTGTAATGTTCTATGTTCTATGTACTATATTACAAGACGAGAAATAATAAATGTTTTATTACAGAACCATAAATAATATATACCAGAACAACACTAGATATATCTCTGTCCTATATTAGAGTCATAGAGGTTTACAGCATGGAAACAGGCCCTTCAGCCCAACTTGTCCATGCCGCCTTTTTTTTTAAAGCCCCTAAGCTAATCCCAATTGCCAGCATTTGGCCCATATCCCTCTATACTATCTAAATGATTTTTAAAAGATAAAATTGTACCCCCCTCTACTACTACTACCTCTGGCAGCTTGTTCCAGACACTCACCACCCTCCGTGTGAAAAAATTGCCCCTCTGGACATTTTTGTATCTCTCCCCACTCACCTTAAACCTATGCCCTCTAGTTTTAGACTCCCCTACATTTGGGAAAAGATATTGACTATCTACCTTGTCTATGCCCCTCATTATTTTGTAGACCTCTATAAAGTCACCCCTCAGCCTCCGACGCTCCAGAGAAAAAAGTCCCAGTCTATTCAGCCTCTCCTTATAACTCAATCCATCAAGTCCCAGTAGCATCCTAGTAAATCTTTTCTGCACTCTGTCTAATTTAATAATATCCTTTCTATAATAGGGTGACCAGAATTGCACACAGTATTCCAAGTGTTGCCTTACCAATGTCTTGTACAACTTCAACAAGACGTCCCAACTCCGGTATTCAATGTTCTGACCGATGAAACCAAGCATGCCAAATGCCTTCTTCACCACTCTGTCCACCTGTGACTCCACTTTCAAGGAGCTATGAACATGTACGTCGAGATCTCTTTGTTCTGTAACTCTCCCCAATGCCCTACTATTAACTGAGTAAGTCCTGCCCTGGTTCAATCTACCAAAATACATCACCTCGCATTTATCTAAATTAAACTCCATCTGCCATTCGTCAGCCCACTGGCCCAATTGATCAAGATCCTGTTGCAATTGGAGATAACTTTCTTCACTGTCCACTATGTCACCAAACTTGGTGTCATCTGCAAACTGACTAACCATGCCCCCTATATTCTCATCCAAATCATTAACATAAATGACAAATAACAGTGGGCTCAGCACTGATCCCTGAGGCACACTGCTGGTCACAGGCCTCCAGTTTGAAAAACAACTCTCTACAACCACCCTCTGGCTTTCTGTCAAGAAGCCAATTTTGTATCCATTTAGATACCTCACCCTGGATCCCGTGAGATTTAACTTTATGCAACAACCTATCATGCGGTACCTTGTCAAAGGCCTTGCTAAAGTCCATCAACTGCACTGCCCTCATCTACCTTCTTGGTTACCCCTTCAAAAAAACTCAATCAAATTTGTGAAACATGATTTTCCACTCACAAAGCCATGTTGACTGTCCCTAATCAGTCCTTGCATCTCTAAATGCCTGTAGATCCTGTCTCTCTAAATACTTTCCAACAATTTACCCACCACAGATGTGAGGCTCACTGGCCTGTAGTTCCCAGGCTTTTCCCTGCAGCCCTTTTTAAACAAAGGCACAATATTTGCCACTCTCCAATCTTCAGGCACCTCACCCGTGACTATCGATGATTCAAATATCTCGGCTAGGGGACCCGCAATTTCCTCCCTAGCCTCCCACAACGTCCTGGGATATATTTCATCAGGTCCCGGGGATTTATCTACCTTGATGCGCTTTAAGACTTCCAGCAACTCCTTCTCTGTAATATGTACACTCCGCAAGACATCAATATTTATTTCCCCAAGTTCCCTAACATCCATGCTTTTCTCATCAGTAAATACTGATGAGAAATACTCATTTAGGATCTCACCCATTTCTTGTGGATCCGCACATAGATGACCTTGCTGATCCTTAAGAGGCCCTACTCTCACCCTTGTTACTCTTTTGCCCTTTATGTATTTGTAGAAGCTCTTTGGATTCTCCTTTGCCTTATCTGCCAAAACAATTTCATGTCCCCTTTTTGCCCTTCTGATTTCTCTTTTAACTCTACTCCTACACCCCCTATACTCTTCAAGAGATTCACTTGATCCCAGCTGCCTATGCATGCCATGTGCCTCTTTCTACTTCTTGACCAGGGCCTCAATATCCCAAGTCATCCAGGGTTCCCGACTTCTGCCAGCCTGCTCTTCACTCTAAGAGGAATGTGTTTACCCTGAACCCTGCTTAACACACTTTTGAAAGCATGCCACTTACCAGACGTCTCTTTGCCTTCCCACAGACTCCCCCAATTAATGTTTGAAAGTTCCTGCCTGATACCATCAAAATTGGCCTTGCCCCAATTTAGAATATTAACTTTTAGGACAGACCTATCAATCTCCATAGCTATCTTAAAACTAATAAAATTATGGTCGCTGGTCCCAAAGTGATCCCTCACTAACACTTCTGGCACCTGCCCTTCCTTATTTCCCAAGAGGAGGTCAAGTTTTGCCCCCTCTCTAGTCGGGCCATCCACATACTGAATGAGAAATTCCTCCTGAATACACTCAACAAATTTCTCTCCATCCAACCCTCTAATATTAAAGCTGTCCCAGTCAATGTTGGGAAAATTAAAATCTCCGATTATTACCACCCTATTTTTCTTGGAGCTATCTGTAATCTTCTTGCATATTTGCTCCTCAATTTCCCACTGACTATTTGGGGGCCTATAGTACAGCCCTATCAAAGTGATTTCCCCCTTCTTATTTCTCAGTTCTACCCATATAGACTCAGTGACTGAACCCTCGGATATTTCCTCTCTCAGTACGGCCGTGATGCTTTCCCTAATCAAAAGTGCAACTATTAATTTACTGTCAGCCGTCTCCTGGGGAAACCAGCCCTTTAATTGTGAACATTAGGAAAGAGACCATCCTTTTAGGCAGACAAATAAATGTGTCAAGCTGAGGGAGCAAAGGATGTCAATGTCTTTAAGATGTGGAGATGCCGGCGTTGGACTGGGGTAAACACAGTAAGAAGTTTAACAACACCAGGTTAAAGTCCAACAGGTTTATTTGGTAGCAAAAGCCACACTGTGTGGCTTTTGCTACCAAATAAACCTGTTGGACTTTAACCTGGTGTTGTTAAACTTCTTACAATGTCTTTAAGAGACAGAGAGAGACCTGGGCCAACCTTTCCAGAGTCTGCCCCTCCCTGGATTCACTTCCTTTCCCTTCAGTTGCTGCAAGTCCCCAATTTCCCCCAGAATGAGAAAAGAAATGGAAAGGGGGAGTAAAGAAAGTGTTTTACTCACAGATGTCGGCGACAGGAGCAAGTTTGAGTCTGTCTGAAGCCCCATCTTCATTCACACAAAGCCCGCGCTCTGATTGGCTGGAGGACCAGAGTCTTTCTGGTCTTCCAACTCTTCCTATTGGCCGAAGCCAATGAGAGGCAATGAATCGACGGTGCGCATGTGCAGGTTTCTGGGGATAAAGCGCATGTGCGGGATTTTGGGGAATGCGCATGTGCGGGTGAGGGGCGGACCCGGGACAAAGCCGGCGCGCTGACCATTTTCTGTCCCGGTCTTGCAGCCTTTCCCATTGGACCACAGCTCAGCGCGGCTGGAGGGCAAAGTCTCTCCCACCCCCACGTGGGGCTCCGCCCCTCATTGTCTGTCTGCGGGGGATTGACCAATGGGAACTATGGAGGACCGGAAGGACTCTGCACCTCCAACCAATCAGAGCTCCCCATTGTCTGAATGCGGAAGCTGGACAATGAGCTTGTTCACCTGTTCATCACGGCCCAGCAAAGCTGCTGCTCCTCTCCCTCTGAATGAACATTGAGCTTCACACAGACTCAAACTTCCTCCTGTCGCCGACATCTGTGAGTAAGACATTTTCTTTTCTCTCCGTCTCCGTTTCTTTTCTCGTTCTCGGTTTCAATTTTTAACTTCCAGGTCACCACTCGCTGCTGAAATAAAGATCCTCCTCACATTCTTCATGCATCTCTAACAGCTAATACAGTGTATTACACACATCATCAGTCTGCTCGTTTATGTCCAAATGTAAAACTTTAACGTGACTGTCAGCTTGAATATTTTCAGCTCTCTGTGTCCAGGACAGGAAGCAATGAGCATGGATCTGTCAATCAGACTAAATCAGCACCTTCAGGAGAATTGGGAGGGTGAATATTAGATACAGCAGAGTGAGAATGGAGGGAGAGTGTGTGGGATGGAGATTTACAGCTTTTGGGGAATGAGAGAGAAAAGAATGTTCCATAGAAACTGAAATTGACTTCTGAATTTCTATCCTGTGCTGACAGTCATGACTTTTATGAATTATTTTTACAGGACGCTGGAAGAGGAGGAATTACAGACACAAATCTCAAACACCACGTATAGATCTGTCAGAGTCGCTCCATTCCTATGAACCTAAATATCATGGGTCCTTTAATCCAGAAGGAGGAATGTTTGTCTGTTTTTTTGGCTTCATATGATTTTAAACATCAGTGTGATTGGCAAAGCACTGAGACACACCCAACCAAGTGAGAGTGTTCCAGTGGACTTTCTGTGGAAATAACTTTTACCAGTTACACAGCTTGAATAACAGGGAGAGACTGTGTTCTGTGTGTGGTCAAGTTTTCAACTGATTGTCCAACTTGGAGAGGCACCAGGAGACCAAAATCATGGAGAAAGTGTGGAAATGTGGGGACTGTGGGAAGGGATACAGAGCCCCATCTGCGCTGGAAGCTCATCGACGCATTCACACTGGGGAGAGGCCGTTCACCTGCTCTGTGTGTGGGAAGGGATTCACTAAGTTATTCACTCTGCAGACACACCAGAGAGTTCACACTGGGGAGAGGCCATTCACTTGCTCTGCATGTGGGAAGCAATTCAGATATTCATCCGATCTACAGAAACACCAGCGAGCTCACACCGGAGAGAGGCCATTCACTTGCTCTTGGTGTGGGAAGGGATTCACTCGGTCATCTAACCTGCGGGCACACCAGCGAGTTCACACTGGGGAGAGGCCGTTCACCTGCACTGTGTGTGGGAAGGGATTCATTTACTTATCCCACTTGCAGGTACATCAGCGAGTTCACACTGGAGAGAGACCATTCACCTGCTCCGTGTGTGGGAGGGGATTCAGTGATTCATCCCACCTTTTGAGACACCAGCGAGTTCACACTGGGGAGAAGCCATTCGCCTGCTCCCAGTGTGGGAAGGGATTCAGTGATTCATCTCACTTGAGGACACACCAGCGAGTTCACACTGGGGAGAGGCCATTCACCTGCTCTCAGTGTGGGAAGCGATTCAGTCATTCATCCACCCTGCAGACTCATCAGCGAGTTCACACTGGTGAAAGGCCATTTATTTGCTTCATCTGTGGGAAAGGATTTACTCTGTCATCCATTCTGCTGACACACCAGCGAGTTCACACTGGGGAGAGGCCATTCACCTGCTCTGACTGTGGAAAGGGATTTATGCATGCACGCAACCTGAGAACACACCAGCGAGTTCACACTGGAGAGAGGCCATTCACTTGCTCTCAGTGTGGGAAGGGATACAGTGATCCATCCCACCTGCGAAGACACCAGCGAGTTCACACTGGGGAGAGGCCATTCACCTGCTCTCAGTGTGGGAAAGGATTTAGTGATTCGTCCAGTCTGCGGAGACACCAGCGCGTTCACAAGTGATTACAGGAGCTGGATTCTGCTGCTATTGTTTCTGCTCTCAGTTACGTCCAGGGCTGCATTTTGTTCATTTTCACAGTTGGAAGATATTTAATTCGTATTTCTGCTCGGAACTCCCCAAAGTATGCCACATTGCCATGGAGATGGGCTGTTGTAATTACATGATTCTTTTGTCTGATATATCTAGTTGTTTCTCACAGAAGAAAACCACCAAAGTATGAGGGGCATGTTGTCTAAGGTGCATTGGAAAACTACATTAAAGGGTATAATGGGAGGAAGGTGCTAGCTAATATTTTAGTGATTATTATGTATTTGGAAGGGGATCAGTTAGCTCAGTTGGCTGGATGGCTAATTCATGATGTGGAGTGATGCCAACAGAGCGGGTTCAACTCCTGTACTGGCTGAGGTTATCTGTGAAGGCCCTGCCATCACAGCCTTGCCCCTCCCCTGAGTATGGTGACCTTCGGGTTAAATCACCACCAGTCAGCACTCTTTCTCTCTCTCTCTCAAAGGGGACAGCAGCCTGTGGCCCTCTTAGACTATGGTGACTTTAATTTCACATAGATACAACAAATATAGATTCCTTTAAGGAACCAAAAATCCAACTGGCGAAGTGAAGTAACCGTGGCAAATAAGAAAAGTTAAAGATTCCATTAGATTGAAGGAAGAGACTCATAAAGTGGCCAAAATAGTAGTAATCCTGAGGATTGGGAACTTGTTTTAGAATTCAGCAAAGGAGGATCAAGAAACTGATAAAGAGAAATAGAATATGAGAACAAACTGGTGAGAAACAGAGAAACATAAAAACCAACTGGAAAAGCTCCTATTGGTGTGTGGAAAGGAAAAGATTAACAAAGACAAATGTGGGTCCATTCCAGGCAGAGACAGGAGTGTTTATAATGGGGAATCGGGAAATGGCAGAGACACTAAATAATGTGGGTCTGTCTTCACGGAGGAAGATACAGAAATCATCCCAAAAACACTAGAGAACCAAGAGAGTAGTGAGCATGAGGAACTAAAAGAGATTAGTATGAGTGAAAAAGTAGTACTAAAGAAATTAATGAGGTTGAAAGTGAATAAATCCCAAAAAACTGATGATCTACATCCCAGAGTGTTGAAAGAGGCGGCTGGAGAGATAGTGGATACATTGGTGGTCATCTTTCCAAATTCTATAGATTCTGGAATGGTTGCTGCAGATTGGAAGGTGGTAAGGTGGTCCCATTGTTTAAGGAGGGAGAAAGAAAATGGGGAACCACACACCTGTTACCCTAACTCAATAGGAGGGAAAATGCTATAATCTATTATAAAGGATGCGATCACATATGAATTAGGAGCAGGAGTAGGCCACTCGGCCCCTCAAGCCTGCTCCACCATTCAATGCGATCATGGCTCATCATCCACTTCAATGCCATTTTCCTCACACTACCCCCATATCCCTTTGTGTTATTGAGATTTGGAAATCTGTTGCTCTCTACTTTAAACACTCTCAATGACTGAGCTTCCACAGCCCTCTGGGGGAGAGAATTCCAAAGATTCACAACCCTCTGAGTAAAGAAATGTCTCCTCTGAGACCGATTCCAAGTAGCTTCCCCCTTATTTTGAAATTGTGCCCCCTCATTCTAGACTCCCCAGCCAGGGGAAACATCTCACCTGCTCCTACTCTGTCTATTCTTTAAGTACTCTCTAAGTTTCAATGAGATCACCTCTCATTATTCACAACTCTAGACAATACATCCCAGTTTCCCCAATCTCTTTTCATAGTACAGGAAGACGTCTGGTGAATCTTTGTTACACTCCCTCTCTAGCAGTAATATCTTCCCTAAGGTAAAGACCCAAAACTGCTCACAGTACTCCAGCTGTGGCCTAACCAAGGTTCTTTACAACGGGTATATTCTGGCTGGTCTCATTTGCTTCCAATGGGCTGATACTCTTTGAGCTTGGGAGAGCACATTTCCACTGAAATGATCCACAAAAGCTGATGAAGGACATTTATTTTATCCTGGATAGTAAATAAGTGTTTTTCCTGCCACTACAGGTGGATCTAAAATAAATACATTTGTCTCTGTTCCATTCAGTCTACAGCACAGGGCCAGGCCAGTCGACTCAATTGGTCTATGTCAGTATTTATGCTCCACATGAGCCTCCACCCACCCCTCTTCATCTCCCCCATTAACATATCTTTCTATTCCTTTCTCCCTCACGTATCTAGCTTCCACTTCAATGTATTCATGCTATTCACCTCAACCACTCGCTGTGGTAGTGAGTTCCACATTCTTACCACTCGCTGGGTAAAGAGGTTTCTCTCCGAAATCCCTCTTGGATTATTGAACCCCTTCATAATCTTAAAGGCTTCCATCAGGTCACCCTTCAGTCTTCTCTTTTCCAGAGAAAAGCAGCCCCAGCCTTTCCTGAGGGTGAAATGCTCTCAGTTCTGGGATTATTCTTGTGAATCTTTGTTGCTTCTTCTCCAGTGCCTCTATTTCCTTTTTCTAAATGGAGATCATAAATGTTGACAGTGCTCCCAGTGTCGTCTAACCCTAGTTCAAAACAAGTTGAATATAACCCCCCTGTTTTTCAATTCTATCCCTCTCGAATGGAAGCCTATATATGGGCCCCACACTTTAGGAAAAATGTGAAGTTCTCAGAGAGGGTGCAGAGGAGATTTACGAGAATGGCTCCGGGGATGAGGGACTTCAGTGAGTTGGAGAGAATGGAGCAGCTGAAATTTCTCTTGTTGACCCTCTGACTAGGGTATCAACCAACGTGGCGGACAACGAAACGCTGACACAGAATATTTTGCATAACTCAATTTTTATTAAGGTTAAAGAAAAACACTCAATGAACATGAACCATTCTTTCCTTAACTTGCTGGAAAGCCAATGACCTTCAAACATTCAATAAACACTTGAACTGCCTTTTTACTCAACACTTGCTAAAATACTGATTAAACAAAACACAAAACTCACGGCTTAAACTCAAATTATACTCATTGCAAGGAGAGGCGAGTTGATCAGACTTCCTGCCGATGGACTTCTGTTCCAACATCCCTGAGTCCTGGACTCGGGGGACCTTTCTTCGTGCATTGGTTGTTCCTGCAGGTCAACACTGACAAAACCCCTTTGTTGTCTTCTAATAGGGGTCTCACTGTCTTTAATGTGCTTCCAGTCACATAGTCACAGAACAGCAAACATTTCACAGTAACTTCATTGCAGTGTTAATATAAGCCTTACCTGTGACTAATAAATAAACTCTTACTTTAGGCACTATGTCAAAATCTCGACTTCCAAGTTTGACTTTAACACAAACACACCTTAACACAGGATACTTAACCGACAGATTGTCTTTATTTACTTGCTGGCAAGGGGAGGAGGGTCTTGACTTTATGGGCCAGAGACTGCACTCCACCGGACAAAGAAAATCATCATGGTTTATACAATTCTGCAGCTCAATGTCAGTTGGACACAATCCAATCAAAAGTGTTACAAATGACATACTTTACATATTGATCCAATAGAATGAAAATACTGAACCATCCTCATCTGTGAGATCACGATATCTTGTGGGATACCCCAATATATCATCCCTAAGCCTGTCCTCTAGTCTCTTAGTCAGACATCATGTCTCTATTTTGATAGCAGCCTCACAAAGCATCTTCATTGAAACAGTCTTACATAGGCATTCTTTAATTGATAAAGGGGGCCTACAAAAGCCATTAATATTTTATGGCCTTGTTGGTGAAGTTAACTGAATCGCTAAGGAATGTGGTCAACTCAACTTGCCTTCAGGAAATTCTCCAATTATAGCCCTAATAAGTTTTGTTTATTGCCAACATAATGAAACACGTACATATTGCTTATCAATTCAATGGCTGAGCTTTTTATCACTACCTAGTTTCAAGGGGTATCATTATGTTACCATTAATTCTTGTCAGTTCCCACTAAGTGACATTAATATCTTTCTGACTCTGTTTTGATTAGAAACTGTGAAGGCAGCCTTATTAAAACTCATTCTTGTATCAGTTGTTTCTGATAAGGTGTCTGGTGAGGCAATTAAGCGTCCTTTATGGCCTTGTGATTCCAACAGTTGGGTGTTTTAAATGAATGTACCTAACATATATTTGGTATCAAAGGGCACCGTAACTGTGCATCTAAGTTTCTTTGTTTAACTTCTAAAAATATATAAAAGATATATTTATATGTATGGACTAATTAAAGGTATTACATGTACTTTTAAAACTACAAAGTATTTAAAACACCTCATTATAATTACTAACAAACTCGCTCCCCATTGATAGAGTGAATTCTACATCGAAGTTGATTAAACAAAAACCCTAGCAGAGTCTGGCAATTTTATAATAGCCCTTTTCTTTTCTTTCTACAGCTAATCAATCACTGTCTTTTAGTCACAAAAAGAGTCGTGCCTCTCTCATGGGGTGGCATTTCTCTCAGGAGCACAATGCACAGGGGTCTATGTTCACTCAATGTCTATTTGAGGCAGAGCAACAGCTACCATCCAATCAGCTCCTGTGCCCATTCTTCACTGCAAAACCCCTTCTGTTTGCTGCTCCCACAATCCTCAGCCTGACACAGAGTTAGCTCTTTTAACCATCAACCTTTGTTGCTGCCTTCATTTGCTTTATGGATACCCATCAGGTGACGCTCTCTTTAGATCAGTCAGGAATTAAGATTGGGGTTGGTGCCATTCAGTTCATTGGGTCCATGACAGCTCTCTGTAGATTAAACTAATGCCCTGTTCTATCCCTGAATCCCTGTCGGTTTATTTTCTTCAAGTGCCCATCCAAATTCTTTTTGGAAACATTCCATCAGCTCTGTTTTTTCTCCCCCTCGTAGGAAGTGGTTTCCAGGTATTTACCACTTTCTTCAAATGCAAATGAGTCTCAGAGCAGCGAAGCAGGCCATTCCACCAATTGTACCCATGATATCCCTTTGAACAAGCTCTCCCAGTAATCCCATTGTTCATTTTGAATCTGTCCACTTCCCTTTTGAAAGATACAGTTTAATTTTCTTCCTGCGCCATTTTCAGGCAGTGAATTCCAAATCAAAACAACTCATTCTGTTTTAAAACAAGTAATTTCACGATATATTGTGTTTGGATTTTCACAGGGGGTTTGGAAACGGAGTGAAAGACATGGTTGTTACTCAAAATTAAGACTCAGTCTTTACTAATGATCTCCATGAGTGGACTGAGTGTGATATATCCAAGTTTGGGAACTATTTCTAAAAAGAAATCCAACTTCTACAGCTCTTTTCATGACCACAAGATCTTGGAAAGTGTTTTACAGCCAAGTTCTTTTGAAGTGTGGTCACTGCTGTGATGTAGGAAACTGAAGCGGTACCTCAGAAATAAAAATTATCACTCTCATTTGTATTCACAGTTGCAAGAAACACGGTCAAGGAAGCCATGTTAAACTCTAATGTGACAAGATTTTTATTGCAGGAATTAATACTGTATAAAGCTAAATGCCTCTAGACACTGCTGAAGAAGCAGAAGTTATTGAAACAAAAAAATTATTCAATAACTCTGATAAGCCAAAGGACGTTACGTTCTATCAAAGTCTGGCTCAGGAATAAGGCTGATTACTCAATATGATCAAGATTAGTCAGAAAGAAAGCTATTGTTTTTCAGTGTATTTTTGAACCAGTGTATCTTGTATTAATGTATTATGTATTATGTAAGAAATAAAATCATAGATGTATTAAGGATTCCCGTAATAACTAGCTGCCAGTCAGTAAGATAAATTGAATAAATGGTGATCCTTGATTGAGTTATAGTTAATGAATCAATAGTTATAGTGAAAGACCGAGTTTTATTTGCTGTAAAAATGTAAAAGTTTAATTGCTGTGTATGTAAAGAATGTGGAATGAAGATAAATGTACTGGCAAGAGAGACCTTCAAGCTCTGATTAGCCTCAACATTTGAAACTGTGAGAATAAGGGATTGTATAGAATCAGATAAAGGGATCGTATGAAACAGTTCTATTGAATTCCTGATAATGACAAAGAGTGGGACAAGTAATTGGGGATCCAATTAAAGTAATCTAGTGACAAAATTGCTTTGTTTCTTTACAAGCATTACCTCTCCCTTTGCCTTTTGTTCCAGGTCATTTTTGACATTTAATCTCACTGCCCTCTAACCAATCCCTGACTTTCCCTTTTGTTCTACCCGACCCCCCTCCCCCCTCTCTCACCAGCATCAAACCCATCACATTTCTCCCTCTCTTTAGTTCTGAAGCAGAGTTACATTGGACATGAAACATTAACTCTGTTTCTCTCTCCACAGATGCTGCCAGACCTGCTGCGTTTTTCCAGTTCTTTCTGTATTTATTTTAGATCTACCTGTAGTGGTAGGAAAAACACTATTTATTATCAAGGATAAAATAAATGTCCTTCATCAGCTTTTGTGGATCATCTCAATGGAAATTTGCTCTCCCAGGCTCAAAGAGCATCAGCCCTCTGGAAGCAAAGTCGTGAGACCAGCCAGTCCAGCGGAAAGAAATCCTCCAACCTCTCACTTCACCAGCTGTCAGAATGAACATGGTTCAGTCCTGCATGTGATTAACAGCAGCAATAACAGCAGAACCTGTCATCACTTGTGAACTCGCTGGTGTCTCTGCAGGTGGGATGACCGAGTGAATCCCTTCCCACATTCGGAGCAAGTGAATGGTCTTGCCCCCGTGTGAACTCGTTGGTGCCTTAGCAGGGCAGATGACTGAGTGAATACCTTTCCACAGACTGAGCAAGTGAATGGTTTCTCCCCAGTGTGAACTCGCTGGTGTACCCGCAGGTTGGATGACCTTTTAAATCGCTTTGTGCAGTGAGAACAGCTGAATGGTCTCTCCTCAGTGTGAATGCGCTGGTGGGACACCAGTTCTCCAGAGGTTTTGAAGCCACTCCCACAGTCAGAGCATTTAAAGGGTCTCTCATTGGTATGAGTCAGATTGTGACTCAGCAGGTTGGAAAACTGAATGTATCCCTTCCCACACACAGAGCAGGTGAATGGTCTCTCTCCAGTGTGAACTCGCTGGTGTACCAGCAGGCTGGATGAATGAGTGAATCCCTTCCCACACACAGAGCAGCTAAATGGCCTCTCCCCAGTGTGAACTCTCTGGTGTACCTGCAGGTTGGACGACTTTTTAAATTTCTTTGAGCAGTGAGAGCAGCTGAACGGCCTCTCCTCAGTGTGAATGCGCTGGTGGGACACCAGTTCTCCAGAGCTTTTGAAGCCACTCCCACAGTCACAGCATTTAAAGGGTCTCTCCTTATGAGTGAGATTGTGACTCAGCAGGCTGGATAACCGGGTGAATCCCTTCCCACACACAGAGCAGGTGAATGGTCTCTCCCCGGTGTGAACTTGTTGGTGTCTCCGCAGTGTGGATGACCTTCTAAACCTCTTTGTGCAGTGCGAGCATCTGAACGGTCTCTCCTCAGTGTGAATGCTCTGGTGGTCCATCAGATCTGCAGCATTTTTGAAACCATTCCCACAGCCAGTGCACTTAAAGGGTCTCTCATTGCTGTGAGTGCCTTTGTGTTTGATCAGGCTGGATGAAGCAGTGAATCCCTTGCCACACACACAGCAGGTGAATGGTCTCTCCCCAGTGTGAACTCTCTGGTGTACCTGCAGATTGGATGACCTTCTAAACCTCTTTGTGCAGTGAGAGCAGTTGAACGGTCTCTCCTCGGTGTGAATGCGTTGGTGGGACACCAGTTCTCCAGAAGTTTTGAAGCCACTCCCACAGTCAGAGCATTTAAAGGGTCTCTCACTGGTGTGAGTGAGATTGTGACTCAGCAAGCTGGATAACTGAATGTATCCCTTCCCACAGACAGAGCAGGTGAATGGACGTTCCCCAGTGTGGCAGCGTCGATGAATTTCCAGCTCAGACGGGAACCTGAATCCTTTTTCACAGTCCCCGCATTTCCATCGTTTCTCCATGCTGCGGGTGTCCTTGTGATTCTCCAGGTTTGATGATCAGTTGAAGCCTCGTCCACACACAGAACACGGTGTCTTCCCACTGTGAATGCTGCAACTTTTTTTAGCCTGTGTAACTAGTTAAGGCTCCACACACACTGCATTGCAACACCCTCACTCAGGTGTGTGTGTCTCAGTGCTTTTCTAGTCACACTCATATTAAATCTTTGAATAAAGAAGAGAAATATTTCTCTGTCCTGTCTGCTTCCAAAGACTGATGATATTCAGGTCCCTACAAATTGAGTGACTCTGTCAGATCTTGACATGACATTTGGCTTGAGATTTTTGACCGTAAATCCTCACCTCCTGGTAGCCTGTAAAATAAATTTACAACAGACATCACAGTCAGTACAGGATATATTCAGAACAGATAATTTTAGCTTCTATAAAACATTCTTTCCTCTTTTATTCCCGAAAAGCCGTCTATTTCCATCCCACACACTTGCCCTCCATTCTCACTTTGCTGTATCTAATATTCACCCTCCCAATTCTCCTGAAGGTGCTGATTGAGGCTGATTGACAGATCCATGCTCATTGCTTCCTGTCCTGGACACAGAGAGCTGGAAATCTCCATGCAGGCGGCCAGACAGATATATGTCTCTATGACTGGACTAAAAATGTGTGCAATATACAGACTGGATTCACTTCCTTTTCCTTCAGTTGCTGCAAGTCCCCAATTTCCCCCAGAATAAGAAATGGAAAGGGAGAAACACTGATTTCCTCACAGATGTTGCTCAGAGGAGGAAGGTTTAGCCTGAAGCTCATTGGCCAACTTCCACGTTGTGACGTCACAATAGAGATCTGTCTGAATCAGCCAATAGAAACACTGCTCCACGGTGACGTCTCCGGGTTCCGGCGCGCGAACACGGGAACTCCGCCCCACCTACCGCTCCCCCTCCTCTGCACCTCCAGCACCCAAGGTTTCCAGGCAACCGGCTGAGGATCCGGCCAGAGCGAGGAGCTGCTCGGTGACCTCCCGGACCGGGAGTGCGCATGTCCAAGGGGAGGGAAAGCTGCGCATGTGCGGAAGGGCGCCCAACCCCAGAGCTTCCTGTTGAGGTGTTGACCAATAGGAATTGTGGGAGGACTGGAGGTTGGCCAATGAGCTTCAGACTAAAACTTACTCCTCTGTACAACATCTGTGAGGCCATTCAAAGGTGTCTATAAGTATATGAAGGGAAGGAGGTGACCAGGGAAAGAACTGGGTCCATTAGGGAGCAATGTAGCAATTTGTGTGTGGAGCTGGGAGACATTGGACTGGGCGGCACGGTAGCACAGTGGTTAGCACTGCTGCTTCACAGCTCCAGGGTCCCGGGTTCGATTCCCGGCTCGGGTCACTGTCTGTGTGGAGTTTGCACATTCTCCTCGTGTCTGCGTGGGTTTCCTCCGGGTGCTCCGGTTTCCTCCCACAGTCCAAAGATGTGCGGGTTAGGTTGATTGGCCAGGTTAAAAAAAATTGCCCCTTAGAGTCCTGGGATGTGTAGATTAGCGGGTAAAATATGTGGGGGTAGGGCCTGGGTGGGATTGTGGTCGGTGCAGACTCGATGGGCCGAATGGCCTCCTTCTGCACTGTAGGGTTTCTATGATTCTATGATTGGTGAGGTTTTAAATGAATACTTTGCATCTGTATTCACTGTGGGGAAGGATGATGTAGGTGTGGAAACCAGGAAGGGGCATTGTGATTCACTTCAACAACTTAACATTGAGAGCGAGGAGGTATTAATGGTTTTAGCGGGTCCAGCTCCCGATGGGATGTATCCCAGGCTGCAGTGGGAGGCAAGGGAGGAGATTGCAGCGACTCTGACAATAATTTTCAAATCTTCTCTGGCCACAGGAGAGGTAAGAAGTGATGTGGAGATGCCGGTTTTGGACTGGGGTAAGCACAGTAAGAAGGTTGGACTGGGGTAAGCACAGTAAGAAGGTTGGACTGGGGTAAGCATAGTAAGAAGGTTGGACTGGGGTAAGCACAGTAAGAAGGTTGGACTGGTAAGCACAGTAAGAAGGTTGGACTGGGGTAAGCACAGTAAGAAGGTTGGACTGGGGTAAGCACAGTAAGAAGGTTGGACTGTGGTAAGCACAGTAAGAAGGTTGGACTGGGGTAAGCACAGTAAGAAGGTTGGACTGGGGTAAGCACAGTAAGAAGGTTGGACTGGGGTAAGCATAGTAAGAAGTGCTTACCCCAGTCCAATGCCTGCATCTCCACATCATAGGAGAGGTGCGAGAGGACTGGAGGGCAGCTGATGTGGTACCATTAGTCAAAATGGGAAGTAGGGAAAAAGCAGCAAATTACAGGCCACTGAGTCTAACTTCAGCAGTAGGGAAACTATTGGAAAAAATCTGAGGGGCAGAATTAATCTCCACTTGGGGAGGGAAGGATTAATCAGGGATAGGGGGCATGGTTTTGGCAAAGGGAGATCATGTCTTACAAATTTGAATTTTCGAGGCGGTGACCTGGTGTATAGGTGAGGGTAGTACCGTTGACATAGTCTACATGGACTTCAATAAGACTTTTGACAAGGTCTCATATGGGAGGCCCATGGAATCCAGGGCAATTTGCCAAACTGGATCCAAAATTGGCTTCATGGCAAGAGCAAAGGTTAATGGCCAAAGGTTGTTTTTTTGAGTGGATGCCTGTGTCCAATGGTGTTCCGCAGGGATTGATGCAGGGTCCCTTGTTATTTGTAGTGTACGTTAATGATCTGGATCTGAATGTAGGAGGTGTGATCAGGAAGTTTGCAGATGACACAAAAATTGTTGATGTGGTAAATACCAAAGAGCAAAGCCTTAGATTACAGGACGAAATCGATGGGGCGGCATGGTGGCACTGCTGCCTCACAGCGCCAGGGACCCAGGTGTGCTTCCTGGTTTGGGTCACTGTCTGCACGTTCTCCTCATGTCTGCATGGGATTCCTCTGGGTGCTCTGGTTTCTCCCACAGTCTCTGGAATAGTTCCTACAGATTGGAGGGTAGCTAATGTAAGCCCGCTATTCAAAAAGGGAGGTAGAGAGGAAACAGGGAACTATAGACCAGTGAGCCTAACGTCAGTGCTGGGGAAGTTGCTCGACTCTATTATCAAGGATTTCATAACTCAGCATTTGGAAGGCAGTGGTATAATCAGACAAAGTCAGCATGGAATTACAAAAGGGAAATCATGCTTGACGAATCTATTGGATTTTATTGAGGTTGCAACTAGTAGAGTTGACTGAAGAGAACCAGTGGATGTGGTTTATTTAGACTTTCAGAAGGCTTTCGATAAGGTCTCACATAACAGACTACTATGTAAAGTACAAGGGATTGCAGGTAATGTCTTGAGATGGATAGAAAGCTGGTCAGCAGACAGGAAGCAAAGAGTTGGCATAAATGGTTCTTTTTCTGATTGGCAGTCAGTGACTTGTGAAGTTCCGCAGGAATTTGTGCTAGGACCCCAACTGTTCACATTATATATTAATGATTTGGAAGAGGGAACTGAATGTATTATCTCCAAATTTTCAGATGATACAAAGTTGGGTGGGAGGGTAAGCTGTGAGGAGGATGCAGAGATGCTTCAGCATGATTTGGTCAGGCTGAGCGTGTGGGCATCTGCATGGCCAATTCAGTATAATGTGGATAAATGTGAGGTTATCCTCTTTGGAAGCAATAATAGGAAGACAGATTATTACTTGAATGGATGTAAATTCAGAGAGGTAGATACTCAATGAGACCTTGGAGTCCTCGTGCATCAGTCACTGAAAGTAAGCGTGCAGGTACAGCAGGCAGTAAAGAAGGCAAATGGTATGTTGGCCTTCATAGCGAGAGGATTTGAGTACAGGGATAGGGATTTTTTGCTGCAATTATATAGGGCATTGCTGAGGCCACACCTGGAGTATTGTGTACAGTTTTGGTGTTCTTATCTGAGGAACAACGCCCTTGGTATAAAGGGAGTACAGCGAAGGTTTTCCAGGCTGATTCCTATCATGAGGAGAGACTAAGTCACTTAAGATTATATTCCCTGGAGTTCGGAAGAGTGAGAGGGAACCCCATAGAAACATAAAATTCTAACAGGGGTCGACAGGGTAGATTCAGAAAGAATGTTACCAATGGTGGGGGAGTCCAGAACTAGGAGTCATAGTTTGAGGATAAGGGGTAAACCTTTTAGAACTGAGGTGAGGAGAAATTTCTTCACCGAGAGAGTGTGGAATTCACTACCACCGAATGTAGTTGAAGCCAAAACTTTGCCTGATTTCAAGAAGAATTTAGATATAGCTTTGGGGCGAAAGGGATCAAGGGATAGAGGAGGATCAGGATCTCTGTTGATCGACCATGAAGGGAAAGCGGTAGATGTGGTTTATATGGATTTTAGCAAGGCGTTCGATAAGGTCCCCCATGCAAGGCTTCTAGAAAAAGTGAGAGGGCATGGGATCCAAGGGGCTGCTGCCCTGTGGATCCAGAACGGGCTTGCCCAAAGGAGGCAGAGAGTGGGTATAGATGGGTCTTTTTCTAAATGGAGGTCGGTCACCAGTGGTGTGCCCCAGGGATCTGTTCTGGGACCCTTGCTGTTTGTCATTTTCATAAATGACCTGGATGAGGAAGTGGAGGGATGGGTTGGTAAGTTTGCCGACGACACGAAGGTTAGTGGGGTTGTGGATAGTCTGGAGGGATGTCAAGTTACAGAGGGACATAGATAGGATGCAAGACTGGGCAGAGAAGTGGCAGATGGACTTCAACCCAGATAAATGCGTAGTGGTCCATTTTGGCAGGTCAAATGGGATGAAGGAGTACAATATGAAGGGAAAGACTCTTAGTACTGTAGAGGATCAGAAGGACCTTGGGGTCCGGGTCCATAGGACTCTAAAATCGGCCCCGCAGGTGGAGGAGGTGGTTAAGAAGGTGTATGGTGTGCTGGCCTTTATCAATCGAGGGATTGAGTTTAGGAGTCCGGGGATAATGATGCAGCTATATAAGACCCTCGTCAGACCCCACTTGGAGTACTGTGCTCAGTTCTGGTTGCCTCATTATAGGAAGGATGTGGAAAAGGTTGAAAGGGTGCAGAGGCGATTTACAAGGATGTCGCCTGGATTGAGTGGCATGCCTTATGAGGATAGGCTGAGGGAGCTCGGTCTTTTCTCCTTGGAGAGACATAGGATGAGAGGAGACCTAATAGAGGTATATAAGATGTTGAGAGGCATAGATCAGGTGGACTCTCAGAGGCTTTTTCCCAGGGTGGAAATGGCTGCTACAAGAGGACACAGGTTTAAGGTGCTGGGGTGTAGGTACAGGGGAGAGGTGTTGGGGGGAAGTTTTTCACACAGAGGGTGGTGGGCGAGTGGAATCGGCTGCCGTCAGTGGTGGTGGAGGCAAACTCAACAGGGTCTTTTAAGAGACTCCTGGATGAGTACATGGGACTTAATAGGATGGAGGGTTATAGGTAGGCCTAAAAGGTAGGGATGTGTTCGGCACAACTTGTGGGGCCGAAGGGCCTGTTTTGTGCTGTCGTTTTCTATGTTTCTATGATCAAAATGAATGGTGGAACAGACTTAGACTCAAAGGGCCAAACGGTCTACTCCTGTTTCTAGCTTCTGTGTTTCTATGAAAGACATGCTGGTTAGGTGCATTGGCCATGCTAAATTCTCTCCCAATGTACCTGAACACATGCCGGAATGTGGCGACTAGGGGATTTTCACAGTACCTTCATTTCAGTGTTAATGTAAGCCTACTTGTGGCACTAATAAATAAACTTTGAAACTTTAGTTCGATGGGCAAAACAGTGGCAAATGTACTTCAGTCCTGAAAGGTTTGAAGTAATGCATTTTGGGAGGATTAACAAGGCAAGGGAATGCAGAATTAAATGGTCAGATCCTAGGAAGTACAGAGGATCAGAGGGACCTTGGTGTGTATGTCCATAGATCTTTGAAGACAGCAAGACAAGTACATAAGGTGGTTCAGAAGGCACATGGGATACTTGCCTTTATTAACTGAGGCATTGAATATAAGGGCAGGGAGGCTATGATGGAGCTGTATAAAACACTGGTTAGGCCACAGCTGGAGTACTGTGTGCAGTTCTAGTCACCACACTATAGGAAGGATGTGTTTGCACTGGAGAAGGCAAAGAGGAAATTCCCCAGGATGTTCCCTGGGCTGGAAGGTTTCAGCTATCAAGAGAGACTGGATAGGCTGGCGTTGTTTTTCTTGGAGCAGAGAAGGGTGAAGGGGGCCAGATTGAGGTGTATAAAATTCTGAGGGGCACAAATAGGGGGGATAGGAAGGAACGTTTCTCTTTACCAGAGGGGTCAGTAACCAGGGGCATGGATTTAAGTTCAGGGGCAGGAGGTTAATGGGAGATGCGAGGAAAATCCTTTTCCCACAGAGGGTGTTGGGAATCTGAAACTCTCTGCCTGAAAGGTAGAGGTGGGAACCTTCACAACATTTAAGAAGTATTTAGATGAGCCCTTGAAATGCCATAGCATACAAGGTTATGCAGCAAGTGTGGAAAATGGGATTAGATGGCCAGCAGAAACACGATGGGCTGAGGGCCTCTTTCCATGCTGTAAAACTCTATGACCACCCTCATAGGCAGCAAGTTCAAGATCATCAATCACAATCCCCTGTATCTTCACTAACCGAAATAATCCATTAAAAATATTTTTAGTTGATATAAATAGGCTGGAAAATTGGGTGGAGAGGTGGCAGATGGAGTTTAATCCGGATAAATACGAAGTGATGCATTTTGGAAGAAATAATGTAGGGAGGAGTTATACAATAAATGGCAGAGTCATCAGGAGTATAGAAACACAGAGGGACCGAGGTGTGCAAGTCCACAAATCCTTGAAGGTGGCAACACAGGTGGAGAAGGTGGTGAAGAAGGCATATGGTATGCTTGCCTTTATAGGACGGGGTATAGAGTATAAAAGCTGGAGTCTGATGATGCAGCTGTATAGAACGCTGGTTAGGCCACATTTGGAGTACTGCGTCCAGTTCTGGTCGCCGCACTACCAGAAGGACGTGGAGGCGTTAGAGAGAGTGCAGAGAAGGTTTACCAGGATGTTGCCTGGTATGGAGGGTCTTAGCTATGAGGAGAGATTGGGTAGACTGGGGTTGTTCTCCTTGGAAAGACGGAGAATGAGGGGAGATCTAATAGAGGTGTACAAGATTATGAAGGATATAGATAGGGTGAACAGAGGGAAGCTTTTTCCCAGGTCGGAGGTGACGATCATGAGGGGTCACGGGCTCAAGCTGAGAGGGGCGAAGTATAACTCAGATATCAGAGGGACGTTTTTTACACAGAGGGTGGTGGGGGCCTGGCCAAGTAGGGTGGTGGAGGCAGGCACGCTGACATCGTTTAAGACTTACCTGGATAGTCACATGAGCAGCCTGGGAATGGAGGGATACAAACGATTGGTCTAGTTGGACCAAGGAGCGGCACAGGCTTGGAGGGCCGAAGGGCCTGTTTCCTGTGCTGTACTGTTCTTTGTTCTTTGAGGAATATAGCGATATTTCTGTTAGGCTGGCAGTCTGCATGGAGATTTTCAACTCTCTGTGTTCAGGACAGGAAGCAGTGAGCATGGATCTGTCAATCAGCCTCAATCAGCACCTTCAGGAGAATTGGGAGGGTGAATATTAGATACAACAGAGTGAGAATGGAGGGAGAGTGTGTGGGATGAGATTTACAGCTTTTGGGGAATGAGAGAGGAAAGTATATTCCATAGAAACTAGAATTGTCTGTTCTGAATTTCTATCCGGTACTGACACTGATGACTTTTTCAAACTCATTTTACAGATTATCAGAAGGTGAGGATTTACAGACAGAATTCTTGAAACAAACTCCCACATGTCAACATCTGACAGACTCACTCAATTCATTGGGACCTGAATATATCGACCTTTGAATCTAGAAGGAGAAATGTTTCTCTGTTCTGTCGGCTTCAAAAGACTTTAATCATCAGTGTGACTGGAAAAGCACCGAGACACACACATACCTGAGTGAGAGTGTTCCAGTGAACTGTGTGTGGAAAGAGCTTTAACCAGTTACACAGCCTGAAAATACATCGCAGCATTCACAGCGGGGAGAGACTGTACCCGTGTTCTGTGTGAGATTTAATTGATTGTTTAACCTGGAGAGTCACAAGGACACCCGCACCATGGAGAAATTGTGGAAGTGTGGGGATTGTGGGAAGGGATTCAGGTTCCCATCTGAGCTAGAAACTCATCGACGCAATCACACTGGGGAGAGGCCATTCATCTGCTCTGTGTGTGGGAAGGGATTCACTCAGTTACCCACCCTGCTGAGTCACAATGTCACGCACACCCAGGAGAAACCCTTTAAATGCTCTGACTGTGGGAGTGGCTTCAAAAGCTCTCGAGAACTGGTGTCCCACCAGCGCATTCACACTGAGGAGAGACCGTTCAGCTGCTCTCACTGCTCAAAGAGATTTAGAAGGTCATACCACCTGCAGATGCACCTGAGAGTTCACACGGGGGAAAGGCCGTTTACCTGCTCTGTGTGTGGAATGGCATTCACTGCTTCATCCCACCTTCTGAGACACAAAGTCACTCACAGCAATGAGAGACCTTTTAAATGCACTGACTGTGGGAGCGGCTTCAAACGTGCTGCGGATCTGAGGGACCACGAGCGCATTCACACCGGGGAGAGACCGTTCAGCTGCTCTCACTGCACAAAGAGTTTTAGAAGGTCACACATGCTGCGGAAACACCAGCGAGTTCACACTGGCAAGAGATTGTTCACCTGCTCTCAGTGTGGGGAGGTATTCACTCAGTCATCTGCCCTGCTGACACACAAAGTCACTCACACCCAGGAGAGACCCTTTAAATGCTCTGACTGTGGGAGCAGCTTCAAACGCTCTGGAGATCTGGTGTCCCACCAGCGCATTCACACTGAGGAGAGACCGTTCAGCTGCTCTCACTGCACAAAGAGGTTTCAAACATCATCCAACCTGCGGGTACACCAGCGAATTCACACTGGGGAGAAACCATTCACCTGCTCTGTGTGTGGAAAGGGATTCACTATTTCATCTGCCCTGCTGAATCACCAGCGAGTTCACACTGGGGAGAGGCCATTCACCTGCTCTCAGTGTGGGAAGGGATTTACTTGGTTATCCAACCTGCGGGCACACCAGCGAGTTCACAAGTGATTATAGGGCTAGATTTTGCTGTTATTGTTCTGCTCTCAATTACATCCAGGGCTGTAATTGAAAGCAGAAACAATATCCATGGTATTTTGTTCATTCTGACAGTTGGTGAAGTGGGAGGGTTTCTTTCTGCTGGACTGGCCGGTCTCACAACTTTGCTTCCAGTGGCTGATGCTCTTTGAGCCTGGGAGAGCACATTTCCACTGAAATGATCCACAAAAGCTGACGAAGGACATTTATTTTATCCTAGATAGTAAATCGTGTTTTTCCTACCACTACAGGTTGATCTAAAATAAATACAGAAAGAACTGGAGAAACGCAGCAGATCTGGCAGCATCTGTGGAGAGAGAATCAGAGTTAATGTTTTGTGTCCAATGTAACTCTACTTCAGAACTAAAGAGAGGGAGAAATGTGATGGGTTTGATGCTGGTGAGAAAGGGGGGAGGGTCAGGTAGAACAAAAGGGAAAGTCAGGGATTGGTTAGAGGGCGGGTGAGATTAAATGACAAAAATGTCCTGGAACAAAAGGCAAAGGGAGAGGTAATGGTTGTCGTAAAGAAACAAAGCATTGGTCCAGAGTAAGTGTTAATGGCAGAATAAAGGACAGCTCTAATTTTGCGGGACTTTTCCCGATGGGATTGATGCACTTTAGGGAAAGTGGGTGAGAGGGGTTGGCAGGCTCTTTAACAGAAAATGAGTCTCTCTAAGGTAATTGGCAAAGGAGCCAGAGGGGGAGATGAGATTTTATTTTTTGACACAGCGAGTTGTTCTGATTTGTCTGAAAGCAGATTCAATAGAATCTTTCCAAAGGGTAAAGACTTGAAAGGGAAGAATTTGTCAGGCTGTGGGAAAGAGCAAAGCAGTTGGATGAATGAGAGAGTCATTTCAGAGATAGCAGGGGGATGATGGGCTGAATGGACTCCTCCAATAGCCTGTCAATTTCAGTTCCTGCTGTTGTGCATGTTAAAAGGGGCAGATTTCATTGCAGCCTCTTCGCTGGATATGTATTTAAAGAACAAAGAAAATTACAGCACAGGAACAGGCCCTTCGGCCCTCCAAGCCTGCACCGACCATGCTGTCCGACTTAACTAAAACCCTCTACCCTTCCGGGGACCATATCCCTCTATTCCCATCCTATTCATGTACTTGTCAAGACGCCCCTTAAAAGTCACTACCGTATCCGCTTCCACTACCTCCCCCGGCAACGAGTTCCAGGCACCCACTACTCTCTGTGTAAAAACTCTGCCTCGTACATCTCCTTTAAACCTTGCCCCTCGCACCTTAAACCTATGCCCCCTAGTAATTGACCCTTCCACCCTGGGAAAAAGCTTCTGACTATCCACTCTGTCCATGCCTCTCATAATCTTGTAGACTTCTATCCGGTCTCCCCTCAACCTCCGTCGCTCCAGTGAGAACAAACCAAGTTTCTCCAACCTCTCCTCATAGTTAATGCCCTCCATACGAGGCAACATCCTGGTAAATCTTTTCTGTACCCTCTCCAAAGCCTCCACATCCTTCTGGTAGTGTGGCGACCAGAATTGAACACTATATTCTAAGTGCTGCCTAACTAAGGTTCTATAAAGCTGCAACATGACTTGCCAATTTTTAAACTCAATACCCCGGTCGGTGAAGGCAAGCATGCCGTATGCCTTCTTGACTACCTTCTCCACCTGCATTGCCACTTTCAGTGACCTGTGTACCTGTACACCCAGATCCCTTTGCCTATCAATACTCTTAAGGGTTCTGCCATTTACTGTATAATTCCAATCTGTATTAGACCTTCCAAAATGAATTACCTCACATTTGTCCGGACGTTCAAGAGACGGGTTTCTCTTTAGCTCTGAGTGACCGATATAACAATTGGTTGGAGGCCCATTTCCCACTCAGACCTCCAGCACCTTCCTGTCTCTCTATCAGTGCAACGCCCAGGGCAGTTTCCCAACTGGGGAGCATGCCTCATTATTCTCAGCTAAATTCAGCCCTCAGCTCCATCACCTGGCTGTCATTGACACAAGCAATAGAGAGACGGCACGGTAGCACAGGGGCGGCACGGTAGCACAGGGGCGGCACGGTAGCACAGTGGTTAGCACTGCTGCTTCACAGCTCCAGGGTCCCAGGTTCGATTCCCGGCTCGGGTCACTGTCTGTGTGGAGTTTGCACATTCTCCTCGTGTCTGCGTGGGTTTCCTCCGGGTACTCCGGTTTCCTCCCACAGTCCAAAGATGTGCGGGTTAGGTTGATTGGCCAGGTTAAAAAAAAAAATTGCCCCTTAGAGTCCTGGGATGCGTAGGTTAGAGGGATTAGCGGGTAAATATGTGGGGGTAGGGCCTGGGTGGGATTGTGGTCGGTGCAGACTCGATGGGCCGAATGGCCTCCTTCTGCACTGTAGGGTTTCTATGATGAGAGACAGAAGGGTGCCCCAAGCTCAAGTGGGAAGTCGAAACTTGGTGTTTTAAATGAACTGTTAGAATCTCTGTAATTATCAATAGTTTAAAGAAATGAATTCTAAACCCAGTGAACAAATTAAAGAATCACATGAAAAATCTTCAAGTTTCATGACTTTTACTCCAATAAACAAACTGGAAGCAACAATGACTAAACACTTTTTTAATGATGTGGAGATGCCGGCTGGCTTTGGACTGGGGTAGGCAAGAAGTATCACAACACCAAGTTAAAGTCCAACAGGTTTATTTGGAATCACGAGCTTTCAGAGTGCTGCTCCTTCATCAGGTGAGTCACTTTTTTGTAGAGAACATAGCCCTTAAACTGTAAAATTGAACTTTGCCCTTTTACTCTGAACACAATCAAATCTACCACTCAATGGTTATATTTTCCCTGCCTTGGGATGTTGACACCCAATTCTCCAAGAATGAGTCCAAAGTGATTCTTCACTCTCTGAGGGTTTATTTCATTGTTTTCCCTTTCCAGTCTGGCAAGCTTTAATCTCCTGGACATTTTCCCACTAACACAGGCAAGGCTAATCTTCCAGCCTTGTTTCACAATTTTCAAGAATTTGAGACCAACGTTCAACACAGGAGCAGGAGTAGGCCATTTGGCCCTTTGAATCTGTTCCACCATTTATTTAGATCATGGCTGATCTGTTTGTGGTGAATTTCACATTCTCCTTATGGTAGCACAGTAGTTAGCACTGCTGCTTCACAGCACCAGGGACCCGGGTTTGATTCCTATCTTGGTTCACTGTCTGTGTGGAGTTTGCACGTTCTCCCCGTTTCTGTATGGGTTTCCTCCGGGTGCTCCGTTTTCTGAAAGACATGCTGGTTAGGTGCATTAACCCGGACAGGTGTCGGACTATGGTGACTTGGGGAATTTCACAGTAACTTCATTGCAGTGTTAATGTAAGCCTCATTTGTGACTAATAAATAAACTTTCCTTTTACTTTACTTTTCTACACCTGATACTTTTGATTCCCTTACCCAACACAAGTTGGTATAAAGGCAAAATTCTGCTGTTGCTGGAATCTGAAACAAAAACAGAAAATGCTTGACAATTCCAACAAGTCTGACAGCATCTGTAGAGAGAGAATAGAGACAACATTTTGAGTCAGGATGACCCTTTGTCAGAGCTGAAGACAAGGAATATCGGACAAAATTTATACTGAGGGTCAAGAACTGGGAAGCAATCTATTAAACCTCCTCTGAACCACTTTCAGTGCATTTGTATCATTTCTTAAACAGGAGACAAAGCTGGACCCAGTATTCAAGATGCAGCCTCAGCAACGCCCTGCATAACTGAAGCAAAACATCTTTACTTCAATGTTCAGTTTCTCTCATAATGAAGGATTGCACTCCATTTGTAAGAACTTTGATTTATTTGAACTAAGATTTCTGGGGTTCATTTGTTTACAGTAACCTCCCTAATTGTAAACCAGGTTCTAGTGACTTAACCATAGGGCAAGAAAGAACACTTTAAATTGTCAATCCAGAAAGTTTATTAACCATTAAAAATGTAACAAGGCAGAAAGATCAAAAGCAAAGTGTTGATTAACAGCAAGAGGAGAAAGCTTAACTTTAACAATTGAACAGACTTCTCTCCATCCCTCTCAGACCAGGACATGAAGTGACGGCTCTGAAAACATGGATAGCTTGTAAAACCAACAGCTCTCAACACTTCTCCGTAAACATCTCTCTCTCTCCACCTCTCACTACCAAATTACCTTTTCGAGACTCTCTTTACAACAATCTGAGGTCCCTATCTGCTTCAAGAAGGCGACCATCATCCCGGTACCTAAGAAAAGCCAAGCAGCGTGCCTTAATGACCATCGGCCGGTGGCTCTGACATCCATCATCATGAAGTGCTTCGAAAGGCTAGTCATGGCACAAATCAATTCCAGCCTCCCGGACTACCTGGATCCACTACTGTTTGCCTATCGCCACGACAGGTCCACAGCAGACGCCATCTCCCTGGCCCTGCACTCAACCTTGGAACACCTAGATAACAAGAACACCTATGTCAGACTCCTATTTATTGGACCATAAGATATAGGAGCAGAATTAGACCACTCAGCCCATCGAGTCTCTGCCATTCAATCATGGCTGATATTTTTCTCATCCCCATTCTCCTGCCTTTTCCCCATAACCCCTGACCCCCTTATTAATCAAGGTAAGACCATAAGACATAGGAGCAGAATTAGGCCACTCGGCCTACTTATTGACTACAGCTCAGCCTTCAATACCATTATTCCCACGAAACTCATCTCCAAATTCCGTGGCTTGGGCCTCGGCTCCTCCCTCTGCGACTGGATCCTGAACTTCCGAACTCACAAACCACAATCAGTAAGGAAATGCAATAACACCTCCTCCACGAGCATCGTCAACATCGGTGCCCCACAAGGCTGTGTTCTCAGCCCCCTACTATACTCCTTATACACCTATGACTGTGCGGCCAAATTCCCCTCCAATTAGATTTTCAAGTTTGCTGATGACACCACAGTGGGTCGGATCTCAAACAATGATGAGACAGAGTACAGGAATGAGATAGAGAATCTGGTGAACTGGTGCGGCAATAATAATCTCTCCCTCAATGTCAACAAAACAAACGAGATTGTCATCGACTTCAGGAAGCGTAAAGGAGAACATTCCCCTGTCTACATCAATGGGGACGAAGTAGAAAGGGTCGAGAGCTTCAGGTTTTTAGGTGTCCAGATCACCAACAACCTGTCCTGGTCACCCCATGCCGACACTGTAGTTAAGAAAGCCCACCAACGCCTCTACTTTCTCAGAAGACTGAGGAAATTTGGCATGTCAGCTACGACTCTCACCAACTTTTACAGATGCACCATCGAAAGCATTCTTTCTGGTTGTATCACAGCTTGGTATGGCTCCTGCTCTGCCCAAGACTGCAAGGAACTACAAAAGGTCGTGAATGTAGCCGAATCCATCACACAAACCAGCCTCCCATCCATTGACTCTGTCTACACTTCCCGCTGCCTCGGCAAAGCAGCCAGCATAATTAAGGACCCCACGCACTCCGGACATTCTCTCTTCCACCTTCTTCCATCGGGAAAACGATGCAAAGCCTGAGGTCACGTACCAACCAACTCAAGAACAGCTTCTTTCCTGCTACTGTCAAACTTTTGAATGGACCTACCTTGCATTAAGTTGATCTTTCTCTACACCCTAGCTATGACTGTAACACTACATTCCGCACTCCCTCATTTCCATCTCTATGAACGGTATGCTTTGTCTGTATCGCGTGCAAGAAACAATACTTTTCACTGTATGTTAATACATGTGACAATAATAAATCAAATCAAATCAAATTTATACTTTCAAAATTAGCCAATTGTTGGAAAGTAGCCAATTGGTCTATAACTTGTTAATGAAGAAATTGGTTTGGTTTTTAGCTAATTGCACAAATTGAGCCCGATTTTACCATTGCGTTGTGCCTGTTTTCAGGCGCAAAATCTTGGCCAAGTCAGGCGTTTGATGAATAACGTAATCTGCACCCACATCCGTGCAGATTCCCACTTTGCCAAGGCCTGAAAATGGCCATGATCAGAACCGCATCCAAAATGGGCACGACGTCAATTTAAATGCAGTTGCATGCATTTAAATTGACTTAATGAGCTGGACGTCCAATCTTACCGGCATTTTCCCCTTTACCATCGCGTTCGCCCATCCAGATTCGGCACGAAACAGACATGCTCGCCAAAGGTCTGTTTTGGGCGCTCCAGCTTCTGACGAGTTAAGTTCAGAGCTTCTAATGGCTCTCTAACTCAGATCGGTGGGGGAGGGAGGGGGTAGGGGGAGGGGAGGGAGGGAGGCGGGTCAGATCATTCTCTGGTGGGGGGAGGGAGGAAAAGGCGGGTCAGATGTATCTCTGGTGCGGGGGGGAGGAGGGAGGCCCGACCATTCTCTGGTGGGTGGGGTGGGTGGGAAGCCAGCTGGTTCTCTGGTGGCAGGGGAGGAGGGGAAGAGGGCCAGTTCACTCTCTGGTGGGAGGGAGGAGGAAGGCCCGATCATTCTCTGGTGAGGTGGGGGGGGGAGGGAGGCCAGATGATTCCCTGGCGGTGGGGAGGCCAGATCGCCCTCTGGTGGCAGGGGGGGAGGAGGAGGAGGCCAGATGGATCTCTGGTGGAGGGGTGGAGGAGAAGGCGAGATGGATCTCTGCTGGTGGGGGGTGGGGGGGGGGGGGAGGAGGAGGCCAGATGGATCTCTGGTGGGGAGAAGGGGGTGGGGCAGGGGAGGGTCTGCTGCCACTCTGTGGGCGATCGGTGGAGGAGGGAAGGGGGCAGGAGCTTGCGATCGGTCTGGATAGCAGGGGGGTGGGTGGATAAGGGGGACAGTTATGTTGTGGGGGTGGGGCGATATCTGTGGGGGCCATCACTTTATCCGCTTTTTGTAGCCCAGGAGCAATGTGACAGAGGAGCGTTTTTCAAATTTTTTTTCACTGCGCATGCACAGTTAAAGGCTGCAGCGTTTCGGATGCGATAAGCCCCGCCCACCATGCAATTCAACTCCGCGATTTTTTTTTTCAGGCTGAGTGTGTATGGGGATGCCTGAGCGCAGATTTCCAAGTCGGATCTGAATTGCGTCCAGATTCAGCACTTAGAATGAAAATGGTAAAATCGCCCCTGTTGTCTTAATTTTAAGACAAAACGATATCTCTTACCTTGGGGTAGCCTGAGTGTTGACCAATAATTGGTGAACATCAGCCATTCAATGTTGAGACATCTTGAACAGGAGCCGATTCATTTCCTCCAGTCAAGGTTAACAAGTCCTGTTATCTTTTTTTACTCTGTCAGCCTGAGAAGGGAAAATCTTATAATTCCCATGGCATTTTAACCATTTTTAATGTGTTTATAATTCTAAACATTATGAACTTTTGTGTTCAAATAAACATTTCCAGACTTACTAACATAATGTTGTACCTGTAATTCTCAGATACTTTCGACCAGTTTACTTACTCAAAGTTTTACCCCGGTGCCCTTATTTGTAAGATGAACAAAGGACAAATACAAGTAAGGGTTCAATAAGTTTATTAATAATAACACCATTAACCCTTAAATTACCCACATAAAACAAGAGGATACCCCAGATTCAAGTATACTACCCACAAAGATGGTTTGGTTGAACTGCAGGCCCGAATCCCTGAGTCCCTCTGGTCCGTCGTCATGAAGGTATCAATGGCAGCTTCTTCCTTCCTTCTCTGGTCAGTCTTCCAGATGGTCAAGGTTGCCTCGCTCGTCAAGTCTTCGCTGCTGGTGTGTCTGAAATGCGTACCTTTATCCCCCTCCCTTCCTGCCTTTCCAGAAACTTCTCTGGCTTCCAACCAATGAGGTCTCGGGAGCGGGCCCCAATATCCAGTGGGTTTCTTCATGTCTGCCTGACAGGACACCGGGGCCCACCCCCAGGTGTCCATCTCCATGCTGTTGCTTTCATGTAACCTGGTGCCAGACAAGGTAACTGCAGGAACTCTAGGTGACGGAAAGTCTGGCCCGATCTGGGCTTCTAACAATAGGCCGGTGCATTTCAATGGGGTGCGATGATCTCCTGCTGGGTCTCAGTAGAGTGCAATCTTCCTTGAAGGGTGATTGATGGGCTAGGCCCAGACATGTTCCTGTGACTTTTTTTTATTTGACTTTCGTCAAGTCTGACCTGCCCAAGCTTTGGCTGTTTGATATTAATATGCCCAATTCTTCAATTTAGGATAACCAATTTAATCAGCCTTAAAACTAGACCCTGATTATATTACCATGCGCCCTCCTTTTGATCCAGTGAGCGCCAGCGAACTGGATCACACAATTCTTACCAATGCATCTCAACAAGCAAGTACCCTGAATCTGGGAGTGATAGTATCATCCCTAACCCACAATAGTATCAAAAAATTTAAATCAGGTAAAATAATAAAGTAGGCAATACATAAATAGGGTATATACAAAGCAAAGCAATGAACAGTACAAGTGACAAGTGACTGTACATATTAACTATAAATGGGAGAGTATCAAGGCTCTTGATTTTAGAGCCTTTCCCGATGTCAGATGCCCTTGCCAAGTCCAAGTGTTGCAGAAATTCCTTCTTCCATCGAGAGAATTTAAAGGTGAGGATGGCACTGCCATAAGTAGGATTCCTATTACGGCCAGGTGTGACAGAATGCGGACCCAAGGGTGGATTTGGGCATTTGAACCCCAGTCCCAGAGGTCCTCTCACCATGTAGTGACTCTAATTTCACTGATGTTCTTTTTTATTTCCCCTGTTTGTTGCACCACTTTGACAAAGGTCTTGTGTGCTGTGATCAATTGTGTCCGAATTTGTTGAAGTTTCTCGAGTAGAAGTGTTATCCCAGTATCAAATTTTTCAAAATAGTCCCCCCTGCTTTGTCTCAATTCCTCACTATTAATGTTTTCTCTCTTCTGTATTTGTCCACCATCTCAATTAATCCTATCTTAGTGGGAATCTGTGGTTTAATGCAAAAGGTAGTGTTGTGGATGTTACATATGGCTGCCCCTTACTGGTAATTTTCTAGCGAGGTTGTAATACAATATTCTCCCTCCCCCCTGTAAGCCACCCGGGTGACATCCCTTTCCAAATTTCCAGTGTACAATTTAGGTGAGTGGTTGTTCTGAATCCACACAGGGCATGTTCATTTTCATACACCGGATATGGGCACACGACCATTTTGTTTGTGTTCACATTTCTCCAGACTGGTACCTATGAGCTTCCCTCCTTTCTTGACCACATGCGGTAGAGTCCCCTGGTATCCCATCCACATCCCTCCCTTAATGATCCCTATATTTTTGGCTTCAAAAAGTCTCAACCTGACCTTATCTTTTAATATTACTGGGATCCCCAACACCATTCCTAGTGCGATCCCCGGTGTTCCTCTACAACTATCGTTAGACCAGACCTTGGTCAGTTGCCGTAATTGGCAGTTAGTGACATTGGGGTGTCTTTTTCCCCGGTACAGGTGTTCAATCTGTTCATCACGGATCCAGGACGGAACCTTCCCCCTGCTAACCTGGTCGAGGTTCTCTCTTAACTGCTCGACCATCCATTGCCCATAGATGCTACATAGGGTTCGGTTCTGTTGCCTGGCATCATCTTCCACCCTCCCTCAGGTGATCTGATTAATAGTTTGGGCATGTCCTTCTAGTACAGTAACCATAAGGCTACCAGCCCTGTTCTCAGTCAAATCTCCCTCAGCATCTTGCCGTGCATTTTCAGTTAAGCTGTCCAAGGTCTGTTTAACTTGTCGGGTTAGGACTCTGAGCTTATTATCCAAATCAGCCAGATCCAGTGCATTAATGGTGGATACCCCCACCCTGTATGCAGTCGTCAGATCATCCAGGATTTCCCTCCTCTTGCGCCTCTTTGAACTGGGCATCTCTTCCCCCTCGTGTGTCCCAGTCTTTCAGCTAAGCAGCCTCTGGGTCAAGTGGAGATACAATTTTCTAAGTGGGGAGGGACACCAGCCTGGTAAATGTATTCCAGCTAAATCTACCACTACTGGTATCAATTCGTAGTGTTTGTTGTTGAATAATATTTCCCCTGTATGTTTTAGTATCAACCCATTTTGGGGCCCTGGGGTAGTTTCAGGACAAGTGGGGAGGAGTGTGCTAACAGTTGGTCTTAACCCATTCTTAATTTCATAGTATATGTACTATTTCTGAATAACCTTACCGGGGTACTTCTTTCCTAATTCCAGCCCTTTTTCTGGGCCATGGGCTAGACAGGCTAGCTCCATGCACCCATGGTTAGTGTACACCTACCAATCACTAGTGAGGGTCGTCCTTAGGGAGCAGTAATCAGAGCTCCCATTATCTTTCCTGTACACCACTCTTTGGTTGTTACACCCATAGGTGACACTCTTATTGGGGTGTACCCATAGGATGTCATCCTCAATTTGCCTGCATCTGGTGGGGTGAACCGCATATATCCGAGGATCTTTTGGTCTTCGGTTGGTGTGGTGTCTGTGGTTCGGTCTGAGACGAGGAGTCCCAGATAGCAGAGAAGTATGTAGTTCATTCTGGAGGAGATTAAGGTAGCACCTGTTAATTCTTATTAATACTGGTTCTCTTTTCCTTTTCTTTACTAGAATGTCGTATGACTCCCCTCTTTTATAAAAAAAACAAATAAATAAGTAAATGAATAATAAAGGCCCAACAGTGTCATACGAAGGGTTGGTCGGCAATCAGTGTTTAATGGGGTCGAGTGGGGTAAAGAGTTTGTAGAGCATGAAAATAAAATGTTGGGTATGTGGCATGTATCCTTGCACTATGGCACAGTATAACAATAGATTCTTCATCCCACAACCAAACTGTGGTGTGTGGGAAGATTATGGCGCAGTGTAATGTGGACAGATAAGAAGCCCTTTTCAATTGGGTGATGCGTGGAGTGGGCGGATAAAGCTATTTACAATTTGGACTGTATGTCCTGATTCCTCCTCAGCGGGCGGAAGCTACGTGGGCAGGCTTTGGCTGCCGGGTACCCACTGCGTTCTCTCTAGTAGTGAGCACCAGGTCAAGCGGTTCTGGGAGTCCTGGTACTAGGCACGCCATGGGGGTAACATTTTCTGGTGCCCCAGAGTCCTTTTGGTTGAGGTCCCCTTAGACAGGACCTTCCTCCTGAGATCCGGTGAATCGGAGCTGGGACCGGGTGGGCCGGAATCGATTCCGGAGACAAAGGATGGATGTTCGGGGCCTGGAGTACAGGGTGTGGATTATAGTGGCTTGTCAGGCCTGTCCTTCGAGGGGCATGGGTCAGGGTCCATCATTGGGGAACCGCTGAGACGGTTATGTGGGGGAGTTGCGTGGTGCCATACAGTCCCGGGCAAAATGATTGGGTTGCCTACAGTTATAACTTGTGCTTGGGGGGGTTGAGCCCCTGGGCTCAGCTCTGTATCGTTCTTGGTGTCAGGGATTGGCATATGTCCTGTGCGGCCTTGTGGTTTTCTGCGTCAGCGATCAGCAGGGGTGCATGGCTGTTCAGGGTTTGCTGGTTCCCTGAAGTTTGGTGGTGCCCTGCAAAATGGTTGGGTTGCTCGCAGTTATAACACTGTGCTTGTGAGGGTGGATATCTGGGGTTGGATTTTTCTTGTTCCCTGTACCTGGCATTGGGGATATAATCGAGATTCTGCGTGGGGCTGCGGTTCTCTGTATCGATGGCAGGGGTACAAAGAACAAAGAACAGTACAGCACAGGAAACAGCCCCTTCGGCCCTCCAAGCCTGTGCCGCTCCTTGGTCCAACTAGACCAATCGTTTGTATCCCTCCATTCCCAGGCTGCTCATGTGACTATCCAGGTAAGTCTTAAACTATGTCAGCGTGCCTGCCTCCACCACCCTACTTGGCAGCGCATTCCAGGCCCCCACCACCCTCTGTGTAAAAAACGTCCCTCTGATGTCTGAGTTATACTTCGCCCCTCTCAGCTTGAGCCCGTGACCCCTCGTGATCGTCACCTCCGACCTGGGAAAAAGCTTCCCACTGTTCACCCTATCTATACCCTTCATAATCTTGTACACCTCTATTAGATCTCCCCTCATTCTCCGTCTTTCCAAGGAGAACAACCCCAGTCTACCCAATCTCTCCTCATAGCTAAGACCCTCCATACCAGGCAACATCCTGGTAAACCTTCTCTGCACTCTCTCTAATGCCTCCACGTCCTTTTGGTAGTGCGGCGACCAGAACTGGACGCAGTACTCCAAATGTGACCTAACCAGCGTTCTATACAGCTGCATCATCAGACTCCAGCTTTTATACTCTATACCCCGTCCTATAAAGGCAAGCATACCATATGCCTTCTTCACCACCTTCTCCACCTGTGTTGCCACCATCAAGGATTTGTGGACTTGCACACCTAGGTCCCTCTGTGTTTCTATACTCCTGATGACTCTGCCATTTATTGTATAACTCCTCCCTACATTATTTCTTCCAAAATGCATCACTTCGCATTTATCCGGATTAAACTCCATCTGCCACCTCTCCGCCCAATTTTCCAGCCTATCTATATCCTGCTGTATTGCCCGACAATGCTCTTCGCTATCCGCAATTCCAAGTATATGGGATTGGGTGCCCTGAGTTTCCCAGTCCCCTGTTTCCACCTCCCCCTTCGTTACGCCAAACCGGGGCCGGGTCTGTGTGGATCGGGTTCATCTTTCCGTGTTCTGTGGACTTGGGGGTGTCTGTTTGTTTGACTTCCCGTTTCCACACGCGAGTCATTTTGCAGATAGTCCAGGCTTCTGTGTGTGTATTATCATCAGGGTCAAAATTCTCACAGGCTTTCCGACTCCTCTCGGTGGCGTGTGCTATCAGGGTCTGGATCCATGTGGACCGGTAGTGTGCTTTTAATTGGACTCGATTTAATTGGCCAAAAACTGCAACAAATTAGTTCCATCGTCGGCCAGCATAGGCTGTCGGGTGTTCCCCTTTCTTTTGTTGCCAGTTGTTTAAGCCTTGTACCGGGTCATCCCGATTGTAACCTATGGCAGCCAGAACGGCTGCCTTCAGTTTTGGTAGGGTTCCCCTGGCCACGTTCTGGGGTTCGGGTAGGGAGGAACGGATGGCGGGACTTAAACATAACAGAATAAGTTTAACCTCTTCTGCCTCGTCTAGGCCGTTTAAAACACGATATTGGGTGATCTGGTCAAAGAGAGCATGTGGATCCCTGGAGGGTTTGAATACTCCAATCGCTTAAGTTATGTCAGTGAGCTGGGTGATAGTGTATAGAGTTACAAAAGTCACATTGTGGTTCTGTCAGTCCTGTCATCGGTGACCGGATTCTTCGGTACGGGAACCGGATTAGTGACTGGAGTTATCGGGATGGGAACTGAACAAGGGACTGTGACTGAGTTTTCCGGAATGGGGGCTGGATTGGGGGCTGAGACTGAGTTTTCCGGGATGGGGGCTGGATTAGTGCCGTTGGTTCCATTACCGAGAACAGAGGTGGGGGTCCCCAGTCAGCAGTGATGCTAGCTGTTGCGTAATGACAGGCATCCTCTTCTAAATCCCCGCACTCTACCCCTGGGTCACTGTCCCTGGTTTCGGTGGTGTACATTGGGGCACACATTACACCCCTTTATATGGTTAGTTGTGATTGTGGGCGTGCGGGCGGCATGGTAGCACAGTGGTTAGCACTGCTGCTTCACAGCTCCAGGGTCCCGGGTTCGATTCTCGGCTCGGGTCACTGTCTGTGTGGAGTTTGCACATTCTCCTCGTGTCTGCGTGGGTTTCCTCCGGGTGCTCCGGTTTCCTCCCACAGTCCAAAGATGTGCGGGTTAGGTTGATTGGCCAGGTTAAAAACTGTCCCTGAGATGTGTAGTTAGAGGGATTAGTGGGTAGATATGTGGGGGTAGGGCCTGGGTGGGATTGTGGTCGGTGCAGACTCGATGGGCCGAATGGCCTCCTTCTGCACTGTAGGGTTTCTATGTAAATCTTCAATCTCGTGCAGGCATTTGAAGTGGTCTGTTGCACAGGCAGTATTTTCTTTTCCTGCTTGGTGCAAAACTTCTACTACAGCCTGCATTTCACTGCATTTACGTTTAACTTCCTCTACCTGGTGCAGCACGGCCTCTTTCTGACTGACAGTGCGCTGTGCTTTTTGGCAAGCTTTATCACATTGAGCCTGGAACTGGCTCATGTGTATCAGATTAATCTGGTTCCTTTCCTCTCGTGTGCCTACCTCTGCTCCTAATTGTTGTATGCATGTGGTAGCAGTCATTAAGTCCTGCTTTAGTTCGGTTAGCTGGGCCTCTCTGTCCCGTTTAACCTGGATAATCTCCGCTTCTCTAGCACGAAGCTGTTCTAGGCAACTAGCGATGGCAATCGCCTTCCTAAGCTTGGGAGCGTTCTTACCCACTCCCTTATGGGTGGCACGGTAGCACAGTGGTTAGCACTGCTGCCTCACAGCACCAGGGACCCGGATTCGATTCCCAGCTTGGGTCACTGTCTGTGTGGAGTTTGCACATTCTCCCCGTGTCTGCATGGGTTTCCCCCGGGTGCTCCGGTTTCTTCCCACAGTCCAAAGATGTGTGGGTTAGTTTGATTGGCCATGATAAATTGCCCCTTAGTGTCAGGCCGATTAGCTGGGTAAATACGTGGTTATGGGAATAGGGCCTGGGTGGGATTGTGGTCGGTGCAGGCTCGATGGGCCAAATGGCCTCCTTCTGCACTGGAGGGATTCTATGAAACTCTATGACTCCAACAATTCTCTCCCTCGGATCCCAGATCCGGTTTCAGGGCGTCACCCCACTGCTCGCATTTGGACGATTTATGGCTCAAATATATACGGAGGACTTACTCCCATTCGGTATGACTGGTCACAATTATTTCCTTTTAGAGTTCATCACGTGGGTATGGGTAAGGGATTGGGGTAGGAGTCCAGTTTTCACTAAATTCTGTCCCATACACTTTATCCAAATTCCCTTGACTTCCTAGTTCTAATTCCTAGAGCCAATTTACTGGTCGAATCTGTATTAGTCCTTCACTTACTTAAGACTGGCCGTCACATGGGGCAACCTTCCCTCTTAATTCAGGCACGAAGGAGTGTTGGAGAATACAGGGTTGAAGGTTCGACTTCGGAGCAACGTAACACTTCTTATCGAAGGACCATCTGGGGTGCCAAATGTTGTACCTGTAATTCTCAGATACTTTCGACCAGTTTACTTACTCAAAGTTTTACCCCGGTGCCCTTATTTGTAAGATGGACAAAGGGCAAATACAAGTAAGGGTTCAATAAGTTCATTAATAATAACACTATTAACCCTTAAATTATCCACATAAAACAAGAGGATCCCCAGATTCAAGTATACTACCCACAAAGATGGTTTGGTTGAACTGCAGGCCCGATTCTCTGAGTCCCTCTGGTCCGTCATCATGAAGGTATCGATGGCAGCTTCTTCCTTCCTTCTCTGGTCAGTCTTCCAGATGCTCAATGTTGCCTCCCTCGTCAAGTCTTCGCTGCTGGTGTGACTGAGATGCGTACCTTTATCCTCCTCCCTCCCTGCCTTTCCAGAAACTTCTCTGGCTTCCAACCAATGAGGTCTCGGGAGCGGGTCTCAATATCCAGTGGGTTTCTTCATGTCTGCCTGACAGGACACCGGGCCCCACCCCCAGGTGTCCATCTCCATGATATTGCTTACATGTTGCCAGACTGCAGGAACTCTAGGTGACAGAAAGTCTGGCCCGATCTGGGCTTGACAATAGGCCAGTGCATTTCAATGGGGTGCGATGATCTCCTGCTGGGTCCCAGTAGAGTGCAATGATCTTTGATGGGTGATTGATGGGCCAGGCTGATGCGCGATATATCACACGGGAGGCTGGATGTACTCGGGAAATAAAGGCTTTTATTGCCAACAATAACGGAGCTACTATATACAATATACAATCCCAGACTAAAGGGTCACCAGGCAGAGCAGTGACCTTTATACCTCTCCCAGGAGGCGGAGCCGACTGGGGTGTACCATAGGACTATATTAACAGGTAGAACAGCCCAACCCTAACCCCAACAGTAACATATCTACAGACTCATAGTACTGGCCAGACCATGGCTCAGCACTCCTGGTGGGAACCAACAATGGTTCACCACATTCACCCCTCCTTTGAAAACAAAGGCCAGCGGGGTACAAAACACAGAACAATTGTTCATCTGTCTATAAGTTCAAACGGTCTGGGGGACCGCACCATCGCTGTGACCTCCTCAACACCGGCGATGACACCGGTTCAGGCAATCGCGGTGACGTTCTCTCCAAGGCGGTGTCCAGCGACTCCTCCAGTTCCTCACGGGCCGGTAGACCACGAGGTGGTGACAATCCGCTGAACTCGGGCACGCCTTGAAGTGGCGACCATCTCCTGGACTCAGGCAAGCTGTACATGGGAGTAAGAGGGTTAAGTGGTGGTCCCGATACTGCCCGCGCCGTGTCAGGAGGGGAAATAATGGTTGGGGGGTCCCTAACAGGGGGTGTGGGAGCGACAGGGGTTTCCAAGCCCCCTGCTGGCACCAGATCTCGAATCGAGACCGTGTCCTCTCGCCCATCAGGATATGCCACGGAGGCATATTGAGGGTTGGCGTGGAGGAGATGGACCTGTTCAACCAAAGGGTCGGACTTGCGGGTCCTAACATGCCGCCGCAGGAGGACAGGTCCTGAGTACGTCAACCAAGACGGTAATGAGGTCCCAGAGGAAGACTTCCTAGGGAATGAAAACATTCTCTCATGAGGAGTAGCGTTGGTTGCCGTACACAGGAGTAAGCGTATGGAGTGGAGTGCATCAGGGAGTACCTCTTGCCAACGGGAGACTGGAAGACCTTTAGACCTCAACGCCAGTAAGACAGCCTTCCAGACTGTAGCATTCTCTTGTTCAACCTGTCCGTTACCCCTCGGGTTGTAGCTCGTGGTTCTACTAGAGGCAATCCCATATGAGAGCAGGTATTGCCTCAAGTCGTCGCTCATGAACGACGAGCCCCTATCGCTGTGGATATAACAGGGGTAACCGAACAGGGTGAAAAGATCATGAAATGCCTTGATAACCGTGGCAGCGGTCATATCAGAACAGGGAATAACAAAAGGGAATCGTGAGTACTCATCAACCACATTGAGGAAGTACACGTTCCGATCTGTCGAGGGAAGGGGGCCCTTAAAGTCCACACTCAGTCTTTCGAAGGGACGAGTGGCCTTAATGAGGTGTGCCCTGTCAGGTCGGTAGAAGTACGGTTTGCATTCCGCGCATACCCGGCAGCTTCTGGTTATGGACCTGACATCCTCCACCGAGTAGGGTAGATTCCGGGCCTTTATGAAGTGGAAGAGCCGAGTGACCCCCGGATGGCAGAGGTCATTGTGGAGAGCCTGTAATCGATTCTCCTGCACACTAGCGCATGTTCCACGCGACAGGGCATCCGAGGGCTCGTTGAGCTTCCCTGGACGGTACATGATATCATAATTGTAGGTGGAGAGTTCGATTCGCCACCTCAAGATTTTATCATTCTTGATCTTACCCCGTAACGTGTTGTTGAACATGAACGCCACGGACCGCTGGTCCGTGAGCAGAGTGAACCGTTTTCCCGCTAAGTAATGGCGCCAATGTCGAACGGCCTCCACAATGGCCTGGGCCTCCTTTTCCACCGCCGAATGTCGAATTTCAGGGCCTTGGAGGGTGCGAGAGAAAAAGGCGACGGGCCTGCCTGCCTGGTTAAGTGTGGCGGCCAGGGCGAAATCAGATGCATAACTCTCCACCTGGAAGGGGATGGACTCATCGATAGCGTGCATCGTGGCTTTCGCGATGTCGGCTTTTATTCTTGCAAAGGCGTTACCTCTGCGAGACTCTGTTGCTAGGGGAAAAGAGGTAGACTTGATGAGCGGACGGGCTTTGTCCGCGTAATTGGGAACCCACTGTGCATAGTATGAGAAGAAGCCTAAACATCTTCTCAGTGCTTTGATGCTAGTGGGCAGGGGGAGTTCGAGGAGGGGACGCATACGGTCTGGATCAGGGCCAAGGACCCCGTTTTCCACCACGTATCCGAGGATAGCTATGCGGCGCGTGCAAAATACACACTTCTCCCTGTTGTAGGTCAGATTCAGGCGAGATGTAGTGCGTAAGAATCTAAGAAGGTTGGCATCGTGGTCCTGCTGGTCATGGCCGCAGATGGTGACGTTATCCAGGTACGGGAAGGTAGCCCGCAGCCCGTTCTGGTCCACCATTCGGTCCATAGCACGCTGGAAGACCGAGACCCCATTCGTGACACCAAAAGGAACCCTTAAAAAATGGTACAGGCGACCATCCGCCTCAAAGGCCGTGTATTGTCGGTCCTCTGGGCGAATGGGGAGCTGGTGATAAGCAGATTTTAAGTCGATGGTGGAGAACACCCGGTACTGCGCAATCTGATTGACCATGTCAGATATGCGCGGGAGGGGATACGCATCCAGCTGCGTGTATCTGTTAATGGTCTGACTATAGTCTATGACCATCCGGGGTTTGTTCCCATTCTTAACCACCACGACTTGCGCTCTCCAAGGACTAGCGCTAGTTTGGATGACCCCTTCCTTGAGGAGCCGCTGAACTTCAGATCGAATGAAGATCCGATCCTCAGCGCTGTAACGCCTGCTCTTTGTTGCGATGGGCTTGCAGCCTGGCACGAGATTCTGGAATAGGGAGGGTGTGGTAATCCTAAGCGTTGAGAGACTACATGTGGAGCGCGTTGGGCAATTTAGAGGCTGCAGGTCTCCCACTGAAAGTGGAGGGAGTGGCCCATCGTACTGCAGGGTTACACTCTTCAGGTGGACCATAAAATCTAGTCCTAGGAGTATCGGCGTGCAAAGGAGCCTGAAGTTCTCGTAAACCGTGCCCTGCACCGTCAGATTGACCACGCAGCTCCCTAGCACGGTGACAGACCGGGACCTTGACGCCATCGAAATTGTCTGCTTGACAGTCCGAATCTGGAGACCACACCGCTTCACGGTGTCAGGGTGAATGAAGCTCTCCGTGCTCCCGCTGTCAAACAAACAATAAATCTGGCGTCTGTTTACCTGTATGTCCATCATGGACTTGTCGAGTTTGTGAGGCTTGGCCTGGTCCAGGATGATCGACGCCACCGTTGGTTCGTGGGTGCAACTGCAGGCAGCTGAGATGGTTGATGACGGCCCCTGCTGGTCATTCGCGGTCGGTGCCGACCAGAATGGCTGCCCCCATAGGTCGCACGTGGACGATGGCGCCAAAACCTGCGGCCCCTGCAGGTCGCACGTGTCTTGCGACTCCGTCGTTCGGAATGGCGACGTCCTGGAATCGCACGTGGTAGAAGACCTTGAAGACGCGGAAGACAAGGAGGCCGGCTCCGGGGAGTCACACGCCGCACTGCTGTTTTTGGACGGAGGTTTGGACCGGCATACTTTGGAATAATGCCCCTTCTTGCCGCAGGCGGAGCACAACACCGCTTTAGCTGGACATCGCTGCCGAGGATGTTTCACCCCCCCACAGAAGTAACACCGCGGACCACCTGGAGCTGCTGCCGTCGTCAGGTCCGAGGCTGGGAACGCAATCGCGCAGTTTTTCGGTCCCGCTGAATAAAGTGGAGTCTGCGACTGCCCCTGCCACACTGTCTCCACGCGGTTGTCGGGGTACATCTCCAGACTTTTGGAGGCTGTTTCTAGAGCGTCAGCTAACTCTATGGTTTTAGTGAGATCGAGGTTACCTTGCTCCAACAGCCGAAGGCGGATGTACGACGAGCCGATTCCCGCCACGAACGCATCTCGAACTAGGTCGCTCATGTACTGGGCTGCCGACACTGACTTGCAGTTGCAGGCTCTGGCTAGCTGCTGAAGCTCGCACGGGTACTGTTCCGTCGTTTCGCTGGGCTGCCGCCGTCGAGTGGCTAGAAGGTGTCGAGCATGGATCTCATTCGGCGGTTTGTTGTATCGCTTCTTGAGAAGCTCAAGGGCCCTGTTGTACAAAGAACAAAGAACAAAGGACAGTACAGCACAGGAAACAGGCCCTTCGGCCCTCCAAGCCTGTGCCGCTCCTTGGTCCAACTAGACCAATCGTTTGTGTCCCTCCATTCCCAGGCTGCTCATGTGACTATCCAGGTAAGTCTTAAACGATGTCAGCGTGCCCGCCTCCACCACCCTACTTGGCAGCGCATTCCAGGCCCCCACCACCCTCTGTGTAAAAAACGTCCCTCTGATGTCTGAGTTATACTTCGCCCCTCTCAGCTTGAGCCCGTGACCCCTCGTGATCGTCACCTCCAACCTGGGAAAAAGCTTCCCACTGTTCACCCTATCTATACCCTTCATAATCTTGTATACCTCTATTAGATCTCCCCTCATTCTCCGTCTTTCCAAGGAGAACAACCCCAGTCTACCCAATCTCTCCTCATAGCTAAGACCCTCCATACCAGGCAACATCCTGGTAAACCTTCTCTGCACTCTCTCCAATGCCTCCACGTCCTTCTGGTAGTGCGGCGACCAGAACTGGACGCAGTACTCCAAATGTGGCCTAACCAGCGTTCTATACAGCTGCATCATCAGACTCCAGCTTTTATACTCTATACCCCGTCCTATAAAGGCAAGCATACCATATGCCTTCTTCACCACCTTCTCCACCTGTGTTGCCACCTTCAAGGATTTGTGGACTTGCACACCTAGGTCCCTCTGTGTTTCTATACTCCTGATGACTCTGCCATTTATTGTATAACTCCTTCCTACATTATTTCTTCCAAAATGCATCACTTCGCATTTATCCGGATTAAACTCCATCTGCCACCTCTCCGCCCAATTTTCCAGCCTATCTATATCCTGCTGTATTGCCCAACAATGCTCTTCGCTATCCGCAATTCCAGCCATCTTCGTGTCATCCGCAAACTTGCTGATTACACCAGTTACACCTTCTTCCAAATCATTTATATATATCACAAATAGCAGAGGTCCCAGTACAGAGCCCTGCGGAACACCACTGGTCACAGACCTCCAGCCGGAAAAAGACCCTTCGACCACTACCCTCTGTCTCCTATGGCCAAGCCAGTTCTCCACCCATCTAGCCACTTCTCCTTGTATCCCATGAGCCTTAACCTTCTTAACCAACCTGCCATGTGGGACTTTGTCAAATGCCTTACTGAAATCCATATAGACGACATCCATGGCCCTTCCTTCAACAACCGTTTTTGTCACTTCCTCAAAAAACTCCACCAAATTTGTAAGGCACGACCTCCCTCTTACAAAACCATGCTGTCTGTCACTAATGAGATTGTTCCGTTCTAAATTGATTGAATGGTGGAGTGGACTCGATGGGCCGAATGGCCTTACTTCCGCTCCTATGTCTTATGGTCTTATGGTCTTAAATGCACATACATCCTGTCTCTAAGAATCCTCTCCAACAACTTCCCTACCACGGACGTCAAGCTCACCGGCCTATAATTTCCTGGGTTATCCCTGCTACCCTTCTTAAACAACGGGACCACATTCACTATCCTCCAATCCTCAGGGACCTCACCCGTGTCCAAAGAAGCGACAAAGTTTTCCGTCAGAGGCCCAGCAATTTCATCTCTCGTCTCCCTGAGCAGTCGAGGATAGATGCCATCAGGCCCTGGGGCTTTGTCAGTTTTAATGTTCCCTAAAAAACCTAACACTTCCTCTCTTGTAATGGAGATTTTCTCTAACGGGTCAACACCTCCCTCCGAGACACTCCCGGTTAACACGCCCCTCTCCTTCGTGAATACCAATGCAAAGTATTCATTTAGGATCTCCCCTATTCCCTATGTAGTCGGTGGCCCCACGGATCGCTAAGTATACAGCATCGCTTACCCTCGCGTGGAGGACCCAGAGTCTGTCGGCGTCGTCGGTGACCGCTGTGGAGGCGTCGAGGTAATCTTGGAAACACTTCAACCAGTGATCGAAAGTGTTCGATGCTCCCGCCGCACGTGGGTCCAACGTAAGCCGTTCAGGTTTAAGCATTTGCTCCATGTTTTCTTTTGGGTTTTTTTCAAAAAAAAGAATTTACTTGTTGGCAATAAAATTGATGCGCGATATATCACACGGGAAGCAGGATGTACTCGGGAAATAAAGGCTTTTATTGCCAACAATAACGGAGCTACTATATACAATATACAATCCCAGACTAAAGGGTCACCAGGCAGAGCAGTGACCTTTATACCTCTCCCAGGAGGCGGAGCCAACTGGGGTGTACCATAGGACTATATTAACAGGTAGAACAGCCCAACCCTAACCCCAACAGTAACATATCTACAGACTCATAGTACTGGCCAGACCATGGCTCAGCACTACCTGGTGGGAACCAACAATGGTTCACCACACAGGCCCAGGCATGTTCCTGTGTCTTTGTATATTTGACTTTCATCAAGTCTGGCCTGCCCGAGGTTTGACTGTGTTTGATTTTAATTTGCTCAATTCTTTAATTTAGGATATCCAATTTAATCAGCCTTAAAACTAGGCCCTGATTATATTATCACAATATGTATTAATGAATCATTTATTCTTTAATTGTCTCACAATTAAGGCTGTCTATTTAACTAATCTGGCTGCTTTCTAATTGTGGGAACTTCAGTCCACAAATAAGGTAGTTGAATGCGTTGTTAAAAGCAGGATGTTCTTTATATAAGTAAAAAACAATGTTTAAAAAATCAGTGGTAAACAAAAGAAAACAGGAGCACTAGAAACAGCCCGGACTTCAGGGAGAAAGGCTTAGAAGCACACTCTGTAAGCTTCTCCCCTTAAAATTCAATCACCATTCTTATAAGGAGGCTGGATAGACTGGGACTTTTTTCGCTGGAGTGTCGAAGGCTGAGGGGTGATCTCATAAAGGTCTATAAAATAATGAGTGGCACAGATCAACTAGATAGTCAATATCTTTTCCCAAAGGTAGGCGAGTCTAAAACTGGAGAGCATAAGTTTAAGGTGAGAGGGGAGAGATACAAAAGTGTCCAGAGGGGCAATTTTTTCACGCAGAGGGCGGTGAGTGTCTGGAACAAGCTGCCAGAGGTACTAGTAGAGGCGGGTACAATTTTGTCTTTTAAAATGCATTTTGATTTGATTTGATTTGATTTATTATTGTCACATGTATTAACATACAGTGAAAAATTGTTTCTTGCACGCTATACAGACAAAACATACCGTTCATAGAGAAGGAAACGAGAGAGTGCAGAATGTAGTGTTACTGTCAGACCTGGGGTGTAGAAAAAGATCAGCTTAATGCAAGGTAAGCCTATTCAAAAGTCTGACAGCAGCAGAGAAGAAGCTGTTCTTCAGTCGGTTGGTACGTGACCTCAGACTTTTGTAACTTTTTACCGAAGGAAGAAGGTGGAAGAGAGAATGTCTGGGGTGCATGGGGTCCTTAATTATGCTGGCTGCTTTGCCGAGGCAGCGGGAAGTGTAGACAGAGTCAATGGATGGGACGGCTGGTTTGAGTGATGAATTGGGCTACATTCATGACCTTTTGTAGTTTCTTGCAATCTTGGGCAGAGCAGAAGCCATACCAAGCTGCGATACAACCAGAAAGAATGCTTTCTATGGGACATCTGTAAAAGTTACTGAGAGTCATAGCTGACATGCCAAATTTCCTTAGTCTTCTGAGAAAGTAGAGGCGTCGGTGGGCTTTCTTAACTATAGTGTCGGCATGGGAGGACCAGGACATGTGATCTGTATCACGTAAACACTTGAAGCTCTCGACCCTTTCTACTTCGTCCCCACTGATGTAGACAGGGGCATGTTCTCCTTTACGCTTCCTGAAATCGATGACAATCTCCTTTGTTTTGTTCACATTGAGGGAGAGATTATTGTTGTCGCACCAGTTCGCCAGATTCTCTATCTCATTCCTGTACTCTGTCTCATCATTGTTTGAGATCCGACCCACTATGGTGTTGTCGTCAGCAAACTTGAAAATCGAATTGGAGGGAAATTTGGCCACACAGTCATAGGTGTATAAGATGTATAGTAGGGGGCTGAGAACACAGCCTTGTGGAGCACCGGCGTTGAGGATTATCGTGGTGGAGGTGTTGTTGCCTATCCTTACTGATTGCGGTCTGTGAGTTAGGAAGTTCAGGATCCAGTCGCAGAGGGATGTGCCGAGGCCCAGGCCACAGAGTTTGGAGATGAGTTTTGTGGGAATAATAGTGTTGAAAGCTGAGCTGTAGTCAATAAATAGGAGTCTGACATAGGTGTCCTTGTTATCTAGGTGTTCCAGGGTTGTGTGCAGGGCCAGAGAAATGGCGTCTGCTGTGGACCTGTTGCAGCAATAGGCAAACTGTAGTGGGTCCAGGTAATCCGGGAGGCTGGAATTGATTCGTGCCATGACTAACCTTTCAAAGCACTTCATAATGATGGATGTCAGAGCCACTGCCCGATGGTCATTAAGGCACGTTGCATTTAGATAGTTACATGGGTAAAATGGGTTTAGAGGGATATGGGCCAAATGCGGGCAATTGGGATTGGCTTAGGGGTTTAAAAAAAGAGTGGCATGGACAAATTGGGCCGAAGGGCCTGTTCCCATGCTGTAAACCTCTATGACTCTATGACTCCTTGATTAAAATAAGATACAAGATCCTTTTTTTCTCCTTCATTCTCCCTTAACCTTTTTTCAGCCAACTTCCAAGGCCTGATTTTAGAGGCAACATCTAGTCTTTGTTGATTTTAAATCCCAAACACGTTACCGCCTGCAAAGTCTTTGTTCTTTATCTGAGGTTGAGGTGACAACACAATAATATTCTCACAGTTATTCCAAATTCCTCCAGGCTATGCTTAAAACTTCCACATTTAACTGGTTCCTATAAATCCTCAATTATAAACTAAAATAGACACACAAGTTTCTGGGCGATTTAAAAACAAATCAACTGTCTGCTGAAAGGGTTAACTTTTCTACACAACCTAAAGGGGTGGGGAGTGAGCAGAAAAAACTTGGCACACAATTCCGTCATCTTACATAATTTTAAAAAACTTCTCCAACAACAAAACAAACTTGATTTTCAACTTCATCTTTTCATTTTTTTTGGTATATTCCTCAACATAATTATGTTAATTTGATCAGTTTTTGTGAGGGATGGGTAACTTCTGTTCTTTATAAACTGGTTCACTCGTCTTGTTTATTCTACATGGGCTCGGAGAATCAGAACCCAGACTTTATCATATTTATCCTTTTTCTCCTTTTGCCACCACTCCCTCTCATTTGCAGGAGGGGTCTGGGGTTCCAAGCAGTCCTAATCATTTCATCATAAAAGTAAAATACTGCGGAAGATGGAATCTGAAACAAAAACAGAAAATGCTGGAAAATCTCAGCAGGTCTGACAGCGTCTGTGGAGAGAGAATAGAGCCAACGTTTCGAGCTCTTATGAAGTGCATCCAGACTCGAAACGTTGGCTCAATTCTCTCATCATTTCATCGATAGGCTTAGAAATCTTAGAAACCCGACAGCACAGAAAGAGACCATTCGGCCCATCGAGTCTGCACCGACCACAATCCCACCCAGGCCCTACCCCCATATCCCTACATATTTACCCACCAATCCCTCTAACCTACGCATCCCAGGACACAGTAAGGGCAATTTTAGCATGGCCAATCAACCTAATCCGCACATCTTTGGACTGTGGGAGGAAACCGGAGCACCCAGAGGAAACCCATGCAGACACGAGGAGAATGTGCAAACTCCACACAGACAGTGACCCGAGCTGGGAATCGAACCCAGGTCCCTGGAGCTGTGAAGCAGCAGTGCTAACCACTGTGCTACCTTCTTGTTCTCAGTTTCCAAATAGCAGGTAAGCAACCTGTCTGCATCCCACTCGAGCTCTGATTTTTCACTGGCCATGCTTGGGCAGGATTATAACCATTAGAATCTACTCTCAGAGTCCACTTTTCAGTCCAGTGCTACTTGGAATATACCGTCACTTCGCCGACTATCGGGTCACAAGTCCCTCACAGTTCTTATCACAAATTTATGATAAAATAATTTAAACAATGCCTGAGAACGCTTCTTAACTTCTTCACCAACTACCTACCACTGTTTGTTGATTGGTCAGACCCCCTTTTTACAGATTTGGGTATCTCAGCCGCTGAACACCAGCTGGTCCTGGAATAAATTTAATTCCAACTCATTCTGAGTAAATATTCTCACCAGGTCCTCTGTCGGGGCCCTGCTGAGCAGCTTTAATGGTCCGTGATTGCAGAAACTGAGCAGTCACAGGAATGTGGTCAAGATAGCCCGTCCCATAATGCCTCACATTCAATCTGCAGTCCTTCAATTGTAACAGAATATGTGGCTGTGTGTAGCTGCCTCGGCCATGGTCAACCCCAACACTGCCTTCTTGTACTGCTACAATGCCTGAGGTGTAAGTACACCCACAGTGCTGTTAGGGAGGGATTTCCAGCCACACATTCCAAACTTTCACTAGACTGTAGGTGGATACCAGATTGATATATTCCATTCAACCACACCCAAGGTGAGTTATTCCAATTCCTTTATTGTCCAGGACAATATATTCACAATATCTTTAAAACAGAAATTCATAGAATCATTGAATCTACAGTGCAGAATGAGGCCATTTGGCCCTTCGAGTCTACTGAAAACAATCCCACTCAGGTCTTATTCCAATAACCCCACACATTTACCCTCATAATCCCCCTGACACTGGGTTCAATTTAATATGGCCAATCCATACATCTTTGGACTGTGGCAGGAAATCAGAGCATCCAGCAGAAACCCATGCAGAGATGGGGAGAATGTGCAGACTGCACACAGTTAACTGAGGCCAGAATTGAACCTGGGTCCCTGGTGTTGTGAGGCAGCAGTGCTGACCACATTCCCATTTGATTTCAGGTATTAACATATTCTATTAGTTTGTCCTTATTGTCAATGTCAGGCTGGGGTGGTTCCCCTTGGAGCAAAGGAGGTTGAAGGGAGATTTGATAGAGGTGGACAAGATTCTGACAGGTTTAGATAAGGTGGACAAAGAAAAGCTGTTCCCATTAGCTGATGGGACAAGGACGAGGGGACGCAGATTTATGGTTTTGGATCAGAGATGTAGGGGGATGTGAGGAAGAATATTTTGAAGCAGTGAATGGTAATGGCCTGGAACTCGCTGCCTACGAGGGTGGAGGAAGTGGAGACAATAAACAATTTCAAAGGAAGTTGGATGGGCATTTGGGGGGTTTCAAACAGAAATGCTGACTAAATATCTCTGAACTTCCTAACACCCTGTCACTCTGTGATCCTTGTGAAATTTGAAACCAGGTATTCGCAACAAGACTACAGAGCACCAGCCCACTGGAGGCAAAGTCGTGAGACTGTCCAGTCCAGCAGAAAGAAACATAGAACATTACAGTGCAGTACAGGCCCTTCGGCCCTCGATGTTGCGCCGACCAGTGGTACCAATCTAAAGCCCCTCTAATCTACACTATTCCAATATCATCCATATGTTTATCCAATAACCACTTGAATGCTCTCAACGTTGACGAGTCCACCACTGCTGCAGGCAGGGCATTCCACGCCCTTACTACTCTCTGAGTAAAGAACCTACCTCTAACATCTGTCCTATATCTCTCACCCCTCAATTTAAAGCTATGTCCCCTCGTGCTAGCCAACACCATCCGAGGAAAAAGGCTCTCACTATCCACCCTTTCTAATCCTCTGATCATCTTGTATGCCTCTATTAAGTCACCTCTTAACCTTCTTCTCTCTAATGAAAACAACCTCAAGCCCCTCAGCCTTTCCTCATACGATTTTCCCACTGTACCAGGCAACATCCTGGTAAATCTCCTCTGCACCCTTTCCAACACTTCCACATCTTTCCTATAATACGGCGACCAGAACTGTACGCAATACTCCAAATGCGGCCGCACCAGAGTTTTGTACAGTTGCAGCATGACCTCCTGGCTCCGAAACTCAATCCCTCTACCAATAAAAGCTAACACACCGTACGCCTTCTTAACAACCCTATCAACCTGGGTGCCAACTTTTAGGGATCTATGCACATGGACACCCAGATCCCTCTGTTCATCCACACTACTAAGTATCTTACCATTAGCCCAGTACTCTGTATTCCTGTTACTCCTTCCAAAGTGAATCACCTCACATTTTTCCACATTAAACTCCATTTGCCACCTCTCAGCCCAGCTCTGCAGCTTATCTATGTCCCTCTGTAACCTGCCACTTCCCTCCGCACTGTCTACAACTCCATCGACTTTAGTGTCATCCGCAAATTTACTAATCCATCCTTCCACGCCCTCATCCAAGTCATTAATAAAAATGACAAACAGCAGTGGCCCCAAAACAGATCCTTGCGGTACACCACTAGTAACTGAACTCCAGGATGAATATTTCCCATCAACCACCACCCTTTGTTTTCTTACAGCCAACCAAATTCCTGATCCAAACCACTAAATCACCCTCAATCCCATGTGTCCGTATTTTCTGCAAAAGCTTACCATGGGGAACCTTATCAAATGCTTTGCTGAAATCCATATACACCACATCAACCGCTTTACCCTCATCCACCTCTTTGGTCACCTTCTGAAAGAAACCCTCCGACTCTCCCCCTTGACCAATGAACAAAATACAGTCCTGGATGTAATTGAGAGCAGAAACAATAACAGCAGAATCCAACCCTGTGATCACTTGTGAACTTGCTGGTGACTCAGAGTTGGGGTGAAACTCTGAATCCTTTCCTACATACAACAGATGAATGGTCTATCCCCAGGGTGATTGCGTCAATGAGTTCCCAGATCAGACGGGGCTTTGAATCTCTTCCCGCAGTGTTCTCATTTCCGCGGTTTCTCCATGGTGCGGGTGTCCTTGTGACTCTCCAGATTAAACAATCAGTTAAATCTCACACAGAACACGGGTACAGTCTCTCCCCGCTGTGAATGCTATGATGTATTTTCAGGCTGTGTAACTGGTTAAAGCTCTTTCCACACTCAGTGCAATGGAACATTCTCACTCAGGTGTGTATTTCCACACAAAGTCCGTGATCTGAATGACTGGAAGACCAGAGTCCTTCCGGGTCCTCCAACTCGTCCCTGGATAAAAGCAAATTACTGCAGATGCTGGAATCTGAAACCAAAAGAGAAAATGCTGGAAAATCTCAGCATGTCTGACAGCATCTGTAAGGAGAGAAAAGAGCTGATGTTGAATCTAGATGACCCTTTGTCAAAGCTAAAAGGCATAGAAAGTGGGAGATATTTATACTGTAGGGTGAGGGAATTAAAGATGAGTCATAGCCACAAAAACAAGGGGAAAGGCTGCTAATGGTAGTCCATAGGGAAAATAAAAGGTATGAATGGCCAAAACGGCAGAGAAGCTGAAATCAGAGGGTTAAGCTGTGATGGGTGAAGATGTGGGAGGAGAAGGGGGATGGGTGGGAGAGAGGTAGAATTGAGAAAAAGGGGGAAGGGGAAGCAAAGGGGAGAAAATGTAAGGAAAGGGGGATAAAATAGGGGGAAAGGGGGGGGAAGTACAACCAATAAAGGCAATAAAGAATAAAAGGTGGGGAAAAGTTAAAAATTAAATTAAAACAAAGGAGTCGCTGCAAGTCTGTAATGTGTCTCGTCAGAAGGTGACATGCTGTTCCTCCAGCTTGCATTGAACTTTGACAAAGGGTCATGTGGACTCGAAACGTCAGCTCTTTTCTCTCCTTCCAGATGCTGCCAGAGCTGCTGAGATTTTCCAGCATCTCTTTTGGTTTCAGATTCCAGCACCGCAGTCATTTGCTTTTATGAAGATGAACAAACGCATTCTGTAATTTCCGCATTCTGACACTGGAGAGCACTGATTGGCTGGAGGAGCAGAGTCCTTCCATCCTTACTGAGTTTCCATTGGTCAATCGCCCGTAGACAACCAATGAGAGGCCGAACCACACGTTGCTATTGTCCAATGGGAAAGGCTGGAAGACCCGGGCAGACAATGCTCCGGCTTTGTCCCGGGCCCCGCCCCACACCCTCACATGCGCACTCCCTCGAAACTTGCACATGCGCATTTGCCACAAAACCTGCACGTGCGCAATCTCAATTCACAGTCTCACCAGCTCTGGCCAACAGGAAGAATTGGAGGACCGGAAGGACTCTAGTCCTCCAGCCAATCAGAGCGCGAGCTTTGTGTGAATAAATGTTGAGCTTCAGACAGACTAAAACTTCCTCCTGTCGCCAACATCTGTGAGTTACTGAGCTTGCTCGCTGGCAACACCCGTTTTTGTTGTTTCTGCCGAATTGTCGGCTTACAGCAGGAGGGGAGGAAGGAAGGGGGAAGAAGGTGAGCTATCACCTGCCTGCCGTCCAGCCTGCCTGCCTGCCTGCCGTCCGGCCACTGGAGGGTGCTCTCTCCCTGGAGGGAGAGAGGGGGAGAAGACACACAGAGAGTTTCTCTTTGTTGTTTTTTCCATCTACAGGAGGGTGGACAGCGCGACTTAAACATTTCAACATCAAGGGACTGAGTGGTTGGGCTGCTGCCCTCATCATCAGAAGGTCGGTGCCTGAAAGGGAGGGGGGGGGCAGAATATTAAGACTGCTTTCCATCTACAGGGGTGGGGGTGAAGACCCTGGACCTTTTCACTGTTGCGCCCTGGTGGGCTGCAGGAACAAAGTCCCCCACCCACTGCTGCTGCCCCCAATACCGGCACACCCTCCCCTCTTTCCTCCTGACTGGGGCAACGGCCCTCCCCCGTGCCTTGTCCCTCGTCCTCCCTCCTGCTCCTCCAACCTCCTCTCTCCCTCTCGAACTCCAGGGCGAGAGCACCTGAACCCCCACCCACCTACCCCACCCTCCTTTATTTCCCTCTCTGGCCCCGCCTTGCCACCTGGGCAGAGAGGCCTATTACCGATCCCTCCCGACAACCCGACCCCCCTATCCCTTACACAGACACACATATACGCCCTGCCGTGCATCTGGGCAGTCTCGGGGTGGGCGTAGCACTCGTCGAGCAACCATGGCGACCTCGCCAGCGTCGCCAGTGACAGGGCCTTCTCGGTCCACCTATGCGGGTGTGGCGGCTGCCAGAGCCCCCGCCGCTCCCAAAGCCCTGCCACCGTTTTCATTGATTACCAGACAGCTCGGGGTTAAGTGCTACGCCCACCCCGACATGTCCATCGAGGCCTGCGTGAAGGCAATGGCTGGGGTTGTCGGCCCCTCAGCCATTGTCGTGGCCTCCAAGATGTACGGCCGGGCCGTATTCTTCTTGAAGGCCGAGCGGGCGGTCCACCTCGCCCTGGAGAGGGAGCTCATGGTGGGCGGGACGTTCCTGGAGGTGGACCCTCTAGAGGCCACCGCCCATAAAACCGTAATCTCGAACGCCCCGCACTTCCTACCCGTGGAGCTACTCCTCCCCCACCTCCATCTACTGGGGGAGGTCAGGTCCAGGGTGGTGCCGGTTCCGCTCGGCCTTTGGGACCCCTCCCTCCAACACGCTTACTCCTTCTGGCACCAGGTATTTGTCCGCCTGGCCCGGGAGGAGGTCCTGGAGGGAGGGTTTAGAATCCCCTTCGAGGGAGTCACCTACCGGGTCTTCTGGTCCGCGGACGGTGTGCGGTGCCATGCCTGTAAGGAGGCGGGGCACATTAGAAAGAACTGCCCATCTCCAAGGCCACCGACCAGCAACACAGGGCAGCCGCAGGTGGCACCGCAGCCCCGTCTCCCCCTAACCGAGTACCACCTGGCCCCCCGCAAGGGGAGGCCACTCCAGCAGCAACTGCCACCTCAGCTGCCGGCGGGGGGGGGGGGAGCGGAGCCTCCACGTGGCCAGAAGACCCCGGGTACGAAAGGGAGGAAGAAAAAGAAGGGGGGTACCGGAACCCCGGCCCACACTACCTCAGTCACACTGGCAGCCGGCTCAGGGGTTGTTTCCACCTCTGCCCCCCCTCCACCACCATCTACCGGGCCCATGGGTTCTCCGGGGCCTAGTGCTGGGCCCGGCGTCGTGGCTGTGCGGGATCCCGGGTTCGAGCATGGCGGGGAGAGGCGACCCCGAGCCGGCACAACCGACACCTCCCGGGGACGGGACGGGAAGGCAAAAGGGGCGGGGCAGGGAGAAGAGGGGCAGAGTGCGAGGGGCATCTCCTGCCCGTGGGCTGTCCCTCAAAGAGAGGCGCAGCACCTCGGGGGTTGTGGGAATTGAGATCTGTAACCCATTCGCACCATCTCCTGCCACGCCCCCAGCCGTTTTTACGCCTTGTCCCCAGAGTGGGGGCAAGAAAAAGAAGAAAAAACGCGTGCTGCCGCAGTCCTCCAGGCGGGACTCCCCGGGGCCGGGTGGGAGTGGGGCCCCCGTGGCTTCGTTCCACCCGGTAGATTTCGACCAGGGGGAGTTCTTCTACTGCCTGCTGGGGAACTGGAGCAGCACCCCGATGTTCGGGTCCCTAAGCGGGGGTGGCGAGGAGGTGGTCTCTTCCTCTCCGTCCCGACCTTTGATGCTGGGCACCCCCGATGTGGATCCGGAGGATTCTCCAGACTTGGGGGGTGTCCAGATGTCTGGGGCGGAGCAGGAGACTGAGCCGCCGCCGCCCTCGGACCCGCAAACCAGGGAAGAGGAGCCCGGGGGGAACCCCTCCTCCGCCGATCCTGGGGGTGGGGTCGGGGGGGAGTTGGGGCTAGTTGGCGGCTCTGTGCCGCCCGCCGTACGTCCTGCGGCGGGGGACTCGGAGTCAGAGGTCAGCAGTTGGTGGTGGGCACGGGGGCACTTTTACAGTCTGCCCGGAGCGAGGCGGGGGACTCCCTCGTGCCCCCCACCGAGTCGTCCCTCATCCCCTCTGGGGAACTCAGGGCCTTTCTCGAACAACATTCTGGTCACCCTGACAGCGTCCGGCAAGCCCTCGACCGTTGGTCGGACCTGGCACTGCTCGTCCGGTCCGCGCAGGCCGCGTCGGGGCTGACTGAAGAAGAGCAGCGTCGGGTGGTGGAGTTCCTCTGCGGGCTCAAGGGGGAGAGGACTGGCGCGTCTTGCGCCAGCGTCCCCCACACGTTTAGATAAGTGGTGACGGTGGCACGAAGCTGCTGACATGAAGGTGACCATAGCCAGCCTCACCATCAACGGCAGCAGTGAGCCACACCGCAGGTTCCAGAACTTCTCGGTCCTCCGTGACGGGAAGTATGCGGTGTGTTTCCTGCAGGAAACCCACACCGTTCCGGGAGACGAAGCCCAATGGCTCCTGGAGTGGTGAGGGGGGGTCTACATGAGCCACCTCACGCCCGCTTCTAGCGGGGTGGCTATCTTGTTGGCCCCGCATTATCAGCCCGAGATCTTGGGGGTCAAGGAGCCGGTGCCAGGCCGGTTGCTGCACTTGACGGTCCGTGAGGGGGGCGTGGTCATTCACTTGCTGAACGTCTACGCCCCGGGCGGCGGACCGCAGCAAACGACTTTCTACGAGAAAGTGTCCGCTCATCTCGACACCATCGCGGGGGGCGAATGCATTATCCTCGGGGGGGATTTCAACTGTGCCATCGAGGCACGAGACCGCACCGGCCCCTGGCTGCGCACCCCGGCGATGGTGAAGTTGTGGGACCTGCTCGGGACCCACGACTTGGTGGACGTCTGGAGACATCTCCATCCTGGCTCCAGAGCTTTCACTTACATGAGGCCTGGAGTCAGAGCGTCCAGAATCGACCGCCTTTACATTTCGAGGGCGAACGTGTCCGGCGTGTCTTTGGCCTCCATGCGGCTGGTGTCGTGCATGGACCACAGCCTGGTGTGGGCGGACTTTGTTCCGTCTCGCGTCCGGCAGGGGTCCGCGTACTGGCACTTTAACAACACACTGCTGGAGGACGAGCGCTTCCTGGACTCGTTCCGTCAATTCTGGGCCGGCTGGAGAAGGAAGCGGGGAGGCTTCCCCTCCTTGAGGCTCTGGTGGGATGTGGGCAAGACTCACATCCGTACCTTCTGTCAGGAGTACGCGAGGGGGTCGACAAAGAGGCGGAAATCCAGGCTCGAGGAGTTGGAGAAGGAGGTGCTCGACCTGGAGGCACGTCTCAGTCAGCCCGACGCGGACCCGGCCCTGCGTTCGGAGTACAGGGAGAAGAAGGGCGCGCTGCGGGACCTGCACCTTGCCAGGTCTCGCGGCGCGTACGTGAGGGCGCGGCTCCAGTTCCAGGTGGACCTGGACCGCGGCTCCCCCTTCTTCTACTCACTGGAAAGAGGGCGGGCTAACCGTCAGCAGCTCCTTACGCTGCTGGCCGACGACGGTTCCCCCGTCTCGGATCCGGAGGGCATCCAGGCCATTGCCCGGGAATATTACACCTCCCTCTTCTCTCCGGATCCTTCCAGCGAGGATGCCCGCAGAGTTCTGTGGGAGGACCTGCCGCATGTCAGCCTGGGGGGCGTCGGCAGGCTTGAGGCCCCCATCACCATGGCCGAGCTGACCGGCGCCCTCAATGGCCTCAGTCAGGGCAAGGCCCTGGGGCTGGATGGGCTGTCCGTGGAGTTCTTCAGGGCATTCTGGGACGTCCTGGGGAATGACTACGCGGGGGTCCTGGGGGAGAGCATTCCTACCGGGGAGATGCCTCTTTCGTGGCGCAGGGCCGTCATTCCCCTGCTGCCCAAGAAGGGGGATCTCCACCGCCTCAAGAACTGGCGCCCGGTCTCCCTCCTCAGCACGGATTATAAAATCTTTGCCAGGGCTACAGCTTCACGCCTTGGATCCGTGCTGGACCACAGGATCGACCCTGACCAGTCCTACATGTTCCCGGGCCGTTGTATCCACGATAATCTCCACCTCGTCCGGGACCTCATCCATCATTCCCAGAGGGCTGGTCTGTCGGGCGCCTCCTTGTCATTAGATCAGGAGAAGGTGTTCGACAGGGTGGAGCACGAGTATTTACTCGGAACTCTGCGGGCATTCGGGTTCGGGACGCATTTTGACGCCCGGATCCGATTACTGTACTCTGCCGCAGAGTGTCTGATTAAGGTTAACGGGTCCCTGACGGCGCCCCTTCGCTTTGGGAGAGGAGTACGGCAGGGCTGCCCCTTGTCCGGCCAACTGTATTCCGTATGCGTGGAGCCATTCCTGCGCCTCTTGCGGAGGAGGTTGTCGGGTTTGACTCTGCGCGGCCCGGACATAGGGGTGGTCCTGTCAGCTTACGCTGATGACGTGCTCCTCATGTTCACGGACCCGGCTGACCTGCGGAGGATGCGAGAATGCCAGGCGGTGTACTCCGCCGCGTCCTCCGCCAGGATCAATTGGGCCAAGTGCTCTGGACTCCTTGTCGGTCCTTGGGAGACGGACCCCCTTCCGGAGGAGCTCAGGCCTTTTACCTGCAGCAGGACCAACCTCCTCTACTTGGGGGCCCATCTCTGCCCAGCCGAGGAATCCTGGCCGGCGAACTGGCGGGAGCTGGAGGCCAAAGTCTCCGCCCGCCTGAATCGCTGGACAGGACTGCTCCGAGTGCAGTCCTACAGGGCGCGAGTTCTCATCATAAACCAGCTGGTCGCCCCCATGCTGTGGTACCGGCTGGTCCCTTTGATCCCTCCCCCTGGCTTTGTCGCCAATATTCAGAGAACCCTCGTGCGGTTCTTCTGGGACAATCGACTGCACTGGGTCCCTGCTGCGGTTCTGCATCTCCCGCTTGAGGAGGGCGGACAAGGTCTGGTGTGCCTCCGCACTCAGATAGCGACCTTCCACCTCCAGGCCCTGCAGAGGTACCTTTACGTTGAGCCCTCTCCCCGATGGTGTGCCATGGCGACGTATTTCTTCCACCAGTGGCACGGCCTGAATTATGACGGGCAGCTCCTGCATATCAATCTGGGGCGTGTTTCGACCTCCCTGCAGGAGTTGCCCGTCTTTTACCAGGACCTCCTCACTGTCTGGAACACGGTCGCCTCGCGACGCAGCTCTCCCCCGTCAGGAGTAGCGGCTCTCGTGCGAGAGCTGCTGCTCAGGAATCCGCTCCTCCAGCCGTATGATTTCAGGTGGCTGGTGGAGAGGGGGGCTGTGGACGCCGGGGTGACCAGGATCGGCGACGTGCTGGATGGCAGAGGGATGGGCTGGATGAGTCCCCGCGTGCTGGCTGAGCGCGCGGGGGTGTCCGTCTGGCGCGCAGCCAAAGCCATCCAAGACCTTAGGACGGTCGTGCTCGGCCCCGAAAGTACACGGTCTCGAGGTGGCGCAGGCGTGCGGTGGGATCCCACCTGAGCGTTCCCCTGTTCGGGCGGAATTCCACATTAGCTCAAAGCCTTCGGCCCCCTCCTCAGGTCAGGTGCCCCACAGCATGAGCCGCCTCGTGGAAATGTCCTCCGTGCCTTTTTCTATCGCGCGGAGGCGTTTCCTGTGCGGTAGCACAGTGATTAGCACTGCTGCTTCACAGCTCCAGGTACCTGGGTTCGATTCCCGGCTTGGGTCACTGTCTGTGTGGAGTTTGCACATTCTCCTCGTGTCTGCGTGGGTTTCCTCCGGGTGCTCTGGTTTCCTCCCACAGTCCAAAGATGTGCGGATTAGGTTGATTGGCCATGCTAAAAGTTTCCCTCAGTGTCCTGAGATGTGTAGGTTAGAGGGATTAGTGGGTAAAATATATAGGGATATGGGGGTAGGGCCTGGGTGGGATTGTAGTCGGTGCAGACTCGATGGGCTGAATGGCCTCTTTCTGTACTGTAGAGTTTCTATGATTTCTATGACTTGCTCAGTGTGTGGGAAGGTATTCACTGATACACCATCGAGTTCACACTGGGGAGAGACCATTCACCTGCTCCGATTGTGGGAAGGGATTCACCGATTCATCTGCCCTGCAGAAGCTCCGGCGAGTTCACACCAGGCAGAAACCATTCACCTGCACTGATTGTGGGAAGGGATTCACTCAATCATCCCAATTGCAGACACACCGGCGAGTTCACACTGGGGAGAGGCCATTCACCTGCTCTCGGTGTGGGAAGGGTTTCAGTCAGATGTCAAACCTGCGAAAGCACCAGTGTGTTCACAAGTGAAAACAGGGGTTGGATTCTGCTGTCATTGTTGCTGTTAATCAGATCCAGGAGTGAACTGTAACATAAAGGGTTAACAACTGGGTCATGCTATTGTATGACATGGACGATGATGTACCAGTGACAACAGTCCATTGTGTGCTCGATGAGAGAGGGAGAAGTTGGAAACCTGCCTGGGAGCTACATACCTACTCTGTAACCTGTTCAGATGTAGCACTAACAAACAAGTGTTAAACTGATACCAGAGAATGTCTGTAGTCTGTCTAATATTCAGGTCCTTCGCCTACTGTCCAATATAGAAGAACACATTATAAAATATGGTAGCAGCGATGGAGACATTGATAAAAACAACCCATTGGTGATATCAAAGGAATCACAGAGTGAAAAACCTTTTAAAGGAGCTCGTAAAACAATCTGTGGGATAAGGAGGCTCACTGGTGAGGATAACGATGACCATTCTGGTGAGCAGTCCCTGTCCTTGCCCCAAAGGAGGAGGGTCACGAGACAAAGGGAATGGTGAACAGTTACTGTCTTGCCCCTGCCTGTTTGACTGCCTTGGAGGCCCGCAGAGAGGACTATGGGAGTTACAGAAACACTATTTTCTCTGGTACAAAGCAACATCAGGTCCTCATGAAAAGAAGCAACAGCTTCAACTTAGCACCATTCCTGATGCAGTAGGTCCAAGAGAAGATGATGTTTTCCTAGGCAGTGTGTGCAGATGTCACTGCAGACATTGTGTCCATTCCTAAAACCAATTACACATATTTTAGCCAGCCATAGGACCCCTAGAAAGGATACTTTGGGGTATGTGGATGAGGTGTAATATAACTGGTTAACAGGTGAGATATAGAAACACAGAAAAACGACAGCACAAAACAGGCCCTTCGGCCCCACAAGTTGTGCCGAACACATCCCTACCTTCTAGGCCTACCTATAACCCTCCATCCTATTAAGTCCCATGTACTCATCCAGGAGTCTCTTAAAAGACCCTATTGAGTTTGCATCCACCACCACTGATGGCAGCCGATTCCACTCGCCCACCACGCTCTGTGTGAAAAACTTCCCCCTAGCATTTCCCCTGTACCTACCCCCCAGCACCTTAAACCTGTGTCCTCTCGTAGCAGCCATTTCCACCCTGGGAAAAAGCCTCTGAGAGTCCACCCGATCTATGCCTCTCAACATCTTATAAACCTCTATTAGGTCTCCTCTCATCCTACGTCTCTCCAAGGAGAAAAGACCGAGCTCCCTCAACCTATCCTCATAAGGCATGCCACTCAATCCAGGCAACATCCTTGTAATTCTCCTCTGCACCCTTTCAATCTTTTCCACAGACTGTCTGGTTACTGAAATTACTGTTGGTAATTTCCTGGGCGAGCCCTATTCCCCTTCTTGAAAATAGGAACCACATCCGCAATCCTCCAATCCTCCGGCACCTCTCCCGTCTCCATCGACGACGCAAAGATCATTGCCAGGGGCTCTGCAATCTCTTCCCTCGCTTCCCACAGTAACCTGGGGTACATCCCATCCGGACCCAGCGACTTATCTATCTTGATGCCATTCAAAGATTCCAGCACAACCTCTTTCTTAAAGTCCACATACTCAATCTTTTCAGTCCACCGCAAGCCCACAGTACATCCACCCAGCTCCTTCTCAAAGAACAAAGAACAATACAGCACAGGAACAGGCCCTTCGGCCCTCCAAGCCCGTGCTGCTCGCTGGTCCAAACTAGACCATTCTTTTGTGTCCCTCCATTCCCACTCCGTTCATATGGCTATCTAGATAAGTCTTAAACGTTCCCAGTGTGTCCGCCTCCACCACCTTGCCTGGCAGCACATTCCAGGCCCCACCACCCTCTGTTTAAAATATGTCCTTCTGATATCTGTGTTAAACCTCCCCCCCTTCACCTTGAACCTATGACCCCTCGTGAACGTCACCACCGACCTGGGCAAAAGCTTCCCACCGTTCACCCTATCTATGCCTTTCATAAATTTATACACCTCTATTAAGTCTCCCCTCTCCTCCGTCTTTCCAGGGAGAACAACCCCAGTTTACCCAATCTCTCCTCATAACTAAGCCCCTCCATACCAGGCAACATCCTGGTAAACCTCCTCTGTACTCTGCAAAGCCTCCATGTCCTTCTGGTAGTGTGGCAACCAGAACTGGACGCAGTATTCCAAATGCGGCCGAACCAACGTTCTATACAACTGCAACATCAGACCCCAACTTTTATACTCTATGCCCCGTCCTATAAAGGCTAGCATGCCTTTACATGAGGTGAGGGACTGCGTCAGTGTCCCTGCTGATTACATCTGTGGGAAGTGCACCCATCTGCAGCTCCTCCAAAACCGTGTTAGGGAACTGGAGCTGGAGTTGGATGAACTTAGGATCATTAGGGATGCAGAGGTGGCCATAGAAAGAAGCTTCAGGGATACAGTTACTCCGAGGAATGAAAACAGATGGGTGACAGTGAGAGGGGCTGGGAGGAAGCAGTCCGTGCAGGGATCCCCTGTGGTCGTTCCCCTTAGCAACAAGTATTCCGCTTTAGATACGGTTGAGGGGGATGACATACCAGTGGTGAGCCGCAGTGAGAGGATCTCCAGCACTGTGTCCGTCTCTGTGGCTCGGGAGGGTAAGGGGCAGAGCGGGAGGGCAATAGTTATTGGGGACTCGTTAGTTAGAGGGATAGATAGGAGGTTCTGTGGCAGCAAAAGAGACTCACGGATGGTATGTTGCCTACCGGATGCCAAGGTCCGTGACGTCTCAGACCGTGTTTTCCGGATTCTGAAGGGGGAGGGGAAACAGTCACAAGTCGTGGTACAGATTGGTACCAATGACATAGGTAAGAGAAGGGACGGGGATTTAAAGCAGGAATTTCTGGAGCTGGGCTGGAAGCTGAGAGCCAAGACAAAACATGTGGTCATCTCTGGTACGTTGCCGGTGCCACGTGATAGTGAGTTGAGGAACAGGGAGAGAGTGCAGTTAAACATGTGGTTGCAGGGATGGTGGAGGAGGGAGGGTTTCAGGTATGTGGATAATTGGAACACATTCTGGGGAAGGTGGGACCTGTACAAACAGGACGGGGTGCACCTGAACCAGAGGGGCACCAATATCCTTGGAGGGAAATTTGATACGGCTCTTCAGGGGGGTTTAAACTAATTTGTCAGGGGAGTGGGAAAAGGAGTTGTAGTCCAGAAGTCAGTGAGGGTGGTGAGGTATTGGGGAAGGTATCAGGGTCAAGGGTGGCTACCGGTAGACAGGAAGGTGGGTTGAAGTGTGTCTACTTCATTGCAAGGAGCATCCGGAACAAGGTAGATGAACTTGGGGCGTGGATTGGTACTTGGGACTACGATGTTGTGGCCATTACGGAGACGTGGGTAGAACAAGGACAGGAATGGTTGTTGGACGTTCCGGGGTATAGATGTTTCACTAAGTGTAGGGAAGCTGGTAAAAGAGGTAGAGGAGTGGCATTGTTAATCAAGGATAGTTTAACGGCTGCGGAAAGGCACTTTGAGGGGGATCTGCACACTGAGGTAATATGGGCTGAGGTTAGAAATAGGAAAGGAGCAGTCATGTTGTTAGGAGTTTACTATAGGCCCCCAAATAGTAATAGGGATGTGGAGGAAGAAATTGCTAAGCAGATTATGGATATGTGTGGGGGTCACAGGGTAGTTGTCATGGGGGACTTTAACTTTCCAAATGTTGATTGGAACCTTTGTAGGTCAAATAGTTTGGATGAGGCAGTTTTTGTGCAGTGTGTGCAGGAGGGTTTCCTGACACAATATGTGGATAGGCGGACAAGAGGTGAGGCCACATTGGATTTGGTACTGGGAAATGAACCGGGCAAAGTGTTAGATTTGGTTCTGGGAGAGCACTTTGGAGATAGTGACCAGAATTCGGTGTCTTTTGTTATTGCAATGGAGAGGGACAGGGCCGTACGGCAGGGCAAGGTTTACAATTGGGGGAAGAGGTAATTATGATGCGATTAGGCAAGAATTAGGGGGCATAAATTGGGAACAGAAACTGTCAGGGAAAGGAACTAATGAAAAGTGGAACTTTTTCAAGGAACAAATACTGGGTGTCCTTGATAGGTATTTCCCTGTCAGGCAGGGAGGAAATGGCCAAGTGAGGGAACCATGGTTCACGAAAGAGGTGGAATGTCTTGTGAAAAGGAAGAGGGAAGCTTATGTAGGGATGAGGGTTACAAGTTAGCAAGGAATGAGCTGAAAAAGGGGCTTAGGAGAGCTAGGAGGGGACATGAGAAGTCCTTGGCGGGTCGGATCAAGGAAAACCCCAAGGCTTTTTACTCTTATGTGAGGAATAAAAGAATGACCAGGGTGAGGTTAGGGCCGGTCAAGGACAGTCGTGGGAACTTGTGTATGGAGTCAGTAGAGATAGGCGAGGTGATGAATGAATACTTTTCTTCAGTGTTCACCAAGGAGAGGGGCCATGTTTTTGAGGAAGAGAAGGTGTTACAGGCTAATAGGCTGGAGGAAATAGATGTTCGGAGGGAGGATGTACTGGCAGTTTTGAATAAACTGAAGGTCGATAAGTCCCCTGGGCCTGATGAAATATATCCTAGAATTCTTTGGCAGGCAAGGGATGAGATTGCAGAGCCTTTGGCTTTGATCTTTGCGTCCTCGCTGTCCACAGGGATGGTGCCAGAGGACTGGAGAATGGCGAATGTTGTTCCTCTGTTTAAGAAAGGGAATAGAAATGACCCTGGTAATTATAGACCGGTTAGTCTTACTTCGGTGGTTGGTAAATTGATGGAAAAGGTCCTTAGAGATGGGATTTACGACCATTTAGAAAGATGCGGATTAATCCGGGATAGTCAGCACGGATTCGTGAAGGGCAAGTCGTGCCTCACAAATTTGATAGAATTTTTTGAGGAGGTAACTAAGTGTGTTGATGAAGGTAGGGCAGTTGATGTCATATACATGGATTTTAGTAAGGCGTTTGATAAGGTCCCCCATGGTCGGCTTATGATGAAAGTGAGGAGGTGTGGGATAGAGAGAAAGTTGGCTGATTGGATAGGTAACTGGCTGTTTGATCGAAGACAGAGGGTGGTAGTGGATGGAAAATTTTCGGATTGGAGGCAGGTTGCTAGCGGAGTGCCACAGGGATCATGCTTGGTCCTCTGCTCTTTGTGATTTTTATTAATGACTTAGAGGAGGGGGCTGAAGGGTGGATCAGTAAATTTGCTGATGACACCAAGATTGGTGGACTAGTGGATGAGGTGGAGGGCTGTTGTAGGCTGCAAAGAGACATAGATAGGATGCAGAGCTGGGCTGAAAAATGGCAAATGGAGTTTAACCCTGATAAATGTGAGGTGATTCATTTTGGTAGGACTAATTTAAATGTGGATTACAGGGTCAAAGGTAGGGTTCTGAAGACTGTGGAGGAACAGAGAGATCTTGGGGTCCATATCCACAGATCTCTAAAGGTTGCCACTCAAGTGGATAGAGCTGTGAAGAAGGCCTATAGTGTGTTAGCTTTTATTAACAGGGGGTTGGCGTTTAAGAGCCGTGGGGTTATGCTGCAACTGTACAGGACCTTGGTGAGACCACATTTGGAATATTGTGTGCAGTTCTGGTCACCTCACTATAAGAAGGATGTGGAAGCGCTGGAAAGAGTGCAGAGGAGATTTACCAGGATGCTGCCTGGTTTGGAGGGTAGGTCTTATGAGGAAAGGTTGAGGGAGCTAGGGCTGTTCTCTCTGGAGCGGAGGAGGCTGAGGGGAGACTTAATAGAGGTTTATAAAATGATGAAGGGGATAGATAGAGTGAACGTTCAAAGACTATTTCCTCGGGTGGATGGAGCTATTACAAGGGGGCATAACTATAGGGTTCATGGTGGGAGATATAGGAAGGATATCAGAGGTAGGTTCTTTACGCAGAGAGTGGTTGGGGTGTGGAATGGACTGGCTGCAGTGATAGTGGAGTCAGACACTTTAGGAACATTTAAGCGGTTATTGGATAGGCACATGGAGCACACCAGGATGATAGGGAGTGGGATAGCTTGATCTTGGTTTCAAATAAGGCTCGGCACAACATCGTGGGCCGAAGGGCCTGTTCTGTGCTGTACTGTTCTATGTTCTATGTTCTATGCCATATGCCTTCTTCACCACCTTCTCCACCTGTGATGTCACCTTCAAGGATCTGTGGACTTGCACACCCAGGTCCCTCTGCGTATCTGCACCCTTTATGGTTCTGCCATTTATCGTATAGCTCCTCCCTACATTATTTCTACCAAAATGCATCACTTTGCATTCATCAGGATTGAACTCCATCTGCCATTTCTTTGCCCAAATTTCCAGCCTATCTATATCCTTCTGCAGCTTCTGACAATGTTCCTCACTATCTGCAAGTCCTGCCAATTTTGTGTCGTCCGCAAACTTACTGATCACCCCAGTTACACCTTCATCCAGATTGTTTACATAAATCACAAACAGCAGAGGTCCCCATACAGAGCCCTGCGGAACACCACTAGTCACAGGCCTCCAGCCGGAAAAAGACCCTTCCACTACCACCCTCTGTCTTCTGTGACCAAGCCAGTTCTCCACCCATCTAGCCACCTCCCCCTTTCTCCCATGAGATCCAATCTTTTTCACCAGCCTACCATGAGGGACTTTGTCAAACGCTTTACTAAAGTCCACATAGACGACATCCACGACCCTTCCCTCATCAACCATTCTGGTCACTTCTTCAAAAAACTTCACCAGGTTCGTGAGGCATGACCTCCCTCTCACAAAACCATGCTGACTATCGTTAATGAGTTTATTCCTTTCTAAATGCGCATACATCCTATCTCTAAGAATCTTCTCCAACAACTTCCCCACCACGGATGTCAAGCTCACCGACCTATAATTACCCGGGTTATCCTTCCTACCCTTCTTAAATAACGGGACTACATTAGCTATCCTCCAATCCTCTGGGACCTCACCTGCGTCCAGTGACGAGACAAAGATTTGCGTCAGAGGCCCAGCGATTTCATCTCTCGTCTCCTTGAGCAGCCTTGGATAGATTCCATCAGGCTCTGCGGATTTGTCAGTCTTTATATTCTCTGACAAACCTAACACTTCCTCCCTTGTAATGGAGATTTTCTCCCAATGGTTCAACACTCCCCTCCGAGACACTCCCAGTCAACACATCCCTCTCCTTTGTAAATACCGACGCAAAGTATTCATTTAGGATCTCCCCTACTTCTTTGGGCTCCAAGCATAATTCCCCACTTTTGTCCCTGAGAGGTCCGATTTTTTCCCTGACAACCCTTTTGTTCCTAACGTATGAATAAAATGCCTTGGGATTCTCCTTAATCCTGTCTGCCAAGGACATTTCATGACCTCTTTTGCCCTTCTAATTCCTTGTTTGAGTTCCTTCCTACTTTCTTTGTACTCCTCCAGAGCTCCCTCCATTTTTAGCTGCCTGGACCTAACATACGCCTCTCTTTTCTTTTTGACCAGTCCCTCAATTTCCCGTGGTTATCCACGGTTCTCGTATCCTACCCTTCCTATCCTTCTTTTTTACAGGCACATGCCTGTCCTGCAGCCCTAACAACTGTTCCTTAAAAGACTCCCACATGCCAGATGTGGATTTACCCTCAAACAGCCTCTCCCAATCAAGAGCTTCCAATTTCTGCCTCATCCCACTAAAGTTAGCCTTCCCCCAATCCAACACCTTACCCATGGGACACCACTCATCCTTTTCCATTACTATCCTCAAGCTAACAGAATTGTGGTCACTATTTGCCACATGTTCCCCTACCGAAACTTTGAAGACCTGACCGGGCTCATTCCCCAGTACTAGGTCCAGTATAGCCCCCTCTCTAGTCGGGCTATCTACATATTGTTCCAAAGAACCCTCCTGTATGCATTTTCCAAATTCTCCTCTGTGAAAACTGAGGCAAAATACTCATTAAGCACCTCTGCCATTTCTACTGGTTCGGTACAGACTTTCCCGCCTTCACCTTTTATAGGCCCTATTCCTTCACGCCTCATCCTTTTAGTCTTCACATATTTATAGAACGCCTTAGGGTTTTCCTTAATCCTACCTGCCAAGGCCTTCTCGTGACCCCTTCTGGCTCTCCTAATTTCCTTTTTTAGTCCCTTCCTACAAACCGTATACTCATCTCGATCCCTATCTTCGCCAAGCTCTCTGAAACTTTTGTGTGCTTTCCTTTTCTTCTCGACTAGGTCCCGCACAGCTTTCGTGCACCACGGTTCCTTTAACCTACCAACACCTCCCTGTCTGCTCAGAACGTTGTTCTGTAGAACTCTAGACAGACATTCCTTGAAAAACTGTAGAACTCTAGACAGACATTCCTTGAAAAACTGCCACCTCTCACAGCTGTAGAGGAGGTGTATGCTGTGGAGGGATTGTCCACAGAGTCTCTGTGGGTGGAAGTTCAGAGTGGGAAGGGGTCGATCACTTTGCTGGGAGTTTTCTATAGGCCGCCCAATAGTAACAGGGAGGTGGAGGAGCAGATAGGGAAACAGATCCTGGAGATATGCAGTAATAGCAGGGTTGTTGTGATGGGAGACTTTAATTTCCCAAACATAGATTGGAATATCCCTAGGGTAAGGGGATTGGATGGGGAGGAGTTCATTAGGTGTGTTCAGTACATTTCCCCGAGAATACCTCCTTCCAATTTACTCCTCTAACTTGCTGCCTTATGTCTTCATATTTCCCCTTACTCCATATAAACACTTTCCTAGCTTGCCTGATCCTCTCTTTTTCCAATGCAAGCATAAAGGAGATAGAGTTATGATCGCTATCCCCAAAATGCTCTCCCACTGAGAGATCTGACACCTGTCCAGGTTCCTTGGTCAGTATCAGATCAAGTACAGCCTCTCCTCTTGTAGGCTTGTCCACATGCTGTGTTAGGAAACCCTCCTGAACACACCTAACGAACTCCTCCCCATCCAATCCCCTTACCCTAGGGATATTCCAATCTATGTTTGGGAAATTAAAGTCTCCCATCACAACAACCCTGCTATTACTGCATATCTCCAGGATCTGTTTCCCTATCTGCTCCTCCACCTCCCTGTTACTATTGGGCGGCCTATAGAAAACTCCCAGCAAAGTGATCGACCCCTTCCCACTCTGAACTTCCACCCACAGAGACTCTGTGGACAATCCCTCCACAGCATACACCTCCTCTACAGCTGTGACACTATCCCTGATCAGCAGTGCCACTCCACCCCCTCTCTTGCCTCCCTCCGTGTCCTTCCTGAAACATCTGAATCCCGGCACCTGGAGTATCCAGTCCTGTCCCTGAGACGTAATGAGACGTAGATGATGTAGTTAGATTCTCAAGGAAGGGGTTGGAATCCTGCCTAGTAGCAACAGAACCCCAACAAAGATACTTTGGAGTAGTAGGAGGGACAGATGTCGTATAACGGGTTAACAGATGGGACGTAAATATTAGACTCTCAAGGGAGGGGAGGAGCAACATACCTCCTCTGAAACTTGTTTAGATGTAGTATTAATAATCAAGTGTTAAGCAAACACCAGAGTGTGTCTAATAATCAAGTCCCAATCAAGACTCTTTACTGGAGTCCAGTAAAGAAGGAGCCATCTCAGAATAGGAATATTTAGTTTTGTTTTTGTCAGCGTATCCTCCCTAATAACCCCCTGGAAAAGGATATTGCAAAACACATCGCTCTGAGCAAAAGGTAGAAATCCATAGCTGACAATTTTAATCAACAGAGAACATCCTTCCCCATCTTTGACCAATCTATTAGAGTTTTTCGAGGAGGTTACCAGGAAAGTGGATGAAGGGAAGGCGGTGGATGTTGTCTACCTGGATTTCAGCAAGGCCTTTGACAAGGTCCCTCATGGGAGGTTAGTTAGGAAGGTTCAGTCTACTACATGGGGAGGTAGTAAATTGGATAAGACACTGGCTCAATGGAAGAAGCCAGAGAGTGGTTGTGGAGGATTGCTTCTCTGAGTGGAGGCCTGTGACTAGTGGTGTGCCGCAGGGATCGGTGTTGGGTCCATTGTTGTTTGTCATCTATATCAATGATCTGGATGATAATGTGGTAAATTGGATCAGCAAGTTTGCTGATGATACAAAGATTGGAGGTGTAGTGGACAGTGAGGAAGGTTTTCAAAGCTTGCAGAGGGATTTGGACCAACTAGAAAAATGGGCTGAAAAATGGCAAATGGAATTTAACGCAGACAAGTGTGAGATATTGCACTTTGGAAGGACAAACCAAAGAAGAACGTACAGGGTAAATGGTAGGACTCTGAAGAGTGCAGTTGAACAGAGGGATCTGGGAATACAGGTACAGAGTTCCCTAAAAGTGATGTCACAGGTGGATAGGGTCGTAAAGAGTGCCTTTGGTACATTGGCCTTTATAAATCGGAGTATCGAGTATAAAAGTTGGAGTGTTATGGTAAGGTTATATAAGGCATTGGTGAGGCCGAATTTGGAGTATTGTGTACAGTTTTGGTCACCTAGTTACAGGAAGGATGTAAATAAGATTGAAAGAGTGCAGAGAAGGTTCACAAGGATGTTGCCGGGACTTGAGAAGCTGAGTTACAGAGAGAGATTGAATAGGTTGGGACTTTATTCCCTGGAGCGTAGAAGATTGAGGGGAGATTTGAGAGAGGTGTATAAGATTTTGATGGGTATAGATAGAGTGAATGCAAGCAGGCTTTTTCCGCTGAGGCTAGGGGAGAAAAAAACCAGAGGGCATGGGTTAAGGGTGAAAGGAGAAAAGTTTAAAGGGAATATTAGGGGGGGCTTCTTCACGCAGAGAGTGGTGGGAGTGTGGAATGAGCTGCCGGGTAAAGTGGTAAATGCGGGGTCACTTTTAACATTTAAGAAAAACTTGGACGGGTTCATGGATGAGAGGGGTGTGGAGGGATATGGTCCAAGTGCAGGTCAGTGGGACTAGGCATAAAATGGTTCGGCACAGACAAGAAGGGCCAAAAGGCCTGTTTCTGAGCTGTAATTTTCTATGGTTCTATCTCAAATGAGAAATCCCTGTCCCCACACAGTCCCTGTTGATTGTGACCCTAATACATCCTCCTATCAAATTGCCATGGGCATCACACTAATGGAGACAGGAAGATGTTGGGAAATGGGCCTCCAACCAATCAGGGCATGGGAGGGGGTCACCAGTGCTGATGGTGACGTGACCCCTGGGGTTCAGTGTTCCAGTGTCCAAAGCGGGGAGTCACGGGAACAGGGTAAACAGGAGCTGGAGAGAAAGCATTTGTGTCCAGAACATTGTGAACATCCTTTCACTCTGGTTGTCTTTGATCCTCAAATCATTTTCTGTTTGTTTAACCATGTTCCATTTCATTAATAAACTTTTATCAGTAAAAATATTTGATTTTTCTGGACTTTTCCTGATGGGATTGATGCACTTTGGGGAAAGTGGGTGAGAGGGGTTGGCAGGCTCTTTAACGGAAAGTGAGTCCAAGGTCATTGGCAAAGGAGCCAGAGGGGGAGATGAGATTTTATTTTTGACACAGCGATGTTAGAAAATGGGTTTCAGGGAGCCAATTAATCCTTTCTCCCCTTTTCCCAAACTCTGAAATGATTCACAGTGATAACCCTTATTGGTGACAGTGGTTAGATTTTATTCAGTATCAATAAGAGCTGACACAGGCTAATGTCTGAGCAGTGGTATCAAAGTGCAGCAGCATTACCATTACACTCTGGGTAGAAACATTATCCCCATGGAAACGCTCCCTGCTCTGCCCCAGATGCCATGGCACCAGTCAATGCAACATGTAAAACCTCGACAAATCTCTGTGCTCGGGGAATCCCTTCTTACACTTTTTACATCACAAAGTCTATGGGGACTGATTTAACCCAATCATTGCCCAGCTAACATTTGAATGGACCAATTACAAAACCTGTCATTGAACCATCTGTACCTGCCCAAGCCACGTCAAACTCTCAAACAATTGTCTTCCCACGCTCCGTCCCTGGTACAGGGAGTCAGCATTCCCATGCCAAGCAGTGAAAACATGGTGGTCTTGACACCCAGTTGTCATCTAGGATTCAAGGCACTCTTGTTTTCTCTGTCCTCTGGGAGCTGTTTATCTCCCTGTTGCCACACAGCAAGTCGTCTGTTCTCAGCTCTGTTAGATTTCTGCTGAGGTTTGGCCCCTTTTACACCTTTTGGATCAATAAAACATTTGGTCAATGAAGACCCAAACCACAATTTCCCATCCTGTCACCTGTCAACCATCCTTACCCAGAGCGTAATCACAACAGGAATAAAAACAGGAGAAGTGAAACAATCAAATTCAAAATCAATGCACAGCCAGTCATAGAATTTAACTTAATGCTCACTAATTAGCAAAAACACCTGAAGTCCGGGGTCCTCCAGGATTCTTACAGTCCACACCTTGAGGGGGAGGAGAACTCTCTCTGACCCCTCACTCAATTTCACTCCCTTTTTTCCAGTTCTGTTCTGGCCCCGCCCGGGGTAACATCTACTCGATCTTTTCTTCTCCTGAAGGAGCACCGTGAGTTCGAGGTTACTCGTACATAAGGACAGATGCTTCAAGCAACAGATAAAAGCTTCTCCAGCTCTCTCTCTTTACCCCTATCCAACTTGTGGACAGTTCTTACTCAGTATTATTTCTTCCAGGCCCTTAATTGTCCCAATCTATAATATTATGTATTTTACTTTAATTTTCCTCACTTTGTGTCCATGTGCAGTGTGCTTAATTGGATCCTGATTGTTTTGAACTCAGTTTCTCTCTGGAGTGTGTGTCAATGCCTTGATGATGTCACAATGTTGTCTCAATCCCCTGGCCACATTACCCATTTCATCTCCTGCTGTGTCTCAAGTAGCTGTGTGTGTTTGGGACCCGCTCTTCACTCCATCTCACCATGAATTTAGACTTGCTATTTTTCACACGTAACAAATCACATCTGCACACTCACTCCGGTATCACAAAATCATGTCACAAACTCGTAACTCTCAGATGTGTTAATGAAAAGATGAAAGTGAGTATCTGTTTTTCTTACCTCCCCTGTTATGGTGATGATATTTCATGTAGTGGCCGGGCTTTCAAATGTGGATTTCTTTAAAACAGAGTTCAAGGACAAGGATGTAAATACTTCCAAGGGAAAGTGATCAAATTATTCATCCCAGCTACACATTCTAGACTTTCACTGGAATGTAGGTGGATACCAGATTGATATATTCCATTCAACCACACCCAAGGTGAGTTATTCCAATTCCTTTATTGTCCAGGACAATATATTCACAATATCTTTAAAACAGAAATTAATCATTCCCACTGAATTTCAGGTATTAACATATTCTGTTAGTTTGTTCTTTATTGTCGATGTCAGGCTGAGGTTGTTCCCCTTGGAGCAAAGGAGGTTGAGGGGAGATTTGATAGAGGTGGACAAGATTCTGACAGGTTTAGATAAGGTGGACAAAGAAAAGCTGTTCCCATTAGCTGATGGGACAAGGACAAGGGAGGCCCAGATTTAAGGTTTTGGGTCAGAGATGCAGGGCACGATGTGAGGAAGAATATTTTGATGCAGCGAATCGTAATGACCTGGAACTCGCTGCCTATGAGAGTGGAAGAAGTGGAGACAATAAACAGTTACAAAGGAAATTGGATGGGCATTTGGGGGGTTTCAAACAGAAATGCTGACTAAATATCTCTGAACTTCCTAACACCCTGTCACTCTGATCCTTGTGAAATTTGAAACCAGGTATTCGCAACAAGACTCAAAGAGCATCAGCCCATTGGAGGCAAAGTCGTGAGACCGGCCAGTCCAGCAGAAAGAAACCCTCCGGCCCTCCCCATTGACCAACTGTGAGAAAGAACAAAATGCAGTCCTGGATGTAATTGAGAGCAGAAACAATAACAGCAGAATCCAACCCCTGGAATCACTCGTGAACTCGCTGGTGTCTCTGCAGGTGCGATGAATCACAAAATCCCTTCCCACACTGAGAGCAGGTGAACGGCCTCTCCCCAGTGTGAACGCGCTGGTGTGTTTGCAGGTTGGATAACTTACTGAATCCCTTCCCACAGTCAGAGCAGGTGAACGGCCTCTCCCCAGTGTGAACTCGCTGGTGTGCCCGCAGGCTGGATAACTGAGTGAATTCCTTCCCACACTGAGAGCAGGTGAATGGCCTCTCCCCAGTGTGAACTCGCTGGTGTGTCTGCAGGTTGGATAACTTAGTGAATCCCTTCCGACAGTGAGAGCAGGTGAATGGCCTCTCCCCAGTGTGAACCCGTTCATGTGTCCGCAGGTGGGATGACTGAATGAATCCCTCCCCACACTGAGAGCAGGTGAATGGCCTCTCTCCAGTGTGAACTCGCTGGTGTTGCTGCAGGTGAGAAAACTGAGTGAATCCCTTCTCACACTGAGAGCAGATGAACGGCCTCTCCCCAGTGTGGCTGCGCCGATGAGCTTCCAGCAGAGATGGGGCTCTGTATCCCTTCCCACAGTCCGCACATTTCCATGGTTTCTCCATGGTGCGGGTGTCCTTTTTTTGGGTGGACAATCCGTTGAAGCCTCGTCCACACACAGAACACGAGTACAGTCTCTCCCCGCTGTCAATGAGGTGATATTTGTTCAGGCTGTGTAACTGGTTAAAACTCTTTAGTCAGTGCACTGGAACGCTTTCACTCAAGTGTGGCCTTGTGCTGGGCTTTTCCAGTCACACTGATGTTTGAAATCTTTTCAAATTGACAGACCGGACAATCATTTCTCCTTCTAGATTCAAAGGCCAATGATATTCAGGCCCCAAGGTACATGACTCTGTCAGATCTACATGTGTGATTCCTCTTTCAATATCCTGTAAAACGAGTTCACAAAAGTAATCGCTGTCAGTACAGCATAGAAATTCAGACCAGATAATTCTAGTTTCTGTGGAACATTCTTTACTATCTCATTTCCCAAAAGCTGTAAATCCCCATCTCACACACTCTCCCTCCATTCTCACTCTGCTGCATCGAATATTCACCCTCCCAATTCTCCTGAAGGTCCTGATTGAGGCTGATTGACTAATCCATGCTCACTGCTTCCTGTCCTGGACACAGAGATCATAACATATAGGAGCTGCAGTCAGCCATTTGGCCCATCAAGCCTTTTAAACCATTTAATGAGATCATTTGCTCATCTACCTCAGCATCATTCTCCCCACACTAAACCCATATTCCTTGTAACTTCAATATCTAGAAAGCATTCATAGAAATCATAGAAATCATAGGAACCCTACAGTACAGAAAGAGGCCATTCGGCCCATCGAGTCTGCACCGACCACAATCCCACCCAGGCCCTACCCCCATATCCCTACATATTTTACCCGCTAATCCCTCTAATCTATGCATCCCAGGACACTAAGGGGCAATTTTAGCATGGCCAATCAACCTAACCCGCACATCTTTGGACTGTGGGAAGAAACCGGAGCACCCGGAGGAAACCCATGCAGACACGAGGAGAATGTGCAAACTCCACACAGACAGTGACCCGAGCCGGGATTCGAACCCAGGTCCCTGGAGCTGTGAAGCAGCAGTGCTAACCACTGTGCTTCCGTGCCGCCATTCAATCTCTCTCCTAAAATTACTTAATGACTGAGACTCCACAGTCCTCAGGAATTGAGAATTCCAAAGCTTCACCACATCCTTGAGTGAGGAAATCCCTCCCCATTTTGGCTTTCTCTCCATTTTCCTACCTGTTCCCCATAACCATTGATATCCTTGTCAATCAAAAATCTGTCTAAATCATCCTGGAATATATTCAATGATCCTCAGCCTGTACTGGTCCCTATGGAAGAGAAATCCAAAGACTAACAATTGGCTGAGGAAAGAGATGACAGGAAATAATAATAAATGTACTTTATTACCGAACCATAAATAGTATATCTGATCTGTACCATATAACAACACTAGACATATCACCATCCTATATTAATTTACTGTCCCCTTAAATGTCAGTCATCTCCTGGGGGAAACCAGACCTTTAATTCTGAACATTAGGAAAGAGACCATCCTTTTAGCCAAATAAATGTGTCAAGCTGAGGGAGCAAAGGATGTCAATGTCTTTAAGAGAGAGAGAGACCTGGGCCAACCTTTCCAGAGTCTGCACCCTCCCTGGATTCACTTCCTTTCCCTTCAGTTGCTGCAAATCCCCAATTTCCCCCAGAATGAGAAAAGAAATGGAAAGGGGGAGAAAACAAAGTGTTTTACTCACGAGACAGGAGGAAGTTTTAATCTGTCTGAAGCTCAATCTTCATTCACTCAATGCGTGCATGCTGATTGGCTGGAGGACCAGAATCCTTCCGGTCCTCCGACTCTTCCCATTGGTCAGCACTTCAGTATTACGGTCTGGGGTTGGGCTCTCGCCCCACACATGCGCAGCTGCCCTTCTCCCTTGGACATGCGTAGTCCCGCGCCGGGGTGAGGGGGAGATCACTGAGCGGCTTCTCGCTCTGGCCGGAGCCGTCAGACGGTTGCCTGGAAACCTTGGCTCGGTGAAGCGCCACGGGATGGGGGGGAACAGTGGGCGGGGGCGGAGCTCCGCGTCCGCGCGCCGGGCCTGCGCACTGGAACCCGGAGACGTCACCGCGGAGCAGCATGATTCCTGTGGCTGATTCAAACAGGTCCATTGTGACGTCACACAGCGGAAGTTAGCCAATGAGCTTCAGACTAAAACTTCCTCCTCTGAGCAACATCTGGGAGAAAATCAATGTCTCCCCCTTTCCATTTCTTTTCTCATTCTGGGGGAAATTGGGGACTTGCAGCAACTGAAGAGAAAGGAAGTGAATCCAGGGAGGGTGCAGACTCTGGAAAGCCCAGGTCTCTCTCTTCAAGACATTGTGACATCTTAGTGAGTGTTCCAGTGCACTGAGTGTGGAAAGAGCTTTAACCAGTTACCAGCCTGAATAAACATCGCACCGATATCAGTGAGGAGAGACCATACAGTGTTCTGTATGTGCATGAGGCTTCAACTGATCATCAAACCTGGAGGTTCACAGGGACAATGGCACCATGGAGAAACTGTGGAAATGTGGGGACTGTGGGAAGGGATTCATATCCCCATCTCAGCTGGAAATTCATCGGCGCTGTCACACTGGTGAGAGGCCATTCATCTGCTCTGAATGTGGGAAGGGATTCACTCATTCATCCAGCCTGCATAGTCACAATGTCACTCACTCCAGTGAGAGACCCTTTAAATGCTCTGACTGTGGGTGTGGCTTCAAAAGGTCTCGGGATCTGATGGCCCACCAGCGCACTCACACTGAGGAGAGACCGTTCAGCTGCTCTCACTGCACAAAGAGATTTAGAAGGTTATGTGCACTGCAGGTACACCAGCGAGTTCACACTGGGGAGAGGCCATTCACCTGCTCTGTGTGTGGGATGGGATTCACTCAGTCGTCCAGCCTGTTGAAACACAAATTCACTCACAACATGGACAGACCCTTTAAATGCTCTGACTGTGGAAGCAGCTTCAAATGTTCTGGAGAACTGATCTCCCACCAGCGCATTCACACTGAGGAGAAACCGTTCAGCTGTTCTCACTGCACAAAGAGATTTGGAACATCATCCACATTGCAGGAACACCAGCGAATTCACATTGGGGAGAGACCATTCATCTGCTCCACTTGTGGGAAGAGATTCACTCGAACATCTAGCCTGCTGAGACACTATATTACTCACACCACTGAGAGACCCTTTAAATGCTCTGACTGTGGGAGGGATTTCAAAAGCTCTCAGGTACTGATGTCCCACCAGCGCATTCACGCTGATGAGAGACCCTTTAGCTGTCCTCGTTGCACAAAGAGATTTAGAAGGGCATCCACACTGCGGGAACACCAGCGAGTTCACACCGGGGCGAGGCCATTCACCTGCTCTGTGTGTGGGAAGGGATTCACTCGGATACTCAATCTGCGGAGGCACCAGCGACTTCACAACTGATGACAGGGGTTGGATTCTGCTCTTATTGCTGCTGTTAATCGCATCCAGGACTGAACCATGTTCACTCTGACAGTCGGTGAAGTGGGAGGGTCAGAAGGTTTCTTTCTGCTAGACTGGCCGGTCTCACAACTTTGCTTCCAGTGGGCTGATGCTGTTTGAGCCTGGGAGAGCACATGTCCACCGAAATGTTCCACTAAAGCTGAGGGAGGACATTTATTTTATCCTGGATAGTAAATAGTGCTTTTCCTACCACTACAGGTAGATCTAAAATAGATACAGAATGAACTTGAAAAATGCAGCAGGTCTGGCAGCATCTGTGGATAGAGAAACAGAGTTAATGTTTCACATCCAATATAAATCTACTTCAGAACCAAAGAGAGGGAGCAATGTGATGGTAAAAGAAAATACCATGGATGTTGGGATGTGAAACAAAAACAGAAAATGCTGGAAAATCTCAGCAGGTCTGACAGCATCTGTGGAGAGAGAATAGAGCCAGTGTTTCAGTCTGGATGACCCTTGGTCAGAGTTCAAGACATGGAAAATCGGACAAGGACCTGTGAGGGTGGGGAGTTGTAATTGATAGGAATGCCGAGACAAATAGTTAAAGGGAATGTAAATGCTGATGATGATGGCTAGGAATGGTGCTAATAGCGCCCGTTAACAGTCAAATTTGCAGAGTGTAGTAATGCAGCAGATGGCCCTAATTGGTTGGCGGGACGGAAGGTGCATGAAACAAGATGGAGAGTGAGATTTTTGAAATGGAAAAATAAAAACAAAATTTAAATAATAAAAATGGATGAATAAGATGAAAGAAAGAAATGAAATGAAATAAATGGAGATGAAGTGATCTGATATTTAAATGTGTGAAGCAATTCTTATCCATGGGTATCTCTGTACGAATAATTTCCCTCAGCTTTCTGAATGACTCTGACAAATGTTTGGTGAGTTGTAGCTAACATTGACATTAATAATAGTTTCTTCCCTGTTATGAATATCAACCAGCTTGATTTGGCCTGTCCTGGCTGGTATCTGGAGTTTAAATAGGGGTGGTGGTCATCTATTATTATTAAACTTAGTCCCCTTTTTGTGCATTGTCTCTTGACTGTCCTTTGTCATGAAACATTAGGATGCTAGTCGAATGCAAGTGTTGGTTTGGGCAAAAGTTAAATCAAAACGGCCATGCATTTTTTAACCCTATCTGAGCAAAGCTAATGGAATCAGATGTTAATTGAGATCGATACATTTTAGTAGTCAGAGGGCTGTGGTCAGGAAGCAGTACACAGATGCAGGTGAGGTGCTGAAGAAGTAGCAACACGAGAGAGAGAGTGAGAGAGAGAGACAATGTTTTTCTCAGAAAACAGCCCAGCTAAACATGAAGCAGTGAAGGTAGAAGCCAGTTTGTGAAAAAGATAATTTGCTGTCCTGAACCAAAGACCATTCCCAAGTCCTGGGTACTGAAGCTGTACGATGTGATAGTCACTGGCTGTTGTTTGGGAAATGGATGGATCTCAGTGGAGTTTAGTGTTACGGGGAAAATAGATGCTTTCGGGTTCATTGTCTTGTGGGATTGTCCCTCGCATTATGGTAAATAAAGTGACTTCTCTTAAACATCACAAATTAGTTGACACTAATTTAATGCACAAGGCTGAATGCTTTAATGCTTATTTTTCTTAGCTCAAAGTACTTTGAATTTAGAGAACAGAACTGATCATTTTAATTGTGAGGGAGGAGGAGACATTGTACATCAACCTTGATATCTCGCACAATGCAATGACCAAGTCGTGTAATGAGCTTGTGTCCCAGAATTCAGTATAAAATCACAGAGTAATTCTACTGCTGTGTGTCAAATATCATCGGGTCTTGTCTCCTTCGAAAGGGGTACTGGACTCCCCTGTATATGACCACATTTAAAAATGAAAGTTATGTTTCCTTTTGGCTTCACCGGCATCATTGTACTGTCATAAAGCATTTACTAATCCTACTATTATTTATAAAATATAACATTTGTTCATTTGCTGTGTTATTAATTTCATTCATTAAATCCTACATGTGGATTAAATATCATTTCAGCTTCTGAGTTATGTATAAAAAGGTTCCAGTTTTCACAGGGTGGGATCTTCACCCCATTGTCTCATTATTATTGATCATTTTATTCTCTTTTTCCAGCCCTTGAGTGGGGTGATCTGTAAGTAATGTCTACTTAGATTGATGCTCCTTTCTCTCTGACAGGTGGCACAGTGGTTTGCACTGCTGTTTCACAGCGCTAGGGACCCGGATTCGATTCCCGGCTTGGGTTACTGTCTGTGTAGAGTTTGCACGTTCTCCCTGTGTCTGCATGGGTTTCCTCCGGGTGTTCCAGTTTCTTCCCACATTCTGAAAGACGTGCTGGTTAGGTGCATTGACCCGAACAGGCACTGGACGTGGCGACTAGGGGAATTTCACAATAACTTCATTGCAGTGTTAATGTAAGCCTGACTTGTGACCAATAAGTAAACTTTAATATTCCAAAATTCCCTGGACATGAAAAGGTTCCAGTTGTTTGGAAAATGCTAATGTAATGCCCTTATTCAAAAAGGGAGGGAGACAAAATGTGGGAAATTACAGACCAATTAATTTAATATCTGTTGTCGGTAAAGTGTTAGAATCAGTTATTAAGGAAGCAATATCAGGACATTTAGAAAGTCAAAACACTATCCATCAGAGTCAGCATGATTTTATGAAGGGCAAATTATGTTTGACTAATTTGCTAGAGTTCTTTGAAGATGTAACAAGCAAAGTGGACAATAGACATCCTGTAGATGTAGTATACATGGACTTCCGGAATGCGTTTGACAAGGTGCCGCACAATGGGATTAGTTTGGATAGGTGACTGGCTAAAGTCCAGGTTAAAGTCCAACAGGTTTATTTGGTAGCAAATACCATTAGCTTTCGGAGCGCTGCTCCTTCGTCAGATGGATTTCCACTCCATCTAACGAAGGAGCAGCGCTCCAAAAGCTAATGGTATTTGCTACCAAACAAACCTGTTGGACTTTAACCTGGTGTTGTTAAAACTCTTGCTGTGTTCACCCCAGTCCAACGCCGGCATCTCCACGTCATGATGCACAGAAGACAGAGAGTCAGGGTAAACGTTTTTTTTTCTGGATGGCAAAAAGTAACTAGTGGGATGCCACAGGATTTGGTCCTTGGGCTATTTACAATCTATATTAATGACTTGGATACAGAAATAAAAGTCTCTATAGCCAAATTTGCGGAAGACACAAAAATAAATGGGACAGTAAGCTGCAATGAGGAAATAACGCTAGAAATGGATATAGATGGGTTAGGAGAGTGGGCCAAAAGATAGCAGATGGAGTTTAATGTGGATAAGTGTGAGGTCATGCATTTTGGTTGGAAAAATGAGAAGGCGACTTATTATCTAAATGGGGAGAGACTTCGGGTGCTCCAGTGCAGAGGGATCTAGATTTCCTTGTTCATGTGTCACAGAAAACTCGCATGCAGGTACAGCAGATAATAAAGAAAGTGAATAGAATGTTGGCATTTATAGCTAAAGGAATAGAATATAAAGCTAAGGAAGTACTGCTGTAACTATATAAGGCATCAATGAGACCTCACCTGGAATATTGTGCACAGTTTGGTCCCCTTATTTGAGGAAAGATGTAGTGGCATTGGAGGCAGTTCAGAGGAGGTTCACTGGATTGATTCCAGAGATGAGGGGTTTGTCGTATGAAGAGAGATTGAACAATTTAGACCTATACTGTCTGGAATTTAGAAGAATGACGGATGATCAAATTGAGGTACATATGATAAAAGGCATGGATAAAGTAGATGAGGAGCAGATGCTTCCTCTTGTGGGGCATTCTAGGATGAGAGATCATAGTCTGAGGATAAGGGGTAGCAAATTTAAAACAGAGTTGAGGAGAAACTACTTCTTCCAAAGGGATGTGCATCTGTGGAATTCGCTTCCCCAAACTGTGGTGGATGCTGGGACAGTGAGTAAACTTAAGGAGGAGGTAGACAGATTTTTAATTGGTAATGGGTTGAAGGGTTATGGGGAGAAGACAGGAAAATGGGGATGAGGAGCATATCAGCCATGATCGAATGGCGGAGCAGACCTGATGGGCCGAATGGCCTAATTCTGCTCCGATATCTTATGAACTAATGAACAATAGTTGCTGTTAGTTTTGAAGGAGCAATGATAGTGAACAAGAATAATTTTGCAATTGTTACTATCACAAACTTTGGGATATTCTGTTTTTGCTTCACTGCTGAAGCTGCTAACTACTCCCTTTCCAGTTTCTTCCAGCAGCGAAAAAGTTCTTTGCCACGGACACCCATGACCTGGGATAATCAGTTTGCTCATTACTAGATAAAGCAGGATGAATCTGCAGTTCTTATCTGTCTGTGGCTAGCAATGTTCGCAGCCACAGCAGTGCATCTTATCTCTTTGAAAGGATTCTCTGATTTATCCAACTGCTCTGCTCTTTTCAAAGATTTTTTAAAGTTTATTTATTGGTATCACAACTAGATTTACATTAACACTGCAATGAAGTTACTGTGAAAATACTCTAGTCGCCACACTGGGAGCCTGTCCAGGTACATTGAGGGAGAATTTAGCATGGCCATTGCACCTAACCAGCATGTCTTCCAGACTGTGGGAGGAAACCGGAGCACCCGGAGGAAAACCCACGCAGACATGGTGTTGTTGGACAATATCGAGGATCATGTCTTTTATATTTTAATTTATATGTCCGTTCATATTTTATTTAATTTCAGTATAATACATGCAGGGCAACATAGAGCAAGCCCAGAGAGCCAGGCCTCACCAGAGGAAAGGAAAGGGTTAATGCAGACAGCTAGAGGCCTGTTCTGCCAACAGATAACGATTAATGCATGCTATCAACTTCTGATGTGCAGGAGATCGCTCAAATTATCATGACAATGGGAGAACTGGCATTAAGACAGCCAGGCTCCATATAGTGTAGGGAGGGTATAGTCTTCCCTAAAACACGATCATCTGGCAGAGGGGGATAACAATTAACAGATCAGTGCAAATCAGTTGGACAAATACAATGCTTTGACATTATAATCAGGTAAATGGAACTGCCCAATAAACTGATCAAAGGTACTGAACAATGCAGTCTGCATAACAAGATTAAAAGAACCATTTTGTATCCAACTCAAGGAATTAAGATGCTAATGTAAACCTTTGTGACTCGAAACAGTCTATTAACCTGTATTAACCTACCAGGGGCAGAGAGGACTTGCAGGCAACCTGAGATTTCAAGCCTGAGGTCAGCTCTCCCTCATGCATGTGGGATAAAAACATTTCTTGAAGTTCGACGCAGTCTCCAAGGCTCGACTGGTTTTATTTCCCTCCTACAATTGGCGCTGCGGAGCAGGGTACCGTACCGGATGACTGGTGACGATGTGGCTCCACGTCAGGTGAGTATGTTTATTTTACCACATAGGGGAACGTTTCCACACTCGTTGCTGGCTGGTTGTAAGTTGCGGTACTAAAAGAACTATATGGAGGAAGGGCCTGACCGTGTGAGCTTGAAAGAAATCAAAGGGTAATACCGCACGCCAGGGCATAGTATTAATGAGAAAACCTAAGTAAGAAGCTTTAGCGAAGTTTGCATATAAAACCCATGCTGGGGAAAAATGCGGAGAAAGGATTGAAGGGTCTTGCTTCACTGCTGAAGCTGCTAACTACTCCCTTTCCAGTTTCTTTGCCATGGACACCCATGACCTGGGGTCATCAGTTTGCCCATTACTATTAAAACAGGATACATCTGCTGTTCTTAACTGTCTGTGGCTAGCAATGTTCGCAGCCACAGCAGTGCACCTTGTCACTTTGAAAGGACTTTATCCAACTGCTCTGCTCTTTTCAAAGTTTTTTAAAAAGTTTATTTATTCGTATCACAAGTAGGCTTACATTAACACTGCAATGACGTTACTGTGAAAATCCCCCAGTCGCCACACTCCGGAGCCTGTTCAGGTACACTGAGGGAGAATTTGGCATGGCCATTGCACCAAACCAGCATGTCTTCCAGACCGTGGGAGGAAACCGGAGCACCCGGAGGAAAACCCACGCAGACAAGGTGTTGTAGGACAATATCGAGGATCATGTCTTTTATATTTTAATTTATATGACTGCCCATATTTTATTTAATTTCAGTATAATACATGCAGGGTGACATAGAGCAAGCCCAGAGAGCCAGGCCTCACCAGAGGGAAGGAAAGGGTTAATGCAGACAGCTAGAGGCCTGTTCTGCCAACAGATAATGATTAATACATGCTATCAACTTCTGATGTGCAGGAGATCGCTCGAATTATCATGACAATGGGAGAACTGGCATTAAGACAGCCAGGCTCCATATAGTGTAGGGAGGGTATAGTCTTCCCTAAAACACAATCATTTGACAGAGGGGGATAACGATGAACACATCAGCGCAAATCAGTTGGGCAAATACAACGCTTTGACATAATCAGGTAAATGGAACTGCCCAAGAAACTGATTAACAAAGTTCTACTGAACAATGCAATCTGCATAATGAGATTAAAAGAACCATTTTGTATCCAACTCAAGGAATTAAGATGCTAATGTAAACCTTTGTGACTCGAAACAGTCTATTAACCTGTACCAATCTACCAGTAAGAAGTCTCACAACACCAGGTTAAAGTCCATTTATTTAGCCCACTGGCTTTCGGAGCGCTGCTCCTTCGTCAGGTAAGTGGGAGTTCTGTTCACAAACAGGGCATATAAAGACACAAACTCAATTTACAAAATAATGGTTGGAATGCAAGTCTTTACAGGTAAGCAAGTCTTAAAGGTACAGATAATGCGAGTGGAGAACCTGAGTCGGTTCATGATCTGTAGTCCTTTCAGTATCTTGTCTTTGCAGAAACTTGATGTCTGTGTCAATATGCGCAATCTTCTTGGAGATCCTCTCCACTTGGAGCCGGCAGTTTGCGGTGTCGCTCGAATTACCAGGGGCAGAGAGGACTTGCAGGCAACCTGAGATTTCAAGCCCGAGTTCAGCTCTCCCTCATGCATGTGGGATAAAAACATTTCTTGAAGTTCGACACAGTCTCCAAGGCTCGACTCATTTTATTTCCCTCCTACACATGGGGAGAACGTGTAGACCTCGCAGACAGTGTCCCCAGCCAGGAATTGAACCTGGATCCCTGGCACTGTGAGGCAGCAGTGCTAACCACTGTGCCACTGTGCTGCTGACTTTACTCACAGCCCTGCAAATTCTTCGCTTTCAAGTCTTCCTTTGGAAAGATACTATTGAAACTGCTCTCATTGACTCGTTGCATCAAAAAAATAAAATCTCATCTCCCCCTCTGGCTCCTTTGCCAATGACCTTAGAGAAACTCACTTTCTGTTAAAGAGCCTGCCAACCCCTCTCACCCACTTTCCCTAAAGTGCATCAATCCCACCAGGAAATCTCCAGATAAATCAAAATTTGACCGCTAAAAGTTTATTAATGAAAGAGAACATGGTTAAAAATAAAACAGAAAATGACTTGAGGATCAAAGACAACCAGAGTCAAAGGATGTTCACAATGTTCTGGACGCAAATGGTTTCTTTAATTCATCTGTAGCCTGTTCTCTGCCCTCTTTGTGGAACACCTCCGCTCAGTCCACAAGCACGACCCTGACCTTCCGCTTGCTTGCCATTAGATTCACCACCTTGCTCTCATGCTCACATTTCTATCCTCGGCCTGCTGGAATGTTCCGGAGAAGCCCAACACAAGCTGGACAAACAGCCCCTCATCTTCCGATGAGGCACTTTACAGCCTTCTGGACTCAACACTGAGTTCAACAACTTCACACCCTGAACTCTCTCCTCCATTTTGATTTGTTTTTTTGCCGAGTGCCAGTCTCCATCTTGTTTTCATGTTTTTTTGCTTCCAGACAGAGCTGTCCTTTATTCTGCCATTAACACTTACTCTGGACCAATGCTTTGTTTCTTTACTACAACCATTACCTCTCCCTTTGCCTTTTGTTCCAGGACATTTTTGTTATTTAATCTCACCCGCCCTTTAACCAATCCCTGACTTTCCCTTTTGTTCTACCCGACCCTCCCCGCTCTCTCACCAGCATCAAACCCATCACATTTCTCCCTCTCTTTAGTTCTGAAGTAGAGTTACATTGGATGTGAAATGTAAATCTACCACCATGGCAGATGGTGAAATTTGAATTCAATAAAAGAAAGTCTGGAATTAAAGTCTAATGATGATCATGAAACCATTGTCAATTCTCATAAAAAACCAACTGGTTCACAAATGTCCTTTGGGGAAGGAAATCTGCCATCCTTACCTGGTCTGGCCTACACGTGACTCCAGAGCCACAGCAATGTGGTTGACTCTTAGGAAGGCCTCTGAAATAGCTGGGCAAGCCACTCAGTTCAGGGACAATTAGGGACAGGCAAAAAATAATGGTCCTGCCAGTGACGCCCACATCCCACGAATGAATAGAAAAAAAATGCAAACCAGGAGTAGGCCACTCACCCCCTCGAGCCTGTTTCCCATTCAATTAGATCATGGCTGATTGTTTGTAACCTCAACTCCAGATTCCTGCCTGCCGCTGTTCACCCTCTTGTTAATCAAGAATCTATCCAGCTCTGCCTTCAAAATATTCACAGACTCTGCTTCCACTGCCCTTTGAGGAAGAGAGTTCCAGAGACTCACCGCCCTCTGAGAGAAAACAATTCTCCTCATCTCCATTTTAAATGGACAACCCCTTATTGCTAAAGAGTGACCCCCCCCCACCCCTCCCCCAGGTCTAGATTCTCCCACAAGAGGAAACATTCTCTCCACATCCAAACTGTCAATACTCCTTAGCATCTTAAAGGTTTGATCAATTCACCTCTTACTTTCTAAACTCCAGTGGATATAAATGTAACATCTCCTACTTTGCCTAAGACAACCCGCCCAAGACTGGTGGTAGTTCAGTAAAAACGGTAAAGTTGCCATGGGCCCAGATGACTATGGGCTGTGACTGGTGGTGATTTAATCTGAGGGTCACCACACCTCAGGCGAGGGGCAAGGTTGAGAAGGTGGGGGTCTTCATTAATAGCCTCAGCTGGTGTGGGAATTGAACCCACACAGTTCATGTCACTCTGCATCAGAAATCCAGCGAACCTTCTCTGAACAGCTTCTAAACAATTTACATCTTTCCTTAAATAAGGAGACCAATGTTGTACACAATAATAAAGATCTGGTCTCACCAATGCTCCGTACAACTGAAGCATACCTCCCGACTCTTGTAATCAATTCTCCTCATAATAAACACGAGCATTCTTTTAGCTTTCCTAATTACTTGGAATCCTGACAGTGGGAAAATGTGTTTAAATATTTATTTATGGAAATGTCTCTAAGTTAAGGTATCTTATTGTTAAATATGTTTTGTGGGAAATTTACCACCGGAGTCAGACTGGAGGTTCAACAACACAGCTTTATTTCGGACACAAAGCTTCGGGGAGAAAGCACTGGTACTCCACAGTACTTGGCAGCTACCTTCTCAATTACACAATAGGAGTTGATCATTTTTATACCTTTCAAACAATAGATAGTCCAGACATTAGCCATTTAACACATCGTTATAGTGAAGTAGGCAGATCATGGTGATCGATAGTTAACACATCGTTACAGTCAGACAGATACAGACATGGGCATTTAACATCGCATTGGTCCATAGAATGGATACATTTCCTCTATCAATGACTAGTTTCGGTCTATACACTCAGTGATTGGTTTTGCTGCACTTATGTATTTCTGTCCTTATCTATGGCTAACCTCTTTATCAGGCCCTATTGTCCTGGGCCTGTCCTTATCTTTAAAGTGCCTCAAGCTTTTACTGGCTTCCTGCAGTATTTGTTCCCTGCATGTTTAACTTTAAATAACTGTCTGTGCTGAAAGTCAGCGCTTGCTTAATGTCTCTTTTCAGGCAATCATTTTATGTGCCAGGTACCCACCTTTGTGATTTTTCCCACTACAGTCCCCTCTTTTGGTCCGGAATATTATTATTTTAATAATCCCTGGACCAACAGTTACATATTCACATGTATAGGTTTTTCTTCTTTCCTTCTTTGTTTCTTCTGGTGTCTTCAGGGATCTTCATTATGGGCTCTTCCTCGATGGATACGCTGGCTCCTGGCACAATTCGTGTCACCATTACTTTGCAATAGACATTAAGGCATCCAACAAACAGACAACAGACAATTACAATTGAAATGAGTATGACGAATCCATGTAATAAATAAGACCCCCAGGACCCCCCTACTAGCCATTCCAGCCAGCTACTTCCTTTCTTGGAAGTTAAACACACTCCACCTTGTTGTGCTAACTGGTAGTCCACTGTGTATTGTGTCTGATGCCCCTTCTGAGGGCATGGAACAGTCAGCGATCCTATTGTTCCTACTGCAAAAAAGGTTGGGAGGTTTGGTGTTTCTGTCATGTAAGTACCATTGAAGAGGAACACATATCCCTTCTTAGCCCGGTAACATTTAGTGTCTTGATTATGAGTTTGTTCATATTGCCAATTGCTCGGTTTACTTGACTCCCCGTTTGACCCCACCACCTGGTAAGTATCAAATGGGTATGTCCATTTGGCTGAGCTTACATGAGTTCCATTGCACTGTCCACAAATGAGCTGTCTCCCCGTGGTTATATTCAGACATTTCTGTTCATCACAAGTGCAAATAAACTGTCCCTTATTAACCCGACAATTTTGATGGACACATTGCGTCTGTACGCAGGAATCATTCTTGGGGACCAAGGCATAGGCACATCCCCATCCCTGCCCCGTAAAACAAAGCGGATAGCTTGCAGTATCTGAACAAGCTCTTCCTCCCACCTGTTGGAACCCCCTGCACACAGGATCTGTGGGATTTACAAGTTCCACACATCTCCCCTGTGTATAGATCTGTATAGATGTTCACCGTTTTACCTTCAGATAACTCTAGTGCCTGTGTGCGTGCCACTAGTTCTGCCACTTGCGCGGATAGACCTCCGTCAATCCTTCCTGACCTTACTGTCTCTAATTTGTCATTTACCATTGCCCACCCTGTTCGGGGTGATCCTTCCACATATTTGCGTGACCCATCTACAAAGAGGGTCTCCTCAGCTATTATTAAAGGTATATCCTTTATCTTACCCTCTTCTACGTCCACATCTATATCCCCACAATTGTGTGGCTCTCCTTCGTCTAAAATCCCTTCTGCTGGGTTATTCCCTGTATCCCTTATTATTATCACGGACTTGCTGGGAGGTAGGAGGACAGCTTCCCACTTAGCCCTTCTCATGTTTGAGACTGACCTTAGTTTTCCCGTGTTCAACATTTCCACCAAGGTGTGTTTGGTGTGAAGGATTATATTCCCTGTCATGATTACTGGCTCACTAACCTTTACAGCCCAGGCGGTGCAATCCAAGGCGGCTATGCACCTTGGCAGTCCAGTGACTACCAGCCCTTCTGCAGTTGAATAATACCCTATGGGTCTCTTTCTGTCACCATGGTCTTGTGTTATCACTGCGGAATAGAACCCTCCCTCATTGCTACAATGGATATGGAAGTCCTTATTAGAATTGGGTAATCCTAGTCCAGGGGCTGATATCATTCTGTTTTTAGTTTAGTGTAAACCTCTTCCTGCTCGGGTCCCCATTCTACGGGATCTAAAGCTGGTTTTCCCCCTTTGACTAGTCTTTGTATGGGTTCTGTTAATTTTGCGAACCCTGGGATGAAACTCCGGCTATAGTTGAATAGTCCGAGCACCTTTCTGACCCCTCTTACGGTGATGGGTCGCGGCATTTGTTGTACCGCCTTCTTTCGGTCCATTGGCATTTCTTTAAGTCCTTGGGATATAAGGTGTCCTAGGTACAAGACCTGTATTTTCCCGATTTGTGCCTTCTGGGGCTCACCTTTAACCCTGCAGTTTTTAATTCATTCAGTACTAAATATAAGGCTTCTTGATGTCCTGACTTGGACTCCGAAGCTATTAAGATATCATCTACGTATTGTAGGATCGTGCTACCCTCTGGCAGTTGTACCCTGTTCAGGATGTCACTCATTACTCGATGAAAGATAGCGGAGCTGTTGTGGAATCCCTGTGGTAAACGAGTCCAAGTGTACTGTTTGTCTCCCACTGTAAAGGCGAATTTGTCTTGGGATTCGGGATCGAATGGTAGGGACCAGAATCCGTTGGCTATGTCCAATACTGTGAATATTTTGTGCTCCTGTGACAGTCCATTCAGGATTGTCGAAGGGCTTGCTACACTGGGGTGCAACTTGGACGTGACTTTATTGAGTCCGGTGTAATCTATCGTGAGCCTATAGTTTCCGTCAGGCTTGCTCACTGGCCAGGTTGGGGAGTTAGTGGTGCTTGTGGTTTCTCTCAGAATCCCCCTTTCCACTAATCCTTTAACTATCTCCACTGCAGCTTTCTCTGCCTCTGGTTTGATTGGGTATTGTCGGTGGGGCTTATGCTCCGGTCCAGGTACCTTTATTGGGTCCGTTTTAGTCAAACCGGTATCAAACTTTGTTTCTGCCCATACTCCGGGGACGGAAGCACAGATGGCTCTGAACCCTCCTGTTTCTAATTCCCAATTTCTGGTGGTGACTGTGGCCACCTTAATGGTTTCGAGGTAAGTCGCCCTATTCTAGTTTTCCGACCGTCCTGTCTTGGCCAGATTAATTCTCCCTTTCCACAGTCTATCAGAATCTCATATTCTTTCATCAAATCATTTCCAATTATTGTACCCTCGTTATTTTTACACACATAAAACCTCATTGGTATATAAGATTATTTATCTCTACTAACGTGGTCTCGCTCAGGTAGGCGGGTGTTTTGTTCCCTCCTATCCCGGTCAGGTAAATTATTTTATTTGTAGTGGGTAAGGGTAGGTCGGTGACAGATATGGATGCTCCTGTGTCCACCAGCATCTCACATTGCCTGTCCCCTACTAGTGCAGACACATAAATCCTTCCCTCCTTCTTACCTTTGTGAATGAGGGCTGCAGACCGTCAATCTTGCTGACCCCGGAGGTTCTGTGGTTCCTCCAGTTCTGCTGTGGTCATGGATTGGGTCGGGGGTCTCCTATGTTTATCCCAACACACTGCTTCTGTGTGTCCATATTCATTATAGTGGCTGCAATGTTTCCCACTGCTCCCAAATCTGTTCCCTTTCCATGGGGCCCCGCAATCCCTCGCAAAGTGCCCTTACCGGCCACAATTGTGGCAAGTCAGTTTAGACTTAGTCTCGTTCCCGTTACTGTAAGCTGCTACTCTTTCTAGCCTTGTTCTTGCCTGGGATTTCTCTTCTCCCGGTACGCCGCGAGCCCACTCTACCAACTCATTGTAATCTTGGGACATAATCACTCCCATTTTTAGGATGGTTTGGTGAGCACTAGAGAGCCCATCCTTAAAAGCCTGGATGAACGCTCGATCTCCACGACCTGGGTTTCCTTGTCCTGAGCACTCTTGATATACCTGGAACAACTGTTCCCCGTATTCAGAAGCTCCTTCCCCCTTTAGCTGTTTCATTGTGGTTATTCTGCTCCAGTTAGTAGGAGCATTCCCTAACACTCCCTAACACTTGGGTCCTCGCTGTCCACGGGGATAGTGCCAGAGGACTGGAGAATGGCGAATGTTGTTCCTCTGTTTAAGAAAGGGAATAGAAATGACCCTGGTAATTATAGACCGGTTAGTCTTACTTCGGTGGTTGGTAAATTGATGGAAAAGGTCCTTAGGGATGGTATTTACGACCATTTAGAAAGATGCGGATTAATCCGGGATAGTCAGCACGGATTCGTGAAGGGCAAGTCGTGCCTCACAAATTTGATAGAATTTTTTGAGGAGGTAACTAAGTGTGTTGATGAAGGTAGGGCAGTTGATGTCATATACATGGATTTTAGTAAGGCGTTTGATAAAGTCCCCCATGGTCGGCTTCTGATGAAAGTGAGGAGGTGTGGGATAGAGGGAAAGTTGGCCGATTGGATAGGTAACTGGCTGTCTGATTGAAGACAGAGGGTGGTGGTCGATGGAAAATTTTCGGATTGGAGGCAGGTTGCTAGTGGAGTGCCACAGGGATCGGTGCTTGGTCCTCTGCTCTTTGTGATTTTTATTAATGACTTAGAGGGGGGGCTGAAGGGTGGATCAGTAAATTTGCTGATGACACCAAGATTGGTGGAGTAGTGGATGAGGTGGAGGGCTGTTGTAGGCTGCAAAGAGACATAGATAGGATGCAAAGCTGGGCTGAAAAATGGCAAATGGAGTTTAACCCTGATAAATGTGAGGTGATTCATTTTGGTAGGACTAATTTAAATGTGGATTACAGGGTCAAAGGTAGGGTTCTGAAGACTGTGGAGGAACAGAGAGATCTTGGGGTCCATATCCACAGATCTCTAAAGGTTGCCACTCAAGTGGATAGAGCTGTGAAGAAGGCCTATAGTGTGTTAGCTTTTATTAACAGGGGGTTGGAGTTTAAGAGCCGTGGGGTTATGCTGCAACTGTACAGGACCTTGGTGAGACCACATTTGGAATATTGTGTGCAGTTCTGGTCACCTCACTATAAGAAGGATGTGGAAGCGCTGGAAAGAGTGCAGAGGAGATTTACCAGGATGCTGCCTGGTTTGGAGGGTAGGTCTTATGAGGAAAGGTTGAGGGAGCTGGGGCTGTTCTCTCTGGAGCGGAGGAGGCTGAGGGGAGACTTAATAGAGGTTTATAAAATGATGAAGGGGATAGATAGAGTGAATGTTCAAAGACTATTTCCTCGGGTGGATGGAGCTATTACAAGGGGGCATAACTATAGGGTTCGTGGTGGGAGATATAGGAAGGATATCAGAGGTAGGTTCTTTACGCAGAGAGTGGTTGGGGTGTGGAATGGACTGCCTGCAGTGATAGTGGAGTCAGACACTTTAGGAACATTTAAGCGGTTATTGGATAGGCACATGGAGCACACCAGGATGATAGGGAGTGGGATAGCTTGATCTTGGTTTCAGATAAAGCTCGGCACAACATCGTGGGCCGAAGGGCCTGTTCTGTGCTGTACTGTTCTATGTTCTATGTTCACTCTCTGAATTTCTGCCTTAAACTGGGCGAAGGGTGCCTGTTGGGCATCTATTTCTGATGTTAGGGTGACTACATGTGTCCACTGTCCCCCACTATAATCCTGTGCTGGAGGAGTGGCGGGTCCACCTGCTACCTGCCTCCATTTATCCGCTGGGCAGGCTGCCCTGACCAGCTGGTGTGCATCTCTCCAGATTTATTGTGACCAGATTCTGTCAGATTAACAGCAACGGGATCCTTGAGTTTTATATTTTTAAAAATAAATTTCACAGACCCCCAGCTTCTGCAGAAGACCGTGTAGGCTTTGTCCAGTTTTGTATTTGTGAGTGTCTAGCGGTGTTTGATTCTCTGTAAACTTCAAATTACAACTTGTATGATAACCAGTTTTATAACTTGTTTCTAAAAAGTAAGTTTGTTTTCCAATAATCAATAATTTCACTGTGTTTACTGAAAGATGCCTGTGAATAATGACATCAAAGGGGAACAATTGGCTGGTTTTGTGGGTTAAACTGCTGTTATGACCTGTGGAGAAGCAGGGCTGGAATTGACTGTGCAATCCCCCATCACCATCTGTAAGAGTTTAAAAACTGTTTTCCAAATAGATTCCATGTGTCAGTGACTTTCTCCTGTGGATTCCGGCTGGAACCTCTTCCCAAGAGACAAAGACAATCTCTGACACATATAAACAAAAAGAGATATTTCACATTGTGAACATTCCCACAAGTGTCAATAAGATTCACCGGATTTGATGGTTTTCCTGCAGGAACAATGGAGTAAGAAGTCTCACTTCTTACTCCATTGGGACTTCTCCCAGGTTGAAGTCCAACAGGTTTATTTGTTAGCAAAAGCCACAAGCTTTTGGAGCACGGCCCCTTCATCGGGTGAGTGGGAGTTCCGTTCACAAACAGGGCATACATAGATACAAACTCAATTTACAAGATAATGGTTGGAATGCGAATCTTTACAGGTAATCAAGTCTTAAAGCTACCAAATAAACTTGTTGGACTTAAAACTGGTGTTGTAGATTTCTTACTGAGCTTATCCCAGTCTAATGCCGGCATCTCCACATCATGAGAACAATGGAGACTAGACTTGGGAAGGTATTTAGGAATTGGGAAGTGCAATGGGATTACCGCTTCCCTCATTGGGAACCTGATCTGGGATTTTGACACGGTGGCTATCTTGGCTTGCCTGCCATAGAAGCAGAAAACGCAAAGCCAGCTGTCTGGACACAGACCCATCTCGGAACAGCTTCAGAACAGCAGAGAGGAAACTGCTCCTCAACAGGGAGGGAGAGACAAAGAGAGAGACACCCAGAAACAGCCAAGGCTTCTGCTGTCAGTAACTGGGCAGTTTGAGAGTGCCACGCCCACACATCCAAGAGTGAGGAACCTTCTCTCCTCCCCGTGAACGCAATTCCATCCACTAAACTCATCTCTGAAAGTAACCTCTGGTCATTCAGCAGTGGAAGGCATCGCAGCGGCAAAGACACTCCCACAAACTCAAAACCTTCACCTCAGACAACGCAACATCCCGACTTCAACAATCCCAGGCCAGCATCGAGCAATAGAGACTGAACGGATTGCGTTTTTATAAGTCTCATTTATCTTCATCTGTAATTAACCTTTGTGTGTGTGGAAGTTACCTCCAGAGCGATAGTGTGAAATAAAGTTAACTCTTTTGTGAAGTATAAAGGCTTTGCTGCTGGGTGCTTTTACATTAATTTACTCACTCCGAGGGTGAGATGTCCACACTCACATAGATTGTTCATGGGAAACTGGGAAAACACCTTTTAAAGCATCTGTGACACTGAAATGTTATTTTTCTTTTGTTTCCGGGCTTCACCATGAGACAAGCATTCTCAAGTTACCAAGTTATGATCCTGACAGCCTCGTCGTGAAGGAAGGAACTGGAGCCAGTCTTTACTTGGTACAGATTTATTCACAGACTGAAACATTACAGGTATATACCTCCTGACCCAACTCCACACAATGTCTCTCTCGATAGGTGCTCAACTGACCATCCAATCAATGCCCTTCACTTGTCTACACTGAACTCCAATTGGTACAATTAACACCCACAGTCAGAGCATCTCAAAGTCTCCAATGCAGGAAAATGTGAAGTTATGCACTTTGATAGGAAGAATAAAGGAGCTGGATATTAATTAAATGGAGAAAGACTGCAGAAAGCTGCAGCACAGAGGGATTTGGGAGTCCTTGTGCATAAATCACACAAAGCTAGCAGGTAATGGGAAAGATAAATGCAATGTTGGCCTTTATTTCAAAGGGAATGGAGTATAAAAATAGAGAACTATTGCTAAGACTATACAAGGCACTAGTTAGACTGCACCTGGAATACAATGAACAGTTTTGGTCTCCTGATCTAACAAAAGATATACCAGCATTGGAGGCAGTCCAGAGATGTTTAAGAGGTTGATCCTAGCATGGAGCGATTTTCTTATGAAGGGAGGTTGAGCAGGTTGGGGCCTGTACTCATTGGAGTTTAGAAGAATGAGAGGTGGCCTTATTGAGACATATCAGATTCTCAGAGGCCTTGATAGGGTAGATGCTGAGCAGTTGTTTCCCCTTTTGGGAGAGTCTAGAACCAGACAGCCTAATCTCAGAGGAGAATTGAAAAACAGGAGGTAATGTTCAACTTGTTTAGAACCAGGGTTAGATGACACTGGGAGCACTGGCAACACTTGTGATCTCCATTTAGAAAAAGGAAATAGAGGCACTGGGGAAGGTGCAACAAAGATTCACAAGAATAATCCCAGAACTGAGAGCATTTCACCCTCAGGAAAGACTGGGCTGCTTTTCTCTAGAAAAGGGAAGATTGAAGGGTGACCTAATGGAGTCTTTACATAAGAACATAAGAAATAGAGCAGGAGTAGGCCACCTAGCCCCTCGAGCCTGCCCCGCCATTCAATAAGATCATGGCTGATCTGACGTGGATCAGTACCACTTACCCGCCTGATCCCCATAACCCTTAATTCCCTTACCGATCAGGAATCCATCCATCCGCGCTTTAAACATATTCAGCGAGGTAGCCTCCACCACCTCAGTGGGCAGAGAATTCCAGAGATTCACCACCCTCTGGGAGAAGAAGTTCCTCCTCAGCTCTGTCTTAAACCGACCCCCCTTTATTTTGAGGCTGTGTCCTCTAGTTTTAACTTCCTTACTAAGTGGAAAGAATCTCTCCGCCTCCACCCTATCCAGCCCCCGCATTATCTTATAAGTCTCCATAAGATCCCCCCTCATCCTTCTAAACTCCAACGAGTACAAACCCAATCTCCTCAGCCTCTCCTCATAATCCAAACCCCTCATCTTCGGTATCAACCTGGTGAACCTTCTCTGCACTCCCTCCAATGCCAATATATACTTCCTCATATAAGGGGACCAATACTGCACACAGTATTCCAGCTGCGGCCTCACCAATGCCCTGTACAGGTGCATCAAGACATCCCTGCTTTTATATTCTATCCCCTTCGCAATATAGGCCAACATCCCATTTGCCTTCTTGATCACCTGTTGTACCTGCAGACTGGGCTTTTGCGTCTCATGCACAAGGACCCCCAGGTCCCTTTGCACGGTAGCATGTTTTAATTTGTTTCCATTGAGATAGTAATCCCATTTGTTATTATTTCCTCCAAAGTGTATAACCTCGCATTTCTCAACGTTATACTCCATTTGCCATATCCTCGCCCACTCACTCAGCCTGTCCAAATCTCTCTGCAGATCTTCTCCGTCCTCCACACGATTCACTTTTCCACTTATCTTTGTGTCGTCTGCAAACTTCGTTACCCTACACTCCGTCCCCTCCTCCAGATCATCTATATAAATGGTAAATAGTTGCGGCCCGAGTACCGATCCCTGCGGCACGCCACTAGTTACCTTCCTCCAACCGGAAAAAACACCCATTTATTCCGACTCTTTGCTTCCTGTCAGATAGCCAGTCCCCAATCCACTTTAACACACTACCCCCAACTCCGTGTGCCCTAATCTTCTTCAGTAGCCTTTTATGGGGCACCTTATCAAACGCCTTTTGGAAATCCAAAAACACCGCATCCACCGGTTCTCCTCCATCAACCGCCCTAGTCACATCTTCATAAAAATCCAACATGTTCGTCAAGCACGACTTTCCCCTCATGAATCCATGCTGCGTCTGATTGATCGAACCATTTCTATCCAGATGCCCTGCTATCTCCTCTTTAATAATGGATTCCAGCATTTTCCCTACTACAGACGTTAAGCTGACCGGCCTATAGTTACCCGCCTTTTGTCTCCTTCCTTTTTTAAACAGCGGCGTAACATTAGCCGTTTTCCAATCAACCGGCACTACCCCAGAATGCAACGAGTTTTGATAAATAATCACTAACGCATCCACTATTACCTCTGACATTTCTTTCAATACCCTGGGATGCATTCCATCCGGACCCGGGGACTTATCCACCTTCAGTCCCATTAGTCTACCCAGCACTGCCTCTCTGGTAACATTAATTGTATTAAGTATTTCTCCTGCTGCCAACCCTCTATCGTTAATATTTGGCAAACTATTTGTGTCCTCCACCGTGAAGACCGACACAAAAAACTTATTTAAAGACTCAGCCATATCCTCATTTCCCACTATTAACTCCCCCCTCTCGTCCTCCAAGGGTCCAACATTCACTCTAGCCACTCTATTCCTTTTTATATATTTATAAAAACTTTTACTATCATTTTTTATATTAATTGCTAGCCTAGCTTCATCGTCTATCCTTCCTTTCTTTATCGCTTTCTTAGTCTCTCTTTGTTGTTTCTTAAATTTTTCCCAATCACTTGTTTCTCCACTATTTTTGGCCACTCTGTACGCAGCTGTTTTTATTTTAATACTCTCCTTTATTTCCTTCGTTATCCACGGCTGGTTCTCCCTTTTCTTACAATCCTTGTTTTTTGCTGGAATATATTTTTGCTGAGAACTGAAAAGGATCTCCTTAAAAATCCTCCACTGTTCTTCAGCTATCCTACCTGCCAGCCTGCTCTCCCAGTCTACCTTAGCCAATTCATCCCTCATCCTATCATATTTCCCTCTGTTCAAACAGAGGACACTGGTTTGGGACCAAACTTTCTCCTCTTCCATCTGAATCAGAAATTCGACCATATTGTGGTCACTAGACCCAAGAGGGTCCTTCACAATAAGATCCTTAATTCTACCGACCTCGTTACACAATACCAGATCCAAAATAGCTCGTTCCCTCGTCGGTTCCGTAACATGCTGTTCAAGGAAACTATCCCGACAGCATTCTAAGAACTCTTCCTCCATTCCACCCTTACCGACTTGAGTCTGCCAGTCAATGTGCATGTTGAAGTCCCCCATGATTATTGCCGTTCCGTTTTTACACGCATCCCTTATCTGCTTGTTTATAGCCCTCCCTACCTCAACATTATTATTTGGGGGCCTATATACCACACCTACTAGTGTCTTTCTCCCTCTACTATTCCTCATCTCTACCCATAATGATTCCACGTTTTGTTCCTCAGAGCCTATGTCATCCCTCAGTACTACCCTGATATTATCTCTTATTAATAGCGCGACCCCACCACCTTTTCCTTCCTGTCTATTCTTCCTAAACGCCTGATACCCCTGGATATTCATCTCCCAGTCCTGGTCACCTTTCAGCCACGTTTCTGTAATGGCCACTAGATCGTACCCACTCGTGCTGATTTGCACCATCAACTCATTTACCTTGTTCCGAATGCTTTGTGCATTCAGGCAAAGTGTCCTTATTCCAGCTTTTATCTGGACCCGCTTTGATGAGTCGCGAACACCCTCTCCCTCTACTCCCTTATCGAAATTACCGCCTTCATTCACTTGCACCCTCTCCTCTACCATTAATTTTGTAATTCCCCTTACCCCTGCATCCTCCACCCCATCAATTAGTTCCTTGATCCTAGTCAACTCTTCTAGCTCCCCTCCCCCCAACCTATCTAGTTTAAATTCTCCCCAGTAACCTTAGCCAACCTACCGGCCAGGATATTGGTCCCCGTGTGATTCAAGTTCCACCCGTTTTTTGTATACAGATCACCCCTGCCCCTAAAGAGGTCCCAATGGTCCAGGAACCTGAATCCCTGCCCCCTGCACCAGTCCCTCAGCCACACATTCATCTTCCACCTCACTCCATTCCTGCCCTCACCTTCCCGTGGCACAGGCAGTAATCCTGAGATTACTACCTTTGCTTTCCTCTTTCTCAGCTGTCTCCCTAATTCCCTGTACTCCCTTTTCATGACCCCTTCTCCCTTCCTACCCACATCAGCGGTACCAATATGTACCGCTACCTCAGGCTCCTCTCCCTCCCACCTCAGGATTTCCGGGACGCGACTAGCGACATCCTGGATCCCGGCCCCAGGGAGGCAGACCACCATGCGAGAATCCCGCCTACCTCCGCAGAAACGCCTGTCTGTCCCCTTCACCATCGAGTCCCCGATTAATACCGCCTTCCTCCTCTTTTCCTTAGCCCTCTGAGTTACAGGGCTGGACTCCACTGCGGAGACACGGCCACTGCTGCTTCCCCCAGGCGGGCTGTCCCCCCCAGCAATACTCAAGCAGGAGTACTTGTTGTGCAGGGGCAAATCCACTGGGGTGCTCTCAACCACCCTAGCCTTACCCTTCCTGGCCATCACCCACTTGGCCTCCTCCCGTTGCCCTGGTGTGACCACCTGATGATAGCTCTTGTCTATCACCTCCTCATTCTCCCTCATCAGCCTAAGATCCTCGAGCTGCAGTTCCAGCTCCCTAACACGGTCCCTCAGGAACCGCAGCTCGACACACCCCTCACAGATGTGGATGTCCGGGAGGCCAGATGCCTCCAGGACCTCCCACATCCTACACTGGGAACAACACACTGGTTTCACACTCATACTGGACACTTTATGTCAAGTAAGACAGTGAAAAGTTAATAAGAGTGTAAGGAAACAAAAACTCACCCCTGCTCGTCCAAGCCCTGTGAGCCAAAGCCCTGACAGCTCACTCAACTTCCCACTCACTCTGCTGCCCGCTGTATACTTTGGTGCGCTTTTAAACCCTCCAAAAACTTCCCCAGGCCTCCCCTGGCCCGACTTCCGGTTTTGAAAAAAACCTCCGATTTTAAACCCAAAATTAACTGAAAAAATAAATAATTAATTAAAGTCAGAAAACCCACTCTCTTACCCTCAGCCTGCTCCTGGGAACAAATCCCTGATATTAACAACTGATATTAAACCCAAACAACTGAGATTAAACCCAAACAACTGAGATTAAACCCAAACAACTGATATTAAACCCAGAACAACTGAGATTAAACCCAGAACAACTGATATTAAACCCAAACAACTGAGATTAAACCCAAAAGAACTGAGATTAAACCTAAACAACTGATATTAAACCCAAACAACTGAGATTAAACCCAGAACAACTGATATTAAACCCAAACAACTGATATTAAACCCAAACAACTGAGATTAAATCCAAACAACTGATATTAAACCCAAACAACTGAGATTAAACCCAAACAACTGATATTAAATCCAAACAACTGAGATTAAACCCAAACAACTGAGATTAAACCCAAACAACTGAGATTAAACCCAAACAACTGAGATTAAATCCAAACAACTGAGATTAAATCCACAACAACTGGGATTAAACCCAAACAACTGAGATTAAATCCAAACAACTGATATTAAACCCAAACCACTGAGATTAAACCCAAATAACGGAGAGTAAACCCAAACAACTGAGATTAAATCCAAACAACTGAGATTAAACCCACAACAACTGGGTTTAAACCCAAACAACTGAGATTAAATCCAAACAACTGAGATTAAACCCACAACAACTGGGATTAAACCCAAACAACTGAGATTCAATCCAAACAACTGAGATTAAACCCACAACAACTGAGATTAAATCCAAACAACTGATATTAAATCCAAACAACTGATATTAAACCCAAACAACTGATATTAAACCCAAACAACTGAGATTAAATCCAAACAACTGACATTAAACCCAAACAACTGAGATTAAAACCAAACAACTGAGATTAAACCCAAACAACTGATATTAAATCCAAACAACTGAGATTAAACCCAAACAACTGAGATTAAACCCAAACAACTGAGATTAAACCCAAACAACTGAGATTAAATCCAAACAACTGAGATTAAATCCACAACAACTGGGATTAAACCCAAACAACTGAGATTAAATCCAAACAACTGATATTAAACCCAAACCACTGAGATTAAACCCAAATAACGGAGAGTAAACCCAAACAACTGAGATTAAATCCAAACAACTGAGATTAAACCCACAACAACTGGGTTTAAACCCAAACAACTGAGATTAAATCCAAACAACTGAGATTAAACCCACAACAACTGGGATTAAACCCAAACAACTGAGATTCAATCCAAACAACTGAGATTAAACCCACAACAACTGAGATTAAATCCAAACAACTGATATTAAATCCAAACAACTGATATTAAACCCAAACAACTGATATTAAACCCAAACAACTGAGATTAAATCCAAACAACTGACATTAAACCCAAACAACTGAGATTAAAACCAAACAACTGAGATTAAACCCAAACAACTGAGATTAAACCCAAACAACTGAGATTAAACCCAAACAACTGAGATTAAACCTGAGGTTTAATTTAAACTGAGGTTTAAATTCCTCCTAAATGGCATCGGGGAAGAGAAGGGTCTAGGGGTGGACATGCACAAAAGATTATGAAGGGTTTCAATAATCCAATAGGGATTTCAGGAGAAACCTCTTTACCCAGCGAGTGGTGAGAATGTGGAACTCGCTACCACAGCGAGTGGTTGAGGTGAATAGCATGAATACATTGAAGGGGAAGCTAGACACATACACGAGGGAGAAAGGAATAGAAGGACATATTGATGGGGGAGATGAAGAGGGGTGGGTGGAGGCTCATGTGGAGCATAAATATTGACATAGACCAATTGAGCCGACTGGTCTGGCCCTGTGCTGAAGGCTCAATGGAACAGAGACAGATTTTTTTTAGATCTACCTGTCGTGGTAGGAGAAACACTATTTACTATCCAGGATAAAATAAATGTCCTTCATCAGCTTTTGTGGATCATTTCAGTGGCAATGTGCTCTCCCAGGCTCAAAGAGCATCAGCCCACTGAAAGCAAAGTTGTGAGACCGGCCAGTCCAACAGAAAGAAACCCTCCGACCCTCCCACTTCACCAACTGTCAGAATGAACATGGTTCAGTCCTGGATGTGATTAACAGCAGCAATAACAGCAGAATCCAATCCCTGGAATTACTTGTAAACTTGCTGATGTCTCTGCAGGAGGGGTGAATTTGTGAATTCCTTCCCACACTGAGAGCAGCTGAACGGTCTCTCCTCAGTGTGAATGCACTGGTGGATCATCAGTTCCTGAGAGCTTTTGAAGCCACTCCCACAGTCAAAACATTTAAAGGGCCTCTCCTGAATGTGAGTGACATTGTGCCTCAGTAGGTGGAGTATCGAGTGAATCCCTCCGCACACACTGAGCAGGTGAATGGCCTCTCCCAGTGTGAACTCGCTGGTGTCTCTTCAATGTGCATGCCCTTCCAAACCTCTTTGTACAGAGAGAGAGCAGCTGAACGGTCTCTCCCCGGTGTGAGTGCGCTGGTGGTCCATCAGATGCTCAGCAATTTTGAAGCCACTCCCACAGTCAGAACATTTAAAGGGTCTCTCCTGGGAATGACTGACTTTGAGATGGTTCAATGACAGATTTTGTAATTGGTCTGTTCAAATGTTAGCCAATCAATGTAACCCAATCAATGATTGGGTTCAATCAGTCTCCATAGACTTTGTGATATAAAAAGTATAAGAAGGGATTCCCCGAGCACAGAGATTTGTCGAGGTTTTACATGGTGCATTGACTGGTGCCATGGCATCTGGGGCAGAGCAGGGAGCATTTCCATGGGGATGGTGTTTCTACCCAGAGTGTAATGGTAATGCTGCTGCACTTTGATACCACTGCTCAGACATTAGCCTGTGTCAGCTCGTATTGATACTGAATAAAATCTAACCACTGTCACCAATAAGGGTTATCACTGGGAATCATTTCAGAGTTTGGGAAGAGGGAGAAAGGGTTAATTGACTCCCTGAACCCCATTGTCAAAAATAAAATCTCATCTCCTCCTCTGGCTCCTTTGCCAATGACCTTAGAGGGACTCTACTTTCTGTTAAAGAGCCTGCCAACCTCACACAGGAGAGGGACAGTGTTGTCGAGGGGAGTACTGAGATGCAGGCTGTTGGACTGGATGGGATTGATGTTCATAAGGAGGAGGTGTTAGCAATTCTGGAAAGGGTAAAAATAGATAAGTCCCCTGGGCCGGATGGGATTTATCCTAGGATTCTCTGGGAGGATAGAGAGGAGATTGCAGAGCCTTTGGCTTTGATCTTTGTGTCGTCATTGTCTACAGGAACAGTGCCAGAAGACTGGCGGATAGCAAATGTTGTCCCCTTGCTCAAGAAGGGGAGTAGGGACAACCATGGTAATTATAGACCAGTGAGCCTTACTTCAGTTGTGGGCAAAGTTTTGGAAAGGATTATAAGAGATAGGATTTATAATCATCAAGAAAGGAATAATTTGATTAGGGATAGTCAGCACGGTTTTGTGAAAGGTAGGTCGTGCCTCACAAACCTAATTGAGTTCTTTGAGAAGGTGACCAAAGAGGTGGATGAGGGTAAAGCGGTTGATGTGGTGTATATGGATTTCAGCAAAGCGTTTGATAAGGTTCCCCATGGTAAGCTTTTGCAGAAAATACGGACACATGGGATTGAGGGTGATTTAGTGGTTTGGATCAGGAATTGGCTGGCTGTAAGAAAACAGAGGGTGGTGGTTGATGGGAAATATTCATCCTGGAGTTCAGTTACTAGTGGTGTACCGCAAGGATCTGTTTTGGGGCCACTGCTGTTTGTCATTTTTATTAATGACCTGGATGAGGGCGTGGAAGGATGGATTAGTAAATTTGCGGATGACACTAAAGTCGGTGGTGTTGTAGACAGTGCGGAGGGAAGTGGCAGGTTACAGAGGGACATAGATAAGCTGCAGAGCTGGGCTGAGAGGTGGCAAATGGAGGTTAATGCGGAGAAGTGTGAGGTGATTCACTTTGGAAGGAGTAACAGGAATACAGAGTACTGGGCTAATGGTAAGATACTTGGTAGTGTGGATGAACAGAGGGATCTGGGTGTCCATGTGCATAGATCCCTGAAAGTTGGCACCCAGGTTGATAGAGTTGTTAAGAAGGCGTACGGTGTGTTAGCTTTTATTGGTAGAGGGATTGAGTTTCGGAGCCAGGAGGTCATGCTGCAACTGTACAAAACTCTGGTGCGGCTGCATTTGGAGTATTGCGTACAGTTCTGGTCGCCGTATTATAGGAAAGATGTGGAAGTGTTGGAAAGGGTGCAGAGGAGATTTACCAGGATGTTGCCTGGTACAGTGGGAAAATCCTATGAGGAAAGGCTGAGGGGCTTGAGGTTGTTTTTGTTAGAGAGAAGGTTAAGAGATGACTTAATAGAGGCATACAAGATGATCAGAGGATTAGATAGGGTGGATAGTGAGAGCCTTTTTTCTCGGATGGTGATGGCTAGCACGAGGGGACATAGCTTTAAATTGAGGGGTGAGAGATATAGGACAGATGTTAGAGGTAGGTTCTTCACTCAGAGAGTAGTAAAGACGTGGAATGCCCTGCCTGCAGCAGTAGTGGACTCATCAACATTAAGAGCATTCAAATGGTTATTGGATAAACATATGGATGATATTGGAATAGTGTAGATTAGAGGGGCTTTAGATTGGTTCCACTGGTCGGCGCAACATCGAGGGCTGAAGGGCCTGTACTGCGCTGTTATGTTCTATGTTCTAACCCCTCTCACCCACTTTCCCTAAAGTGTATCAATCTCATCAGGAAAAGTCCAGACAATCAAATATTTTTACTGATTAAAGTTTATTAATGAAACAGAACATGGTTAAACAAACAGCCTCGGAAAGAAAAAAAAACCTCATCATTGTCTTCAAAAGGGAAACCTCTTATTCATAAAGTATTGGTCAAACCAGGTTAGTCAAGGCAGCCTTGAGGAGGAGTTCATAGAATGTATTTGTGATAGCTTCCTTGAACAGTATGTAATGGAGCCTACAAGGGAGCAAGCAATTCTAGATCTGGTCCTGTGTAATGAGACAGGAATAATTAATGATCTTACAGTTAGGGATCCTCTCGGAAGAAGTGATCACCGTATGGTTGAAATTAAAATACAGATGGAGCGTGAGAAGGTAAAATCCAGTGTCCTGTGCTTAAACAAAGGAGACTACAGTGGGATAAGGGAGGAGTTGGCTAAAGTAGACTGGGAGTAAATACTTTATGTTGGGACAATTGAGGAACAGTGGAGGACTTTCAAAGCAATTTTTCACAGTGCTCAGCAAAAGTATATACCAGTGATAAGGAAGGACTGCAGAAGAAGAGATAATCAGCCATAGCCTGCACGGTGAGTGCTGCCTGGCTGTGAAGAGTGCTTTTGGAGTTGGGTGGAAACAGGGAGTTCAAGTGGTAAGTTATAAGGAGGTAAGTAGTCATTAAACTTACTTTCAGAGTTAACTAAATTAGTTCCTTAATTGTGAAGTTAAAAGCTGCACTTTAGTTAGCGCATTCCTGAAACAGGAGTCAGCTGTGTCAGTTCTCAGCTGTAACTCTGTCTGTCTAATTGTACAACTGGTTCAAACCAATTCCAGGGCATTGTATGCGGTTTGTATGCGTGTACAATTGTATGCATGCTACCAAATAAACCTGTTGGACTTTAACCTGGTGTTGTGAGACTTCTTACAGGGCATTGTAGGTATAAAAACAGAGGTCAGTAAGCGCTGCTCTGTCTGCACCATGATTGCTGCCTGGCTGTGAGGAGTGCTTTTGGAGTTGGGTGGAAACAGGGAGTTAGGTGAAACAGGCAGCAGAGGCCACAAGGGAGATAGTGTTGATTGGTCAGTCAGTCCCACAAGGGAGAGTGTTGATTGGTCAGTAAGTCCCACAATGGAGAGTATTGATTGGTCAGTAAGTCCCACAAGGGAGAGTGTTGATTGGTCAGTAAGGGTTACTCTTGATTCTCTAAAACTGACACTGAGTTCGCTCTAAAAAAACTTTAAAATGGAGGGCTGTGACAAGTGGTGTTCCCCAGGGAACAGGGACCTTTGCTGTTTGTAATATATATAAATGATTTGGAGGAAAATGTAACTGGATTGATCAGTAAGTTTGCGGACGACAAAAAGGTTGGTGGATTTGCGGATAGCGATGAGGACCATCAGAGGATACAGCAGGATATAGATCAGTTGGAGACTTGGGCGGAGAGATGGCAGATGGAGTTTAATCCGGACAAATGTGAGGTAATGCATTTTGGAAGGTCTAATACAGATAGGAAATATACAGTAAATGGCAGAACCCTTAGGAATATTGATAGGCAAAGGGATCTGGGTGTACAGGTACACAGGTCACTGAAAGTGACAATGCAGGTGGAGAAAGTAGTGAAGAAGGCATACGGCATGCTTGCCTTCATCGGCCGGGGTATTGAGTTTAAAAATTGGCAAGTCATGTTGACGTTTTATAGAACCTTAGTGAGGCCGCACTTGGAATATAGTGTTCAATTCTGGTCGCCACACTACCAGAAGGATGTGGAGGCTTTGGAGAGGGTACAGAAAAGATTTACCAGGATGTTGCCAGGTATGGAGGGCATTAGCTATGAGGAGAGGTTGGAGAAACTTGGTTTGTCCTCACTGGAGCGACGGAAGTTGAGGGGAGACCTGATAGAAGTCTACAAGATTATGAGGGGCATGGACAGAGTGGATAGTCAGAAGCTTTTTCCCAGGGTGGAAGAGTCAATTACTAGGGGGCATAGGTTTAAGGTGCGAGGGGCAAGTTTTAAAAGGGATGTACGAGGCAGATTGTTTACACAGAGAGAGGTGGGTGCCTGGAACCCGTTGCCGGGGGAGGTAGTGGAAGCGGATACGGTATTGACTTTTAAGGGGCGTCTTGACAAGTACATGAATGAGATGGGAATAGAGGGATATGGTCCCCGGAAGTGTAGGGGGTTTTAGTTAAGTCAGGCAGCATGGTCGGTGCATGCTTGGAGGGCCAAAGAGCCTGTTCCTGTGCTGTAATTTTCTTTGTTCTTTGACATCACAGGATTTGATTGGTTATCAGCGAGCTGTGCTAAATTTGAAAACCCATTTAAATTACTGGTTGGATATTGTGTTGAGACTGAGGTAATAATTTTTTTATAAATAAAAAAAATTTAAAACCCAAATTAAAAACTAATTAAACAAAATAGAGATGGAGGGATAGGTGATGTGTTGTTCATGCACGATTTGGGAGCTAGTGGACCCCATTGTGGTTCCCAGTGAACATGTCTGTAGTAAGTGTTGGTTGCATAAGGAACTCCGGCTCAGAGTGGATGAGCTGGATTCTGAGCTTCAGACGCTGCGACACATCAGGGAGGGGGAGAGATACCTGGACACTGTGTTCCAGGAGACAGTCACACCCATCAGATTAAATACCTTGAATTCGGCCACTGGTCAGGGATAAGAGGGTGTGGCTGCGAGTGAGGCAGGTAGAGGGATTCAGGAGGTTGGGTTGCAGGAGACTCAGCCGTTGTTCTTGTCCAACAGGTTTGAGATTCTTGCTCCCTGTGTGGATGGGAATGGGACTGCAGGGAGGATGAGCAAACTGACCACAGCAGTGGTACAGGGAGCCGTTCAAGTGGGGGGAGAAAAAAGAAATGTAGTTGTAATTGGGGATAGTATAGTTAGAGGCATTGACACTGTTCTCTATGACCAGGATCGAGAATCCTGAAGGTTGTGTTGCCTGCCTGGTGCTCAGGTTTGGGATATCTCATCTGGACTGCAGAGGAACTGGGAGTGGGAGGGTAAAGATCCAGTTGTTGTGGTCCACATTGGTACCAATGACATAGGTAGAATAAGAACAAAGGTTCTGCTAAGAGAGTATGAACAACTAGGAGCTAAATTAGAAAGCAGAACCAAAAAGCTAATAATCTCTGGATTACTACCTGAGCCATGAGCTAATTGGCTCAGAGTCAATAAGATTAAGCCGGTAAATGCGTGGCTTAAAGATTGGTGTGGGAGGAATGGGTTTGAATTCATGGGACATTGACACCAGTATTGGGGAAGATGGGACCTGTTCCAATGGGACGGTCTTCATCTGAATCGTGCAGTGTAACTAGAGCTGTAGATAGGGCTATAACTAAATAGTGGGGGAGGGTTCAGTTGTATGGAGAATTAGAAAAATCAAAGTTAAAGGAGAGGTTAGAAGTGCAGGTTAATGGTGAGGACTTTCAACTAGTTAAAGAAGCCGAGGGGTCAGGAAAGGTTACTAAAATTTCCAGACCACGTAATAGAACAGAGAGTACAAGAGGTGGCAGGAATCTAACCTCAGGCAGAGAATAAAAGGTGACAACTATGAGAAGGGAGGTAGTCAATGCAGGACTGAGGGTGTTGTACCTAAATGCGCGCAATATACGGGACAAGGTAAATGAGCTTATTGCGCATATTGAAATTGGCTGGTACGATGTTGTGGGCATCACAGAGAAGTGGCTGCAAGGGGATCAGGGCTGGCATCTAAATATCCAAGGGTATGTGTCCTATTGAAAGGACAGGCAGATGGGTAAAGAGGGCGGGGTTACATTGTTAGTAAGGAATGAAGTTAAATTGATAGCAAGAAGTGATATAGGATCAGAAGGCATAGAATCTCTGTGGGTAGAGTTGAGGAATCGCAAAGGTAAAAAGACCCTGATGTGAGTTATGTACAGACCCCCGAGCAGTAGTCAGGATGTGGAGCAGAAAATAAATCAGGAGATAGAAAAGACATATAAAAAAGGCAGTGTTATAATAATCATGGGGGACTTCAATATGCAGGTGGGCTGGGAAAATCAGGTAGGTAGTGGATCCCAAAAAAAGGAATTTGCGGAATGTCTAAGAGATTTGTTTTGCAGCAGCTTTTGACAGAGCCGACTAGGGAACAGGCAATTCTGGATTTGGCGATGTGTAATGAGGCAGACTTGATTTGGGAACTGAAGGTGAAGGAACCCTTAGGGAGCAATGACCACAATATGATAGAATTTACCCTGCAGTTTGAGGGGTAGAAGCTGGAATCAGATGTAATGGTATTACAATTAAATAAAGGTAACTACAAAGACATGAGGGAGGAGCTGGCCAGAGTTGATTGGAAAGGGAGCCTAGCAGGGAAGACAGTGGAACAGCAATGGCAGGAGTTTTTGGGGATTATTCAGGAGGCACAACAGAAATTCATCCCAAGGAGGAGGAAACATGCTAAGGGGAGGACGAGGCATTCATGGCTGATGAGGGAAGTCAAGGACAGTATGAAAGCAAAAGAAAAAGCATACAAAATGCCAGAGGATTGGGAAGCCTTTAAAAGCGAGCAGAGGACAACTAAAAAATCAATAAGGGGGGAGAAGATGAAATATGAGTGTAAGCTAGCTAGTAATATAAAATAAGATAGGAAGAGTTTTTTTCAATATATAAAAGGTAAGAGAGCGGCAAAAATAAACATTGGACCACTGGAAAATGAGGCTGGAGAAGTAATAATAGGAAACAAAGCAATGGCAGAGGAACTAACTCCATAAGACATAGGAGCAGAATTAGGCCACTCGGCCCATCAAGTCTGCTCCGCCATTCAATCATGGCTGATATTTTTCTCATCCCCATTCTCCTGTCTTTTCCCCATAACCCCTGATCCCCTTATTAATCAAGAACCTATCTATCTCCTTCTTAAAGACACTCAATGACCTGGCCTCCACAGCCTTCTGTGGCAAAGAGTTCCACAGATTCACTATCTCTGGCTGAAGAAATTCCTCCTCATCTCTGTTTTAAAGGATCGTCCCTTTAGCCTGAGGTTGTGCCCTCTGGTTCAAGTTTTTCCTACTAGTGGAAACTAAATAGGTAACTAAATAAGTAGCTAAATAGTTACTTTGCATCAGTCTTCACGGTGGAAGACACCAGTGGGATGCCAGAGCTCCAGGAGAATCAGGGGGCACAGGCGAGTGTAGTGGCCATCACTAAGGAGAAGGTTCTGGGGAAACTGAAAGGTCTGAAGATGGATTAATCACCTGGACCGGATGGACTACACCCCAGGGTTCTAAAAGAAATAGCTGAGGAAATTGTGGAGGCATTGGTGGTGATCTTTCAGGAATCACTGGAGGCAGGGAGGGTCCTAGAGGACTGGAAAGTAGCTAATGTAACACTGCTGTTTAAGAAGGGAGGGAGGCAGCAGACGGGAAATTATAGGCCAGTTACCCTGACTTTGGTCATTGGCATGATTTTAGAGTCCATTATTAAAGATGAGATCGCTGGGTATTTGGAAGTGCATGATAAAATAGGACTGAGTCAGCATGGCTTCATCAAGGGGAGGTCATGTCTGACAAATCTGTTAGAGTTCTTTGAGGAGGTAACAAGGAAGTTAGATAAAGGAAAACCAGTGGACCTGATTTATTTAGATTTCCAGAAGACCTTTGACAAGGTGCCACATAGGAGACTGTTAAATAAGTTAAGTGCCCATGGTGTTAAGGGTAAGATCCTGGCATGGATAGAGGATTGGCTGACTGGCAGAAGGCAGAGAGTGGGGATAAAGGGGTCTCTTTCAGGATGGCAACCGGTGACTAGTGGTGTGCCTCAGGGGTCAGTGCTGGGACCACAATCTTTCACAATATACATGAATGATTTGGAAGAAGGAACTGTTGCTAAGTTTGCAGATAATACAAAGATATGTAGAGGGACAGGTAGTATTCAGGAAACAGGGGGGCTGCAGAAGGACTTGGACAGGTTAGGAGAGTTGGCAAAGAAGCGGCAGATGGAATACAATGTGGAAAAGTGTGAGGTTACATACTTTGGAAGGAGGAATGGAGGCATAGACTATTTTCTAAATGAGGAAATGCTTAGGAAATCAGAAACACAAAGCGACTTGGGAGTCATTGTTCAAGATTCTCTTATGGTTAACATGGGCAGTTAGGAAGGCAAATGCAATGTTAGCATTCGTGTCGAGAGGGCAAGAATACAAGAGCAGAGATGTACTTCGGAAGCTGTATAAGGCTCTGGTCAGACCCCATTTGGAGTATTGGGAGAGTTTTGAGCCCCGTATGTAAGGAAGGCCTTTGAAAGGGACCAGAGGAGGTTCACAAGATTTGATTTGATTTATTATTGTCACATGTATTAACAAACAATGAAAAGTATTGTTTCTTGCACGCTATACAGACAAAACATACCATTCATAGAGAAGGAAAAGAGAGAGTGCAGAATGTAGTATTACAGTCAGAGCTAGGGTATAGAGAAAGATCAACTTTAAGCAAGGTAAGTCCATTCAAAACTCTGACTGCAGCAGGGAAGAAGCTGTTCTTGAGTCGGTTGGTACATGACCTTAGGCTTTTGTATCTTTTTCCCGAAGGAAGAAGGTGGAAGAGAGAATGTCCGGGGTACATGGGGCTGTTAATTATGCTGGCTGCTTTGCCGAGGCAGCGAGAAGTGTAGATAGAGTCAATGGATGGGAGGCTGGTTTCCGTGATGGATTGGGCTATATTTATGACCCTTTGTAGTTCCTTGCGGCCTTGGGCAGAGCAGGAGCCATACCAAGCTGTGATACAACCAGAAAGAATGCTTTCTATGGTGCATCTGTAAAAGTTGGTGAGAGTCGTAATTGACATGCCAAATTTCCTTAGTCTTCTGAGGAAGTAGAGGCGTTGGTGGGCTTTCTTAACTATAGTGTCGGCATGGGGAGACCAGGACAGGTTGTTGGTGATCTGGACCCCTACAAACTTGAAGCTCTCGACCCTTTCGACTTCATCCCCGTTGATGTAGACAGCGACATGTTCTCCTTTACGCTTCCTGAAGTCGGTGACAATCTTCTTTGTTTTGTTGACATTGAGGGAGAGATTATTGTTGCCGCACCAGCTCACCAGATTCTCTATCTCATTCCTGTACTCTGTCTCATCATTGTTTGAGATCCAACCCACTACGGTGGTGCCGTCAGCAAACTTGAAAATCGAATGATCCCTGGAATGAAGAGCTTGTCCTATGAGGAACAGTTGAGGACTCTGGGTCTGTACTCATTGGAGTTTAGATGGATGAGGGGGATCTTACTGAAACTTATAGGATACTGCGAGGCCTGGATAGAGTGGATGTGGAGAGGATGTTTCCACTAGTAGGAAAAACTAGAACCAGAGGGCACACCTCAGGCTAAAGGGACGATCTTTAAAACAGAGATGAGGAGGAATTCCTTCAGCCAGAGAGTGGTGAATCTGTAGAACTCTTTGCCGCAGAAAGCTGTGGAGGCCAGGTCATTGAGTGTCTTTAAGAAGGAGATAGATATGTTCTCAATTAATAAGGGGATCAGTGGTTATGGGAAAAAGGCAGGAGAATGGGATGAGAAAAATATCAGCCATGATTAAATGGCGGAGCAGACTCGATGGGCCGAGTGGCCTAATTCTTCTATGTCTTATGGTCTTATATCTAAGGAAATAAAGGCGGATATCAAATTGAAAGAAAATGTATACAAAGTGGCAAAGATTAGTGGGAGACTAGAGAATTGGGAAATCTTTAAAAGTCAACAAAAGCCACGAAAAAAGCTATAAAGAAAAGTAAGATGGATTATGAAAGTAAACAAGCTCAGAATATAAAAACAGAAAGCAAAAGTTTCTACAAATATATAAAATGAAAAAGAGTGGCTGAAGTAAATATTGGTCCTTTAGAGGATGAGAAGGTCGATGTAATAACTGGAAATGAGAAAATGGCTGAGGCATTGAACAGGTATTTTGTGTCGGTCTTCACAGGGGAAGACACAAATAACATGCCAAAAATTGATGACAGGAAGGCTGTGGCAGGTGAGGACCTAGAAACTATTATCACGAAAGAGGTAGTGGTGGGCAAGTTAATGGGGCTAAAGGTAGACAAGCCTCCTGGCCCTGATGGAATGCATCCCAGGGTACTAAAAGAGATGGCGGGAGAAATAGCAAATGCACTAGTGGTAATTTACCAAAATTCACTGGACTCTGGGGTGGTTCCCGCAGATTGGAAAACAGCAAGTGTGACGCCACTGTTTAATAAAAGGAGGTAGACAAAAGGTGGGTAACTATAGGCTGGTTAGTTTAACTTCGGTAGTACGGAAAATGCTTGAATCTATCATCAAGGAAGAAATAGCGAGACATCTGGATATAAAGTGTCCCATTGGTAAAACGCAGCATGGGTTCATTAAGGGCAGGTCATGTTTGACTAATTTGGTGGAATTCTTTTAAGAACATTACATGCACTGTGTACAATGGGGAACTTGTGAATGTGGTGTATCTCGATTTCCAGAAGACATTTGACAAGGTGCCGCACCAAAGGCTACTGCATAAGATAAAGATGCACGGTGTTACGGATAATGTATTAGCATGGATAGAGGATTGGTTAACTAACAGAAAGCAAAAGAGTGGGGGTAAATGGGTGTTTTTCTGGTTGGCGACCAGTGACTAGCGGTGTGCCTCAGGGATCAGTATTGGGACTGCAATTGTTTACAATTTTCATAGATGATTTGGAGTTGGGAACCAAGTGTAATGTGTCAAAATTCGCAGATGACACTAATATGAGTGGCAGAGCAAAGTGTGCAGAGGACGCTGAAAGTCTGCAAAGGAAGGTAGATAGTGAGTGGGCAAGGGTCTGGCAGATGGAGTACAATGTTGGTAAATGTGAGATCATCCATTTTGGTAGAAATAACAGCAAAATGGACTATTATTTAAATGGTAAAAAATTGCAGCATGCTGCTGTGCAGAGGGACCTGGGTGTCCTTGTGCAAGAATCACAAGGAGTTGGTTTGCAGGTGCAGCAGGTAATTAAGAAGGCAAATGGAATTTTGTCCTTCATTGCTAGAGGGATGGAGTTTAAAAACAGCAAGGTTCTGTTGCAGCTGTATAAGATGCTGGTGAGGCCACACCTGGAGTACTGTGTACAGTTTTGGTCTCCTTATTTGAGAAAGGATATACTGGCACTGGAGAGGGTGCAGAGGAGATTCACTAGGTTGATTCCGGAGTTGAGAGGGTTGGCTTATGAGGAGAGACTGAGTAGACTGGGGCTATACTCATTGGAATTCAGAAGAATGAGGGGAGATCTTATAGAAACATATAAGATTATGAAGGGAATAGATTAGAAGCAGGGAAGTTGTTTCCACTGGCGGGTGAAACTAGAACTAGGGGGCATAGCCTCAAAATAAGGGGAAGCAGATTTAGGACTGAGTTGAGGAGGAACTTCTTCACCCAAAGGGTTGTGAATCTGTGGAATTCCCTGCCCAGTGAAGCAGTTGAGGCTACTTCATTGAATGTTTTAAAGGCAAGAACAGGTAAATTTTTGAACAGTAAAGGAATTAAGGGTTATGGTGAGCTAGCGGGTAAGTGGAGCTGAGTCCACGAAAAGATCAGCCATGATCTATTGAATGGCAGAGCAGGTTTGAAGGGCCAGATGGCCTGCTCCTGCTCCTAGTTCTTATAAACTCTGTTCCTGAGTTCCCATCTCCCCCACAAGAGGAAACATCCTCCAGGTATCCACCCTGTCCAGTCCCCTCCGAATCTGATCTGTTTCCATAAGATCACCTCCCATTCTTCTCAACTCCAATGGGTCTGGGCCCAACCAGTTCAACCTTTCCCCATTAAATAAACCCCTCATCCCAGGAATGAGTCGAGTAAACCTTCTCTGAACTGATTCAAAAGGAATTCTACATTTTTATTCCAAGTAAGGAGACTGAGTCTGTTCACAGTATTCCAGATGTGCTCTCAACAAGGCCCTGTACAGCTGTAGCTGTAGTACACTACAGCTGTAGTGTAAGAATTCTTATAAACTCTGTCCCCGAGTTCCCATCTCCCCCACACAAGAGGAAACATCCTCCAGGTATCCACCCTGTCCAGTCCCCTCAGAATCCGATCTGTTTCCATAAGATCAGTGGCACAGTGGTTAGCACTGATGCCTCTCAGGGCCAGGGACCCGGGTTCGATTCCTGGCTTGGGTCACTGTCTGTGTGGAATTTGCTCCGTGTCTGCGTGGGTTTCCTCCGGGTGCTTCTGAGGTTAGGTGCATTGACCCGAACAGGCGCCATAGTGTGGCGACTAGGGGAATTTCACAGGAACCTCATTGCATTAATGTAAGCCTCAAGTCTAATAAATTAACTTTTGGGCGCCACGGTAGCACAGTGGTTAGCGCTGCTGCTTCACAGCTCCAGGGTCCCGGGTTCGATTCCCGGCTCGGGTCACTGTCTGTGTGGAGTTTGCACATTCTCCTCGTGTCTGCGTGGGTTTCCTCTGGGTGCTCCGGTTTCCTCCCACAGTCCAAAGATGTGCGGGTTAGGTTGATTGGCCAGGTTAAAAAATTGCCGCTTAGAGTCCTGGGATGTGTAGGTTAGAGGGATTAGCGGGTAAAATGTGTGGGGGTAGGGCCTGTGTGGGATTGTGGTCGGTGCAGACTCGATGGGCCGAATGGCCTCCTTCTGCACTGTAGGGTTTCTATGATTTCTATGAAGATCACCTCCCATTCTTCTCAACAAGGCCCTTTACTACAGCTATAGGTGTAGTAAAATTTCCTGACTTTTAAATTCCATTCCCTTGACAATAAATGTCCATATCCATTTACCTTGCTACTTACTGTTTGTAGCTGCAGACTGAGTTTCTGTGATTCATGTACTGGGACACCCAGATCTCTCTGTATCTCAGAGTTCTGCAATGTCAGAATAAAATAAATGTCCTTCATCAGCTTTGTGGGTCATTTCAGTGGAAATGTGCTCCCCCAGGGTCAAAGAACATCAGCCCACTGGAAGCAAAGTCATGAGACCAGCCAGTCCAGCAGAAAGAAACCCTCCGACCCTCCCACTTCACCAACTGTCGTGATAAACATGGTTCAGTCCTGGATGTGATTAACAGTAACAATAACAGCTGAATCCAACCCCTGTCATCACTTGTGAACTCGCTGGTGTCTCCAGAGGTGGGATGAATGAGTGAATCCCTTGTCACACACACAGCAGGTGAACGGCCTCTCCCTGGTGTGAATTCGCTTGTGTCTCCGCAGGTTTGATGAATCACTGAATCGCTTCCCACACTGAGAGCAGGTGAATGGCCTCTCCCCCGTGTGAACTCGCTGGTGTTTCATCATGGTTGTTCGATCATTGAAACGCTTTGAACACACCGAGCAATTGAATGGCCTTTCCTCGGTGTGAATTCGCTGGTGTCTCAGCAGGTTGGATGAATTACTGAACCCTTTCCCACACTCAGAACAGGTGAATGTTTTTTCCCCACTGTGAAGTCGCTGGTGTGTCAATAGGTGGGATGAAATACTGAATGCCTTTCCACACTCAGAACAATTGAATGGTCTCTCCCCTGTGTGAACTCGCTGGTGTCGCTGCATGGTGGATACCTGAGTGAATCCCTTCCTACACACGGGACAGGTGAATGGCCTCTCCCCAGTGTGACTGCGTCGATGAATTTCCAGTTCTGAAGGGAAGCTGAATCCCTTCCCACAGTCCCCACATTTCCACGGTTTCTCCATGGTGCAGGTGTCCTTGTATCTCTCCAGGATGAATGATCAGTTACAGGTTTGACAACACACAGAACACAGTAAGGTCTCTCCTCAATGACATTGGTGCAATGTTTTTCAGGCTGTGTAACTGGTTAAAGCTCTTTCCACAGACAGTGCACTGGAACACTCTCACTTGGGAGTGTCTCTCTCGCGGTTCTTTTCCAGTCACACTGACTTTAAAGCCTTCTGATGCAGACAGATTCGAGAAACATTTCTCTTTCTAGATTCAAAGGCCAATTATATTCAGGTTCCAATGAATTCAGTCATCTTGTGAGATCTTAATGTGATGTTTGTATTCATATTTCTCACCACAAATCCTCACCTTCTGATATCCTGTGAAGAGTTTACAACAGATGTCACAGTCAGTACAAGACAGAAATCCAAGTATCTATGGAACATTCTTTCCTCTCTCATTCCCCAAAAGCTGTAAATCTCCATCCCACACACTCTCCCTCCATTCTCACTCTGCTGTATCTAATATTCACCCTCCCAATTCTCCTGAATGTGCTGATTGACAGATCCATGCTCATTGCTTCCTGTCCAGGAGACAAAGATCATAAAAGGAGCTAAAGTCAGCCATTTGGCCCGTCGATCTTGCTCAACCATTCATTGAGATCATTGGCTAATCTATCTAGGCATCATTTTCCCAAATTTACTAGAACTAGGGGGCATGGCCTCAAAATAAGGGGAAGCAGATTTAGGACTGAGTTGAAGAGGAACTTCTTCACCCAAAGGATTGTGAATCTGTGGAATTCCCTGCCCAGTGAAGCAGTTGAGGCTACCTCATTGAATGTTTTTAAGGCAAGGATAGATGGATTTTTGAACAGTGAAGGAATTAAGGGTTATAGTGAACGGGCGGGTAAGTGGAGCTGAATCCACAAAAAGATCAGCCAATGATCTTATTGAATGGCACAGCAGGCTCGAGGGGCCAGATGGCCTACTCCTGCTCCTAGTTATTATGTTCAAATATTCACCCATAGCCCTTGATATCTTCAAAATTTAGAAACCAAATAAATCTTGGTCTAAAATATACTTGATGACTGAGGCTCTACAGTCTGGGGTGGAGAATTTCAAAGCTTCGCCACATCCTTGAGTGAAAAAGCCCTCCTTATCTTAGCTTTCTCTCCATCTTCATATCTGTTCCCCTAACCCTTGACTCCCTTGTCAATCAAAAATCAGTCAAACCCTACCTTGAATATATTCAAGGGTCTGCACTGTCCCAGTCGAAGAGAAATGCAGAGACTAATAACTCTCTGAGCGATGAGATGACTGGAAATATCTAACATAGCTACAGCACTATATTACAAGTCTGGAAATAATAACAAATATATCTTGTTACAGAACCATAAATAATAATCTAACGAGCAGCATATAACAACACCAGACATATCTCTGTACGATATTAATTTACTGTCCCCTTAAATGCCAGCCTGGTAAAAGCAGCCGTTTAATTGTGAACATTAGGGAAGAGACCATCCTTTCAGCCAGACAAATAAATGTGTCAAGCTGAGGGAGCAAAGGATGCCCGCACTCTGATTGGCTGGCGGACCAGAGTCCTTCCGGTTCTCCAACTCATCCCATTGGTTGACACTTCAACATGAAGGTCACAGAGGGTGGGCTCTCCCCTGCATATGCGCAGCTTCCCCTCCCCTTGGACATGCGCAGTTCCGGGCCGCCCGCCCACGCGGGCAAATGGAGCGTTTTTCCCATCGCGGGGGATTGTGGGAGCTGCGGCCGCCATCCGGAGCCCAGCCGCCAACCTCCTGGGACTGAGATGGAAAGTGAGGGTTGGGGGCGCAGTGACCCCACCCTGACACAAAGTACATGTGGGGAGTCACTGGATTGGATTGGGACGGCCCAATTGCAAAGCCCCAGATCACTCACAAATCCCACTTTTAAAGTTTATTTATTAGTCACAAGTAAGGCTTACATTAACACTGCATTGACGTTACTATGAAATTTCCCTAGAATTTTAACCCGTAAATTAACATTATCTCATCTCGAATCAGACCTGTTGTAATTACAAGTTGGTCACTTTTGTGACTGGGTTAATTTTATTGGATTTAACCATTTATGTAAATTGTTCCATGGAGCAGAACAATGGGAATGTTCAGGATCTTTATTATCCGAGTTTGGACAAGTCTCCATTCATTCTCCTGGAGGTATCCTGGACCATCAAGGACAATAGTTGAGTGATCTTTATTGCCACTGATAGTGCTTACAGCAGCAAACCAGTATTTTAAACTTTAAACATCAGTATTCTATCACACTAACATTCCATTATCAAAATTACCTTATTAGTCACAAGTAGGTTTACATCAACACTGCAATGAAGTTGCTGTGAAAATCCCCTAGTCGCCACACTCCAGCGCCTGTTCGGGTACACTGAGGGAGAATTTAGCATGGCCAATGCACCTAACCAGCACATCTTTGGACTGTGGGAGGAAACCAGAGCACCTGGAAGAATCCCACACAGACACAGGGAGAATTTGCAAACTCCACACAGACAGTGACTCAAACCGGCAATCAAACCCGGGTCCCTGGAGCTGTGAGACAGCAGTGCTAACTACTCTGCCACCATGCCACCCATCAGGAGAGCGGGAGGAGAGAGGGGTGGGGTGCTTTCAATGAATCAAGAGAATTCCTGCAGTACAGAAGGAGGCCATTCAGTCCATCGAATCTGCACCGACTGACAGAGTATCTTACTTAGGCCCTCACCCCTGCCCTAGTTCCACAGCCCCACACATTTACCATGGCTGATCAATCAAACCTACACATCTTGGGACAGCAAGAGGCAATTTACCATGGCCAATCCACCTAACCTGCACATCTTTGGACTGTGGGAGAAAACCATAGCACTCAGGGGAAACCCACGAGGACACAGGGAGAATGTACAAACTCCACACTTCCAGTCACCCAAGGCTGGAATTGAATCTGGGTCCCTGGCACTGTGAGGCAGCAGTGCTAAACACTCTGCCACACAATTGGTCCTGGTTGTGGAGACAACTACATCTGCTGCCATGGTGGCACAATGGTTAGCACTGCTGCTTCATAGCACCAGGGACCCAGGTTCAATTCTGCCCTTGAGTGACTGCCTGAATACACGTTTTAGGAACATAGGAATTAGGAGCAGAATTAGGCAATTCAGCCTTTCGAGCCTGCTCTGCAATTCAATCAGATCATGGCTGATCTCTCCCTAGTCTCAAATCCACCTCTCTACCTGTTCCCCATATCACAGAATCCTACAGTGCAGAAGAGGGCCTTTGGCCAATTGAGTCTGCACCGATGCATGAAAGGCCCTGACCTGCCCACCTAATCACACTTGCCAGCACTTGGCCTGTAGCCTTGAATGTTATGGCGTTCCAAGTACTCATCCAGGTACTTTTTAAAAGATGTGAGGCATTCCGCCTCCACCACTCTCTCAGGTAGCGCATTCCAGACGTCACCACCCTCTGGGTAAAAAAGTTTTTTCTCAAATCCCCCCTAAACCTCCCACGCCTCACTTTTAACTAATGTCCCCACGTAACTGACCCTTCAACTAAGGGGAACAGCTGCTCCCTATCCACCCTGTCCATGCCCCTCGTAATCTTGAACACCTCAATCAGGTCGCCCCTCAGTCTTTTCTGCTCCAGAGAAAACAACCCAAACCAACCTCTCTTTATAACTTCCAACATTTCAGCCCAGGCAACATTCTGGTGAATCTCCTTTGCATCCCTTCCAATGCGTTCACGTCCTTCCTATAATGTGGCAACCAGAATGGTACACAGTACTCCAGCTGCGGCCTCACCAAAGTTCTATACAACTCCATCATGACCTCTCTGCTTTTGTAATCTATACCCCAATTGATAAAGATAAGTGGGCTATGTGCCTTTCTGCCTTCAAAGATCTATGGACAAACACGCCAAGGACCCTTTGTTCTTCAGAACTTCCTAGTGTCAGACCTTTCATAGTATACTTCTTTGTCAAATTACTCCTTCCAAAGTGTATCACCCCACACTTTTCAGGGTTAAATTCCATCTGCCACTTATTCGCCCATTTGACCATTCTGTCTATATGTTCCAAAGACACTCAACCTCACTGTTAACCACCCGGCCAATCTTTGTGTCATCGGCAAACTTACTGATCCTACCCCTACATAGCTATCTATGTCATTTATATAAATGACGAACAATAAGGGGCCCAGCACGGATCCCTGTGGTACGACACTGGTCACTGGTCTCCAGTCACTAAAGTAGCCATCTGTCACCACCTTCTGTCTCCTACCACTAAGCCAATTATGAATCCACTTTATCAGGTCAACCTGTATCCCACATGTATTTGCCTTCTTAATAAGTCTCCCATGTGGGACTTTGTCAAAGGCTTTGCTGAAATCCATGTAAACTACATCAATTGCACTACCCTCATCCACACACTTGGTTACATGCTCAAAAAATTCAATCAAATTTGTTAGGCATGACCTCCCTCTGACAAAACCATGCTGACTATCCCTGATCAAACATTGCCGTTCCAAATGGAGATAGATTCTTTCCTTCAGAATCTTTTCCAGTGGTTTCCCACCCACAGATATGAGACTCACTGGTCTGCAATTCCCTGGCTTGTCTCCACAAACTTTCTTAAATAGTGGGGCCACATTAGCTGTTCTTCAGTCCTCTGGCACTTCCCCTTGAACCCTTTTTAAAATCAGAAATACATCTATCTCCTTCTTGAAACCATTTAATGATTCAGACTCCACTGCGCTATGGGGCAGTGAATTCCACTAATTCCCCACTCTGTGCGGGAAGTAGTTCCTCCTCATCTCAGTTTTAAATTTAGCGTCACTCAACCTATACCTGTGACCTCTTGTTCGAGATTTCACCGTAAGAGGAAACATTTGGTCTACATTTACTTTATCAATCCCTTTTAGTTTTTTATATACCTTGATCAGATCCCCTCTCATCCTTCTAAACTCCAGTGAGGATTTGATTTGATTTTTTATTATGTATTAGTATTCAGTAAAAAATATTGTTTCTTGCATGTTATACTGACAATGCATACCCTTCATAGGGAAGGAGTGCAGAATATAGTGTTAGTCATAGCTGGGGTATAGAGAAAGATCAATTTAATGCGAGATAGGTCCTGTAGGCGGGCATAAATTTTGTGGGTATTAGGATTAGAATATTTCTTAAACTATAACTCGATAAATGAAGCAAAACAGGACAGCATTCAGCCAGAAAGGTGTGAGTAAGGCAAGCAGACATCTTTTAAACACAGAAACCAGGTTGACAAAGACTCAGGAACTCGCATCAATATGCTATTCAGAAAATATCTTGAGACCTGGAAAACTTCCTGACATCCCATCAAACACCCATTGTCCAAAGGAATTCAGAGACATAAAGCAATTATCACACTCTTAAACCAAACTTTACATATTAAAACTCTAGACCAGAAAACCCATTAACGGGATAACTATAAAAGAAAACCATTTACACATCAAACTCCACACCCACAAACCTATTGAAACAGGATGATTATATCAGGAAACCACTCACAAACCATTTACATATCAAAACAGATCGTTACTATAACTGTACTCCGTTTTGGCAGGCAAGCAGAGTACTTTACGGGACTGTCTTGTCTGTGTCCTGATTGTACCTCCGTCGACGTAAAACACTATAATAAACTGTGCTGCTATCGATCTTAGCTCTGGGTGCGAGTGGTGTGGTATCTGTTCACTCGCGCTAACAATTGGGGGCTCGTCCGGGATCGTGACCGCCGCTGGAACATCGCCTCTCAAACACTGGGTGAGTATCTTTACTCATTTAAAGTCCGCGGGAATTCCCAGTGCCAGCGGTGTTCCACGGCTGCCGCGATCTGAACTTGTGAACAGAGCCCGATCGAGAGCTGCACAGCGGGGTAGGTTCTTCTTTGGGCGGGTGAGCGGGGTCGCGAATTGTAATTGATTGTGTACTGTTGCATTCCGTGTATCCCTGACAGCGGACCCGACCAGACATTAGCTGACCCAAAAGGTACCTAAGGAAGACAAGGGTTAAGTGGCCGGGAGGCCGGGAGGACGTCCAGGGTTAGGGCCAATGAACGCGGACTCACGAAGTTCGGTTTAAGTCCGGGCGCTGCAAGTCGGGTAGGACCTCTGCAGGCGCGAAAGTCTGGGCCACTGGAAACAGATCCGCGAGGAGTCTGCTACATGTCCGGGCGCTACTAAGTCTGGAGCCTCTGTGAGTGCTTCGGGCACTACAAGCAGGAGACCTCTGGTAGCGCGAAAGAACGGCTACATGCCGGGGGAACTCCTACCTGCGGTCAATCCCACGCTTGTCCGCACCCAGGTCAGGGTGATTCCCGGGGAGATAGGGAAACGGCGAGCCTCTGTGGATTGATTTAGCGGTAGGATTTGGTCAGGAAAGAGTGGCCCCCGGCCCCTGTAGTCGTGGTCAGAGCCCCCCCCTGTTTCTGTGAGCGGTGATCTCCCCGTTACATGCAGGATGGGCTCTGCGTGTTACTGCTGAAGGTTTAAAGGTACTGACAGTGGAAACACCAAACCAGGAACCCCAGGGATACCTGCACAAGTATCTGTGGGAAGCACCAAACCAGGATTAGTACACCACTGATCTTAGCTAAGAGATTCGACATGGATAGCATTGAGACCATTTTTGAATGGGGGCCGGAAGGGTCCCTCACCCGCTATCTAGCAGATAAAAACAAGAACCTAATTAAAAGCATGATTAAAACAGGGTGGAAACCCCAAGACCCCCTTGAGAGCCAACGGGAATGGTGGGCAACGGAAAAGAGGAACAAGGATGATAAGGCTTGGATCCTCATACTAAAGGCACACCTCACCCTAGCAGGGCGAGTCCATAAATACGTTCAGGATAAACAAGAAAAGGCTGAACAGAAAAAGCATGCTGCTGTGATGGCTATTAACCCCGTGTTGCCGGCACTGACCGACTTCTCCCGTGAAGCCCCATACGAGGAATGTCCCGATTGGGAGTGCTTAATAGACGAGACAAGTCCTCGGTGCCCAACAGGGGGGAGTCCCCCGGTAACCACCGATCCCCCAAACGCCAAAGCAGCACCTCTTAAGATCGAATGTATCCCAGGGGGACAAGGGAGAGACGGGCGAGGAAGGCAGGCCCAAATTAAAATGACTTATGTGTCACTCTCGCCAGGGGACACTATGAAATTACTAGAAAAACTCCCAACCCTGCAGCCCAGGCACAGTAACGCAATTTTTTGGCAAAAGATGAAAGAGATGCAACTGTGCCACAACTTACACAACCGAGATATAGCAGGGTTAGTAAGAGCCAAGATGCCCGAGAATCACTGGGCTCGGCTCCGGGCAGAACACCAGAATGGGACTTGGTGTGCAGACCTAGACGGGAGCCGCCGGGAGCAGGAACAGGCTCTGACAGGCTTTAAAAACGATATTATCCTGACCATGGGGGAGGTCCCCGTGAGTTGGAGTGTAATAGTAGGAGTAACGCAGAAAAAGGAGGAAGGGGCTCAGGAATACGGGCGACGAAAATTCGATGCCTTTGTAGCCCACGGAGGAATGCCAGATGCAGATAGACAGAACCCGGCATTCCTCCAGTTATATAGGGATGGGCTGAGCCCAGCACACCAAGCTATCCTAAAGACAGGATTGGTAAACTTTAACACCTTCGATGAATTAGAAAACTGGGCTGTCACTGTAGACAACCAGCAAAGGAAAACACAGGGCGCCAGAGCAGGGATATCAGCGGTAGGAACTGAAGGAGGACATTGCTACAGGTGCGGGGAATTAGGCCATTTCAAAAGGGAATGCCGAGCTATAATCCCGCACCCTCCTAATACATGTAATAAGTGCGGCAGAATCGGACACACCGAATCTACCTGCAAAGACAGAAGGATCCCAAGGAGAAAGGGAGCGCCCCCGAAGAGACTGGAGAAAACCCCGGCAAGCGCCCCAGATATAAGGGAGAACGAGGTGGTTTCGGACCCAGCGCACCTCAGCCACCAGCAGCTGCTGGACATTATACAAACCTTGGCGGCACAAAAATCTGCATGAGTGGCATCGGCCCCCGCCCCGGGAACGGACCCCCGTATCTGGGTGAATGCATCGTTAGGGGGCCGGCGATGCAAAATATTAATAGATACGGGGGCTTCGATATCCCTCACCAACATGGCACTACCCACCACCCACCGTTCCATAGTAGTAGTAGGAATAGGGGGGGATAGGACTATAGCATATCAGAGCGAAGCAGTGTTACTTGAGGTAGAGGGGATCATACTCCCCGTACACTTCTGGGTGGGCCCAAATGAAGAAGGGACAATTTTGGGAATAGACCTCCTGGGAGAGTTAGGAGCAGTGGTGGACGCTTTCAATAAGCGCCTGCTGTGGACGGCAAGGAAAGAACACAAGAGCGGGATCCAAGGATACTGGGTCCCTAATAAGAACGTAGCAGCCATAGGCATGGGGGCTCCGGCTCCGACGGCCCGAGACTGGAAGAAGGAGGGACTAGTGGGACTCTTATGTCAAGCACTACCCCGGGTCTGGGCTACAGGCAAGCAAGACTGCGGTCTCGTCACAATCCTTCCTTTACAAATACAAGGACCAGCCCATGCCCCTCATAAACAATATCCCATAAAACCCAAGGCGTTACAGGCAACCGAAACAATCGTCCAGGCTTTGGTTAAACGGGGCATCCTGAGACCCACCGTGTCCCACACAAATTCCCCGATGTGGCCCGTCCGTAAGCCAGACGGGAACTACCGACTAACCATCGACTATACCGCCCTGAATAAGGTCACCCCAAAGGAACACCCTATCGTTGCGAGCCCGGCCACTATATTTAACGGACTGCGACCTGAATATTGTATCTTCTCCGTGCTAGACATAGCAAACGGATTCTGGTCAATTCCACTCCACCCAGACTCCCAGGAGAAGTTTGCCTTCACCTGTGGAGGTAGACAGTACACCTGGACCCGTCTCCCCCAGGGATTCCACAATAGCCCCAACATATTCCACCGGGTTATGAGCAAAGCCCTCGAAAATTGTAACTTATCCCCCTATGAGAGCGCTTTTCTCCAATATGTGGATGACATCTTGATCGCCTCCACTAACCCGACGGGGCATTTGGGAGCCCTGTCAGTAATCCTGCGGGGCTTACAAACAGCAGGATTTAAGGTTAACCCAACCAAAGCACAACTCGCAAAACCAGAGGTCCGATATCTGGGGCATTACATAAGTCAGGGAAAGAAAACCCTTCCCATGGACCGAAAAACAGCAATTGCCAACATGACCCGTCCGAACACAGTTAGGGGGGTGCGTAGGGTAATGGGACTCTTTAATTACTGTCGGAATTTCATCGATCAGTTTGCATCCATAGCAGAACCTATCCAGCGATTGGTAAAAGGGGGGAGGCCGGGGGCAGAAATCATTGAATGGGGACCCGAACAAGAAACAGCATACTCCCACCTGAAATCAGAATTATTAGCGGCCCCAGCCTTATGCCTGCCCAACATAGCGAAACCGTTCCATCTTTTTTATAATGCGGAGGACGGATTCTATAGCTCCGTTGTGACTCAAGAAAGTGGGGGCACCATGAGACCTGTAGCATATTATTCGGTGCGGCAGTCCCCGATAGCCAAAGGACTACACAAATGTGTGGCAGCCCTGGACTGTGCCGCATGGGCAGTCAGGGTGTGCGAACCCATTACTATGTTAGGACAGATCATCCTGCACACAAAACATACAATAGTAGAATTATTAAACACAGGTCGACTCCGAACTGTTTCAGATGCTCGAAGGGCAACTTGGGAGGCAGTGCTCCTTCCTCAGGACCAATCTATTAAAATCGTACGAGATACCGGAAGAAACCCAGCAGAGGGGTTCCTTCCAGACGGCAGTCCACATCACTGTCCGATTAACCCAGACATGGATACAGAGGATGGGATTAGTGATCAGCCACTGGAGAACCCCGATATAATACTATACGTAGACGGGTCCCGAAGGCAGGTGGAGGGACAGTACCGCACAGGATGGGCAGTGGTAGATCAGGAAGGAACACTAATAGCAAAGGGCACCGTGGGGGGGGAGACCTCTGCTCAAGTGGCCGAGCTTATAGCATTAACAAAGGCCCTTAGCGCAGGAAGGGACAAAAGGGTAAACATATACACGGACAGTCAATATGCGTTCGGGGTGGTTCACGACTATATGATAGCATGGAATAGGCGCGGATTCATTACCGCAGCGGGGGGACACATAAAACATGAAAATATAATTCGAGACCTGGCCACAGCATCCAGACTACCCTCAGAAGCAGCCGTAATTAAAATAAAAGCCCATCAAAAGACAAGGACTGTAGAGCAGAAGGGGAACCAACTAGCAGATGCCGCTGCTAAAGCTGCAGCAGGGGAAGCCCTCCCACAGATAGCTGCCATCACCTCTTCCCCCATGGAAGAGATGGATGTTCATAAACTACAGGGTAGCGCTGACCCAGACGAGGTGGCGCGGTGGAAACAGACCGGGGCGTCCTTAGACGAAGATGGTATATGGAGGAAAGGACATCAAGTAGTCGCCCCCTCATTCATACAGGCGGAACTACTTCGACTCCACCACGAACCAAACCACTCCGGACGGGATGGGACCCTAGCTCGTTTATCAGGAGATTGGTGGTGGCCAGGGATGGGGCGGGATGTAGCTAAGCACTGCCAAAGATGCATCATATGCGCACAGCATAACCCTGGCCGGCCCCTGAAGGTTAAACTAGCAAACCAACCCAGACCAAAGGGACCTTGGGAAAACCTCCAAATTGACTTCATCGGCCCTCTACCCACCAGTCGTGGGAAGAAGTACTGCCTGGTCCTCATTGACCAGTTCACCCGATGGGTAGAAGCCTTCCCAACCCGGGATTGCGGGGCAACCACTGTAGCCCACATCTTAGCATATGAGATAATACCCAGATGGGGAGTCCCGTTACAACTGGACTCCGACCAGGGGACACACTTCACAGGCAAGGTAATGAAACACGCATGTAAAACCTTAGGGATCCGACAGCGGTTCCATATACCATACCACCCCCAGAGTGCTGGAATGGTAGAGAGAATGAATCGCACCCTCAAGAACACGATAGCAAAAACTATCGCAGAAACAGGTCAGGGGTGGGTAGATGTCCTTCCCTGTATCCTGATGCGCCTACGGGCCACCCCAGGTCGAACCATAGGGCTCACCCCGTTCGAACTAATGACCGGGAGAGCAATGCGACTCCCCGAAAACATCGCCGTGGGAGGGGAAGAAATGACACCCCTCCGGGACAAGCTCAAACGATATGTGCAACACTTAGATTCACAACTCCGAGACCTGCACCACACAGCCAGGGACCAGCAAGCCATTAGAGACCAGGCTAAAAAGGAAAATGTCAGTCATACCCCCACCCTCCCTCGAGTAGGGGATAGGGTTTTGATTCGGATTGCCCCAGACCGACCCGGGTTTGCACCGAAATGGATGGGACCCCACGAGGTTATCCTTACCAGCGATACATGTGCGTGTGTCGATGTGAAAGGAAAAGGCCGATGGAAACATTGGTCGCAATTAAAATCCTATCACCACGGGGAAAGAGGACAGAGCAGACTGACTGAAAGGACAGAGGATGCTCCGTCCACTCCACGTATTGGCCCTTAACCATCTTTGTCCTTACAGCGGAAATCGAAATAACAACCTTTATTTTCCAACACTAAAGGAACTATATGCCAACCGAGGCATGAATGTATATATGTAGATAGAAATAAGAATAAGATAAGTAAGACAAGTTCATCACCTAATATGAACCTAACGACTGGCGGCCACCAGGTTTTATATATCCTCCCCCAACCCCTCTCCAGAACCATGTGGACCACTTGGAGAATGATCCTCGCGGCGACCTTCCTGACGAGTGTGGCACCCGAAGAACACCCCATCTACCCGCGATTCCACGGGGTAGCCTTCAACACATCCGAGGCACTATGTGTGCCAGCTGGACCGGACCCTATGAACAGTAGAACTTATCTTAACGCATGGCTACAAGTTTACCCGGGTATCAACGAGATCTGCTTCACTTGCACTTTAGAAGGACTCCGAACATGCATTCAACAGCGGGACCTCCAGAACAGAGACCAGTGCGTTTTTGGGACTCTCTGCGCCCTCCCCGACAACCCACAAGAGGCCCGACCACAGGACACTTTGAATTCAAACATGGACATTTGCGGCTATTACGGACTTGTTGAGGCTCCCGCAGTCTCATTGTATGTATGTTTTGCACCGCTTCCAACGCGGGCCCCCACGACCACAAGGCCCGAAATCTTACCCTGTCCCTTGCAAAGCAGGGGACCGGAGGGAGGACTGGTGTTGTGGAACGAGGGGGAAATTGTGTACGACAACGTAAAACATGAGGTGGTACCTGTCCTGATCGACATTTCAGGAATCCAGGTACCCAGGCATTGCTCAGAACAGGTACAGAACTTGTATCAGATGTTAGAGAGAGAGACCATAAAACGGGCCATTGACGCAATGGGGGCCACACACTACAGGGGAAACATAAACACCAACACATACCGAAGCAAACGGGGTATTATCAATGATATGCTCACAGGGCTGAATACAGGAGACACAATGATTAACTCCATTGACATCCAGGGCCTCAACAGTAAAATTGAACAGCTGAAAGGGGTAATGAAAAACATATTACAGCGGTCATTAGACCAGCAGGCGGAACAAGCATTCTTAGGGGAAGCGGGCGCCCATATCCAACTAGATGGGATTGCAGTGTTAGAAGCACATGCCCGAACTATCAATCGCCTCATAGACAGGGAAAGGGAAGACACTGCCCGGGTACAACAGGGACAGTTATGCCATGCACATGGTCAGTGGATGGTGGCACAAATACGACACAATTTGGACCAGGTACACAGGGGGGAAGTGCCCGATTGGATCGACAGCGCCCAACTAGCGCAACTCGCAGATCAGAAGGGGGTGCTGGATGACCGGACCCTGAAGGGGATGACACGAGTATATCCAGTAATCCCCGACTGCGAGGTTAGTGAGGGCACCGGGATAGGAATGGTTCTGCTAATTCCAACGGTCACACAGGACGCTGGACCATTCCCCATCTTCCGAATTGAAAATATTGGTGTTGTTAGGGGCAATGCTTCCCTCCGCTACCACATAACCGAAAACATGGCCATCTCCAAACATGGCATAATGTCCAGTGTTTCTCTCGCAGGGTGCGAGCAGAGGGGAGAGGTCACCATCTGTCCTCACCCACTGAGACAAGGAGAGGCAGCAGAATGTGGGTTTAACCGAACACAGGACTGCACCTTAGAGATTATACCCGTAGACCCACATTTCGCCCGGGCAGGATACGGGGGGCGGGGTAGATACTGTGTAGCCACCACACGTACATCATTCACATATAACGGATTAACATGTCCAATCCCCGACCCTAACTTCTGTTTTACCCCTCGCAAGCCAGTCACTATAGGTCAAGCTCACATCACCAATATCCGAAATAGGCAGACCATAGCCTTTAATGCCACAGACCCCCTAAAAGACAACCTAAGAGACTACCAAGAACCCGAGCAAGCCCCCATCCCACACCTGACCGAAGTCCTAAGGGAGCTCCGACTTAAAGTAGGACACTCCGTCCGATTATACCACCGGTTACAGTCACACATCAAAACCTTGGAACAAGATACCGAGACGGCGTTACGAAGTCAAACATGGGTACAGAAGGTGTGGGACTGGGGTCTAAATGTAAACATCCACCCCTGGGTCCGAATTACATCGCACACACTGGTGGTCATCCAACTCATCTTAGCCCTTTCCTGGGGATTGGCTACATGTTATACCTACCGCCAGCGGAAGAGAATGAAAGCACATAAGAACTTAGTTAGAACAATTGGTATGATGGGGCAGGTAGCCAAGCGGGATGATTACTCCCGCCTACACATGATTTGACAAACTCCGGGACTCCCCTAAACTGTACGACTGCAGCGTACGGAGGCAGGAAGCACCGGACACAAAATATAATAAAGGGGAGAAAGATCGGTTAGAAAAGTGAAAAGGAAATAAACAACAAAAATTCACTTTTGACCGACAGGGGGGACTGTAGGCGGGCATAAATTTTGTGGGTATTAGGATTAGAATATTTCTTAAACTATAACTCGATAAATGAAGCAAAACAGGACAGCATTCAGCCAGAAAGGTGTGAGTAAGGCAAGCAGACATCTTTTAAACACAGAAACCAGGTTGACAAAGACTCAGGAACTCGCATCAATATGCTATTCAGAAAATATCTTGAGACCTGGAAAACTTCCTGACATCCCATCAAACACCCATTGTCCAAAGGAATTCAGAGACATAAAGCAATTATCACACTCTTAAACCAAACTTTACATATTAAAACTCTAGACCAGAAAACCCATTAACGGGATAACTATAAAAGAAAACCATTTACACATCAAACTCCACACCCACAAACCTATTGAAACAGGATGATTATATCAGGAAACCACTCACAAACCATTTACATATCAAAACAGATCGTTACTATAACTGTACTCCGTTTTGGCAGGCAAGCAGAGTACTTTACGGGACTGTCTTGTCTGTGTCCTGATTGTACCTCCGTCGACGTAAAACACTATAATAAACTGTGCTGCTATCGATCTTGGCTCTGGGTGCGAGTGGTGTGGTATCTGTTCACTCGCGCTAACAGTCCATTCAAAAGTCTGATGGCAGCAGGGAAGAAGCTGTTTTTGAGTTGGTTGGTACATGACCTCAGACTTTTGTATCTTTTTTCCTGATGGAAGAAGGTGGAAGAGAGTATATCCGGGATGCGTGGGGTCCTTAATTATGTTGGCTGCTTTGCCAAGGCAGCAGTCAGTGTAGACAGAGTCAACGGATGGGAGTCTGGCTTGCGAGATGGACTGGGCTACATTCACGACCCTTTGTAGTTTTTTGCAGTCTTGGCCAGAACAGGAGCCATTCCAAGCTATGATACAACCAGAAAGAATGCTTTCTATGGTGCATCTGTAAAAGTTGCTGAGAGTTGTGGCATCTGAATACTAAAGTACTGTGGCATCTGAAGGAAATCTGACATGCCAGATTTCCTTAGTCTTCTGAGTGTTGGTAGGCTTTCTTAACTATAGTGTTAGCATGGGGGGCCCGGGACAGGATTCTGGTGATCTGGACACCTAAAAAACCTGAAGCTCTCAACCATTTCTACTTCATCCCCATTGATGTACATGATGTGGAGATGCCGGCGTTAGACTGTGGGCACAGTAAGAAGTCTCACAATACCAGGTTAAAGTCTGTGGTGGAAAAATAGGATTCAGAGACGGTCAGTCATGGATAGGAACAATGTTTTTTTTTACTCTGCAGAGGACGCGTTCCTCCTGCCACTCGAGAGGGTGGGGGGGGAAGGCGCGCCCGAGTACAGCAAACTACAGTCTTTATATCTATTCTGCTGCTAGGTGGGCTACACAGGCACCCAGGCAGTAATGAGCTAATACAATATTAGTACTTTTCCATTCCGTATAAGGAGTTGTTTTTCTCCTTCTAGCTGTACTGTCTTATCTTCCTCATTCAGCTAGTCCTCATTATTCTGTTCACTTCTGCAGTTTCTCAACCGCCCCCTTGTGCAGCTGCTCAACCTTGAGTTTTAATCATTTTAGTTCCTCCTTATCGAAATAGCCCAGGTTTGGCCATCCGGACCTGTGGTCTGCTTTGTTTCTTATGTTAAAATTTTCCATTACAATTCCCCCCTGTTGTCATTCTATGACAATACCTTATTAAAATTTTAATGTTCAATTTCAACAAGCTGCCCAAGCGTTATTTACATTCTCTTAGCTTTGTACAGTATTTTACTCAAAGTAATTAATCAGGTATTACCATTGCAATGCCATCATTAATCTTTGGTATATGACATAGGGAACGATTGTCACACAACAGTTATACATTATAAGCATTTAGTCCATTGACAGTTCGTCTCTGAACGGAGGTATCCATTCAACTGCCTCTTCCATTTTCTCCGAGTCAGATTGCCTCAGCATTCGGTAGTCGCGAGACAGGCTTGTTGTAACCATTCTCTGCAAAAACTGGCAGATGCACGGTCCCATGCATAGTAGGAATACAAGCCCGATCACTACTGGTATCATTACATGTATCATCCAGTACCCCCAGCCTCCCCATAGCTGGGTGAGCCAAGCAAACCAAGAGTTGCCTGCTGCCGGGGGCACACGAATGGCTTCTCTCTTATGCTTAATGACATTAGTTATGTTCTCATGTTCATCAGGTATATAAAAACAGCAGGATGTATTAAGCAGTTTGCAGACGCCTTCCCGCTCCGCCAGTAGAATATCCAAGGCCAATCTGTGTTGAATTACGGCGGTTCTAATGGCCATCATTTCTCCATCTACCATAGTTAGAGCTGCTTCAGTTTCGTTGGCGAGCCTTAGGACTGACCATGCTAGTCCGTTAATCTTGTTGACGGCCACAGCAGTGCCTACTCCAAGAAACATTGACCATCCTATATTAGCTCCCGGAGCAGTCCAAGGGTCAGCCAGAGTATAGCCTTGGTAGCCCCGAGGGACTCCTGTCCCGTCTTCTGTCAGACTCCTCCGTCGACGCTGATGTTGGTCTGGTTGACCTTCGGACGCTGAGTATATGGTAGTTCCAGTGGTCACAACTGCGGGGTGACAACATCCCGCCCACCCAAAATGGGGAGGCAGGAGGTGGAAAGCCTTCCTGCCACATACCCACATGAGTCCCGATTGTGAGGTTAGTTGACTAAATGGGCACTGGAAGGCATAGGTAGTATCGTTGGGCCACCTCGACGTACAGTTCAGAGATTTGGCAGTGTCTATGCGCATTCTTGTGGCACAGCTGGACCACCCCAACTTTGGACCCTTTGAATAGTTTGAACACACACACGTTTCTGCATGATGAAGGGGTACTTCAAAGGCCATGTTGCTTGCCACCGGATGGTCATCCACGCATGTGGCGTTTGGGTGCGGAACCACAGGTTTATTCTCCCTGATTACCTGTCCTGCATATAGCACCATTAACATGCTCCGGGGAAAGGTACAACTGTTACCTTCTGTAGTTCCTTGGCTCCCGGCGGCATGACCCTGCTGGGCAGTCCCAACTGTCAGGGGTTTGGTTTGCCACCGGGCTGCTAATGCATGGCAAATCCAACAATCTCCATCTATCCTCAGGTCTTCCTTATGTAAGATCGCCAAGGTGCATGCACTATTATCTCCACATCGTCTCAGTGCCCGCCTTGTGACCTTCCTGCTCGGGTCCAGCATGTCCAGATCGCTAAACACATCCTCATCCGGCGGGTCCTCAACCATAGCATTGTGGGGTATTATACTGTCCGTCGCCTTAGGCTGAGGCTCTTCAACTGTAACAACAACTCTCTGAAATAAGTCAGAATATGGCATGTCTATTGCACACCAATATACTCATTCATCTCTTTTCTCCACTGCTCTTATAGTCACTCTAGCAGCATTCCGGATTGTCCCAGTTGTCTTAACTATACTGAAGCGATTGCCAGTGTTAGGGGTGCCTTTGGCTGTAGTTGCTACCACCAGGTGCCAATCGGACGGGCCACAGGGGTCCCTACATAGGTACTTGTCATTTCGTGAATAATCGCCATGACTGTAACTTCTACTAGGAGGATAAGGCCATGGCTCACATGTGAACGTTCCCGTTTCTCCCTTGGTCAATGTCACTGTCACTTCAGGGATTCCTCCCATCACCAGCTCCGCCAGGAGAATCAGGAGTTTCATGGGGTGCGATCCTGCTTCATGTTGCCTCGTCTGGTGCTTGCTGGGGTTCTGGTACTCGCTTGCAATGGCTGGCGTGAACCCACGTAGCCCTCTCTGCTACCTTTACCGCTGTCTGCATCACAAGGAGCACCTGGAATGGTCCCAACCACCTTCTGGCTTTCTAACTCTTCCTTCTAAAATCCTTTACCACTACCCACTCGCCTGGTCGTAGTCATGCAGTTTTCCCTCTGCTGGTCGTGGTAGGGCTTCCTTCACTTGGGCCTGTACTTGAGACAAAACTACAGAAAGTTTTGCACAATAATGTAGCATTTCATCCTCACAATGACTGGTTAGGGTTCTTATAACAGGTTTTGGCCCAATCCCAGTGTTAGGTGGTCTGCCAAAGAGTATCTCAAATGGGCTCAAGTTAGCTCTTCCCCTTATCCTGGTTCTCATGTACATTAACACCACAGGCAGGGCTTTTGTCCATGGCGTTCCCATCTCATCACAGCATTTTGCTTACTTGATCTTTAAGGTAGCGTTTTCCCTTTCTACTGCTCCCCCACTTGCTGGGTGGTATGCACAATACTGTCTGAGGTTTATACCCAAGCATTCCCCCACTTGCTTAAGCTCCTGGTTCACAAAATGTGTGCCATTATCGCTACTGATCTTTTCTGGTATACCCCACCGCGGGATTATTTCTGTCAGCAGAGCCTTGGCAACTGCACTAACATCTTGTCTAGCTGTAGGGAACGCCTCTATCCACTTAGAGAACATATCAACCATCACCAAGCAGTATTTTTTTCCTTTGCTTGAGGAGAGTTTGATAAAGTCCACCTGAATGTGTTCGAAGGGTCCCTGTGGTTCTGGGTGCGCTCCCTGACTCATCTTTATTCCTCTTCCTACATTATTAGTAGCACAGATGACACATAGTTCACAAAATTTTTGAGAGTAATTAGTGAAGCCCCTAGTGTACCAGTATGTAGAGATACTCCTGAACATCCCTCCTTTTGACACATGGTCCTTCCTGTGTGTGAATTTAGTATAGTGTGGGAACAATGCTTTTGGCAAGCATGGTTTTCCATTGGGGCCGTACCATACCCCTTCTTGTACCTTACCTCCCGCCTTTGACCATTCCCTCTTTTCGCCCGGCGAGGCTTGTGTCTGCAAATCCTGTAGGTCCGCCGTTGGGGTAGAAACTGGTAACATTGGCATGTTTGCATTATCACTAATGGCCTTCTGCGCCGCTGCTTTTGCTGTCGCATCTGCTCTGGCGTTTCCCTGTGAGACTGGATCAGCCTTTCCAGAGTGCGCATCACACTTAAAGACTGCTATAACTCTGGGTAAAAGGACTGCCTCCAAGAGATCAGAAATCAGCGCATGATGTGTGATCGGCTTGCCCGTTGACGTTAAGAAGCCTCAATGTTTCCATAGTGTCCCAAAATCATGGGTCACCCCAAAGGCATATCTACTATCAGTATAGATAGTAATGGACTTTCCCTTTGCGAGTTTACATGCCTCCGTGAGGGCCACAAGCTCTGCAGCCTGCGCTGACAAATGTCTGGGGAGTGGTTCTGCTTTTACTGTGTCATGTAGCATAACTATAGCATATCCCACCCGGTTTTGGCCCGTCTCCTGGTCCCTGAATGCAGATCCATCCACAAACAGTTCCAGGTCGGGATTTTGTAACGGAATGTCCTGCAGGTCAGGTCTTGGACTGCAAACCTCATTAGTCAGGGCAACACAATCGTGTGGTTCCCCATCATCTGCAGTGGGGAGGAGAGTGGCAGGGTTAAGTACGGTGCACATTTTAACTGTGACGTTTGGCATCTCCGATAGCACCGTGTTATACCTTAGCCATCTGGCTGCGGACATGTGAGCTGTTTTTTGTTCTAAGAGGAGAAGTGAGACTGCATGTGGTATGAGCAGTGTTAGGTCACTGTAACCCACAATATCTCCAGAAGCGTTTACTGTTTTCTCAGCCGCCACAACTGCCCTCAGACAGGTGGGCAGCCCCGCCGCTACTGGATCTAGTTTAGCGGAGAAATACGCCACCGGTCTGAGCCTTCCCCCATGCTCTTGCAGCAGCACCGATGTCATGCAACCTCTCTTTTCATCCACTGCCTGGGTGAAAGGCTTATCTGGATTGGGTAGTCCTAGGGTTGGTGTAGTCTGCAATGCTAGCTTCAAATCTCTAAACGCCTGCTCTGCTTCAGGGGTCCAGTTAAGTACACCATGAGCCTGTAGGCCCTTTCCATGGGCTATGCCACTCAGAGGGGCCTCGAGAACGGCATAATTGGGGACAAAGTTTCGACAATATGAGCACATGCCCAGGAAGGACAACAACTGTTTTTTCGGCTTTGGGATTTCCTGGATCACTTTTACTCTACTTTGCTCTAGAGCTTTACCCTGTCCTGATATCAGGTGCCCTAGAAACTTTACTTGTTCTTGTACAAATTGTAACTTGGAGAGACTCGCTTTGTGTCCTTCTCTAGCTAGGTGGCGCAACAGTGTCACTGTGTCCCTTTCACATTGTTCCTTGGTGGGAGCCGCAATCAGGCAGTCATCCACATACTGCAGGAGAGCTGTCCCAGAGGACAAGACCAGCGGTTCTAAACTCCCTTTCAGTACCTCTTTATAGATCGTGGGGGACTCACAATACCCCTGGCACAGCCTGGTGAATGTATCGGACTTTCCTTTAAACGAAAAAGCAAACCAGTACTGACTATCTGGGTGGACAGGTATACTAGAAAATGCATTCGCAAGGTCTACTACCGAGAACCATCTGCTCTCGGGTGGAATCTCGCTAAAATGGGATATGGATTTGGAACATTAGGGGCTCCAGGCACAACTGCACCGTTGACTGCTTGCAAATCTTGCACAAATCGCCACTCCTCAGGTTCCCCTGGAAGTGTTGCCTTTCGCACAGGGAAAATTGGCGTACGCACTGGTGAATTTTCGCAGGGTACTATGACCCCTGTTTTCAACAATGAATTAAATACCGGAGTGATTCCCTCCATTGCTTCCAGTTTCAATGGATACTGTGTCTTGCATGGCCTATAATCAGATTTTGGGGTAATCCTTATAGGTTCACAATTTCGCACTAGACCTACATCATGCTTCCCCATCGCCCAAAGCTCCCCGGGAACCGTCTGCAACCGTGGATCATCGGCAGTCATTTGCACAAAACACTGATTTGTTTCCTTATGTTTCGTCCCTGAGACAGGGATTATTTCCACTACCCTCTCCGCTTGGGATAACCAATTAAGACTTTTTCTATATGTTCGTATTCTGGCACTGAACCACACCGCTGTATCCGAAGTCAGCACCCAGTCACTAGTTTTAAGATTCCTAAGGATCCACGGTCCCAAATCCCTCCACAGTTCGCCACGCCCTTTTGCCAGCGGTACATGGGGATATGACCCTTCTATCGTAAAGGGGTGTGGTGCTCCCGATCTCAGGCTTATTCTTGACAAGCTGACACTGGCTGCACACCTATGTTCATCCCAATACAGCTCCTGCACCAATAGCATCTCAGCCCTCTGCAACTTTCTAAACCATTCACTTTCATACCAGTTATCTGGTCCCCCAAAATGAATGTGTGCTGTGCAATGCAAATTTTCTTCTGACTTAAAGTCAGTGTTAGTAGGGTTAACGCATGCGTGTGCTTCCCCCATGAGCGCTCGGTTCACTGAACTCACAGCAGTTGGAGTCAATCTCCATTCATAAACATATATCAGAGGTTTGGCGTCAAATTTAACTCCTTGGAATTCGTCCTCCTCCCCTTCTGTCACTCACAATCCTTCTGGGGCACTAATTAAGTTAAGCCTCAACCTCCCTATTAAATCTCGTCCCATGAGATTTATCGGACAACATCTGGAGAGTAAAAACGCAAAGTTAAAGTGTTCTCCACCGTTGGTTTCACATTCTAAAGGTGCTGTGAACTGCTCTTTCACTATGACGCCAGATGCTCCTCTGGAGTTCAGAGTTCATTTTAACTGTTGTTTTTAGCTGACCGACCTGTATTACAGGGGTATTGTGAGCCGGAGTTGACTAAAAACGTAAGGCTCGCTCCCTCAACAGTCAATGCATACTCTGGCATTCGTTTACAAAATTCCTCTCCATACCTAACGAATGTATCTTGTAATTCAGGCCCACACGCCACGTCCCGTTCAGCCCGCGTAATTTGTTCGAGTCGGTTAGTATGAATAGTTAGCTTAAGCGATTCTTCATTGCAAAGCATTAAAGTTTTGGACTCACCCTCTCCTTCAGGCATACCCCTCTCGTCCGCTCCTTCTCCTCCTAGTCAGTCAGCTTCATCAGCTTCCTTACCATCGTCTTGTGGCCCTTTCTTTTCCCTTGTTGGGCAATCTCTTGCCCAGTGGTCTTTACCTCCGCATGTGAAGCACCCATCCGTTCTTCCTCGTCCCCGCCATTGGCCTCCTCTGCCTCTTCCTCTTGCCCGTCCTCTACCTCTTCCTCTTTCTGAAGTCTGTGACACCATTTGCATCATAGTTACCTGTGCCTGGTGAGTTTGGTCCTCCCTCTTTTTGTTCCGTCTCGCCTTTTCTTGCACTAACAACTTCTCAGCGTGTATGGTTCAATCAAATTAAGTTTTCCTGTATCCCATGTGATGCATGTGTTTCTCACAATCTTAGCAATGTCCTCATGTAGTCCATTCATAAAACTGTTCCGCAGGTGTGCCTCGTACGGTGTTACCTCAGCTGCGTTCATGTCAGCTGGTGCTGTAAGTCCGCTGTGAGCATTGTGGATCTCTCTGAGTCGGGTCAGATAGTTGGACACAGTTTCTCCATCACGCTGCTTACACATGGCAATCTTTGTCATGTCCATTCTTACCGGAAAAGCAGTCCGGCAGGCATCCACCAGTCCTGCGACAAAAGCATTGTAAGGCATGTTGTCAGCATGGTCTTGCTGGACCTGGCGGGCTCGTACATTTTCATCTGGCCAGTTGTATCTAATCTTAGAGATGTCGGCTCCTAACTTTCTGCCCAGTAAGCAACGCATTTCTTGTGAGGTGGGGCGAAACTCGAGACAGAACCTGCGTACTTCTTCTGCAAATGTTTGGCCCCCCGTTTCTCGGGGATCTGGCAGTTGTTCATAGGCACATCCAATGTCCTTCATCGTCCATGGTCGGTGAACGAGTAGGGGCGCCCGGTCGGGACCTGCCACCTCCACCATTGGGGCTGTAAGAACACTACCCAGGAATTCATCTTTTTCTTCTTCATCCTCTGACGATTTCAGGGCATCCCGAGGAGCGACCTTAGATCCCTCAGCCACCTTACTTCGGGTATGATGGGGCACTGGGGAGTCAATGTCTGGGTAGAGTCGGGTCCCATGCGCTGTCGAAGCGGAGGGCAGTGCGGACGGCGGTTCACTGTATGGCGGTGGGCCCGTCCTTCCTTGCGGGGCCGGACCCAATTGGGCCCCTTGTCCCTGAGGAGGAGCCGTTGGACGCGGGGGGCAGCCATCCAGGTCGGGATCATCCTTAATGGGGTATCCTGTAACAGACTTATGACACTGGAGATTATCAAGTTCCCGCGCAGTCTCTCTGGGTTTCGGTCATGACCGTCTATCACGTATTTCTGCCTCAGTCTTCCACATATTAAATGCCACCCAATCTATTTTTACCTTTTTCTTCTTCCCTTTTTTCTCACTTTCTTTCTCCTTCTGCTCCAGTCTGGCCCTTAACAATTCTAATTACCTGGCACTAAACCTCCCCCCTTCGGGAAAACCACACTCCTTCACCCACATTTCTACCTGGCGTATGGAATCTTGTCCGTAATTGATCACCATGTATCGCTCGTTCGGGCTACTTAAAATCATTGTATTCACAGACCCCTTGCCGTTGCTGTTACCCATGACCGGTCTCTTATTAGTGACAGTGGCACAATCTTACAGTGATCTCAAAATCTAGGTCCAACCTCTCCTTTTGACTTGATTTTTCCTCCGGAGGTCACCTCACCCAGGCGCGTCCACCTGGGCGGCGTGGTTTTTGTAAACCAGCAAACCAGAAGGTTTCCTAAACCAACAAACCAATTTTGGGTATTTTGGGTATTTGGGTATTTTACGGGTCCAACCCGTCGGTAGATCCAAGTCTAAACCTACCCTGTCACTGTAAGAATGTCCAACAAGTTCCCAATTTTGTAATTTGAACGATTGAATAAATAAAGTCCTTACCACAGATTTTAGTTCGGATCCCGGTGCCGAGGTGACACAGTGAACTCCCTGGTCCTCTCGCGCTTGGTAGCCAATTTTTGCGCTTAGGATGAGGTGAAAAGCCCCCAAGGCGTCAGCGCTAATGCCTTCCTGGAGTTCCCTGGTGCCTTCCTCAAACACGGGATCCCATCCTACGTCGCCAAGAACTGTGGTGGAAAAATAGGATTCAGAGACGGTCAGTCATGGATAGGAACAACGTTTATTTTTTTTACTCTGCAGAGGACGCGTTCCTCCTGCCACTCGAGAGGGTGGGGGGGGAAGGCGCGCCCGAGTACAGCAAACTACAGTCTTTATATCTATTCTGCTGCTAGGTGGGCTACACAGGCACCCAGGCAGTAATGAGCTAATACAGTATTAGTACTTTTCCATTCCGTATAAGGAGTTGTTTTTCTCCTTCTAGCTGTACTGTCTTATCTTCCTCATTCAGCTAGTCCTCATTATTCTGTTCACTTCTGCAGTTTCTCAACCGCCCCCTTGTGCAGCTGCTCAACCTTGAGTTTTAATCATTTTAGTTCCTCCTTATCGAAATAGCCCAGGTTTGGCCATCCGGACCTGTGATCTGCTTTGTTCCTTTTGTTAAAATTTTCCATTACAAGTCCAACAGCTTATTTGGAATCATGAGCTTTCAGAGCGCTTCTCCTTCATCATAGAATCCCTACAGTACAGAAGGAGGCCATTCGGCTATCGAGTCTGTACCGTCCACAATCCCACCCAGGCCCTATTCCCGTAATCCTGCTAATCGCCCTGACACGAGGGAAAATTTAGCATGGCCAATCAATCTAACTCTCACATCCTTGGTGGGAGGAAACCGAAAACCCGCAGGAAACCCACGCAGACATGGGGAGGATGTGCAAACTCCACACTGACAGTGACCCAAGGCCGGAATTGAACTTGTGTCGTTGGTGCTGTGAGACAGCAGTGCTAACCACTGTGTCACCATGCCACCCTCCACTGTGGCACCAGGTGAGTGTCACTCACATCACAAATTTTGCTGTTGCACTCTGTGCTTGCTTGCACATCACTTATATCGATTGTAAGCAGTTGAGGTTTGAGGACTGACCCCTGCAGCACTTCAATAGTTACTTTCATCATCCAGAGAAGGATCCATTTGTCCCAACCCTCTGCTTTCTGTCAGTCAGCCAATCCGCAATCCAATCCAGTACTCCATCCCCAATCCCCTATGATCTCACCTTCTGGATCAGTCTTTTATGCGGCACCTTGTCAAACATCTTCTGGAAGTCTAAATATACCACATCCATAGGTTCCCCACTATCCACCTTGCTGGTTATGTCCTTGAAGAATTCAAGCAAGCTTGTCAATCACAACCTATCTTTCATAAAACCATGCTGACAATGGTGGATTGAGCTTTGTCTTTCCAAACATTCAGTCATCTCCTCTTTAATGATTGATTCCAGCAAATGCCCAACCACAGAGGTCAAATTAACCAGCCTATCATTTCCTACTTTTTGCCTCTCTCCATTTTTGAATAGGGATGTCACATTAACGTGTTTCCAATCCACCAGGACCTTCTCAGAATCCAAGGAATTTTGAAATATCACAACCAATGCATCCACTATCTCTACTGCCACCCCATTTAATAACCTGGTATGCAGGCCATCAAGTCCCAGAGATTTATTTGCATTTCATCCCATTGGTTTATTCAATAACTTTTCCCTAGTGATGGTTAATGCACCAGGTTCCTCTACATTAATTGCAGTTTTTGTAAAATTTTCATTATTCTCTACCATGATGATACTGGAACTGGTTCCTCCAGTTTCCTCACACAGATCAAATATGCGCAGGTTAAGTGGATTGGCAATGTTAAATTGTCCCTTAGCATCCCAAGATGTGAAGTTTAGTGGGATAAATATATGGCATTATGGGGCTTTAATCTTATTATCTTTATTTTTCTTCCCCCCCCTCCATTCTTTCCCCTTATTTTATCCCCCTTTCAACAAAGAAACAAAGAACAAAGAACAATACAGCACAGGAACAGGCCCTTCGGCCCTCCAAGCCCGCGCCGCTCCCTGCTCCAAACTAGACCATTCTGTTGTATCCTTCCATTCCCACTCCGTTCATATGGCTATCTAGATAAGTCTTAAACGTTCCCAGTGTGTCCGCCTCCACCACCTTGCCCAGCAGCCCATTCCAGGCCCCCACCACCCTCTGTGTAAAATACGTCCTTCTGATATCCGTGTTAAACCTCTCCCCCCTCACCTTGAACCTATGACCCCTCGTGAACGTCACCACCGATCTGGGAAAAAGCTTCCCACCGTTCACCCTATCTATGCCTTTCATAATTTTATACACCTCTATTAGGTCACCCCTCATCCTCCGTCTTTCCAGTGAGAACAACCCCAGTTTACCCAATTTCTCCTCATAACTAAGCCCTTCCATACCGGGCAACATCCTAGTAAACCTCCTCTGCACTCTCTCTAAAGCCTCCACGTCCTTCTGGTAGTGTGGCGACCAGAACTGGGCGCAGTATTCCAAATGCTGCCGAACCAACGTTCTATACAACTGCATCATCAGACCCCAACTTTTATACTCTATGCCCCGTCCTATAAAGGCAAGCATGCCATATGCCTTATTCACTACCTTCTCCACCTGTGACGTCACCTTCAAGGATCTGTGGACTTGCACACCCAGGTCCCTCTGCGTATCTACACCCTTTATCGTTCTGCCATTTATCGTATAGCTCCCCCCCTACGTTAGTTCTACCAAAATGCATCACTTCGCATTTATCTGGATTGAACTCCATCTGCCATTTCTTTGCCCAAATTTCCAGCCAATCTATATCCTTCTGTAACCTCTGACAATGCTCCTCACTATCTGCAAGTCCAACCATTTTCGTGTCGTCCGCAAACTTACTGATCACCCCAGTTACACCTTCCAGATCATTTATATAAATCACAAACAGCAGAGGTCCCAATACAGATCCCTGCGGAACACCACTAGTCACAGGCATCCAGCCGGAAAAAGACCCTTCCACTACCACCCTCTGTCTTCTGTGACCAAGCCAGTTCTCCACCCATCTAGCCACCTCCCCTTTATACTAGGAATTCTATACTACCTTCATCAGTCCCTACTTTTGACCCTTGGCTGTAGCCCAAGATAAGGCCACTAAATAGAAGTGTCCCAATACTTGTTATGTATCCTTTTGTGTCCTTTCTTGCTCAACTTAACTGCTATGACTGGTGCTATCCCTTCTGCAGACTTGGACAGCCTTTCACAGGCACACATGATTACATTGACGAGGACCATCAATGCCAAGATCATTGTGAAAAATATTGCAATCCCTTGTAGGATTGATGTTCCCACAGCACCCAGCCATCCTGTTAGCCATTCACCCAAGGTAGACAATGACAGTTGTCTCCACGTCTTTTCTGATCTGAGCAGCCAGAATAGTTATGTTTTCTGTACTATCTGTTATGTAGATACAACACTCTGGGGCTACATTCACGACCTTTTGTAGTTCCTTGCGGTCTTGGGCAGAGCAGGAGCCATACCAAGCTGTGATACAACCAGAAAGGATGCTTTCTGTGGTGCATCTGTAAAAGTTGGTGAGAGTCATAGCTGACATGCCAAATTTCCTTAGTCTTCTGCGAAAGTAGAGGCTTTGGTGGGGTTTGTTATCTATAATGTCGGCATGGGGGGACCAGGGCAGATTGCTGGTGATCTGGACACCTAAAACTTGAAACTCTCAACCCTTTGGGTGGACTCAGGTAGAGCCGATCACTTTGTAGTTGCATTCACTTACCCCTAAATTCTTCCTACGGCCTTTCAAATTCTCCACACAGGAAGTCCCCTTTGGTTTTGTGTTTGGCTGTTTCAAAATAAGATTAGGAGCTGACTTCTTTAGATTATAGATTATATCCCTGCACAGTCCCTACTGCTATAAAACTTCTTCCACATCTGTGTTGTCAGATCCTGGTATGTGGTATCCAGGATATCTAGTCTCCTGAGATACCTGATCTACTAGCATCAATTCTGACCATATCAGGGATTTTGGTTGTAAAGGTATTCCTCCTCCCGCATGGATGGCAATAGTGAACTTACCCAACACTTTGATTGGTTGCTCATCTTTACATATATGTCTGCCATATATAGAGAAGTGTTCACACATGCCTCTCCAGAAGGATGATGAACCATCCCATGACAGATAAAAGGGGTTTAAGAACTTGCGGAGAAGGGCCTTTTGATGTGGTGGTTACAGGGCAGACACGCACCCTGATTAATGAGAAGTGCGGCCTGCAGTGCACTCACTGGACTTAGTTAAAACCTTATTCCAGATATTGGTTCTACTTCAGCCAACATCCATATATTCAATACTAAAATGATAAAAACACATGCATTCATTATAACAGTCTCTACAAATTCTGTCTTACAATCGGATACAATTGTTAGTCAACATCAAGTAATAACAAAACTTATTTACAAAACTTGTATAATCACCATGCCACACTTTGTACGTGCTCTCGACTTGATTTGCTTCTGCTTTGGGAGATGTACGGTCGATCTTGATTAGCTGTGGCAGGTCAGGGATCTTCTGTGCCCATAATCTGCAATACAATCCAGTGTGCCTTACGGTCTTAACATTATAATCAGAACAAATTTAAATCTATTCACACTCTCTCTACTTCTGCTATCATAATAAATCATTCAGTCACTGGGTCAGGTTTGCTATCTTGGGGTTTCTCACTGGGATAAAGTTTTAACTAAGTCTCCACTGCAGGCCACACTTCTCATTAATCAGGGCGCGTGTCTGCCCTGTAACCACCACATCAAAAGGCCCTTCCCAGCGAGTTCCTATTCCCCTTTTGTCCATAATGAGTTTCACCATTACCTTATCTCCAGCCAGCTTAGTCCAATCTCTGTGCTGCTGTTGCGTGATTACCTGCTTTTTGAGAAAATGTAGACAGTCTATTAAGTCCCTCATAGATTGAAATACTGTTCCTTGGCTTATTTCTAATTCTCCTCCACCTGTGATTGCTTCCTCTGGGAAGTGCATCACTCTCCCTGTCATCAGCTCAAAAGGGGTTAATCCTGTTCCACGAGCAGGAGTGGCCATTTGACGTAGCACTATTGCAGGTAAGACCTGCACCCAGTTGTTTCCTTCTTCTAGGATAGCCTTGGCCAAATTGTTCTTTCGTGTTTGATTCATCTTCTCCACCATCCCTTGAACTCTGAGGGTGATATGGCATGTGAAGCCTCTGCTTTATTCCCAACGTTCGACTGACCTCTTTCAAAACTCTCTCTGTGAAATGAGTTCCCTGATCAGAATCCAGCTGAAGAGGCAATCCCCACCTGGGAATTGTCTCATTTGCTAATATCAAAGCTACTATTTTGGCTGTGGCATCTTTATATGGGAATGCTTCAACCCATCGAGTAAACTGGTCTACAATTACTAAACAGTACATTTTTCCCTATACCTGTAGTAATGGCTGTGTGAAATACATTTGTAAAGTTTCCCACGGTCCTTTGGGATGAGGCTGACTTCCCATTTTAATCTTGTAGGGGTGACCTGGTTCCACTAGGGTGCACTGCAGGCACCTCTGACAAAACTTTGCTACCTGTCACCCCAATATTGTTCAATAAATCAAGCATTCTGTCCCTGCTCGTGTGTGCTATTCCATGATAAATCTTCAGCAGCGAGTGCTGTATTACTTTCGGAACTATTATTTTCCCTTCTCTCCTCCATATTACATCAGGACCTTTCCGTCCTCTGTCTTTTTTTCCATTGCTCCTTTTCCTCTTTATCTGCTTGTTCTTGCACTTGTTTTACATCAATATCTGGGCTGTCCTCAACTGCTACAGCTGCTAACCCTGCAGGCTGTGTCCACTCCCAATCTTGTTTTACTAAGGCCTTTGCCGCCTGGTCAGCAAAATGATTTCCTTGCTGTACTTTATTCTCAATTTTCCTGTGAGCCTGAACTTTTATTACCGCTGCCTCTAAAGGAATCTTTCTGCTTGGAGCAAATTTCTGATTAACGCCTCATGCTGTATGTGGCCCCCACTCAAAGTCACAAAACCATGTCAGCCCCAAGCTGCCAAATAATCATGCATGACTCGAAAAGCATAACGGCTGTCTGTAAAAAACATTAACCCTTTTTACTCTGCTCCATTCTAATGTTTTAGTCAAAGCTATCAGCTCTGCTGCTTGTGCTGAATCACTTCCTGAGATCTGCTCCCCTGCAATCACCTTTCCGTCATCATCTACCACCACCCATGCTGTACGGGGCTCACCATTAACATATTTTCTTATACCATCTACATACAGTGCAAATTGGCATAGGGAGGCAAGAATAAGGGAAGTTAACACGTGGCTGAAAGAGTGGTGTGGGAAAGAAGGGTTCTTTTTCATGGGACACTGGCATCAGTTTTGGGGCAGGGGGGACCTATACCGTTGGGATGGTCTCCACCTGGACCGAGCTGGGATCAGTGTTCTGGCGAAGAGAGTAAATGGGGTGGTCAATAGGACTTTAAACTAGAGATTGGGGGGGAAGGGAAAGTCAGGGAACCAAGAGGTGAAGGAATCAGTGGGAAGCGTAGCTGCTTAGGATTACAAAAAATCACGAAAAGACAGCACTCAGGAGAGGTTACGATAGTCCCCATCTCACAAAATATGACACAGTGTCTGGAAAGGCTCAGTAGACCAAGGTCCACCACACTACGAAAACAAAAAGGGACGGTCAATAGGGAATTAAAGGTGCTATATTTAAATGCCCGCAGTGTCCGGAACAAGATAGATGAGCTTGTGGCCCAGATTGTGACTGGCAGGTATGATGTGGTAGGCATCACAGAGACGTGGTTGCAGGGGGTTCAGGACTGGCAGTTAAACATCCAGGGATTCACAACCTATCGAAAAGACAGAGGGGTGGGTAGAGGGGGCGGGGTTGCCTTGTTAATTAGAAATGAAATTAAATCAATAGCACTAAACGACATAGGGTCAGACGATGTGGAGTCTGTGTGGGTAGAGTTGAGGAACCACAAAGGCAAAAAAACCATAATGGGAGTTATGTACAGGCCTCCTGACAGTGGTCAGGACCAGGGGCACAAAATGCACCACGAAATAGAAAGGGCATGTCAGAAAGGCAAGGTCACAGTGATCATGGGGGATTTCAATATGCAGGTGGACTGGGTAAATAATGTTGCCAGTGGACCCAAAGAAAGGGAATTCATTGAATGTTTACAGGATGGCTTTTTGGAACAGCTTGTGATGGAGCCCACGAGGGAACAGGCTATTCTGGACTTAGTGTTATGTAATGAGCCAGACGTGATAAAAGATCTTAAAGTAAGGGAACACTTAGGAAGCAGTGATCATAATATGGTAGAATTCAGTCTGCAATTTGAAAGAAGGAAGGCAGAATCAGATGTGAAGGTTCTACAGTTAAATAAAGGTAATTACAGGCGCATGAGGGAGGAACTGACAAAAATCGACTGGAAGCAGAGCCTAATGGGAAAGACAGTAGAACAGCAATGGCAGGAGTTTCTGGGAGTAATTGAGGACACAGTGCAGAGGTTCATCCCAAACAAAAGAAAGGTTATCAGAGGGGGGATTAGGCAGCCATGGCTGACAAAGGAAGTCAGGGAATGCATCAAGGCAAAAGAGAGAGCCTATAATGTGGCAAAGAGTAGTGGGAAGTCAGAAGATTGGGAAGGCTATAAAAACAAACAGAGGATAACAAAGAGAGAAATAAGGAAGGAGAGGATCAAATATGAAGGTAGGCTAGCCAGTAACATTAGGAATGATAGTAAAAGTTTCTTTAAATACATTAAAAACAAACGGGAGGCAAAAGTAGACATTGGGCCGCTCCAAAATGACGCTGGTAATCTAGTGATGGGAGACAAGGAAATAGCTGAGGAACTTAATAAGTACTTTGCGTCAGTCTTCACAGTAGAAGACATGAGTAATATCCCAACAATTCAGGAAAGTCAGGGGGCAGAGTTGAATATGGTTGCCATCACAAAGGAGAAAGTGCTAGAGAAACTAAAAGGTCTGAAAATTGATAAATCTCCGGGCCCAGATGGGCTACATCCTAGAGTTCTAAAGGAGATAGCTGAAGAAATAGTGGAGGCGTTAGTTATGATCTTTCAAAAGTCACTGGAGTCAGGGAAAGTCCCAGAGGATTGGAAAATCGCTGTTGTAACCCCACTGTTCAAGAAGGGAACAAGAAAAAAGATGGAAAATTATAGGCCAATTAGCCTAACCTCAGTTGTTGGCAAAATTCTAGAATCCATCGTTAAGGATGAGATTTCTAAATTCTTGGAAGTGCAGGGTCGGATTAAGACAAGTCAGCATGGATTTAGTAAGGGGAGGTCGTGCCTGACAAACCTGTTAGAGTTCTTTGAAGAGATAACAAATAGGTTAGACCAAGGAGAGCCAATGGATGTTATCTATCTTGACTTCCAAAAGGCCTTTGACAAGGTGCCTCACGGGAGACTGCTGAGTAAAATAAGGGCCCATGGTATTCGAGGCAAGGTACTAACATGGATTGACGATTGGCTGTCAGACAGAAGGCAGAGAGTTGGGATAAATTCTTGATTTCTCGAGGAATTAAGGGCTATGGGGAGAGAGCGGGTAAATGGAGTTGAAATCAACCATGATTGAATGGTGGAGTGGACTCGATGGGCCGAATGGCCTTACTTCCGCTCCTATGTCTTATGGTCTTATGGTCTTATAAAAGGTTCTTTCTCAGAATGGCAACCGGTGACAAGTGGTGTCCCGCAGGGTTCAGTGTTGGGGCCACAGCTGTTCTCTTTATATATTAACGATCTAGATGACGGGACTGGGAGCATTCTGGCCAAGTTTGCCGATGATACAAAGATAGGTGGAGGGGCAGGTAGTATTGAGGAGGTGGGGAGGCTGCAGAAAGATTTAGACAGTTTAGGAGAGTGGTCCAAGAAGTGGCTGATGAAATTCAACGTGGGCAAGTGCGAGGTTGTACACTTTGGAAAAAAGAATAGAGGCATGGACTATTTTCTAAACGGTGACAAAATTCATAATGCTAAAGTGCAAAGGGACTTGGGAGTCCTAGTCCAGGATTCTCTAAAGGTAAACTTGCAGGTTGAGTCCGTAATTAAGAAAGCAAATGTAATGTTGTCATTTATCTCAAGAGGCTTGGAATACAAAAGCAGGGATGTACTTCTGAGGCTTTATAAAGCACTGGTTAGGCCCCATTTGGAGTACTGTGAGCAATTTTGGGCCCCACACCTCAGGAAGGACATACTGGCACTGGAGCGGGTCCAGCGGAGATTCACACGGATGATCCCAGGAATGGTAGGCCTGACATACGATGAACGTCTGAGGATCGTGGGATTATATTCATTGGAGTTTAGGAGGTTGAGGGGAGATCTGATAGAAACTTACAAGATAATGAACGGCTTAGATAGGATGGACGTAGGGAAGTTGTTTCCATTAACAGGGGAGACTAGGACGCGGGGGCACAGCCTTAGAATAAAAGGGAGTCACTTTAGAACAGAGATGAGGAGAAATTTCTTCAGCCAGAGAGTGGTGGGTCTGTGGAATTCATTGCCACAGAGGGCTGTGGAGGCCGAGACGTTGAGCGTCTTCAAGACAGAAATTGATAAATTCTTGATTTCTCGAGGAATTAAGGGCTATGGGGAGAGAGCGGGTAAATGGAGTTGAAATCAACCATGATTGAATGGTGGAGTGGACTCGATGGGCCGAATGGCCTTACTTCCGCTCCTATGTCTTATGGTCTTATGGTCTTAATTATCTCTTCTGCTGCAAGTGATTCCTCTGCTAATCCTTCACTTTCCCCCTCATTTAATTTTGCAACACATTCATGTTCCGTTTCCTATACAGTCAATCCCCCTGTGGGGTTTTCCCCTACATTTCTGCTGATTGCTACATGCTTATCTCCCGGTAAGAGATTCACCTCCTATTTTGAATGTCTCCCATCACTGACCCTTTTCAATCTCCCTGCTTTTAGGAGCTGGACAATAGTATGTGGGTTATGGAGGATTATTTTTTCCATCCAGGTGAAGGGCTCTGAGACACTTGACTGCCCATGAAGTGGAAGCCAGCGCTCTCACACACCGATGCATCCCTCTGGCAACTGAGTCTAACTGAGAGTAATGCCCCATCGGTCTCAGTCTGTCCCCATGCCACTGAGCAACTACAGCTGCCTGTTTCCATCATTTTCCTCAGACAATATGGAACGGTTTGGTGAGATCTGGTAATCCCAAAGCTGGGGCTCTTATCAAAGCCTGTTTTAAATCTGAAAAAGCCTGAACTTCTGCCTCCCCCCCACTCTATCCTTTCCCGACTAGCCCTATCTCCCTTTATCAGGTCCCTTTAGGGCTTTACCACTTTGGGATTAGCTTCCACAAAATTCCAACAATAATCAAAAAGCCCCAACACTTGTCTCATACCTCTCACCATATGTGGTGATTACGGGCGGCACAGTAGCACAGTGGTTAGCACTGCTGCTTCACAGCTCCAGGGACTGGGTTCGATTCCCGGCTTGGGTCACTGTCTGTGTGAAGTTTGCACATTCTCTTCGTGTCTGCGTGGGTTTCCTCCGGGTGCTCCGGTTTCCTCCCACACTCCAAAGATGTGCAGGTTAGGTTGATTGCCATGCTAAAATTGTCCCTTAGAGTCCTGAGATGTGTAGGTTAGAGGGATTAGTGGGTAAAATATGTAGGGATATGGGGATAGGGATATGGGGATAGGGCCTGGGTAGGATTGTGGTCGGTGCAGACTCGATGGGCCAAAGGGCCTCTTTCTGCACTGTCGGGTATCTATCTATCTATCTATGTGGTTTTTGCATACAGAGCATTGCTTTCTTCCGATCTGCGGGAATCTCCTTCTCACCCTGGGATAGGTTACTGTTCCTGCCCAAATTGAGCTTTCCTCAGGTTCAATTTAAGCCCTGCCTCTTGAATTGCCGGTATTACCCTGTGGAGGGCCAGGCAATGTGATACTGAACTGTCGGAGGCAATCAAAACGTTGTTTACATATTGTAGGATAGTTGTTCCTACACACTCTAACGGATCAATTATTTGCGCCATATATTTGTGGAATATGGCGGGACTATTGTGAAATCCCTGTGGCAACCGTGGCCAGGTGCACTGCTGATTCCCAACCGTGAATGCAAATTTGTACTAGTGATCCTTCGCTACGGGAATGGACCAGAATCCATTAGCTATGTCTAACACTGTGAATATCTTCTGCTCTGACCCAATGTGATTCAGAATTCTGGCTGGATTCACCACTATGGGGTGAACTCGAGCCGCGCGGCAATTCAAGGCAGTGTAATTGATGATCAGTCTGTAACTTCTGTCAATCTTCCTTACTGGCCATATTGGTGAACTAGTCTCGGACGAGGTTTTGGTCACTATTTGCTGTTCATAGAAATCATAGAAACCCTACAGTGCAGAAAGAGGCCATTCGGCCCATCGAGTCTGCACCGACCACGATCCCACCCAGGCCCTATCCCTATATCCCTACATTTTTACCCACTAATCCCTTTAACCTACGCATCCCGGGACACTAAGGGGCAATTTAACTTGGCCAATTAACCTAACCCGCACATCTTTGGATTGTGGGAGGAAACCGGAGCACCCGGAGGAAACCCACGCAGACACGAGGAGAATGTGCAAACTACACACAGACAGTGACCCAAGCCGGGAATCGAACCCAGGTCCCTGGAGCTGTGAAGCAGCAGTGCTAACCACTGTGCTACCGTGCCGCTGTTCTTCTAGATCTGCAATAGTACCTTTAACCACTTCTATCGCCTCGGGTCTATTACTTTACAGGGGTGCTTTATAGGGTGTTTTAAAGAGGGGTGGGTTCCTCCTGCAATTGTGACCAGACAGACGTCCAGATACCCACAATCTTGTTGTGCGTAGCCCAAACCTGAGCACACTGCGAAGCCAGATCTCCCTATACTGTTCCACCTTCCCAATTTAAATGAAGGGCTGCTACCTGAACAATTGTACCTCTTCGCTTTCAACCCCAATGATTTTTCTTGTAGGACTTGTTCCAAATTATAGTACCTAAAAAAATCTATTCCAAGGATACTTCCTTCTCCCATATAGCATATCCAAATCTGAACCAACTCTTCCCGACTTCCAATCTCTAATGTAATGTGTTTGCTTATACTGCTGTTTGAGTTCCACCAGCTACCCCTACTAATCTTATAGTCCGTCGGGTGGTCGACAGAGGTAAGTCAGTTATGGATATGCTTGCCCCAGTATCCACCAACATTGAACAAACACAGCCTCCCAACCTTGCCTTTACATGTACTACATATGTTCTGTAATATCCAAGCTCGCGAATTGTCAATTCTGTCCGAAAAACTTACGCAACTCGTCTGCTGTCATTTGAATTACTGTCTGTGAGGATTGCTGCTCTGGAGCTGTAGCTCAGGGTGGCGCCTCAGAAGGTTCTCTGGGTGGAGCCTCAAATGGCTGCCTTCTCTGCTGGGGACCCTGCCTCTCTTTCCCTTCCCCTTTCTGCCAGCAATGCTGTATACAATGACCTCTTTTCTGACAATTACGACATTGATTACTCTTCCCTGACCTGCTTTGACACTCTCTAACCCCATGTCCCTTTTTCCAACAGACAAAGCATCTGCTGCTGTTCCCCAGCTGAGGACTCGCAGAGGGTTGCCCATAACTACTGGACTGTGGATTTTCAATCTGTACTGGTGTCATCTTTGGATTTTTCTTTGCATTGGCTCCTACTTTCACAGCCCAATTCATAATGTCCCATCGGCAGACACATGTCTATAATTCTCGTCAAAACTGGTAAACTTTTTAAGTAAACTTTAAAACATGTCACGTCCCTCGCGGGCGCAGTGACTCCTCCTGCATCTACATACGCTTTGAATTTCATCTCCCCGTATTGTTCAGCTGATTCCTTCGGTTCCTGCTTAACTAAGGTTATGTTTGCCCAATTGGCAGCACCCCTGCCGATTGCTTGTGAAATCTCTCTTTTGAATCGACAAAATTTTCCCTCCTCTGGGCCATCTGCCCATATCCAATCTCTCCTCTGTAACTCAGGTGGTAACAAATGCCATCTGTTACCAGCTAGTTTCCCTTTTACTAATAATCTCACATTATCCAAAGTCAAATTATGAATTTCCCTTAACTCATTTATGTTTTCCCAAAAAGCCGAATTCTGATTGTAATGTGCATTGTAATGTGCCCCATTTGTCCGTTTTTCTGCCGCTGCCTTTGGCATTTCTTTTGTAATTACCATAGGTTCCCCTCCTCTAATCCGCATAACCTTTTATTATTGTTTGAATTGGGGCCATATTAACTGATGGGGCTGCTTCCTTACTATCGCCCTGAACTATCCTTCCTGATTCCATTCCCCCGCTCGCTCCCGTTGCTGGGGTCGTTACTGAGGGACTTGAGTGTCCCGCCACCCCATCCTCTCCATGCGGGTATTTATTGCTTCTTCTTTCACTGCCTTGGCCTCAGCAGCCCGTTATTTTTCGCCTCCACTGGAGGCGGTTTCTCAGCACGGCAGCTGCCATATTAGTCCGATGTTTGGATTGGCCTTTCCACCAAACTGTCTGTTCTGCCTCCGACGCCCCCAGGTTGAACCCTTTACTGATCATTTTCTTTAACATTTTTCCATTTTCTTTTGCTGCCATCCACTCAGCCTTTCCAGAACCAGAGCTTGTGGCTCTTCGTCTCACTGTCACCTCCGATCTCTCTCTCTCTCTCTCTGACACACAGAAAGCTTGGTTTATTTTAACCCTTAACTTCCCTCTTTGGTCTATGGCGCTCCAGACCAACTAATCTCACTCTGTGTCTCTCTCTCTCGTCTCCCACAGCAGACTCCTACTCCTGGGACCTCTCCCTGCTGGTTCACTCACACGGCCTTCGTCCCCCTACTCCTCTGGAACCCCTCCCTGTGAGTTCCATATGCCCAAGCCAGCTGCTGCTGTCCGAACGGTCCAGTCCCTTGACGCTGCCCTGCTACGCAGCTTTGCACTCAGCTCTGTAGGAGGTCTGAGTGCCCGTCCCTGGCCCCACTATGTTATGATGTGGAGATGCCGGCGTTGGACTGGGGTAAGCACAGTAAGAAGTCTCACAACACCAGGTTAAAGACCAACAGGTTTATTTGGTAGCAAATACCATAATGAGCAGGTGATAAGCAAATACCATTTGCTACCAAATAAACCTGTTGGACTTTAACCTGGTGTTGTGAGACTTCTTACCCCACTATGTTAAGCAGAGCTTCTCTGCAAATGCCCTTTCTACCCACACGGGTTCTTTACCTATGTACTGTTTTCGCACCTCTTCCCCAGTCCAAGATACTCAACTTCCGGTGCCAGACAGGTAACCCCTAACTACTGGGTGGTACATAGAACTGTACAGCACAGAACAGGCCCTTCGGCCCACGATGTTGTGCCGAGCTTTATCTGAAACCAAGATCAAGCTATCCCACTCCCTATCATCCTGGTGTGCTCCATGTGCCTATCCAATAACCGTTTAAATGTTCCTAAAGTGTCTGACTCCACTATCACTGCAGCCAGTCCATTCCACACCGCAACCACTCTCTGCATAAAGAACCTACCTCTGATATCCATCCTATATCTCCCACCATGAACCCTATAGTTATGCCCCCTTGTAATAGCTCCATCCACCTGCGGAAATAGTCTTTGAACGTTCACTCTATCTATCCCTTCATCATTTTATAAACCTCTATTAAGTCTCCCCTCAGCCTCCTCCGCTCCAGAGAGAACAGCCCTAGCTCCCTCAACCTTTCCTCATAAGACCTACCCTCCAAACCAGGCAGCATCCTGGTAAATCTCCTCTGCACTCTTTCCAGCGCTTCCACATCCTTCTTATACTGAGGTGACCAGAACTGCACACAATATTCCAAATGTGGTCTCAACAAGGTCCTGTACAGTTGCATCATAACCCCACGGCTCTTAAACTCCAACCCCCTGTTAATAAAAGCTAACACACTATAGACCTTCTTCACAGCTCTATCCACTTGAGTGGCAACCTTTAGAGATCTGTGGATATGGACCCCAAGATCTCTCTGTTCTTCCACAGTCTTCAGAACCCTACCTTTGACCCTGTAATCCACATTTAAATTAGTCCTACCAAAATGAATCACCTCACATTTATCAGGGTTAAACTCCATTTGCCATTTTTCAGCCCAGCTTTGCATCCTACCTATGTCTCTTTGCAGCCTACAACAGCCCTCCACCTCATCCACTACTCCACCAATCTTGGTGTCATCAGCAAATTTACTGATCCACCCTTCAGCCCCCTCCTCTAAGTCATTAATAAAAATCACAAAGAGCAGAGGACCAAACACTGATCCCTGTGGCACTCCGCTAGCAACCTGCCTCCAATCTGAAAATTCTCCATCCACCACCACCCTCTGTTTTCGATCAGACCAGTAAGAAGTCTCACAACACCAGGTTAAAGTCCAACAGGTTTATTTGGTCGCAAATACCATAAGCTTTCGGAACGTGCCTTATGGTATTTGCTACCAAATAAACCTGTTGGACTTTAACCTGGTGTTGTGAGACTTCTTACTGTGCTTACCCCAGTCCAACGCCGGCATCTCCACATCATGACTACTTTCAATCAGACAGCCAGTTACCTATCCAATCGGCCAACTTTCCCTCTATCCCACACCTCCTCACTTTCATCATAAGCCGACCATGGGGGACCTTATCAAACGCCTTACTAAAATCCATGTATATGACATCAACTGCCCTACCTTCATCAACACACTTAGTTACCTCCTCGAAAAATTCTATCAAATTTGTGAGGCACGACTTGCCCTTCATGAATCCGTGCTGACTATCCCGGATTAATCCGCATCTTTCTACATGGTCGTAAATCCCATCCCTAAGGACCTTTTCCATCAATTTACCAACCACCGAAGTAAGACTAACCGGTCTATAATTACCAGGGTCATTTCTATTCCCTTTCTTAAACAGAGGAACAACATTCGCCATTCTCCAGTCCTCTGGCACCATCCCCGTGGACAGTGAGGACCCAAAGATCAAAGCCAAAGGCTCTGCAATCTCATCCCTTGCCTCCCAAAGAATCCTAGGATATATTTCATCAGGCCCAGGGGACTTATCGACCTTCAGTTTATTCAAAACTGCCAGGACATCCTCCCTCCGAACATCTATTTCCTCCAGCCTATTAGCCTGTAACACCTTCTCTTCCTCAAAAACATGGCCCCTCTCCTTGGTGTACACTGAAGAAAAGTATTCATTCATCACTTCGCCTATCTCTACTGACTCCATACACAAGTTCCCACTACTGTCCTTGACTGGCCCTAACCTCACCCTGGTCATTCTTTTATTCCTCACATAAGAGTAAAAAGCCTTGGGGTTTTCCTTGATCCGACCTGCCAAGGACTTCTCATGTCCCCTCCTAGCTCTCCTAAGCCCCTTTTTCAGCTCGTTCCTTGCAAACTTGTAACCCTCAATCGAGCCATCTGAACCTTGTTTCCTCATCCCTACATAAGCTTCCCTCTTCCTTTTCACAAGACCTTCCACCTCTTTCGTGAACCATGGTTCCCTCACTCAGCCATTTCCTCCCTGCCTGACAGGGACATACCTATCAAGGACACCCAGTATTTGTTCCTTGCAAAAGTTCCACTTTTCATTAGTGTCTTTCCCTGACAGTTTCTGTTCCCAACTTATGCCCCCTAATTCTTGCCTAATTGCATCATAATTACCTCTCCCACAATTGTGAACCTTGCCCTGCCGTATGGACCTATCCCTCTCCATTGCAATAACAAAAGACACCGAATTGTGGTCACTATCTCTAAAGTGCTCTCCCACAACCAAATCTAACACTTGGCCCGGTTCATTTCCCAGTACCAAATCCAATGTGGCCTCACCTCTTGTCGGCCTATCCACATATTGTGTCAGGAAATCCTCCTGCACACACTGCACAAAAACTGCCCCATCCGAACTATTCGACCTACAAAGCTCCCAATCAATATTTGGAAAGTTAAAGTCCCCCATGACAACTACCCTGTGACCCCCACACATATCCATAATCTGCTTAGCAATTTCTTCCTCCACATCTCTATTACTATTTGGGGGCCTATAGTAAACTCCTAACAACGTGACCGCTCCTTTCCTATTTCTAACCTCAGCCCATATTACCTCAGTGTGCAGATCCCCCTCAAAGTGCCTTTCCGCAGCCGTTAAACTATCCTTGATTAACAATGCCACTCCTCCACCTCTTTTACCAGCTTCCCAACACTTACTGAAACATCTATACCCCGGAACGTCCAGCAACCATTCCTGTCCTCGTTCTACCCACGTCTCCGTAATGGCCACAACATCGTAGTCCCAAGTACCAATCCACGCCCTAAGTTCATCTACCTTGTTCCAGATGCTCCTTGCATTGAAGTAGACACACTTCAACCCACCTTCCTGTCTACTGGTACCCACCCTTGACCCTGATACCTTCCCCAATACCTCACCACCCTCACTAACTTCTGGACTACAACTCCTTTTCCCACTCCCCTGACAAATTAGTTTAAACCCCCCTGAAGAGCCGTATCAAATTTCCCTCCCAGGATACTGGTGCCGCTCTGGTTCAGGTGCACCCCGTCCTGTTTGTACAGGTCCCACCTTCCCCAGAATGTGTTCCAATTATCCACGTATCTGAAACCCTCCCTCCTACACCATCCCTGTAACCACATGTTTATCTGCACTCTCTCCCTGTTGCTCAACTCGCTATCACGTGGCACCGGCAACGTACCAGAGATGACCACATGTTTTGTCTTGGCTCTCAGCTTCCAGCCCAGCTCCCGAAATTCCTGTTTTAAATCCCCGTCCCTTCTCTTACCTATGTCGTTGGTACCAATGTGCACCACGACTTGTGACTGTTTCCCCTCCCCCTTAAGAATCCGGAAAACACGGTCTGAGACGTCACGGACCTTGGCATCCGGTAGGCAACATACCATCCGTGAGTCTCTTTTGCTGCCACAGAACCGCCTATCTATCCCTCTAACTAACGAGTCCCCAATAACTATTGCCCTCCCGCTCTGCCCCTTACCCTCCCGAGCCACAGAGACGGACACAGTGCTGGAGATCCTCTCACTGCGGCTCACCACTGGTATGTCGTCCCCCTCAACCGTATCCAAAGCGGAATGCTTGTTGCTAAGGGGAACGACCATAGGAGATCCCTGCATGGACTGCTTCCTCCCAGCCCCTCTTTAAAGAAATGTACTCACCCACCTTTTAGGAACACATCTCGCTTCCGGACACCGGTGCCAGATTGTAAGAGGAATTTTCCAGAGAGTCCCCCTTTGGGCACTCAGCTGAACTCACTCAACCAATGCAGAGACCACAAAAGCCAGTACGTAGTTACAAGATCGAAAAAAAGTTTAGTTTATTGCTAATGCATGCATTAGGAGAGAAAACAGTCAGTGAGTACTGACTATCACCTCTGGCGTAACAGTACATGTGAGATGGATATACTCTTCTGAACGCTTTGATTTCCCGCCCAGCTTGTCACCCAAACTGTAGGGTCCAATGACAATATTACACGTTATTACCGTAGCCAATAACACTCTACCTGTCAGCAGGATTAGGAAATCATTGGTCTATTGCACCTGAAAATTCTTCCATCGTTACTAGGAAATCTAACTATGTAAATCCAGTAAATTTAAGGATATTTTCTAACCCCTGCAAGTTCTAATTGGTAAGAGGAGGCATTCTCTTGCCTGAATCCGGCCACTCTTATCAGTTTGAGAGACTGCACCAGTCTGACCAACCACGGACCAATGTCATTCCAAGCCCTGATTAGCTTGCAGCTGCCTCACTCAAACTCATAAGCAGAACGGCTTCTCTATGCTCCTTTGTCTGGAAAGAATTTGGTTTGTCTCCTACTGTCTGTTCTTTTTTATTCATCCATGGGACACGGACATCGCTGACTGGCCAGCATTTATTGCCTATCCCTGATTGCCCTTGAGAAGGTGGTGGTGAGCTGCCTCCTAGAATCGCTGCAGTCCACGTGCTGTGGGTTGACCCACAATGCCGTTAGGGGAGGGAATTCCAGGATTTTAACCCAGTGACTGCAAAAGAATATATTTCCAAGTTAGGATGGTGAGTGGCTTGGAAGGAAAGTTGCAGGTGGTGAGCAAAAAACTTGCAGATGGTGTATAAGGTGGGTAAATGTGAGCTTGTCCATGTTGGCAGGAGCAATGGAAAAGCAGCAGCATGGTGGCACAGTGGTTAGCAATGCACCAGGGACCCAGGTTCAATTCTGGCCTTGTCAGACTGTGTGGGGTTTACACGTTCTCCTTGTGTCTGGGTGGGTTTCCTCTGGGTGCTACAGTTACCACGGTAAATGTGTGGGTTTATGGTAATGGAGCGGAGAGGCAATGGATAGGATGCTTTTCCGGAGAGTCAGGACAGCCTTGATGGGCAGAAAGGCCTCTGTCTGCATGGTACAGATTTTATTAAAATGGAGAGAGATTGCAGAACTCTGAGGTACAGAGGGATCTGGGTGTTCCGGGACATGAATCACAGAAACTCAGTCTGCAGCTACAGTAAGTAATTAGCAAGGTAAATGAAATATGAACATTTATTGCAAAGGGAATGGAATCTAAAAGTAAGAAACCTTTACTACAGCTGTACAGGGCCTTGGTGAGAGCACATCTGGAATACTGTGAACACACTCAGTCTCCTTATTTGGAATAAAAAGATAGAATTCCTTTTGAATCAGTTCAGAGAAGGTTCACTCGACTCATTCCTGGGATGAGGGGTTTATTTAATGGGGAAAGGTTGAACTGGTTGGGCCCAGACCCATTGGAGTTGAGAAGAATGGGAGGTGATCTTATGGAAACAGATCAGATTCGGAGGGGACTGGACAGGGTGGATACCTGGAGGATGTTTCCTCCTGTGGGGGAAGCGGGACCTCAGGAACAGAGTTTAAGAATAAGAGGTTTCCCTCTGAACACAATGATGAGGTTCTTTTTTCTCTCTGAGGCTGTTTGTTTTAACCATGTTCTGTTTCATTAATAAACTTTTATCAGTCAAAATATTTGATTGTTCTGGACTTTTCCTGATGGGATTGATGTACTTTAGGGAAAGTGGGTGAGAGGGGTTGGCAGGCTCTTGAACAGAAAGTGAGTCCCTCTAAGGTCATTGGCGAAGGAGCCAGAGGGGGAGATGAGATTTTATTTTTGACACAGTGATTTTTTAAAATACTTTTCCAATTCAATCAAATCAAATCCAATTCAGAGTCTCAACAAGTTGAGACATTTCAGATTCAGGCTGACAAGACAGGACGGGAGACCAAAACCACCCTGTCCTGGGCCTGATCTACATGAGTCAAGCTGATTGGAGAAGGGGGAGGATCCTCCTCCAAGACTTGAGCTCATTTGCATCTTAGCCAAAAGGCCGAGATGCCGCTTTTAAAAATTGCTTCATATGAAACATATGAAGCCTCAGCGTAACCTAATGACCTCAACCAAGTGCAGGCGAAACATACTACACTTGATCTTAGCCAAAAGGCCGAGAAGTGATGTTAGACAATGGGTTTCAGGGAGTCAATTAATCCTTTCTTCCCTTTTCCCAAACTCTGAAATGATTCCCAGTGATCATCCTTATTGGTGACAGTGGTTAGATTTTATTCCGTATCAATAAGCTGACACAGGCTAATGTCTGAGCAGTGGTATCAAAGTGCAGCAGCATTACCATTACACTCTGGGTAGAAACACCATCCCCATAGAAATGCTCCCCGCTCTGCCCCAGATGCCATGGCACCAGTCAATGCACCATGTAAAACCTCGACAAATCTCTGTGCTCGGGAAATCCCTTCTTATACTTTTTACATCAGAAAGTCTATGGAGACTGATTTTAACCCAATCATTGCCCAGCTAACATTTGAATGGACCAATTACAAAACCTGTCATTGAACCATCTGTACCTGCCCAAGCCACATCAAACTCTCAAACAATTGTCTTCCCACGCTCCGTCCCTGGGACAGGGAGTCAGCATTCCCATGCCAAGCAGTGAAAACATGGTGGCCTTGACACCCAGGTGTCATCTAGGATTCAAGGCACTCTTGTTTTCTCTGTCCTCTGGGAGCTGTTTATCTCCCTGTTCCCACACAGCAAGTCGTCTGTTCTCAGCTCTGTTAGATTTCTGCTGAAGTTTGGCCCCTTTTACACCTTTCGGATCAATAAAACATTTGGTCAGTGAAGACCCAAACCACAATTTCCCATCCTCTCACCTGTCAACCATCCTTACCCAGAGCGTAATCACAACAGGAATAAAAACAGGAGAAGTGAAACAATCAAATTCAAAATCAATGCACAGCCAGTCATAGAATTTAATTTAATGTTCACTAATTAGCAAGAAAACCAAAAGTAGGGGGTCCCCCAGGATTCTGACAGTCCACACCTTGAGGGGGAGGAGAACTCTCTCTCTGTCCCCTCACTCAATTTCACTCCATTATTTTCCAGTTCTGTTCTGGCCCCGCCCGGGGTAACATCTACTCGATCTTTTCTTCTGAAGGAGCACCGTGAGTTCTAGGTTACTAGTACATTAGGAACAGATGCTTCAAGCAACAGATCAAGCCTGGATGTAAAACGTTCCTTGTGGACAGTTCTTACTCAGTATTATTTCTCCCGAGCCCTTAATTGTCCCAATCCAATTCTCAATTTCTTTTCATTCATGTGATGTGGGCATCCCTGGCTCAGCCAGAATTTATTGCCTATTCCTGATTGTCCTTAAGAAGGCGTTGGTGAGCTGCCTTCTTCAACCAATAGCAATCCATGTGGTGCAGGTACACCCACAGTGCTGTTAGGGATTTCCGGGTCCCAGTGACAGTGAAGGAACGGGGATATATTTCCAAGTCAGGCTGGTCTGTAGCTTGGACGGGAACTTCCAGGTGGTGGTGTGCCCATGCGTCTGCTGTCCTTGTCCCTCTAGATGGTAAAGGTTCATGTGTTTGGAAGATGCGAAGGAGCCTCGGTGAGTTCTTGCAGTGCATTTTGTAGATGGTACAAAATGTGTGGGGATGGCCTTGGTGAGATGTCAAGATGATCTCGCCAAGGCTATCCCCACACCCCCACTTCTTGCCTTCAAACAACCGCACAATCTCAAACAGACCATTGTCCGCAGCAAACTACCCAGCCTTCAGGAGAACAGTGACCACGACACCACACAACCCTGCCACAGCAACCGCTGCAAGACGTGCAGGATCATCAACACAGATGCCATCATCTCATGTGAGAACACCATCTACCAGGTACACGGTACCTACTCTTGCAACTCGGTCAACATTGTCTACCTGATACGCTGCAGGAAAGGATATCGCGAGGCATGGTACATTGGGGAGACCATGCAGACACTACGACAACGGATGAATGAACACCGCTCAATAATCACCAGGCAAGACTGTTATCTTCCTGTGGGGGAGCACTTCAGCGGTCACGGGCATTCAGCCTCTGATCTCCGGGTAAGCGTTCTCCAAGGCGGCCTTCACGACACACGACAGCGCAGAGTCGCTGAGCAGAAACTGATAGCCAAGTTCCGCACACATGAGGATGGCCTAAACCGGGATCTTGGGTTTATGTCACACTCCCAGTAACTCCCACAGCTTGCCTCCTGGACTTGCAGAATCTCACTGGCTGTCCTGTCTAGAGACAATACACACTTGTTTAACCTGTGCTTAATGCTCCCTCCACTCACATTGTCTGTATCTTCAAGACCTGGTTGGCTGTAGAGATTTGCATTCTAATCAGTATTCTGTAACTTGATTTTGTGTCTCTGTGCCCTGTTTGAGAGCAGATATCCACTCCATCTGACGAAGGAGCAGGGCTCCGAAAGCTAATGTCATTTGCTACCAAATAAACCTGTTGGACTTTAACCTGGCGTTGTTAAAACTCTCACTGTGTTTACCCCAGTCCAACGCCGGCATCTCCACATTGTAAATGGTGGGCAGGTTCTCGGGAGTCAAGAGGTGAGTTACTGGCTGCAGGATTCCCAGCCTCCGACGTGCTCTTGTAGCCACAGTGTTTATATGGCTGGTTCAGTTCAGTTTCTGGTCAATAGTAATCCCCAGCCTGTTGATAGTTGGGGAATTCAGTAATGGCAAGGTCACTGAATGTCAAGGGGCGATGGTTCGATTCTCTCATGATGGAGATGCTCATTGTCTGGCACTTGTGCAGCACAAATACTACTGGCAGGACTGCAGAGCTCAGATCTGATCCATTGGTTGTGGGATCGTTTAGCTCTGTCTATTGCCTGCTGTTTATGATGTTTGATATGCAAATAGTTCAGTTTCATTCCTTATCGTCTTTCTCACGGTTTGATGCAACTGGGTGACTTGCTCAGTTATTTCAGAGGGTATTTAAGAGTGAACCACATTGCTGTGGCTCTGGAGTCACATGTAGCCCAGACCAGGTAAGGACGGCAGATTTCCTTCCCTCAGGGACATTAGTGAACCAGATGGGGTTTTCCAATGATCGACAATGGTCTCATGGTCACCATTAGACTTTTAGTTCCAGATTCTTATTGATTGATCTACCGAGGTGGGATTTGAACCTGCGACCTCTGGGCATTCACCTATGTCTCTGGGTTACAATTCCAGTAACAACACCACTACAACACTGCATTCCTTAAATACTAGCCCCTAATTGTTTCCCACTCGATTACAGCTACCTTAGACTTGTACCTTTGCAGTTTCCTTCAGTGAGAAACACCCAGAGAAATTAAACAGAAGAACATTCAAACCACCACAGCCCATCTCCATGGCAACCTGGCATGATTTGGGGAGTTCCAAACAGTTTCCAACTGAATATCTTCTACATTCCAGACACCATTTCATTCTGTGATCCAAATAAAATATGAAACTAGATACTCGCAAGTCTCAAACAGTATCAGCCTATAGGCAGCAAAGTTGTGGGATTGGTCAGTCCAGCAAAAAGAACCCCTGGGACCCTCCCAACAATCAGAATGATCCTGATTCAGTCCTGGATGTGATTAACAGCAGCAGGAACAGCAAAATCTGTCATCACTTTGACCTTTCTTGTGCCTCCACAGGCTGGATAACTGAGTGTATCCCTTCCCAAACACAGAGCAGGGGAACGGCTTCTCCCCGGTGTGAATTTGCTGGTGTCAGCAGGTTGGATGACTTAGTGAATCCCTTCCCACACTCTGAGCAGGTGAATGGCCTCTTGTCCTTGTGAACTCGTTGGTGTATTAGCAGAGTGAATGATTCACTGAACCCCTTCCCACACATGCTGCAGACGAACAGCCTCTCTCCAGTGTGACCTCGCTGCAGAGAACTCGCTGCTGTGATAGCAGGTGGGATAACTGAATGAATTCCTTCTCACACTCAGAGCAGGTGAACGGTTTCTCCCCAGTGTGAACTCGTTTGTGTGCGGGGAGGTGGGTTAAATGAGTGAATCCCTTTCCACGGTCAGAACAGGTGAACAGCCTCTCCCCAGTGTGAACTCGTCGGTGTGGCTGCAGGTTGCATGAATGAGCAAATCTCTTCCCACATTCAGAGCAAGTAAACAGCCTCTCTCCTGTGTGAATGCGTCGATGAGTTTCCAGCTCAGACGGGAATCGGCATTTCTTCCCACAGTCCTCACATTGCCACGGTTTCCCCATGGTGCTGCTGTCCTTCTACCTCTCAAAGTTTAATGATGAGTTGAAGACTTGTCCACATACACAACACATGCACAGTCTCCCGATTCCAAATTGTGCAAAGTTTTTTCCAGGCTGTGCAATGCTGCTTTTCCAGTCATACCAATGTTTCAACTATTTTGAGGCAAACACAAAGAGACAAACATTTCTCCTTCTAGATTCCTCCCCTCCCCTCCTTCTAGGGGTAACCAAGAAGGTAGATGAGGGCAGTGCAGTTGATGTTGTCTACATGGACTTTAGCAAGGCCTTTGACATGGTAGGTTGTTGCATAAAGTTAAATCTCACAGGATCCAGGGTGAGGTAGCCAAATGGATACAAAATTGACTTGATGACAGAAGACAGAGGGTGGTTGTAGAGGGATGTTTTTCAAACTGGAGGCCTGTGACCAGTGGTGTGCCTCAGGGATCGGTGCTGGATCCACTGTTATTTGTCATTTATATGAATGATCTGGATGAGAATATAGGGGGCATGGTTAGGAAGTTTGCAGATGACACCAAGATTGGTGGCATAGTGGACAGTGAAGAAGGTTATCTCGGATTGCAACGGGATCTTGATCAATTGGGCCAGTGGGCTGACGAATGGCAGATGGAGTTTAATTTAGATAAATGCGAGGTTATGCATTTTGGTAAATTGAACCAGGGCAGGACTTACTCAGTTAACGGTAGGGCATTGGGGAGAGTTACAGAACAAAGAGATCTAGGGATACAGGTTCATAGCTCCTTGAAAGTGGAGTCACAAGTGGACAGAGTGGTGAAGAAGGCTTTCGGCAGGTTTGGTTTCATCGGTCAGAACATTGAAAACAAGAGTTGGAATGTCTTGTTGAAGTTGTACAAGTCATTGGTAAGGTCACACTTGGAATACTGTGTACAGTTCTGGTCACCCTATTATAGAAAGGATATTATTAAACTGGAAAGAGTGCAAAAGAGATTTACGAGGATGCTACCAGGACTTGATGGTTTGAGTTATAAGGAGAGGCTGGATAGACTGGGACTTTTTTCTCTAGAGCGTAGGAGGCTGAGGGGTGATCTTATAGAGGTCTACAAAATAATGAGGGGCATAGATCAGCTAGATAGTCAATATCTTTTCCCAAAGGTAGGGGAGTCTCAAACTAAGGGGTTTAAAGTGAGAGGGGAGAGATACAAAAGGGTCCAGAGGGGCAATTCTTTTCACAAGGAGGGTGGTGAGTGTCTGGAAGAAGCTGCCAGAGGTAGTATTAGAGGTGGGTACAATTTTGTCTTTTAAAAAGCATTCAGACAGTTACATGGGTAAGATGGGTATAGAGGGATATGGGCCCAATGTGGGCAATTGGGATTAGTTTAGGCATTTTAAAAAAAGGGTGGCATGGACAAGTTGGCCCGAAGGGCCTGTTTCCATGCTATAAACCTCTATGACCCTATGACTCTATTCAAAAGCCGACAATAATCAACTCCTGATGAATTAAGTCACTGTGCCAGATCTTGATGTGACATTTCGTTTGAGATTTCTGACAGTAAATCCTCACCTTCTAATATCCTGTAAAAGGAGTTTACAAAATCAATACCAGGGTGAAATTCAGATCAGACAATTCAAATTGCTTTGGAACATTCTTTCTTCTCTATTGTTCATTCCTTCATGGTTTTTGGGTATCGCTGGATGGGCCACTCTATGTTCTCCATTCCTATTGCCCTTCAGAAGCTGGTGGTGCGATGCCTTATGCACCTCAGGTACAGGAGAAGGTCATTTTGCCCATCAAACATTTGACAAAGTTCTCTCCCTCCCCCATTCCCTCCGCTGGCAGCACAGCACGGGGATGCACGATATTGCAAGATGAGAAAGAATAATAAATGTACTTTAGCAGAGAATTAAAAGTGTCTAATCTGTGCCATGTAACACAACGTACATACACAAGACATCTCCTAACTTGCTGTATTAAATGACAGCCTTCTCCTGGGAGACAGCAGAGCCAACCTTTCCAGAGTCTGCACCCTCCCTGGATTCACTTCCTTTCCCTTCAGTTGCTGCAAGTCCCCAATTTCCCCCAGAATGAGAAAAGAAATGGAAAGGAGGAGACATTGATTTCCTCACTGACGTTGCACAGAGGAGGAAGTTGTAGTCTGAAGCTCATTGGCCAACGTCCGCACTGACGTCACAATGGAGAATGCCTCAATCAGCCAATAGCAATCATTCTGCTCCGCGGTGACGTCTCCGGGCTCCAGTGCGCAGGCCCGGTGCGCGGACACGGGAGCCCCGCCCCGCCCCCACCCATTGTTCCCCTCCCCCCTCCACCTCCACGAGCCAAGGTATCCAAGCAACCGGCTGACGGCTCCAGCCAGAGCGAGAAGCCGCTCGGTGATCTCCCCCTCCCCCGCGACTGTGCATGTCCAAGGGAGAGGGGAAGCTGCGCATGTGCGGGAGTCCGCCACCACCCCCCCCTTAATGTTGAGGTGTTGGCCAATGGAAAACGTTGGAGGACCGGAAGGACTCTGGTCCTCCAGCTAATTATACCACGGGCTTTGTGTGAATGAAGATTGACCTTCAGACGGACTGAAACTCCTTCCTGGCGCCAACATCTGTAAGTAAAACACTTTCTTTTCTCATTCTGGGGGAAAATTTTAATCCAGTAATACAGACATATATCTGGCAGCCTGCATGGAGATTTTCAGCTCTCTGTGTCCAGGACAGGAAGCAGTGAGCATGGATCTGTCAATCAGCCTCAATCAACACCTTCAGGAGAATTGGGAGGGTGAATATTAGATACAGCAGAGTGAGAATGGAGGGAGAGTGTGTGGGATGGAGATTTACAGCTTTTGGGAATGAGAGGAAAGAATGTTCCATAGAAACTAGAATTGTCTGTTCTGAATTTCTTTCCTGTACTGACAGTGGTGATTTTTGTAAATTCCTTTTATAGGCTATCAGAAGGTGAGGATTCACAGACAGAAATCTTAAACCAACTGTCACATCAACATCTGATAGTCACTCAGTTCATAATGACCTGAATATCATTAACCTTTGAATCTAGAAGGAAAATGTTTCTCTGTTCTGTCTGCTTCAGAAGGCTTTAAACATCAGTGTGACTGGAAAAGCACTGAGACATGCACACACACACACGAGTGAGAGTGTTCTAATGTACTGACCATACCCGTATTCTGTCTGTGGACAAGGCTCAAACTGATCATCCAACCTGGAGAGTCATAAGAACACCAGCATCACTTTTAACTTTCAAAAGCAAACTATGGAGAAACCATGGAAATGTGAGGACTGTGGGAAAGGATTCAGGGTCCCATCTCAGCTGGAAATTCATCGACGCATTCACACTGGAGAGAGGCCATTCATCTGCCGTGTGTGTGGAAAGGGATTCACCTGTTCATCCCACTTGCTGAGACATCAGCGAGTTCACACCGGGGAGAGACCATTCACCTGCTCTGATTGTGGGAAGGGATTCACTCAGTTATCCACTCTGCAGAGACACCAGCGAGTTCACACTGGGGAGAGACCATTCATCTGCTCTGATTGTGGGAAGGGATTCACTCAATTATCGAATATGCAGACACATCAGCAAGTTCACAAGCAATTCCCGAGGTTGGATTCTGCTGTTTTTGCTGCTGCTAATCACATCCAGGACAGAACCATGTTCGTTCTGACAGTTGGTGACATGGGAGGGTCGAAAGGTTTCTTTCTGCTGGACTGGCCAGTCTCACAACTTTGCTTCCAGTGGGCTGATGCTCTTTGAACCTGGGAGAGCACATTGCCACTGAAATAGAAAAAAGCTGATGAACAACATTTATTTCATCCTGGGTTTTAAATAGTTTTTTTCCTACCACTACAGGTAGATCTAAAATGAATACATTTGTCTCTGTTCCATTGAGTCTACAGCACAGGGCCAGGCCAGTTGGCTCAATTGGTCTATGTCATTATTTATGCTTCACATGAGCCTCCACCCACCCCTCTTCATCTCCTCCCTTTAGGATATCCTTCTATTCCTTTCTCCCTCATGTATGTATCTAGCTTCCCCTTCAATGTATTCATGCTATTCACCTCAACCACTCGCTGTGGTAGTGAGTTCCACATTCTCACCACTCGCTGGGTAAAGAGGTTTCTCCTGAAATCCCTATTGGATTATTGAACCCCTTCATAATTGTAAATCAGGTCACCCTTCAGTCTTCTCTTTTCTGGAGAAAAGCTACCCCTGCTTTTCCTGAAGGTTAAATGCTCTCTTTTCTGGGATTATTCTTGTGAATCTTTGTTACTCCTTCTCCGATGCCTCTATTTCCTTTTTCTAAATGGAGATCACAAATGTTGACAGTGCTCCCAGCGTAGTCTAATCCTGGTTCGAAACAAGTTGACCATAACCTCCCTGCTTTTCAATTCTCTTCCTCTAGAATAGAACCCTATATATGGGTCTCACACTTTAGGAAATATGTGAAGTTCTTAGAAAGGGTGCAGAAGAGATTTATGAGACTGGCTCCAGGGATGAGGGACTTCAGTGAGTTGGAGAGACTGAAGCAGATGAAATTTCTCGCTTTAGATCAGACAGGCATTAGGATCGGGTATGTGGCCTTCAGCCCATGAATCGATGCTGGCTGTCTGTAGGTCTAACCATTGCCCCGTTCTATCCCCGTGTCTCTCTGGGTTTATTTCCATTTTCCTGGTGAAAATTTCCATCATCTCTGCTTCTGTTCCTCTTGAAGGAAGTGGGCTCCAGACCATTACCACTCGCTCCATGAGCACAGAATGAGTCCATTTGGCCCATTTTACCTCTGCCAGCTCTTTGCACTTATTTAATCCCATTGTTGGACTATTTCATTTTCTTCTCAAAAATGTGTCGAATTTCCTTTTGGAAGATACGTCCAATCAGCTTCCTGCACCTTTTACATGCAGTGAATTCCAAATGACAACAACTCGCTGTGTTTTAAAACAAATAATTCTGGACAGCGTGTGTCTGGAGTTTCACAGAGTCTTCAAAATGGTGTCAAAGACATGGTTATTAAACAAAATTGAGACTCAATCTTTATCAGTGATTTAGGTGAGGACATTCAGTATAATATATCCATGTTTGCAATCAATTTGAACAGAATTGCATTTCTGAAGCACCTCTCATATCCACTGGATTTCCAACAGAGTTTTACAGTCAATGAAGTACTTTTGAAGTGTAATCACTGTTGTAATATAGGAAACTGTGTGTATGCATGGGGAATCAAATTTGGATTTGGAATTAAGTCACTTGCATCACGTATTCACTGTAACAAGGTCAAGGAAGCCCTTTAACCTCCAACATGTGGCTCCCTGCAGCCATTTCACATTCTGTAACTTTTCAGTATTAATTGTGCATTGATTTTGTGTTAAAAGCCAGTCCTGAAACTAAGGATTATTCAGTAATGAACCTTGATTAATTTATCATTAGTGAATCGATGTAATAGATAATCCTATTGTAAAGGGGAGATTATATTTGAAAAAAATAACACTATATCAATGTAAATGTTTAAATAAACTGCAGAGCCAGCAGAAACTGTTTGAAAAATAAATTATTTTCCAATTTTGATAAGATACAGGATCTCATATTCTGCCAAGATATGGCTCATTGTTCAATCTGAAGATGAGAAAGAAAGAAAGCTATTATCTGCTACAAGGATATGGGACACATGCAGGAAAAAGGGATGAGCGCTCCTTTAGAGTTAGCAATTGTTGGTGCAGAATCGATGGGCCGAAGACCCTTTTTTGCGCTGCATAATTCTATGACAAACTGTCTTTTTAAGAAGTGTAAAATCAGTAAAATACTGTGGATGCTGGAATCTGAAACAAGAGCAGAGGCTGCTGGGGAAATTCAGCAGCTTTGGCAGCAACGATTAGGAGAGAAAGAGTTAATGTTTTGAGTCCTTTGACTCTCTGCTTCCTCTCCTAATAGATTCTGCCTGACCTGCTGAGTATTTGCAGCATCCTATGTTCTTTCTGAATGAGTTAATCTTGTATTAATCAAATATATTAAAGATTTCTGTATGAATTAACCACCAGTCAGTAACAGATGCTTGAATAAGTAGTGAGCCTTAATTGAGTTATAATTAATCAATCAGTAGTTATAGTAAAAGACTGAGTTTTATGTGCTGTAAAAATGTAAAAGTTTAATTGCTGTGTATGTAAAGAATGTGGAATGAAGATAAATGTACTGGCAAGAGAGACCTTCAAACTCTGATTAGCCTCAGCATTTGAAACTGTGTGAATAAGGGATTGTATAGAATCAGATAAAGGGACCGTATGTAACAGTTCTATTGTATTCCTGGATATGATAATGAGAGAAGGTGGTGTAAGTAATTGGGGATCCAATTAACCTAGTGACCAAATTGACCAATTGTCATGTTACAACAGGCCCAACACTGACATGAGGTAATGGTCACTTTGGGGATTAAAGTCGAGGTTCCGAAGGTCTTCCTTGCTAACTGAGTACTGAAAACTCCCGAGGCTGAGTTCCAAGGGAATTACTGTCAAAGAAGGAGCCAGAGAGGGTTACGCTTCTCCAGACTGAACACCCGCATGAAGCTGTAAAAGTCAATGCTTAAAGTTGTTCAGTAAACCTTTTTCATTGAATAAACTTCTTTTTAAATTTACCATCCAGAGAATTCTGCCTTTGCCTTAATTGGTTGAAGTTTTGCCTGAATCAAAGTGAATTTATTAAATGGTGAGTTGGGGGGTGGCTGAAATCAATTCAGTTCGAGATAACAAGATCAGAGAACAGAAATCTTCAATTTAAACACTTGCATTTCTATAACGCCTTTCACAACCACAGGATGTCTCCAAGAGCTTTACAGCCCTTTTAAAGTGTATTCACTGTTGTAATGTGGGAAACGCAGCAGCCAATTTACACACAGCAAGATCCCACAAACTATAACTACCAATGTGATAATGAGTGGATGATGTGTTTTTAGTGATATTGATTGAAGGATAAATAGATACATATTTTATTATTTTTATTTAAATGTTATTTAATATTTTTAAATATTTATTATGTAAATAAATAGTAAAATAAATAAACACACCTGCAGATAGCTCAAAATGGTCTCCATTTTTATTGAAAGGGAGTTGTTTGTTACTGTCTTCAGAACAGCGTGATAGCTGTTGGTACTTTGTTAATATTAACTTGCTGGCTTGCAGTCATGAGTTGATTGTAACTTTAGAAGGCTTGGTCACAGACAACTCACGATGCATGCTGGCTGTTGATAATGTGTTTATGTTGGGTTGTTTATAAATTTACTATTGTGAAATTATAAAGTGTTTTGATTGAAATATATTTAGATGGATTGTTGTGTAGCCCCGCAGGTTCATATGCAGTCGGTCGAAACCCCGGAAGGCGAAACCTGGGAAAGTTACAGATAAATTATAATGCGTATCAGTGGTTGCTATTGTGTTTCTATTAAGTTGATGTTTATGTATTTGTTACAATGAAACTATAGTGTGGTTTGATTGTAATGTTTTGGATTCAAAATTGTAATGTATTTTGGGTTGTATTTGTGAATTGTTTAAATAAAAAGATTCAGCCATGCTGAAACCAAAAGAGAAAATATTGGAAAATCTCAGCAGGTCTGGCAGCATCTGTAAGGAGAGAAAAGAGCTGACATTTCGAGTCCAGATGAGCCTTTGAAAAGGCTGGAAGACCCAGACAGACAATGGTCATTGAGCCGGCTTTGTCCCAGTTTCCCCCCTCACCCGCACATGCGTATTACCCCATTGCACACTTCCAACTCACTGCCTCTCACGTATCCGGCCAATAAGAACTAGGAGCAGGAGTAGGCCATCTGACCCCTCGAGCCTGCTCCGCCATTCAATAAGGTCATGGCTGATCTTTTTGTGGACTCAGATCCACTTACCCGCTCGCTCGCCATAACCCTTAATTCCTTTACTGTTCAAAAATGTATCTATCCTTGCCTTAAAAACATTCAATGAGGTAGCCTCAACAGCTTCACTGGGCAAGGAATTCCTCAGATTCACAACCCTTTAGGTGAAGAAGTTCCTCTTCAACTCAGACCTGAACCTGCTCCTCTTATTTTGAGGCCATACTCCTTAGTTCAAGTTCCACCTACAAGTGGAAACAACCTCCCTGCTTCTATCATATCTATTCCCTTCATAATCTTCTATATTTCTATAAGATCTCCCCTCATTCTTCTGAACTCCAATGAGTATAGCCCCAGTCTACGCAGTGTCTCCTCATAAGCCAATCCTCTCAACTCCGGAATCAACCTAGGGAAGCTCCTCTGCATCCCCTCCAGTGCCAGTATATCCTTTCTCAAATAAGGAGACCAAACTGTACACAGTACTCCAGGTGTGGCCTTACCAGCACCTTGTACAGCTGCAACATAACCTCCCTGTTTTTAAACTCCATTCCTCTAGCAATGAAGGACAAAATTCCATTTGCCTAATTACCTGCAAACCAACTTTTTGTGATTCATGCACAAGGACACCCAGGTCCCTCTGCACAGCAGCATGCTGCATTTTTTTACCAATAGGAAGAGCTGGAGAACCAGAAGGGCTCTGCTCCTCCAGCCAATCAGAGCGCTGGCTTTCTGTGAATAAAGACTGAGCTTCAGACAGATTAAAGCTTCCTCCTGTCTCCAACTTCTGTGAGAAAACATTTTCTTTTCTCCCCTTTTCCATTTCTTTTCTCATTCTGTGAGGAATTGGGGACTTGCAGCAACTGAAGGGAAAGGAAGTGAATCCAGGGAGGGTGCAGACTCTGGTAAGGTTGGCCCAGGTCTCTCTCTCTCTCTCTCTGCAACTGGAAAATGAACCATTTATGCCCATTGTTTCCTGTTGGGTAGCAAATCTTCTATCCATGCCAATATGTTATCCCCACAGCATGAACTTTTATTTGCTGCATTAAACTTTGATGTGACATCTTATTAAATGCCTTCTGGAAATCTAAGTACAGCACACCCACTGGTTCCCCTTTATCCAATTTCCGATGGGGAATTTTAGAAAATTGAACAGCACATCAACTATCTCACTCACCACTTCTGTTAAGACCCTAGAATGAAGTCCAGCAGAACTCATCAGCCGCAGCTCCAACAGTTTCCGAGTACCACTTCCCTGGGAATTGTGATTTTTCAGAGTGTGTCCCACATTTGTGTTTTCTGATTTACAGCTGTTTGAGTTGTTACCTGTATTTTCTATTGTGAAGACCAAGGTAAAATATTTGTTCAATTCATCTGCCAGCTCCTTATTTTTCATTATTAATTCCTTCACTTTCTATAAGACTGTTAAGAAATGAGGAAGGGCAAGTGACTGAAGTGTCAGTCGTGGAACTCTTTGTGTCCAGTGACCAGAACACTATTAGTTTTAAAATAGTTATGGAAAAAGACAGGATGACTCCACAGGTTAAGGCCCTAAACTGGAGCAGGGCCAATTTTGTGGCCATTAGGCAGGATCTAGCAGATGTCAATTCGGTGAGTCTGTTTGAATGGAAAGTAATGATTGGCAAATGGGAAGCTTTTAAAAGTGTGATAGAAAGAGTCCAGGCCCTGTATATTCCTGTTAGGATGAAGGGAAAGAATGGTAAATTTAGGGATCCCTGGCTGACAAGAGATATTGAGGCTCTGGTCAGGAAAAAGAAGGAAGCAGACATTGGGTTTAAGCAATCAGGGACAAGTGAATCACTCTGATTATAAAAAGTGCAAGAGAACACGTAAGAGGGAAATCAGGAGGGCAAAAAGAGGGTATGATATGGATCTGGCAGGTAAGGGTAAAGAAAATCCCAAGAGGTTCTATATCTATATTAAGAGTGAAAGGGTGGCTAGAGAGAGAATGGTCCCCTTAAAGATCAGCATGGCCATCTGTGTGTGGAGCCACAGGAGGTGGGTGAGATTGTTATGGAATATTTCTCCTTGGTGTTTACTGCAGATAAAATCATGGGTGCTAAAGAAACAAGGCTAGAGTGTGGTTAATGTTCCATTGTTTAAGAAGAGTTGCAGAGAGAAGCCTGGTAATTATAGGCCACCGAGCCTGACATCAGTGGCGGATAAGTTACTGGAGAGGATTCTGAGGGACAGGATCTACCAACATTTGGATAGTCAAGGTCTGATTAGGGATAGTCAGCTCGGCTTTGTGCATGGGAAGTCATGTCTGACAAATCTTCTACAGCTTTTCCAAGAGGTAACCAAGACAATGGATGTGGATAGGACAGTAGATGTTGATTATATGGACTTTAGCAATGCATTTGAGAAGCTCTCGCATGGAATATTAGGTTGCATGGGATCCAGGGAGAGCTAGCAAATTGGATTCAAAATTGGCTCGATGGTAGGAAGCAGAGGGTGATGAAGGTTGTTTCTCAGACTGGAGCCTGTGACTAGTGGTGTGCCTCAGGGGTCGGTGTTGGGATCTTTGTTATTCATTATTTATATAAATGATTTGGATGTGAATGTACAAGGCATGGTTAGTAAGTTTGCAGATGATACTAAATTAGGAGGTATTGTTGATAGTGAAGAAGGTTATCAAACATTAATTGGGGATCTTGATCAGTTAGGGAAGTGGGCCAAGGATTGGCAAATGGATTTCAATACAGATAAGTGTGAGGTGTTGCATTTTGGAAGTAAAATCAGGGTGGGACTTATAATGGTAGGGCACTGGAGAGTGTTGAGGAACAGAAAGATCTCGGAGTACAAGTACATAGTGCATTAAAAGCAGCATCACAGGTAGACAGAGTCGTGAAGAAGGACTTTAGCACACTGGCCTTCATCAGTCAGGACATTGAGTACAGGACCTGGGACATTATGTTACAGTTGTATAAGTCATTATGAGGCCGCACTTGGAGTATTGTATACAGTTCTTGTCACCATGTTATAGTACATGTGGATATATAAATATAAATATATATATGATCCTTTGACGAAGGGTCATCCAGACTTGAAACGTTGGCTCTATTCTCTCTCCACAAATGCTGTCAGACCTGCTGAGATTTTCCAGCAATTTCTGTTTTTGTTTCAGATTCCAGCATCCGCGATATTTTAACTTTATATATATTTATATATCCATATGTACTATGTTAACAAAATGGAGTGTTACTAACTGAGTTATAAAACATGGGATTTAGCTGACGTCACCACATTCCTATCGGTATTCAGTCATTAAAGACACAGTCATGGAGCATTAAACTTGTCGAGCAGGGCCTCTCATATCAGCACACAGGCAGCTGCTTTGTGAGACTGCCAGCAGTTCAGACAAGTCAGAGATAAGAGTGTCCTGAGAAGAGAGATTCATTGTGAAGGCTCAGGGACGGTTGATAAAATGTAGGAATTCTGTGATTCGAATGAGCATTCTTTCCCCTCTCATTCCCCAAAAGCTGTAAATCGCCGTCCCTCACACTCACCCTCCCAATTCTCCTGAAGGTGCTGATTCAGGCTGATTGACAGATCTATGTCCACTGCTTCCTGTCCAGCACACAGAAATATAAAAAATAGGAGCTGCAGTTGACAATTCAGCCAATCGAACTGCCTCAACCATTCATTGAGAATTGGATGATCTACCTCAGCGCCATTTCCCACACTATCCCCCAGATAGAGAGAGAATAGAGCCAACGTTCCAAGTCTGGAGAGAGGAAAAAATGTTCCATAGAAACTAGAATTGTCTGTTCTGAATTTCTATCCTGTACTGACAGTGATGAGTTCAGTGAACTCATTTTAAAGGATTTTGAAAGAGGTCTGTCAGTTTGAAAAGATTTTGAACATCAGTGTGACTGGAAAAGCACCAACACACGGCCACACTCGAGTGAGAGTGTTCCAGTGCACTGACTAAAGAGCTTAACCAACTTACACAGCCTGAATAAATATCACACCATTCACAGTGGGGAGAGTCTGTACTCGTGTTCTGTGTGTGGAAGAGGCTTTAACTGATTGTCCACCCAAGAGAGAGAAAGGACACCTGCACCATGGAGAAACCATGGAAATGTGTGGACTGTGGGAAGGGATACAAAGCCCCATCTCAACGGGAATCTCATCGGCGCAGCCACACTCGGGAGAGGCCATTCACCTGCTCTCAGTGTGGGAAGGGATTCATTCAGTAATCCAACTTGCAGGCACACCAGTGAGTTCACATGGGGGAGGCTGTTCACCTGCTCTCAGTGTGGGAAGGAATTCAATCTTTCATCACAGCTGCTGAGACACCAACAAGTCCCCTGGGCCTGATGAAATATTTTGGACTTTAACCTGGTGTTGTTAAAACTCTGACTGTCTTTACCCCAGTCCAACATCGGCATCTCCACATCCTGATGAAATATACCTTAGGATTCTTTGGGGGGCAAGGGATGAGATAGCAGAGCCTTTGGCATTGATCTTTGCGTCCTCACTGTCCACGGGGGTGGTGCCAGAGAACTGGAGAGTGGCGAATGTTGTTCCTCTGTTTAAGAAAGGGAATAGAAATGACCCTGGTAATTATAGACCAGTTAGTCTTACTTCGGTGGTCAGTAAGTTGATGGAAAAGGTCCTCAGGGATAGGATTTACGACCATTTAGAAAGATGCAGCTTAATCCGGGATAGTCAGCACGGATTCGTGAAGGGAAAGTCTTGCCTGACAAATTTGATATAATTTTTTGAGGAGGTAACTAAGTGTGTTGATGAAGGTAGTGCAGTTGATGCCATATACATGGATTTTAGTAAGGCGTTTGATAAAGTCCCCCATGGTCGGCTTATGAAGAATGTAAGGATGTGTGGGATAGAGGGAAGTTTGGCCAATTGGATAGGTAACTGGTTATCTGATCGAAGACAGAGGGTGGTGGTGGATGGAAAATTTTCAGACTGGAAACCGGTTACCAGTGGAGTGCCACAGGGATCAGTGCTTGGTCCTCTGCTATTTGTCATTTTTATAAATGACTTGGAGGAGGGGGCTGAAGGGTGGATCAGTAAATTTGCTGATGACACCAAGATTGGTGGAGTAGTGGATGAGGTGGAGGACTGTTGTAGGCTGCAAAGAGATATAGATAGGATGCAGAGCTGGGCTGAAAAATGGCAAATGGAGTTTAACCCTGATAAATGTGAGGTGATTAATTTTGGTAGGACAAATTTGAATGTGGATTACAGGGTCAAAGGTAGGGTTCTGAAGAATGTGGAGGAACAGAGAGGTCTTGGAGTTCATATCCACAGATCTCTGAAGGTTGCTACTCAAGTGGATAGAGCCGTGAAGAAGGCCTATAGTGTGTTGGCGTTCATTAACAGGGGGTTTGAGTTTAAGAGCCGTGGGGTTATGCTGCAACTGTATAGGACCTTGGTGAGACCACATTTGGAATATTGCATGCAGTTCTGGTCACCTCACTATAAGAAGGATGTGGAGACACTGGAAAGAGTGCAAAGGAGATTTACCAGGATGCTGCCTGGTTTGGAAGGTAGGTCTTATGAGGAAAGGTTGAGGGAACTTGGGCTTTTCTCTTTGGAGCAGAGGAGGTTGAGAGGAGACTTGATAGAGGTTTATAAGATGATGAGGGGGATAGGTAGAGTGAACGTTCAAAGACTATTTCCTCGGGTGAATGGAGTGGTAACTAGGGGACATAACTATAGGGTTCATGGTGGGAGGTATAGGAAGGATGTCCGAGGTAGGTTTTTTACTCAGAGAGTGGTTGGGGTGTGGAATGGACTGCCTGCAGTGATAGTGGAGTCAGAAACTTTAGGAACATTGAAGAAGCTATTGGAAAGGCACATGGAGTACTTCGGGATGATAGGGAGGAAATAGCTTGATCTGGATTTCAGACAAAGCGCGGCACAACATCGTGGGCCGAAGGGCCTGTTCTGTGCTGTACTGTTCTATGTTCTATGTTCTATGAATACAGGGGTTGGATTCTGCTGTTATTGTTTCTGCTCTCAATTACATCCAGGGCTGTATTTTGTTCGTTCTAAGAAGTTTAACAACACCAGGTTAAAGTCCAACAGGTTAATTTGGTAGCAAAAGCCACACAAGCTTTCGGAGCTCCAAGCCCCTTCTTCAGGTGAGTGGGAATTCTGTTCACAAACAGGGCATATAAAGACACAGACCTAATTTACATGAATAATGGTTGGAATGCGAATATTTACAGCTAATCAAGTATTTAAGAAACAAAACAACGTGAGTGGAGAGAGCATCAAGACAGGCTAAAAAGATGTGTATTGTCTCCAGACAAGACAGCCAGTGAAACTCTGCAGGTCCAGGCAACTGTGGGGGTTACAAATAGTGTGACATGAACCCAATATCCCGGTTGAGGCTGTCCTCGTTCTCACAGTTGGTCAATGGGGAGGGTCAGAGTGTTTCTTTTTGCTGGGCTGGTTGGTCTCACGACTTTGCCTCCAATGGCTGATGCTCTTTGAGTCTTGTTGCGAATATCTAGTTTCAAATTTCACACAGATCACAGAGTGACAGGGTGTTAGGAAGTTCAGAGGTATTTAGTCAGCATTTCTGCTTGGAACTCCCCAAATGCCCATCCAACTTCCTTTCTAATTGTTCATTGTCTCTACTTCCTCCACCCTCGTAGGCAGCGAGTTCCAGGTCATTACCATTCACTGCATCAAAATACTCTTCCTCACACCCCCCTGCATCTCTGACTGAAAACCTTAAATCTATATCCCCCTTGTCCTTGTCCCATCAGCTAATGGGAACAGCTTTTCTTTGTCCCCCTTATCTAAACCTTTCGGAATCTTGTCCACCTCTATCAAATCTCCCCTCAACCTCCTTTGCTCCAAAGGGAACAATCCCAGCCTGACATCGACAATAAAGAACAAACGAACAGAATATGTTAATACCTGGAATCAAATGGGAATGTTTAATTTCTGTTTTAAAGACATTATGAATATATTGTCCTGGACAATAAAGGAATTGGAATACCTCACCTTGGCTGTGGTTGAATGGAATATATCAATGTGGAATCCACATTCATTCTCATGAAAGTCTGGAATGTGTCACTGGAATGTGTTACTCTTGGAGATATTTACATCTTTGTCCATTGTTAGAGGGGGTTCAGAATAATCTGGGACTACAACGACCAGCATAGGTTAATTTAGAGAGAATACAATATAGAAGATTTACAAAGTACGTGGAGTTACAAAGATACTGTTTGCATAGAAATACATATAACCATTGTTAGAGAATGTAAACATGCATTTTTGAAAACATTATATTCTGCATTAAAAGCATACACCTTAGCTAATGACACTCTATGGCATGATCGAAAATAGCTATGTAAGAAGAACTACATTATTTGAAAACAATACAGGTACTGAATGAAGCAAAAAAAAAACTCTTATTAGTGTGGGCCCTGGACAGTTCAAGCTTCCCAGACACTTGAATGAACAAGAGCATACAGTTTCCCGATAAAGAGTTGTCAGGACAGTTTTCTGATAAGGAGTTGCTAGGAGACAGTGGAAAAGAACTTTTGAACTCTACGGACTTATGTATTTTCATGCTGCCAGAGAGTAAATTGTTATTGGCCAAGCTAAATAATCTATACAAATAATGATTGGCTCACATCTGGCTGGGTGAGCAGAGTGGGCGGGCAAATCATTTTTGAAAGTTGTATAATTGTAGTATTGGAAACAATGCAATTTAGAATAGTTTGGGCTGCTCCAAATTTTTCTCCCAGCCACATGGATCAGGCCTGGGCAATAAAGTGTATCTTCAACCAGAATTACCGTCTCCATGAGTTCTTTGTATTAGCTGAGTTTTAAATCAGTGAAAACCAGCATAATACTTGGCCTCTTACATCCTACATCCATGAACTTTGTTTTAAAGAAACTATATGAAACTACGGCCACTACATGAAATATCAGCACCATAACAGAGGGAGATGAGAAAGACAGACACTCACTTTGATCATTTTATCAGCGCATCTGAGAGTTAAGAATATGTGACATTATTTTGGGATACGGTTTTGATTGTGCAGATTTGATTTTAAATTATTTTATAATACATTTGTGATAAAAGGGCAGCATGGACAAGTTGGGCCGAAGGGCCTGTTTCCATGCTGTAAACCTCTCTGACTCTATGACTCTATAACTATGAGGGACTTGTGTCCTGATAGTTGGCAAAGTGATGGTATACTCCAAGTAGCATTGGACTGAAAAGCGGACCTCTGCGAGTAGATTCTAATGGTTATAATCCCACCCAAGCATGGCCAGTGAAAAATCAGAGCTCGAGTGTGGACTGGACAGGTCTGTTAAGTGCTAATTGGAAACTGAGAACAAGAAACTTATTGATAAAACAATTAGAGAATAGAGCCAACATTTCGAGTCTGGATGAACCTTCATAAGAGCTCGAATGAAGGATCATGTAGACTTGAAACATTGGCTCTATTCTCTCTCGACAGATGCTGTCAGATTTGCTGAGATTTTCCAACATTTTCTGGTTTTGTTTCAGATTCCAGCATCTGCAGTATTTTACTTTCATGATAAAATGATGAGGTTTGATTGGAATCCCCACGACCCTCCCGCAAAACAGAGGGAGCAGTGGCAAAAGGAGAAAAAGGATAAGGATGATAAAGTCTGGGTTCTGATTCTCCGAGCCCATGTAGGATTAACAAAACGAGTGAACCAGTTTATAAAGAACAGAAGTTACCCAACCCTAACAAACACTGATCAAATTAAAATAATTAGGTTGAGAAATATAACAAGAAAAAAGATAGATGAAGTTTAAAATCAAGTTTGTTTTGTTGTTAGAGAAGTTTTAAAAAATTATGTAAAGTGACACAATTGTGTGCCAAGCTTTTTCTGCTCACTCCCCACCCCTTTAGGTTGTGTAGAAAAGTTAACCCTTTCAGCAGACAGTTGATTTATTTTTAAATTGCCCGGAAACTTGTGTGTCTATTTTAGTTTATAATTGAGGATTTATGGAAACCAGTTAAATGTGGAAATTTTAATCATAGCCTGGAGGAATTTGGAGTAACTGTGAGGATTTTATTGTGTTGTCACCTCAATCCCAGATAAAGAACAAAGATTTTGCAGGTGGTAACGTGTTTGGGATTTTAAATTAACAAAGACTAGACGTTGCCTATAAAAGCAGGCCTTGGAAGTTGGCTTAAAAAGATTGTTATAATGAAGGAGAATGAAGAATCTTGTATCTTATTTCAATCAAGGAATTGTGAGCTTGTAGTGCTCTGTCGCTTTAAGAAGCTATAGCTGTGAGAGAGAATGTTGAGGATTCATTGTTTACGCGCTGTGAGAACCTGTGTGTTTTGTTTGTTTTCTGTGGATGTTTGTAGATGTGTTTCACCATTGTTTTGGGCTACATTTGTTAAAGTTTAGCTTTCTGGGGAATTAACCTTATCTTGAGTCTTTAATTAAAGGCATTTCTGGAAGTTTAAAAATGGAACAACAAGAACACTGAATGAATTCAATTCAGTTATTGTTGTAAAGCACATGCTAAGTTTCTCTGCTTGTGCATGGATGATATTTGTGGGTTGAATGCTTCAAGCTTTGAGGTTTTCTGTCTGTGATTTAAATCAAACAGATTTTAAAAAAGGAAGTGTAATTAATAAAGCTTTTTTAAAAAGTTATGAACCTGGAGACATATTTACTGGCCAGAGACATGATTCCAGGATATTTTGCTGAACATGTGGGAATTTTAATCCGGACACAATTCGCACATGTGAGAATGAGAGTTTAATTTGTAATGGTTATTTAAAATTTGGGACATGTGAAATGATTCTGACCAATGGATTGATCTTGGATTCAACTTCCTGTCAGGTCCAAAGATTTATTCAATGAACAAAGAACAAAGAAAATTACAGCACAGGAACAGGCCCTTCGGCCCTCCAAACCTGCACCCACCATGCTGCCCAACTTAACTAAAACCCCCTACCCTTCCAGGGACCATATCCCTCTATTCCCATCCTATTCATGTACTTGTCAAGACGCCCCTTAAAAGTCACTACCGTATCCGCTTCCAGTACCTCCCCCAGTAAGGAGTTCCAGGCACCCAGTACTCTCTGTGTAAAAAATCTGCCTCGTACATCTCCTTTAAACCTTGCCCCTTGCACCTTAAACCTATGCCCCCTGGTAATTGACTCTTCCACCCTGGGAAAAAGCTTTTGACTATCCACTCTGTCCATGCCTCTCATAACCTTGTAGACTTCTATCAGATCCTGATACAATTACCACAATGAAAAGGAAAATTCTGGAATTGGATACTGAAGAAGTGTTTAAAGGAGAGATTATTAAATACAAATGATTCCCAGACCGTGTGGTTGTTAGATTAAAACAAAGGAAGGGTGCTAACATCCATTTGAGAACTTTTAATCCACCCCTTTTCAAACTAAAGGAGTCTGTGTACAAAGAAAGCCCAAGGATGGTAGATATTGGGGTCTGAAAAACATCATGAAGGGGGCATCTATCTATTCATGTGATGATCACAAAGCCCCATGATGCCCAGATACTAATTTCATTGGATCTATATATAATGTATGTAATCTATAACCATTCTGATTGGATTGTGTCCAGCCGGGATGGGCTGAGTAACTGTATAAGAATTGATGATATTCTGTGTTGGGTGGAGTTGCACATGGTCAGCCCCTGTGGCTTCTCCCCACTGGCGTAACTCAATAAACTGTCTATCAATTGAATCAGGCTTGAGTGTTGAATGATTCTTCAGAGTTCACTCTCCCCAACTGGGTACATTACCACTTCATCCTTGGGAGTGGCCTGGTAGGCCATGGTCCAGACTATGTGTGGACTTTGGGGGACCTTTCATGAATCACATGTGTTTGGTCGTTGTAGATGTGCATTCAAAATGGTTGGAAGCACAGATCATGAGTATATTCCAGCTCCTGTGACAATAGAGAAGTCTGTAAAACTTTCACGAGTCCTGGGTTACCAGGTTTGCTTGTTTCAGATAACGACACTCTGTTTACAAGTGAGGTGTTTCAGGAATACATGTAAAAGAATGGTCTACGCCATGTGCGTACTGCGCCGTTTCATCTGGCTACAAATGGTCTCTCAGAAAGAGCTGTTCAAACTCTGAAGGAGGGATTGAGGAGAATGGCAGGTGATACTTTAAGAACAAAGCTCTCAAGATTTTTGTTCCAGTAACGCATCACGCCACAATCCACAACTGGATTCTCTCCTGTGGAATTTTAGGTAGAAGGCTGAAGTCTCATCTGGATCGGTTTCATCCAAATCTCAGAGCAAAAGTGAGCAGGAGACAAGAGAAGCAGAAGGAGGAACATGACTACCATGGGCAGTATGGTGGCACAGTGGTTAGCACAGCTGCCTCACAGTGCCAAGGACCCAGGCTCGATTACTGACTTGGTTCACTGTCTGTGTGGAGTTTGAACGTTCTCCCCATGTCTGCATGGGTTTCCTCCAGGTGCCCCGGGTTCCGCCCACAGTCCAAAGATGTGCGGGTTAGGTTAATTGGCTACGCTAAATTGCCCCTTAGTGTCAGGGGAATTAGCTAGGGTAAATGCTTGGGGTTGTGGGGATAGGGCCTGGGTGGGATTGTGGTTGGTGCAGACTCGATGAGCCCAATGGTCTCCTTGTGCACTGCAGGACTCTATGACTCTATGCCAAAGAGAGGTATTTCAAAATGGATGATCAAGTTTACATCAGAAAATTTTGTTGTGTCCAGAGGGCGTGGATTGGTACTTGGGACTACGATGTTGTGGCCATTACAGAGACGTGGGTAGAACAAGGACAGGAATGGTTGTTGGATGTTCCGGGGTATAGATGTTTCAGTAAGTGTAGGGAAGCTGGTAAAAGAGGTGGAGGAGTAGCATTGTTAATCAAGGATAGTTTAACGGCTGCGGAAAGGCACTTCGAGGGAGATCTGCACACTGAGGTAATATGGGCTGAAGTTAGAAATAGGAAAGGAGCGGTCACGTTGTTAGGAGTTTACTATAGGCCCCCAAATAGTAATAGAGATGTGGAGGAAGAAATTGCTAAGCAGATTATGGATATGTGTGGGGGTCACAGGGTAGTTGTCATGGGGGACTTTAACTTTCCAAATATTGATTGGGAGCTTTGTAGGTCAAATAGTTCGGATGGGGCAGTTTTTGTGCAGTGTGTGCAGGAGGATTTCCTGACACAATATGTGGACAGGCCGACAAGAGGTGAGGCCACATTGGATTTGGTACTGGGAAATGAACCGGGCCAAGTGTTAGATTTGGTTGTGGGAGAGCACTTTAGAGATAGTGACCACAATTCGGAGTCTTTTGTTATTGCAATGGAGAGGGATAGGGCCGTACGGCAGGGCAAGGTTTAGAATTGGGGGAGAGGTAATTATGATGCGATTAGGCAAGAATTAGGGGGCATAAGATGGGAACAGAAACTGTCAGGGAAAGGCACTAATGAAAAGTGGAACTTTTTCAAGGAACAAATACTGTGTGTCCTTGATAGGTATGTCCCTGTCAGGCAGGGAGGAAATGGCCGAGTGAGGGAACCATGGTTCACGAAAGAGGTGGAATGTCTTGTGAAAAGGAAGAGGGAAGCTTATGTAGGGATGAGGAAACAAGGTTCAGATGGCTCAATTGAGGGTTACAAGTTTGCAAGGAACGAGCTGAAAAAGGGGCTTAGGAGAGCTAGGTGGGGACATGAGAAGTCCTTGGCGGGTCGGATCAAGGAAAACCCCAAGGCTTTTTACTCTTATGTGAGGAATAAAAGAATGACCAGGGTGAGGTTAGGGCCGGTCAAGGACAGTCGTGGGAACTTGTGTATGGAGTCAGTGCAGATGGGCGAGGTGATGAATGAATACTTTTCTTCAGTGTTCACCAAGGAGAGGGGCCATGTTTTTGAGGAAGAGAAGGTGTTCCAGGCTAATAGGTTGGAGGAAATAGATGTTCGGAGGGAGGATGTCCTGGCAGTTTTGAATAAACTGAAGGTCGATAAGTCCCCTGGGCCTGATGAAATATATCCTAGGATTCTTTGGGAGGCAAGGGATGAGATTGCAGAGCCTTTGGTCCTCTGCTCTTTGTGATTTTTATTAATGACTTAGAAGAGGGGGCTGAAGGGTGGATCAGTAAATTTGCTGATGACACCAAGATTGGTGGAGTAGTGGATGAGCTGGAGGGCTGTTGTAGGCAGCAAAGAGACATAGATAGGATGCAAAGCTGGGCTGAAAAATGGCAAATGGAGTTTAACCCTGATAAATGTGAGGTGATTCATTTTGGTAGGACTAATTTAAATGTGGATTACAGGGTCAAAGGATGGGTTCTGAAGACTGTGGAGGAACAGAGAGATCTTGGGGTCCATATCCACAGATCTCTAAAGATTGCCACTCAAGTGTATAGAGCTGTGAAGAAGGCCTATAGTGTGTTAGCTTTTATTGATGTGGAGATGCCCGCGTTGGACTGGGGTAAGCACAGTAAGAAGTCTCACAACGCCAGGTTAAAGTCCAACAGGTTTATTTGGTAGCAAATACAATAAGCTTTCGGAGCTTGCTGCTCCTTCGTCAGATGGAGTGGTCTCTGTTCTCCAACAGTGCACAGACACAGAAATCAAGTTACAGAATACTAATTAGAATGCAAATCTCTACAGCCAGCCAGGTCTTAAAAGGTACAGATAATGTTGGCTGGCTGTAGAGATTTGCATTCTAATTAGTATTCTGTAACTTGATTTCTGTGTCTGTGCACTGTTGGAGAACAGAGACCACTCCATCTGACGAAGGAGCAGCAAGCTCCGAAAGCTTATGGTATTTGCTACCAAATAAACCTGTTGGACTTTAACCTGGTGTTGTGAGACTTCTTACTTAGCTTTTATTAACAGGGGGTTGGAGTTTAAGAGCCGTGGGGTTATGCTGCAACTGTACAGGACCTTGGTGAGACCACATTTGGAATATTGTGTGCAGTTCTGGTCACCTCACTATAAGAAGGATGTGGAAGCGCTGGAAAGAGTGCAGAGGAGATTTACCAGGATGCTGCCTGGTTTGGAGGGTAGGCCTTATGAGGAAAGGTTGAGGGAGCTAGGGCTGTTCTCTCTGGAGCGGAGGAGGCTGAGGGGAGACTTAATAGAGGTTTATAAAATGATAAAGGGGATAGATAGAGTGAACGTTCAAAGACTATTTCCTCGGGTGGATGGAGCTATTACAAGGGGGCATAACTATAGGGTTCATGGTGGGAGATATAGGAAGGATATCAGAGGTAGTTTCTTTATGCAGAGAGTGGTTGGGGTGTGGAATGGACTGCCTGCAGTGATAGTGGAGTCAGACACTTTAGGAACATTTAAGCGGTTATTGGATAGGCACATGGAGCACACCAGGATGATAGGGAGTGGGATAGCTTGATCTTGGTTTCAGATAAAGCTCGGCACAACATTGTGGGCCAAAGGGCCTGTTCTGTGCTGTACTGTTCTATGTTCTATGTTCAAAGGTGGTTACCAGGAATAATTTTAAAGTGGGCGGCATGGTGGCACAGTGGTTAGCACTGCTGCCTCCCAGCGCCAGGGACCCGGGTTCCATTCCCAGCTTGGGTCACTGTCTGTGTGGAGTTTGCACATTCTCCCTATGTCTGCGTGGGTTTCCTCCAGGTGCTCTGGTTTCCTCCCACAGTCTGAAAGACGTGCTGGTTAGGTGAATTGGCCAGGCTAAATTCTCCCTCAGTGTACTTGAACATAAAAAATAATAGTAAAAGTTTTTACAAGTATATAAAAACGAATAGAGTGGCTAGAGTGAATGTTGGATTCTTGGAGGATGAGAGGGGGGATTTAATAGTGGAAAACGAGGAAATGGCTGAGACTTTAAATAGGTTTTTTGTGTCGGTCTTCACGGTGAAAAACACAAATAGTTTACCGAATATTAATGATCGAGTGTTGGTAGGAGGAGAGGTACTCAATACAATTATTGTTACTAGAGAGGCAGTGCTTGGTCGACTAACGGGACTGAAGGTGGACGAGTCCCCGGGCCCAGATGGAATGCATCCCAGGGTACTGAAAGAAATGATGTGGAGATGCCGGCGTTGGACTGGGGTAAGCACAGTAAGAAGTCTCACAACACCAGGTTAAAGTCCAACAGGTTTATTTGGTAGCAAATACCATAAGCTTTCGGAGCCTGAAAGCTTATGGTATTTGCTACCAAATAAACCTGTTGGACTTTAACCTGGTGTTGTGAGACTTCTTACTGAAAGAAATGTCAGAGGTAATAGCGGATGTGTTAGTGGTTATTTATCAAAATTCACTGGACTCTGGGGTAGTGCCAGCTAATTGGAAAACGGCTTCTGTTACGCTGCTGTTTAAAAAAGGAAGTAGACAAAAGGCGGGTAACTACAGGCCGGTTAGCTTAACGTCTGTAGTTGAGAAAATGCTGGAATCCACATTAAAGAAGAAATAGCAGGCCATCTGGATAAGAATGGTTCGATCAAGCAGACGCAGCATGGATTCATGAGAGGAAAGTCGTGTTTGACGAACTTACTGGATTTTTATGATGATGTGACTAGTGCGGTTGATGGAGGGGAACCGGTAGATGTGGTGTTTTTGGATTTCCAAAAGGCATTCGATAAGGTGCCTCACAAAAGGTTGCTGCAGAAGATTGGGGCACACGGAGTTGGGAGTAGGGTGTTAGCGTGGACTGGGGATTGGCTATCCAACAGGAAGCAGAAAGTTGGAATAAATGGGTGCTTTCCTGGTTGGCAGATGGTGACTAGTGGCGTGCCACAGGGATTGGTACTGGGGCCTCAACTGTTTACTATTTACATAGATGATCTGGAGGAGGGGACTGAGTGTAGGGTAACAAAGTTTGCTGACGACACAAAGATAAGTGGGAAAGTGAATTGCGTGGAGGAAGCGGAAGGTCTCCAGAGAGATTTGGATAGGCTGAGTGAGTGGGCGAGGATCTGGCAGATGGAGTATAACGTTGGCAAATGCGAGGTTATTCACTTTGGAAGAAATAATAGCAAATTGGATTATTATTTAAATGGAAAAAAATTACAACATGCTACTGTGCAAAGGGACCTGGGGGTCCTTGTTCATGAGTCGCAAAAACTCAGTCTGCAAGTACAACAGGTGATCAAGAAGGCAAATGTGATGTTGGCATTTATCGCGAGGGGGATAGAATATAAAAGCAGAGAAGTCTTGCTGCACCTGTCCAAGGCATTGGTGAGGCCGCAGCTGGAATACTGTGTGCAGGTTTGGTCCCCTTACTTGCGAAAGGATATATTGGCCTTGGAGGGAGTGCAGAGAAGGTTCACCAGGTTGATACCGGAGATGAGGGGGTAGATTATGAGGAGAGATTGAGCATTAGGTTTGTACTCGTTGGAATTTAGAAGGCTGAGGGGTGATCTTATAGAGGCATATAAGATAATGAAGGGGCTGGATATGGTAGAAGTGGAGAGATTCTTTCCACTTAGAAAGGAAACCAGAACTAGAGGGCACAGCCTCAAAATAAAGGGGGGTCAGTTTAGGACAGAGTTGAGGAGGAACTTCTTCTCTCAGAGGGTGGTGAATCTCTGGAATTCTCTGCCCACTGAAGTGGTGGAGGCTACCTCGTTGAATATGTTTAAGTCACGGATAGATGGATTTCTGATCGGTAGGGGAATATGGTGATCAGGCGGGTAAGTGGAACTGATTCACTTCAGATCAGCCATGATCTTATTGAATGGCGGGGCAAGCTCGAGGGGCTAGATGGCCTACTCCTGCTCCTATTTCTTATGTTCTTATGAACAGGTGCCGGAGTATGGGAACGAGGGGATTTTCATAGTAACTTCATTGCAGTGTGAATGTAAGCCTACTTGTGACTAATAAATAAATAAACCAAAGTGGTCCAGTATCTTGGGTCATGAGATTGCAAAATGGAAGAGTTGTTCGCAGACACCAAGACCATATTCACTGGCGGTGTGACCCCAAGTCAGGAGAAGTTTCAGAATCAGCAACCATTACTGAGAACATGGCAGAGAGTCATGCTGCTGTGGACATTCACCAGGAAGTGGTTCCTGTGTTTCCAGGTTTGCCAGTTGACTCTGCTGTGGGACTGGAAGAGGAATGTTCATGTACAGATTCTCAAACTACCTCTTCACCGACCATTCCAGATCCACTATTACAAGATTTACCAGTGATATTGTACAGGTCACAATGCAACCGCAAAGCTCCTGACAGACTTCCGTATCGTTAAAGACATTACTTTTGTTGTATTTCTGTCCTGATGGGGGATTGCAATTGAAGGGGAGAAGTGTTACAGAGTGTTCTTCTAAGCCTCTCTCCCTTCTGAGCACGTGCGGGCTTTGGGCTGGGTTTCAGTCTGCAAGTCCAGGCTGGTTCTCGTGCTCCTGTTTTCTTCTGTTTCTACTGTTTTTTGAAACTTTGTTCTTTATTTATATATTACTCGGCTATTAATCTAAACACATTCCAAGCATTCCAGTTTAATGAGACAAATTAACTTTTTATCAACAACTTCTTTATTTAACACTTCAGGTGATTTCACAGTATCTTCATTGCAGTGTTAATGTAAGCCTACTTGCAATTAATAAATAAACTTTCGGTACCAACTCAAACTTAAACAGTTGCAATTCATTCACTCTTTTACTGAACTATAACTCTTAACTGAACATCAACTTTAACCGAACTTTAACTTTAACTGAAAATTAACTTTAATTATTTAAATGTAAATAGATATTACCGGGTTTAGAGAAATCCTTGGCCAAGAATATCCCCAGTGTAGAATCTACCTTCTCCCTAAAGATTTCTTCAGGGCACACATGGTTACAATGGTTAATCTCTATAGAGTTGTCGCCGGCAAACAAAGGACTGCAATGTCCTTTATCTACAAATTCTTCATTGACTTCCAGAAGATTCTCTGTCATCCAGCCAACTGTGTAATGAGAAACCAATTTCATAGCTCGAACATCCAGTGAAATTACTTTTGAACGACACCATTATGCTTCAGATGACATGTCTCTCACATAATGACAATAAAATTGGATGCCACCCAGACTTTTCAAAAGTAAACAACTTCCTTTATTTGGTCAACACAGGGAGCTTCAGGTCATAGTTTCCAGACCAGAATCCTGACTCAGAGTAACTTTATGACCTACATCTGGTTTTAATTATAAGTTGACCAAAAATCCCAGCATACTTAACTCTCAGCCAGAGTAGCCATTTTAAAGCTACTGTTGTCATTCTTGTTATTAAATCATTGTTGTAGCCGTTCTTTCTCCGTCTACATTGGGTTCATCAGTTTGCCCATTACCAGTTGCAAAAACAGGACACATCTGCTGTCCTTATTCTTCTCATCTGTCCTTGCCTAGCAATCTTCACAGACGCAGCAGTTTCATGTCGGAAGCAGTGAGCATGGATCTGTCAATCAGCCTCAATCAGCACCTTCAGGAGAATTGGGAAGGTTCATTCCTTCCTGTCCTGGACACGGAGAGCTGAAAATCTCCATGCAGGCTGCCAGACAGATATATGTCTATATGACTGGATTAAAGATGTGTGGAATGTACAGACTGGGGAACAATGGGTGGGGGCGGGGCTCCCGGGTCCGCGACCTGAACCCGGAGACGTCACCGTGGAGCAGAGTGATCACTACTGGCTGATTCAGACAGGGCTCCATTGTGCCATCACAATGACTCAGAGGGGCGTTCCCAGCACACAGCGTCCCATTGGCAGCAATACCACTGGTTACAGAAGCAGAACACTGCGGATTGGACACCAGCTCAGCGCGTCTGGCGGTCAAAGCCCCACCCACGTGGGCTCAGGTTCCGCCCCCTCATTGACCAATGCGGGAGATTGACCAATGAGAACGAGTGAGCACCCGATGATTGCTGGTCTTCCAGCCAATCAGAGTCCGGGGCCTTGGTGATGGCCGCGCGGAGATTCCACCAGGCAGTATCAGTATCCTTATATGTGCAACTTCTTATACACCTATGATTGTGCGGCCAAATTCCACTCCAATTCGATTTTCAAGTTTGCTGACGACATCACCATAGTGGGTCGGATCTCAAACAATGACAGAGTAGAGACAGAGTACAGGAATGAGATAGAGAATCTGGTGAACTGGTGCAGCAACAATAATCTCTCCCTCAATGTCAACAAAATGAAGGAGATTGTCATCGACTTCAGGAAGCATAAAGGAGAACATGCCCCTGTCTACACTACATCAACGGGGACAAAGTAGAAAGGGTCGAGAGCTTCACATTTTTAGGTGTCCAGATCACCAACAATCTGTCCTGGTCTCCCCATGCCGACACTATAGTTAAGAAAACCCACCAACGCCTTTCTCAGAAGCCGAAGGAAATTTGGCATGTCAGCTACGACTCTTACCAACTTTTACAGATACACAACCAGAAAGCATTCTTTCTGGTTGTATCACAGCTTGGTATGGCTACTGCTCCGCCCAAGACCGCAAGGAACTACAAAAGGTTGTGAATGTAGCCCAATCCATCACCCAAACCAGCCTCCCATCCATTGACTCTGTTTACACTTCTGGCTGCCTCAGCAAAGCAGCCAGCATAATTAAGGACTCCACGCACCCTGGACATTCTCTCTTCCACCTTCTTCCGTCGGGAAAAAGATAGAGAAGTCTGAAGTCACGTACCAACCGACTCAAGAACAGCTTCTTCCCTGCTGTTGTCAGACTTTTGAGTGGACTTCCCTTGCATTAAGTTGAACTTTCTCTACACCCTAGCTATGACTGTAACACTACATTCTGCATTCTCTCGTTTCCTTCTCTATGAATGGTATGCTTTGTCTGTATAGCGTGCAAGAAACAATACTTTTCACTGTATGTTAATACATGTGACAATAATGAATCAAATCAAATCAAAATCAAATCAAATTTTCAAGAGAGAGATTGGTAGGTTTTGAGATATTGAAGACATCGAGTGATCTGGGGGATAGTGTGGGAAATGGTGCTGAGGTCAATTCGCAATGAATGGTTGAGGCAATTCGATTGGCTGAATGGCCAACTGCAGTTCCTATTTCTTATGATTTCTGTGTGCTGGACAGGAAGCAGTGAGCATGGATCTGTCAATCAGCCTGAATCAGCACCTTCAGGAGAATTGGGAGGGTGAGTATTAGATACAGCAGAGTGAGAATGGAGGGAGAGTGTGTGGGATGGAGATTTACACCTTTTGGGGAATGAGAGAGGAAAGAATGTTCCATAGAAACTAGAATCGTCTGTTCTGAATTTCTATCCTGCACTGACTATGATGACTTTTGTAAACTCTATTTATGGGATATCAGGAGGTGAGGATTTACAGACAGAACTTTCAAACCACACTTCACATTAACATCTGAGTCACTCAATTCATGATGTGGAGATGCCGATGTTGGTCTGGGGTAAACACAGTAAGAGTTTTAACAACACCAGGTTAAAGTCCAACAGGTTTATTTGGTAGTAAATACCATTAGCTTTCGGAGCGCTGCTCCTTCGTCAGATGGAGTGGAAATCTGCTCTCAAACAGGGCACAGAGACACAAAATCAAGTTACAGAGTACTGATTAGAATGCGAATCCCTACAGCCAACCAGGTCTTAAAGATACAGACAATGTGAGTGGAGGGAGCATTAAGCACAGGTTAAAGAGATGTGTATTGTCTCCAGACAGGACAGCCAGTGAGATTCTGCAAGTCCAGGAGGCAAGCTGTGGGGGTTACTGATAGTGTGACATAAATCCAACATCCCGGTTTAGGCCGTCCTCATGTGTGCGGAACTCCACTCACATTGTCTGTATCTTTAAGATCTGGCTGGCTGTAGGGATTCGCATTCTAATCAGTATTCTGTAACTTGATTTTGTGTCTCTGTGCCCTGTTTGAGAGCAGATTTCCACTCCATCTGATGAAGGAGCAGCGCTCCGAAAGCTAATATTTACTACCAAATAAACCTGTTGGACTTTAACCTGGTGTTGTTAAAACTCTTACTGTGGTCACTCAATTCATCCAGACCTGAATATGACCTGCCTTTGAAGGAGAAATGTTTCTCTGTTTGTTCTGCTTCAGGTTTTGAACATCAATGTGACTGGAAAAGCACACACACACAAGCACATGCACACACACGTGTACTCACACACATACCCTGAGTGAGAGTGCTCCAGTGCGCTGACTGTGGAAAGAGCTTTAACCAGTTACACAGCCTGAAAAATGCATTTCAACATTCTCAGCAGCGCCAACACCATTCCTGTGTTTTGTGTCAGACTTAACAGGGTGGCACGGTAGCACAGTGGTTAGCACTGCTGCTTCACAGCTCCAGTGACCTGGGTTCGATTCCCGGCTTGGGTCACTGTCTGTGTGGAGTTTGCACATTCTCCTCGTGTCTGCGTGGGTTTCCTCCGGGTGCTCCGGTTTCCTCCCACAGCCCAAAGATGTGTGGGTTAGGTTGATTGGCTATGCTAAAATTGCCCCTTAGTGTCCTGAGATGTGTAGGTTAGAGGGATTAGCGGGTAAATGTGTAGGGATATGGGGGTAGGGCCTGGGTGGGATTGTGGTCGGTGCAGACTCGATGGGCCGAATGGCCTCTTTCTGCACTGTCGGATTTCTGTGATTTCTAATTGATGGTCTAAACTGGACAGTCACAAGGACATCAAAGGTGGGGAAACGTGGGGACTGTGGGAAGGGATTCATATTCCAATCTCACCTGGAAATTCATCGATGCATTCACACTGCAGAGACACCGTTCACCTGCTCTGTGTGTGGGAAGGGATTCACTCAGTTGCCCAACCTGCTGAGTCACAATCTCGCTTATGTGCTCTGACTGTGGGAGTGGCTTCAGAAGCTCTCAGGATCTGATAGGCCACAAGCACATTCACACTGTGGGGAGACAGTTCAGCTGCTCTCACTGCACAAAAAGATTTAGAATGTCATTCACCCTGCGGGTACACCAGCGAGTTCACACTGGGGACAGACCATTCACCTGCTCTGTGTGTGGGAAGAGATTCACTCATTCATCCCAACTGCAGAGACACCAGCGAGTTCACATTGGAGAAAGGCCATTCACCTGCTCTGTGTGTGGAAAAGAATTCAGTCAGTCATCTCACCAGCTAGTTCACAAGTGATGACTGGAGTTGGATTCTGCTGTTATTGCTGCTGTTAATCACATCCAGGACTGAACCATGTTCATTCTGACAACTGGTGAAGTGGGAGGGTCGGAGGGCTTCTTTAGGCTGAACTGGCCGATCTCATGAATTTCCTTCTAGTGGGCTGATGCTTTTTTCAGTGTTGCCGCATATTTCACACGGATCACAGAATCAAAGGGTTGTTTAGAGGGTGAAAGGCATTTAGTTTACATTTCTGTGTGGAATCTACTAAAGAGGTCCCCATTGCCATGGTTATGCACTATAATCATCATAGATTTCTTCTGATGAATTAATCTGGCTGTTTCTCACAGAGGGCAGTCATAGATTTGGTCTTGTGTAGTTGGTATCTCACTCAGAGATGGTGATGGGGGAAGAATGTGGGTCGATTTTCCTGGTTCAGAGCTAGAGGGGGAAATCTCCAGTGAGCCTCAGAGTGAGAGGCAGTTATCCTTGTGGCAGGAAGCAGTCAGCTTGAACAGTGAAGTTGGAAAGAGCTGGGTCGAAGCTGCGGGAGCAGGCTGGGGAAAAACAGTCGACCTTTCCAAAGTTAGAGCCAGAAGGCAGTGAAGTTCAAGCTGGAGCTGAGGATCCCACAGTCATAAGGCCTTAAAGAAATTCTGACAGGTCAAAGTGACCCCAATTACCCATTAATGATGTAGATTTCATATTGGGTAATGACAGAGCAGGCAGTATCATGTTTCCACAACCTGGGACAGTGGGCCACAGTTCGAAGGTGAGTAAAAACTCCTCACCTATTTGTAATCCAGTTAAACATAGAACTGATTCAAGTAGAAATACTGATGTATCCACCCCAGTGATAGATAGTACAGAGGCAGCAAAAGTGTCTGCAGAGACACGAATTCAACATTCTCAACAGGAGGGACTAAGAACTCAAAGTGACTGATGCGCTATCAATAAGGCGAAAGACTACCGATATGCCAATATAAGTGTAGGCTTTTATTCACAACAGAATCAGGAGCAGATCCCAACAATTAACCGACCTGGACTGAACAAGGGGGAGGAGACAGCCACCTTTATACTAGGTGCTGAGGGGAGGAACCAAACTGGAAGGGGATGTGTCCAGGTATGACAAACACACACAACGGTGGTCCATATAGGACAAAGGCACAACTGAGGTCCACCACATTCACCCCTTCCTTTTAAAAAAACAACACGGGGGTGAAGTGGAAACAATATCACAAGTCCAGACGAACCGGTGGCTTGATCCGTCGTCGCCATCGTCGTAGTGCAGGTCGCAGAGTCGTCCGAGCAGGGAGCGATGTCGGCCCAGGCTCCGTACAGTGAGCGTCGAGAGAAGGCGCTGGGTGGTGTGAAGCGGACCGATCCGTCGTCCCGTCCAGTCGTCGGGTACTGCGTGGCGACGGCTCCGGCGACTCAAGCGAGCTGTACATAGGGGCGAGAGGAATGAGCAGTGGCCCTACGAAGGAATTTTTGTAGGTTGGCATCATGGTCCTGCAGGTCATGGCCGCAGATGGTGACGTTATCCAGATACGGGAAAGTGGCCCGTAGTCCGTGCTGGTCCACCATTTGATCCATGGCCCGTTGGAAGACTGAGACCCCATTGGTGACACCAAAGGGGACTCGGAGGAACTGGTAGAGGCGGCCATCCGCCTCAAAGGCAGTGTATGGGCGATCCTCCGAGCGGATAGGGAGCTGGTGGTAAGCCGATTTCAAATCGATCGTTGAAAAAACCCTATAGTGCGCGATGCGGTTGACTATGTCCGCGATACGGGGAAGAGGATATGCATCTAGTTGGGTATACCTGTTTATGGTCTGGCTGTAGTCAATCACCATGCGGTGTTTCTCCCCCGATTTAACTACGACCACTTGCGCCCTCCAGGGGCTGGTGCTGGCCTGGATAATCCCTTCCTGGAGCAAACGTTGTACCTCGGACCGAATGAAGGCCCGGTCATCCGCACTATAGCGCCTACTCTTGGTGGGATAGGCCTACAATCCGGGGTGAGGTTATCAAATAACGGGGGGGGGGGGGTGATCTTGAGGGTCGAGAGACTGCAGGTGGTGCGCGAGGGGCGCTGCCGTGACGGCGCCTTGCAGACGGAGAGTGGGGGATAAGGGCCATCGTACTGCAGGATGACGCTTCTATGATGGCTGAGGAAATCTAACCCCAGCAGTACAGCTGCGCAGAGTCGCGGCAGCACGAGGAGCCGAAAACGCTCGTAGACTGTGCCCTGTACCGTCAGCGTCACCAAGCAGCACCCGAGGACCTCCACTGAGTGAGAATTCGAGGCCATGGAGATGGTCTGGCTCCAGGGTCGCACGGGAAGGGCATATTGACGCACTGTGCGAGGGTGTATAAAACTTTCCGTGCTCCCACAGTCAAACAGGCAGTTTTCTGCATAACCATTTACCTTGATCTCCATTATTGACCTGGAGAGTTGATGTGGCTGCGACTGGTCCAGGCAAATCGATGCCACTGTTGAATTAAAGAAGAATCCATCTTCGTCGCCGTCTGATGACGTCACGGATGAAGCTTCCGGCTCAGCTTGCCTTGATGCCAGTCTCAAAGATGGCGACTCCCGCACTTCCGGTGACCGCATCAAAGATGGCGATTCCCGCACTTCCGGTGACCGCATCAAAGATGGCGATTCGCGCGCAGCCGCCGCCTGCATCAAAGATGGCCGCGCCCTCGGAGCACACATGGCTCCACGAGTCTTCAGAAGCGGCTTTGCTCGGCAGACTTTAACAAAGTGGCCTAGCTTACCGCATCCGGAGCAAATCGCGTCCTTTGCCGGGCAGTGACGCCGAGGGTGCTTAGGGAGGCCACAAAAGTAACATTTGGGCCCTGCTGGAGCAGCCGTCGCAGTGGAGCCTTCGGTGGAACGGGATCCAAGGTAAGACCCGAGATTATGGGAGGCTGCTTCTAACGTTTCAGCCATCGTGGCCGTTTTCCGGAGGTCTAGGTCATCTTGTTCCAGCAGACGCTGCTGGATGTATGTAGACTCAATGCCCGCAACGTAGGCGTCGCGGATCCGATCCTCCGTGTTCTGAGCTGCTGAAACAGCCTTACAGTCGCATGCTCGGGCGAGGACTCGCAGGGCGCGCAGAAATTGGGCGCACGATTCTCCTGGCTGCTGTTTGCGGGTAGTTAGGAGGTGTCTGGCGTAAACCACGTTAGGGCTCTTTCGGAACTGCCCTTTTAGGAGTTCGATAGCGTCCGCGTAAGTAGCAGCGTCCTGGAAGATTCCATAGACAGTTTCGCTTACCCGGGCGCGGAGCACGTGGAGTTTAGCAGCGTCGGTGTCGATGGCCGTAGCGGTGTCGACGAATGCTTCGAAGCAGTCCAACCAATGATCAAATTTATCAGAGGCTCCAACCTCTTGAGGGTCTAATGCTAACTTGTCGGGTTTTAGAAACTGCTCCATACTAGTAACTGTTGTGAATAAAATTGATGCGCTATCAATAAGGCGAAAGACTACCGATATGCCAATATAAGTGTAGGCTTTTATTCACAACAGAATCAGGAGCAGATCCCAACAATTAACCGACCTGAACATAGAACATAGAACATAGAACATTACAGCGCAGAACAGGCCCTTCGGCCCACGATGTTGCACCGACCAGTTAAAAAAAAACTGTGACCCTCCAACCTAAACCAATTTCTTTTCGAACAAGGGGGAGGAGACAGCCACCTTTATACTAGGTGCTGAGGGGAGGAACCAAACTGGAAGGGGATGTGTCCAGGTATGACAAACACACACAACGGTGGTCCATATAGGACAAAGGCACAACTGAGGTCCACCACAGTGACTCTGAAGGGTTAATAACACCGAACATTGAATGAAGCGTGCCTGTTAGAGCTGGAACAATACAGGACACAACAGCAGGAGTTCATTCAAATACACTCTGATTGAGGAGAATGGCACCAGGGATGGAGGACTTCAGAGAGATTGGACAAACTGGAGTTGTTCTGTTTTGATCATGGAGTGATTCGGACAGAGAAGGAGGCCATTTAGCCCATCGATTCAATGTCACATCTCTGCAGAGGAAACCAACCAATCCCATTGCCCCATTCTGTCCCTTTAATTCTTCAAATTCCCTCAAGTGCCCATTAAATTCCTGTTGAAATGGTTTATTGTCTCCACTTCCTCCACCCTTTTCCAGTTCATTCCCATTCCAGTGTAAAAATATCCTTCCCCACATCCCCTCCTGCTTCTCTCAACCGAAACCTCATATCTGTGTTCACCTCACCCTTGTCCCACCAGCTAATGGGAACAGCTTTGCTTTGTCCACCTTATCAAAACCTGTCAGAATTTTGTCCACCTCTATCAAATCTCCCCTCAACCTCCTTTGCTCCAAGGAGAACAACCCCAGCTTCTCCAACCTAACCTTGCTGTTAAAATCCCTCATCCTTGGAACCATTCTGGGAAATCTCGACACCCTCTCAAGGAGCCTCACATCCTGCTTAAAGTGTGGTAACCTGGAATTGGATTCAATAATCTAGTTGTGTCCTAACCAGAGCTTCAGTAAGATTCAACATCACTTTCCTGCTTTTGTTCTCAGTCTATTTCTGAAACCCAAGATGCCATTTGATTTGCTAATTCCTCTCTCCCTCTGCCCTGCCACCTTTACTAAACTGTGCACACAAACACCCAGCTCCCCCGTCCCTCTTCACTCTTTAGAATGGTGCCATTCAGACTATATTGCCTCTCCCTGTCCCTTCTGCCCAGTCCCATCCCCTTATGCTTCTCTGTATTCAATTTCATCGGCCGTTTCAGAGAATGTTAAGAGATTTAAGTGTGAAACTAAACACACAGATAAGACACTGCTTTCTTTAATATATCACCCACAATTGAAGCTGATATCTCCCTTTAAATGCACACGGGGTTGATGGAGCACAGAAGGAGGCCATTCGGCCCATCATGCTGATGCTAGCACATTTAAAGAGCAACCCAATGAATCCCATCGCACTGCAATTTTCTTTCCTTCTCAAGAATCTGTTCAGATCCCTTTTGAAAGATTCGGTTGAATTTGCTTCCAGCAGGTTTTCAGACAGTGAATTCTAAATCACAACAACTTGCTGTGTTTTTAAAACAATAATTCTGTATATACTGTGTTTAGATTTTGACAGAGGATTGGGAAAGGTGTGACACAAGAAGTTACAAGTCATGGTTCAGAAAATGGAATGGGCGTCGCACTAATAGAGACAGCAAGCTGCTGGGGGACTGACTGGGAAATGGGCCTCCAACCAATCGGGGCATGGGAGGGGGTGACCAGGGCTGATGGTGACGTGACCCCTGGAGTTCAGTGTCACTGTGTCCAAAGGGGGGAGTCACGGGAACAGGTACAGAGGAGCTGGAGAGAAAGCATTTGTATCCAGAACATTGTGAACATCCTTTTACTCTGGTTGTCTTTGATCCTCAATACATTTTCTGTTTGTTTTAACCATGTTCTGTTTCATTAATAAACTTTAATCGGTAAAAATATTTGATTGTTTTGCATTTTTCCTGATGAGATTGATGCACTTTAGGGAAAGTGGGTGAGAGGGGTTGGCAGCCTCTTTAACAGAAAGTGAGTCCCTCTAAGGTCATTGGCAAAGGAGCCAGTCCAAAGATGTGCGGGTTAGGTTGATTGGCCATGCTAAAATTGCCCTTAGTGTCCTGGGATGCGTAGGTTAGAGGGATTAGTGGGTAAATATGTAGGGATATGGGGGATATGTAGGGCCTGGGTGGGATTGTGGTCGGTGCAGACTCGATGGGCCGAATGGCCTCTCTCTGTGCTGTAGGGTTTCTAAGATTTCTAAGAGGGGGAGATGAGATTTTATTTTTGACACAGTAATGTTAAAAAATGGGTTTCAGGGAGCCAATTAATCCTTTCCCCCTCTTCCCAAACTCTGAAATGATTCCCAGTGATAACCCTTATTGGTGACAGTGGTTAGATTTTATTCAGTATCAATACGAGCTGACACAGGCTAATGTCTGAGCAGTGGTATCAAAGTGCAGCAGCGTTACCATTATACTCTGGGTAGAAACACCATCCCCATGGAAATGCTCCCTGCTCTGCCCCAGATGCCATGGCACCAGTCAATGCACCATGTAAAACCTCGACAAATCTCTGTGCTCGGGAAATCCCTTCTTATACTTTTTACATCACAAAGTCTATGGGGACTGATTTAACCCAATCATTGTCCAGCTAACATTTGAATGGACCAATTACAAAACCTGTCATTGAACCATCTGTACCTGCCCAAGCCACGTCAAACTCTCAAACAATTGTCTTCCCACGCTCCGTCCCTGGTACAGGGAGTCAGCATTCCCATGCCAAGCAGTGAAAACATGGTGGCCTTGACACCCAGTTGTCATCTAGGATTCAAGGCACTCTTGTTTTCTCTGTCCTCTGGGAGCTGTTTATCTCCCTGTTCCCACAAAGCAAGTCGTCTGTTCTCAGCTCTGTTAGATTTCTGCTGAAGTTTGGGCCCTTTTACACCTTTCGGATCAATAAAACATTTGGTCAATGAAAACCCAAACCACAATTTCCCATCCTGTCACCTGTCAACCATCCTTACCCAGAGCGTAATCACAACAGGAATAAAAACAGGAGAAGTGAAACAATCAAATTCAAAATCAATGCACAGCCAGTCATAGAATTTAATTTAATGTTCACTAATTAGTAAAAACACCTTAAGTCCAGGGTTCCCCAGGATTCTTAGTCCACACCTTGAGGGGAGGAGAACTCTCTCTCTGACTCCTCACTCAATTTCACTCCGTTATTTTCCAGTTCTGTTCTGGCCCCGCCTGGGGTAACATCTACTCGATCTTTTCTCCTGAAGGAGCACCGTGAGTTCTGGGTTACTCGTACATAAGGACAGATGCTTCAAGCAACAGATCAAGCATGGATGTGAAAGATTCTCCAGCTCTCTGTTTATCTCCCTGTTAGCGCGAGTGAACAGATACCACACCACTCGCACCCAGAGCCAAGATCGATAACAGCACAGTTTATTATAGTTTTTTACGTCGATGGAGGTACAATCAGGACACAGACAAGACAGTCCCGCAAAGTACTCTGCCTGCCTGCCAAAACGGAGTATAGTTATAGTAACGATCTGTTTTGATATGTAAATGGTTTGTGAGTGGTTTCCTGATATAATCATCCTGTTTCAATAGGTTTGTGGGTGTGGAGTTTGATGTGTAAATGGTTTTCTTTTATAGTTATCCCGTTAATGGGTTTTCTGGTCTAGAGTTTTAATATGTAAAGTTTGGTTTAAGAGTGTGATAATTGCTTTATGTCTCTGAATTCCTTTGGACAATGGGTGTTTGATGGGATGTCAGGAAGTTTTCCAGGTCTCAAGATATTTTCTGAATAGCATATTGATGCGAGTTCCTGAGTCTTTGTCAACCTGGTTTCTGTGTTTAAAAGATGCCTGCTTGCCTTACTCACACCTTTCTGGCTGAATGCTGTCCTGTTTTGCTTCATTTATCGAGTTATAGTTTAAGAAATATTCTAATCCTAATACCCACAAAATTTATGCCCGCCTACAGTCCCCCCTGTCGGTCAAAAGTGAATTTTTGTTGTTTATTTCCTTTTCACTTTTCTAACCGATCTTTCTCCCCTTTATTATATTTTGTGTCCGGTGCTTCCTGCCTCCGTACGCTGCAGTCGTACAGTTTAGGGGAGTCCCGGAGTTTGTCAAATCATGTGTAGGCGGGAGTAATCATCCCGCTTGGCTACCTGCCCCATCATACCAATTGTTCTAACTAAGTTCTTATGTGCTTTCATTCTCTTCCGCTGGCGGTAGGTATAACATGTAGCCAATCCCCAGGAAAGGGCTAAGATGAGTTGGATGACCACCAGTGTGTGCGATGTAATTCGGACCCAGGGGTGGATGTTTACATTTAGACCCCAGTCCCACACCTTCTGTACCCATGTTTGACTTCGTAACGCCGTCTCGGTATCTTGTTCCAAGGTTTTGATGTGTGACTGTAACCGGTGGTATAATCGGACGGAGTGTCCTACTTTAAGTCGGAGCTCCCTTAGGACTTCGGTCAGGTGTGGGATGGGGGCTTGCTCGGGTTCTTGGTAGTCTCTTAGGTTGTCTTTTAGGGGGTCTGTGGCATTAAAGGCTATGGTCTGCCTATTTCGGATATTGGTGATGTGAGCTTGACCTATAGTGACTGGCTTGCGAGGGGTAAAACAGAAGTTAGGGTCGGGGATTGGGCATGTTAATCCGTTATATGTGAATGATGTACGTGTGGTGGCTACACAGTATCTACCCCGCCCCCCGTATCCTGCCCGGGCGAAATGTGGGTCTACGGGTATAATCTCTAAGGTGCAGTCCTGTGTTCGGTTAAACCCACATTCTGCTGCCTCTCCTTGTCTCAGTGGGTGAGGACAGATGGTGACCTCTCCCCTCTGCTTGCACCCTGCGAGAGAAACACTGGACATTATGCCATGTTTGGAGATGGCCATGTTTTCGGTTATGTGGTAGCGGAGGGAAGCATTGCCCCTAACAACACCAATATTTTCAATTCGGAAGATGGGGAATGGTCCAGCGTCCTGTGTGACCGTTGGAATTAGCAGAACCATTCCTATCCCGGTGCCCTCACTAACCTCGCAGTCGGGGATTACTGGATATACTCGTGTCATCCCCTTCAGGGTCCGGTCATCCAGCACCCCCTTCTGATCTGCGAGTTGCGCTAGTTGGGCGCTGTCGATCCAATCGGGCACTTCCCCCCTGTGTACCTGGTCCAAATTGTGTCGTATTTGTGCCACCATCCACTGACCATATGCATGGCATAACTGTCCCTGTTGTACCCGGGCAGTGTCTTCCCTTTCCCTGTCTATGAGGCGATTGATAGTTCGGGCATGTGCTTCTAACACTGCAATCCCATCTAGTTGGATATGGGCGCCCGCTTCCCCTAAGAATGCTTGTTCCGCCTGCTGGTCTAATGACCGCTGTAATATGTTTTTCATTACCCCTTTCAGCTGTTCAATTTTACTGTTGAGGCCCTGGATGTCAATGGAGTTAATCATTGTGTCTCCTGTATTCAGCCCTGTGAGCATATCATTGATAATACCCCGTTTGCTTCGGTATGTGTTGGTGTTTATGTTTCCCCTGTAGTGTGTGGCCCCCATTGCGTCAATGGCCCGTTTTATGGTCTCTCTCTCTAACATCTGATACAAGTTCTGTACCTGTTCTGAGCAATGCCTGGGTACCTGGATTCCTGAAATGTCGATCAGGACAGGTACCACCTCATGTTTTACGTTGTCGTACACAATTTCCCCCTCGTTCCACAACACCAGTCCTCCCTCCGGTCCCCTGCTTTGCAAGGGACAGGGTAAGATTTCGGGCCTTGTGGTCGTGGGGGCCCGCGTTGGAAGCGGTGCAAAACATACATACAATGAGACTGCGGGAGCCTCAACAAGTCCGTAATAGCCGCAAATGTCCATGTTTGAATTCAAAGTGTCCTGTGGTCGGACCTCTTGTGGGTTGTCGGGGAGGGCGCAGAGAGTCCCAAAAACGCACTGGTCTCTGTTCTGGAGGTCCCGCTGTTGAATGCATGTTCGGAGTCCTTCTAAAGTGCAAGTGAAGCAGATCTCGTTGATACCCGGGTAAACTTGTAGCCATGCGTTAAGATAAGTTCTACTGTTCATAGGGTCCGGTCCAGCTGGCACACATAGTGCCTCGGATGTGTTGAAGGCTATCCCGTGGAATCGCGGGTAGATGGGGTGTTCTTCGGGTGCCACACTCGTCAGGAAGGTCGCCGCGAGGATCATCCTCCAAGTGGTCCACATGGTTCTGGAGAGGGGTTGGGGGAGGATATATAAAACCTGGTGGCCGCCAGTCGTTAGGTTCATATTATGTGATGAACTTGTCTTACTTATCTTATTCTTATTTCTATCTACATATATACATTCATGCCTCGGTTGGCATATAGTTCCTTTAGTGTTGGAAAATAAAGGTTGTTATTTCGATTTCCGCTGTAAGGACAAAGATGGTTAAGGGCCAATACGTGGAGTGGACGGAGCATCCTCTGTCCTTTCAGTCAGTCTGCTCTGTCCTCTTTCCCCGTGGTGATAGGATTTTAATTGCGACCAATGTTTCCATCGGCCTTTTCCTTTCACATCGACACACGCACATGTATCGCTGGTAAGGATAACCTCGTGGGGTCCCATCCATTTCGGTGCAAACCCGGGTCGGTCTGGGGCAATCCGAATCAAAATCCTATCCCCTACTCGAGGGAGGGTGGGGGTATGACTGACATTTTCCTTTTTAGCCTGGTCTCTAATGGCTTGCTGGTCCCTGGCTGTGTGGTGCAGGTCTCGGAGTTGTGAATCTAAGTGTTGCACATATCGTTTGAGCTTGTCCCGGAGGGGTGTCATTTCTTCCCCTCCCACGGCGATGTTTTCGGGGAGTCGCATTGCTCTCCCGGTCATTAGTTCGAACGGGGTGAGCCCTATGGTTCGACCTGGGGTGGCCCGTAGGCGCATCAGGATACAGGGAAGGACATCTACCCACCCCTGACCTGTTTCTGCGATAGTTTTTGCTATCGTGTTCTTGAGGGTGCGATTCATTCTCTCTACCATTCCAGCACTCTGGGGGTGGTATGGTATATGGAACCGCTGTCGGATCCCTAAGGTTTTACATGCGTGTTTCATTACCTTGCCTGTGAAGTGTGTCCCCTGGTCGAAGTCCAGTTGTAACGGGACTCCCCATCTGGGTATTATCTCATATGCTAAGATGTGGGCTACAGTGGTTGCCCCGCAATCCCGGGTTGGGAAGGCTTCTACCCATCGGGTGAACTGGTCAATGAGGACCAGGCAGTACTTCTTCCCACGACTGGTGGGTAGAGGGCCGATGAAGTCAATTTGGAGGTTTTCCCAAGGTCCCTTTGGCCTGGGTTGGTTTGCTAGTTTAACCTTCAGGGGCCGGCCAGGGTTATGCTGTGCGCATATGATGCATCTTTGGCAGTGCTTAGCTACATCCCGCCCCATCCCTGGCCACCACCAATCTCCTGATAAACGAGCTAGGGTCCCATCCCGTCCGGAGTGGTTTGGTTCATGGTGGAGTCGAAGTAGTTCCGCCTGTATGAATGAGGGGGCGACTACTTGATGTCCTTTCCTCCATATACCATCTTTGTCTAAGGACGCCCCGGTCTGTTTCCACCGCGCCACCTCGTCTGGGTCAGCGCTACCCTGTAGTTTATGAACATCCATCTCTTCCATGGGGGAAGAGGTGATGGCAGCTATCTGTGGGAGGGCTTCCCCTGCTGCAGCTTTAGCAGCGGCATCTGCTAGTTGGTTCCCCTTCTGCTCTACAGTCCTTGTCTTTTGATGGGCTTTTATTTTAATTACGGCTGCTTCTGAGGGTAGTCTGGATGCTGTGGCCAGGTCTCGAATTATATTTTCATGTTTTATGTGTCCCCCCGCTGCGGTAATGAATCCGCGCCTATTCCATGCTATCATATAGTCGTGAACCACCCCGAACGCATATTGACTGTCCGTGTATATGTTTACCCTTTTGTCCCTTCCTGCGCTAAGGGCCTTTGTTAATGCTATAAGCTCGGCCACTTGAGCAGAGGTCTCCCCCCCCATGGTGCCCTTTGCTATTAGTGTTCCTTCCTGATCTACCACTGCCCATCCTGTGCGGTACTGTCCCTCCACCTGCCTTCGGGACCCGTCTACGTATAGTATTATATCGGGGTTCTCCAGTGGCTGATCACTAATCCCATCCTCTGTATCCATGTCTGGGTTAATCGGACAGTGATGTGGACTGCCGTCTGGAAGGAACCCCTCTGCTGGGTTTCTTCCGGTATCTCGTACGATTTTAATAGATTGGTCCTGAGGAAGGAGCACTGCCTCCCAAGTTGCCCTTCGAGCATCTGAAACAGTTCGGAGTCGACCTGTGTTTAATAATTCTACTATTGTATGTTTTGTGTGCAGGATGATCTGTCCTAACATAGTAATGGGTTCGCACACCCTGACTGCCCATGCGGCACAGTCCAGGGCTGCCACACATTTGTGTAGTCCTTTGGCTATCGGGGACTGCCGCACCGAATAATATGCTACAGGTCTCATGGTGCCCCCACTTTCTTGAGTCACAACGGAGCTATAGAATCCGTCCTCCGCATTATAAAAAAGATGGAACGGTTTCGCTATGTTGGGCAGGCATAAGGCTGGGGCCGCTAATAATTCTGATTTCAGGTGGGAGTATGCTGTTTCTTGTTCGGGTCCCCATTCAATGATTTCTGCCCCCGGCCTCCCCCCTTTTACCAATCGCTGGATAGGTTCTGCTATGGATGCAAACTGATCGATGAAATTCCGACAGTAATTAAAGAGTCCCATTACCCTACGCACCCCCCTAACTGTGTTCGGACGGGTCATGTTGGCAATTGCTGTTTTTCGGTCCGTGGGAAGGGTTTTCTTTCCCTGACTTATGTAATGCCCCAGATATCGGACCTCTGGTTTTGCGAGTTGTGCTTTGGTTGGGTTAACCTTAAATCCTGCTGTTTGTAAGCCCCGCAGGATTACTGACAGGGCTCCCAAATGCCCCGTCGGGTTAGTGGAGGCGATCAAGATGTCATCCACATATTGGAGAAAAGCGCTCTCATAGGGGGATAAGTTACAATTTTCGAGGGCTTTGCTCATAACCCGGTGGAATATGTTGGGGCTATTGTGGAATCCCTGGGGGAGACGGGTCCAGGTGTACTGTCTACCTCCACAGGTGAAGGCAAACTTCTCCTGGGAGTCTGGGTGGAGTGGAATTGACCAGAATCCGTTTGCTATGTCTAGCACGGAGAAGATACAATATTCAGGTCGCAGTCCGTTAAATATAGTGGCCGGGCTCGCAACGATAGGGTGTTCCTTTGGGGTGACCTTATTCAGGGCGGTATAGTCGATGGTTAGTCGGTAGTTCCCGTCTGGCTTACGGACGGGCCACATCGGGGAATTTGTGTGGGACACGGTGGGTCTCAGGATGCCCCGTTTAACCAAAGCCTGGACGATTGTTTCGGTTGCCTGTAACACCTCGGGTTTTATGGGATATTGTTTATGAGGGGCATGGGCTGGTCCTTGTATTTGTAAAGGAAGGATTGTGACGAGACCGCAGTCTTGCTTGCCTGTAGCCCAGACCCGGGGTAGTGCTTGACATAAGAGTCCCACTAGTCCCTCCTTCTTCCAGTCTCGGGCCGTCGGAGCCGGAGCCCCCATGCCTATGGCTGCTACATTCTTATTAGGGACCCAGTATCCTTGGATCCCGCTCTTGTGTTCTTTCCTTGCCGTCCACAGCAGGCGCTTATTGAAAGCGTCCACCACTGCTCCTAACTCTCCCAGGAGGTCTATTCCCAAAATTGTCCCTTCTTCGTTTGGGCCCACCCAGAAGTGTACAGGGAGTATGATCCCCTCTACCTCAAGTAACACTGCTTCGCTCTGATATGCTATAGTCCTATCCCCCCCCTATTCCTACTACTACTATGGAACGGTGGGTGGTGGGTAGTGCCATGTTGGTGAGGGATATCGAAGCCCCCGTATCTATTAATATTTTGCATCGCCGGCCCCCTAACGATGCATTCACCCAGATACGGGGGTCCGTTCCCGAGGCGGGGGCCGATGCCACTCATGCAGATTTTTGTGCCGCCAAGGTTTGTATAATGTCCAGCAGCTGCTGGTGGCTGAGGTGCGCTGGGTCCGAAACCACCTCATTCTCCCTTATATCTGGGGCGCTTGCCGGGGTTTTCTCCAGTCTCTTCGGGGGCGCTCCCTTTCTCCTTGGGATCCTTCTGTCTTTGCAGGTAGATTCGGTGTGTCCGATTCTGCCGCACTTATTACATGTATTAGGAGGGTGCGGGATTATAGCTCGGCATTCCCTTTTGAAATGGCCTAATTCCCCGCACCTGTAGCAATTTCCTCCTTCAGTTCCTACCGCTGATATCCCTGCTCTGGCGCCCTGTGTTTTCCTTTGCTGGTTGTCTACAGTGACAGCCCAGTTTTCTAATTCATCGAAAGTGTTAAAGTTTACCAATCCTGTCTTTAGGATAGCTTGGTGTGCTGGGCTCAGCCCATCCCTATATAACTGGAGGAATGCCGGGTTCTGTCTATCTGCATCTGGCATTCCTCCGTGGGCTACAAAGGCATCGAATTTTCGTCGCCCGTATTCCTGAGCCCCTTCCTCCTTTTTCTGCGTTACTCCTACTATTACACTCCAACTCACGGGGACCTCCCCCATGGTCAGGATGATATCGTTTTTAAAGCCTGTCAGAGCCTGTTCCTGCTCCCGGCGGCTCCCGTCTAGGTCTGCACACCAAGTCCCATTCTGGTGTTCTGCCCGGAGCCGAGCCCAGTGATTCTCGGGCATCTTGGCTCTTACTAACCCTGCTATATCTCGGTTGTGTAAGTTGTGGCACAGTTGCATCTCTTTCATCTTTTGCCAAAAAATTGCGTTACTGTGCCTGGGCTGCAGGGTTGGGAGCTTTTCTAGTAATTTCATAGTGTCCCCTGGCGAGAGTGACACATAAGTCATTTTAATTTGGGCCTACCTTCCTCGCCCGTCTCTCCCTTGTCCCCCTGGGATACATTCGATCTTAAGAGGTGCTGCTTTGGCGTTTGGGGGATCGGTGGTTACCGGGGGACTCCCCCCTGTTGGGCACCGAGGACTTGTCTCGTCTATTAAGCACTCCCAATCGGGACATTCCTCGTATGGGGCTTCACGGGAGAAGTCGGTCAGTGCCGGCAACACGGGGTTAATAGCCATCACAGCAGCATGCTTTTTCTGTTCAGCCTTTTCTTGTTTATCCTGAACGTATTTATGGACTCGCCCTGCTAGGGTGAGGTGTGCCTTCAGTATGAGGATCCAAGCCTTATCATCCTTGTTCCTCTTTTCCGTTGCCCACCATTCCCGTTGGCTCTCAAGGGGGTCTTGGGGTTTCCACCCTGTTTTAATCATGCTTTTAATTAGGTTCTTGTTTTTATCTGCTAGATAGCGGGTGAGGGACCCTTCCGGCCCCCATTCAAAAATGGTCTCAATGCTATCCATGTCGAATCTCTTAGCTAAGATCAGTGGTGTACTAATCCTGGTTTGGTGCTTCCCACAGATACTTGTGTAGGTATCCCTGGGGTTCCTGGTTTGGTGTTTCCACTGTCAGTACCTTTAAACCTTCAGCAGTAACACGCAGAGCCCGTCCTGCATGTAACGGGGAGATCACCGCTCACAGAGACAGGGGGGGGGGGCTCTGACCACGACTACAGGGGCCGGGGGCCACTCTTTCCTGACCAAATCCTACCGCTAAATCAATCCACAGAGGCTCGCCGTTTCCCTATCTCCCCGGGAATCACCCTGACCTGGGTGCGGACAAGCGTGGGATTGACCGCAGGTAGGAGTTCCCCCGGCGTGTAGCCGTTCTTTCGCGCTACCAGAGGTCTCCTGCTTGTAGTGCCCGAAGCACTCACAGAGGCTCCAGACTTAGTAGCGCCCGGACATGTAGCAGACTCCTCGCGGATCTGTTTCCAGTGGCCCAGACTTTCGCGCCTGCAGAGGTCCTACCCGACTTGCAGCGCCCGGACTTAAACCGAACTTCGTGAGTCCGCGTTCATTGGCCCTAACCCTGGACGTCCTCCCGGCCTCCCGGCCACTTAACCCTTGTCTTCCTTAGGTACCTTTTGGGTCAGCTAATGTCTGGTCGGGTCCGCTGTCAGGGATACACGGAATGCAACAGTACACAATCAATTACAATTCGCGACCCCGCTCACCCGCCCAAAGAAGAACCTACCCCGCTGTGCAGCTCTCGATCGGGCTCTGTTCACAAGTTCAGATCGCGGCAGCCGTGGAACACCGCTGGCACTGGGAATTCCCGCGGACTTTAAATGAGTAAAGATACTCACCCAGTGTTTGAGAGGCGATGTTCCAGCGGCGGTCACTATCCCGGACGAGCCCCCAATTGTTAGCGCGAGTGAACAGATACCACACCACTCGCACCCAGAGCCAAGATCGATAACAGCACAGTTTATTATAGTTTTTTATGTCGACGGAGGTACAATCAGGACACAGACAAGACAGTCCCGCAAAGTACTCTGCCTGCCTGCCAAAACGGAGTATAGTTATAGTAACGATCTGTTTTGATATGTAAATGGTTTGTGAGTGGTTTCCTGATATAATCATCCTGTTTCAATAGGTTTGTGGGTGTGGAGTTTGATGTGTAAATGGTTTTCTTTTATAGTTATCCCGTTAATGGGTTTTCTGGTCTAGAGTTTTAATATGTAAAGTTTGGTTTAAGAGTGTGATAATTGCTTTATGTCTCTGAATTCCTTTGGACAATGGGTGTTTGATGGGATGTCAGGAAGTTTTCCAGGTCTCAAGATATTTTCTGAATAGCATATTGATGCGAGTTCCTGAGTCTTTGTCAACCTGGTTTCTGTGTTTAAAAGATGCCTGCTTGCCTTACTCACACCTTTCTGGCTGAATGCTGTCCTGTTTTGCTTCATTTATCGAGTTATAGTTTAAGAAATATTCTAATCCTAATACCCACAAAATTTATGCCCGCCTACATCCCTGATCCAACTTGTGGACAGTTCTTACTCAGTATTATTTCTCCCAAGCCCTTAATTAACCCAATCCAATTTTCAATTTCTTTTCATTCATTTGGTTATTGCAGGTAAGATTTACATAGGCACAGTCACTGCGACCAGAAGGTGGTTTGTGGAGGAGCTGTTGTAAAGGGACAGTTAAACCCCAAACACTACTTCAGTGTTTCCCTCCCTACCTCTTCCTCTAACCAAAAAAAAAGTTGTCAAGAGGACCACAAGCAAGGGAAAGGTGAGGTGAGATTCTTTTATCCTTTTACCATATAAGGGCAATATGGCAGTTAGGGCAGTGGTACACTCCTCCTGCCAGATGTGGGAAATTAGACAGCAATCTAGTCTCCCTGACAACTTTGTCTGCAGGAAGTGTGTCCAGTTGCAGCTCCTCACAGACCGCATTGTTCGGTTGGAGCGGCAGGTAGATGCACTGCGGAACATACAGGAGGCAGAGTGTGATAGACTGGTTACAGGGAGGTTGTCACACCAGAGATTCAGTCAGGTGGATGGGTGACCGCCAGGAGAGGCAGGCAGGTAGTGCAGGAGTCTCCTGTGGCTATTCCCCTTTCGAACAGGTATACCATTTTGGATACTGTTGAGGGGGATAGGCTGTCAGGGGGAGATACCAGCAGCAGCCAGGCCTGTGGCACCACACCTGGTTCTGCTGTAGAGCAGGGTCGGGCAAAGAGCAAGCGAACAGTAGTAATAGAGGACTCGCTAGTTAGAGGCACAGACAGGCGTTTCTGTGGCTGCGATCAAGACTCCAGGATGGTGTGTTGCCTCCCTGGCGCCAGGGTCAAGGACGTCTCTGAGCAGTTGCAGGACATTCTTAAGGGGAAGGGTGAGCAGCCAGAGGGTGTTGTACATATTGGTACCAATGACATAAGTAGGAAAAGGGATGAGGTCCTGAAGTGTGAATATAGAAAGTTAGGCAGCAAGCTGAAGTGCAGGACCTCGAAGGTAGCAATTTCTGGACTACTACTGGTGCCACGTGCTAGTGAGAGTAGGAATAGGAAGATTAGGCAGATGAATGCGTGGCTTGAGAGCGGGTGCAGGGGTAGGGATTTAGATTTTTGGATCATTGGGACCTTTTCTGGGGAAGGGGTGACCTGCTCAAGAGGGACGGGTTACACCTGAACTGGAGGGGGACTAATATCCTGGTGGGGAGATTTGCCAGAGCCACTCGGGAGGGTTTAAACTAGTTTGGCAGGGGGGTGGGACCCAAAGCAGTAGGGAGACAGTATAGAAGATTGAGGACAACACAGAAGTTAAAGAGAGCACATTAAGTTGTAAAGCCAGTGTCAGTAATCTTAGTACCAGACAGATCAGGCAAAAGCAAGACAGAGAGCAAGGGAAGTCCAGATTAAACTGCATTTATTTCAATGCAAGAAACGTGACGGGCAAGGCAGATAAACTCAGGGCATGGATGGGTACATGGGATGGGATATTATAGCAATTACTGAAACATGGCTAAGGGAGGGACAGGACTGGCAGCTCAAAGTTTGAGAGTACAGATGCTATAGGAAAGATCGAACAAGAGATAAGAGAGGAGGGGGAGTTGCACCTTTGATTAAGGAAAACATCACGGCAGTACTGAGAGAGGATATATCTGAGGGTTTGGCCACTGAGTTTATATGGGTAGAACTGAGAAATAAGAAGGGGGAAATCACTTTGATAGGGTTGTACCATAGGTCCTCAAATAGTCGGTGGGAAATTGAGGAGCAAATATGTAAGGAGATTACAGATAGCTCCAAAAACATAGGGTGGCAATAGTAGGGGATTTTAACTTTCCTAACATTGACTGGGACAGCTGTAGTATTAGAGGGTTGGATGGAGAGAAATCATCTCATTCAGTTTGTGGACGGCCCGACTACAGAGGGGGCAAAACTTGACCTCCTCTTTGGAACTGAGGAAGGGCAGGTGACAGTGACTAAGGAAGGGCAGTTGTTAGTGACTTTGGGACCAATGACCATAATTCTATTAGTTTTAAGATAGCTATGGAGAATGATAGGTCTGGCCCAAAAGTTAAAATTCTAAATTGGGGCAAGGTCAATTTTAATGGCATCAGGCAAGAACTTTCAAAAGTTCATTGGGGGAGTCTGTGGGAAGGTAAAGGGATGTCTGGTAAGTGGGAGACTTTCAAAAGTGCGTTAACCAGGCTTCAGGGTAAGCACATTCCTCTTAAAGTGAAAGGCAAGGCTGGCAGAAGTAGGGAACATTGGATGACTCGGGATATTGAGGCCCTGGTCAAGAAGAAGAAAGAGGCACATGACATGCATAGGCAGCTGGGACCAAGTGAATCCCTTGAAGAGTATAAGGAGTGTAGGAGTAGAGTTAAGAGAGAAATCAGGAGGGCAAAAAGGGGACACGAGATTGTTTTGGCAGATAAGGAAAATGAGAATCCAAGGAGCTACAAATACATAAAGGGCAAAAGAGTAACAAGGGAGAGAGTAGGGCCTCTTAAGGATCAACAAGGTCATCTATGTGCGGATCCACAAGAGATGGGTAAGATCCTCAATGAATATTTCTCATCCGTATTTACTGTTGAGAAAAGCATGGATGTTAGGGAACTTGGGGAAATAAAGAGTGATGTCTTGAGGAGTGTATATGTTACAGAGAAGGAGGGGCTGGAAGTCTTAAAGCGCATCAAGGTAGATAAATCCCCAGGCCTGATAAAATGTATCCCAGGACATTGTGGGAGGCTCGGGAGGAAATTGCAGGTCCCTGAGCCGAGATATTTGAATCATCGATTGTCACAGGTGAGGTGCCTGAAGATTCGAGGGTGGCAAATGTTGTGCCTTTGTTTAAAAAGGGCTGCAGGGAAAAGCCTGGGAACTACAGGCCAGTGAGCCTCATGTATGATGGGTAAGTTGTTGGAAGGTATTTTGAGAGACAGGATCTACAGGCATTTAGAGACACAAGGACTGATTAGGGACAATCAGCATGGCTTTGTGAGTGGAAAATCATGTCTCACAAATTTGAATACGTTTTTTGAAGGGGTAACCAAGAAAGTAGATGAGTGCAGTGCAGTTGATGTTGTCTACATGGACTTTAGCAAGGCCTTTGACAAGGGACCGCATGGTAGGTTGTTGCATAAGTTAAATCTCACGGGATCCAGGGTGAGGCAGCTAAATGGATACAAAATTGGCTTGTTGACAGAAGCCAGAGGGTGGTGGTAGAGAGTTGTTTTTCAAACTGGAGGCCTGTGACCAGCGGTGTGCCTCAGGGATCAGTGCTGGGTCCGCTGTTATTTATCATTTAAATTAATGATTTGGATGAGAATATAGGAGGCATGGTTAGTAAGTTTGCAGATGACACCAAGATTGGTGGCATAGTGGACAGTGAAGAAGGTTATCTCGGATTGCAACGGGATCTTGATCAATTGGGCCAGCGGGCTGACGAATGGCAGATGGAGTTTAATTTAGATAAATGCGAAGTGATGCATTTTGGTAGATTGAACCAGGGCAGGACTTACTCTGTTAGTGGTAGGGGGTTGGGGACGTCTTGGGGTTCATGTGGGGGTAGGGCCTGGGTGGGATTGTGGTCGGTGCAGACTCGATGGGCCTCCTTCTGCACTGTAGGGTTTCTATAATTCCATGATTTCATGTTCATAGCTCCTTGAAAGTGGAGTCACAGGTGGACAGAGTGGTGAAGAAGGCATTCAACATGCTTGGTTTCAATGGTCAGAACATTGAATACAGGAGTTGGGACGTCTTATTGAAGTTGTACAAGTCATTGCTAAGGCCACACTTGGAATACTGTGTACAGTTCTGGTCACCCTATTATAGAAAGGATATTATCAAACTTGAAAGAGTGCAGAAAAGATTTACCAGGATGCTACTGGGACTTGATGGTTTGAGGAGAGGCTGGATAGATTGGGACTTTTTTCTCTGAAGCGTAGAAGGCTGAGGGGTGATCTTATAGAGGTCTGTAAAATAATGAAGGGCATAGATCAGCTAGATAGTCAACATCTTTTCCCAAAGGTAGGAGAGTCTAAAACTGGAGGGCATAAGTTTAAGGCGAGAGGGGAGAGATACAAAAGTGTCCAGAGGGGCAATTCTTCCACACACAGGGTGGTATCTGGAACAAGCTGCCAGAGGTAGTAGTAGAGGCAGGTACAATTTTGTCTTTTAAAAAGCATTTAGACAGTTACATGGGTAAGATGGATATAGAGGGATATGGGCCAAATGTGGACAATTGGGACTAGCTTTGGGGTTTTAAAAAAAAAAGGGCGGCATGGAAAAGTTGCGCTGAAGGGCCTGTTTCCATGCTGTAAACCTCTCTGATTCTGTGTGATGTGGGCATCCCTGGCTTAGCCAGAATTTATTGCCTATTCCTGATTGTCCTTGTGTTGATGAGCTGCCTTCTTCAACCATTCGCAATCCATGTGGCGGAGATCAAAGTGAGTGTCTATCTTTCTCATCTCCCCCTGATACGGGCTTTCAAATGTGGATTTCTTTAAAACAAAGTTCCTGGACAAGGATATAAATATCTCCAAGAGAAAGTGATCAACTTATTCATTCCAGCTTTCCAAACTTTCACTAGAATGTAGATGGATTCCAGATTGATATATTCCATTCAACCACACCCAAGGTGAGTTATTCCAATTCCTTCATGATCCAGGACAATATATTCACAATATCTTTAAAACAGAAGTTCAACATTCCCATTTGATTTCAGGTATTAATATATTCTGTTAGTTTGTTCTTTATTGTCGATGTCAGGCTGGGGTTGTTCCCCTTGCAGCAAATGAGGTTGAGGGGAGATTTGATAGAGGTGGACAAGATTCTGACAGGTTTAGATAAGGTGGACAAAGAAAAGCTGTTTCCATTAGCTGATGGGACAAGGACGAGGGGGGCCCAGATTTAAGGTTTTGGATCAGAGATGTGGGGGGATGTGAGGAAGAATATTTTGTTGCAGCGAATGGTAATGACCTGGAACTCACTGCCTACAAGGGCGGAGGAAATGGAGACAATAAACAATTACAAAGGAAATTGGATGGGCATTTGCTGACTAAATATCTCTGAACTTCCTAACACCCTGTCACTCTGTGATCATTGTGAAATTTGAAACCAGGTATTCGCAACAAGGCTGAAAGAACATCAGCCCACTGGAGGCAAAGTTGAGAGACCGGCCAGCCCAGCAGAAAGAAACCCTCCGACCCTCCCCATTGACCAACTGTCAAAATGAACAAAATGCAGTCCTGGATGTAACTGAGAGCAGAAACAATAACAGCAGAATCCAACCTCTATAATCAGTCGTGAACCTGTTGGTGTCTCAGCAGGTTGGTTGAAACACTGAAACTCTTCCCACACTGAGAACAGGTGAATGGCCTCTCCCCAGTGTGAACTCGCTTGTGTCTCTGCAGGCCGGATGACTGAGTGAATCCCTTTCCACACTGACAGCAGGTGAACGGTTTCTCCCCAGTGTGAACTCGTTCGTGTACCCGCAGGTCGGATGAGCAAGTGAATCCCTTCCCACACTGAGAGCAGGTGAATGGTCTCTCTCCAGTGTGAACTCGCTGGTGTTGCTGCAGGATTGATAACCATGTGAATCCCTCCCCACATTGAGAGCAGATGAACAGCCTCTCCCCAGTGTGGCTGCGCCGATGAATTTCCAGCAGAGATGTCGTGCCGTATCCCTTCCCACAGTCCCCACATTTCCATGGTTTCTCCATGGTGCAGGTGTCCTTGCCTCTCTTGGGTGGACAATCAGTTGAAGCCTCGTCCACACACAGACACGAGTACAGTCTCTCCCAGCTGTGAAAGGTGTGATATTTATTCAGGCTGTGTAACTGGTTAAAGCTCTTTGGTCAGTGCACTGGAACACTCTCACTCGAGTGTGGCAGTGTGTTGCTGCTTTTCCAGTCACACTGATGTTTGAAATCTTTTCAAATCGTCAGACCGTTTCTCCTTCTAGATTGAAAGACTGATGATATTCAGATCCCAAGGGAATATAACTCTGTCAGATCGAGACGTGATGTTTGAGATTTCGGCCTGTGATTCCTCTTTCATCCTGTAAAACGAGTTTACAGAAGTCGTCAGTGTCAGTGCAGGATAGAAATTCAGAACAGACAATTCTAGTTTTGGGGAATGAGAGAGGAAAGAATGTTCATTAGAATCATAGAATGCCTACATATTATCAATGTCCCTTCGCCTTCACAATGAATCTCTCTTCTCAGGACACTCTTATCTCTGACTTGTCTGAACTGCTGGCAGTCTCACAAAGCAGCTGTCTGTGTGCTGATACGAGAGGCCCTGCTCGGCAAGTTTAATGCTCCATGACTGTGTCTTTAATGAGTGAATACCGATAGGAATGTGGTCAAGTCAGCAAAATCCCATGATGCTTTACATAATGGTTAGTAACACTCCATTTTGTTAACATAGCACATACGGATATATAAATATATATAACACAGCTGCCTCAGCCCACTCTAACACATACAATTATGTAATGATGGCTGGCAGCTCCGACAACTGGTCAGAATATAAAAAATGGCCCAGAATAATGAAAAGAATGATAAGGTAGGAAAAACTAGGGTATGAGAGAAAGCTAGCTAGAAATATAAAGACCGATAGTAAAAGTAGGTATTTGAAAAAAAGTTAACAGATGGAGCACTGGCCATAGAGCAATGCAGCACGGAAACAGGCCCTCCAGCCCAACCGGTTCATGCCAACCATGGTGCCCTCCCAGCGAGTCCCAATTACCCACATTTGGCCCATATTCCTCTAATCCTTTCCCATCTGTGTGCTTATCCAAATGCTTTATAAATGTTGCCTTTGAACCTGTATTAATCACTTTCTCTGGCAGCTCATGCCATGTACGCACCACCCTCTGCATGAAGAAGTTGCCCCTCAGGTTCCTTTTAAATCTTTCTCTCCTTACCTTAAGCCTATGCCCTCTAGTTTTCAATTCCTCTTCCCTGGGAAAAAGACTGTGTCTTCATCCTATCTATGCCCCTCATGATTTTATACACCTCAATAAGATCTCCCCTCATTCTCCTATGTTCCAAGGGAAAAAGCCCCAGCCTGGCCAACCGCTCCCTATAACTCACAATCGTCCTGGCAACATCCTCGTAAATCTTCTCTGTACTTTTTCCAGTTTTTCAGTGTCTTTCCTATAACCTGGTGACCAAAACTGTATACAATACTCCAAGTGCGGCCTCATAATGACTTACATAACTGTAATATAATGTCCCAACTCCTGTACTCAGTGCCTTGACTGATGAAGGCTAGTGTGCTAAAAGCCTTCTTCACCACTTTGTCGACCTGTGACAACGCTTTCAACAACCTATGTACTTTTACTCCGAGGTCGCTCTGTTCCTCAACACTCCCAGGACCTTACCATTCACTCTGTAAGTTCTACCCTGGTTTGACTTTCCAAAATGCAATACTCACACTTATCTGTATTGAAATCCATTTGCCAATCCTCGGCCCACTTCCCTAACTGATCAAGATCCCAATTCATGTTTGATAATCTTCTTCACCATCAACGATACCTCCTAATTTAGTATCATCTGCAAACTTACTAACCATGTTACTTACTAACTTACAAACTTACGATACCTCCTAATTTAGTATCATCTGCAAACTTACTAACCATGTTACTTACTAACTTACAAACTTACCGGGCGGCACGGTAGCACAGTGGTTAGCACTGCTGCTTCACAGCTCCAGGGTCCCGGGTTCGATTCCCGGCTCGGGTCACTGTCTGTGTGGAGTTTGCACATTCTCCTCGTGTCTGCGTGGGTTTCCTCCGGGTGCTCCGGTTTCCTCCCACAGTCCAAAGATGTGCGGGTTAGGTTGATTGGCCAGGTTAAAAAAAAAAAAATTGCCCCTTAGAGTCCTGGGATGTGTAGGTTAGAGGGATTAGTGGGTAAAATATGTGGGGGTAGGGCCTGGGTGGGATTGTGGTCGGTGCAGACTCGATGGGCCGAATGGCCTCCTTCTGCACTGTAGGGTTTCTATGATGATTTCTATGATGCCTTGTACATTTACATCCAAATAATTTATATAAATAATGAAGAACAAGGGTCCCAACACCGACCCCTGAGGCACACCACTAGTCACAGGCTCCAGTCCGAGAAACAATCTTCAACCATCACCCTCTGCTTCCTACCATCGAGCCAATTTCGAATCAAATTTGCTAGCTCTCCCTGGATCCCCTGCGACCTAATATTCCAGGTGGGACCCTGTCAAAGGCCTTGCTAAAGTCCACATAATCAACATCTACTGCCCTACCCTCATCCATCCTCTTGGTTACCTCTTCAAAAAACTCTAAAACATTTGGCAGACATGACTTCCCATGCACAAAGCCGTGCTGAGTATCCATAATCAGACCTTGACTATCCAAATATTGGTAGATCCTGTCCCTCAGAATCCTGTCCAGTAACTTACCCGCCACTGATGTCAGGCTCGGTGGCCTATAATTCCCAGGCTTAGAACATAGAAAAAATACAGCACAAACAGGCCCTTCGGCCCACAAGTTGTGCCGGTCATGTCCCTACCTACCGAGGCTTATATATAGGCTTACCTATAACACTCAATCCTATTAAGTCCCATGTACTCATCCAGAAGTCTCTTAAACGACCCTATTGAGTTTGCCTCCACCACCACTGACGGCAGCCGATTCCACTCACCCACCACCCTCTGAGTGAAAAACTTACCCCTGACATCTCCTCTGTACCGACTCCCCAGCACCTTAAACCTGTGTCCTCTCGTCGCAGCCATTTCAGCCCTGGGAAAAAGCCTCCGAGAATCCATCCGGTCTATACCTCTCAACATCTTGTACACCTCTATCAGGTCACCTCTCATCCTTCGTCTCTCCAAGGAGAAAAGACCGAGCTCCCTCAACCTATCCTCATAAGGCATGCCAACCAATCCAGGCAACATCCTTGTAAATCTTCTCTGCACCCTTTCAATCATTTCCACATCCCTCCTGTAATGAGGCGACCAGAACTGAGCACAGTACTCCAAGTGGGGTCTGACGAGGGTCTTATAAAGCTGCATCATTATCTCCCGACTCCAAAACTCAATCCCTCAATTGATGAAGGCCAGCACACCATACGCCTCATTAACCACCTCCTCTACCTGCGAGGCCGATTTAAGAGTCCTATGGACCTGGACCCCAAGGTCCTTCTGATCCTCTACACTGCTAAGAGTCTTACCCTTGATATTATACTCCTTCATCCCATTTGATCTGCTAAAATGGACCACTACACATTTATCCGGGTTGAAGTCCATCTGCCACTTCTCCACCCAGTCTTGCATCCTATCTATGTCACGCTGCAGCTTCTGACATCCCTCCAACCTATCCACAACACCACCAACCTTCGTGTCGTCGGCAAACTTACCAACCCATCCCTCCACTTCCTCATCCAGGTCATTTATGAAAATGACAAACAGCAAGGGTCCCAGAACAGATCCCTGGGGCACTCCACTGGTGACTGACCTCCATTCAGAAAAAGACCCATCTACAACCACGCTCTGCCTTCTGCAGGCAAGATGTGGAGATGCCGGAGTTGGACTGGGGTAAGCACAGTAAGAAGTCTCACAACACCAGGTTAAAGTCCAACAGGTTTATTTGGTAGCAAATACCATAAGCTTTCGGAGCACAGCTCCTTCGTCAGATGGAGTGGATATCTGTTCTCCAGATATCTACTCCATCTGACGAAGGAGCTGTGCTCCGAAAGCTTATGGTATTTGCTACCAAATAAACCTGTTGGACTTTAACCTGGTGTTGTGAGACTTCTTATTCTGCAGGCAAGCCAGTTCTGGATCCACAAGGCAACAGCCCTTTGGATCTCATGCCCTCTCACTTTCTCGAGAAGTCTTGCATGGGGGACCTTATCGAATGCCTTGCTGGAGTCCATGTAAACCACATCTACCGCTTTTCCTTCGTCCATGTGTTTAGTCACATTTTCAAAGAACTCCACCAGGCTCGTAAGGAACGATTTACCTTTGACAAAGCCATGCTGACTACTTTTGAGCATACTAAACTTCTCTAAATGTTCATAAATCCTGTCCCTCAGGATCTTCTCGATCAACTTACCAACCACTGAGGTTAGACTCACCGGTCGGTAATTTCCTGGGCTATCCCTATTCCCTTTCTTGAATATAGGAACCACATCCGCAATCCTCCAATCCTCCGGAACCTCTCCCGTCTCCATCGACAACGCAAAGATCATCGCCAGAGGCTCTGCAATCTCTTCCCTCGCCTCCCACAGTAACCTGGGGTACATCCCATCCGGTCCCGGCGACTTATCTATCTTGATGCTATTCAAAATTTCCAACACATCCTCTTTCTTAATGTCCACATACTCAATCTTTTCAGTCTGCCGCAATCCTGTAGTACAACCACCCAGGTCTTTTTCCACCGTGAATACCGAGGTAAAATATTCATTAAGCACCTCTGCTATTTCTTCCGGTTCTGTACAGACTTTCTCACCTTCACATTTTATAGGTCCTATTCCTTCACATCTCATCCTTTTACTCTTCACATATTTATAGTACGCCTTAGGGTTCTCCTTAATCTTACCTGCCAAGGCCTTCTCGTGACCCCTTCTGGCTCTCCTAATTTCTTTCTTAAGTCCCTTCCTACAAGCCGTATACTCATCTAGATCCCTATCATCGCCTAGCTCTCTGAACCTTTTGTACGCTTTCCTTTTCTTTTTGACTCGGTTCAGCGCAGCTTTCGTGCACCACGGTTCCCGTAACCTACCAAAACCTCCTTGTCTCATCGGAACGTTGTCATGCAGAACTCCAGACAAACATTCCTTGAAAATCTGCCACCTTACTTCGGTATCTTTCCTCGAGAATACCTCTTTCCAATTTACGCCTCTAATCTCCTGCCTGATGGTTTCACATTTCCCTTTACTCCAGATAAACACTTTCCTAGCTTGCCTGATCCTATCTCTTTCCAATGCTAGCGTAAAGGAGATAGAGTTATGATCACTATCCCCAAGATGCTCCCCCACTGAGAGATCCGACACCTGTCCAGGCTCATTAGCCAGTACCAGATCGAGTACAGCCTCTCCTCTTGTAGGCTTATCCACATGCTGTGTCAGGAAACCCTCCTGAACACACCTAACAAACTCCTCCCCATCCAAACCCCTTACCCTCGGGATATTCCAATCAATGTTTGGGAAATGAACGTCTCCCACCACGACAACCCTGTTATTACTACATCTCTCCAGGATCTGTTTCCCTATCTGCTCCTCAACATCCCTGTTACTATTGGGCGGCCTGTAGAAAACAGCCAGCAAAGTTATCGACCCCTTCCCGCTCTGAACTTCCACCCACAGAGACTCTGTAGACAATCCCTCCATGGCTTCCACCTTCTCTACAGCTGTGACACTATCCCTGATCAGCAGTGCCACTCCCCCCCCCCCCTCTTTTGCCTCCCTCTCTGTCCTTTCTGAAACATCTGAAACCCGGCACCTGAAGTATCCAGTCCTGTCCCTGTCCCCAAGTCTCCGTAATGGCCACCACATCACACTTCCAAGCATCGATCCACACTCTAAGCTCATCCACTTTATTCACTACACTCCTGACTTCTCTCTGCTACCCTTCTTAAACAACAGAACAACATGAGCCACACACTAGTCTTCTGGGACTTCGCCAGTGGAAAGAGATGAAGCAAATATCTCTTCAAGGGCCTCTGCAATTTCTTCCCTAGCCTCCCACAAGATCCGAGGATGCACTTCATTAGGCCCAGGCCTTTATCCACCTTAATACACTTTAAGGATGCAGATAACTCCTCCCTAGTAATATGTATGTGGCCGACGACATCACCGCTTGTTTCCCTTATTTCTTTAACACCCATGATGTTCTCCTGAGTAAACACCAAGGAGAAATATTCAATTAAACATCTCACCCATCTCCTGTGGCTCCACACACAGATGGCCTTGCTGATTTTGAAGGGAACCTATTCTCTCTCGAGCCACTCTTTTTTTCTTAATGTAGCAATAGAACCTCTTGGGATTTTCTTTAACCTCACCTGCCAGATCCATTTCGTACCCTCTTTTTGCCCTCCTGATTTCCCTCTCAAGTGTCTGCATGGGTTTTCTCCGGGTGCTCCGGTTTCCTCCCACACTCCAAAGATGTGCAGGTTAGGCGGATTGGCCATGATAAATTGACCCTTAGTGCCAGGGGGATTAGCAGGGTAAATGTGTGGGGTTACGGGGATAGGGTCTGGGTGGGATTGTGGTTGGTGCAGACTCGAAGGGTCCAAATGGTGTCCTTCTGCTCTGTAGGGATTCTATGTCTTCTGTGTTCTCTTACACTTTTTATAGTCATCGAGTGATTCACTTGTCCCCGATTGCCTAACCCAATGTCTGCTTCTTTCTTTTACCTGACCAAAGCCTCAATGTCCCTAGTCAGCCAGGAATCCCTAAATTTACTATTCTTTCCCTTCGTCCTAACAGAAATATACTGCCCTGGACTCTTGATATCACACTTTTAAAAGCCTCCCATTTGCCAGAAGAGGTTTACCAGGATGTTGCCTGGTCTGGAGGGTATTAGCTTTGGGAGGTTGAATAAACTCGGTTTGTTCTCACTGGAACGACAGAGGTTGAGGGGTGACCTAATAGATTAGTACAAGATTATGAGTGGCATGAACAGAGTGGATAGTCAGATGCTCTTTCCTGGGGTAGAAACGTCAAGTACTAGGGGATGTAGGTTTAAGGTGTATGGGGAAAGAGAAGAGATGTGAGAAGCAAGTTTTCTTTTTAAAAACAGAGGGTGGTGAATGTCTGGAACGCGCTGCCTGGGGAGGTGGTGGGAGCAGGTAGGATTGTGGTACTTAAGAGGCAACTAGACGAATACATGAATAGGATGGGAACGACAGAATATGGACTCCGTAAGTAGGTGCAGTTTAAGTTTAGGCAGACATCATGATTGGTGCGGACATGGAGGGCCAAAGGGTTTATTCCTGTGCTGTACCTTTCTTTGTTCTTTCCCTTCAAACAGACATCCAGGAATTAACAATGAAAAATAAGGAGCTGGCAGATGAATTGAGCAAGTATTTTGCCTCGGTCTTCACAATAGAGAATACAGGTAACAATGCAGAAACAGCTGCAAATCAGAAAATGGAAGTGTGAGACGCACTCTGAAAAATCACAATTCCCAGGGAAGTGGTACTCAGCAAACTGTTGGAGCTACGGCTGATGAGTCCTCGGATTCTGCTGGACTTCATTCTAGGGTCTTAACAGAAGTGGCGAGTGAGATAGTTGATGTGTTTAATTTTCTAAAATTCCTCATCTGGAATTGGATAAGGGGAACTTACTTTTCCAGAAGGTATTTGATAAGGTGCCACATCAAAGGTTATTGTAGCAAATAAAAGTTCAGGCTGCAGGGACAACATATTGGCGTGGATGGAAGATTGGCTAGCGAACAGGAAACAGTGGGCATAAATGGGTCATTTTCCAGTTTAAGAGAGAGAGAGACCTGGGCCAACCTTTCCAGAGTCTGCACCCTCCCTGGATTCACTTCCTTTCTCTTCAGTTGCTGCAAGTCCCCAATTTCCCCCAGAATGAGAAAAGAAATGGAAAGGGGGAGAAAAGAAAGTGTTTTACTCACAGATGTTGGCCTCTTCTAAGGTCAAACCAAATAAACAAACAAAATAAACAAAATCAGGACAAAATAAAAGGGGCAGCTCCCCAAAAGGAGGGGGAACAGCCCGAACAAAAATCAAAGTACAAAGGAAACTAAAAAACATCAAATCATGATGTGATTATCAGGGTCGAAAACGCACCCCAACCCCTGCGGTGCCCAACGGGCACGGTTGACGCCTTCCGCACCCGTGGACACCGCATGCTCCCTCTCCAGGGACACCTGGCCGCGAACGTAGCCGCGGTAGAGGGGCAGACAGTCAGGATGGACGGCCCCCTCGATCGCCCGCTGCCTGGACCTGTAAATGGCGCGTTTCGCCAGGCCCAGGAGCAGGTTCACGAGGAGGTCGCCATCCCTCCCCTCCCTTCTCCGCACCGGGTGTCCGTAGATCAGGAGCGTGGGACTGAAGTGCAAATAAAACATTTTATTAATGTTCTTTAGGAAAACAAGAAGGGAGTGCAGCCTAAGACACAAAACATAGACATGGTCCACGGACTCCACAAGGCCACAGAAGGGGCAGTCTTCGGAGCCCGTGAACCAGTGAATCCTACGGTTGTGCGGAACTGCTGCATGCATCACCCTCCACCCCAGGTCCCCGATGTAATTGAGGGAGATCCCTCCGTAGAGGGAACTCCACCGGGGACCTCCGCTGCCCGGCAGCAACAAGGCCCGCCAAGGTGTATCCGGGCGACAGGCGAGGAGGCGGTAGTGGAGGGTGTGCAGCAGCAGCCCGCACAGGAAACGCCTCCGCGCGGTAGAAAAAGGCACGGAGGACATTTCCGTGAGGCGGCTCCTGCTGTGGGGCACCTCACCCAAGGAGGGGGGGTTGAGGCTTTGGGCCAATGTGGAATTCTGTCCGAACAGGAGAACGCTCGGATGGGATCCCACCGCACGCCTGCGCCGCCTCGAGATCGGGTGCGCACTCGGGGCCGAGCACGACCGTCCTAAGGTCTTGGATGGCTTTGGCCGCGCGCTGGACGGACACCCCCGCGCGCTCAGCCAGCACGCGGGGACTCATCCAGCCCGCCCCTCCGCCATCCAGCACGTCCCCGATCCTGGTCTCCCCGGTGTCCACAGCCCTCCTCTCCGCCAGCCACCTGAAGTCATACGGCTGGAGGAGCGGATTCCTGAGCAGCAGCTCTCGCACGAGAGCCGCTACTCCTGACGGGGGGGAGCTGCATCGCGAGGCGACCGTGTTCCAGACAGTGAGGAGAACCTGGTAAAAGACGGGTAACTCCTGCAGGGAGGTCGAAACACGCCCCAGTTCGATATGCAGGAGCTGCACGTCATAATTCAGGACTTGCCACTGGCGGAAAAAATATGTCGCCATGGCACACCATTGTGGAGAGGGCTCAATGTAAAGGTACCTCTGCAGGGCTTGGAGGCGGAAGGTCGCTATCTGAGTGTGAAGGCACACCAGACCTTGTCCGCCCTCCTCAAGTGGGAGATGCAGAACCACGGCAGGGACCCAGTGCAGTCGATTTTCCCAGAAGAACCGCAGGAGGGTTCTCTGGATATCGGCAACAAAGCCAGGGGGAAGGGGTCAAAGGGACCAGCCGGTACCACAGCATGGGGTTTATGACGCGAACTCGCGCCCTGTCGGACAGCACTCGGAGCAGTCCTGTCCAGCGATTCAGGCGGGCGGAGACTTTGGCCTCCAGTCCCGCCAGTTCGCCGGTCAGGATTCCTCGGCTGGGCAGAGATGAGCCCCCAAGTACAGGAGGTTGGTCCTGCTCCAGGTGAAAGGCCTGAGCCCCTCCGGAAGGGGGTCCGTCTCCCACGGACCGACTAGAAGTCCGGAGCACTTGGCCCAGTTGATCCTGGCGGAGGACGTGGCGGAGTACACCGCCTGGCATTCTCGCATCCTCCGCAGGTCAGCCGGGTCCGTGAACATGAGGAGCACGTCATCGGCGTAAGCTGACAGGACCACCCCTACGTCCGGTCCACACAGGGCCAAACCCGACAACTTCCTCCGCAAGAGGCGCAGGAATGGCTCCACGCGTATAGAATAAAGTTGGCCGGACAAGGGGCAGCCCTGCCGTACTCCTCTCCCAAAGCGAAGGGGCGCCGTCAGGGACCCGTTAACCTTAATCAGACACTCTGCGGCAGAGTACAGTAATCGGATCCGGGCGACAAAATGCATCCTGAACCCGAATGCCCGCAGAGTCCCGAGTAAATACTCGTGCTCCACCCTGTCGAACGCCTTCTCCTGATCTAATGACAAGAAGGCGTTCGACAGACCAGCCCTCTGGGAATGATGGATTAGGTCCCGGACCAAGTGGAGATTATCGTGAATACAACAGCTCGGGACCGTGTCGGACTGGTCAGGGTGGATCATGTGGTCCAGCACGGATCCAAGGCGTGAAGCCATGGGCCTGGCAAAGATTTTATAATCCGTGCTGAGGAGGGAGACCGGGCGCCAGTTTTTGAGTAGGCGGAGATCCCCCTTCTTGGGCAGCAGGGCAATGATGGCCCTGTGCCACGAAAGGGGCATCTCCCCGGTAGCGACACTCTCCCCCAGGACCCCCGCGTAGTCGCCCCCCAGGACGCCCCAGAATGCCCTGAAGAACTCTACTGTCAGCCCGTCCAGCCCCGGGGCCTTGCCCCTACTGAGGCCATTGAGGGTGCCGGTCAGTTTCGGCCAAGGCGATGGGGCCTCAAGCCTGCCGACGCCCTCCGGGCTGACCTGCGGCAGGTCCTCCCACAGACGTCTGCGGGCAACCTCGCTGGACGGATCCGGAGAGAAGAGTAATAATCCCGGGCAATGGCCCAACGGATCCGAGACGGGGGAACCGTCGTCGGCCAGCAGCGTAAGGAGCTGCTGACGGTTAGCCCGCCCTTTTTCCAGCGAGTAGAAGAAGGGGGAGCCGCGGTCCAGGTCCACCTGGAACTGGAGCCGTGCCCTCACGTACACGCCACGAGACCTGGCAAGCTGCAGGTCCCGCAGCGCGCCCTTCTTCTCCCTGTACTCCGAACGCAGGGCCGGGTCCGCGTCGGGCTGACTGAGACGTGCCTCCAGGTCGAGCACCTCCTTCTCCAACTCCTCGAGCCTGGATTTCTGCCCCTTTGTCAACCCCCTCGCGTACTCCTGACAGAAGGTACGGACGTGTGTCTTGCCCACATCCCACCAGAGCCTCAAGGAGGGGAAGCCTCCCCGCTTCCTTCTCCAGACGGCCCAGAATCGACGGAACGAGTCCAGGAAGCGCTCGTCCTCCAGCAGCGTGTTGTTAAAGTGCCAGTACGCGGACCCCCGCCGGACGCGAGACGGCGCAAAGTCCGCCCACACCAGGCTGTGGTCCGTGCACGACACCAGCCGCACGGAGGCCAAAGACACGCCGGACACGTGCACCCTTGAAATGTAAAGGCGGTCGAGCCTGGACGCTCCGGTTCCAGGCCTCACGTAAGTGAAGGCTCTGGAGCCAGGATGGAGATGTCTCCAGACGTCCACCAAGTTGTGGGTCCCGAGCAGGTCCCGCAACTTCACCATCGCCGGGGTGCGCAGCCAGAGGCCGGTGCGGTCCCGTGCCTCGAGGGTACAGTTGAAATCCCCCCCGAGGATAATGCATTCGCCCCCCGCGATGGTGTCGAGATGAGCGGACACTTTCTCGTAGAAAGTCGGTTGCTGCGGTCTGCCGGTTAGGGCGTAGACGTTCAGCAAGTGAATGACCACGCCCCCCTCACGGACCGTCAAGTGCAGCAACCAGCCTGGCACCGGCTCCTTGACCCCCAAGATCTCCGGCTGATAATGCGGGGCCAACAAGATAGCCACCCCGCGGGAAGTGAGCGTGAGGTGGCTCATGTAGACCCCCCCCCCCCTCGCCATTCCAGGAGCCATTGGGCTTCGTCTCCCGGAACGGTGTGGGTTTCCTGCAGGAAACACACCGCATACTTCCCGTCACGGAGGACCGAGAAGTTCTGGAACCTGCGGTGTGGCTCACTGCTGCCGTTGATGTTGAGGCTGGCTATGGTCACCTTCATGTCAGCAGCTTAGTGCCACCGTCACCACTTATCTAAACGTGTGGGGGAGCGCCGGCGCAAGATGCGCCAGTCCGCTCCCCCTCGAGCCCGCGGAGGAACTCCACCACCCGACGCCGCTCTGTTTCAGTCAGGTCCGACCCGGCCTGTGAGCAGGCCTGCGCGGACCGGACGAGCAGCGCCATGTCCGACCAACGGTCGAGGGCTAGCCGGACGCTGTCAGGGTGACCAGAATGTTGTTTGACAAAGGCCCCGAGTTCCCCAGAAAGGGATGAGGGACGACTCGGTGGGGGGCACGAGGGAGTCCCCCGACTTGCTCCGGGCAGACTCTAAAAGTGCCCCCGTGCCCACCACCGAGCCGCTGACCTCCTCAGGGCAGTCGCCCTCCGACTCAGAGTCCCCCGCCGCAGGACGTACGGCGGGCGGCACGGAACCGCCAACTAGCCCCAACTCTCCCCCCCCCGATCCCACCCCCAGGATCGACGGAGGAGGGGTTCCCCCCGGGCTCCTCTTCCCTGGTTTGCGGGTCCGTGGGCGACGGCGGCTCAGTCCCCCGCTCAACCCCAGACACCTGGACACCCCACAAGTCCGGAGAATCCTCCGGATCCAAGTCGGGAGTGTCCAGCGCCCAAGATTGGGACGGAGAGGAAGAGACCACTTCCTCGCCACCACCGCCCGGGGACCGAACATCGGGGTGCTGCCCCCGTCCCCCGGCAGGCTGAAATAGAACTCCGGGTTGAAGTCGACCGGGTGGAATGAAGCCACGGGGGCCCCGCTCCCACCCGGCCCCGGGGAGTCCTGCCCGGAGGACTGAGGCAGCACGTGTTTCATTCTGTTCTTGTTCTCGCCCCCACTCTCGGGACAAGGCGTAAAGACGGGGGTAGGCGTGGCAGGAGATGGTGTGAATGGGGAGAGGGGCTCACAGATCTTAAGTCCCACAACACCCGAGGTGCCGCGCCTTTTTTTGGGGGCCAGCCCACGGGTAGGAGATGCCCCTCGCACTCCGCCCCTCTTCACCTTGCCCCGCCCCTTTCACCTTCCCATCCCATCCCCGGGAGGTGTCGATTGTTCCGGCTCGGGGTCGCCTATCCCCCCATGCCCGGACCTGAGATCCCGCGCTGCTGCGACGCCGGGCCCAGCACTAGGCCCCGGAGAGCCCACGGGCCCGGTAGATGGTGGTGGAGGGGGGGCGCAGGTGGATACAACCCCCGAGCCGGCTGCCGGGGTGACTGGGGTAGTGGAGGCCGGGGTTCCGGTACCTTTTTTTTCTGCCCTTTGTTACTTGGGGTCTTCTGACCACGTGGAGGCTCCGCTCCCCCCCCCCGCCGGCAGCTGAGGTGGCAGTTGCTGCCGGTGTGGGCTCCGCTTGCGGGGGGCCAGGTGGTGCTCGGTTAGGGGGAGAGGGGGCTGCGGTGCCAGCTGCGGCCGTCCTGGGTTGGTGGTCGGCGGCCTTGGAGGCGGGGCAGTTCTTTCTCATGTGCCCCGCCTCCTTACAGGCATGGCACCGCACACCGTCCGCGGACCAGAAGACCCAGTAGGTGACTCCCTCGAAGGGGATGCTAAAACCTCCCTCCAGGACCTCCTCCGGGGCCAGGCGGACAAATACCTGGTGCCGGAAGGAGTAGACATGGCAGAGGGAGGGGTCCCGAAGGCCGAGCGGGATCGGCTGCACCCCGGACCTGACCGCCCCCAGTAGATGGAGGTGGGGGAGGAGGAGCTCACCGGGTAGGAAGGGCGGGACGTTTGAGATCACGCTCTTATGGGCGGCGGCCTCCAGAGGGTCCACCGCCAGGAACGTCCCGCCCACTGTGAGCCCCCTCTCCAGGGCGAGGTGGACCACCCGCTCAGCCTTCAAAAAGAATACGGCCCGGCCGTACATCTTGGAGGCCGCGACAATGGCTGAGGGGCTGACAACCCCAGCCATTGCCTTCACGCAGGCCTCGATGGACATGTCGGGGTGGGCGTAGCACTTAACCCCGAGCTGTCTGGTAACCAAGGAGAACGGTGGCAGGGCCTTGGGAGCGGCGGGGGCTCTGGTCACCACCACACCCGCATAGGTGGGCCGAGAAGGCCCTGCCACCGGCGACGCTGGCGAGGTCACCATAATGATCACGGGAGTGCTGCACACTCCCCGAGACTGCCCAGATGCACGGCAGAGCGTATATGCGGGCCATGGGAGCAATGGGGCGGGGGGGGGGGGGGGTTCGGGTTGTAGGGAGGGATAGGTAATGGGCCCCTCAGGGCGGGGTCAGAGAGGGAAAATGAGGGTGGGGTAGGGTCCAGGTGCTCACTCCCCAAAGCGAGAGAGGGAGAGAGGAGGTTGGAGGAGCAGGAGGAGGACGAGGGACAGGGCAAGGGGAGGGCCGGTGCCCCAGTCAGGAGGAAGGAGGAGGGGGTGCCGGTATTGGGGGCAGCAGCAGTGGGTGGGGGACTTCGCTCTTCCAGCCCTTTCGGGCACAAACAATTCAAGTCCGGGGTGTCTTCACCCCCCCCACTGCAGATGGAAAACAGTCTAAATTTACTTCTCCAAGACCTCCCTTTCAGGCACCAACCGTCTGATGACGAGGGCACCAGCCCAGCCACTCAGTCCCTTGACGTTGCTATGAGGAGGCCGTGCAGTCTTCCCTCCCGCAGATGGAAAAAGTAAAGAAAGTCTCTCAGTGTCCTCTTTCCCTCCAGGCAGAGTACACCCTCCAGCAGACGGACGGACGGCAGGCAGGCCAGGCGGCAGGCAGGCCAGGCGGCAGGCAGGCCAGATGGCAGGCAGGCCAGACGGCAGGCAGGCCAGACGGCAGGCAGGCCAGACGGCAGGCAGGCCAGACGGCAGGAAGGCAGGCGGGCCGGACAGCAGGCCGCGCGGCAGGCAGGCAGGCGATAGCTCACCATCCTCCCCCTTCCCTCCCTCCTTCTTTCCTGCAGGAAGCCAATAACAATAACAAAAACGGGAGTCTCCCGTGAGCAAGCTCTGTAAGAAAGTGTGTTACTGACGTATGTTGGAGACGGGAGGAATGAATAAGTTAACGTTTCTGCCCGGTTTCGAGCCGGGGACCTTTCGCGTGTCAGACGAACGTGAGAACCGCTACACCACAGAAACAACCTCTCTGATGTCGGCCTCTTTTTAGGTCAAACCAAATAAACAAACTCAAATTAAATCAGGACAAAGTAAAAGGGGTAGCTCCCCAAAAGGAGGGGGAACAGCCCGAACAAAAATCAAAGTACAAAGGAAACTTAAAAACATCAAATTAAAATGTGATTATTAGGGTCAATAACGCACCCCAACCCCTGCGGTGCCCAACGGGCGCGGAAGGCGTCGACCGCGCCCGTGGACACCGCATGCTCCATTTCGAGGGACACCTGGCCACGGACGTAGCCGCGGTAGAGGGGCAGACAGTCAGGATGGACGGCCCCCTCGATCGCTCGCTGCCTGGACCGGTACATGGCACGTTTCACCAGGCCCAGGAGCAGGTTCACGAGGAGGTCGCCATCCCGACCCTCCCCTCATCGCACCGGGTGTCCGCAGATCAGGAGCGTGGGACTGAAGTGCAAACAAAACATCAATAAAAGGATCTTGAGGAAAACAAAAAGAGAGTGCAGCCGAAGACACAAAACATAGACATGGTCCACGGACTCCACAAGGCCACAGAAGGGGCACTCTTCGGAGCCCGTGAACCAGTGAATCCTACGGTTGTGCGGAACTGCTGCATGCATCACCCTCCACCCCAGGTCCCCGACGTAATTGGGGGAGATCCCTCCGTAGAGGGACCTCCAGCGGGGTCCTCCACCTCCCGGCGGCAACAAGGCCCGCCAAGGTGTATCCGGGCGACAGGCGAGGAGGCAGTGATGGAAGGTGTGCAGCAGCAGCCTGCACAGGAAACGCCTCCGCGCGGTAGAAAAAGGCACGGAGGACATTTCCGCGAGGCGGCTCATGCTGTGGGGCACATCACCCGAGGAGGGGGGTTGAGGCTTTGGGCCAGTGTGGAATTCCGTCCGAACTGGGGAACGCTCGGGTGGGATCCCACCGCACACCTGCACCGCCTCGAGTTTGCGTGCAGTTTTGGGGCCGAGCACGACCGTCCTAAGGTCTAGGATGGCTTTGGCCGTGCGCCGGACGGACACCCCCGCGCGCTCAGCCAGCACGCGGGGACTCATCCAGCCTGCCCCTCCGCCATCGAGCACGTCCCCGTCCTGGTCACCCCGGCGTCCACAGCCCCCCCTCTCCGCCAGCCACCTGAAGTCATACGGCTGGAGGAGCAGATTCCTGAGCAGCGGCTCTCGCACGAGAGCCGCTATTCCTGACGGGGGGGAGCTGCGCCGGGAGGCGACCATGTTCCAGACAGTGAGGAGGTCCTGGTAAAAGACGGGCAACTCCTGCAGGGCGGTCGGAGCACGCCCCAGATTGATATGCAGGAGCTGCACGTCATAATTGAGGCCGTGCCACTGGCGGAAAAAATACGTCGCCATGGCACACCACTGTGGAGGGGGCTCAACGTAAAGGTACCTCTGCAGGGCCTGGAGGTGGAAGGTCGCTATCTGAGTGCGGAGGCACACCAGACCTCGTCCGCCCTCCTCAAGCGGGAGATGCAGAACCGCGGCAGGGACCCAGTGCAGTCAATTGTCCCAGAAGAACCGCAGGAGGGTTCTCTGGATATCGGCGACAAAGCCCGGGGGAGGGGTCAAAGGGACCAGCCGGTATCACAGCATGGAGGCGACCAGCTGGTTTATGACGCGAACTCGTGCCCCATGGGACAGCACTCGGAGCAGTCCTGTCCAGCGACTCAGACGGGCGGAGACTTTGGCCTCCAGTTCCCGCCCGTTCGCCGGCCAGGATTCCTCGGCTGGGCAGAGATGGGCCCCCAAGTACAGGAGGTTGGTCCTGCTCCAGGTGAAAGGTCTGAGCTCCTCCAGAAGGGGGTCCATCTCCCAAGGACCGACAAGGAGTCCGGAACACTTGGCCCAGTTGCTCCTGGCGGAGGACGCGGCGGAGTACACCGCCTGGCATTCTCGCATCCTCCGCAGGTCAGCCGGGTCCGTGAACATGAGGAGCATGTCATCGGCGTAAGCTGACAGGACCACCCCTATGTCTGATACAGTAATCGGATCCGGGCGACACAATGCGTCCCGAACCCGACCGCCCGCAGAGTCCCGAGTAAATACTCGTGCTCCACCCTGTCGAACGTCTTCTCCTGATTTCATGACAAGAAGGCGCTCGACAGACCAGCCCTCTGGGAATGATGGATGAGGTCCCGGACCAGGTGGAGGTTATCGTGGATACAACGGCCCGGGATCGTGTAGGACTGGTCAGGGTGGATCATGTGGTCCAGCACGGATCCAAGTCGTGAAGCCATAGCCCTGGCAAAGATTTTATAATCCGTGCTGAGGAGGGAGACCGGGCGCCAGTTTTTTAGGAGGCGGAGATCCCCCTTCTTGGGCAGCAGGGCAATGATGGCCCTGCGCCACGAAAAGGGCATCTCCCCGGTAGCAACGCTCTCCCCCAGGACCCCCGCGTAGTCGTTCCCCAGGACGTCCCAGAACGCCCTGAACTCTGTCAGCCCGTGTAGCCCCGGGGCCTTGCCCCGACTGAGGCCATTGAGGGCGCCGGTCAGCTCGGCCATGGTGATGGGGGCCTCAAGCCTGCCGACGCCCTCCTGGCTGACCTGCGGCAGGTCCTCCCACAGAACTCTGCGGGCATCCTCACTGGACGGATCCGGAGAGAAGAGGGAGGTGTAACAATCCCGGGCAATGGCCCGGACACCCTCCTGATTTGAGACGGGGAAACCGTCGTCGGCCAGCAGCGTAAGGAGCTGCTGACGGTTAGCCCGCCCTTTTTCCAGCGAGTAGAAGAAGGGGGAGCCGCGGTCCAGGTCCACCTGGAACTGGAGCTGCGACCTCACGTACTGGCAAGCTGCAGGTCCCGCAGCGCGCCCTTCTTCTCCCTGTACTCCGAACGCAGGGCCGGGTCCGTGTCGGGCTGACTGAGACGTGCCTCCAGGTCGAGCACCTCCTTCTCCAACTCCTCGAGCCTGGATTTCTGCCTCTTTATCGACCCCCTCGCGTACTCCTGACAGAAGGTACGGACGTGAGTCTTGCCCACATCCCACCAGAGCCTCAAGGAGGGGAAGCCTCCCCACTTCCTTCTCCAGCCGGCCCAGAATCGACGGAACGAGTCCAGGAAGCGCTCGTCCTCCAGCAGCGTGTTGTTAAAGTGCCAGTACGCGGACCCTCGCTGGACGCGAGACGGCACAAAGTCCGCCCACACCAGGCTGTGGTCTGTGCACGCCACCAGCCGCATGGAGGCCGAAGACACGCCGGACACGTGCGCCCTCCAAATGTAAAGGCGGTCGATTCTGGACGCTCTGACTCCAGGCCTCACGTAAGTGAAAGCTCTGGAGCCAGGATGGAGATGTCTCCAGACGTCCACCAAGTCGTGTGTCCCGCGCAGGTCCGCAACTTCACCATCGCCGGGGTGCACAGCCAGAGGCCGGTGCGGTCCCGTGCCTCGAGGGTACAGTTGAAATCCCCCCCGAGGATAATGCATTCGCCCCCCGTGATGGTGTCGAGATGAGCGGACACTTTCTCGTAGAAAGTCGTTTGCTGCGGTCCGCCGCCCGGGGCGTAGACGTTCAGCAAGTGAATGACCACGCCCCCCTCACGGACCGTCAAGTGCAGCAACCGGCCTGGCACCGGCTCCTTGACCCCCCAGATCTCCGGCTGATAATGCGGGGCCAACAAGATAGCCACCCCGCTAGAACTGAGCGTGAGGTGGCTCATGTAGACCCCCCCCCCCCCCTACTCCAGGAGCCATTGGGCTTCGTCTCCCGGAATGGTGTGGGTTTCCTGCAGGAAACACACCGCATACTTCCCGTCACGGAGGACCGAGAAGTTCTGGAACCTGCGGTGTGGCTCACTGCTGCCGTTGATGTTGAGGCTGGCTATGGTCACCTTCATGTCAGCAGCTTAGTGCCATCGTCACCACTTATCTAAACGTGTGGGGGGGCGCTGGCGCAAGACGCGCCAGTCCTCTCCCCCTCGGCCCACAGAGGAACTCCACCACCCGACGCTGCTCTGTTTCAGTCAGGCCCGACACGGCCTGCGTGGCTCCGGGCAGACTCTAAAAATGCCTCCGTGCCCACCACCGAGCCGCTGACCTCCTCAGGGCAGTCGCCCTCCAGCTCCAAGTCCCCTGCCGCAGGACGTACGGCGGGCGGCACGGAGCCGCCAACTAGCCCCAACTCCCCCCTGATCCCAGGATCGGCAGAGGAGGGGTTCTCCCCGGGCTCCTCTTCCCTGATTTGTTGGTCCGAGGGCGGCGGCAGCAGCTCAGTCCCCCCGCTCCGCCCCAGACGCCTGGACACCCCTCAAGCCCAGAGAATCCTCCGGATCCAAGTCGGGAATGTCCAGCGTCCAAGGTTGGGACGGAGAGGAAGAGACCGTTTCCTCGCCACCGCCGCCCGGCCCCAGTCCCCCGGCAGGCTGAAATAGAACTCCGGGTTGAAGTCGACCGGGTGGAACGAAGCCACGGGGGCTCCGCTCCCACCCGGCCCCGGGGAGTCCTGCCCGGGGGACTGAGGCAGCATCTGTTTAGTTTTGCTTTGTTTCTTGCCCCCACTCTGGGGACAAGGCGTAAAAACGGGCGGGGGCGTGGCAGGAGATGATGCAAATGGGGAGCGGGGTCCACAGACCTCAAACCCCATGGCTCCCGAGGGGCTGCGCCTCTTTTTGTTGTCCTGCCCACGGGCAGGAGACGCCCCTCGCACCCCACCCCTCTTTGCCTTGCCACGCCCCTTTCGCCTCCCCGTCACGTCCCCATGAGGCGTCGGTTTTGCCGGCTGTGCCGGCTCGGGGTCGCCAACCCCCCCCATGCCCGGTCCCGGGATCCTGTGCATCCGTGGCGCCGGGCCCAGCACTAGGCCCCGGAGAGCCCACAGGCCCGGCAGATGGTGGTGGAGGGGGGGCGCAGGTGGAAATGGAATCAATCCCCGAGCCGGCTGCCGGGGTGACTGGGGTAGTGGGGGCCGGCGTTCCGGTACCCCCCTTTAGACCACTTTTACTCTGAGCCTTCTGGCCACGCGGAGGCTCCGCTCCCCCCCCCGCCGGCAGCTGAGGTGGCAGTTGCTGCCGGCACGGCCTCCCCTTGCGGGCGGCCAGGTGGTGCTCGATTAGGGGGAGAGGGGGCTGCGGTGCCAGCTGCGGCCGCCCTGGGTTGGTGATCGGCGGCCTTGGAGACGGGGCAGTTCTTTCTGATGTGCCCCGCCTCCTTACAGGCATGGCACCGCACACCGTCCGCGGACCAAACGACCCGTACTTGGTCCCCTTGATAGGGATACCAAACCGTCCCTCCAGTTCCTCCTCCCAGGCCAGGCGGACAAATACCTGGCGCCGGAAGGAGTAGACATGACGGAGGGAGGGGTCCCGAAGGCCGAGCGGGATCAGCACCACCCCGGACCTGACCACACCCAGTGGATGGAGGTGGGGGAGGAGGAGCTTACCGGGTAGGAAGGGCGGGACGTTCGATAATACGATCTTATGGGCAGTGGCCTCCATAGGGTCCACCGCCAGGAACGTCCCGCCCACCGTGAGCCCCCTCTCCAGGGCGAGGTGGACCGCCCGCTCGGCCTTCAAAAAGAATACGGCCCAGCCGTACATCTTGGAGGCCGCGACAATGGCTGAGGAGCCGACAACCCCAGCCATTGCCCTCACGCAGGCCTCGATGGACATGTCGGGGTGGGCGCAGCACTTCACCCCGAGCTGTTTGGTAATCAAGGAGAACGGTGGCAGGGCCTTGGGAGCGGCGGGGGCTCTGGTCGCCACCACATCCGCATAGGTGGGCAGAGAAGGTCCTGCCACTGGCGACGCTGGCGAGGTCGCCATAATGATCACGGGAGTGCTACACCCACCCCGAGACTGCCCAGATGTACGGCAGGGCGTATATGTCTGGGTAGTGATGGGGGGGGGGGGTGTTTGGGTTGCAGGGAGGGATAGGTAATGGGCCCCTCAGGGTGGGGTCAGAGAGGGAAAATAAGGGAGGGTGGGGTAGGTGGGTGGGGGTCCAGGTACTCGCTCCCCGGAGCTAGAGGGGGAGAGAGGAGGTCGGAGGAGCAGGAGGGAGGACGAGGGACGAGGGACAGGGCACTGAGGAGGGCCGGTGTCCCAGTCAGGAGGAAAGAGGGGAGGGGGTGCCGGTGTTGGGGGCAGCAGCAGTGGGTGGGGGACTTTACTCCTCCAGCCCTTTCGGGCACAAACAGTTCAAGTCCGTGGTGTCTTCACCCTCCCGCCCCCCCCCCCCCCCCCCCCCACTGCAGATGGAAAAATAAACAGTCTGAATTGACTTCTCCGCCCCCCCCCCCCTCCCTTTCAGTCACTCTGTGTCCTCTCTCCCTCCAGGGAGAGAGCACCCTCCAGTGGACGGATGAACGGACAGCAGGCAGGGCAGACGGCAGGCAGACAGGACAGACGGCAGGCAGACAGGCAGGCAAGCCAGACGGCAGGCAGGCAGGCAAGCCAGACGGCAGGCAGGCAGGCCAGGCGGCAGGCAGGCAGGCCAGGCTGCAGGCAGGCAGGCCAGGCGGCAGGCAGGCAGGCCAGGCGGCAGGCAGGCAGGCCAGACGGCAGGCAGGCAGGCCAGACGGCAGGCAGGCAGGCAGGCCAGATGGCAGGCAGGAATTTCAGACGGCAGGCAGGCCAGACGGCAGGCAGGCATGCAGGCCAGACGGCAGGCAGGCAGGCCAGATGGCAGACAGGCAGGCCAGACAGCAGGGAGGCAGGCCAGACAGCAGGGAGCAGGTCAGACAGCAGGGAGGCAGGCCAGACGGCAGGGAGGCAGGCCAGACGGCAGGGAGGCAGGCCAGACGGCAGGGAGGCAGGCCAGACGGCAGGGAGGCAGGCCAGACGGCAGAGAGGCAGGCCAGACGGCAGGGAGGCAGGCCAGACGGCAAGGAGGCAGGCCAGACGGCAGGCAGACAGGCAGGCCAGACAGCAGGAAGGCAGGCAGGCAACAGCTCACCTTCCTCCCCCTTCGCTCCCTCCTGCAGGAAGCCAAGAACAACAGCAAAAAGCTCGATAACACAGTGTGTTACTCACATATGATTGAAAAAGAACAAGTCAACGTTTCTGCCCGGTTTCGAGCCGGGGACCTTTCGCGTGTCAGACGAACGTGATAACCACTACACCACAGAAACAACCTCTCTGATGTCGGCCTCTTTTAAGGTCAAACCAAATAAACAAACTCAAAATAAATCAGGACAAAGTAAAAGGGGCAGCTCCCCAAAAGGAGGGGGAACAGCCCGAACAGAAATCAAAGTACAAAGGAAACTTAAAAACATCAAATTAAAATGTGATAATTAGGGTCGATATCGCACCCCAACCCCTGCAGTGCCCAGCGGGCGCGGAAGGCATCAACTGCGCCCGTGGACACCGCATGCTCCCTCTCCAGGGACACCTGGCTGCGAACGTAGCCGCGGTAGAGGGGCAGACAGTCAGGATGGACGGCCCCCTCGATCGCCCGCTGCCTGGACCGGTAAATGGCGCGTTTCACCAGGCCCAGGAGCAGGTTCACGAGGAGGTCGCCATCCCGACCCTCCCCTCTCCGCACCGGGTGTCCGTAGATCAGGAGCGTGGGACTGAAGTGCAAACAAAACATCAATAAAAGGTTCTTTAAGAAAACAAAAAGGGAGTGCAGCCTAAGACACAAAACATGGTCCACGGACTCCACAAGGCCACAGAAGGGGCAGTCTTCGGAGCCCGTGAACCATTGAATCCTACGGTTGTGCGGAACTGCTGCATGCATCACCCTCCACCCCAGGTCCCCGATGTAATTGGGGGAGATCCCTCCGTAGAGGGACCTCCAGCGGGGACCTCCGCCGCCCGGCGGCAACAAGGCCCGCCAAGGTGTATCCGGGCGACAGGCGAGGAGGCGGTAGTGGAAGGTGTGCAGCAGCAGCCCGCACAGGAAATGCCTCTGCGCGGTAGAAAAAGGCACGGAGGACATTTCCATGAGGCGGCTCATGCTGTGGGGCACCTCACCCAGGGAGGGGGGCTGAGGCTTTGGGCCAATGTGGAATTCCGCCCGAACAGGGGAACGCTCGGGCGGGATCCCACCGCACGCCTGCGCCGCCTCGAGTTTGCGTGCAGTTTCGGGGCCGAGCACGACCGTCCTAAGCTCTAGGATGGCTTTGGCCGCGTGCCGGACGGTCGTCCCCGCGCGCTCAGCCAGCACGCGGGGACTCATCCAGCCCGCCCCTCCGCCATCGAGCACGTCCCCGATTCTGGTCACCCCGGCGTCCACAGCCCCCCTCTCCACCAGTCACCTGAAGTCATACAGCTGGAGAAGCGGATTCCTGAGCAGCGGCTCTCGCACGAGAGCCGCTACTCCTGACGGGGGGGGAGCTGCGTCGCGAGGCGACCGTGTTCCAGACAGTGAGGAAGTCCTGGTAAAAGACGGGCAACTCCTGCAGGGAGGTCGAAACACGCCCCAGATTGATATGCAGGAGCTGCACGTCATAATTGAGGCCGTGCCAGTGGCGGAAGAAATACGTCGCCAGGGCACACCATCGTGGAGGGGGCTCAACGTAAAGGTACCTCTGCAGGGCCCAGAGACGGAAGGTCGCTATCTGAGTGCGGAGGCACACCAGACCTTGTCCACCCTCCTCAAGCGGGAGATGCAGAACCGCAGCAGGGACCCAGTGCAGTCGATTGTCCCAGAAGAACCGCACGAGGGTTCTCTGGATATTGGCGACAACGCCAGGGGGAGGGGTCAAAGGGACCAGCCGGTACCACAGGATGGAGGTGACCAGCTGGTTTATGACGCGAACTCGCGCCCTGTCGGACAGCAGTCGGAGCAGTCCTGTCCAGCGACTCAGGCGGGCGGAGACTTTGGCCTCCAGCTCCCGCCCATTCACCGGCCAGGATTCCTCGGCTGGGCAGAGATGGGCCCCCAAGTACAGGAGGTTGTTCCTGCTCCAGGTAAAAGGCCTGAGCTCCTCCGGAAGAGGGTCCGTCTCCCGAGGACCGACCACGAGTCCGGAGCACTTGGCCCAGTTGATCCTGGCGGAGGACGCGGCAGAGTACACCGCCTGGCATTCTCGCATCCCCCGCAGGCCAGCCGGGTCCGTGAACATGAGGAGCACGTCATCGGCGTAAGCTGTCAGGGTCACCCCTATGTCTGGTCGGCGCAGGGCCAAACCCGACAACTTCCTCCGCAAGAGGCGCAGGAATGGCTCCACGCATATAGAATACAGTTGGCCGGACAAGGGGCAGCCCTGCCGTACTCCTCTCCCAAAGCGAAGGGGCGCCGTCAGGGACCCGTTAACCTTAATCAGACACTCTGCGGCAGAGTACAGTAATCGGATCCGGGCGACAAAATGCGTCCCGAACCCGAATGCCCGCAGAGTCCCGAGTAAATACTCGTGCTCCACCCTGTCGAACGCCTTCTCCTGATCTAATGATAAGGCGGCGCTCGACAGACCAGCCCTCTGGGTGTGATGGATTAGGTCCCGGACCAGGTGGAGGTTATCATGTATACAACGGGACCGTGTAGGACTGGTCAGGGTGGATCATGTGGTCCAGCACGGATCCAAGGCGTGAAGCTGTAGCCTTGGCAAAGATTTTATAATCCGTACTGAGGAGGGAGACCGGGCGCCAGTTCTTGAGCAGGTGGAGATCCCCCTCCTTGGGCAGCAGGGCAATGATGGCCCTGCGCGACGAAAGGGGCATCTCCCTGGTAGCAACGCTCTCCCCCAGGACCCCCGTGTAGTCGTTCCCCAGGATGCCCCAGAATGCCCTGAAGAACTCTACTGTCAGCCCGTCCAGCCCCGGGGCCTTGCCCCGGCTGAGGCCACTGAGGGCACCGGTCATCTCGGCCATGGTGATGGGGGCCTCAAGCCTGCCGACGCCCCCCAGGCTGACATGCGGCAGGTCCTCCCACAGAAGTCTGCGGCCATCTCGCTGGACGGATCTGGAGAGAAAAGGGAGGTGTAATAATCCCGGGCAATGGCCTGGATGCCCTCCGGATCCGAGACGGGGGAACCGTCGTCGGCCAGCAGCGCAAGGAGCTGCTGACGGTTAGCCCGCCCTTTTTCCAGTGAGTAGAAGAAGGGGGAGCCGCGGTCCAGGTCCACCCGGAACTGGAGTTGCGACCTCATGTACGCTGCGAGACCTGGTAAGGTGCAGGTCCCGCAGCGCGCCCTTCTTCTCCCTGTACTCCGAACGCAGGGCCGGGTCCGCGTCGGGCTGACTGAGACGTGCCTCCAGGTCGAGCACCTCCTTCTCCAACTCCTCGAGCCTGGATTTCCGCCTCTTTGTCGACCCCCTCGCGTACTCCTGACAGAAGGTACGGACGTCGAGATGAGCGGATACTTTCTCGTAGAAAGTCGGTTGCTGCGGTCCGCCGCCCGGGGCGTAGACGTTCAGCAAGTGAATGACCACGCCCCCCTCACGGACCGTCAAGTGCAGCAACCGGCCTGGCACCGGCTCCTTGACCCCCAAGATCTCCGGCTGATAATGCGGGGCCAACAAGATAGCCACCCCGCTGGAAGCGAGCGTGAGGTGGCTCATGTCGACCCCCCCCTCGCCATTCCAGGAGCCATTGGGCTTCGTCTCCCGGAACGGTGTGGGTTTCCTGCAGGAAACACACCGCATACTTCCCGTCACGGAGGACCGAGAAGTTCTGGAACCTGCGGTGTGGCTCCCTGCTGCCGTTGATGTTGAGGCTGGCTATGGTCACCTTCATGTCAGCAGCTTTGTGCCACCGTCACCACTTATCTAAACGTGTGGGGGACGCTGGCGCAAGACACGCCAGTCCGCTCCCCCCCCCCCCTCCTCGAGCCTGTGGAGCAACTGCAGTACCCCCTCTGTTCTAGCCAGGCCCAAAGCGGCATGCGAGCATGCCCGCACAGACCGGATGAGCAGCGTCAGGTCCGGCCAGCGGCCGAGTGCTAACTGGATGATGTCAGGGCGACTGGAATGACTTCTGAGAAAGGCCCTGAGCTCCCTGGAGGGGATGAGGGACGACTCGGTGGGGGGCACGAGGGAGTCCCCCACCTCGCTCTGGGCAGACTCTGAAAGTGCCCCCGTGCCCTCCACCGAGCCGTTGACCTCCTCAGGGCGGTCGCCCCTCGACTCCGAGTCCCCCGCCGCAGGACGTACGGTGGGCGGCACGGAGCCGCCAACTAGCCCCAACTCCTCCCCGATCCCACCCCCAGGATCGGCGGAGGAGGGGTTCCGCCCGGGCTCACCTTCCCCGGTTTGCAGGCCCACGTGCGATGGCAACTCAGTCCCCCGCTCCGCCCCAGACACCTGGACACCCCCCCAAGTCCGGCGAAACCTCCGGATCAGAGTTGGGGATGTCCAGTGTCCAAGGTTGGGACGGAGAGGACGAGTGGACCGTTTCCTCGCCACCGCCGCACGGGGACATGAACATTGGGGTGCTGCCCCAGTCCCCCGACATACTAAAGAACAACTCCGGGTTGAAACTGGCCGGGTGGAAGGGAGCCACGGGGGCCCCGCTGCCACCCGGCCCCGGGGAGTCCTCGCCGGAGGACTGAGGCAGCACGTTTACATGGCGCCTTGCCCCCCCTCTGGGGACAAGGCGCAAAGACGGGTGGGGGCGCGGCAGGAGGTGACTCGCAAGGGGGGAGGGGCACGCAGATCTCAAATGCCGGGGTTCCCGAGGGGCCCCGCCTCTTTTTGTTGACCTGCCCTCGGGCAGGAGAGGACCCTCACGCTCCGCCCCTTTTCGCCTTGCCACCCCCCCCCCCCCCCCCCCCCCGCCTCCCCGTCACGTCCCCCTGAGGTTTCGGGTTTGGTTCTGCCAGCCGCGCCGGCTGTGCTGGCTCGGGGTCGCCCACCCCCCCATGCCCGGACCCGGGATCCCGTGCGTCTGTGGCGCCGGGCCCAGCACTAGGCCCCGGAGAACCCACGGGCCCGGCAGATGGTGGTGGAGGCAGCAGGGGGGGGGGGGGCGCATGTGGAAACAGTAGCGGTCCCCGAGCCGGCCGCCGGGGCAACTGGGGTAGTGGGGGCCGGAGTTCCGGTACCCACCTTTCTTTTTTTTGGTCCCGGTGTAACGGGGGACGTCTGGCCGCGCGGAGGCTCCGCTCTCCCCCCGCCGGCAGCTGAGGTGGCGGTTGCTGCCAGCGTGGCCTCCCTTGGCGGGGGGGCAGATGGTACTCTGTTTGGGGGAGAGGGGGCTGCGGTGCCAGCTGCGGCTGCCTTGGGTTGTTAGTCGGCGGCCTTGGAGATGGGGCAGTTCTTTCTAATGTGCCCCGCCTCCTTACAGGCATGGCACCGCACACCGTCCGCGGACCAGAAGACCCAGGATGTGAGTCCCTCAAAAGGGATATTAAAACCTCCCTCCAGGACCTCCTCCCGGGCCAGGCGGACAAATACCTGGCGCCGGAAGGAGTAGACATGACGGAGGGAGGGGTCCCGAAGGCCAAGCGGGATCGGCACCAGCCCAGACCTGACCTCCCCCAGTGGATGGAGGTGGGGGAGGAGGAGCTCACCGGGTAGGAAGGGCGGGACGTTCGATAATACGATCTTATGGGCGTTGACCTCCAGAGGGTCCACCGCCAGGAACGTCCTGCCCACCGTGAGCCCCCTCTCCAGGGCGAGGTGGACCGCCCGCTCGGCCTTCAAAAAGAATACGGCCCGGCCGTACATCTTGGAGGCCGCGACAATGGCTGAGGGGCCGACAACCCCAGCCATTGCCTTCACGCAGGCCTCGATGGACATGTCGGGGTGGGCGCAGCACTTAACCCCGAGCTGCCTAGTGTTCAGGGCCTTGGGAGCGGCGGGGGCTCTGGTCGCCACCACACCCGCATAGGTGGGCCGAGAAGGCCCTGCCATCCGCGGTGCTGGCGAGGTCGCCATACGACCACGGCCCACCCCGAGACTGCCCAGATGCACGGCAGTGCGTATATGTGTGGGTAGTGATGGGGGGGGGGGGAGGGGGTTTGGGTTGCAGGGAGGGATAGGTAAATGGGCCCCTCAGGGCAGGGTCAGAGAGGGAAAGTAAGGGAGGGTGGGGTAGGTGGGTGGGGGTCCAGGTGCTCTCGCCCCGGAGCTAGACAGGGAGAGAGGAGGTCGGAGGAGCAGGAGGGAGACGAGGGACAGGGCACGGGGGAGGGCCGGTGCCCCAGTCAGGAGGAAAGAGGAGAGGGGGTGCCAGTGTTGGGGGCAGCAGCAGTGGGTGGGGGACTTCGCTCTTCCAGCCCTTCCAGGCGCAGTCCAAGTCCACGGTGTCTTCACCCCCCCCACTGCAGATGGAAAAATAAATTCGGAATTGACTTCTCCCCCCGTCCCTTTCAGTCACTCTGTGTCCTCCCTCTCGGGAGAGAGCACTCTCCAGTGGACAGACGGATGGACAGCAGGCCAGACGGCGGGCCGGCGGGCAGGCCAGACAGCGGGCCGGCGGGCAGGCCAGACGGCGGGCCGGCCAGCAGGCCAGATGGCAGGCCGACGGGCAGGCCAGATGGCGGGCAGGCCAGACGGTGGGCTGGCGGGCAGGCCAGACGGCGGGCCAGCGGGCAGGCCAGACGGCGGGCCAGCGGGCAGGCCAGACGGCGGGCCAGCGGGCAGGCCAGACGGCGGGCCAGCGGGCAGGCCAGACGGCGGGCCAGCGGGCAGGCCAGACGGCGGGCTGGTGGGCAGGCCAGACGGCGGGCAGGCAGGCAACAGCTCACCTTCCTCCCCCTTCCCTCCCTCCTGCAGGAAGCTGAGAACAACAGCAGAAAGCTCTATAACACAGTGTGTTAGTCACATATGATTGAAAAAGGTGGTACAAACAAGTGAACGTTTCTGCCCGGTTCTGACCCAGGGACCTTTAAGCGTGTCAGGTGAACGTGGTAACCACTTCACCACAGAAACAACAAATGTCCGACACAGGAGCAAGTTTCAGTCTGTCTGAAGCTCAATCTTCATTCACACAAAAACCCGCGCTCTGATTGGCTGGAGGACCAGACTCCTTCCGGTCCTCCAACGCTTCCTATCTGTCGGATGCAGTGAGAGGCGATGAGTCGGAAGTGCACATTTCGGAATTTGGAGAATGCGCATGTGCGGGTTAGGCGGGAATGCGCATGTGCGGGTTAGACGGGAATGCGCATGTGTGGATCTGGGGATAAAGCGCATGTGCGGATTTGGGGATAAAGCGCATGTGCGGATTTGGGGATAAAGCGCATGTGCGGGTGTAGGGTGGGGACAAAGCCGGCGTACTGACCATTTTTTGTCTCCGGGAGATTAACCAATGGGAATGCTGAAGGACCGGAAGGACTCTGCACCACCAGCCAATCAGAGCTCCCCCATTGTCTAAATGCGGAAGTGGACAATGAATTTGTTCAGCAGCTCATCGCGGCACAACAAAGCTGCTGCTCCTCTCCCTCTGAATGAAGATTGAGCTTCACACAGACTCAAACTTACTCCTGTCGCCGACATCTGTGAGTAAAACACTTTCTTTTCTCCCCCTATCCATTTCTTTCTTCATTCTCGAGTTGAATTTTTAACTTCCAGGTCACCACTCGCTGCCTAAATAAAAATCCTCCTCACATTCTTCATGCATCTCTAACAGCTAATACAGTGTATTACACATATCATCAGTCTGCTCGTTTATGTCCAAATGTAAAACTTTAATGTGACTGTCAGCTTGGAAATCTTCAGTTCTCTGTGTCCAGGACAGGAAGCAGTGAGCATGGATCTGTAAATCAGACTAAATCAGCACCTTCAGGAGAATTGGGAGGGTGAATATTAGATACAGCAGAGTGAGAATGGAGGGAGAGTGTGTGGGATGGAGATTTACAGCTTTTGGGGAATGAGAGAGGAAAGAATGTTCCATAGAAACTAGAATTGTCTGTTCTGAATTTCGGTCCTGCATTGATAGTGGTGACTATTGTAAACTCCTTTTACAGGATATCGGAAGGTGAGGATTTACAGAAAGAAAAGCGTGCCAAACTTCACGTCAAGCGTCACTGATTTAACAGGATCACCAAATCTAGAAGGATTCAGAAGGCTTTAACCGTCAGAGTGACTGGAAAAGCACTGTGAGACACACATACCTGAGTGACTGTGGAAAGAACTTTAACCAGTTACACAGCCTGAAAAGAACATCACACCATTCACAGCGAGGAGATACAGCGCCCGTGTTCTGTGCGTGGATCAGGCTTCAACTGATTGCCGAACCTGGAGAGTCACAAGGACACCCACACCATGGAGAATCCATGGAAATGTGGAGACTGTGGGAAGGGATTCAGATCCCCATCTGCGCTGGAAATTCACCAACGTAGTCACACTGGGGAGAGACCGTTCACCTGCTGTGTGTGTGGGACGGGATTCACTCGCTTATCCAGCCTACAAACACACCAGCGAGTTCACACAGGGGAGAGGCCATTCACCTGCTCTGTGTGCGGGAAGGGATTCACTCAGTTACCCAATCTGCGGACACACCAGAGAGCTCACACCGGAGAGAGACCGTTCACCTGTGCTGACTGTGGAAAGGGATTCAGTACTTCATTCCAACTGCAGACACATCAACGGGTTCACACCAAGGAAAGGCCATTCACATGCTCTGTGTGTGGGAAGGGATTCTCTCAGTCATCCGGCCTGCGGCAACATAACCTCACTCACACCCAGGAGAGACCCTTTAAGTGCTCTGACTGTGGGCGTGGCTTCAAAAGCTCTCGGGAACTGATGGCCCACCAGCGCATTCACACAGCGGAGAGACCATTCAGCTGCTCTCACTGCACAAAGAAGTTTAAAAAGTCATCAACACTGGAGACACACCAGCGAGTTCACACTGGGGAGAGGCCGTTCACTTGCTCTGTGTGTGGGAAGGAATTCACTCAGTTATCCAGACTGCTGAGCCACAATCTCACTCACAGTAATGAAAGACCCTTTAAATGCTCTGACTGTGGGAGTGGATTCAAAAGCTCTCAGGTACTGATGGTCCACCAACGCATTCACACTGAGGAGAGACCGTTCAGCTGCTCTCATTGCACAAAGAGATTTAAAATGTCATCAACACTGCGGGTACACCAGCGCGTTCACACTGGGGAGAGACCATTCCCCTGTTCTGTGTGTGGGAAGGGATTCAGTCAGTTATCCAGCCTGCTGAGACACAAAGGCACACACAGCAATGAGAGACCCTTTAAATGCTCTGACTGTGGGAGCAGCTTCAAAAGTGCTGCGGATCTGATGGTGCACCAGCGAGTTCACACTGAGGAGAAACCGTTCAGCTGCTCTCACTGCACAAAGAGATTTAGAAAGTCATCCAACCTACGGGAACATGAGCGAATTCACACCGGGGAGAGACCATTCACCTGCTCTGTGTGTGGGAAGGGGTTCACTTATTCATCTAGCCTGCAAAAACATCAACATGTTCACACTGGGGACAGACCATTCATCTGCTCCATATGTGGGAAGGGATTTACTCGGTTATCTTACCTGCGGGACCACCAGCAAATTCACAATTGATTACAGGGGTTGGATTCTGCTGTTATTGCTGCTGTTAATCACATCCAGGACTGAACCATGTTCATTCTGACAGTTAGTGAAGTGCGAGGGTTGGAGTTTCTTTCTGCTGGACTCACGACTGAGCTTCCAGTGGGCTGATGCTCTTTCAGCCTGGGAGAGCACATTTCCACTGAAATGATCCACAAAAGCTGATGAAGGACATTTATTTTATCTTGTGTCACAAACAATGCTGATGTTCCCTGCAAGGGTGTCGCGTCTTGAAACACCAGTTCATGGTATCACACACAACTCCAGTGAGGAACCAGTCCAATCATCCTACAAACAATTATTCAAGGATATTTATTAACTGAAAGAAAAGAAAAATACACAACAAAGAGGAGTACAATATTGTAAGACACTTAATAACATGAATACCTAATCACACAGTTTATGTAGAAATTACCCCTTGATTCAAAATATATCTGTGTGTGCAGTTTGCACATTCACCTCGTGTCTGCGTGGGTTTCCTCTGGGTGCTCTGGTTTCCTCCCACAGTCCAAAGATTTGCGGGTTAGGTTGATTGGCCATGCTAAAAATTGCCCCATAGTGTCCTGAGATGTGTAGGTTAGAGGGATTAGCGGGTAAATATGTAGGGATATGGGGGTAGGGCCTGGGTGGGATTGTGGTCGGTGCAGACTCGATGGGCCAAATGGCCTCTTTCTGCACTGTAGGGTTTCTATGATTCTATGATCTCAATGATCCCTAACTGGCTAAGAATTCCCTTTCCCAAACAACACCCAAATTAAATAAATCTGTATCTCAAGTCCAGCTTATAGTTACCACATAATGCAGGGCTGATGATCAAATCTGGGAAATGTATTTTCTTGGTCCAGCAAAGATATTTAAACTGTCTTTATGAAGGTTTCCTGCAATGCCTTGGCTCTAAGGCTTAGATGCAACACTTAAGCACCTCTGCGAAATAAAAGATGTTGCAGGACCCCTTGGCTGTGAAATGGGTCTTAGCCTCCAGGCTATGAGTTAAGGGCTAGTCTGCCTGCTTCTGAGGGGAGTGGGGTGGTGATAATGGTTATGCTGTCTTTCCTTGTGTTTTTAAAAATGTGGTTGGCTGTCTTCATAGCTCACATTCTTTCCTTTTATGGACCTTCACATTTATATAATCCTGAATGACCCAGTGATTTAGGTAAACAGTTTCTGCTTGGGGCACTGAATCTTTCTATAGCAGTCATCTAGGTAATCTGTTTCTGATCCCAGAGCAATTCACACCTGATCATCATTAGGTGCTCTCATGTCTTTTGAATGCCCTGATCACTTTTAGAGACTTGTCTGGCCCTGGAAATGCTGGTTGTTACTGTTGTTAGGCAGATTTCTACCTCGGAGCTTTTTAAATTCTTGTTACTGCTGGACAAATCCTTGACACCTGCATAGTAAATAGTATTATTTCCCCCACTACAGGCAGATCTAAAATAAATACAAAAAGAACTGGAAAAATGCAGCAGGTCTGGCAGCGTCTGAGGAGAGAGAAATAGAACAAAGAAAGAACAAAGAAAATTACAGCACAGGAACAGGCCCTTCAGCCCTCCAAGCCTGCACCGACCATGCTGCCCGACTGAACTAAAACCCTCTACCCTTAATGTTTCCCGTCCAATGTAACTCGGCGGCATGGTGGCACAGTGGTTAGCACTGCTACCTCACAGCACCAGGAACCCGGGTTCAATTCCGACCTCAGGTGACTGTCTGTGTGGAGTTTGCACGTTCTTCCCGTGTCTGCGTGGGTTTCCTCTGGGTACTCCAATTTCTTCACACATTACAAAGATGTGCAGGTTAGGTTGATTGGTCATGGTAAATTGCCCCTCAGTGTCAGGGCAAATATGTGGGGCTACGGGGATAGGGGCTGGTTGGGATTGTTGTCAGTGCAGACTTGATGGGCTGAATGGCCTCCGTCTGCACTGTAGGGATTCTATGATAAATCTATTTCAGAACTAGAGGGGGAGAAATGTGATGGGTTTGATGCTGGTGAGAGAGGGGGGAGGGTCGGGTAGAACAAAAGGGAAAGTCAGGGATTGGTTAGAGGGCGGGTGAGATTAAATGACAAAAATGTCCTGGAACAAAAGGCAAAGGGAGAGGTAATGGTTGTAGTAAAGAAACAAAGCATTGATCCAGAGTTAGTGTTAATGGCAGAATAAAGGACAGCTCTGTCTGGAAGCAAAAAAACATGAAACAAGATGCAGACTGGCACTCGGCAAAAAAACAAATCAAAATGGAGGAGAGAGTTCAGGCTGTGAAGTTGTTGAACTCAGTGTTGAGTCCAGAAGGTTGTAAAGTGCCTCATGGGAAAATGAGGGACTGTTTGTCCAGCTTGTGTTAGGCTTCTCTGGAACATTCCAGCAGGCCGAGGATAGAAATGTGAGCATGAAAGCAAGGTGGTGAATTCTAATGGCAAACAAGCGGAAGGTCAGGGTGGTGCTTGTGGACTGAGCGGAGGTGTTCCACAAAGAGGGCAGGGAACAGGCTACAGATGAATTAAAGAGGAAGCATTTGGGTCCAGAACATTGTGAACATCCTTTTACCCTGGTTGTCTTTGATCCTCAAGTCATTTTCTGTTTGTTTTTAACCATGTTCTGTTTCATTAATAAACTTTTATCAGTAAAAATATTTGATTTTTCTGGACTTTTCCTGATGGGATTAGGGAAAGTGGGTGAGAGGGGTTGGCAGGCTCTTTAACAGAAAGTGAGTCCCTCTGAGGTAATTGGCGAAGGAGCCAGAGGGGGAGATGAGATTTTATTTTTTGACACAGCAAGTTGTTCTGATCTGCAGATTCAATAGAATCTTTCCAAAGGGTAAAGACTTGAAAGGGAAGAATTTGCAGGGGTGTGGGAAAAGGCAGAGCAGTTGGATGAATCAGAGAGTCCTTCCAAAGAGATAGCAGGGACACAATGGGGTGAATGGACTCCTCCTACAGCCTGTCAATCTCAGCCTCCTGCTGTTGTGCAGGTTAAAAGGGACAGATTTCATTGCAGCCTCTTCCCTGTCTATGTATTTAAAGTACAATAGGTTTATTTGGTATCATGAGCTTTCAGAGCTCCTTTACCAGGTGAGTGGAGAGGTGGATTCACAAACACGGCATATATAGACAGAGACTCAATTACAAGATAATGGTTGGAATGCTGTTCTGCAGGGCTCTGTACTGGGGCCTCTGCTATTTGTGATATATATAAATGATTTGGAAGAAGGTGTAACTGGTGTAATCAGCAAGTTTGCGGATGACACGAAGATGGCTGGATTGCGGATAGCGAAGAGCATTGTCGGGCAATACAGCAGGATATAGATAGGCTGGAAAATTGGGCGGAGAGGTGGCAGATGGAGTTTAATCCGGATAAATGCGAAGTGATGCATTTTGGAAGAAATAATGTAGGGAGGAGTTATACAATAAATGGCAGAGTCATCAGGAGTATAGAAACACAGAGGGACCTAGGTGTGCAAGTCCACAAATCCTTGAAGGTGGCAACACAGGTGGAGAAGATGGTGAAGAAGGCATATGGTATGCTTGCCTTTATAGGACGGGGTATAGAGTATAAAAGCTGGAGTCTGATGATGCAGCTGTATAGAACGCTGGTTAGGCCACATTTGGAGTACTGCGTCCAGTTCTGGTCGCCGCACTACCAGAAGGACAGGGAGGCATTAGAGAGAGTGCAGAGAAGGTTTACCAGGATGTTGCCTGGTCTGGAGGGTCTTAGCTATGAGGAGAGATTGGGTAAACTGGGGTTGTTCTCCCTGGAAAGACGGAGAATGAGGGGAGATCTAATAGAGGTGTACAAGATTATGAAGGGGATAGATAGGGTGAACAGTGGGAAGCTTTTTCCCAGGTCGGAGGTGACGTTCACGAGGGGTCACGGGCTCAAGGTGAGAGGGGCGAAGTGTAACTCAGATATCAGAGGGATGTTTTTTACACAGAGGGTGGTGGGGGCCTGGAATGCGCTGCCAAGTAGGGTGGTGGAGGCAGGCACGCTGACATCGTTTAAGACTTACCTGGATAGTCACATGAGCAGCCTGGGAATGGAGGGATACAAACGATTGGTCTAGTTGGACCAAGGAGCGGCACAGGCTTGGAGGGCCGAAGGGCCTGTTTCCTGTGCTGTATTGTTCTTTGTTAATGCGAGTCTTTACAGGTACAGTGAGAGTGGAGAGAGGGATAATGACAAGTTAAAGAGGTGTGAATTGTCTCAAGCCAGGACAGTTAGTAGGATTTTGCAAGCCCAGGCCAAATAGTGGGGGTTACATGCAGTGTGACATGAACGCAAGATCCAGGTTGAGGCTGTCCTCATGCACGCAAAACTTGGCTATCAACCAGGATCTTGGGTTCATGCCATACTACATGTAACCCCCACCATTTGGCCTGGGCTTGCAAAATCCTACTAACTGTCCTGGTTGAGACAATTCACACCTCTTTAACTTGTCATTATCCCTCTCTCCACTCGCATTGTCTGTACCTGCAAAGACTTGATTGCCTGTAAAAACTCGCATTCCAACCATTACCTGGCAATCGAGTCGATGTCTATATATGCCGTGTTTGTGAACACCCTCCATTCACCTGATGAAGGAGCAGCGCTCCGAAAGCTTGTGATTCCAAATAAACCTGTTGGACTTTAACCTGGTGTTGTGAGACTTCATACTGTGCCCACCTCTGTCCAACACTGGCATCTCCTTATCATGTATTTGAAGAGACGGGTTTCTCTTTAGCTCTGAGTGACCGATATAACAATTGGTTGGAGGCCCATTTCCCAGTCAGTCCTCCAGCACCTTCCTGTCTCTCTATTAGTGCGACGCCCATGGCAGTTTCCCAACTGGGGCGCAGGCCCCGTTATTCTCAGCTAAATGCAGCCCTCAGATCCGTCGTCTGGCTGTCATTGACACGAGCAACAGAGAGACAGAAAGGTGCCCCAGGCTCAAATGGGAAGTCAAAACTTGTCAGAACATAAGCTGTCAGGATCTCGGTAACAATCAATTGGATTTTCACAGTAACTGCATTGCAATGGTAATGTAAACTAATAAATAAACTTTAAATTAAAAAACACTAAACCCAGTGAATAAATTACAGAACTACATTACAAAACTTAAGTTTTATGACATTTAATCCAACAAGCGAGAAACAACAATGAAGAAACACTTTTTTATAGGGAACATAGCCCTTAAAATGTAAAACTGAACTCTGACTTTACACAGTCAGGTATCCCACTCAATGATTATATTTTACTCTGCCTTGCCATGGTGACACTCAGTTCTCAAAGAATGAGTCTTGGAGTAAAGTGATTCTTTACTCCAAGGGTTTATTTCCATTGTTTTCCTTTTCCAGTCTGACAACCTTTAACCCCAGAATTTTCTTTCACTGTGCTGGTTCTCCTGGACATTTACCCCTAACACAAGAATCTTCCAGCCTTGTTTCATAATTCTAAGTAATTTAAGACCAACATACAACATAGGAGCAGAAATAGGCTATTCGGCCCCTTGTCTGCTCCACCATTTATTTAGATCAGGGCAGATTTGTTTGTGTTGAGTCCCACATTCCTCTTCTACGCCCAATACTTTTGATTCCCTTATCCAATAAAAATTGGGCTGAAGGCAAAATTCTGCTGTTGCTGGAATCTGAAATAAAAACAGAAAATGTTGGACAATCTCAGCAAGTCTGACAACATCTGAAACAAACATGTTTCAAAGTTTAATTTAAAGAGGTAAGACATGATAGGAGCGCTCCAAGCCGTGGTTTGCCTCCTCTTGCACGATGTGGCAGGGTGAGGACAGTTCCAGTCCCCCGGGTCAGCATGTGTGCAGGAAGCGTCTCCAGCTACAGTTCCTGGAAGCTCGAGTTTCAGATCTGGAGCGGTGGCTGGAGACACTGGGGCATCTGCAAGGCAGTGAGTATTGTGGATAACACATAGAGAGGAAGTCACATCACAGGCTCAGACTCCAGAGGCGGGAAGGGAATGGATGACCACCAGACAGAGCAAGAGAGATAGGCAGGTAGTGCAGGAATCTCCTGTGGCCATTCCCCTGCAAAACAGATATACCGTTGTGGATACATTTGAGAGGAATGACATCTCAGGGGGAAAGCAGCAGCAGTCAAACTCGTTGCACTATAGTTGGTTCTGCTGCAGTGGGGAGGGGTAAAAAGTGTGACAGCGCAATAGTTACAGGGCTCTAAGTTGTAAGGGGAATAGACAGGTGTTTCTGTGGCCACAAACTAGACTCCAGGATGGTATGTTGCCTCCCTGGTGCGAGGGTCAAGGATGTCTCGGAGCGGGTACAGGACATTCTGGAGGAGGAGGGTGAACAGCCAGTGGTCGTGGTACACATCAGTAAATGACATAGCTTAAAAAAAAAAGAGGCCCAAAAAGCAGAATAGAGAGAGCTGGGAAGAAAATTAAGAAATCGGACCCTAAAGATAGTGATCTCAGGATTACTACCGGTGCCACGAGCTAGTCAGAGCAGAAGTGACAGGAGAGATCGGATGAATGCATGACTGAAGAGATGGTGTCAGGGGGAGGGTTTCAGATTCTTGGGGCTGGGACCAGTTCTAGGGGAGGTGGGACCTGTACAAATTGGATGGGTTACACCTGGGTAAGACTGGGACTGATGTCCTGGGGGGACTGTTTGCTAGGGTGGTTGGGGAGGGTTTAAACTAATATGCCGGGGGATGGGAACCAATGTAAGGAGTCAGAGGAGGAGGGACTAGGACAAAAACAAAAGGTAGAAAAGGGAATAAGGAAAGTGATAGGCAGAGAAACCAAGGACAAAATTGAAACAGGGCTATAGAGAAAAATATTGGGAGCAAGGCAAACAATGTTAAAAAGACAAGCTTAAAGGCTCTGTGCCTTAATGAATGGAGCATTTGCAATAAAGTGGATGAACTAATCACGCAGATAGATGTAAACAGGTACGATATAATTGGGATTACAGAGACATGGCTGCAGGGTGACCAGGGATGGGAACTGAATGTCCCAGGGTATTCAATATTTAGGAAGGACAGGCATAGAGGAAAAGGTGGTGGAGTGGCATTGCTGATGAAGAGGAAATTAACACAATATGAGAAAGGATATTAGCTCTGACAATGTGGAGTCTGTATGGGTGGAGTTGAGAAATACCAAGGGGCAAAAAGCATTAGTGGGTGTCATATATAGACCCCAAACTGCAGTGGTGATGTTGGGGATGGCAGAAAACAAAATTAGAGATGCATGTGATAAGGGAATATCGGTGATTATGGGTGATTTTAATCTGCACATAGATTGGGCAAATCAAATTAGCCACAATGCCGTAGAGGAGGAATTCCTGGAGTGTAAACGGGATGGTTTTCTTGACCAATATGTGGAGGAACCAACTAGAGAGCAGTCCATCTTAGACTGGGTAATGAGAAGGGAACCATTGCCAATCTAGCTGTACGAAACCCCTTGGGAATACATGACCATAACATGATAAAAGTTTTTATCAATATGGAGAGTAAAGTAGCTGATTCAGGTGCTGAATCTTAATAATAGGTCTGAGGATTGGGAGCAGGTTAGAATTCAGAAAAGAAGGACCAAGGGATTGATTAAGAAGGGGAAAATACAGAACGAAAGTAAGCTTGCAGGGAACATAAAGACTGACACAAAGAGTTTCTATAGATATATGAAGAGAAAGGGGTTGATGAAGACAAATGTAGGTCCCCTGCAGACAGAAATAGGGGAATCTATAATAAGGGACAAAGAAATGGCTGAGCAACTGAATACATACTTTGGTTCTATCTTCACCAAAGAGGATACAAATCAGATACCAGAAATGTTGAAAAATGCAAGATTTAGTGAGAGGGAAGAACTGAGGAAGATCAATATTAGGAGAGAAATTTTGCTGGGTAAATTGATGGGATTGAAGGCAGATAAATCCGCAGGCTGATGATCTACATCCCAGAGTGTTTGAGGAAGTGGCTCTAGAAATAGTGGATGCATTGGTGGTCATCTTCCAGGATCCTATTGACTGCAGATTGGAGGGTCGCTAATATCACTCCAATATTCAAAAAGGGAGGGAGAGAAAACAGGGAATTATAGACCAGAAAGCCCAACATCGGTAGTGGGGAAATTTCTTGAATCCATTGTCAAGGACTTTATAGCGGAGCACTTAGAAAGCAGTGGCAGGATCAGACAGAGTCAGCATGGATTTATGAAGGGGAAATAATGCTTGACAAATATTTTGGAATTCTTTGAAGATGTAACTAGTGGAGTTGATGTGGTATATTTGGACTTTCAGAAAGTGTTTGACAAAGTTCTGCATAAGAGCAAGATTAAAGCACATGGGATTGGGAGAAGTATATTGAGATGGATAGAAAACTGGTTGGCAGAGAGGAAACATAGGGCGGCACGGAAGCACAGTGGTTAGCACTGCTGCTTCACAGCTCCAAGGACGTGGGTTCGATTCCCGGCCTGGGTCACTGTCTGTGTGGAGTTTGCAGATTCTCCCCATGTCTGCGTGGGTTTCCTCCAGGTGCTCCGGTTTCCTCCCACAGTCCAAAGATGTGCGGGTTAGGTTAATTGGCCACGCTAAATTGCCCCTTAGTGTTCCGGGATGTGTAGGTTAGAGGTATTAGCGGGTAAATATGGGCGGATATGGGGTTAGGGCCCGGGTGGGATTGTGGTCAGTGCAGACTCGATGGGTCAAATGGCCTCTTTCTGCACTGTAGGGTTTCGATGATAGAATAGGAATTAATGGGTGCTTCTCAAATTGGCAGACAGTAACTAATGTGGTGCCACAGGGACTGGGGGTGCTAGGACCCCAGCTATTCACAATTTATATTAATGATTTGGATGAGGGAACAAAATGTAACGTCTCAAAGTTTGCAGATGTTGGGTGGGAGGGTGAACTGTGACGAGGATGCAGAAATCCTTTAGCATGATCTGGACAGGTTGGGTGAGTGGGCAAATCAATGGCAGATGCAGTATAATTTGGATAAATGTGAGGTTATTCAGTTCGGAAGCAAAAGAAGGCGGCAAATTACTACCTGAATGGCTGTAAACTGGAAGAAGAGTGTGCAGCGGGACCTGGGTGTCCTTGTGCACCAGTCATTGAAGGTAAGCATGGAGGTGCAGCAGGCGGTAAAGAAGACAAATCGTATGTTGGCCTTCATTGCGAGAGATTGAGTATCATAGAAATCATAGAAACCCTACAGTGCAGAAGGAGGCCATTCGGCCCATCGAGTCTGCACCGACCACAATCCCACCCAGGCCCTACCCCCACATATTTACCCACTAATCCCTCTCACTTACACATCTTAGGACTCTAAGGGGCAATTTTTAACCTGGCCAATCAACCTAACCCGCACATCTTTGGACTGTGGGAGGAAACCGGAGCACCCGGAGGAAACCCACGCAGACACAAGGAGAATGTGCAAACTCCACACAGACAGTGACCCGAGCCGGGAATCGAACCCGGGACCCTGGAGCTGTGAAGCAGCAGTGCTAACCACTGTGCTACCGTGCTGCCCTTTTATATAGGAGCAAGGATGTGTTGTTGCAATTATACACGGCCTTGGGAAGACCAAACCAAGAATATTGTGCGCAGTTTTGGTCTCCTTTTCTGAGGAAGGATGTTTTTGCTCTTGAGGGAGTGCAGCGAAGGTTTACCAGGCTGATTCCGGGGATGCTGGAATTGATGTCTGAGGAGAGATTGACGAGGTTAGGATTGTTTTCGCTGGAGTTCAGATGAATGAGGGGGGATCTTAGAGACTTATAAAATTCTAACAAGGGTAGATGTGGGGAGGATGCTCCCGATGGTGGGCGTGTCCAGAACCAGGGGTCACAGTCTGAGGATTCAGGGTAGACCATTTAGGACAGAGGTGAGGAGACATTTCTTCACCCAAAGAGTCGTGAGCCTGTGGAATTCATTACCACAGGAAGTAGTTGATGCCAAAACACAATGTATTAAAGAGGCAGCTGGATATAGCATTTGGAGCAAATGGGATCAAAGGCAACAGGAAGAAAGCAGGATTAGGCTATTGAATTGGATGATCAGCCATGATCATGATGAATGGTGGAGCAGACCCGAAGGGCCAAATGGGCTCCTCCTGCTCCTATTTTCTATGTTTTTAGAGAGAGAATAGAGACAACATTTTGAGTCATGATGATCCTTTGTCAGAGCTGAAGACAAGAAAAATTGGACAAAATTCATACCGAGGGTCAAGAATTGGGGGGCAATCTATTAAACCTCTTCTGAATCGTTTCCAATGCATTTGTATCATTTCTTAAATAGGAGATAAAGCTGCACCCAGTATTCAAGATGCAGCCTCAGCAACGCCCTGTATAACTGAAACATAACATCTTTACTTCAATGTTCAATTTCTCTCGTAATGAAGGATAACATTCCATTTGTAAGAACTTTGATTTATTTGAACTAAGATTTATGGGGTTCACTTGTTTGCAATAACCTCCCTAATCGTAAATCACACCAGGTTCCAGTGACTTAACCAGAGGGCAAGAAAGAATACTTTAAATGGTGAATTCAGAAAGTTTATTAACCATTAAGAATGTAACAAGTAAGAAAGTTAAAAAGCAAAGGTCGATTAGCAGCAAGAGGAGAAAGCTTAACTTTAACAATTGAACAGACTTCTCTCCATCCCTCTCAGACCAGGACATGAAGTGATGGCTCTGAAAACATGGATAGCTTGTAAAACCAACAGCTCTCAACACCTCTCTGTGAGGATCTCTCTCTCCACCAAATTGGCTTCTTGAGACCTCTTTTTTATACTTTCAAAATGTTGAAATCCCACCTTAGCAAATTGTTGGAAAGTAGCCAATTGGTCTATAACTTGTCAACAATGAAATTGTTTTGGTTTGCACACATTTTAATTTTAAGACAATTTTCTCTCTCAAACAATATTTCTTAGCTTGGGGTAGCCTGAGTGTCGATCAATAATTGGTGAACATCAGTCATTCAATGTTGAGACATTTTGAACAGGAGCCAATTCATTCCCTCCATTCAAGATTAACAAGTCCTGTTATCTTTGTTTATTCTGTTGGTCTGAGAAGGGAATATCTTATAACTCCCATAGCATTTTAACCATTCTTAATGTGTTTTTAATTATAAACATTATAAAATTGTGTTCAAATTTAAATTTCCAGCCTTACTAACATATGTATTAATGAATCATTTATTCTTTAATTGTCTCACAATTAAGGCTGTCTATTTAAATAATATGGCTGCTTTCAACTGTGGGAACTTCAATACACAAATAAGGTAGTCAAATGTTTTGTTAGAAGCAGGAAGTTATTTATATAAATAATTAACAAAACTTAAAAAACAGTGGTAATGAAAACAGGAACACTAGAACCAGCCTGGACTTGCAGACTGAAACCCCACCCAGAGCCCCCACGTGCTCAGAAGGGAGAAAGGCTTAGAAGAACACTGTAACACTTCTCCTCCCCTTCAATTGCAATCCCCCATCAGGACAGAAATACAACAAAAGTAATGTCTTTAACGATACAGAAGTCTGTCAGGACCTGTACAATACCACTGGTAAATCTTGTAATGGTGGATCTGGAATGGTTGGTGAAGAGGTAGTTTGAGAATCTGTACATGAACATTCCTCTTCCAGTCCCACAGCAAAGTCAACTGGAAAAGCTGGAAACACAGTAACCACTTCCTGGTGAATGTCCACAGCAGCATGACCCTCTGCTATGTTCTCCGTAACAGTTGCTGACTCTGAAACTTTTCCTGACTCGGGGTCACACTGCAAGTGAATATGGTCTTGGTGTCTGCGAACAACTCTTCTGTTTTTCAGTTTCACAACCCCAGATACTGGACCACTTTGGTTTAAAATTATTCCCGGTAACCATCTTTGGTTACTACCAAAGTTTGTGATGTAAACCTGATCATCCAATTTGAACTACCTCTCTTTGGCGTGGTAGTCGTGTCCCTCCTTCTGCTTCTCTTATCTCCTGCTCACTTTTGCTCTGAGATCTGGATGAAACCGATCCAGATGAGACTTCAGCCTTCTATCTAAAAATTCCACAGGAGACAATCCAGTTGTGGATTGTGGCGTGATGTGATACTGGAACAAAAATCTTGAGAGCTTTGTTCTTAAAGTATCACCTGCCATTCTCTTCAATCCCTCCTTCAGAGTTTGAACAGCTCTTTCTGCTGGACCATTTGTAGCCAGATGAAACGACGCAGTACGCACATGGCATGTACCATTCTTTTACATGAATTCCTGAAACACCTCACTTGTAAACAGAGTGTCGTTATCTGAAACAAGTGAATCTGGTAACCCAGGGCTTGTGAAAATTTGACAGAGCTTCTCTATTGTCACAGGAGCTGGAATATTACTCATGATCTGTGCTTCCAACCATTTTGAATGCACATCTACAACAACCAAACCCATGATTCATGAAAGGTCCCCCAAAGTCCACATGTGGTCTGGATCATGGCCTAACAGGCCACTCCCAAGGATGGAGTGATAATGTACCCAGTGTGTTGGGGGAATGAACTCAGAAGAATCATTCAACATTCAAGCCTGATTCAATCAACAAACAGTTTATTGAGTTACGCCAGCGGGGAGAAGCCACAGGTGCTGACCATGTACAACTCCACCCAACAAAGAACATCATCAATTCTTATACAGTTACTCAGCCCATCCCGGCTGGACACAATCCAATCAGAATGGTTATAGATTACATACATTATATATAGGTCCAATGAAATTAGTGTCTGGGCATCATGGGGCTTTGTGAGCATCTCATGGACAGATAGGTGCCCCCATCATGATGTTTTCCAGACCCCGATATCTACCATCCTTGGGCTTTCTTTGTACATAGACTCCCTTAATTTGAAGGGGAGTGGATTAAAAGTGTCAGCACCCTTCCTTTGTTTTAATCTAACAACCACATGGTCTGGGAATCATTTCTATTTAATAATCTCTCCATTTCTTTTCTTCAGTATCCAATTCCAGAATTTTCCTTTTCATTGTGTTAATTGTGTCAGGAATAAATCTTTGGACCTGACAGGAACTTTAACCCAAGATCAATCCAACACAGCATTGGTCAGAATCATTTCACATGTCCCAAATTTTAAATAACCATTACAAATTAAAACTCTCATTCTCACATGTGTGAATTGTGTCCGGATTAAAATTCCCACATGTTTAGTAAAATATCCTGGAATCATGTCTGTGACCAGTAAATATGGCTCCAGGTTCATAACTTTTTTAAAAAGCTTCATTAATTACACTTCCTTTTTTAAAATCTGTTTGATTTAAATCAGACAGAAAACCTCAAAGCTTGAAGCATTCAACCCACAAATATCATCCATACACAAACAGAGAAACTTGGCATGTGCTTTACAACAACAATAACCAAAATGAATTCCTTAAACGTCCTTGTGGTTCTGTTTTTAAACTTCCAGAAATGCCTTTAATTAAAGACTCAAGATAAGGTTAAATCCCCAGAAAGATAAACCTGAACAAATGTAGCCCAAAACAATGATAAAACACATCTACAAACATCCACATAAAACTAATGAAACACACAGGTTCTCACAGCTTGCAAATTTCAAATAATGAATCCTCAGCCTTCTCTCTCGCACCTATAGCTCCTTAAAGCGACAGAGCAGTACAAGCTCACAACTCCTTGATTAAAATACAATACAAGAATCTTCATTCTCCTTCATTATAACATAACCTATGTTCTTTATCTGGAGTTGCGGTGACAGCAGGATAAAATTCTCACAGTTATTCCAAATTCCTCCAGGCTATGCTTAAAGTTTCCACATTTAACTGGTTCCCATAAATCCTCAATTATAAACTAAAATAGACACGAGTTTCCGGGCGATTTAAAAACAAATCAACAGTCTGCTGAAAGGGTTAACTTTTTTACACAACCTAAATGGGTGAGGAGTGAGCAGAAAAAACTTGGCACACAATTGCATCACTTTACATATAAAGGGGTTTTTTCTCGGAGGCTAAGTATTGAGCTGAAGCCAGCTGATACAAAGATTCGCGGAAGACAGCATACTGGTTAAATACATTCTTTATTGACCAACACGCATCGGGAGAAAGACAGCTGGGCAGTCCAACTCCTTTCTAAAGTTCCAATACATTGGCCGTATAGTTATACTATTTCAAAAGTTAATTTCTGTCATCCTAACTGGATGCTGCAATCATGTTAGTACACATTATTTACCTTGGCCAATAACATCCTACCTTCTGGCAGAATGGGAATTCATTGGTCTGTAGAATCTGAAAATTCCTGCTCACTGTTACTTTGCAACTTTCACTTACGCAGGTCCATAGGGTTCAAAGGTTGCTTTCTCATTGTCTCTTCGCAACCCTTAGCAATAGGATTCAAAAGTTCCTTTTCCACTGTCTGCTGAGCCATCCCTTTTCAGAAAAAAATGAATAATTCTATTCATTCTAATATCTGGGAAGCGTGCACTGTCTATAACTCATACTGATAAAAACTGTGCACTGTGACTTCATTGTTCTGAAAGAATGTGGCATGTCTCACTCAGCTGTTATCCCATCATGCTTTGGGGAAGTCTGGCCAAGGTATCCATTTTAATACAAAATATTCACAAGTACATGTTTAAATCTGAAATACATGTTTAAATTCTCTACCAGTGGTTATATGTGTCTCTATGCAGACAGTACCTATGTATAATATATATATGGCACGAAGTGGTCCTTATTCTAAGTTAGTCCACCCAGTTTTAATAGCCTTTATTAGTTTTTAGTCCCAAGGTATTCTGAAACCCTCTAACAACATAATTTTTTAAAACTTCTCTAAAAACAAAACAAACTTGATGTTAAACTTCATCTACTAATTTTTTTGTTATATTCCTCAACCTATTTTTTATTTTGATCAGTTTTTGTTAGGGATGGGTAACTTCTGTTCTTTATAAACTGGTTCGCTCGTTTAGTTAATTCTACATGGGCTCAGAGAATCAGAATCAAGACTTGATCATCCTTATTCTTTTTCTCATTTTGCATCACTCCCTCTGTTTTACGGGAGGATCGTGGGGACTCCAATCAAACTTAATCACTTTATCATAAAAGTAAAATATTACAGATGCTGGAATCTGAAACAAAAACATAAAATGCTGGAAAATCTCAGCAGGTCTAAAAGTATCTGTGGAGGGAAAATAGAGCCAAAGTTGAGAGTCTGGTTGACCCTTCATCGGAGCTCTGATGAAGTGTCATCAAGACTCAAAACGTTGGCTCTATTCTCTAATCATTTAATCGAGAGGTTTCTTGTTCTTAGTTTCCAAATGATCAGTAAGAGTCCTGTCTGGTCCCCACTCGAGCTCTGATTTTTCACTTGCTATGCTTGAACATAGAACAGTGCAGCACAGTACAGGCCCTTCGGCCCTCTATGTTGTGCCAAGCTTTGTCCGAAACCAAGATCAAGCTATCCCACTCCCTATCATTCTGGTGTGCTCCATGTGCCTATCCAATAATCGCTTGAAAGTTCCCAAAAAGTGTCCGACTCCACTATCACAGCAGGCAGTCCATTCCACACCCCAACCACTCTCTGAGTAAAGAACCTACCTTGGTCATCCCTCCTATATCTCCCACCATGAACCTTATAATTCTGCCCCCTAGTAATAGCTGCATCCACCCGAGGAAATAGTCTCTGAACGTCCACTCTATCTATCCCCCTCATCATCTTATGAACCTCTATTAAGTTGCCTCTCAGTAGGATTATAACCATTAGACTACTCGCAGAGGTCCGCTTTTCAGTCCAGTGCTACTTGGAATATACCGTCACTTCACCAACTATCGGGTCAAAGTCCCTCACAGTTCTTATCACAAGTTTATGATAAAATAATTTTTAAAATGTCTGAGAACGCTTCTTAACTTCACCAACTACCTACCACTGTTTGTTGATTGGGTGGTGGGGGCCTGGAATGCGCTGCCAAGTAGGGTGGTGGAGGCAGGCACGCTGACATCGTTTAAGACTTACCTGGATAGTCACATGAGCAGCCTGGGAATGGAGGGATACAAACGATTGGTCTAGTTGAACCAAGGAGCGGCACAGGCTTGGAGGGACGAAGGGCCTGTTTCCTGTGCTGTACTGTTCTTTGTTCTTTGGTCAGATCCCCCTTTTTACAGATTTGGGTATCTTAGCTGATCCTGGAATAAGTTTAATTCTAACTCATTCTGAGTAAATATTCTCACCAGGTCCTCTGTCGGGGCCCTGCTGAGCAGCTTTAATGGTCCGTGATTGCAGAAACTGAGCAGTCACAGGAATATGGTCAAGATAGCCCAGTCCCATAATGCCTCACATTCAATCTGCAGTCCTTCAATTATAACAGAATATGTGGCTGTGTGTAGCTGCCTCGGCCATGGTCAACCCCAACACTGCCTTCTTGAGCTGCTACAATACCTGAGGTGTAAGTACACCCACAATGCTGTTAGAAAGGGAATTCCAGCTACACATTCCAGACTTTCACTGGACTGTAGGTGGATACCAGATTGAAATATTCCATTCAACCACACCCAAGGTGAGTTATTCCAATTCCTTTATTGTCTCGGACAATATATTCACAATATCCTTAAAACATAAATTAAATATTCCCACTTGATTTCTGTTGGATTGTTCTTTATTATCGATGTCAGGCTGGGATTGTTCCCTTTGGAGCAAAGGAGGTTGAGGGGAGATTTGATAGAGGTGGACAAGATTCTGACAGGTTTAGATAAGGTGGACAAAGAAAAGTTGTCCCATTAGCTGATGGGACAAGGACGAGGGGGGCCCAGATTTAAGGTTTTGGGTCAGAGATGCGGGGGGGGGGGGGGGGGGGGGGGGGGGGGGGATGTGAGGAAGAATATTTTAATGCAGTGAATGGTAATGACCTGGAACTCGCTGCCTACGAGGGTGGAGGAAGTGGAGACAATAAACAATTACAAAGGAAATTGGATGGGCATTTGGGGGGTTTCAAACAGAAATGCTGACTAAATATCTCTGAACTTCCTAACACCCTGTCCTTGTGAAATTTGAAACCAGGTATTCGCAACAAGACTCAAAGAGCATCAGCCCACTGGAGGCAAAGTCGTGAGACCGGCCAGTCCAGCAGAAAGAAACCCTCCGACCCTCCCCATTGACCAACTGTGAGAATGAACAAAATGTAGTCCTGGATGTAATTGAGAGCAGAAACAATAACAGCAGGATCCAACCTCTGGAATTACTCATGGACTTGTTGGTGTCTCAGCAGGCTGGATGACTGACTGAATCCCTTCCCACACACAGAGCAGGTGAACGGCCTCTCCCCAGTGTGAACTCGCTGGTGTGTCCGCAGGTGGGATGATTGAGTGAATCCCTCCGTGCACACAGGGCAGATAAACGGCCTCTCCCCAGTGTGAACTCGCTGGTGTGTCCGCAGGCTGGATATGTCAGTGAATCCCTTCCCACACTGAGTGCAGGTGAACGGCCTCTCCCCAGTGTGAACTCGCTGGTGTGTCCGCAAGTTGGATGACTGAGTGAATCCCTTCCCACACTGAGAGCAGGTGAATGGCCTCTCCCCAGTGTGAACTCGCTGGTGTGTCCGCAGGTGTGATGACTGACTGAATCCCTCTCCACACTGAGAGCAGATGAACGGCCTCTCTCCAGTGTGAATTCGCTTGTGTGTCCGCAGGCTGGATAAGTGAGTGAATCCCTTTTCACACTGAGAGCAGGTGAACGGTTTCTCCCCTGTGTGAACTCGCTGGTGTGTCTGCAGGTGGGATGGCAGAGTGAATCCCTTTCCACACTGAGAGCAAGTGAACGGCCTCTCTCCAGTGTGAACTCGCTGGTGTGTCTGCAGGTGGGATGACCTAGTGAATCCCTTTCCACACTGAGAGCAAGTGAATGGCCTCTCCCCAGTGTGAACTCGCTGGTGTCGCTGCAGGTTGGATAACCGAGTGAATCCCTCCCCACACTGAGAGCAGGTGAATGGTCTCTCCCCAGTGTGAACTCGCTGGTGTGTTTGCAGGGTTGAGAACTGAGTGAATCCCTGCCCACACTGAGAGCAGATGAACGGCCTTTCCCCAGAGTGGCTGCGCCGATGAGCTTCCAGTTGAGATGGGGCTCTGTATCTCTTCCCACAGTCCGCACATTTCCATGGTTTCTCCATGGTGCAGGTGTCCTTTTCTCTCTCTTGGGTGGACAATCAGTTGAAGCCTCGTCCACACACAGAACACGAGTACAGACTCTCCCCGCTGTGAAAGGTGTGATATTTATTCAGGCTGTGTAACTAGTTAAAACTCTTTTGTCAGTGCACTGGAACACTCTCACTCGAACGTATCTGGGCATTGGTGCTTTTCCAGTCACACTGACATTTGAATTCTTTTGGACTGACTGTCAGTTCTAGATGTGATGTTTGAGTATTTGGCCTGTGATTCCTCTTTCAATATCCTGTAAAACGAGTTTACAGAGGTCATTACTGTCAGCATAGGATAGAAATTCAGAACAGACAATTCTAGTTTCTGTGGAACATTCTTTCCTCTCTCATTCCCCAAAAGATGTAAATTTCCATCCCACACACCCTCCCTCCATTCTCACTCTGCTGTATCTAATATTCACCCTCCCAATTCTCCTGATGGTGCTGATTCAGGCTGCTTCCTGTCCTGGACACAGAGAGCAGAACAAATGGGAGCAGCAGTTGGCTATTTGGCCCATTCAATTTGATCATTTGCTCATCTACCTCAGCATCATTCTCCCCACACTAAACCCATATCCCTGGATATCTTCAATATCTAGAAACCAATCAATCTCCATCCTGAAAATACTTGATGACTGAGGCTCCACAGTCCTCAGGAGTTGAGAATTCCAACACTTCATCACATCCTTGAATGAAGAAATCCCTCCTGATCTTAGCTTTCTCTCCATCTTCCTGTCTGTTCCCCATAACCACTGACATCCTTGTCATTCAAGAATCAGTCTAACTCATTCTGGAATATATTAGCCTCCACTGGTCCCTGTGGAAGAGAAATCAAAAAGACTAACAACCCTGAAGGAATCAAAAAGAAAAAAGAGGCATACATGAGGTCCAGGCAGCTAAAAACAGATGGAGCACTGGAGAAATACAGAGAAAGTAGAAAAGAACTCAAACAGGAACTTAGAAGGGCAAAAAGGGGTTATGAAATGTCCTTGGCAGACAGGATTAAGGAGAATCCGAAGGCATTTTATACATACGTTAGGAACAAGAGGGTTGTTAGGGAAAGAATCGGACCTCTCAGGGACAAAGGAGGGGAATTATGCTTAGAACCAAAGGAAGTAGGTGAGATCCTAAACGAATACTTTGCATCAGTATTCACAAAGGAGAGGGGCATGTTGACTGGTATTGTCTCAGAGAGATGTGTTGACCCGTTAGAAAAAATCTCAATTACAAGGGAGGAAGTGTTAGGTTTTTTAGGAAACATTAAGACAGACAAATCCCCAGGGCCGGATGGCATCTATCCTAGACTCCTCAGGGAGGCGAGAGATGCAATTGCTGGGCCTCTAACAGAAATCTGTGTCTCTTCACTGGACACAGGTGAGGTCCCAGAGGATTGGAGGATAGCAAATGTGGTCCCATTATTTAAGAAGGGTAGCAAGGATAACCCGGGTAATTATAGGCCGATGAGCTTGACGTTCGAGGTAGGGAAGTTGTTGGAGAAGATTCTTAGAGATAGGATATATGCGCATTTAGAACTGAAAAATCTCATTAGCGATAGACAGCATGGTTTTGTACGAAGGAGGTCATGCCTCACAAATTTGGTTGAGTTTTTTGAGGAGGTGACAAAAACGATTGACGAGGGAAGGGCCGTGGATGTCGTCTATATGGATTTTAGTAAAACGTTTGACAAGGTCCCTCATGGCAGGCTGGTGCAAAAGGTTAAAAGGTGAGCTAGCTAGATGGGTGGAGAACTGGCTTAGCCACAGAAAACAGAGGGTAGCAGTGGAGGGGTCTTTTTCTGGTTGGAGGTCTGTGACCAGTGGTGTTCCGCAGGGCTCTGTACTGGGACCTCTGTTGTTTGTGATGTATGTAAATGATTTGGAGGAAGATGTAACTGGTGTGATCAGTAAGTTTGCGGACGACACGAAGATTGCTGGAGTTGCGGATAGTGATGAACATTGTCAGAGAATACAACAGGATATAGATAGGCTGGAACATTGGGCGGAGAAATGGCAGATGGAATTTAATCCAGATAAATGTGAAGTGATGCATTTCAGTCAATCTAATGTAAGGGGGAGCTATACAATATATGGCAGAACCATCAGGAGTATAGACACACACAGGGACCTGGGTGTACAAGTCCACAGATCCTTAAAGGTGGCAGCACAGGTGGAGAGGGTGGTGAAGAAGGCATGTGGCATGCTTGCCTTTATTGGATGGGGCATAGAATATAAAAGTTGGCATATGATGTTGCAGCTGTATAGAACGATGGTTAGGCCACATTTGGAATACTGCGTCCAGTTCTGGTCGCCACACTACCAGAAGGACGTGGAGGCTTTGGAGAGAGTACAGAGAAGGTTTACCAGGATGTTGCCTGGTATGGAGGGTCTTAGCTATGAGGAGAGATTGGATAAACTGGGTTTGTTCTCCCTGGAAAGACGGAGGATGAGGGGCGACCTAATAGAGGTGTATAAAATTATGAAAGGGCATAGATAGGATGAACAGTGGGAAGCGTTTTCCCAGGTCGGAGGTGACGGACACAAGGGGTCACGGGTTCAAGGTGAGGGGGGGGGCAATGTTCAACACAGATGTCAGGGGGACGTATTTTACACAGAGGGTGGTGGGGGCCTGGAATGCACTGCCAAGCAAGGTGATTGAGGCGGACACGCTGGGATCGTTTAAGACTTATCTAGATAGCCACATGAACAGACTGGGAAGAGAGAGATACAAAAGAATGGTCTAGTGGGCACATGAGCGGCGCAGGCTTGGAGGGCCGAAGGGCCTGTTCCTGTGCTGTATTGTTCTTTGTTCTTTGGAAGAGATGTCTGGAAATATATAACGTAGCCACAGTACCATATTACAAGTCTATGGATTCTATTTTAAAATTAAACTGGATGGGCACTTGAAGTAAATAAACTTTCTGGGGAACTGGATTATTCTGGGGCTGGATTATTCTCCAGAGAGTCAGCATGGAATTGAGTTCCTGAATGGACTCCGTCTGTGTTGTAACGGCTCTATGACTGGAAATATATAACATAACTACAGCATTTTATTACAAGTTTGTGGTCAGTGCAGACTCGATGGGCCGAATGGCCTCTTTCTGTACTGTAGGGTTTCTATGATTCTATGTACTTTATTACAGAACCATAAATATCTAATCTCTACCACATAACAACAAAGACATATCTCTATCCCTATATTAATTTACTGTCCCTTAAATGTCAGCCATCTCGTGGGGAAACCAGCCGTTTAATTGTGAACATCAGGAAAGAGACCATCCTTTTAGCCAGACAAATGAATGTGTCAAGCTGAGGGAGCAAAGGATGTCAATGTCTTTAAGAGAGAGAGAGACCTGGGCCAACCTTTCCAGAGTCTGCACCCTCCCTGGATTCACTTCCTTTCCCTTCAGTTGCTGCAAGTCCCCAATTTCCCCCAGAATGAGAAAAGAAAGTGTTTTACTCACAGATGTTGGCCTCTTTTAAGGGCTCACAGATGTTGGCCTCTTTTTAGGTCAAACCAAATAAACAAACTCAGATTAAGTCAGGATTGACAGGGGGAACTTTGAGTCTGTCTGAAGCTCTTCATTCAGAGAGAGAAGCAGCAGCTTTGCTGCGCAGTAAGGAGCAGGTAAACACGCTCATTGTCCAACTTCCGCATTCAAACAATGTGGAGCTCTGATTGGCTGGAGGTGTAGAGTCCTTCCGGTCCTCCAACTCTTCCCATTGGTCAACACCTCAGTATGAAGGACCGGAAGTGCGCTCTGCCCCCCACATGCCGCAGCTTCCTCCTCCCTTGGACATGCGCAGTCCCGGGGAGGGGGAGATCACCGAGCGGTTTCTTGCTCTGCTCTGGCCGCAGCCGTCAGCTGGTTGCCTGGAAACCTTGGCTCGAAAAAGTGCAGGGGGAGGGGAGGCCTGCGCACTGGAGCCCGGAGACCTCACCGCGGAGCAGAGTGATTGCTATTGGATGATTCAGGCAGGTCTCCATTGTGACGTCACTACGGAAGTTGGCCAATGAGTTTCAGAGTAAAACTTCCTCCTCTGAACAACATCTGTGAGGAAATCAGTGTCTCCCCCTTTCCATTTCCTTTCTCATTCTGGGGGAAATTGGGGACTTGCAGCAACTGAAGAGAAAGGAAGTGAATCCAGTGAGTTTGCAGACTCTGGAAAAGTTGGCCCCAGTCTCTCTCTCCCAGGAGAAGGCTGCCATTTAATATAGCAAGGTTGGAGATGTTTTGTGTATGTATGTATGTTGTGTTACATGGCACATATTAGATACTTATTCTCTACTAAAGTACATTAATTATTATTTCTCGTCTTGCAATATTGTGCATCCCCATGCTGTGCTGCCAGCGGGAAGAGTGGGGGAGGGGAGAGGACTTTGTCAAATGTTTGATGGACAAAATGACCTATTCCTGTACCTAAGGTTCATAAGGCATCACACCACCAGCCCCTGAAGGGCAATAGGACTGGGGAACATAGGGTGAACCATCCAGCAATACCCACAAACTATGAAAGAATGATTTTTGATTTGATTTATTATTGTCACATGTATTAGCATACACTGAAAAGTATTGTTTCTTGCGCGCTATACAGACAGAACATGTGTCTTACCAGGGTGAGGTTGGGGCTGGTCAAGGACGGCAGTGGGAATTTGTGCATGGAGTCAGAAGAGATAGGAGAGGTGATGAATGAATACTTTTCTTCGGTGTTCACCAAGGAGAGGGGCCATGTTTTTGAGGAAGAGAGGGTGTCACAGGCTGATAGGCTGGAGGAAGTAGATGTTCGGAGGGAAGATGTACTAGCAATTTTGAACAAAATGAAAGTTGATAAGTACCCTGGGCCTGATGAAATATATCCTAGGAGTCTTTGGGAGGCAAGGGATGAGATAGCAGAGCCTTTGGCATTGATCTTTGCGTCCTCACTGTCCACGGGGGTGGTGCCAGAGGACTGGAGAGTGGCGAATGTGGTTCCTCTGTTTAAGAAAGGGAATAGAAATGATCCTGGTAATTATAGGCCGGTTAGTCTTACTTCAGTGGTCGGTAAGTTGATGGAAAAGGTCCTCAGGGATAGGATTTATGACCATTTAGAAAGGTGCAGCTTAATCCGGGATAGGCAGCACGGATTTGTGAAGGACAAGTCTTGCCTCACAAATTTGATAGAATTTTTTGAGGAGGTAACTAAGTATGTAGATGAAGGTAGTGCAGTTGATGTCATATACATGGATTTTAGTAAGGCATTTGATAACGTCCCCCATGGTCGGCTTTTGAAGAAAGTAAGGATGTGTGGGATAGAGGGAAGTTTGGCCGATTGGATAGGTAACTGGCTATCTAACAGAAGACAGAGGGTGGTGTTGGATGGAAAATTTTCAGACTGGAAACCGGTTACCAGCGGAGTGCCACAGTGATCAGTGCTTGGTCCTCTACTATTTGTCATTTTTATAAATGACTTGGAGGAGGGGGCTGAAGGGTGGATCAGTAAATTTGCTGATGACACCAAGATTGGTGGAGTAGTGGATGAGGTGGAGGGCTGTTGTAGGCTGCAAAGAGATATAGATAGGATGCAGAGCTGGGCTGAAAAATGGCAAATGGAGTTTAACCCTGACAAATGCGAGGTGATTCATTTTGGTAGGACAAATTTAAATGTGGATTACAGGGTCAAAGGTAGGGTTCTGAAAAATGTGGAGGAACAGAGAGATCTTGGGGTTCATATCCATAGATCTCTGAAGGTTGCCACTCAAGTCGATAGAGCCGTGAAGAAGGCCTATAGTGTGTTGGCATTCATTAACAGGGGGTTTGAGTTTAAGAGCCGTGGGGTTATGCTGCAACTGTACAGGACCTTGGTGAGACCACATTTGGAATATTGTGCGCAGTTCTGGTCACCTCACTATTAGAAGGATGTGGAGACACTGGAAAGAGTGCAAAGGAGATTTACCAGGATGCTGCCTGGTTTGGAGGGTAGGTCTTATGAGGAAAGGTTGAGGGAACTTGGGCTTTTCTCTTTGGAGCGGAGGAGGTTGAGAGGAGACTTGATAGAGGTTTATAAGATGATGAGGGGGATAGATAGAGTGAACGTTCAAAGACTATTTCCTCGGGTGAATGGAGCGGTAACTAGGGGACATAACTATAGGGTTCGTGGTGGGAGATGTAGGAAGGATGTCCGAGGTAGGTTTTTTACTCAGAGTGGTAGGGGTGTGGAATGGACTGCCTGCAGTGATGGTGGAGTCAGAAACTTTAGGAACATTTAAGAAGCTATTGGATAGGCACATGGAGTACTTCGGGATGATAGGGAGGAAATAGCTTGATCTGGGTTTCAGACAAAGCTCGGCACAACATTGTGGGCCGAAGGGCCTGCTCTGTGCTGTACTGTTCTATGTTCTATGTTCTAACATTTTGTTCATCGAGAAGGAAACGAGAGAGTGCAGAATGTAATGTTACAGTCATAGCTAGGATGTAGGGAAAGATCAACTTAATGCAAGTTAAGTCCATTCAAAAGTCTGAGAACAGTAGGGAAGAAGCTGTTCTTGAGTCGGTTGGTACGTTACCTCAGACTTTTGTATCTTTTTCCCGATGGAAGAAGGTGGAACAGAGAATGTCCGGGGTACATAGGGTCATTAATTATGCTGGCTGCTTTTCCGAGGTAGCAAGAAGTGTAGACAGTGTCAATGGGTTGGAGGCTGGTTTGAGTGATGGACTGGGCTTTGGTCACGTCCCTTTGTAGTTCCTTGCAGTCTTGGGCAGAGCAGGAGCCATACCAAGCTGTCTTACAATGAGAAAGAATGCTTTCTATGGTGCATCTGTAAAAGTTGGTGAGAGTCGGAGCGGACATGCCAAATTTCCTGAGTCTTCTGAGGAAGTAGAGGCGTTGGTGGGTTTTCTTAACTATAGTTTCGGCATGGGCGGGACCAGGACAGGCTGTTGGTGATCTGGACAACTAAAAACTTGAAGCTGTCGACCCTTTCTACTTCGTCCCCGTTGATATAGACAGGAACATGTTCTCCTTTACGCTTCCTGAAGTCGATGACAATTTCCTTCGTTTTGTTGACATTGAGGGAGAGATTACTGTTGCTGCACCAGTTCACCAGATTCTCTATCTCATTCCTGTACTCTGTCTTGTCATTGTTTGAGATCCGACTCACTACGGTGGTGTCGTCAGGAAACTTAAAAATCAAATTGAAATGAACAATAGAGAAGAAAGAATGTCCCAAAGCAATTAGAATTGTCAGATCTGAATTTCACCCTGGCACAGATTTTGTAAACTCTTTTTACAGGATATTAGAAAGTGAGGGTTTACTGTCAGAAATCTCAAAACAAACATCATGTCAAGATCTGGCACAGTGACTTAATTCATCAGGAGTTGATTATCATCGGCTTTTAAATCCAGAAGTTGAAATGTTTGTCTCTTTGTGTTTGCCATAAAAGGGTTGAATCATCATTGTGACTGAAAAGCTGCGAGAAAAACACACACACACACACACACACAGACACACACACACAGCTAGGTGAGAGTGTTCCACTGCACTGACTCTGGAAAGAGCTTTAACTTGTTGCACAGACTGGAAAAAACTTTGCATAATTTGGAATAGGGAGATCGTGCACATGTGTGTGTGGACAAGTCTTCAACTCATCATTAAACTTTGAGAGGTAGAAGGAAAGCAGCACCATGGGGACATGATTTAGACAGTTCAGGGCAAGTCTTTAAGGAATGCGGTGTTGTCACTGGAATTGTAATCCAGAGACCCAGGTGAATGCCCAGAGGTCGCAGGTTCAAATCCCACCTCGGTAGATCAATCAATAAGAATTTGGAACTAAAAGTCTAATGGTGACCATGAGACCATTGTCGATCATTGGAAAACCCCATCTGGTTCACTAATGTCCCTGAGGGAAGGAAATCTGCTGTCCTTACCTGGTCTGGGCTACATGTGACTCCAGAGCCACAGCAATGTGGTTCACTCTTAAATACCCTCTGAAATAACTGAGCAAGTCACCCAGTTGCATCAAACCGTGAGAAAGACGATAAGGAATGAAACTGAACTATTTGCATATCAAACATCATAAACAGCCAGCAATAGACAGAGCTAAACGATCCCACAACCAATGGATCAGATCTGAGCTCTGCAGTCCTGCCAGTAGTATTTGTGCTGCACAAGTGCCAGACAATGAGCATCTCCATCATGAGAGAATCGAACCATCGCCCCTTGACATTCAGTGACCTTGCCATTACTGAATTCCCCAACTATCAACAGGCTGGGGATTACTATTGACCAGAAACTGAACTGAACCAGCCATATAAATACTGTGGCTACAAGAGCACGTCGGAGGCTGGGAATCCTGCAGCCAGTAACTCACCTCTTGACTCCCGAGAACCTGCCAACCATTTACAAATCTAAAATGTGATAGAATACTCCCACTTGCCTGGATGAGTGCAGCTCCAACAATATTCAAAAAGCTCGACACCTTCTCGGACAAAGCAGCTTGCTTGATCGGCACCCCACTCATAAACATTCACTGCCTTCACCACTGACACACAGAGGCAGCAGTGTGTACCATCTACAAAATGCACTGCAAGAACTCACCGAGGCTCCTTCACATCTTCCAAACACATGAACCGTTACCATCTAGAGGGACAAGGGCAGCAGACACATGGGCACACCACCACCTGGAAGTTCCCCTCCAAGCCACAGCTGATTTGGAAATATATCCCTGTTCCTTCACTGTCACTGGGTCCTGAAACTCCCTCACTAACAGCACTGTGGGTGTACCTGCACCACAGAGACTGGAACGGTTGAAGAAGGCAACTCACTGACACCTTGTTAAGGACAATCAATAAGGCAATAAATTCTGGCTGAGCCAGGGATGCCCACATCACATGAATGAAAACAAAATGAAAATTGGATTGGGACAATTAAGGGCTCAGGAGAAATAATACTGAGTAAGAACTGTCCACAAGTTGGATAGGGGTAAAGAGAGAGAAACATAGAAAAGCTACAGCACAAAACAGGCCCTTCTGCCCCACAAGTTGTGCCGAACATATCCCTACCTTTCAGGCCTACCTATAACCCTCCATCCTATTAATCTCCATGTACTCATCCAGGAGTCTCTTAAAAGACCCTATTGAGTTCGCCTCCACCACCACTGACAGCAGCCGATTCCACTCGCCCACCACCCTCTGTGTGAAAAACTTCCCCCGAACATTTCCCCTGTACTTACCCCCCAGCACCTTAAACCTGTGTCCTCTCGGAGCAGCCATTTCCACCCTGGGAAAAAGCCTCTGAGAGTCCACCCGATCTATGCCTTTCAACATCTTATATACCTCTATTAGGTCTCCTCTCATCCTACGTCTCTCCAAGGAGAAAAGACCGAGCTCCCTCAGCCTATCCTCATAAGGCATGCCACTCAATCCAGGCAACATCCTTGTAAATCGCCTCTACACCCTTTCAATCTTTTCCACATCCTTCCTGTAATGAGGCGACCAGAACTGAGCACAGTACTCCAAGTGGGGTCTGACGAGGGTCTTATATAGCTGCATAATTATCCCTGGACTCCTAAACTCAATCCCTCGATTGATAAAGGCCAGCACACCATACGCCTTCTTAACCACCTCCTCCATCTGCGGGGCCAATTTTAGAGTCCTATGGACCCGGACTCCAAGGTCCTTCTGATCCTCTACAGTACTAAGAGTCTTTCCCTTTATATTGTACTCCTTCTTCCCATTTGACCTGCCAAAATGGACCACTACGCATTTATCTGGGTTGAAGTCCATCTGCCACTTCTCCACCCAGCCTTGCATCCTATCTATGTCCCTCTGTAACTTCTGACATCCCTCCAGACTATCCACAACCCCACCAACCTTCTTGTCGTCAGCAAACTTACCAACCCATCCCTCCACTTCCTCATCCAAGTCATTTATGAAAATGACAAACAGCAAGGGTCCCAGAACAGATCCCTGGGGCACACCACTGGTGACCGACCTCCATTTAGAAAAAGACCCATCCACACACTCTGCCTCCTTTGGGCAAGATGTGGAGATGCCGGCGTCGGACTGGGGTAAACACAGTAAGAAGTTTAACAACACCAGGTTAAAGTCCAACAGGTTTATTTGGTAGCAAAAGCCACACAAGCTTTCGGAGCTCCAAGCCCCTTCTTCAGGTGAGTGGGAATTCTGTTCACAAACAGGGCTGTTTGTGGACAGAATTCCCACTCACCTGAAGAAGGGGCTTGGAGCTCCGAAAGCTTGTGTGGCTTTTGCTACCAAATAAACCTGTTGCACTTTAACCTGGTGTTGTTAAACTTCTTACTGTCCTTTGGGCAAGCCAGTTCTGGATCCACAGGGTTAGCAGCCCCTTGGATCCCATGCCCTCTCACTTTTTCTAGAAGCCTTGCATGGGGGACCTTATCGAACGCCTTGCTAAAATCCATATAAGCCACATCTACCGCTTTCCCTTCGTCAATGTGTTTAGTCACATTTTCGAAGAACTCCACCAGGCTCATAAGGCACGATCTGCCTTTGACAAAACCATGCTGAGTATTCCTGAACATACTAAACCTCTCTAAATGCTCATAAATCTTGTCCCTCAGGATCTTCTCCATCAGCTTACCAACCACTGAGGTTAGACTCACCGGTCGGTAATTTCCTGGGCTATCCCTATTCCCCTTCTTGAAAATAGGAACCACATCTGCTGAGAGCTGAGCATCTTTTACATCCATGCTTGATCTGTTGCTTGAAGCATCTGTGCTCATGTACGTGTAACCTAGAACTCACGGTGCTCCTTCAGGAGAAGAAAAGATCGAGTAGATGTTACCCCAAGCGGGGCCAGAACAGAACTAGAAAATAAAGGAGTGAAATTTTGTGAGGGGTCAGAGAGAGAGTTCTCCTCCCCCTCAAGGTGTGGACTGTAAGAATCCTGGAGGACCCCGGACTTCATAGAAATCATAGAAATCATAGAAATCATAGAAACCCTACAGTGCAGAAGGAGGCCATTCGGCCCATCGAGTCTGCACCGACCACAATCCCACCCAGGCCCTACCCCCACATATTTACCCGCTAATCCCTCTAACCTACGCATCTCGGGGGCAATTTTTTTTTTAACCTGGCCAATCAACCTAACCCGCACATCTTTGGACTGTGGGAGGAAACCGGAGCACCCGGAGGAAACCCACGCAGACACGAGGAGAATGTGCAAACTCCACACAGACAGTGACCCGAGCCGGGAATCGAACCCGGGACCCTGGAGCTGTGAAGCAGCAGTGCTAACCACTGTGCTACCGTGCCTGCCGTGTTTTTGCTAATTAGTGAACATTAAATTAAACTCTATGACTGGCTGTGCATTGATTTTGAATTTGATTGTTACACTTCTCCTGTTTTTATTCCTGTTGTGATTATGCTCTGGGTAAGGATGGTTGACAGGTGACAGGATGGGAAATTGTGGTTTGGGAGTTCATTGACCAAATGTTTTATTGATCCGAAAGGTGTAAAAGGGACCAAACTTCAGCAGAAATCCAGCAGAGCTGACAACAGAGAATAAGCAGGGATATAAACTGCTCCCAGATGACCTTCCGCTTGCTTGCCATTAGAATTCACCACTTTGCTCTCATACTCACATTTCTGTCCTCAGCCTGTGCAATGTTCTGGAGAAGCCCAACACAAGCTGGACAAACAGCCCCTCATTTTCCGATGAGGCACTTTACAGCCTTCTGGACTCAACACTGAGTTCAACAACTTCACACCCTGAACTCTCTCCTCCATTTTGATTTGTTTTTTTGCCGAGTGCCAGTCTCCATCTTGTTTTCATATTTTTTTGCTTCCAGACAGAGCTGTCCTTTATTCTGTCATCAACACTTACTCTGGACCAATGCTTTGTTTCTTTACTACAACCATTACCTCTCCCTTTGCCTTTTGTTCCAGGACATTTTTGTTATTTAATCTCATCGCCCTCTAACCAATTCCTGACTTTCCCTCTTGTTCTACCCGACCCTCCCACCTCTCTCACCAGCATCAAACCCATCACATTTCTCCCTCTCTTTCGTTCTGAAGTAGAGTTACATTGGACTGAAGAAGGGGCTTGCAGCTCCGAAAGCTTGTGTGGCTTTTGCTACCAAATAAACCTGTTGGACTTTAACCTGGTGTTGTTAAACTTCTTACTGTGTTTACCCCAGTCCAACGCCGGCATCTCCACATCATGACCTCCCCTGCAGCCAGTGAGGATACAAAGATTTCTCTCAAGGCCCCACCAATTTCCTCCTTCGCCTCCCTCAGTATTCTGGGGTATGTCCCATCAGGCCTTGGGGACTTGACTACCTTAATGTTTCTCAAGAACCTCAATACCTCCTCCTTTTTTATCTCAACATGATGCAAACTATCTACACACCCTTTCCCAGACTCACTCAACCAAGCAACCTGGCAGCACAGTGGTTAGCACTGCTGCCTCACAGCACCAGGGACCTGGGTTCGATTCCAGCCTTAGGTGACTGTCTGTATAGAGTTGCAATTTGTCCCTGTGTCTGCATGAGTTTCCTCTGGGTGCTCCAGGTTTTTCCCACAGTTCAAAGTGTGCAGGTTAGATAGATTGGCCATGGAAATGATGGTATTATGGGGATAGGGTGGAGGGGAGGGCCTCTCTTTCAGAGAGTTGGTGCAGACTCAGTAGGCCCTTTCAGCATTGTAGCTCTTCTATGGTTCTATTCCTTCTCAGCTTTGTTCTCATGTCCCTGAACAGAATCCTATTCTATTTCCAGGATTTCAGACACAAGTTTCCTCTGGAGCTTGTTTGCTACACATTATTCCATTATACAGCTTTTCTTATAGAAAAGCTGAATGAATTCTACCTCTAGCTTCGCCAAGCAGAGTTAAGTTGAGAGCTATTCACTGCTTCATGACCTGCCTGCAACTGCTGCTAGCTTTCGGCTAAAAACTAAAGAAGATAAAAAGCTGTTTTATATTTTACAAGGTTTCTCTTGTGGCTAAGCAACTATCCTTTCATCACCTTGGAGCTCTCAAAACACAATAGTGTCTCAGCTGGGATTGAAACTAAACCACACAGGTAACCTTTGAAATCTAACTACAACTCATTTCCAGCAAAAACTACAATTTGTTTCTAATGTTTAGCTGTACAACTACTTCTGGTTTCCTAACACTGCCAGGTTCAAAGAGTATGAGTACAATGTCAAAATGAACATGGATCAGTCCCAGATGTGATTAACAGCAGCAATAACAGGAGAACCCAACCCCGTAATCATTTGTGCACCTGCTGGTGTCATAGAACATAGAAAGCCACAGCACAAACAGGCCCTTCGGCCCACAAGTCGCGCCGATCATATCCCTACCTCTAGGCCTATCTATAGCCCTCAATCCCATTAAATCCCATGTACTCATCCAGAAGTCTCTTAAAAGACCCCAACGAGTTTGCCTCCACCACCACCGACGTCAGCCGATTCCACTCACCCACCACCCTCTGAGTGAAAAACTTACCCCTGACATCTCCTCTGTACCTACCCCCCAGCACCTTAAACCTGTGTCCTCTCGTAGCAACCATTTCAGCCCTTGGAAATAGCCTCTGAGAGTCTACCCTATCCAGACCTCTCAACATCTTGTAAACCTCTATCAGGTCACCTCTCATCCTTCGTCTCTCCAGGGAGAAGAGACCAAGCTCCCTCAACCTATCCTCATAAGGCATGCCCCCCCAATCCAGGCAACATCCTTGTAAATCTCCTCTGCACCCTTTCAATGGCTTCAACAGCAGGTGGAATGACCGAGTGAATCCCATCCCACACTGAGAGCAGGTGAATGGACTCTCCCTAGTATGAACTCGCTGGCGTGCCTGCAGGTCGGATGGCCGAGTGATTCCCTGCCCCCACACACAGCAGGTGCATGTCCAAACGCCCTCACTGGTGCACCCGCAGTTTGGATGACGTTCAAAATCCCTTTGTGCAGTGTGAGCAGCTGAACGGTCTCTCCTCAGTGTAAATATGCTGGTGGTCCATCAGTTCCCAAAAACCTTTGAAGCTGATCCCACAGTCAGAGCATTTAAAGAGTCTCTCATTTGTGTGAGTGAGATTATGTCTCAGATAATTGAGTGAATCCCTTCCCACATTGAGAGCAGGTGAACGGCCTCTCCCCAGTGTGAACTCGCCGGTGTCTCTGCAGATTGGATAACTGAGTGAATCCCTTCCCACATTCAGCGCAGATGAATTGTCTCTCCCTGGTGTGAACACACTTGTGTGTCCGTATGGTGGATGACTCACCGAATCCTTTCCCACACACACAGCAGGTAAATGGCCTCTCTCCAGTGTGACTGCATCAATGAGTTTCCAGCACAGAGGGGGACCTGAATCTCCTCCCACAGTCCCCACATTTCCATGGTTTCTCCATGGTTCAGGTGTCCTTGTGTCTCTCCAGGTTGGACATGCAGTTGAAGCCCGTTCACACACAGAACACAGGTACAGTCTCTACCTACTGTGAATGGTGCGATATTTATTCAGGCTGCGCAACTGGTTAAAGCTCTTTCCACAGTCAGTGCACTGGAACACTCTCACTCAAGTGTCATGATGTGGAGATGCCGGCATTGGACTGTGGTGGGCACAGTAAGAAGTCTCTTAACACCAGGTTAAAGTCCAACAGGTTTATTTGGAATTACGAGCTTTCGGAGCACCAAAAGCTCGTCCCTCAAATGTGTGTGTATCTCGGTGCTTTTCCAGTCACACTGATGTTTAAAGCCTTCAAAAACACACAGAACAGAGATTCGAAGGCTGATCATTTCAGTTCCTGATTTTGATGTGAAGTATGGTTTGAGATTTGTGTCTTTGAATCCTTATCTTCTGATATCCTGCAAAAGGACATTACAAAACATAAAAGTACAGGATAGAAATTCAGAACAGACAATTCTAGTTTCTATGGAACATTCTTTCCTCTCTCATTCCCCAACAGCTATGAATCTCCATCCCACACACTCTCCCTCCATTCTCACTCTGCTGTATCTAATATTCACCCTCCCAATTCTCCTGAAGGTGCTGATTGGGGCTGATTGACAGATCCATGCTCACTGCTTCCTGTCCTGGAGTGTGTCATGACACACGACAATGCAAAATTGCTGAGCAAAAACTGATAGCCAAGTTCCGCACACGTGAGGACGGCTTCAACCAGGATCTTGGGTTCATGTCACACTATCTGTAACTCCCACGACTTGCCTGGGCTTGCAAAATCTCACTAACTGTCCTGGCTGGAGATAATACACATCTCTTTAACCTCTCTTCACTTACATTGTCTGTACCTTTAAGACTTGATGACCTGTAAAGACTCGCATTCCAAACATTATCTTGTAAATTGAGTTTGTATCTATATATGCCCTGTTTGTGAACAGAACTCCCACTCACCTGATGTAGGGACAGTGCTCCGAAAGCTAGTGGCTTGTGCTACCAAATAAGCCTGTTGGACTTTAGCCTGATGGTGTGAGACTTCTTACTGTCCTGTCATGGGCACAGGAGATCTGAAAATCTCCATGCAGGCTGCCAGACAGATATATGTCTATATGACTGGACGAAAACTGTGTGGAATGTACAGATTGGATTCACTTCCTTTCCCTTCAGTTGCTGCAAGTCCCCAATTTCCCCCAGAATGAGAAAAGAAATGGAAAGGGGGAGACACTGATTTCCTCACAGATGTTGCTCAGAGGAGGAAGTTTTAGTCTGAAGCTCATTGGCCAACTCGCGCACTGACGTCACAATGGAGTCCTGCCTGAATCAACCAGTAGCAATCACTCTGCTCCGCGGCATGTCTCCGGGTTCCGGTGCCCTGCTCCTCCTCCCCTGCACCTCCTCAAGCCAAGGTTTGACGGCTCCAGCCAGAGCGAGAAGCCGCTCGGTGATCTCCCCTTCCCCCACAGCCCGGGACTGCGCATGTCGACGGGAGAGGGGAAGCTGCGCAGGAGGGCCCACCCCCTGACCATTGTGCTGAGATATTGACCAATGGGAAGAATTGGAGGACCGGAAGGTCTCTGGTCTTCCAGCCACTCTAAGCGCAGGTTTTGCATGAATGAAGATTGAGCTTCAGACAGACTCAAACTTCCTCCTGTCTCTAACATTTGAGGTTGTTTCTGTGGTGTAGTGGTTATCACGTTCACCTGACACGCGAAAGGTCCCCGGCTCAAAACCGGGCAGAAACGTTGACTCGTTCATTCTAACATCTGTGAGTAACACTTTTTTCTACAGAGCTTGCTCACGGGAGACGCAATTTTTGTTTTTTGTTCTTGGCTTCCTGCAGGAGGGAAGGGGGAGGAAGGTGAGCTATCGCCTGCCTGCCTGCCTGCCGCCTGGCCTTCCAGCTGTTTGGCCTGCCTGCCTGCCGTCTGGCTTGCCTGCCTGCCTGTTGTCTTGCCTGCCTGTTGTCTGGCCTGCCTGCCTGTTGTCTGGCCTGCCTGCCTGTTGTCTGGCCTGCCTGCCTGTTGTCTGGCCTGCCTGCCTGTTGTCTGGCCTGCCTGCCTGTTGTCTGGCCTGCCTGCCTGTTGTCTGGCCTGCCTGCCGTCTGGCCTGCCTGCCTGCCGTCTGGCCTGCGTGCCTGCCTGCCTGTGGTCTGGCCTGCGTGCCTGCCTGCCTGTGGCCTGGCCTGCCCATGGCCTGGCCTGCCTGTCTGGCCTGCCTGCCATCTGGCCTGCCTGCCTATTGTCTGGCCTGCCTGCCTGCCATCTGGCCTGCCTGCCATCCGTCCGTCCACTGGAGGGTGCTCTCTCCCTGGAGGGAGAGAGGACACGGTGTGACTTTCTTCCTTTTTCCATCTACGGGAGGGAGGACAGCACGTATCAACATCAAGGGACTGAGTGGTTGGGCTGCTGCCCTCATCATCAGAAAGTCGGTGCCTGAAAGGGAGGGGGGGGCGGGAGTAAATTCAGACGGTTTTTTATCCATCTGCAGTGGGGGGGCGGGGGGGGTGAAGACACCGTGGACTTGAACTGTTTGCACCCGAGAGGGCTGGAGGAGTAAAGTCCCCCACCCACTGCTGCTGCCCCCAACACCGGCACCCCCTCCCCTCTTTCCTCCTGACTGGGGCACCGGCCCTCCCCCGTGCCCTGTCCCTCGCCCTCCCTCCTGCTCCTCTGACCTCCTCTCTCCCTCTCTAGCTCCGGGGAGACAGCACCTGGACTCCCACCCACCTACCCCACCCTCCCTTATTTTCCCCCTCTGACCCCGCCCTGAGGGGCCATTACCTATCCCTCCCTACAACCCGAGCCCCCCCCCCCCCCCATCACCACCCACAAACACACATATACGCCCTGCCGAACGTCTGGGCAGTATCGGGGAGTGTGTCGCACTCCCGTGATCATTATGGCGACCTTGCCAGCGTCGCCAGTGGCAGGGCCTTCTCGACCCACCTATGCGGGCGTGACGGCTGCCAGAGCCCCCGCCGCTCCCAAGGCCCTGCCACCGTTCTCCTTGGTTACCAGACAGCTCGGGGTTAAGTGCTACGCCCACCCTGACATGTCCATCGAGGCCTGCGTGAAGGCAATGGCTGGGGTTGTCGGCCCTTCAGCCATTGACGCGGCCTCCAAGATGTACGGCCGGGCCATATTCTTTTTGAAGGCCGAGTGGGCGGTCCACCTCGCCCTGGAGAGGGGGCTCACGGTGGGCGGGACGTTCCTGGCGGTGGACCCTCTAGAGGCCACCGCCCATAAGATCGTGATCTCAAACGTCCCGCCCTTCCGACCCGGTGAGCTCCTCCTCCCCCACCTCCATCCACTGGGGGAGGTCAGGTCCGGGGTGGCGCCGATCCCGCTCGGCCTTCGGGACCCCTCCCTCCGCCATTCTACTCCTTCTGATGCCAGGTATTTGTCCGCCTGGCCCGGGAGGAGGTCCTGGAGGGAGGGTTCAATGTCCCCCACGAGGGGACCACGTATCGGGTCTTCTGGTCCGCGGGCGGTGTGCGGTGCCATGCCTGTAAGGAGGCGGGGCACATGAGAAAGAACTGCCCCGTCTCCAAGGCCGCCGACCACCAACCCAGGGCGGCCGCAGCTGGCACCGCAGCCCCCTCTCCCCCTCACCGAGTACCACCTGGCCCCCCGCAAGGGGAGGCCGCGCCAGCAGCAACTGCCACCTCAGCTGCCGGCCGGGGGGGAGCGGAGCCTCCACGTGGTCAGAAGGCCCTGAGCAAACAAAGGCAGAAAAAGAAAAAGGGGGGTACCGGAACCCCAGCCCCCACTACCCCAGTCACCCCGGCAGCCGGCTCGGGGGTTGTTTCCACCTGTGCACCCGTCCACCACCATCTGCCGGGCCCGTGGGCTCTCCGGGGCCGAGTGCTGGGCCCGGCATCGCAGATGCGCGGGACCCCGGGTCCAAGCATGGGGGGGTGGCGACCCCGAGCCGGCACAGTCGACACCACCCGGGGATGGGACAGGAGGGCGAAAGGGGCGGGGCAGGGGCAAGAGGGGCAGAGTGCGAGGGGCATCTCCTGCCTGTGGGCTGTCCCTCAAAAAGAGGCGCAGATCCTCGCGAGTGGGAGGAATTGAGGTCTGTGAGCCCCTCTCCCCGTTCACACCATCTCCTGCCATGCCCCCACCCAACTATGTGCCTAGTCTCCAGAGTGGGGACGAGGATTAGATCGAATCACAACATGTGCTGCCTCAGTCCTCCCGGTGGGGCTCCCCAGGGCCGGGTGGGAGCGGGGCCCCCGTGGCTTCGCTCCGCCCGGTCGCTTTCAACGCGGAGTTCTTCATCAGCCTGCTGGGAGCCCCGTGGAGCAGCACCCCGATGTTCGGGTCCCCGTGCGGCAGTGGCGAGAAAGTGGTCTCTTCCTCTCTGTCCCGGCCTTTGATGCTGGGCACCCCCGAATTGGATCCGGAGGATTCTCCGAACTTGGCGGGTGTCCAGGTGTCTGGGGCAGAGCGGGGGACTGAGCCGCCGCCGCCCTCGGACCCACAAACCAGGGAAGAGGAGCCCAGGAGGAACCCCTCCTCCGCCGATCCTGGGGGTGGGATCGGGGGAGAGTTGGAGCTAGTTGGCGGCTCCGTGCCGCCCGCCGTACGTCCTGCGGCGGGGGACTCGGAGTCGGAGGGCGACTGCCCTGAGGAGGTCAGCAGCTCGGTGGTGGGCACGGAGGCACTTTTGGAGTCTGCCCGGAGCGAGGAGGGGGACTCCCTCGCGCCTTCCACCGAGTCGTCCCTCATCCCCTCTGGGGATCTCGGGGCCTTTCTCGAACGACATTCTGGTCGCCCTGACGGCGTCCGGATAGCCCTCGACTGTTGGTCGGACCTGGTGCTGCTTGTCCGGTCCGCTCAGGCCTGCTCACAGGCCGCGTCGGGCCTGACTGAAACAGAGCGGCGTCGGGTACTGGAGTTCCTCGACGGGCTCGTGGGGGAGTGGACTGGCGCGTCATGCGTCAGCGCCCCCTCCCACATGTTTAGATAATTGTGACGGTGGCACTAAGCTGCTTCATTACAGGAAGGATGTGGAAAAGATTGAAAGGGTGCAGAGGCGATTTACAAGGATGTTGCCTGGATTGAGTGGCATGCCTTATGAGGATAGGCTGAGGGAGCTCGGTGTTTTCTCCTTGGAGAGACTTGGGATGAGAGGAGACCTAATAGAGGTATATAAGATGTTGAGAGGCATAGATCGGGTGGACTCTCACGAGGCTTTTTCCCAGGGTGGAAATGGCTGCTACGAGAGGACACAGGTTTAAGGTGCTGGGGGGTAGGTATAGGGGAAATGTTCGGGGGAAGTTTTTCACACAGAGGGTGGTGGGCGAGTGGAATCGGCTGCCGTCAGTGGTGGTGGAGGCAAACTCAATAGGGTCTTTTAAGAGACTCCTGGATGAGTACATGGGACTTAATAGGATGGAGGGTTATAGGTAGGCCTAAAAGGTAGGGATATGTTCGGCACAACTTGTGGGGCAGAAGGGCCTGTTTTGTGCTGTCGTTTTTCTGTGTTTCTATGAAGGTGACCATAGCCAGCCTCAACATCAACGGCAGCAGTGAGCCACACCGCAGGTTCCAGAACTTCTCGGTCCTCCGTGACGGGAAGTATGCGGTGTGTTTCCTGCAGGAAACCCACACCGTTCCGGGAGACGAAGCCCAATGGCTCCTGGAATGGCGAGCGGGGGTCGACATGAGCCACCTCACGCTCGCTTCTAGCGGGGTGGCTATCTTGTTGGCCCCGCGTTATCAGCCGGAGATCTTGGGGGTCAAGGAGCCGGTGCCAGGCCAGTTGCTGCACTTGATGGTCCGTGAGGGGGGCGTGGTCATTCACTTGCTGAACGTCTACGCCCCGGGCGGCGGACCGCAGCAACCGACTTTCTACGAGAAAGTGTCCGCTCATCTCGACACCATCGCGGGAGGCGAATGCATTATCCTCGGGGGGGATTTCAACTGTACCATCGAGGCACGAGACCGCACCGGCCCCTGGCTGCGCACGCCGGCGATGGTGAAGTTGTGGGACCTGCTCGGGACCCACGACTTGGTGGACGTCTGGAGACATCTCCATCCTGGCTCCAGAGCCTTCACTTACGTGAGGCCTGGAACCGGAGTGTCCAGAATCGACCGCCTTTACATTTCGAGGTGGACTTTGCACCATCTCGCGTCCGGCAGGGGTCCGCGTACTGGCACTTTAACAACACGCTGCTGGAGGACGAGCGCTTCCTGGACTCGTTCCGTCGATTCTGGGCCGGCTGGAGAAGGAAGCGGGGAGGCTTCCCCTCCTTGAGGCTCTGGTGGGATGTGGGCAAGACTCACATCCGTACCTTCTGTCAGGAGTACGCGAGGGGATCGGCAAAGAGGCAGAAATCCAGGCTCGAGGAGTTGGAGAAGGAGGTGCTCGACCTGGAGGCACGTCTCAGTCAGCCCGACGTGGACCCAGCCCTGCGGTCGGAGTACAGGGAGAAGAAGGGCGCGCTGCGGGACCTGCACCTTGTCAGGTCTCGTGGTGCGTACGTGAGGTCGCGGCTCCAGTTCCGGGTGGACCTGGACCGCGGCTCCCCCTTCTACATACTGGAAAAAGGGCGGGCTAACCGTCAGCAGCTCCTTACGCTGCTGGCCGACGACGGTTCCCCCGTCTCGGATCCGGAGGCCATCCGGGCCATTGCCCGGGATTATTACACCTCCCTGTTCTCTCCGGATCCGTCCAGTGAGGATGCCCGCAGAGTTCTGTGGGAGGACCTGCCGCAGGTCAGCATGGGGGGGGTCGGCCGGCTGGAGGCCAATATCAGCCTGGCTGAGCTGACCGGCGCCCTCAATGGCCTCAGTCGGGGCAAGGCCCCGGGGCTGGACGGGCTGACAGTAGAGTTCTGGGGCATCCTGGGGAACGACTACGCGGGGATCCTGGGGGAGAGCGTCGCTACCGGGGAGATGCCCCTTTCGTGGCGCAGGGCCATCATTGCCCTGCTGCCCAAGAAGGGGGATCTCCGCCTCCTCAAAAACTGGCGCCCGGTCTCCCTCCTCAGCACGGATTATAAAATCTTTGCCAGGGCTATGGCTTCACGCCTTGGATCCGTGCTGGACCACATGATCCACCCTAACCAGTCCTACACGGTCCCGGGCCGTTGTATTCATGACAATCTCCACCTCGTCCGGGACCTAATCCATCATTCCCAGAGGGCTGGTCTGTCGAGCGCCTTCTTGTCATTAGATCAGGAGAAGGCGTTCGACAGGGTGGAGCACGAGTATTTACTCGGGACTCTGCGGGCATTCGGGTTTGGGACGCATTTTGTCGCCCGGATCCGATTACTGTACTCTGCCGCAGAGTGTCTGATTAAGGTTAACGGGTCCCTGACGGCGCCCCTTCGCTTTGGGAGAGGAGTACGGCAGGGCTGCCCCTTGTCCGGCCAACTGTATTCTATATGCGTGGAGCCATTCCTGCGCCTCTTGCGGACGAGGTTGTCGGGTTTGGCCCTGCGCGGACCGGACGTAGGGGTGGTCCTGTCAACTTACGCTGATGACGTGCTCCTCATGTTCACGGACCCGGCTGACCTGCGGAGGATGCGAGAATACCAGGCGGTGTACTCCGCCGTGTCCTCCGCCAGGATCAACTGGGCCAAGTGCTCCGGACTCCTTGTCGGTCCTTGGGAGACGGTCCCCCTTCCGGAGGAGCTCAGGCCTTTCACCTGGAGCAGGACCAACCTTCTGTACTTGGGGGCCCATCTCTGCCCAGCCGAGGAATCCTGGCCGGCGAACCGGCGGGAGCTGGAGGCCAAAGTCTCCGCCCGCCTGAATCGCTGGACAGGACTGCTCCAAGTGCTGTCCAAATGTGAGTTCTCATCATAAACCAGCTGGTCACCTCCATGCTGTGGTACCGGCTGGTCCCTTTGACCCCTCCCCCTGGCTTTGTCGCCAATATCCGGAGAACCCTCGTGCGGTTCTTCTGGGACAATCGACTGCACTGGGTCCCTGCTGCGGTTCTGCATCTCCCGCTTGAGGAGGGCGGACAAGGTCTGGTGTGCCTTCGCACTCAGATAGCGACCTTCCGCCTCCAGGCCCTGCAGAGGTACCTTTACGTTGAGCCCCCTCCCCGATGGTGTGCCATGGCGACGTATTTCTTCCGCCAGTGGCACGGCCTCAATTATAACGTGCAGCTCCTGCATATCGATCTGGGGCGTGTTTCGACCTCCCTGCAGGAGTTGCCCGTCTTTTACCAGGACCTCCTCACTGTCTGGAACAGGGTCGCCTCGCGACGCAGCTCTCCCCCGTCAGGAGTAGCAGCTCTCGTGCGAGAGCCGCTGCTCAGGAATCCGCTCCTCCAGCCGTATGACTTCAGGTGGCTGGTGGAGAGGGGGGCTGTGGACGCCGTGGTGACCAGGATCGGGGACGTGCTGGATGGCGGAGGGGCGGGCTGGATGAGCCCCCGCGTGCTGGCTGAGCGCGCGGGGTTGTCCGTCTGGCGCACGGTCAAAGCCATCCAAGACCTTAGGACGGTCGTGCTCGGCCCTGAAAGTCCACGCAAACTCGAGGCGGCGCAGGCGTGCGGTGGGATCCCACCCGAGCGTTCCCCTGTTCGGACGGAATTCCACATTGGCCCAAAGCCTCAACCCCCCTCCTCGGGTCAGGTGCCCCACAGCATGAGCCGCCTCACGGAAATGTCCTCCGTGCCTTTTTCTACCGCGCGGAGGCGTTTCCTGTGCGGGCTGCTGCTGCACACCTTCCACTACCGCCTCCTCGCCTGTCGCCCGGATACACCTTGGCAGGCCTTGTTGCCGCCGGGCGGCGGAGGTCCCCAGTGGAGGTCCCTGTACGGAGGAATCCCCCCCAATTCCATCGGGGACCTGGGGTGGAGGGTGATGCATGCAGCAGTTCCGCACAACCGTAGGATTTACTGGTTCACAGGCTCCGAAGACTGCCCCTTCTGTGGCCTTGTGGAGTCCGTGGACCATGTCTGTGTTTTGTGTCTTAGGCTGCACTCCCTCTTTGTTTTCCTCAAAAACCTTTTATTGATGTTTTGTTTGCACTTCAGTCCCACGCTCCTGATCTACAGACACCTGGTGCGGAGAGGGGCGGGTCGGGATGGCGACCTCCTCGTGAACCTGCTCCTGGGCCTGGCGAAACGCGCCATTTACCGGTCCAGGCAGCGGGTGATCGAGGGGGCCGTCCATCCTGACTGTCTGCCCCTCTACCGCGGCTACGTTCGCGGCCAGGTGTCCCTGGAGAGGGAGCATGCGGTGTCCACGGGCATGGTTGATGCCTTCCGCGTCCGTTGGGCACCGCAGGGGTTGGGGTGCGTTATCGACCCTAATAATCACTTTTTAATTTGAGGTTTTTAAGTTTCCTTTGTACTTTGATTTTTGTTCGGGCTGTTCCCCCTCATTTTGGGGAGCTGCCCCTTTTACTTTGTCCTGATTTAATTTGAGTTTGTTTATTTGGTTTCACCTTAAAAGAGGCCAACATCTGTGAGTAAAACACTTTCTTTACTCCCCCTTTCCATTTCTTTTCTCATTCTGGGGGAAATTGGGGACTTGCAGCAACCGAAGGGAAAGGAAGTGAATCCAGTCTGTATATTGCACACATTGTTAGTCCAGTCATAGAGACATATATCTGTCTGGCAGTCTGCATGGAGATTTTCAGCTCTCTGTGTCCAGGACAGGAAGCAGTGAGCATGGATCTGTCAATCAGCCTCAATCAGCACCTTCAGGAGAATTGGGAGGGTGAATATCAGATACAGCAGAGTGAGAATGGAGGGAGAGTGTGTGGGATGGAGATTTACAGCTTTTGGGGAATGAGAGGGGAAAGAATGTTCCATAGAAACTAGAATTGTCTGTTCTGAATTTCTATGATGCACAAACAGTGATGACTTTTGTCAACTCCTTTTACAGGATATCAGAAGGTGAGGATTTGCAGACAGAAGTCTCAAACCAAACATCACATCAACATCTGACGGAGTCACTCAATTCATTGGGACCTGAATATCATCGGCCTTGTTTATCTAGAAGGAGAAATGTTTCTCTGTTCTGTCGGCTTCAGAGGACTTTAAACATCAGTGTGACTGGAAAAGCACCAAGACACACACATACCGGAGTGAGAGTGTTCCAGTGCACTGAGTGTGGAAAGAGCTTTAACCAGTTACACAGCCTGAAAATACATCGCAGCATTCACAGCGTGGAGAGACTGTACCCGTGTTCTGTGTGAGATTTAACTGATTGTTTAACCTGGAGAGTCACAAGGACACCCACACCATGGAGAAACCGTGGAAATGTGGGGACTGTGGAAAGGGATTTAGGGTCCCATCTCTGCTGGAAATTCATCGACGCAATCACACTGGGGAGAGACCGTTTACCTGCTCTCAATGTGGGAAGGGATTCACTCAGTTGCCCCATTTGCAGACACACCAGCGAGTTCACACTGGGGAGAGACCGTTCAAATGCACTCAGTGTGGGAAAGGATTCACTCAGTTATCCCACCTGATGAAACACCAGCAAGTTCACACTGGGGAGAGGCCGTTCACCTGCTCTGTGTGTGGGAAGGGATTCACTCAGTTATCCCACCTGCTGAGACACAATCTCACTCACACCAATGAGAGACCCTTTAAATGCTCTGGCTGTGGGAGTGGTTTCAAAAGCTCTCGGGAACTCGTGTCCCACCAGCGCATTCACACCGGGGAGAGGCCATTCACCTGCCCTGTGTGTGGGAAGGGATTCACTCATTCATCCAACCTGCACACACACAATCTCACTCACATCTATGCGAGACACTTTAAATGCTCTGACTGTGGGAGTAGTTTCAAAAGCTCTCAGGAACTGTTGATCCACCAGCGCATTCACACTGAGGAGAGACCATTCAGCTGCTCTCACTGTACAAAGAGGTTTAGAACATCGTCCCACCTGCAAACACACCAGCGAATTCACACTGAGGAGAGACCCTTCAGCTGCTCACACTGCACAAAAAGATTTAAATGGTCATCCGGCCTGCAGATACACAAACGAGTTCACACAGGGGAGAAACCATTCACCTGCTCTGTGTGTGGGAAGGGATTCACTACTTCATCCAATTTGCTGAAACACAAAGCTATTCACACCCAGGAGAGACCCTTTAAATGCTCTGACTGTGGGAGCAACTTCAAAAGCTCTCGGGAACTGATGATCCACCAGCGCATTCACACTGAGGAGAGACCATTCAGCTGCTCTGTCTGTGGGAAAGGATTCAGTGATTCATCCAGTCTGCGGGCACATCATCGAGTTCACATTCGGGGTGGACCGTTCACCTGCTCTGAGTGTGGAAAGGGATTCACTCAGTCATCTAGCTTGCTGAGACACAATGTCACTCACACTAAGGAAAGCCCCTTTAAATGCTCTGACTGACAGGCCAGCTTCAAAAGCTCTCAGGAACTGATGATCCACATTCACACAGGGGAGGGACTGTTCAACTGCCCTGATTATGGGCATGGCTTTAAAAGCTCTGGCTAACTAGTGTCCCACCAGCGCATTCACACTGGGGAGAGACCGTTCACCTGTTCTTACTGTTCAAAGTGGTTTAGAATGTCTTGAGCACTGCTGAAACATCAGTGAGTTCACACTGGGGAGAGACCATTCACCTGGTGGGTGTTTGCGAAAGGATTTACTCGGTTATCCAGCCTGCGCAGACCCAACAACACCCACACCCAGGAGAAACCCTTTAAATGCTCTGACTTTGGGCATGGCTTCAAAAGATCTCAGGAACTGATGTCCCACCAGCAAGTTCACACTTGGCTGGTCACCTGCTCTGACTGTGGGAAGAGATTCACTTGGTCAGCAAACTTGGTCAAACACCAGCGAGTTCACAAGTGATTACAGTTCTGGGAGGCTGGGGAGGAAATCCCCTGGCCGCATTAATCAATTCATCTCCTGCTGTGTCTCAAGTAGCTGTGTGTGTTTGGGACCCGCTCTTCACTCCATCTCACCATGAATTTAGACTTGCTATTTTGCACATGTAACAAATCACATCTGCACACTTTGGTATCGCAAAATCATGTCCCACATTCTTAACTCTTAGATGTGCTGATGAAAAAAGATCGAAGTGAGTGTCTTTCTTATCTCCCCCTGTTATGGTGATGATATTTCATGTAGTGGCCGGGCTTTCAAATGTGGATTTCTTTAAAACAGAGTTCATGGAAATAGGAGCATTTTAGAAATGCTGGCTTTCACTGATTTACAACTCGATGAATACAAAGAACTCACAGAGACAGTAATTCTGGTTGAAGATGTACTTTATTGATCAGGTCTGTCCACAAGGGTTGGAGAATAATTTGGGGCAGCCCAAAGTATTCTAAATTGCATTGCTTCCAATATTACAATTAAACAACTTTCAAAAGTAATTTGCCCATCCACTCTGCTCACCGAGGCAGACATGAGCCAATCATTATTAGTATAGATCATTTAGCTTGGCCAATAACATTTTACTCTCTGGCAGCATGAAAATACATAGGTCCGTGGAATTCAAAAGTTCTTTTCCACTGTCTCCTAGCAACTCTTTATCGGGAAACTGTATGCTCTTATTCATTCAATTGTCTGAGAAGCTTGTACTGTCTGGAGCCCACACTAATAACAGGTTTTTTTGCTTCACTCAGTACCTGTATTGTTTGTGGTTGTTCTTACGTAACTATATCCCATCATGCCATAGAGTGTCATTAGCCAAGGTGTATGCTTTTAATGCAGAATATAATGTTTTCAAAAACACATGTTTAAATTCTCTAACAGTAGTTATATGTATTTCTATGCAAGCAGTACCTTTGAACTCCAGGTACTTTAATTCTTCTGTACTATATTCTCTCTAAATTAATCTATACTGGTCTTTTTAATCCCAGATTATCCTGAACCCCTTCTAACAATGGACAATGATGTAAATATCTCCAAGAGAAAGTGATCAACTTATTCATTCCAGCAACAAATTCCAGACTTTCACTAGAATGAATGTGGATTCCACATTGATATATTCCATTCAACCACACCCAAGTTGAGTTATCTACATTTCTTTATTGTCCAAGACAATATAGTCACAATATCTTTAAAACAGAAATTAAACATTCCCATTCAACATATTCTGTTAGTTTGTTCTTTATTGTCGATGTCAGGCTGGGGTGTTCCCCTTGGAGCAAAGGAGGTTGAGGGGAGATTTGTTAGATGTGGACAAGACTCTGACAGGTTTAGATAAGGTGGACAAAGAAAAGCTGTTCCCATTAGCCGATGAGACAAGGACGAGGGGGATGCAGATTTAAGGTTTTGGATCAGAGATGCAGGGGGGATGTGAGGAAGAGTATTTGATGCAGTGAATGGTAATGACCTGGAACTTGCTGCCTAAGAGGGTGGAGGAAGAGGAGACAATAAACAATTACAAAGGAAATTGGATGGGCATTTGGGGGGGTTTCAAACAGAAATGCTGACTAAATATCTCTGAATATCCGAACAACCTGTCATTCTGTGATCCTTGTGAAATTTGAAACCAGGTATTCGCAACAAGGCTCAAAGAGCATCAGCCCACTGGAGGCAAAGTCGTGAGACCGGCCAGTCCAGCAGAAAGAAACTCTCCGACCCTCCCCATTGACCAACTGTGAAAATGAACAAAATGCAGTCCTGGATGTAATTGAGAGCTGAAATAATAACAGCAGAATCCAACCCCTGGAATCAATTGTGAACTTGGTGTCTCAGTAGATTGAATGAAACACAAAATCTCTTCCCACACAGAGCAGGCAAACGGTCTCTCCTCAGTGTGAATTCGCTCATGTAACTGCAGGCTGGATGGATCATTGAATCCCTTCCCACACTGAGAGCAGGTGAATGGTTTCTCCCCAGTTTGAACCTGCTGGTGTGTTTGCAAGCTTGATAACTGAATGAATCCCTTCCCACACTGAGAGCAGGTGAACCGTCACTCCCCAGTGTGACTGCGCCGATGAGCTTCCAGCAGAGATGGGACTCTGTATTTCTTCCTGCAGTCCCCACATTCCCATGATTTCTCCATGGTGCAGGTGTCCTTGTATCTCTGCAGGTCAATCAGTTGAAGCCTCGTCCACACACACAACACAAATCTCCCCACTCTGAATGCTGCAATGTTATTCAGGCTGTGTAACTGGTTAAAGTTCTTTAGTCAGTGCACTGGAACACTCTCACTCGAGTGTGGCGGTGTGTTGGTGCTTTTCCAGTCACACTGATTTTTGAAATATTTTCTAATTGACAGACTGGACAAACATTTCTGCTTCTAGATTCAAAGGCTATGACTGTCAGTTCTAGACGTGATGTTTGAGATTTCGGCCTGTGATTCCTCTTTCAATATCGTGTAAAACGAGTTTACAAAAGTCATCAGTGTCAGTACAGGATAGGAGTTCAGAATGGACAATCATAAGAACATAAGAAATAGGAGCAGGAGTAGGCCATCTAGCCCCTCGAGCCTGCCCCGCCATTCAACAAGATCATGGCTGATCTGAAGCGAATCAGTTCCACTTACCCGCCTGCTCCCCATATCCCTTAATTCCCTTATCAATCAGAAATCTATCTACCCGTGATTTAAACATATTCAACGAGGTAGCCTCCACCACTTCAATGGGCAGAGAATTCCAGAGATTCACCACCCTCTGAGAGTAGACGTTCCCCCTCAACTCTGTTCTGAACCGGCCCCCACTTATTTTGAGGCTGTGCCCTCTAGTTCTGGTTTCCCTTCTAAGTGGAAAGAATCTCTCCATCTCTACCCTATCCAGCCCCTTCATTATCTTATATGTCTCTATAAGATCACCCCTCATCCTTCTAAACTCCAATGAGTACAGACCCAATCTGTTTAATCTCTCCTCATAAGCTACACCCCTCATCTCCGGTATCAACCTGGTGAACCTTCTCTGCACACCCTCCAAGGCCAATATATCCTTTCGCAAATAAGGGGACCAAAACTGCACACAGTCCTCCAGTTGCATAGTTTCTATGAATATTCTTTCCTCTCTTATTTCTAGAAAAACTATAAAATCTCTATCCCACACACTCTCCCTCCATTCTCACTCTGCTGTATCTAATATTCACCCTCCCAATTCGCCTGAAGGTGCTGATTCAGCCTGATTGACAGATCCATGGTCGCTGCTTGGGGAGGCACAGTGGTTAGCACTGCTGCCTCACAGCGCCAGGGACCCAGCTTCGATTCCTGGCTTGGGTCACTGTCTGTGTGGAGTCTGCATGTTCTTCCGGTGTCTGCATGGGTTTACTCCGGGTGCCCCGGCTTCCTCCCACAGTCCAAAGATGTGCTGATGAGGTGTATTGGCCATGCTAAATTCTCCCTCAGTGTACCCAAGCAGGCACCGGAGTGTGGCAACGGAGGGATTTTCACAGTAACTTCATTACAATGTGAGTGTAAACCTACTTGTGATACTAATAAATAAACTTTAAAAGCTTAAAAAAACTTTCCTGTCCTGGACACAGAGACCATAACAAATAGGAGCTGCAGTCGGCCGTTTGGCCCATCGAGACATGATTGTCGACTCCTCTCCCTCAGCATCGTTCTCCCCACACTAAACCCATATCCCTTGAAATCTTCAACATCTGAGACTCCACAGTCTTCAGCAGTTGAGAATTCCAAAGCTTCACCACATCCTTGAGTGAGGAAATTCCTCCTCATCTTAACTTTCTCTCCATCTTCCTGTCTGTTCCCCATCACCTTTGACACTCTTGTCAGTCAAAAATCTGTCTAACTCATCCTGGAATATATTCAATGATCCTCAGCCTCCACTGGTCCCTGTGGAAGAGAAATCCAAATGACTAACAACCCTCTGAGGGAAGAGATGTCTGGAAATATGTAACGTAGCTACAGTAGTATATTACAAGCCTATGGATTCTATTTAAAAATGAGCCTGGATGGGCACTTGAAGGAAATAAACTTGCAGGGGAATGGGGATATAGAGAGGAATGGACAGACTGGATTGTTCTATAGAGAGTCGGCATGGAGTAGAGTTACCGAATGGATAAAATCAAATAATGCTTACATTAACACTGCAATGAAGTGACTGTGAAATTCCCTAATCGCCACATTCCGGCGTCTGTTCGGGTCAATGCACCTAACCAGCATTTCTTTCAGACTGTGGGAGGAAACCGGAGCACCCGGAGGAAACCCACGCAGACACAGGGAGAACGTTCAAGGTCCACACAGCCAGTGACCCGAGCCGGGAATCGAACCTGGGTTCCTGGCGCTGTGAGACAGCAGTGCTAACTGTGTTGCCCCGAATTTAATTTACTGTCCCCTTAAATGTCAGCCATCTCCTGAGGAAACCAGCCCTTTAATTGTGAACATTTGGAAAGAGACCATCCTTTTAGCCAGACAAATAAATGTGTCAAGCTGAGGGAGTAAAGGATGTGAATGTCTTTAAGAGAGAGAGAGACCTGGGCCAACCTTTCCAGAGTCTGCCCCTCCCTGGATTCACTTCCTTTCCCTTCAGTTGCTGCAAATCCCCAATTTCCCCCAGAATGAGGAAAGAAATGGAAAGGGGGAGAAAAGAAAGTGTTTTACTCACAGATGTTGGCCTCTTTTAAGGTCAAACCAAATAAACAAACTCAAGTTAAATCAGGACAAAATAAAAGGGACAGCTCCCCAAAAGGAAGGGGAACAGCCCGAACAAAAATCAAAGCACAAAGGAAACTTAAAAACATCAAATTAAAATGTGATTATTAGGGTCGATAACGCACCCCAACCCCTGCAGTGCCCAACGGGCGCGGAAGGCATCAACTGCGCCTGTGGACACCGCATGCTCCCTCTCCAGGGACACCTGGCCGCGAACGTAGCCGCGGTAGAGGGGCAGACAGTCAGGATGGACGGCCCCCTCGATTGCCCGATGCCTGGACCGGTAAATGGCGCGTTTCGCCAGGCCCAGGAGCAGGTTCACGAGGAGGTCGCCATCCCTCCCCTCCCCTCCCCTCTCCGCACCGGGTGTCCGTAGATCAGGAGCGTGGGACTGAAGTGCAAATAAAACATCAATAAAAGGTTCTTTAGGAAAACAAAAAGGGAGTGCAGCCTAAGACACAAAACATAGACATGGTCCACGGACTCCACAAGGCCACAGAAGGGGCAGTCTTCGGAGCCCGTGAACCAGTGAATCCTACGATTGTGCGGAACTGCTGCATGCATCACCCTCCACCCCAGGTCCTCGATGTAATTGGGGGAGATCCCTCCGTCGAGGGACCTCCACTGGGGACCTCCACCGGCCGGCGGCAACAAGGCCCGCCAAGGTGTATCCGGGTGGCAGGCGAGGAGGCGGTAGTGGAAGGTGTGCAGCAGCAGCCCGCACAGGAAACGCCTCCGCGCGACGGAAAAAGGCACGGAGGACATTTCCGCGAGGCGGCTCATGCTGTGGGACACCTCACCCGAGGAGGGGGGTTGAGGTTTTGGGCCAATGTGGAATTCCGTCCGAGCAGGGAAACGCTCGGGCGGGATCCCACCGCACGCCTGCGCCGCCTCGAGTTTGCGTGCAGTTTCGGGGCCGAGCACGACCGTCCTAAGGTCTTGGATGGCTTTGGCCGCGCGCCGGAAGGACACCCCCGCGCGCTCAGCCAGCACGCGGGGACTCATCCAGCCCGCCCTTCCGCCATCCAGCACGTCCCCGATCCTGGTCACCCCGGCGTCCACAGCCCCCCTCTCCACCAGCCACCTGAAGTCATACGGCTGGAGGTGCGGATTCCTGAGCAGCGGAGAGCTGCGTCGCGAGGTGACCGTGTTCCAGGCAGTGAGGAGGTCCTGGTAAAAGATGGGCAACTCCTGCAGGGCGGCCGAAACACGCCCCAGATCGATATGCAGGAGCTGCCCGTCATAATTCAGGCCGTGCCACTGGCGGAAGAAATACGTCGCCAGGGCACACCATCGTGGAGAGGGCTCAACGTAAAGGTACCTCTGCAGGGCCTGGAGGCGGAAGGTCGCTATCTGAGTGCAAAGGCACACCAGACCTTGTCTGCCCTCCTCAAGCGGGAGATACAGAGCCGCAGCATGGACCCAGTGCAGTCAATTGTCCCAAAAGAACCGCAGGAGGGTTCTCTGGATATTGGCGACAAAGCCAGGGGGAGGGGTCAAAGGGACCAGCCGGTACCACAACATGGAGGTGACCAGCTGGTTTATGACGAGAACTCGCGCCCTGTCGGACAGCACTCGGAGCAGTCCTGTCCAGCGATTCAGGCGGGCGGAGACTTTGGCCTCCAGCTCCCGCCAGTTCGCTGGCCAGGATTCCTCGGCTGGGCAGAGATGGGCCCCCAAGTAGAGGAGGTTGGTCCTGCTCCAGGTGAAAGGCCTGAGCTCCTCCGGAAGGGGGTCCGTCTCCCACGGACCGACAAGGAGTCCGGAGCACTTGGCCCAGTTGATCCTGGCGGAGGACGCGGCGGAGTACACCGCCTGGCATTCTCGCATCTTCCGCAGGTCAGCCGGGTCCGTGAATATGAGGAGCACATCATCGGCGTAAGCTGTCAGGACCACCCCTACGTCCGGGCCGCGCAGGGCCAAACCCGACAACCCCCGCCGCAAGAGGCGCAGGAATGGCACCACGCATACGGAATACAGTTGACCGGACAAGGGGCAGCCCTGCCGTACTCCTCTCCCAAAGCGAAGGGGCGCCGTCAGGGACCCGTTAACCTTAATCAGACACTCTGCGGCAGAGTACAGTAATCGGATCCGGGCGACAAAATGCGTCCCGAACCCGAATGCCCGCAGAGTTCCGAGTAAATACTCGTGCTCCACCCTGTCGAACGTCTTCTCCTGATCTAATGACAAGAAGGCGTTCGACAGACCAGCCCTCTGGGAATGATGGATTAGGTCCCGGACGAGGTGGAGATTGTCGTGAATACAACGGCGTGGGACTGTGTCGGACTGGTCAGGGTGGATCATGTGGTCCAGCACGGATCCAAGGCGTGAAGCCATAGCCCTGGCAAAGATTTTATAATCCGTGCTGAGGAGGGAGACCGGGCGCCAGTTTTTGAGGAGGCGGAGATCCCCCTTCTTGGGCAGCAGGGCAATGATGGCCCTGCGCCACGAAAGGGGCATCTCCCCGGTAGCGACGCTCTCCCCCAGGATCCCTGCGTAGTCGCTCCCCAGGATGTCCCAGAACGCCCTGAAGAACTCCACTGTCACCCCGTCCAGCCCCAGGGCCTTGCCCCGGCTGAGGCCATTGAGGGCGCCGGTCAGCTCGGCCATGGTGATGGGGGCCTCAAGCCTGCTGACCTGCGGCAGGTCCTCCCACAGAACTCTGCGGGCATCCTCACTGGACGGATCCGGAGAGAACAGGGAGGTGTAATATTCCCGGGCAATGGCCCGGATGCCCTCCAGATCCGAGACGGGGGAACCGTCGTCGGCCAGCAGCGTAAGGAGCTGCTGATGGTTAGCCCGCCCTTTTTCCAGCGAGTAGAAGAAGGGGGAGCCGCGGTCCAGGTCCACCCGGAACTGGAGCTGCGACCTCACGTACGCGCCGCGAGACTTGGCAAGCTGCAGGTCCCGCAACGCGCCCTTCTTCTCCCTGTACTCCGACCGCAGGGCCGGGTCCGCGTCGGGCTGACTGAGACGTGCCTCCAGGTCGAGCACCTCCTTCTCCAAGTCCTCAAGCCTGGATTTCCGCCTCTTTGTCGATCCCCTCGCGTACTCCTGACAGAAGGTACGGACGTGAGTCTTGCCCACATCCCACCAGAGCCTCAAGGAGGGGAAGCCTCCCCGCTTCCTTCTCCAGCCGGCCCAGAATCGACGGAACGAGTCCAGGAAGCGCTCGTCCTCCAGCAGCGTGTTGTTAAAGTGCCAGTACGCGGACCCCGCCGGACGCGAGACGGCACAAAGTCCGCCCACACCAGGCTGTGGTCCATGCACGCCACCAGCCGCATGGAGGCCGAAGACACGCTGGACACGTGCGCCCTCGAAATGTAAAGGCGGTCGAGCCTGGACGCTCCAGCCCCAGGCCTCACATAAATGAAAGCTCTGGAGCCAGGATGGAGATGTCTCCAGACGTCCACCAAGTCGTGGGTCCCGAGCAGGTCCCGCAACTTCACCATCGCCGGGGTGCGCAGCGAGAGGCCGGTGCGGTCTCGTGCCTCGAGGGTGCAGTTGAAATCCCCCCCGAGGATAATGCATTCGCCCCCCGCGATGGTGTCGAGATGAGCGGACACTTTCTCGTAGAAAGTCGTTTGCTGCGGTCCGCCGGTTGGGGCGTAGACGTTCAGCAAGTGAATGACCACGCCCCCCTCACGGACCGTCAGGTGCAGCAACCGGCCTGGCACCGGCTCCTTGACCCCCCAGATCTCCGGCTGATAATGCGGGGCCAACAAGATAGCCACCCCGCTAGAAGTGAGCGTGAGGTGGCTCATGTAGACCCCCCCTTGCCACTCCAGGAGCCATTGGGCTTCGTCTCCCAGAACGGTGTGGGTTTCCTGCAGGAAACACACCGCATACTTCCCGTCATGGAGGACCGAGAAGTTCTGGAACCTGCGGTGTGGCTCACTGCTGCCGTTGATGTTGAGGCTGGCTATAGTCACCTTCATGTCAGCAGCTTCGTGCCACCGTCACCACTTATCTAAACGTGTGGAGGAGCGCTGGCGCAAGACGCACCAGTCCCCCCCCCCCCCCCCCCCCCCCCACCGAGCCCGTCGAGGAGCTCCAGTACCCGACGCCGCTCTTTTTCAGTCAGGTCCGACGCAGCCTGTGAGCAGGCCTACGCAGACCGGATGAGCAGCGCCAGGTCCGACCAACGGTCGAGGGCTAGCCGGACGCTGTCAGGGCGACCAGAATGTTGTTCGAGAAAGGCCCTCAGTTCCCCAGAGGGGGTGAGGGACAACTCGGTGGGGGGCACGAGGGCGTCCCCCGCCTCGCTCCGGGCAGACTCTAAAAGTGTCCCTGTGCCCACCACCAAGCCGCTGACCTCCTCAGGGCAGTCGCCCTCCGACTCCGAGTCCCCCGCCGCAGGACGTACGGCGGGCGGCACAGAGCCGCCAACTAGCCCCAGCTCCCCCCGCCCCCCCCCCCATTCCCACCCCCAGGATCGGCAGAGGAGGGGTTTCCCCCAGGCTCCTCTTACCTGGTTTGCAGGTCCGTGGGTGATGGCGGCTCAGTCCCCCGTTCCGCCCCAGATGCCTGGACACCCCCCAAGTCCGGAGAATCCTCCGATCCAAGTCAGGAATGTCCAGCGTCTAAGGTTGGGACGGAGAGGAAGAGACCACTTCCTCTTCATCGCCGCCCGGCGACCCGAACATCGAGGTGCTGCCCCAGTCCCCCGGCAGGCTGAAATAGAACTCCGGGTTGAAATCGACCGGGTGGAATGAAGCCACGGGGGCCCCGCTCCCACCCGGCCCCGGGGAGTCCTGCCCGGAGGACTGAGGCAGCACGTGTTTTGTTTTGCTCTGTGCCTTGCCCCCACTCTGGGGACAAGGCGTAAAGACAGGTGGGGGCGTGGCAGGAGATGGTGTGAATAGGGAGAGGGGCTCACAGATCTCAATCTGCACCACCCCTGAGGTGGTGCGCCTCTTTTTGAGGGACAGCCCACTGGCAGGGGATGCCCCTCGCACTCTGCCCCTCTCCCCCCTGCCCCGCCCCTTCCGCCCTCCCGTCCCATCCCCAGGTGGTGTAGACTGTGCCGGCTCGGGGTCGCCAACCCCTCCATGCCCTTTTAGAAAGAATTTAGAAGACCATTTAGAAAGATGCAGCTTAATCCGGGATAGTCAGCACGGATTTGTGAAGGGCAAGTCTTGCCTCACAAATTTGATAGAATTTTTTGAGGAGGTAACTAAGTATGTAGATGGAGGTAGTGCAGTTGATGTCATATACATGGATTTTAGTAAGGCGTTTGATAAAGTCCCCCATGGTCGGCTTATGAAGAAAGTAAGGATGTGTGGGATAGAGGGATGTTTGGCCGATTGGATAGGTAACTGGCTATCTAACAGAAGACAGAGGGTGGTGGTGGATGGAAAATTTTCGGACTGGAAACCGGTTCCCAGCGGAGTGCCACAGGGATCAGTGCTTGGTCCTCTGCTATTTGTAATTTTTATAAATGACTTGGAGGAGGGGGCTGAAGGGTGGATCAGTAAATTTGCTGATGACACCAAGATTGGTGGAGTAGTAGATGAGGTGGAGGGCTGTTGTAGGCTGCAAAGAGATATAGATAGGATGCAGAGCTGGGCTGAAAAATGGCAAATGGAGTTTAACCCTGACAAATGCGAGGTGATTCATTTTGGTAGGACAAATTTAAATGTGGATTACAGGGTCAAAGGTAGGGTTCTGAAGAATGTGGAGGAACAGAGAGATCTTGGGGTTCATATCCATATATCTCTGAAGGTTGCCACTCAAGTGGATAGAGCCGTGAAGAAGGCCTATAGTGTGTTGGCGTTCATTAACAGGGGGTTTGAGTTTAAGAGCCATGGGGTTATGCTGCAACTGTACAGGACCTTGGTGAGACCACATTTGGAATATTGTGTGCAGTTCTGGTCACCTCACTATAAGAAGGATGTGGAGACACTGGAAAGAGTGCAAAGGAGATTTACCAGGATGCTGCCTGGTTTGGAGGGTAAGTCTTATGAGGAAAGGTTGAGGGAACTTGGGCTTTTCTCTTTGGAGCGGAGGAGGTTGAGAGGAGACTTGATAGAGATTTATAAGATGATGAGGGGGATAGATAGAGTGAACGTTCAAAGACTATTTCCTCGGGTGAATGGAGTGGTAACTCGGGGACATAACTATAGGGTTCATGGTGGGAGATATAGGAAGGATGTCCGAGGTAGGTTTTTTACTCAGAGAGTGGTTGGGGTGTGGAATGGACTGCCTGCAGTGATAGTGGAGTCAGAAACTTTAGGAACATTTAAGAAGCTATTGGATAGGCACATGGAGTACTTCGGGATGATAGGGAGGAAATAGCTTGATCTGGGTTTCAGACAAAGCTCGGCACAACAACGTGGGCCGAAGGGCCTGTTCTGTGCTGTACTGTTCTATGTTCTATGTTCTATGTTCTATGCCCGGACCCGGGATCCCACACATCCGCGGTGCCGGGCCCAGCACTAGGCCCTGGAGAGCCCACGGGCCCGGCAGATGGTGGTGGAGGGGGGGCGCAGGTGAAAACGGAAACAATCCCCGAGCCAGCTGCCGGGGTGACTGGGTTAGTGGGGGCCGGGGTTCTGGTACCCCCCTTTTTTTTCCCTTGTTTGATTGGGGCCTTCTGGCCACGCGGAGGCTCCACTCCCCCCCCCCCGCCAGCAGCTGAGGTGGCAGTTGCTGCCGGCGTGGCCTCCCCTTTCGGCGGGCCAGCTGGTACTCGATTAGGGGGAGAGGGGGCTGCGGTGCCAGCTGCGGCCGCGGAGACGGGGCAGTTCTTTTTAATGTGCCCCGCCTCCTTACAGGCATGGCACCGCACACCGTCCGTGGACCAGAAGACCCGGTACGTGGTTCCCTCGAAAGGGATACTAAACCCTCCCTCCAGGACCTCCTCCCGGGCCAGGCGGACAAATACCTGGCGCTGGAAGGAGTAGACATGGCGGAGGGAGGGGTCCCGAAGGCCGAGCGGGATCGGCACCACGCCGGACCTGACCTCCCCCAGTGGATGGAGGTGGGGGAGGAGGAGCTCACCGGGTAGGAAGGGCAGGACGTTTGATAGTACGATCTTATGGGCGGTGGCCTCCAATGGGTCCACCGCCAGGAACGTCCCACCCACTGTGAGCCCCCTCTCCAGGGCGAGGTGGACCGCCTGCTCGGCCTTCAAAAAGAATACGGCCCGGCCGTACATCTTGGAGGCCGCGACAATGGCTGAGGGGCCGACAACCCCAGCCATTGCCCTCACGCAGGCCTCGATGGACATGTCGGGGTGGGCGCAGCACTTAACCCCGAGCTGTTTCGTAATCAAGGAGAACGGTGGCAGGGCTGTGGGAGCAGCGGGGGCTCTGGTCGCCACCACACCCGCATAGATGGGCCGAGGAGGCCCTGCCACCGGCGACGCTGGCGAGGTTGCCATCGTGATCACGGGAGTGCTACACACTCCCCGAGACTGCCAGATGTACAGCAGGGCGTATATGAGAGGGGGAAAATAAGGGAGGGTGGGGTAAGTGGGTGGGGGTCCAGGTGCTCTCTCCCTGGAGCTGGAGAGGGAGAGAGGAGGTCAGAGGAGCACGAGGGAGACGAGGGACAAGGTACGGGGGAGGGCCGCTGCCCCAGTCAGGAGGAAAAAGGGGAGGGGGTGCCGGTATTAGGGCCAGCAGCAGTGGGTGGGGACTTTACTCCTCCAGCCCTTTCCGGCACCAGCACCTTAAGTCCGGCGTATCTTCACCTCCCCCCCCCCCTCCCCCCCCCCTCCCCCCGCCCCCAAAAACAGTCTGACTTCACTTCTCCCCCCCCTCCCTTTCAGGCACCGACCGTCAGATGATGAGGGAACCAGCCCAACCACTCAGTCCCTTGATGTTGCTATGAGGAGGCCGTGCAGTCTTCCCTCCCGCAGATGGAAAAAGTAAAATAAAGAAAGAAAGTCTCTCCGCGTCCTCTTCCCCTCTCTCCCTCCAGGGAGAGAACACGCTCCAGCGGGCGGACGGACGGACGTACGGCAGGCAGGCAAGCAGGCAGCCCGGACGGCAGGCAGGCAGGCCGGACGGCAGGCAAGCAGGCAGGCCGGACAGCAGGCAGGCAGGCAGGCTGGACGGCAGGCAGGCAGGCCGGACGGCAGGCAGGCCAGACGGCAGGCAGGCCTGACGGCAGGCAGGCCTGATGGCAGGCAGGCAGGCCGGACAGCAGGCAGGCAGGCCGGACAGCAGGCAGGCCAGACGGCAGGCAGGCATGCCAGACAACAGGCAGGCAGGCAAGCCAGACGGCAGGCAGGCTGGACTGCAGGCAGGTCGGGCGGCAGGCAGGCAGGCAGGCAACAGCTCACCTTCCTCCCCCTACCCTCCCTCCTTCCTTCCTGCAGGAAGCCAAGAACAAAAACAAAAACAAAAACATGTGTCTCCCGTGAGCAAGCTCTGTAGAAAAAAAAGTGTGTAACTCACAGATGTTAGAATGAACAAGTCAACGTTTCTGCCCAGTTTCGAGCCGGGGACCTTTCGCGTGTCACTACGTTACAGAAACAACCTCACAGATATTGGAGACAGGAGGAAGTTTGATTCCATCTGAAGCTCAATCTTCATTCAGAGAGAGGAGCAACTTTGCTGGGCAGTGATAAGCAGGTGAACAAGCTCATTGTCCAGCTTCCGCATTCAGACAATGGAGAGCTCTGATTGATAAGATATTTTAAAAAGAGGTTTCTTTATATGAAAGCAATGAAATGATGATAAAAATGGTTAATATTCCATTCAAGCCAATGTGCAAAATAAATTTGAACTCAGATGAAAGATGTAGCAATTTAGTAAACAGGCTAAGAAGACAATTGACTTTTTGATTAATAAACTGCACATTGAACATAAAGAATGTTATGTTCTTGGATGAAAGCCTGACAGCAGGTCAATATCAGGTATAGGGAAACCAGTTTAAACGAGAAAAATTGCTAACACAGAATAGAAGATACGGCCTCATGCCACGTAGCAATAAGAAGCCATCTTTAATGAGGCACAGATTTAATCGGTATGAATTAATGAATAACAAATCTGTATTTTACATTGTCAAACTATAATTGAATAAAGGACATGTCATTGTTAGATTGACAGAACTATGAGTGATAAAAACTGCTTTTAATTAGGAGCTGGGCTGTATAATCTGATATAGAAAAATTATAACCACTTGGCTTTTTGGCATGAAATCTGAGATCTTTTGAGAATGCCTCATAGCTCATTTGCTGCGAATCAGAGATCTCCCTTTCGACCGATAGAAATTTGTCTCGTCTTAATTGTATGTTTGTATTTTCTGAATATTAATTTGTAATGTTGTTGATTCTAACATTTCAATGTTTTCATAAAAACTAGTTTAATTGAAGAATTTAATTGAACTGAATAAACTCTTTTTGCCTTTGTGAAATTAAATGTTTAATGAAAAGATTTAGTCTCCGCCTAGAAGAATTTTCCACAACAATTTGGTGACGGTACAGGATAATCTTGGAGCCGACAATCGAGTAAACATTCCTCTCGAACGGGTGAGTATGTACTTTTATGTACTGCTCACCATTTTTAGTAGAGAGGGAGGCACTTTGAATCGCTGGATCCGTTAGATATCCGGACCCCTTAAGGCAAAACAAATTTGATGAAGTATATCGACGCAAAAGTGGAGGTAGGGAAAGACACACTGCCCACACGCAGCAGGTCCCGGGAAGGGCACGCTGATTACACAGAATTTGTGAAGTACGCGTAAAACAGGAAACTAAGGTAAGGGGAGTTAGTTTCGCTGAGACAGCAGTGCCACGCACTTATTAGTTAAACAGACCAAGTAAGAAAATAGAAGACTTAAATGATAGTTTAAAGATGGAGAAGTTAAATATAGAAGATACAACTGAAAGAAAAAGAGAATACAAAAGTTAAACGGCAGTTTAACAATGCAGAAAGTTGTAAAAAAGATTACAACTAAAAATAAGTTACTTTTTTTAAAAAAAGGGTTTAAAGAAAAACAGCTCCAAGGTCAAAAAAATGCTTTCTGTGTAAAAAAGGGGAAATTGCCAAAGATTTCTGTAAACAAGCCAACTTTGAAACGAGCAGAAAGTTAACCCATTCAGTCCTAAACAGGATGAATCTTTGTGTTTTAAAAATTTGCAGCAATTAATATAAATTGTGAATTCAAATCAATATATCATAGGAAGGGGGGAGAATGTTTAGTGAGAAGTGTGAAGTTTACATTTGCCCCCATTGGATATTTTGTGATAACAGCACCGACTAAATTAGGGCTATTCAACAATGGCAATGACCTCACAGCATTCTGATTAGATTGTGAGGAGTGGAAGTTTAAAATCAGCAAACTAATCAGGAGAATGAGATGAGTCACGCAGAACACAGAGTAAATTTAGATATAAATTTTAAATATAGGAATGTTGAAAATTGCAACAGATATAAGGTGGGCTCAAAAGAGAATTCATTCAGCAGAATAAATAAACACTGAAGGAAGTAAACAGGGTGATTAATTGACATTAGAAAGCTCATATCACTAACATAGGAAGAATGTGTTCAAGCGAGCTACTTTAATATAACAATGTTATTTAAGATGAAGAATGAATAATCAAAATAAGTTACTGCCTGGAATCAAATTGAAAGGTTTGATTTCTGTTTCAAAGATTGTATTATGCTATAGAAGTCAGTTTCACAGCAGAGAAACTTCATAAATTGTTAACTGCAAAATGACAATTGGCGCCCCTAGAGTCTGGTGGTGATATGGATTTCCCGATGTATATGGAGATGCTAGAAGGACAGAATTGTATCAAGTTAATTGATACGAGGACAACTATATCACTAACAGATTTGAATTTACCAACCATTGATCAAACAACAGAATAACATGGAGTTACTGGGGAAGTTAAAGTCGCACTGCTCAGTATATCAACAATTTAAAAACATTTTCAAATCTGAATGTGTCAAAATAAAGAAGGAAGCATTCTGGGGATAGAGTTATTGTCTAGTTAGGGGCGATAATTGATGTCAGAACAGGAAACATCAAATGGCACCACATATTCAAACAGAATAAATAGGGAAAAAGGAAATGTAGCATTTCTAGGGTAGCAGCATTTCAAACAGATTGGGAAAAGTGATCAATCTGGGAAAAGATTGGCTGCACAATAGCCTCGAATTTGGGCTAGAAATAAACAATACTGTGGAAGTTCAAATGTCCCACCAGAAAAGATTCAGGGAGAAGTTCAAGACGTTAGATGCATTATCGCGCAGTTAGAAAAACACGGACTAGTGACAGTGTCTTCTACTAATTCACTTATACGGCCGATTAAAAAACAGACGGAAGTTATAGATTAACTGTGGATTACACATCTCTAAACAGATATGCAACATGGGCAGACCCAATAGTTGCAAATCCAGTTAGCATTCTGAACACAATTGGGACAAATCAAATAGTTTTTACTGTATTAGACATGGCCAATGGATTTTGGTCTATTCCAATAGCAAAAGAACGTCAATACAAATTTGCCTTCACAGTGGAAAGGTGGAAATAAGGGGCGGCACGGTAGCACAGTAGTTAGCACTGCTGCTTCACAGCTTCGATTCCTGGCTTGGGTCACTGTGTGGAGTTTGCACATTCTCCTCGTGTCTGCGTGGGTTTCCTCCGGGTGCTCCGGTTTCCTCCCACAGTCCAAAGATGTGCGGGTTAGGTTAATTGGCCATGCTAAATTGCCCCTTAGTGTCCTGGGATGTGTAGGCTAGAGGGATTAGCGGGTAAAATATGTAGGGATGTGGGGATAGGGCCTGGGTGGGATCTTGGTCGGTGCAGACTCGATGGGCCGAATGGCCTCTTTCTGCACTGTAGGGTTTTTATGATTTCTATGAAATCAACAATACCACAAGGATTTACCACAAGGGTTTCACAATAGTCCAGCCATTTTTCACAAACACATGGCACAAATGATCGATCCTATTAAATGTGCAGGAACCACCATTCTACAATATGTAGATGATGTTTTGATTTCTTCAAACAATCACAATACACACCGTTTGGCAATACACAGAGTATTTCAAGCAATTCAAAATGTTGGACTCAAACTCAATCCTAACAAGGCTTATTTAGGACAAGAGAAGGGAACATATTTGGGACACATCATTTCACAAGGCAGGAAAGAAATTCCAGAAGATCAAAAGAAGGCTATATTATGTGTATCACAACCACACATGGTGAAAGGAGTGAGACAAGTGTTAGGATTGTTTAATTATTGTAGGAATTTTGCAGAAGATCATGCAATACTAGCAAAACCACTGCAAGATTCAATTAAAGGAGGAAGGCCTTGCAGAGAAAAAATAGATTGGAAACACAAGGAAATACAGGCTTTCACCGAATTAAAGTCAGCCTTAGCTAAGGCTCCAGCTTTAGAATGACCAAATCTCAGTAAACCATTTCACATTTTTTGCCAAGAAAGTGATGGAATTCAAGCAGCTGTAGTCGCCCAGAAACATGGAGACAAATTAAGACCAGTAGGCTATTATTCAGCACAATTAGATTCAGTTACTAGATGAATGCATAGATGCATTAGCTTGTGCCTCTTGGGCCATAACTGTCTCTGAACCAAAAACACTTATGGGAAAAATAATTCTTCATAGTCCACAGACTATGAAGAATTACTTGTGTTGAGTATAGGGCTAACGGGAGGACTTTGAATAGTGTGGAGGAGCAGAGGGATCTAGGTGTATGTGTGCATAGATCCCTGAAAGTTGGGAATCAAGTAGATAAGGTTGTTAAGAAGGCATATGGTGTCTTGGCGTTTATTGGCAGGGGGATTGAATTTAGGAGTCGTAGCGTTATGTTGCAACTGTACACAACTCTGGTGCGGCCGCACTTGGAGTACTGTGTGCAGTTCTGGTCCCCACATTACAGGAAGGATGTGGAGGCTTTGGAGAGGGTGCAGAGGAGGTTTACCAGGATGTTGCCTGGTATGGAGGGGAGATCCTATGAGGAGAGGCTGAGGGATTTGGGATTGTTTTCGCTGGAAAGGCGGCGGCTAAGAGGGGATCTTATTGAAACATATAAGATGATTAGAGGTTTAGATAGGGTGGATAGTGATAGCCTTTTTCCTCTGATGGAGAAATCCAGCACGAGGGGGCATGGCTTTAAATTGAGGGGGGGTAGTTATAGAACCGATGTCAGGGGTAGGTTCTTTACCCAGAGGGTGGTGAGGGATTGGAATGCCCTGCCAGCATCAGTAGTAAATGCGCCTAGTTTGGGGGTGTTTAAGAGATCCGTAGATAGGTTCATGGACGAAAAGAAATTGGTTTAGGTTGGAGGGTCACAGTTTTTTTTTAACTGGTCGGTGCAACATCGTGGGCCGAAGGGCCTGTTCTGCGCTGTAATGTTCTATGTTCTATGTTCTAGAGCATTGTACAGTATTTAGAAGTGGGAAGACTGAAAGGAATCTCAGATGGAAGAAGATCAAAATGGGAGGCTAATCTCTTGATGTGGAGATGCCGGCGTTGGACTGGGGTAAACACAGTAAGGGTTTTAACAACACCAGGTTAAAGTCCAACAGGTTTATTTGGTAGCAAATGCCATTAGCTTTCGGAGCGCTGCTCCTTCGTCAGATGGAATGGATATCTGCTCTCAAATAGGGCACAGAGACACAAAATCAAGTTACAGAATACTGATTAGAATGAATCTCTACAGCCAACCAGGTCTTAAAGATACAGACAATGTGAGTGGAGGGAGCATTAAGCACAGGTTACAGAGATGTGTATTGTCTCCAGACAGGACAGCCAGTGAGATTCTGCAAGTCCAGGAGGCAAGCTGTAGGGGTTACTGATAATGTGACATAAACCCAAGATCCCGGTTTAGGCCGTCCAGACTGTTCTCTTCCTGTGGGGGAGCACTTCAGCGGTCACGGGCATTCAGCCTCTGATCTTCGGGTAAGCGTTCTCCAAGGCGGCCTTCACGACACACGACAGTGCAGAGTCGCTGAGCAGAAACTGATAGCCAAGTTCCGCACACATGAGGACGGCCTGAACCGGGATCTTGGGTTTCTGTCACACTATCAGTAACTCCCACAGCTTGCCTCCTGGACTTGCAGAATCTCACTGGCTGTCCTGTCTGGAGACAATACACATCTCTTTAACCTGTGCTTAATGCTCCCTCCACTCACATTGTCTGTATCCTATTCAGTCATTTATTATTCACTGGTAGCTAATTCAGACAGTAATCTTCAATTAATACATTTGGTTAATACAAGATACACTGGTTCAAAAGGACAATTTGTGGAAGACAATCACCAGAAGTTTACTGCCTCACTGTTAATGGAAGGTTAACTTGGAGACCATGTATTGCTAAAAAAACTTTAACTTAAATACAAAGACTTGTACTCCAGTGTCCTTCCAAAGACGTCTCCTATTGACCAATGATCAATGGGAGATCAGTATTGTTCAGTCCAAGACCCCTCAGAAGAGGTCTTGAGCTTTCCAACACTAATCTAAATTACAATAACTGAGTTAGGTCATTTATACATTTCTTAAGAATCACTTTTCCCACCTTTCCGGCAGACTGAACCAATTATTATTAGAAATCAATCAATATTAATGTCTGGTAAATACCTTTGCCAATTGCACTCCATCTTTTGACACCATGGGATTTCATTCATCTATTTCATCAACTCCCAATTGTGTTCATGGCCAGACCACACAAAGCAATTCTTGTATATGAGAGAAGCTGTTTGTATCTCGTATGGCTTGAATGTTCTATTCATAAAATAACTACATTGTTCGCATGAAGTAACTTTAAGAACCATTCTGTTTGAAACTTCTGCTGATATATATATGCCGATTCTGCAAATCCATTGCTCTTAAGAATGTGGTCTGCCTTTAAGGTTTCATCCGATCATGCCAGGCAATGACTTGCCCTTGACTAAAGCTTCACAAAAATAAAGATGCATTTATCAATAAAAAAATCTCATACTTATTTGTTCTGTCTTAATACAGAAAATTTCTTATTAATCTGTAAGTCTGATCTGAGGTCATTCATTCAGTGGTTAGTAATTCATTAATATTTTAAACCCTTGATTATTTAAAATTTTGTAACCTACCGTGGACTTTCCTGCAACAGTGTCACATAAGATAAGAGCAGATGGTGTAGAGGGTATGGTGCATTAGCATGGTAAAGGATTGGTTAGCTAACAGAAAGCAGAGAGTAAGGATAAATGGACGTTTTTCAAGCTGTAACTGGTGGAGTGCCACAGGGATCAGTGTTGGGAACTCAACTATTTGCAGTCTGTGTCAATGACTTGAGTGAAAATATCAAATATGTGACAGCTAAAATGAGCAATGATATCAAGATAGGTAGCAAAGTAAGTTGTCAAGAGAAGGTAGAGAGACTGCAAGTGGATATTGACAGGTTCAGAGAATGGGCAAAAAACTTGCAGATGGTGTATAAAGTGGGCAAATGTGAGCTTGTCCATGTTGGCAGGAGCAATGGAAAAGCAGCAGCATGGTGGCACAGTGGTTAGCAATGCACCAGGGACCCAGGTTCAATTCCGGCCTCGTAAGACTGTGTGGGGTTTACACGTTCCCCTTGTGTCTGGGTGGGTTTCCTCTGGGTGCTACAGTTACCTTCTACACTCCAAGGATGTGCATGCAGGTTAGACGGATTAGCCACGGTAAATGTGTGGGTTTACGGTAATGGAGCGGAGAGGCAATGGATGGGATGCTTTTCCGGAGAGTCAGGACAGCCTTGATGGGCAGAAAGGCCTCTGTCTGCATGGTACAGATTTTATTAAAATGGAGATTGCAGAACTCTGAGGTACAGAGGGGTCCCGGGACATGAATCACAGAAACTCAGTCTGCAGCTACAGTAAGTAATTAGCAAGGTAAATGAAATATGAACATTTATTGCAAAGGGAATGGAATCTAAAAGTAAGAAACCTTTACTACAGCTGTACAGGGCCTTGGTGAGAGCACATCTGGAATACTGTGAACACACTCAGTCTCCTTATTTGGAATAAAAAGATAGAATTCCTTTCGAATCAGTTCAGAGAAGGTTCACTCGACTCATTCCTGGGATGAGGGGTTTATTTAATGGGGAAAGGTTGAACTGGTTGGGCCCAGACCCATTGGAGTTGAGAAGAATGGGAGGTGATCTTATGGAAACAGATCAGATTCGGAGGGGACTGGACAGGGTGGATACCTGGAGGATGTTTCCTCTTGTGGGGGAAGCGGGAACTCAGGAACAGAGTTTAAGAATAAGAGATTTCCCTCTGAACACAATGATGAGGTTCTTTTTTCTCTCTGAGGCTGTTTGTTTTAACCATGTTCTGTTTCATTAATAAACTTTTATCAGTCAAAATATTTGATTGTTCTGGACTTTTCCTGATGAGATTGATGTACTTTAGGGAAAGTGGGTGAGAGGGGTTGGCAGGCTCTTGAACAGAAAGTGAGTCCCTCTAAGGTCATTGGCGAAGGAGCCAGAGGGGGAGATGAAATTTTATTTTTGACACAGTGGTGTTAGACAATGGGTTTCAGGGAGCCAATTAATCCTTTCTCCCCTTTTCCCAAACTCTGAAATGATTCACAGTGATCACCCTTATTGGTTAGATTTTATTCAGTATCAATACGAGCTGACACAGGCTAATGTCTGAGCAGTGGTATCAAAGTGCAGCAGCATTACCATTACACTCTGGGTAGAAGCATCATCCCCATGGAAATGCTCCCCGCTCTGCCTCCGATGCCATGGCACCAGTCAATGCAACATGTAAAACCTCGACAAATCTCTGTGCTCGGGGAATCCCTTCTTATACTTTTTACATCACAAAGTCTATGGAGACTGATTTAAGCCAATCATTGCCGAGCTAACATTTGAATGGACCAATTACAAAACCTGTCATTGAACCATCTGTACCCGCCCAAGCCACGTCAAACTCTCAAACAATTGTCTTCCCACGCTCCGTCCCTGGTACAGGGAGTCAGCATTCCCATGCCAAGCAGTGAAAACATGGTGGCCTTGACACCCAGGTGTCATCTAGGATTCAAGGCACTCTTGTTTTCTCTGTCCTCTGGGAGCTGTTTATCTCCCTGTTCCCACACAGCAAGTCGTCTGTTCTCAGCTCTGCTAGATTTCTGCTGAAGTTTGGCCCCTTTTACACCTTTCGGATCAATAAAACATTTGGTCAATGAAGACCCAAACCACAATTTCCCATCCTGTCACCTGTCAACCATCCTTACCCAGAGCGTAATCACAACAGGAATAAAAACAGGAGAAGTGAAACAATCAAATTCAAAATCAATGCACAGCCAGTCATAGAATTTAATTTAATGTTCACTAATTAGCAAGAAAACCAAAAGTAGGGGTTCCCCCAGGATTCTTACAGTCCACACCTTGAGGGGAGGAGAACTCTCTCTCTGTCCCCTCATTCAATTTCACTCTGTTATTTTCCAGTTCTGTTCCAGCCCTGCCCGGGGTAACATCTACTCGATCTTTTCTTCTGAAGGAGCACCGTGAGTTCTAGGTTACTCATACATTAGGAACAGATGCTTCAAGCAACAGATCAGGCATGGATGTGAAAGATTCTCCAGCTGTCGCTTTATTCCTATCCACCTTGTGGACAGTTCTTACTCAGTATTATTTCTCCCGAGCCCTTAATTGTCCCAATCCAATTCTCAATTTCTTTTCATTCATGTGATGTGGGCATCCCTGGCTCAGCCAGAATTTATTGCCTATTCCTGATTGTCCTTAAGAAGGCGTTGGTGAGCTGCCTTCTTCAACCAATAGCAATCCATGCGGTGCAGATACACCCACAGTGCTGTTAGTTAGGGATTTCTGGGTCCCAGTGACAGTGAAGGAATGGGGATATATTTCCAAGTCAGGCTGGTCTGTAGCTTGGACGGGAACTTCCAGGTGGTGGTGTGCCCGTGCGTCTGCTGTCCTTGTCCCTCTAGTTGGTAAAGGTTCATATGTTTGGAAGATGCGAAGGAGCCTCGGTGAGTTCTTGCAGTGCATTTTGTAGATGGTACAAAATGTGTGGGGATGGCCTTGGTGAGATGTCAAGATGATCTCGCCAAGGCTATCCCCACACCCCCACTTCTTGCCTTCAAACAACCGCACAACCTCAAACAGACCATTGTCTGCAGCAAACTACCCAGCCTTCAGGAGAACAGTGACCACGACACCACACAACCCTGCCACAGCACCTCTGCAAGACGTGCTGGATCATCGACACGGATGCCATCATCTCACGTGAGAACACCATCTACCAGGTACATGGTACCTACTCTTGCAACTCGGCCAACATTGTCTCCCTGATACGCTGCAGGAAAGGATATCCCGAGGCATGGTACATTGGGGAGACCATGCAGACGCTACGACAGCGGATGAATGAACACCGCTCGACAATCACCAGGCAAGTCTGTTATCTTCCTGTGGGGGAGCACTTCAGCGGTCACAGGCATTCAGCCTCTGATCTTCGGGTAAGCGTTCTCCAAGGCGGCCTTCACGACACATGACAGCGCAGAGTCACTGAGCAGAAACTGATAGCCAAGTTCTGCACACATGAGGATGGCCTAAACCGGGATCTTGGGTTTATGTCACACTATCAGTAACCCCCACAGCTTGCCTCCTGGACTTGCAGAATCTCACTAGCTGTCCTGTCTGGAGACAATACACACCTGTTTAACCTGTGCTTAATGCTCCCTCCACTCACATTGTCTGTATCTTCAAGACCTGGTTGGCTGTAGAGATTTGCATTCTAATCAGTATTCTGTAACTTGATTTTGTGTCTCTGCATGCCCTGTTTGAGAGCAGATATCCACTCCATCTGACGAAGGGGCAGCGCTCCGAAAGCTAACGTCATTTGGTACCAAATAAACCTGTTGGACTTTAACCTGGTGTTGTTAAAACTCTTACTGAGGTTAATCTCTTACCAGAGGATAAGCATGTGGAAATCAGTAAGGATGTGAGAGATAACCCAGCTGGGGGACTCATAGTATTGAGGAAGGAACCAAAGTTGCAGAAAAACAAATTCCAGTAGGAGAGTCAGCACAAGTAGCAGAATTGATAGCTCTAACTAGAGCTTTAACATGGGGAACAGGAAAAAGAGTAAACGTATACACAGACAGCAGATATACATTTGGGGTAGTGCATGACTATGTGACTACATGGAAAAGACAAGGGTTTGTTACTTCCAGCGGAGGACACACTAAACATGAAAATTTGATCAAAGATCTGATTCAAGCAGCACACGCACCCAAGGAAGCAGCTGTGATCAAAATTCAAGCACACAAACTAATCACTAGAAAAGACCAAGAAGGGAATTACAAAGCAGATTTAGCAGCTAAAAGATTATTAGGACAAAAATTAGAGGAAACACAACTTGCTGATATAGCTGCTATACAAACCAATGATGACACTGAATTAGGCATAAAACAAGAACAGGTCTCAGAAGAAGAGAAAAGAATGGAAAGAAAGAATGGGAAGGAATATGGAGGAAAATTAAGAAAATAATAGCCCTGGAAGCAATACACCAAACACTGATGAATTTATATCATGGAGTAGCACACACTGGCAGAGATAAAATGACCACCTTAATTAAGAATTGCTGCTGGTGGAAGGATTTGGAGAAATGATCGCCAAGTTCTGCCAAAATGCATTCAGTCTGCTCAAGTAGAACCAGAACGACATTGCAAAATAAAAATGAGAAATCAACCCAGACCCAAGGGACCATGGGAAAACTTACAAATGGACTTCACAGGACCTTTACCAAAGAAGAAGGGGAAAAGTTATTGTTTAGAGATTATTGATCAATTCACTCGATGGATAGAAGCATTCCCATGTAAAGATGCAACACCCAAAACTGTAGCTTTGATATTAGCCGATGAAATCATACCCCGATGGGGAATGCAATTACAGTTGGACTCCGATCGGGGAACTCACTTCACTGGGAGAGTTCTGAGAGAAGTATGTAGAATGTTGGGGATTAAACAGAAATTTCACTTACCATATCATCCACAGAGCTCAGGGACGGTAGAACGAATGAATAGAACATTTAAAAACAGTTTGGTTAAAGCCATATTAGAAGAAGGAAATAATTGAGTGCAGGCTTTACCTGCAAATCTATTCAGACAAAAAGCCACTCCATCTCGAGGAACAGGATTAACCCCATTTGAACTGATGACAGATAGAGCAATGCGTCTCCCAGAAGATGTTATTACAGGGGGAGGGGAGTTAATAAATGGAAAAGAAGCAGTCTATCAATACATGAAAGACTTAATAACCCGATTACATTCCTTTAAAAAATAAGTAGTCATTCAATAACAATATAAAGATTGGACGAAATTAGCTGAAAAAGGAAATCCAAATTTGCCAACTGCAGGATATATGGTACAATTCATGTCTGAAAAAAAGGATTAAGCACTAGATGGGAGGGGCCATTTGAAATAATCATTGCAGGAGAAACATGTGATTTGGTTGATGAAAAACCTGGTCCTAGGTGGAGATACTGGACACAGCTAAAACCTTACCCAAAGGATTAAATTAGTAAAAAGAATCTGGATAAATTCATTTGTATAAAAATGTTTTAGATTTTTTTAGTCTAATCAGATAGTATAGTAAAGTAATCTAGAAATTGTTTATAATCAAATGTTATATCTATGATTATTGATTCCAATTGTGAGGCCTTAGGACCATATTGTGTGTAAAATTGCAGAATTGTATATACGAAGAAAAAAAAATCAACCATCAATTGGAGAAAGAAAAACATCAGCGAATAACAAGCTAGAACTATCTTTGAACAGAAAAAACAGAGCACAGTTAATATAAGTACATTATTGTTATTAACATAAACAGAATTTGAGTAATAACACAGTAAAAGTGATTATATTACATCTTGTTGTAATAACATGTACAATTTGTATAGTGCAAGTGGGTTATCAGGAGTTTAACAGAAACACTTATCTGTATTTGGCATTCACTTATGCTAAAACAGCTGATGTATCTAAATATTGGGTATATACTCATATACCAATTCATGCGGGGGAGGGAATTCCTTTATGACTAATCCCTTTAAAGTGGAAGGAATTGATAAGATGGGATCAATTAACCCAATTGTTCAGAAAACCCAGCGGAAGGACAGTGGGATTTAGAAAGGAGTGTGAAAGAGCAGATTTTTTCGATGACAGACCATGCACAGGAAAGTCAGGTAGCTTGTCTTGGTACTCGCCCAAATTCCATACAGCCAAACGAGAACCCAATTTGATTCTAATTGACACAGGATTAGAGGAACAAGGAATATTATGCACCAAGAATGATCAGGGAAGCATAGATATTGCGATTAGTAAATGAAATCTACACCATAGATGTCAGGAGCAGGATTTGCTTAAGCCCACCGGATATTGCTCACTTGTACAACATTTGATATTGTTTCAGAGGAAAATAGAAATACTCAACACTGAATGGAACTTATTGGATTTGTGGAAACGAAGCTTACCCATGGCTGCCCAAAGGTTGGGAAGGAGTTTGTTACTTAGGATTTTTTTTTATTCATCCGTGGGACATGGGCGTCACTGGCTGGCCAGCATTTATTGCTCATTCCTAGCTGCCCTTGAAAGGTGGTGGTGAGCTGCCTTCTTGAATCGCTGCATCCATGTGCTGTGGGTTGACCCACAATGCCGTGAGGGAGCAAATTCCAGGATTTTGATCCAGCGACTGCGAAGGAACAGCGATATATTTCCAAGTCAAGATGGTGAGTAAATCCCTTGCCACACTGACAGCAGACGAACGGCCTCTCTCCAGTGTGAACTTGCTTGTGTGACTGCAGGTTGGATGACCGAGTGAATCCCTCCACACTTTGAGAGCAGGTGAATGGCCCTCTCCCCAGTGTGACTATGTCGATGAGCTTCCAGCAGAGATTGGGATCTGTATCTCTTCCTACAGTCTTCACATTTCCATGGTTTCTCCATGGTGCAGGTGTCCTTGCCTCTCTCTTGGGTGGACAATCAGTTGAAGCCTCGTCCACACACACGAGTACAGTCTCTGCCTGCTATGAATGGTGTGATATTTATTCAGGCTGTGTAACTGGTTAAAGCTCTTTAGTCAGTGCATTGGAACACTCTCACTCGAGTGTGGCAGTGTGTTGGTGCTTTTCCAGTCACACTTCTTTTCAAATTGACAGACTGGACAACCATTTCTCCTTCTAGATTCAAAGGCGAATGATATTCAGGTCCCAAGGAACATGACTCTGTCAGATACAGACCTGAAGTTTGAGACTTCAGCCTGTGATTCCTCTTTCAATGTCCTGTAAAACGAGTTTACAAACGTCATCAGTGTCAGTACACAATAGAAATTCAGAATGGACAACTTAAGTTTCGACGTAACATTCTTTCCTATCTCATTCCCCAAAAGCTGTCTCCATCTCCATCCCACACACTCTCCCTCCATTCTCACTTTGCTGTATCTAATATTTACCCTCCCAATTCTCCTGATGGTGCTGATTGAGGCTGATTGACTGATCCATGCTCACTGCTTCCTGTCCTGGACACAAAGACCATAACAAATAGGAGCTGCAGTCGGCCATTTGGCCCATCGAGCCTTTTAAATCATTCAGTGAGATCATTGGCTCATCTACCTCAGCATCATTCTCCCCACACTATCCCCCATATCCCTTGATATCTTCAATATTGAGAAACCATTCAATCTCTCTCCTGAAATTACTTGATGACTGAGGCTTCACAGTCCTCAGCAGTTGTGAATTCCAAAGCTTCACCACATCCTTGAGTGAAGAAATCCCTCCTCATCTGAGCTCCTTTCCATCTTCCTACCCGTTCCTCATGACCATTGACACCCTTGTCAATCAAAATCAGTCTAACTCATCCTTAAATATATTCAATGATCCTCAGCCTGCACTGCTCACTGTGGAAAAGTAATCCAAAAGACTAACAACCCTCTGAGGGAAGAGATGTCTGGAAGTATATAACATAGCCACAGTACCATATTACAAGTCTAGAAATAACACAATGTATTTTATTACACAGCCATAAATAATATAGCAAATCTGCATCATATAACAAAACTTGACATATCTCTGTGCTATATTAATTTACTGTCCCCTTAAATGTCAGCCATCTCCTGGGGAAACCAGCACTTTAATTGTGAACATTAGGGAAGAGACCATCCTTTTAGCCAGACAAATAAATGTGTCAAGCTGAGGGAGCAAAGGATGTCAATGTCTTTAAGAGACAGAGAGAGACCTGAGCCAACCTTTCCAGAGTCTGCCCCTCCCTGGATTCACTTCCTTTCCCTTCAGTTGCTGCAAGTCCCCAATTTCCCCCAGAATGAGAAAAGAAATGGAAAGGAGGAGAAAAGAAAGTGTTTTAGTCACAGATGTTGGAGACAGGAGGAAGTTTTAATCTGTCTGAAGTTCAATCTTCATTCACAAAGTCCGCGCTCAGAGTCCTTCCGGTCCTCCAACTTTTCCTATTGGTCAACACCTCAGCCTGAAGGTCGCGGGGGTTGGGGAGGTGGGGGTGGTGGGGGGGGGGGGGGGGGGGGGGGGGGGGGGGGCGGGGGGGGGCTGCAGTGCAAGGTGGGGAAGGGGTGCGTTCACCGCACATGTGTAGCTTCCCCTCTCCCTTGGATATGCGCAATTCCGGGCCGGGGGGGGGTGGTCGGAGGGAGATCACCGAGCGGCTTCTCGGTCTTGTTGGAGCTGTTAAACCCCTGGTTACTTAAAATTTCAGTCAGAAGTCTCACAACATCAGCTTAAAGTCCAACAGGTTTATTTGGTAGCACAAGCTTTCGGAGTATCGCTCCTTCTTCAGGTGACTGAGGAGTTGTGTTCGCAAACAGGGCACATATAGAACATAGAACATAGAACATTACAGCGCAGAACAGGCCCTTCGGCCCACGATGTTGCACCGACCAGTTAAAAAAAAAACTGTGACCCTCCAACCTAAACCAATTTCTTTTCGTCCATGAACCTATCTACGGATCTCTTAAACGCCCCCAAACTAGGCGCATTTACTACTGATGCTGGCAGGGCATTCCAATCCCTCACCACCCTCTGGGTAAAGAACCTACCCCTGACATCGGTTCTATAACTACCCCCCCTCAATTTAAAGCCATGCCCCCTCATGCTGGATTTCTCCATCAGAGGAAAAAGGCTATCACTATCCACCCTATCTAAACCTCTAATCATCTTATATGTTTCAATAAGATCCCCTCTTAGCCGCCGCCTTTCCAGCGAAAACAATCCCAAATCCCTCAGCCTCTCCTCATAGGATCTCCCCTCCATACCAGGCAACATCCTGGTAAACCTCCTCTGCACCCTCTCCAAAGCCTCCACATCCTTCCTGTAATGTGGGGACCAGAACTGCACACAGTACTCCAAGTGCGGCCGCACCAGAGTTGTGTACAGTTGCAACATAACGCTACGACTCCTAAATTCAATCCCCCTACCAATAAACGCCAAGACACCATATGCCTTCTTAACAACCTTATCTACTTGATTCCCAACTTTCAGGGATCTATGCACACATACACCTAGATCCCTCTGCTCCTCCACACTATTCAACGTCCTCCCGTTAGCCCTATACTCAACACATCTGTTATTCCTACCAAAGTGAATTACCTCACACTTCTCCGCATTAAACTCCATCCGCCACCTCTCGGCCCAACTTTGCAACCTGTCTAAGTCTTCCTGCAAACTACGACACCCTTCCTCACTGTCTACCACACCACCGACTTTGGTGTCATCAGCAAATTTGCTAATCCACCCAACTATACCCTCATCCAGATCATTAATAAATATTACAAACAGCAGTGGCCCCAAAACAGATCCCTGAGGTACACCACTTGTAACCGCACTCCATGATGAATATTTACTATCAACCACCACCCTCTGTTTCCTATCCGCTAGCCAATTCCTGATCCAATTTCCTAGATCACCCCCAATCCCATACATCTGCATTTTCTGCAGAAGCCTACCATGGTGAACCTTATCAAACGCCTTACTAAAATCCATATATACCACGTCCACTGCCTTGCCCCCATCCACCTCCTTGGTCACTTTCTCAAAAAACTCAATAAGGTTAGTAAGGCACATATAGACACAAACTCAATTTACAAGATAATGGTTGGAATGCGAGTCTTTACAGGTAATCAAGTCTTAAAGGTACAGACAATGTGAGTGGAGAGAGGATTAAGCACAGGTTAAAGAGGTGTGTATTGTCTCCAGCCAGGACAGTTAGTGGGATTTTGCAAGCCCAGGCAAGTCGTGGGGGTTACAGATAGTGTGACATGAACCCAAGATCCTGGTTGAGGCCGTCCTCATGTGGACGGAACTTGACTATCAGTTTCTGCTCAGCGATTCTGCATTGTCATATGTCGTGAAGGCCGCCTTGGAGAACGCTTACCCGAAGTCAGAGGCTGAATGCCTGAGACTGCTGAAGTGTTCCCCAACAGGAAGGGAACACTCCTGCCTGGTGATTGTCGAGCGGTGTTCATTCATCCATTGTCATAGCGTCTGCATGGTCTCGCCAATGTACCGTGCCTCAGGACATCCTTTCCTGCAGCGTATCAGGTAGACAATATTGGCCGAGTTGCAAGAGTATGTACCGTGTACTTGGTGGATGGTGTTCTCACGCGAGATGATGGCATCCGTGGCGATGATCCGGCACGTCTTGCAGAGGTTGCTGTGGCAGGGTTGTGTGGTGTCGTGGTCACTGTTCTCCTGAAGGCTGGGTAGTTTGCTGCGGACAATGGTCTGTTTGAGGTTGTGCATTTGAAGGCAAGAAGAAGACGAGCATCTCACCAAGGCCATCCCCACACCCCCACTTCTTGCCTTCAAACAACTGCACAACTTCAAACAGACCATTGTCCGCAGCAAACTACCCAGCCTTCAGGAGAACAGTGACCACGATACCACACAACCCTGCCACAGCAACTTCTGCAAGACGTGCTGGATCATCGACATGGATGCCATCATCTCACATGAGAACACCATCCACCAGGTACATGGTACATACTCTTGCAATTCAGCCAACATTGTCTACTTGATACGCTGCAGGAAAGGATGTCCCGAGGCATGGTACATTGGCGAGACCATGCAGACACTACAACAACGGATGAATGAACACCAGTCGACAATCACCAGGCAGGAGTGTTCTCTTCCTGTCGGGGAACACTTCAGCAGCCACGGACATTCAGCTTCTGACCTTCGGGTAAGCGTTTTCCAAGGCAGCCTTCATGACACACAACAATGCAGAATCACTGAGCAGAAACTGATAGCCAAGTTCCGCACACGTGAGTTCGGCCTCAACCGGGATCTTGGGTTCATGTCACACTATCTGTAAGCCCCACGAATTGCCTGGGCTTCCAAAATCTCACTAACTGTCCTGGCTGGAGACAATACACACCTCTTTAATCTGTGCTTAACCCTCTCTCCCCTCACATTGTCTGTACTTTTGAGACTTGATTACTTGAAAAGCCTTGCATTCCAACAATTATCTTGTAAATTGAGTTTGTGTCTATATATGCCCAGATTATGAACACAACTCCTCAGTCACCTGAAGAAGGAGCGATACTCCGAAAGCTTGTGCTACCAAATAAACCTGTTGGACTTTAACCTGGTGTTGTGAGACTTCTTACTGTGCTTACCCCAGTCCAACGCCAGCATCTCCACATGATATTTGAAATTTCTCTAATCTACCACAAATTTCCCCAACATTAACCAAATGTATTAATTAAAGATTACTATAATAATTAGCTACCAGTCAGTAACAGGTGACTGAATAAGTGGTGAGCCTTAATTGAATTAGTTAAAGGATCAATAATAAGTTAGTCGTCACAGTGATCTCCCCCTCCCCCTGGCCCAGGACTGTGCATGTCCAAGAGAGAGGGGAAGCTGCGCATGTGGAGGGGAGACCCCACACCTTGATTTTCATGCTGAGGTATTGGCTCATGGAAAGAGTTGGAAGGACCAGCCAATCAGAGCTCGGGCTTTGTGTGGCAACACACACCGGAGTGAGAGTGTTCCAGTGCACTGACTGTGGAAAGAGCTTTAACCAGTTCCACAACCTGAAAATACATCACAGCATTCACAGCGGGGAGAGACTGTACCCGTGTTCTGTGTGAGATTTAACTGATTGTTTAACCTGGAGAGTCACAAGGACACCCGCACCATGGAGAAATTGTGGAAATGTGGGGACTGTGGGAAGGGATTCAGGTTCCCATCTGAGCTGGAAATTCATCAACGCAGTCACACTGGGGAGAGGCCGTTCACCTGCTCTGTGTGTGGGAAGGGATTCACTCGGTTATCCAGCCTGCAGTCACACCAGCGAATTCATACTGGGGAGAGGCCATTCACCTGCTGTGTGTGTGGGAAGGGATTCACTCAGTTTTACAGCTTGCAGACACACCAGTGAGTTCACACTGGGGAGACGCCATTCAGCTGCTCTCAGTGTGGGAAGGGATTCAGAGTTTCATCCCACCTGCTGAGACACCAACAAGTTCACGAGTGATTCCAGGGGTTGGATTCTGCTGTTATTGTTTCTGCTCTCAATTACATCCAGGACTGCATTTTGTTCATTCTCTCAATGGGGAGGGTCGGAGGGTTTCTTTCTGCTGGGCTGGCCGGTCTCACGACTTTGCCTCCAGTGGGCTGATGCTCTTTGAGTCTTGTTGCGAATACCTGGTTTCAAATTTCACAAGGATCACAGAGTGACAGGGTGTGAGGAAGTTCAGAGATATTTAGTCAGCATTTCTGTTTGAAACCCCCCAAATGCCCATCCAATTTCCTTTGAAATTGTTTATTGTCTCCACTTCCTCCACCCTCGTAGGCAGCGCGTTCCAGGTCATTACCATTCGCTGCAACAAAATATTCTTCCTCACATCCCCCCCGCATCTCTGACCCAAAACCTTTAATCTGCGTCCTCTCATCCTCGTCCCATCAGCTAATGGGAACAGCTTTTCTTTGTCCACCTTATCTAAACCTGTCAGAATCTTGTCCACCTCTATCAAATCTCCCCTCAACCTCCTTTGCTCCAAGGGGAACAACTCCAGCCTGACATCGACAATAAAGAACAAACAAACTGAATAATACCTGAAATCAAATGGGAATGTTTAGTTTCTGTTTTAAAGATATTGTGAATGTATTATTCTGGACAAAAAGGAATTGGAAAATCTCACCTTGGGTGTGGTTGAATGGAATATATCAATCTGGTGTCCACCTACAGTCCAGTGAAAATGTGGAATATGTAGCTGGAAATCACTCCCTAACAGCACTGTGGGTGTATTTACACCTCAGGCATTGTAGCAGTTCAAGAAGGCAGTGTTGGGGTTGACCACGGCCGAGGCAGCCACACACAGCCACATATTCTGTTATAATTGAAGGACTGCGGATGGATTGTGAGGCATTAAGGGACTGGACTATCTTGGCCACATTCCTGTGACTACTCAGTTATCATCCTACCCAAGCATGGCCAGTGAAAAATCAGAGAACAAGTGGGGACCGGACAGGTCTCTTACCTGCCATTTGGAAAATAAGAACAAGAAACTTATCAATAAAGTTATTAGAGAATAGAACCAACATTTTGAGTCTGGATATACTTCATAAGAGTTTTATGAAAGGTCATCCAAACTTGAAATGTTGGCTCTTTTCTCTCTCCACAGATGCTGTCAGATCTGCTGAGGTTTTCCAGCATTTTCTGTTTTTGTTCAGATTCCAGCATTTGCAAGTATTTTACTTTTATGGTAAAGTGATTAGGTCTGATTGGAATCATAGAATCATACAGTGCAGAAGGAGGCTATTTGGCCCATCAAGTCTGCACCGAACATAATCCCACCCAGTCCCTATCCCCCCAAGCCCATCTATTTACCCTGGCTAGTCCCCCTGACACTAAGGGGCAATTTAGCATTGCCAATCTATCTAACCTGTACATCTTTGTACTTGGGAGGAAACTGGAGCACCCAGAGGAAACCCACCCAGATACGGGGAGAACATGCAGATGCTGCACAGACAGTAACCCAAACCGGGAATCGAACCTGGGTCTCTGGTGCTGTGAGGCAGCAGTGCCACTATGCCACCCTTAATCCTGATGACCCTCCCGCAAAACAGAGGGAGTGATGGCAAAAGAAGAAAAAGAATAAGGATGATAAAGTCCAGCTTCTGATTCTGAGCCCATGTAGAATTAACAAAATGAATGAACCAGTTTATAAAGAACAGAAGTTACTCATCCCTAACAAAAATTGATCAAATTAAAATAATTAGGTTGAGGAATATGACAAAAAAATGAAGTTTAAAATCAAGTTTGTTTTGTTTTCAGAGACGATTTTTAAAATTATGTTGTTAGAGGGTTCAGAATACCTTGGGACTAAGGACCACAAAGTTCCATATATATATATATATATATATATATATATAGAGGCACATATAACCACTGGTAGAGAATTTAAACATGCATTTCAGATTTAAACATGTATTTTTGAATGTTTTGTATTAAATGTATACCTTGGCCAAAGTGCAGACTGCCCTAAAGCATAATGGGATAAAAGCTGAGTGAGACAGGCCATATTCTTTCAGAACAATGAAGCCACAGAGCACAGTTTTTATCAGTATGAGTTATAGAAAGTACACACTTCCCTGACACGAGAGTGAATAGAATTATTCATTTTTTTCTAATAAGGAATGGCTCAGCAGGCAGTGAGAAAGGAAGTTTTGAACCCTATAACCTATGTAAAAGAAGTTGCGAAGAGATATTGAGAAAGGTTTAGCTCAATACTTAGCCTACGAGAAAAATCCCTTTCATATGTAAAGTGCTCTAATTATGTTCCAAGTTTTTTCTGCTCACTCTCCACCCCTTTAGGTTGTGTAGAAAAGTTAACCCTTTCATTTGTTTTTAAATCGCCCAGAAACTCATTTGTCCATTTTAGTTTATAATTGAGGATTTATGGGAACCAGTTAAATGTGGAAATTTTAAGCGTAGCCTGGAGGAATTTGGAATAACTGTGAGAATTTTATCATGTTGTCACCTCAACCCCAGATCAAGAACAAAGATTTTGTAGGCGGTAACGTGTTTGGGATTTTAAATCAACAAAGACTAGACGTTGCCTATAAAATCAGGCCTTGGAAGTTGGCTTAAAAAAGGTTAAGTTATAATGACGGAGAATGAAGAATCTTGTATCTTATTTTAATCAAGGAGTTGTGAGCTTGTAGTGTTCTGTCGCTTTAAGAAGCTGTAACTGTGAGAGAGAATGTGAGGATTCATTGCTTGAAATTTCCGAGCTGTGAGAACAGGAATAAAAACAGGAGAAGTGTAGCAATCAAATTCAAAATAAACACACTGCCAGTAATAGAATTTAATTTAATGTTCACTAATTAGCAAAAAAACATGAAGTAGGGGGTTCCCCAGGATTCTTACAGTCCACACCTTGAGAGGGAGAAAAACTCACACTCTGACTCCTCACTCAATTTCACTCCGTCATTTTCCAGTTCTGTTCTGGCCCCGCCTGGGGTAACATCTACTCGATCTTTTCTCCTGAAGGAGCACTGTGAGTTCTAGGTTATTCATACATAAGGACAGATGCTTCAAGCAACAGATCAAGCATGGATGTAAAAGATTCTCCAGCTCTTGCTTTACCCCTATCCGCCTTGTGGACAGTTCTTACTCAGTGTTATTTCTTCCAAGCCTTTAAATATATTATCTCCTTTACTTTCATTACACTTACTGTGCAGTGTGTTTAATTGGATCCTGATTGTTTTGAACTCAGTTTCTCTCTGGAATGTGTGTCAATGCCTTGATGATGTCACAATGTTGTCTCAATTCCCTGGCCACATTAACCATTTCATCTCCTGCTGTGTCTCAAGTAGCTGTGTGTGTTTGGGTCCCGCTCTTCACTCCATCTCACCATGAATTTAGACTTGCTATTTTTCACATATAATAAACCACATTTGCACTCACGTCGTAAAAAAGCAAATGGGATGTTGGCATTTATTGCAAAAAGGACTGGAGTATAAAAGTAGAGAAGTGTTGTTGCAATTGTATAGGGTGTTGGTGAGACCACATCTGGAGTATTGTGTTCAGTTTTGGTCTCCTTATTTGAGGAAGGATGTGACAGCATTGGAGGCAGTTCAGAGGAGGTTCACCAGATTGATTCCGGGGATGAAAGGGTTGACATATGAGGAGAGATTAAACAGTTTGGGCTTGTACTCGCTGGAGTTTAGAAGGTTAAGAGGGGATCTGATTGAGGTACGTAAAATTTAAAAAAGCATTGAGAAAGTAAATGTAGACCAAATGTTTCCTCTTGTGGGGCAATCTATAACAAGAGGACACAGGTATAGGTTGTGAGGTGGTAGATTTAAAACTGAGATAAGGAGGAACTACTTCTCGCAGAGGGTGGTGAATTTGTGGAACCCGCTGCCCCATAGCTCGGTGAAGTCTGAATCATTGAATTGTTTCAAGAGGGAGATAGACATATTTCTCATAAAAAAAGGAAAGAGGGATATGGGGAAAAGGTGGGGAGGTGGATTTGTGGCCGGGGGGAGATCAGCCATAGAAATATAAAAGATGAAGATGGCCCTTCGAGTCTGCTCCGCCATTCATTACGATCATGGCTGATCATCCAAATCAATAGCCTAATCCTGCTTTTTCCTCCCAATCTTTGATCCCATTTGCCCCAAGTGCTATACCCAGCCACCTCTTGAATACATTCAATGTTTTGACATCAACTATTTCCTGTGGTAATGAATTCCACAGGCTCACTACTCTTTAGGTAAGAAATATCTCCTCACCTCCGTCCTAAATGGTCTACCCTGAATCCTCAGATTGTGACCCCTGGTTCTGGACTCCCCCACCATCGGGAATATCCTCCCTGCATCTATCCTGTCTCGTCCTGTTAGAATTTTATAAGTCTCTATGAGATCCCCCCTCATTTGTCTGAACTCCAGCGAAAACAATCCTAACCTAGTCAATCTCTCCTCATACATCAGTCTCGCCATCCCTGGAATCAGCCTGGTAAACCTTCGCTGCACTCCCTCGAGAGCAAGAACATCCTTCCTCAGAAAAGGAGACCAAAACTGCACACAATACTCTCGGTGAGGCCTCACCAAGGCCCTGTATAATTGTAACATTACATCCCTGCTCCTGCACTCGAAACCTCTCGCAATGAAGGTCAACATGCCATTGGCCTTCTTTACCGCCTGCTGCACCTGCATGCTTACCTTCAGTGACTGGTGCACAAGGACACCCAGGTCCCGCTGCACACTCCCCTCTCCCAATTTACAGCCATTCAGGTAGTAATTTGCCTTCTTGTTTTTGCTTCCAAAGTGAATAACCTCACATTTATCCAAATTATACTGCATCTGCCATTGATTTGCCCACTCACCCAACCTGTCCAGATCATGCTGAAGGATCACTGCATCCTCATCACAGTCCACCCTCCCACCCAATTTGGTGTCATCTGCAAACTTTGAGATGTTACATTTTTGTTCCCTCATCCAAATCATTGATATATATTGTGAATAGCTGGGGTCCCAGCGTCGATCTCTATGGCACCCCACTAGTTACTGCCTGCCAATTTGAAAAGCACCCATTAATTCCTACTCTTTGTTTCCTCTCTGCCAACCAGTTTTCTATCCATCTCAATACACTTCTCCCAATCCCATGTGCTTTAATCTTAAGAACATAGAACAGGCCCTTCGGCCCATGATGTTGTGCCGAGCTTTATCTTGCATGATAATCTCTTGTGCGAGACTTTGTCAAATGCTTTCTGAAAGTCCAAATATGCCACATCTACTGGTTCCCCCTTGTCAACTCTACTAGTTACATCTTCAAAGAATTCCAACAGATTTATCAAGCATGATTTCACCTTCAGAAATCCATGCTGACTCTGTCTGATCCTGCCACTGCTTTCTAAATGCTCCGCTATAAAGTCCTTGATAATGGATTCGAGAATTTTCCCCACTATCGATGTTAAGCTTACTGGTCTATAATTCCCTGTTTTCTCTCTACCTCCCTTTTTGAATATTGGAGTGACATTCGCTACCCTCCAATCTGCAGGGACTGTTCCAGAGTCTATAGAATCCTGGAAGATGACCACTAATGCATCCACTATTTCTAGAGCCACTTCCTTAAGTACTCTGGGATGTAAATTATCAGGCCCTGGGGATTTATCTGCCTTCAATCCCATAAATTTTCCCAGCACTATTTCTCTACTAATATTGATCTCACTCAGTTCTTCCCTCTCACTAAATGTTGCATTTTCCAACATTTCTGGCATTTAAATTGTGTCCCTTTTGTGAAGATAGAACCAAAGTATGTATTCAATGATCTGATTGAATGGCAGATATGGCTCCAAGGGCTGAATTTGCCTATTTCTGCTCCTAATTCCTATGCTCCTGTGTTCCTCACTCCTATATCCCAAAATCATGTCACATGTTATTAACACTTCGATGTGCTGATTAAAAGATCAAAGTGAATGTCTGTCTTTCTTAGTTCCCCCTGATATTTCATGTAGTGGTCAGGCTTTCAAATGTGGATTTCTTTAAAACAGAGTTCATGGACAAGGATGTAAATATCTCCAAGAGAAAGTGATTAAGTTATTCATCCCATCTAAACATTCCAGACTTTCACTGGAATGTAGATGGATTCCAGATTGATATATTCCATTCAGCCACACCCAAGCTGAGTTATTCCAATTCCTTTATTGTCCAGGACAATATATTCACAATAACATTAAAACAGAAATTCAACATTCCCATTTGATTTCAGGTATTAACATATTCTGTTAGTTTGTTCTTTATTGTCAATGTCAGGCTGGGGTTGTTCCCTTTGGAACAAAGGAGGTTGAGGGGAGATTTGATCGAGGTGGACACAATTCTGACAGGTTTAGATAAGGTGGACAAAGAAAAGCTGTTCCCATTAGCTGATGGGGCGAGGGGGACACAGATTTAAGGTTTTGGGTCAGAGATGCAGGGGGGGCGGGGGGGGGGGGGGGGGGGGGGGGGGCGATGTGACAAAGAATATTTTGTTGCAGCGAATGGTAAAGACCTGGAACTCGCTGCCTACAAGGGTGGAGGAAGTGGAGACAATAAACAATTACAAAGGAAATTGGATGGGCATTTGGGGGGTTTCAAACAGAAATGCTGACTGAATATCACTGAATTTTCTAACACCCTGTCACTCTGTGATCCTTGTGAAATTTGAAACCAGGTATTTGCAACAAGATTCAAAGAGCATCAGCCCACCAGAGGCAAAGTCAAGAGACCGGCCAGCCCAGCAGAAAGAAACTCTCCGACCCTCCCCATTGACCAACTGTGAGAATGAACAAGATGCAGTCCTGGATGTAATTGAGAGCAGAAACAATAACAGCAGAATCCAACCCCTGCAATCTCTTGTGAACTTGTTGGTGTCTCAGCAGGTGTGATGACTGACTGAATCCTTCCCCACCCTGAGAGAAGGTGAATGGTTTTTCCCCAGTGTGAACTCGCTGGTGTGTCTGCAGGCTGGATAACTGAATAAATCCTTTCCTACGGTGAGGGCAGGTGAATGGCCTCTCTCCAGTGTGAATTTGCTGGATTGTCTGCAGGGTGGATGAATCACTGAATCCCTCCCCACACTGAGAGCAGGTGTACTGTCTCTCCCCAGTATGAATTGGCTTGTGTATCTACAGGGTGGACAACTGAGTAAATCCCTTCCTACAGTCAGAGCAGGTGACTAGCCTCTCCCCAGTGTGAACTCTCTCGTGTGTCTACAGGTTGGAAGCATGACTGATTCACTTCCCACACACAGGGCAAATTAATGCCCTCTTCCCAGTGTGAATGCGCCAATGAACTTCCAGCAAACAGGGGAATCTGTATACCTTCCCACAGTCAACACATTTCCATGCATTTTCCATGTTTTGGGTGTCAATGTATCTCTGCAGGTCGTTAAATCAGTTGAAGCCCACACACAATACGGCTACAGTCCCTCGCTGCTGTGGAATGTGTAATTCTTTTCGGCTGTATAACTAATTAAAACTCTTTCTACGCTCAGTTCACTAGAACACTCTCACTCAGATGTATGTGTGTGTGTGTGTCGGTGCTTTTCCAGTCACGCTGATGTTTAAAATCTTCTGAATCAGACAGAACAGACAAACATTTCTCCTTCTAGATTCAAAGGCCGATAATATTCAGGTTCCAAAGATTATGACTCTGTCAGACTTAATATTTCAGATTTGTGTTTGTTATTCCTCCTCTTTTGATATTCAATGAAAACAATTTACAACAATTCACAGAAGACAATTCTAGTTTCTATGGAACATTCTTTCCTCTCTCATTCCCCTAAAGGTGTAAATCTCCATCCCACACACTCTCCCTCCATTCTCACTCTGCTGTATCTAATACTCACCCTCCCAATTCTCCTGAAGGTGCTGATTGAGGCTGATTGACAGATCCATGCTCACTGCTTCCTGTCCTGGACACAGAGGCCTCTACAGAGAGTTGACATGGACTTGAGTTGCTGAAAGGCCTCCTTTTTAACTTCCAGGTCACCACTCACTGGCTCAATAAAAATCTTCCTCACATTCTTCATGTATCTGTAACCAGCTAATACAGTGTATTACACACATTCTCAGTCTGCTCATTTATGTCCAAATGTAAAACTTTAACATGACTGTCAGTTTGAAGATTTTCAGTTCTCTGTGTCCAGGACAGGAAGCTGTGAGCATGAATCTGTCAATCAGCCTGAATCAGCATCTTCAGGAGAATTGGGAGGGTGAATATTAGATACAGCAGAGTGAGAATGGAGGGAGAGTATGTGGGATGGAGATTTACAGCTTTTGGGGAATGAGTGAGGAAAGAATGTTCCATAGAAACTAGAATTGTCTGTTCTGAATTCCTATCCTGTACTGACACTGATGACTTTTGTAAATTGTTTTTATAGGATATTATAAGGGAGGATTTAGAGTAAAAAATCTCAAGCCACACATCATTTCAAGATGCATCAGTTACAGATGATTCATTGCAAAGTGTTCTGTCTGCTTCAGAAGGCTTTAAACATCAGTGTGACTGGAAACATGTCAAGACAAACACACACCTGAGTGCGAGTGTTGCAGTTAATTGACTAGAGAGAGTTTTTACTAGTTCTACAGCCTGAAACAAAAATCACATGGTTAACAGCAGGAAGAAACCATAACCCTTTGAGGCTTCAACTGATTTGTTTAACCTGGAGAGACACAAGGACACCTGCACCATGGAGAAACTGTGGAAATGTGGGGACTGTGGAAAGGGGTTTAAGTACCCATCCAAACTGGAAACTCATCAGTGCATTCACATCGGGTCGAGGTTGTTCACCTGCTCTCAGTGTGGGATGGGATTCAATGATTCATCCAACCTGTGGATACACCAGCGAGTTCACACCAGGGAGAAACCATTCATGTGCTCTGTGTGTGGGAAGGGATTCACTCAGTTACCCAATCTGCAGGCACACCAGCGAATTCACACTGGGAAGAGGCCGTTCACCTGCTCTCAGTGTGGGGAGGGATTCACTCAGTTATCCCATTTGCAGACACATCAGTGAGTTCACACAGGTGAAGAGGCCATTCAACGGCACCATGTGTGGGAAGGGGTTCACTCAGTCATCCCACCTATTGAATCACAATGTCACTCACTCCAATGAGAGACCCTTTAAATGCTCTGACTGTGGGCGTGGATTCAAAAGCTCTCAGTAACTGATGTCCCACCAGCGCATTCACACTGAGGAGGGACCGTTCAGTTGGTCAATGCTCAAAGAGGTTTAGAAAGTCATCCGCACTGCGGATACACCAACGGGTTCACACTGGGGAGAGACTGTTCATCTGCTCTGTGTGTGGGGAGGGATTCACTCAGTCATCTGCCCTGCTGAGACGCAAAGTCACTCACAGCAATGAGAGACCCTTTAAATACTCTGACTGTGGGAGTAGCTTCAAAAGCTCTCAGGAACTGATGTTTCACCAGCGCATTCACACTGAGGAGAGACCCTTCAGCTGCTCTCACTGCGCAAAGAGGTTTAGAACGTCATTCCACCTGTGGAAACACCAGTGAGTTCACACTGGGGAGAGACTGTTCACCTATTCTGACTGTTGGAAGGGATTGATTCAGTCATCCCATCTGCTGAAACACCAGTGAGTTCACAAGCAATGACAGAGGTTAGATTCTGCTGTTATTACTGCTGTTAATCACATCCAGGACTGAACCATGTTCATTCTGACAGTTGGTGAAGTGGGAGGGTCGGAGGGTTTCTTTCTGCTGGACTGGCCGGTCTCACGACTTTTCTTCCAGTGGGCTGATGCTCTTTGGGTAAGGGATTGGTTAGAGGGCAGTGAGATTAAATGTTAAAAATGTCCTGGAACAAAAGGCAAAGGGAGAGGTAATGGTTGTAGTAAAGAAACAAAGCATTGATCCAGAGTAAGTGTTGATGACAGAATAAAGGACAGCTCTGTCTGGAAGCAAAAAAACATGAAAACAAGATGGAGACTGGCACTCAGCAAAAACAAGAGAGTGTGAGGGATTCACTTTCTGTTAAAGAACCTGCAAATTTCTCATGTGAGTGTCTCTTTGTCCTCTACGTCAGTTGACCCTCGTGCAAGGGTCAACATTTGGCATCCCTGGATGGACAAGATTAAGTGATAACCTTAAAGTCGCACTGTGTCTGAATCATAGCTGGATCAGACAAATAGGAGAGTTACAGAAAGCTGCACTGGGAGGTCAGACTTCTAAAAGAAACAGCATATAAACAAGTTGATAAGAACCATGCAGGTTCACAGAGACAGAATGTCATCAGGAAAAGAGGAACAGAGTGCCATGAAGTTTGACTGGGGAAGTGAGGGCTCTATCGTGCGGATTATAGCAGAACAACATCACAGATTGTAGATAGTAAATCATAGAATCTCTGTAGTCCATTCAGCCCATCAAGTCCCCACTAGCTCTCTCTTACAGAATCCTTACACAGGCCCTATTCCCCCACCCTATCCCCGTAACCCCACACATTTACCATGGCTAATCCATCCATTCTACACACCTTTGGACACTAAGGGGCAATTTAGCATTGCTAATCCATCTAACCTGCACATCTTTGGACTGTGGGAGGAAACCAGAGCACCCGGCGGAAACCAATATGGGGAGAACATGCAAATTCCAAATAGACAATCACCCAAGTCTGGAATTGAACCCGGGTCCCTGGTGTTGTGAGGCAGCAGTGCTAACCATTGCGCCACCTGCCACCCCATGACACAGTGGGTAGCACTGCTGCCTCACAAAAGCAAAGATAACAATGGTTTTGGCATATGCTGGAATGTGACTATTAGGCTGTTTGACAACGGAGACAGAAATACCAGGAGCAAACGATGCCCTGGGAGCTGTAGAAGAAGAATGTGACGGAGATTACGAGTGGGTCCTTGACAGGTTTTCTAATGGTTCAGAAAGAGAACAGTGAGTTGGAAAAGTCCAGAAGAAGTTGGCCTACAGTGCATATCTGTGTGCCTTATAGTTGAGTCAAAAATACAAAGAGTTAAGGGTACTGGTGGATAAGCTGCAGAATGGAGCTGACTGCTGGCAGGGGAGTATGTCTGTCCTAGACTATCAGTGACATTGGGAACAGGGGGCAGATGATAGGGTGAGTGGTGCTCAGAAAAATCTACTGCTGTTCGGCCAAACTCTGGAACAAGATATTGATTTACAGTCAGAAAATAGCAGATCAAGTGAAGGGTTAGAAAATGCCATGGGGACTTTGAATAAGTTAATTCAACCACAAAGTGACACCTCCACTTGGCAGGGCGGTGGGATCCAAAGCAGTAGGGAGACAGTAGAGAAGATTGAGGACAGTACAGAAGTTAAAGAGAGCACATTAAATAGTAAAGGCAGTGTCAGTAATCCGAGCACTAGACAGATCAGGCAAAAGCAAGAGAGAGAGAGAGCAAGGGAAGTCCAGATTAAACTGCATTTATTTCAATGCAAGAGGCCGGACGGACAAGGCAGATGAACTCAGGGCATGGATGGGTACATGGGATTGGGATATTATAGCAATTACTGAAACATGGCTAAGGGAGGGACAGGACTGGCAGCTCAATGTTCCAGGGTACAGATGCTACAGGAAAGATAGAACAGGAGGGAAGAGAGGAGGGGGAATTGCACTTTTGATGAAGGAAAATATCACGGCAGTACAGAGAGGGGATATATCCGAGGGTTCGGCCACTGAGTGTATATGGGTTGAACTGAGAAATAAGAAGGGGGAAATCACTTTGATAGGGTTGTACTATAGGCCCCAAAATAGTTGGCGGGAAATTTAGGAACAAATATGTAAGGAGACTTACAGATAGCTTCAAGAAAAATAGGGTGGTAATAGTAGGGGATTTTAACTTTCCCAACATTGACTGGGACAGCCATAGTATTAGAGGGTTGGATGGAGAGAAATTTGTTGAGTGTATTCAGGAGGAATTTCTCATTCAGTATGTGGGTGGCCCGACTACAGAGGGGGCAAAACTTGACCTCCTCTTGGGAAATAAGGAAGGAAAGGTGACAGAAGTATTAGTGAGGGATCACTTTGGGACCAGTGACCATAATTCCATTAGTTTTAAGATAGCGATGGAGAATGATAGGTCTGGCCCAAAAGTTAAAATTCTAAATTGGGGCAAGGCCAATTTTGATGGTATCAGGCAGGAACTTTCAACAGTTAATTGGGGGAGTCTGTGGGAAGGCAGAGGGACGTCTGGTAAGTAGGAGGCTTTCAAAAGTGGGAGCCTTTGATAAGGTACCGCATGGTAGGTTGTTGCATAAAGTTAAATCTCACGGGATCCAGGGTGAGGTATCTAAATGGATACAAAATTGGTTTCTTGACAGAAGTGGTTGCAGAGAGTTGTTTTTCAAACTGGAGGCCTGTGACCAGCAGTGTGCCTCAGGGATCAGTGCTGGGCCCACTGTTATTTTTCATTTATATTAATGATTTGGATGAGAATATAGGGGGCATGGTTAGTAAGTTTGCAGATGACACCAAGATTGGTGGCATAGTGGACAGTGAAGAAAGTTATCTCCAATTGCAACGGGATCTTGATCAATTGGGCCAGTGGGCTGACGAATGGCAGATGGAGTTTAGACATAGAAAGACATAGAAACCCTACAGCACAGAAAGAGGCCATTTGGCGCATCGAGTCTGCACCGAACACAATCCCACCCAGGCCCTAGCCCCATATCCCTACATATTTACCCACTAATCCCTCTAACCTACACATCTCAGGACACTAAGGGCAATTTTTAGCATGGCCAATCAACCTAACCCGCACATCTTTGGACTGTGAGAGGAAACCGGAGCACCCGGAGGAAACCCACGCAGACACGAGGAGAATGTGCAAACTCCACACAGACAGTGACTCAAGCCGGGAATCGAACCCAGGTCCCTGGAGCTGTGAAGCAGCAGTGCTAACCACTGTGCTACCGTGCCGCCCCAATTTAGAATTGGGAATTTTAATTTAGACAAATGCGAGGTGATGCATTTTGGTAGATTGAACCAGGGCAGGACCTACTCAGTTAATGGTAGGGCGTTGGGGAGAGTTACAGAACAAAGAGATCTAGGAGTACATGTTCATAGCTCCTTGAAAGTGGAGTCACAGGTGGACAGAGTGGTGAAGAAGGCATTCGGCATGCTTGGTTTCATCGGTCAGAACATTGAATACAGGAGTTGGAATGTCTTGTTAAAGTTGTACAAGACATTGGTAAGGCCACACTTGGAATACTGTGTGCAATTCTGGTCACCCTATTATAGAAAGGATATTATTAAACTAGAAAGAATGCAGAAAAGATTTACCAGGATGCTACTGGGACTTGATGGATTGAGTTATAAGGAGAGGCTGAATAGACTGGGACTTTTTTCTCAGGAGCGTAGGAGGCTGAGGGGTGACCTTATAGAGGTCTATAAAATAATGTGGGGCATAGACAAGGTAGATAATCAATATCTTTTCCCAAAGGTAGAGGAGTCTAAAACTAGAGGGCATAGGTTTAAGGTGAGAGGGGAGAGATACAAAAGTGTTCAGAGGGGCAATTTTTTCACACAGAGGGTGGTGAGTGTCTGGAACAAGCTGTCAGAGGTAGTAGTAGAGGTGGGTACATTTTTATCTTTTAAAAAGCATTTAGATAGTTACATGGGTACGATGGGTATAGAGGGATATGGGCCAAATGCGGGCAATTGGAATTAGCTACGGGGTTTCAAAAAAAAAGGGCGGCATGGACATGTTGGGCTGGAGGGCCTGTTTGCATGCTGTAAACCTCTATGACTCTAAAAGTGTGTTAACCAGGGTTCAGGGTAAGCACATTCCTCTAAGAGTGAAGGGCAAGGCTGGTAGAAGTAGGGAATACTGGATTACTCGGGATATTGAGGCCCTGCTCAAGAAGAAGAAGGGGGCACATGACATGCATTGGCAGCTGGGATCAAGTGGATCCCTTGAAGAGTATAGAGGGTGTAGGAGTAGAGTTAAGAGATAAATCAGAAGGGCAAAAAGGGGACACGAGATTATTTTGGCAGATAAGGCAAAGGAGAATCCAAGAGTTTCTACAAATACATAAGGGGCAAAAGTTTATTTATTTGTTAGTCACAAGTAAGGCTTACATTGACACTGCAATGAAATTACTGTGAAATTCCCCAAGTCGTCACACTCCGCCTGTTCAGGTCAATGCACCTAACTAGCATGTCTTTCAGACGGGAGCACCCGCAGGAAACCCACACAGACATGGGGAAAACTTGCAAGCTCCACACAGACAGTGACCCAAGCCGGGAATTGAACCTGGGTCCCTGGCACTGTGAGGCAGCAGCGCTAACCACTGTGCCATGGTGCCACCCAAAGAGTAACTAGGGAGAGAGTAGGACCTCTTAAGGATCAACAAGATCATCTATGTGCGGATCCACAAGAGATGGGTGAGATCCTAAATGAATATTTCACATCAGTATTCACTTTTGAGAAAAGCAGGGAACTTGAGGAAATAAATAGTGATGTCTTGAGGAGTGTACATACAACAGAGAAGGAGGTGCTGGAAGTCTTAAAGCACATCAAGGTAGATAAATCCCCGGGACCTGATGGAAGTGTATCCCAGGACACTGTGGGAGGCGAGGGAGGAAATTACGGGTCCCCTGGCAGAGATATTTGAATCATCGATAGTCACAGATGAGATGCCTGAAGATTGGAGGGTGGCAAATGTTGTGCCTTTGTTTAAGGGCTGCAGGGAAAAGCCTAGGAACTACAGGCCGGTGAGCCTCACATCTGTAGTGGGTAAGTTGTTAGAAGGTATTTTGAGAGACAGGATCTACAGGTATTTAGAGATGCAAGGACTGATTAGGGACAGTCAGCATGACTTTGTGAGTGGAAAATCATGTCTCACAAATTTGATTGAGATTTTTGAAGCGGTAACCAAGAAGGTAGATGAAGAGAGTGCAGTTGGTGTTGTCTACATGGACTTTAGCAAGGCCTTTGACAAGGTACCACATGGTAGGTAGTTACATAAGGTTAAATCTCACGGGATCCAGGGTGAGGTAGCCAAATGGATTCAAAATTGGCTTGATGACAGAAGTCAGAGTGTGGTTGTAGAGGGTTGTTTTTCAAACTAGAGGCCTGTGACCAGTGGTGTGCCTCAGGGATCGATGCTGGGTCCACTGTTATTTGTCATTTATATTAATGATTTGGATGAGAATTTATTAGGTATGGTTAGTAAGTTTGCAGATGACACCAAGATTGGTGCCATAGTGGACAGTGAAGAAGGTTATCTAGGATTGCAACGGGATCTTGATCAATTGGGCCAGTGGGCTGACGAATGGCAGATGGAGTTTAATTTAGAAAAATGCGAGGTGATGCATTTTGGTCCATCGAACCAGGCAGGACTTACTCTGTTAATGGTAGAGCATTGGGGAGAGTTATAGAACAAAGAGATCTAGGGGAACAGGTTCATAGCTCCTTGAAAGTGGAGTCACAGGTGGACAGAATAGTGAAGAAGGCATTCGGCATGCTTGGTTTCATTGGTCAGAACATTGAATACAGGAGTTGGGACGTCTTTTGAAGTTGTACAAGACATTGGTAAGGTCACACTTGGAATACTGTGTACAGTTCTGGTCACCCTATTATGGAAAGGATGATATTAAACTAGAAAGAGTGCAGAAAAGATTTACTAGGATACTACCAGGACTTGATGGTTTGAGTTTTTTTTTTTAGAAACCCTACAGTGCAGAAGGAGGCCATTCGGCCCATCGAGTCTGCACCGACCACAATCCCACCCAGGCCCGACCCCCACATATTTTACCCGCTAATCCCAGGACTCTAAGGGGCAATTTTTTTTTTTAACCTGGCCAATCAACCTAACCCGCACATCTTTGGACTGTGGGAGGAAACCGGAGCACCCGGAGGAAACCCACGCAGACACGAGGAGAATGTGCAAACTCCACACAGACAGTGACCTGAGCCGGGAATCGAACCCAGGACCCTGGAGCTGTGAAGCAGCAGTGCTAACCACTGTGCTACCGTACCGCCGTTATAAGGAGAGGCTGGATAGAATGGGACTTTTTTCTCTGAAGCTTAGGAGGCTTAAGGGTGATCTTATAGAGGTCTGTAAAATAATGAGGGGCATAGATCAGCTGGATAGTCAATATCTTTTCCCAAAGATAGGGAGGTCTAAAACTCAAGGGCATAGGTTTAAGGTGAGAGGGGAGAGATACAAAAGGGTCCAGAGGGGCAATTATTTTCACAAGGAGGATGGTGAGTGTCTGGAACAAGCTGCCAGAGGTAGTAGTCGAGGCGGGTACAATTTTGTCTTTTAAAAAGCGTTTAGACAGTTACATGGGTAAGATTGGTATAGAGGGATATGGACCAAACGCAGGCAATTGGAACTAGCTTAGAGGTTAAAAAAAGGGGGCGGCATGGACAAGTTGGGCTGAAGGGCCTGTTTCCATGCTGTAAAGCTCTATGACCCCCCTGAAGCAGACCACTCCCTGTGTTTAGCTAAAATCAAATAATCTGACACACAAATCAGTCATCAACGAGCAGATGTAGTTATTGTCTCCAAAATCAAGGCCACTGAAAGCACTCCTCTCTCTCCTCTGCCTCTCCGGTGTGATAAGGGAATGCCGGTGTGTGAGGTTAGCCATGACGTCTGCACCATCATGATCCATAACCCTTACTCCAAGTTTGTTTGCCCAGTTGAAGGAATACAGCACATTCAAGTCAAGTCACTGTTAAAGCAAGGTGTTGTTTACAAGCATCACAGATTCGAAGAATTAGTTTGGAAAGGGAATAAAAATTAATTTAATTTAAACTGCCGTGTGTTTCTGTTTGAAATAAATTCAAACTGTACTAAAATGTGAAAGGAATGTATTTGGGTTTGAAACTAAGTTGTTGAAGGTTAGAATTGTGAAGGCCAATTTACTCCCAAAACACAAAGATAAGGCTGCAGTTTGGCAGCAATCCAGTTTCAGCTTTCAAAACATCGGAGTTAAAATAGTTGAGATTCGGTTAACAACACATTTCACAAAGTATTTCTTTCAACTTTGATTAAGTAGCAAATATTGGAAATTGAAATTGGCATTTGGGTCTTGATGAACATTTGAGTGAAAGGGAATTCTAGATGAGATGAATGAATTGACAGTTTTCTCTTGGAGATCTTAGAAATCTTAGAAACCCTACAGCACAGAGAGAGGCCATTCGGCCCATCGGGTTTGCACCGACCACAATCCCACCCAGGCCCTATCCTCATATCCCTACATATTTACCCATTAATCCCTCTAACCTACGCATCCCAGGACACTAAGGGCAGTTTTAGCATGGCCAATCAACCTGACCCGCACATCTTTGGATTGTGGGAGGAAACCGGAGGACCCGGACGAAACCCACGCAGACACGAAGAGAATGTGCAAACTCCACACAGACAGTGACCCAAGCCGGGAATCGAACCCAGGTCCCTGGAGCTGTGAAGCAGCAGTGCTAACCACTGTGCTACCGTGCCGCCCCACATTTGTTTCTTTGCCCATTAACTATTTCAGGGAACTGAATTTGATAATCGGGCCGCCATCTAAGACATTGGGACTGTGCAGGAGGAAATAAGCAAAGACATTGAGATGAACAAACCCTTTGACCCTGGCTTTTGACTTTCTTTTGAAGATGCTGACAGAATTATTGAATGGTGCATCCTTTGTAAAACAGTGGAATCCAGGATGATGATTGGTAAAATGCGCAGCATCATCCCTATAGACCTGATAAACCTTCCACAAATGCAAAGCAAGGAATTGTGGGAGAGCACAGAGAGATGCCAACCAGCAGGACAAAAGAACACTGTCTGGTTTAAAATAAAATGAGAGACAACATTTAACAGGAGGGGAAATGTGAACGTGGCTTATGAATATGAACTCCAACTGAGGGTTAAAGAAGGAACTGGAGAAAGTGAGAGGGCATGGGATCCAAGGGGCTGTTGTCTTGTGGATCCAGAACTGGCTTGCCTGCAGAAGGCAGAGAGTGGTTCAAGAATGGGTCTTTTTCTGAATGGAGGTCGTTCACCAGTGGAATGCCCCAGGGATCTGTAGTGGTACATTTTGGCAGGTCAAATGGGATGAAGAAGTATAATATCAAGGGTAAGACTCTTAGCAGTGTAGAGGATCAGAAGGACCTTGGGGTCCATAGGACTCTTAAATCGGCCTCGCAGGTAGAAGGCGTATGGTGTGCTGGCCTTCATCAATCGAGGGATTGAGTTTAGGTGTCGGGAGATAATGATGCAGCTTTATAAGACCCTTGTCAGACCCCACTTGGAGTACTGTGCTCAGTTCTGGTTGCCTCATTACAGGAAGGATGTAGAAATTATTGAAAGGGTGCAGAGAAGATTTACAAGGATATTGCCTGGATTGGGTGGCATGCCTTATGAGGATAGGTTGAGGGAGCTCGGTCTTTTCTCCTTGGAGAGACGAAGGATGAGAGGTGACCTGATAGAGGTGTACAAGATGTTGAGAGGTATAGATCGGGTGGATTCTCAGAAGCTTTTTCCCAGGGCTGAAATGGCTGCTACGAGAGGACACAGGTTTAAGTGCTGGGGAGTAGGTACAGAGGAGATGTCAGGGGTAAGTTTTTCACTCAGAGGGTGGTGGGTGAGTGGAATCGGCTGCCATCAATGGTGGTGGAGGCAAACACGATAGGGTCTTTTAAGAGACTTCTGGATGAGTACATGGGACTTAATAGGATTGAGGGTTATAGGTAAGCCTATATATAAGCCTAGGTAGGTAGGGACATGACCGGCGCAACTTGTGGGCCGAAGGGCCTGTTTGTGCTGTAGTTTTTCTATGTTTTTTCTATGTTCTGTGGAACACCGATGTGAGATTGCAGAAGTGGTTTGTAAATTGTGAATGAGCTAACATCCGAGAATACACAGTGCAGCTGCACTGAAAAATGAAAGGCGGCATGGTGGCACAGTGGTTAGCATTGCTGCCTCACAATGCCAAGGACCCGGGTTCAATTCCAGCCTCGGGTGATTGTCTGTGTGGAGTTTGCACATTCTCCTCATGTCTGCGTGGGTTTCCTCAGGGTCCTCCAGTTTCCTCCCACAGTCCAAAGATGTGCGAGTTAGGTTGATTGGCCATAGTAAATTGCCCCTTCGTGTCAGGGGGACGAGTAAGGTAAATAAGTGGGGTTATGGGTATAGGGCCTGGATGGGATTGTGGTCTGTGCAGACTCGATGGGCCAAATGGCCTCCTTGTGCAATGTCATGATTCTAATGGGACTTACTCAGCTACTTGACAAACAACAAGACTTGAAATGGTTAATATGACCTGAAGAGTAAGAAATCATTTTGAAATGATCAAGGCACTGACACATAATCCATACAGGAACTGACTGTAAGACCAAATTAAAGTAAATAGAATTTTGGATTGGGACAAATAAAGGCTGGGGAGAAAGAATACTGAACAAGAACAAGATGGATACAGGTGAAGGGACAGCTTGAGAATTTTTTTAAGTCTGTGCAATTTCTACAGCAATTATATGTTATCACTGCTTTTAAATCCAATTATACCGCTTCAATTATATCTAAAAATTGTGAGAAGATTTTAAAGAGAAGGGAAGTTTGCTACCTTGGACTCAGTGCGAGAGCAAAATTACATTTTAACCTTTCATTGCTGTGAATGTAACTGAAATTAACCTGAAAATGGTTGGGTTTCACTAAAATCTAGTGCACAGACTTAGTTACACGATTGGCCCTGTGCTGCAGACTCAATGGAACCATGTGACAGATGTAGTTATTTTAGATTAGATTTGATTTGATTTATTGTCACATGTATTAACATACAGTATTGTTTCTTACGCGCTATACAGACAAAACATACCGTTCATAGAGAAGGAAACGAGAGAGTGCAGAATGTAGTGTTACAGTCAGAGCTAGTGTGTAGAGAAAGATCAACTTAATGCAAGGTAAGTCCATTCAAAAGTCTGACAGCAGCAGGGAAGAAGCTGTTCTTGAGTCGGTTGGTACATGACCTCAGACTTTTGTATCTTTTTCCTAACAGCATGAAGGTAATTTCCAACAAAGCTCAGGGACAGATGAGTAGTTAGTCCTGGGACTGGTTCAGTGATGGGTTCCCTGCCAGTTGAAACCCTCGCAAGGTGCCGTCTGTGCTTCTGGGAGGCAGTGACTGTTTCTCTGTCAGCCCCAGGAGTTCACGTTGTTGTCCACTTGATCACTGATTTGAAAGTGTGGAGTTGGTAGAGTTTCACTGATGAGTAAACTTTACCCTATAATCCCAACTCTGTTAGTTAGGGGATCAGTTTCTAAAAGTTGCATCTAATCAATAAACTTTGACACAATTGACTGATTTGGTGCCTGACTCTTTGCCTGATAGTTATATCTCTGCCAAATTCAAACTCTTTAAAATTCAATTTGGGTTCCAGAATTGGGCAGAGTACAGCCAAATTGGAACAGTGTAAAAGATCAAAAATAAACCTTTTTTAAACTGATAATGTCCTTGTAATAATCAGCAGCCCCAGCCTTTCCTGAGGGTTAAATCCTCTCAGTTCTGGGATCATTCTTGTGACTCTTTCTTGCCTCTTCTTCAGTGCCTCTATTTCTACAGTTAGCACTGCTGCCTCACGGAGCCAGGGACCCAAGTTTGATTATGGCCTTGTGTGACTGTATGGAGTTTGCACGTTCTTCCCATGTCTGCATGGGTTTCCTCTGCGTGCTCTGGTTCCCTCACACAGTCCAAAAATGTGCAGTATAGGTGGATTAACTATGGTAAATATGTGGGTTACGAGGATAGGGTGGGGTGGGCCTGGCTATGATGAACTTTCAGAGAGCTGGTGCAGGCTCAATGGGCTCCTTCTGCATTGGAGGGATTCTATGATTCTAAAAGATCACAAATGTTGACAATACTCCCAGTATAGTATAACCATGCTTCTAATCAAGTCGAACATAACCTTCCTGCTTTACAATTCTATCCCTGTAGAATGCAACCCAATATATGGGCCCCACACTTTAGGAAATATGTGAAGTTCTTAGAGAGGGCGCAGAGGAGATTTGCGAGAATGGCTCCTCGCATCATTAAAAAGTACCTGCATTAACACTTGGCAAGTCATAACATTTAAGGCTTTGGGTCAGATACTGGTAAATGGGATTAGGTGGGAGGTCAGATGTTTCTTCAGTGCAGACACGATGGGCCGAAAGGCCTCCTGCTCTGTACGATTATATGATGAGGCACTTCAGTTAGTTACAAAGCCTGGAGCAGCTGAAATTTCTCTCTTTAGATCAGTCAGACATTAGGGTCTAGAATGGGGCCATTCGGTCCCCTGATTCAATACTGGCTTTCTCCAGATCAATATACTGACAGATCCATGCTCACTGCTTCCTGTCCTGGAGTAAGAAGTCTCACAACACCAGGTTAAAGTCCAATAGGTTTAATTGGTAGCAAAAGCCACAAGCTTTCGGCGCGCTCGCTGTTCCTCCTTCCATGGAGAACGCTTACCCGAAGATCAGAGGCCGAATGCCCGTGGCCGCAGAAGTGTTCCCCAGCAGGAAGAGAACACTCTTGCCTGGTGATTGTCGAGCGGTGTTCATTCATCCGTTGTTGTAGCGTCTGCATGGTCTCCCCAATGTACCATGCCTCGGGTCATGGAACACGGTGGACAGAGTACCCTTCGTCGTCCAGTACTTCCCTGGAGCGGAGAAGCTACGACATCTTCTCCGGAGCCTTCAACATGTCATTGATGAAGACGAACATCTCGCCAAGGCTATCCCCACATCCCCACTACTTGCCTTCAAACAACCGCACAACCTCAAATAGACCATTGTCCGCAGCAAACTACCCAGCCTTCAGGAGAACAGTGACCACGACACCACACAACCCTGACTGGATGCCATCATCTCACGTGAGAACACCATCCACCAGGTACCCGGTACATACATAGAACATAGAAAGCCACAGCACAAACAGGCCCTTCGGCCCACAAGTTGCGCCGATCACATCCCCACCTCTAGGCCTATCTATAGCCCTCAATCCCATTAAATCCCATGTACTCATCCAGAAGTCTCTTAAAAGACCCCAACGAGTTTGCCTCCACCACCACCGACGTCAGCCGATTCCACTCACCCACCACCCTCTGAGTGAAAAACTTACCCCTGACATCTCCTCTGTACCTACCCCCCAGCACCTTAAACCTGTGTCCTCTCGTAGCAACCATTTCAGCCCTTGGAAATAGCCTCTGAGAGTCTACCCTATCCAGACCTCTCAACATCTTGTAAACCTCTATCAGGTCACCTCTCATCCTTCGTCTCTCCAGGGAGAAGAGACCAAGCTCCCTCAACCTATCCTCATAAGGCATGCCCCCCAATCCAGGCAACATCCTTGTAAATCTCCTCTGCACCCTTTCAATGGCTTCAACATCTTGCAACTCGGCCAACGTTGTCTACCTGATATGCAGTAAGAAGTCTCACAACACCAGGTTAAAGTCCAACAGGTTTATTTGGTAGCAAATACCATAAGCTTTCGGAGCACTGCTATTTGGTAGCAAATACCATAAGCTTTCGGAGCACTGTTCCTTGAAATACCTGGTATGCTACATACCTGATATGCTGCAGGAAAGGATGTCCCGAGGCATGGTACATTGGGGAGACCATGCAGACGCTATGACAATGGATGAATGAACACCGCTCAACAATCACCAGACAAGAGTGTTCTCTTCCTGTTGGGGAACACTTCAGCGGTCACGGGCATTCGGCCTCTGATCTCCAAGCGTTCTCCAAGGCGGTCTTCACGACACATGACAGTGCAGAGACGCTGAGCAGACTGATAGCCAAGTTCCGCACACATGAGGACGGCCTCAACCAGGATCTTGGGTTCATGTCACACTATCTGTAACCCCCACAACTTGCCTGGGCTTGCAAAAGCTCACTTACTGTCATGGCTGGAGACAATACACATCTCTTTAACCTGTGCTACATTGTCTGTACCTTTAAGACTTGATTACCTGTAAAGACTCACATTCCAACCATTATTCTGTAAATTGAGTTTGTATCTTTATATGCCCTGTTTGTGAACAGAATTCCCATTTACCTGATGAAGGAGCAGCGCTCCAAAAGCTAGGGCCTTTTGCTACCAAATAAACCTGTTGGACTGTACCTGGCTTTGTGAGACTTCTTACTGTGTTTACCCCAGTCCAACGCCGGCATCTCCACATCCTGTCCTGGACACAGAGAGCTGAAAATCTCCATGCAGGCTGCCAGACAGATATCTGTCTCTATGACTGGATTAAAGATGTGTGGAATGTACAGACTGGAGAACAATGGGTGGGGGCGGGGCTCCCGGGTCCGCGACCCGAACCCGGAGACGTCACCGTGGAGCAGAGTGATTGCTATTGGCTGATTCAGACAGGGCTCCATTGTGCCGTCACAATGACTCAGAGGGGCGTTCCCAGCACACAGCGTCCCATTGGCAGCAATATCACTGGTTACAGAAGCAGCACACTGCGGATTGGACAACAGCTCAGCGCGTCTGGCGGGCAAAGCCCCTCCCACCTCCACGTGGGCTCGGGCTCCGCCCCCTCATTGTCTACATGCGGGAAATTGACCAATGGCAACGCGTGGAGCATCGTATGGACGCTGGTCCTCCAACCAGAGTCCGGGCCTTGTGTCACTGACAAAGCTGCTCCTCTCTGAATGAAGATGGGTTTCAGACAGACTGAAACTTGCTCCTGTCGCCAACATCTGTGAGTAAAACACTTTCTTTACTCCCCCTTTACATTTCTATTCTCATTCTGGAAACTGGGAAGTTGCAGGAAAGGAAGTGAATCGAGGGAGGGTGCAGACTCTGGAAAGGTTGGCCCAGGTCTCTCTCTTAAAGACATTGACATCCTTTGCTCCCTCAGCTTGACACATTTATCTGTCTGTCTAAAAGGATGGTCTCTTCCCTAATGTTTACAATTAAAGGGCTGGTTTTCCCAGGCTGACAGTAAATTAATATAAGGACAGAAATATGTCTCGCATTGTTTAATGGTACAGATTAGATATATTGTTGGTTCTGTAATCAAATTCATTTATTAGTATTTCTAGTAATGTAATACAGTACTGCAGCTATGTTATATTTATCCAGTCATACAGTCATTATGACACAGAATGAGTACATTGGATAACTTGAGTCGCTCCTGAATCTCTGTCAAGCAATTCTGTCAGTCTCGAGTGGGTCCCATTGTGGAACCCTGCAACGCCCGTTCGATTTCATTTAGAAATTGTTGATCATCTCTGCTTGATTACCCTCAGGCAACAAGTTTCATATCATGATCAATCACAACTCCCTGTATCTTAACCAACTGGAGCCAAGCTATCCATTAAACATATTTTTAATCCAGTCATCTAGGCACATCTGCCTGGCAGCCTGTATGGAGATTTTCAGCGGTGCTTTAGATTGGTTTCATTGGTCGGCGCAACATCGAGGGCCGAAAGGCCTGTACTGCGCTGTAATGTTCTATGTTCTATTTTCTATGTGTGTCCAGGACAGGAAGCAGTGAGCATGGATCTGTCACTCAGCCTGAATCAGCACCTTCAGGAGAATTGGGAGGGTGAATATTAGATACAGCAGAGTGAGAATGGAGGGAGAGTGTGTGGAAAGGAGATTTACAGCTTTTGGGGAATGAGAGAGGAAAGAATGTTCCATGGAAACTAGAATTGTCTGTTCTGTATTTCTATCCTGTACTGACAGTGATGGCATTGTAAATTCCTTTTACAGGCTTTGAGAAGGTGAGGACTTACAGACAGGAATCTCAAACCAAGCGTCACATTAAGATCTGGCAGAGTCACTTGATTCATCATGACCTGAATATGATCGGTCTTTGAACCCAAAAGGAGAAATGTTTTTCTATTCTGTCAATTTCAAACATCAGTGTGACTGGAAAAGCACCCAACACACACACCCGAGTGAGAGTGTTCCAGTGCATTTACCATGGAAAGAGCTTTAACCAGTTGCACAGCTTGAAAAAGCATTGCAGCATTCACAGCGGGGAGAGACCGTGTTCAGTGTTTGGACAAGGCTTCAGCTGATAACTAAACCTGGAGAGTCACAAGGATACCCACACCACAGAGAAACCGTGGAAATGTGGAGACTGTGGGAAGGGATTCAGGTCCCCATCTGCAGTGGAAACTCATCGACGAAGTCACACTGGAGAGAGACCATTCACCTGCTCTGTGTGTGCAGAAGGATTCACTCGGTTATCCCATTTGCGGAGACACCAGCGAGTTCACACTGGGGAGAGACCATTCACCTGCTCTTTGTGTGGGAAGGGATTCACTCAGTTATCCAGCCTGTTGAGACACCAGCGGGTTCACACTGGGGAAAGACCGTTCACCTGCTCTGTGTGTGGGAAGGGATTCACTCAGTTACCCCATTTGCAGGAACACCAAGGAGTTCACACTGGGGAGAGACCGTTCACCTGCTCTGTGTGTGGGAAGGGATTTACAAATTTATCCGGCCTGCTGAGTCACAATGTCACTCACACCAGTGAGAGACCCTTTAAATGCTCTGACTGTGGGAGTGAATTCAAAAGGTCTCAGGAACTGGTGATCCACCAGCGCATTCACACTGAGGAGAGACCGTTCAGCTGCTCTCACTGTACAAAGAGGTTTAGAACGTCATCCCATTTGCAGAGACACCAGCAAATACACACTGGGGAGAGACCATTCACCTGCTCTCAGTGTGGGAAGAGATTCACTCGCTTATCCAGCCTGCAGAGTCACAATGTCACTCACAGCAATGAGAGACCCTTTAAATGCTCTGACTGTGGGAATGCCTTCAAAACCTCTCGGGATCTGAAGGACCACCAGCAGATTCACACTGAGGAGAAACCGTTCAGCTGCTCTCACTGCAGCAAGATGTTTCGAACATCATCCGCCCTGCAAAACCACGAGCGAGTTCACACTGGGGAGAGGCCGTTCACCTGCTCTGTGTGTGGGAAGGGATTCACACGATCATCCACCCTGCGGAGACACCAGCGAGTTCATAAGTGATCACAGGGGTTGGATTCTGCTGTTATTGCTGCTGTTAATCACATCCAGGACTGAAACCATGTTCATTCCAACAGTTGGTGAAGTGGGAGGGTTGGAGGGTTTCTTTCTGCTGGACTGGTCAGTCTCACGACTTTGTGGGCTGATGCTCTTTGAGCCTGGGAGAGCACATTTCCACTGAAATGATCCACAAAAGCTGATGAAAGACATTTATTTTATCTTGGATAGTATATCGTGTTTCTCACCACTGCAGGTAGATCGAAAATAAATACAGAAAGAACTGGAAAAATGCATGAGTGTCTGGAAAGAAGCCATTCAGTCCATTGAGTCCATGCCAGTTCTCTATAGATCAAACCATTGCCCTGTTCTATTCCTGTTTTCCTGTAGGTTTATTTCCCAGAAGTGCCCATCCATTTTCCTTTCACTTACGTCATCTCTGCTTCTCTCCCCTCGTAGGAAGCGGGTTCCTGATATTTCCCACTTTCTTTATATGCAAACGAGGAGTAGATAGCACAGAAGGAGGCCATTCAACCCATTGTGCCCATGCTGGTTCTTTGAAAGTTCGAAGTAACTAAGTTCTAAAGTCACGGAAGCCAAGTTAAACTCTGTGACTCGAGCTTTATTTTTAAAATGAATATTGTATTCACCTAAATGCTTGTGGTAGCTGCACAGCTGGCAGAAATTGTATAAACTAAGATTTTTTTTTCATTTTGACCAGCGAGAGGACATCACATTGTGTCAAATCTGGCTAAAGACTGAGGCTGATTATTCAATTCAATTAAAATAAATAAGAAGGAAAGCTGTTGTCTTATTCATACTGTCTTTTTGAAATAGTGTTTCTTGTATTAACCAAATGTATTAATTAGTTACAACTCATTAACAGGTAATTGAATAAGTAGTGAGCCTTAATTGAGTTCCAGTTAATGAATCAATACTAAATCAGTAGTTATATTAATAGACTGAGTTTTATTTGCTGTAAAAATGTAAAAGCTTAATTGCTGTGTATGTAAAGAATGTGGAATGAAGATAAATGTACTGGCAAGAGAGACCTTCAAGCTCTGATTAGCCTCAATATTTGAAACTGTGTGAATAAGGGATTGTATAGAATCAGATAAAGGGATTGTATGAAACCGTTCCATTGTATTCCTGTCTAAGAAAATGAGAGACGATGGTGTAAGTAATTGGGGATCCGATTAAATTAACCTAGTGACCAAATTGACCAATTGTCATGTTACAACAGGCCCAACACTGACGTGAGGTAATGGTCACGTTGGGGATAAAAGTCGAGGTTCCGAAGGTCTTCCTTGCTAACCGAGTACTGAAAACTCCCGAGACTGAGTTCCAAGGAAATTACCGTCAAAGAAGGAGCCAGAGAGGGTTACGCTTCTCCAGACTGATCACCCGCATGAAGTTGTAAAAGTCAATGTCTGAAGTTGTTCAGTAAATCTTTTACATTTAATAAACTTTTAAAATTTACTATCCAGAGAATTCTGCCTTTGCCTTAATTGGTTAAAGTCTTGTCTGAACCAAAGTGAATTTATTAAATTGTGAGTTGGGGGGTGGCTGAAATCAATTCAGTTCCAGATAACAAGATCAGAGAACAGAAATCTTCAATTTAAACACCTGCATTTTTATAACGCCTTTCATAACCACAGGATGTCCCAAAGAGCTTTACAGCCAATGAAGTACTTTTGAAGTGTAGTCACTGTTCTAACATTGGAAACGCAGCAACCAATTTACACACAGCAAGATCCCACAAACAGCAATGTGATAATGAGCAGATGATTTATTTTTAGTGATGTTGATTGAGGGATAAATATTGGCCAGGACACCGGGGATAACTCCCCTGTTCTTCTTCCAAATAGTGCCTGTGGGATCTTTTACACCCACCTGAGAGGGGCTGACAGGGCCTCAGTTCAACATCTTATTTGAAAGAAGGCTGTTCTGACAGTGCAGCACTCCTTCAGTGCCGGGTGAGGAATGTTGGATTTGATTTTTGTCCTCAGGACCCCGAACTGGGATTTGAACCCGCAACTTTCTGACTGAGAGGTGAGAATGTTCCCCGCTGAGCCACAGCTGATACGATAGACAGTACAAACTTAGAAAGGGAAAATTATCCTTTAAAAATGGCCTCCCTTTGCTTCCAGTGCCTAAATCTAATAATAAAACCCCCAGTATAAATAACATGGATTTGACTGACAAATGTTGAAGTGTTGGTTTAGAGCCACAAGTTTCGACTTCCCATTTGAGCCTGGGGCACCTTTCTGTCTCTCTGTTGTCAATGACAGCCAGGCAATGGAGCTGAGGTCTGAATTTAGCTGAGAATAATGGGGCCTGTGCCCCAGTCTATTCGTGCCACAGGTGTCGCACGAATAGAGAGACAGGAAGGTGCTGGAGGACTGACTGGGAAATGGGCCTCCAACCAATTGTTATATCGGTCACTCAGAGCTAAAGAGTAACCCGTCTCATTAAATACATATACAGGGAAGAGGCTGCAATGAAATCTGTCCCTTTTAACCTGCACAAAAGCAGGAGGCTAAGATTGACAGGCTGCAGGAGGAGTCCATTCAGGCCTTCATGCCACTGCTATCTCTTTGAAAACACTCATTCATCCAACTGCTTTGCTCTTTCCTCACAGCCCGGCAAATTCTCCTCTTTCAAGTCTTTACCCTTTGGAAAGATACTATTGAATCTGCTTTCAGGCAGATCAGAACAACTTTCTGTGTCAAAAAATAAAATCTCATCTCCCCTGACTCCTTTTCCAATGACCTTAGAGGGAGTCACTTTCTATTAAAGATCCTGCCAACCCCTCTCACCCACTTTCTCTGAAGTGCATCAATCTCATCAGGAAAACTCCAGAAAAATAAAATATTTTTACAGAAAAGTTTATTAATAAAACAGTACACGGTTAAAAATAAAACAAAAAATGACTTGAGGATCAAAGACAACCAGAGTAAAAGGATGTTCACAATGTTCTGGACACAAATGGTTTCTCTTTAATTCATCTATAGCCTGTTCCCTGCCCTCTTTGTGGAACACCTCCGTTCAGTCCACAAGCACGACCCTGACCTTCCGCTTGTTTGCCATTAGAATTCACCACCTTGCTCTCATGCTGACATTTCTGCCCTCGACCTGCTGGAATGTTCTGGAGAAGCCCAACACAAGCTGGACAAACAGCCCCTCATCCTCTGATGAGGCACTTTACAGCCTTCTGGATTCAACATTGAGTTCAACAACTTCACACCCGGAACTCTGTCCTCCATTTTGATTTGTTTTTTTGCCGAGTGCCAGTCTGCAACTTGTTTTCATGTTTTTTTTGCTTCCAGACAGAGCTGTCCTTTATTCTGCCATTAACACTAACTCTGGTCCAATGCTTTGTTTCTTTACTGCAACCATTACCTCTCCCTTTGCCTTTTGTTCCAGGACATTTTTGTCATTTAATCTCATCGCCCTCTAACTAATCCAGAACTTTGCGTTTTATTTTACCCGACCCTCCCCCCTCTCTCACCAGCATCAAACCCATCACATTTCTCCCTCTCTTTAGTTCTGGAGTAGAGTTACATTGGACACGAAACATTAACTGTTTCTCCCTGTGCAGGTGCTGGCTAAACTACTGCATTTTTCCAGTTCTTTCTGTATTTATTTTAGATCTACCTGTAGTGTTAGGAAAAACACTATTTACTATCCAGCATCAAATAAATGGCTTTCATCAGTGTTTGTGGATCATTTCAGTGGAAATGTGCTCTCCCAGGCTCAAAGAGCATCAGCCCATTGGAAGCAAAGTTGTGAGACCGGCCAGTCCAGCAGAAAGAGACCCTTCGACCCTCCCACTTCACCAACTGTCAGAATGTATGTGGTTTAGACCTGGATGTGATTAACAGCAGCAATAACAGCAGGATCCAACCCATCATCACTTGTGAACTTGCTGGTGTTTCAGCAGGTGAGATAACTGAGTGAACCCCTTCCCACACACAGAGCAGATGAAAGGCCTCTCCCCAGTGTGAACTCGTTGGTGTCTTAGCAGGCTGTACAACAGAGTAAATCCCTTCCCACACACAGAGCAGATGAATGACATCTCCCCGGAGTGAACTCGCTGGTGCTTCCACAGGTTGGATGATGTTCTAAATTTCTTTGAGCAGTGAGAGCAGCTGAACGGTCTCTCCTCAGTGTGAATGTGTTGGTGGGACACCAGTTCCTGAGAGCTTTTGAAGCCACTCCCACAGTCAGGGCATTTAAAGGGTCTCTCCTGGGTGTGAGTGAGATTGTGTCTCAGCACGGTGGTAAATGAGTGAATTCATTCCCACACACAGAGCAGGTGAACGGTTTCTCCCCAGTGTGAACTCGCTGGTGACGCCGCAGTTCGGATGACCTTTTAAACTTCCTTGTGCAGTGAGAGCAGCTGAATGGTCTCTCCTCACTGTGAATGCGTTGGTGGGACACCAGATCCCGGGATGTTTTGAAGATACTCCCACAGTCAGAGCATTTAAAGGGTCTCTCATTGCCGTGAGTGACATTGTGTGTCTGCAGGCTGGATAACCGAATGAATCCCTTCCCACATTGAGAGCAGGTGACCGGTCTCTCCCCAGTGTGACTGCGTCGATGAATTTCCAGCTCAGATGGACAAATGTATCCCTTCCCACAGTCCCCACACTTCCACGGCTTCTCCATGGTGCGGGTGTCCTTGTGACTCTCCAGGTTAAACAATCAGTTAAATCTCACACAGAACACGGGTACAGTCTCTCCCCGCTGTGAATGCTGCGATGTATTTTCAGGCTGTGTAACTGGTTAAAGCTCTTTCCACACTCAGTGCACTGGAACACTCTCACTCAGGTGTGTGTGTGTCTCGGTGCTTTTCCAGTCACACTGATGTTTAAAATCTTCTGAAGCAGACAGAACAGAGAAACGTTTCTCCTTCTAGATTCAAAGGCCGATGACATTTAGAAATCTTAGAAACCCGACAGCACAGAAAGAGGCCATCCGGCCCATCGAATCTGCACCGACCACAATCCCACCCAGGCTCTACCCCCATATCCCTACATATTTACCTACTAATCCCTCTAACCTACGCATCCCAGGACACAGTAAGTGCAATTTTAGCATGGCCAATCAACCTAACCCGCACATCTTTGGACTGTGGGAGGAAACCGGAGCACCCGGAGGACACCCACGCAGACACGAGGAGAATGTGCAAACTCCACACAGACAGTGACCCGAGCCGGGAATCGAACCCAGGTCCCTGGAGCTGTGAAGCAGCAGTGCTAACCACTGTGCTACCGTGCCGCCCACAGATGACGCCCACAGGTCCAGTTAAATTGAGTGACTCTGTCAGATCTTGAGCTGACGTTTGCTTTGAGAGGGATGAGGGAATACAGGGATCCCCCAGAGAAGGATCTGGGAATACAGGTACAGAATTCCCTAAAAGTGACATCACAGGTGGATAGGGTTGTAAAGAGTGCCTTTGGTACATTGGCCTTTATAAATCGGAGTATCGAGTATAAAAGTTGGAGTGTTATGGTAAGGTTATATAAGGCATTGGTGAGGCCGAATTTGGAGTATTGTGTACAGTTTTGGTCACCTAGTTACAGGAACGATGTAAGTAAGGTTGAAAGAGTGCAGAGAAGGTTCACAAGGATGTTGCCGGGACTTGAGAAGCTGAGTTACAGAGAGAGATTGAATAGGTTGGGACTTTATTCCCTGGAGCGTAGAAGATTGAGGGGAGATTTGATAGAGGTGTATAAGATTTTGATGGGTATAGATAGAGTGAATGCAAGCAGGCTTTTTCCACTGAGGCGAGGGGAGAAAAAAACCAGAGGGCATGGGTTAAGGGTGAAAGGAGAAAAGTTTAAAGGGAATATTAGGGGGGCTTCTTCATGCAGAGAGTGGTGGGAGTGTGGAATGAGCTGCCGGATAAAGTGGTAAATACGGGGTCACTTTTAACATTTAAGAAAAACTTGGACGGGTTCATGGATGAGAGGGGTGTGGAGGGATATGGTCCAAGTGCAGGTCAGTGGGACTAGGCAAAAAATGGTTCGGCACAGACAAGAAGGGCCAAAAGGCCTGTTTCTGAGCTGTAATTTTCTATGGTTCTATTTCTGTCTGTAAATCCTCACCTTCTGATATCCTGTAAATCTCCATCCCACACACTCTCCCTCCATTCTCACTCTGCTGTATCTAATATTCACCCTCCCAATTCTCCTGAAGGTGCTGATTGTGGCTGATTGACAGATCCATGCTCACTGCTTCCTGTTCTGGACACAGAGAGTTGAAAATCTCCATGCAGGCGGCCAGACAGATATATGTCTATGTGACTGGACTAAAAATGTGTGGAATGTACAGACTGGATTCACTTCCTTTCCCTTCAGTTGCTGCAAGTCCCCAATTTCCCCCAGAATGAGAAAAGAAATGGAAAGGGGGAGACACTGATTTCCTCACAGGTACTGCCCTCTTTTTAGGTCAAACCAAACAAACAAACTCAGATTAAGTCAGGACAAAGTAAAAGGGGCAGCTCCCCAAAAAGGAGGGGGAACAGCCTGAACAGAAGTCAAAGTACAAAGGAAACTTAAAAACATCAAATTAAAATGTGATTATTAGGGTCAATAATGCACCCCAACCCCTGCGGTGCCCAACGGGCGCGGAAAGCGTCAACCTCGCCCGTGGACACCGCATGCTCCCTCGCCAGGGACACCTGGCCGCGAACGTAGCCGCGGTAGAGGGGCAGACAGTCAGGATGGACGGCCCCCTCGATCGCCCGCTGCCTGGACCGGTAAATGGCGCGTTTCGCCAGGCCCAGGAGCAGGTTCACGAGGAGGTCGCCATCCCAACCCTCCCCTCTCCGCACCAGGTGTCCGTAGATCAGGAGCGTGGGACTGAAGTGCAAACAAAACATCAATAAAAGGTTCTTTAGGAAAACAAAAAGGGAGTGCAGCCTAAGACACACAACATAGACATGGTCCACGGACTCCACAAGGCCACAGAAGGGGCAGTCTTCGGAGCCTGTGAACCAGTGAATCCGACGGTTGTGCGGAACTGCTGCATGCATCACCCTCCACCCCAGGTCCCCGATGTAATTGGGGGAGATCCCTCCGTAGAGGGACCTCCAGCGGGGACCTCCGCTGCCCGGCGGCAACAAGGCCCGCCAAGGTGTATCCGGGTGACAGGCGAGGAGGCGGTAGTGGAAGGTGCGCAGCAGCAGCCCGCACAGGAAATGTCTCCGCGCGGTAGAAAAAGGCACGGAGGACATTTCTGCGAGGCGGCTCATGCTGTGGGTCACCTGACCTGAGGAGGGGGGTTGAGGCTTTGGGCCAATGTGGAATTCTGTCCGAACAGGGGAACGCTCGGGCGGGATCCTACCGCACGCCTGCACCGCCTCGAATTTGCGTGTATTTTCAGGGCCGAGAACGACCGTCCTAAAGTGCAGGATGGCTTTGGCCGTGCGCCGGACGGTCGTCCCCGCGCGCTCAGCCAGCACGCGGGGACTCATCCAGCCCGCCCCTCCGCCATCCAGCACGTCCCCGATCCTGGTCACCCCGGCGTCCACAGCCCCCCTCTCCACCAGCCACCTGAAGTCACACGGCTGGAGGAGCGGATTCCTGAGCAGCGGCTCTCACACTCCTGACGGGGGGGAGCTGCGTCGCGAGGCGACCGTGTTCCAGACAGTGAGGAGGTCCTGATAAAAGACGGGCAACTCCTGCAGGGCAGTCGAAACACGCCCCAGATCGATATGCAGGAGCTGCATGTCATAATTGAGGCCGTGCCACTGGCGGAAGAAATACGTCACCATGGCACACCATCATGGAGGGGGCTCAACGTAAAGGTACCTCTGCAGGGCCTGGAGGCGGAAGGTCGCTATCTGAGTGCGAAGGCACACCAGACCTTGTCCACCCTCCTCAAGCGGGAGATGCAGAACCGCGGCAGGGACCCAGTGCAGTCGATTGTCCCAGAAGAACCGCACGAGGGTTCTCTGGATATCGGCGACACAGCCGGGGGGAGGGGTCAAAGGGACCAGCCGGTACCACAGCATGGAGGCGACCAGCTGGTTTATGACGCGAACTCGCGCCCCATGGGACAGCACTCGGAGCAGTGCTGTCCAGCGATTCAGGCGGGCGGAGACTTTGGCCTCCAGCTCCCGCCAGTTCGCTGGCCAGGATTCCTCGGCTGGGCAGAGATGGGCCCCCAAGTAGAGGAGGTTGGTCCTGCTCCAGGTAAAAGGCCTGAGCTCCTCTGGAAGGGGGTCCGTCTCCCACAGACCGACAAGGAGTCCGGAGCACTTGGCCCAGTTGATCCTGGCGGAGGACGCGGCGGAGCACACCGCCTGGCATTCTCGAATCCTCCGCAGGTCAGCCGGGTCCGTGAACATGAGGAGCACGTCATCGGCATAAGCTGACAGGACCACCCCTATGTCCGGTCCGCTCAGGGCCAAACCCGACAACCTCCTCCGCAAGAGGCGCAGGAATGGCTCCACGCATACGGAATACAGTTGGCCGGACAAGGGGCAGCCCTGCCGTACTCCTCTCCCAAAGCGAAGGGGCGCCGTCAGGGACCCGTTAACCTTAATCAGACACTCTGCGGCAGAGTACAGTAATCGGATCCGGGCGACAAAATGCGTCCCGAACCCGAATGCCCGCAGAGCCCCGAGTAAATACTCGTGCTCCACCCTGTCGAACGCCTTCTCCTGATCTAATGACAAGAAGGTGTTCGACAGACCAGCCCTCTGGGAATGATGGATTAGGTCCCGGACCAGGTGGAGGTTATCGTGTATGCAACGGCCCGGGACCGTGTAGGACTGGTCAGGGTGGATCATGTGGTCCAGCACGGATCCAAGGCGTGAAGCCATAGCCCTGGCAAAGATTTTATAATCCGTGCTGAGGAGGGAGACCGGGCGCCAATTCTTTAGGAGGTGGGATTCCCCCTTCTTGGGCAGCAGGACAATGATGCCTCTGCACCACGAAAGAGGCATCTCCCCGGTAGCAATGCTCTCCCCCAGGACCCCCGCATAGTCGCCCCCCAGGACGTCCCAGAACGCCCTGAAGAACTCTACTGTCAGCCCGTCCAGCCCCGGGGCCTTGCCCGACTGAGTCGATTGAGGGCGCCGGTCGCTCGGCCATGGTGATGGGGGCCTCGAGCCTGCCGACGCCCTCCGGTCTGACCTGCGGCAGGTCCTCCCACAGAAGTCTGCGGGCATCCTTGCTGGATGGATCCGGAGAGAAGAGCGAGGTGTAATATTCCCGGGCAATGGCCCGGATGCCCTCCGGATCCGAGACGGGGGAACCGTCGTCTGCCAGCAGCGTAAGGAGCTGCTGACGGTTAGCCCGGCCTTTTTCCAGCGAGTAGAAGAAGGGGGAGCCGCGGTCCAGGTCCACCCGGAACTGGAGCCACGCCCTCACGTACTGGCAAGGTGCAGGTCCCGCAGCGCGCCCTTCTTCTCCCTGTACTCCAGCCACAGGGCCGGGTCCGCGTCGGGCTGACTGTGACGTGCCTCCAGGTCGAGCACCTCCTTCTCCAACTCCTCGAGCCTGGATTTCCGCCTCTTTGTCGACCCCCTCGCGTACTCCTGACAGAAGGTACGGACATGAGTCTTGCCCACATCCCACCAGAGCCTCAAGGAGGGGAAGCCTCCCCGCTTCCTTCTCCAGCCGGCCCAGAATCGACGGAACGAGTCCAGGAAGCGCTCGTCCTCCAGCAGCGTGTTGTTAAAGTGCCAGTTCACGGACCCCCGCCGGACGCGAGACGGAACAAAGTCCGCCCACACCAGGCTGTGGTCCGTGCACGACACCAGCCGCATGGAGGCCGAAGACACGCCGGACACGTGCGCCCTCGAAATGTAAAGGCGGTCGATTCTGGACGCTCCGACTCCAGGCCTCACGTAAGTGAAAGCTCTGGAGCCAGGATGCAGATGTCTCCAGACGTCCACCAAGTCGTGGGACCCGAGCAGGTCCCGCAACGTCACCATCGCCGGGGTACGCAGCCAGGGGCCGGTGCGGTCTCGTGCCTCGAGGGTAGAGTTGAAATCCCCCCCGAGGATAATGCATTCGCCCCCTGCGATGGTGTCGAGATGAGCGGACACTTTCTCGTAGAAAGTCGTTTGCTGCGGTCCGCCGCCCGGGGCGTAGACATTCAGCAAGTGAATGACCACGCCCCCCTCACAGACCGTCAAGTGCAGCAACCGGCCTGGCACCGGCTCCTTGACCCCCCCCAAGATCTCCGGCTGATTATGCGGGGCCAACAAGATAGCCATCCCGCTGGAAGCGAGCGTGAGGTGGCTCATGTAGACCCCCCCCTCGCCACTCCAGGAGCCATTGGGCTTCGTCTCCCGGAACGGTGTGGGTTTCCTGCAGGAAACACACCGCATACTTCCTGTCACGGAGGACCGAGAAGTTCTGGAACCTGCGGTGTGGCTCATTGCTGCCGTTGATGTTGAGGCTGGCTATGGTCACCTTCATGTCATGATGTGGAGATGCCGGCGTTGGACTGGGGTAAACACAGTAAGAAGTTTAACAACACCAGGTTAAAGTCCAACAGGTTTATTTGGTAGCAAAAGCCACACAAGCTTTCGAGGGCTGTCACCTGAAGAAGGGGCTCAGACCTTCATGTCAGCAGCTTAGTGCCACCGTCACCACTTATCTAGGTGTGTGGGGGGGCGCTGGCGCAATACTCACCAGTCCGCCCCCCACCTTTTCGAGCCCGTGGAGGAACCGCAGTACCCAGCGCCGCTCTATTTTCTCCAGGCCCGTGGAGGCATGCGAGCATGCCTTCACGGACCGGACGAGCCGCGCCAGGTCCGGCCAGCGGCCGAGGGCTAGCCGGATTATGTCGGAGCGACCGGAATGGCTGCGGATAAAGATCCTGAGGTCCCTGGAGGGGATGAGGGACGACTTGGTGGGGGGCACGAGGGAGTCCCCCGCCTCGCTCTGGGCAGACTCCGAAAGTGTCCCCGTGCCCTCCACCGAGCCGCTGACCTCCTCAGGGCGGTCGCCCCTTAACTCCGAGTCCCCCGCCGCAGGACGTACGGCGGGCAGCACGGAGCCGCCAACTAGCCCCAACTCCCCCCCGATCCCACCCCTGGGATCGGTGAAGGAGGGGTTCCCCCGGGGCTCACCTTTCCCGGTTTGCGGGCCCCCGTGCGACGGCGGCCCAGTCGCCCCCTCCGCCCCAGATGCTTGGACACCCCCCAGGTCCGGTGTAACCTCCAGATTCAGGTTGGGGATGTCCAGCGTCCAAGGTCGGGACGGGGAGGACGAGTGAACCGTTTCCTCGCCGCCGCCGCACGGGGACACGAACATTGGGGTGTCGCCCCAGTCCCCCGACATACAGAAAAAGAACTCCGGGTTGTAATTGGCCGGGTGGAACGGAGCCGCGGGGGCCCCGCTGCCACCCAGTCTCGGGGAGTCTTCGCCGGAGGACTGAGGCAGCACGCGTTTGCTTTTGTACTGTGCCTTGCCCCCTTTTTTCTGGGGACAAGGCACAAAGACAGGTGGCGGCACGGCAGAAGATGATTCACAAGGGGGGAGGGGCACGCAAACCTCAAACTCTACGGTACCCGAGGGGCCCCGCCTCTTTTTGTTCACCTGCCCTCGGGCAGGCGAGGCCCCTCGCCCTCCGCCCCTCTTCGCCTTGCCGCACCCCCCCTGCACCCCCGTCATGTCCCCCCGAGGTGTTGGCGTTGCCAGTTTTGCCGGCTCGGGGTCGCCAACCCCGCTCGGACCCGTGATCTCGGGCATCTGCGGCGCCGGGCCCAGCACTAGGCCCCGGAGAGCCCACGGGCCCGGCAGATGGTGGTGGGGGGGGGGGGGGGCGCAGGTGGAGACTGAGGTAGTCCCCGAGCCAGCTGCTGAGGTGGCTGGGGTAGTTATATTGGAGGCCGGGGTTCCGGTACCCCCCTTCTTCTTTGTTGCGCCGGGTGGCCGCGCGGAGGCTCCGCTCTCCCCCCCGCCGGCAGCTGAGGTGACAGCTGCTGCCGGCGTGGCCTCCCCTCGCGGGGGGGCAGATGGTACTCGTTTGGGGGGAGAGGGGGCTGCGGCGCCAGCTGCGGCCGCCTTGGGTTGGTGGTCGGCGGCCTTGGAGACGGGGCAGTTTTTCCTCACGTGCCCCGCCTCCTTACAGGCATGGCACCGCACACCGTCCGTGGACCAAAAGACCCGATACGTGGTCCCCTCATGGGGGATAATGAACCCTCCCTCCAGTACCTCCTCCCGGGCCAGGCGGACAAAAACCTGGCACCGGAAGGAGTATATATGGCGGAGGGAGGGGTCCCGAAGGCCGAGCGGAATCGGCTGCACCCCGGACCTGACCTCCCCCAGTAGATGGAGGTGGGGGAGGAGGAGCTCACTTGGTAGGAAAGGCGGGACGTTTGAGATCACGATCTTATGGGCGGTGGCCTCCAAAGGGTCCACTGCCAGGAACGTCCCGTCCACCGTGAGCCCCCTCTCCAGGGCAAGGTGGACCGCCCGCTTGGCCTTTAAAAAGAATACGGCCCAGCCGTACATCTTGGAGGCCGCGACAATGGCTGAGGGGCCGACAACCCCAGCCATTGCCTTAACACAGGCCTCGATGGACATGTCGGGGTGGGCGTAGCACTTAACCCCGAGCTGCCTCGTTATCAAAGAAAATGGCGGCAGGGCCTTGGGAGCAGCGGGGGCTCTGGAAGCTGCCACGCCCGCATAGGTGGGCCGAGAAGGCCCTGCCACCGGCGACGCTGGTGATGTCGCCATTGTATCTAGGGAGTGCTACGCCCACCCCGAGACTGCCCAGATGCACGGCAGGGCGTATATGAGGAGGGGAAAATAAGGGAGGGCGGGATCGGTGGGTGGGGGTCCAGGTGCTCTCTCCCCGGAGTTAGAGAGGGAGAGAGGAGGTCGGAGGAGCAGGAGGAAGACGAGGGACAAGGCTGGTGCCCCAGTCAGGGGGAAAGAGGGGAGGGGGTGCCGGTCCTGGGGACAGCAGCAGTGGGTGGGGGACTTTACTCCTCCAGCCCGTTCGGGCGCACACAGTTCCAGTCCACGATGTCTTCACCCCCCACCCCGCCACTGCGGATGGAACGCGCAGTCCAAATCTCTTCCTCTCTCCCTCCGGGAAGAGCACACCCTCCAGAGGCTGGACGGCAGGCAGGCCAGACGGCAGGCAGACAGGCAGGCCAGACGGCAGGCAGGCACGCAGGCCAGACGGCAGGCAGGCACGCAGGCCAGATGGCAGGCAGGCAGGACGGCAGGCAGGCAGGCCAGACGGCGGCAGGCAGGCAGGCCAGACGGCAGACAGGCAGGCAGGCCAGACGGTAGGCAGGCAGGCAGGCCAGACGGCAGGCAGTAGCTCACCTTCCTCCTTCCTTCCCCCTTCCCTCCCTCCTTCCTCCCCGCAGGATGCCAAGAACAAACAAACAAAAAAGAAAAACAAACAAAACCAGGCGTCTCCGTGAGTAAACTGTGGAAAAAGAAAATGTTATTCACAATAAACAAGTCCAAAGTTTCTGCCCAGTTCTGACCCGGGGTCTTCCGCGTCTCCAGCGAACGTGAAGCCACTTCACCACAGAAACCAAATTCTCAGGTGTTGCCCAGAGGAGGACGTTTCAGGCTGAAGCTCGTTGGACAACTTCCGCATTGTGACGGCACAATGAAGCCCTGCCTGAATCAGCCAATAGGAATCACTCTGCTCCACTGTGACGTCTCCGGGTTCCAGTGCGCAGGCCCGACGCTCAAAAACGGGAGCTCCGCCCCCACCCAGTCGTCCCCCTCCTCGAGACAAGCTTTCCGCCAGAGCAAGAAGCTGCTCGGTAATCTTCCCCCAACCTCGCCCCGCCAAGCCACGCCCCCGCCGCGGCCCGGGACTGCGCATGTGCAAGGGAGGGGGAAGCTGCGAATGCCCCTGACTTCATGCTGAGGTATTCATCGGTGGGAAGAGTTAGAGGACTGGAAGGGCTCATCCTCCAGCCAATCAGAGCTCCCTCATTGTCTGAATGCGGAAGTTGGACAATGAGCTTGTTCACCTGCTCATCCCTGCCCAGCAAAGCTCATCCTCTCTGAATCATAGAATCCCGACAATACAGAAGGAGCCCATTCGACCCATCGAGTCTGTACCAACCACAAACCCACCCAGACCCTAATCCTGCAAACCCAAGCAATTATAGAACATAGAACAGTACAGCACAGAACAGGCCCTTCGGCCCACGATGTTGTGCCGAGCTTTATCTGAAACCAAGATCAAGCTATCCCACTCCCTATCATCCTGGTGTGCACCATGTGCCTATCCAATAACCGCTTAAATGTTCCGAAAGTGTCTGACTCCACTATCACTGCAGGCAGTCCATTCCACATCCCAACCTCTCTCTGCGTAAAGAACCTACCTCTGATATCCTTCCTATATCTCGCACCATGAATCCTATAGTTATGCCCCCTTGTAATAGCTCCATCCACCCGAGGAAATAGTCTTTGAACGTTCACTCTATCTATCCCCTTCATCATTTTATAAACCTCGATTAAGTCTCCCCTCAGCCTCCTCCGCTCCAGAGAGAACAGCCCTAGCTCCCTCAACCTTTCCTTATAAGACCTACCCTCCAAACCAGGCAGCATCGTGGTAAATCTCCTCTGCACTCTCTCCAATGCTTCCATATCCTTCTTATAGTGAGGTGACAGAACTGCACACAATATTCCAAATGTGGTCTCACCAAGGTCCTGTACAGTTGCAGCATAACCCCACGGCTCTTAAACTCCAACCCCCTGTTAATAAAAGTTAACACACTATAGGCCTTCTTCACAGCTCTATCCACTTGAGTGGCAACCTTTCGGGATCTGTGGATATGGACCCCAAGATCTCTCTGTTCCTCCACAGTCTTCAGAACCCTACCTTTGACCCTGTAATCCACATTTAAGTTAGACCTACGAAAATGAATCACCTCACATTTATCAGGGTTAAACTCCATTTGCCATTTTTCAGCCCAGCTTTGCATCCTATCTATGTCTCTTTGCAGCCTACAACAGCCCTCCACCTCATCCACTACTCCACCAATCTTGGTGTCATCAGCAAATTTACTGATCCACCCTTCAGCCCCCTCCTCCAAGTCATCAATAAAAATCACAAAGAGCAGAGGACCAAGCACTGATCCCTGTGGCACTCTGCGAGCAACCTGCCTCCAGTCCGAAAATTTTCCATCCACCACCACCCTCTGTCTTCGATCAGATAGCCAGTTACTTATCCAATCGGCCAACTTTCCCTCTATCCCACACCTCCTTACTTTCATCATAAGCCGACCATGGGGGACCTTATCAAACGCCTTACTAAAATCCATGTATCTGACATCAACTGCCCTACCTTCATCAACACACTTAGTTACCTCCTCAAAAAATTCAATCAAATTTGTGAGGCACGACTTGCCCTTCACGAATCTGTGCTGACTATCCCGGATTAATCCGCATCTTTCTAAATGGTCGTAAATCCCATCCCTAAGGACCTTTTCCATCAATTTACCAACCACCGAAGTAAGACTAACCGGTCTATAATTACCAGGGTCATTTCTATTCCCTTTCTTAAACAGAGGAACAACATTCGCCACTCTCCAGTCCTCTGGCACCATCCCCGTGGACAGTGAGGACCCAAAGATCAAAGCCAAAGGCTCTGCAATCTCATCCCTTGCCTCCCAAAGAATCCTAGGATACATTTCATCAGGCCTGGGGGACTTATCGACCTTCAGTTTATTCAAAACTGCCAGTACATCCTCCCTCCGAACATCTATTTCCTCCAGCCTATTCGCCTGTAACACCTTCTCTTTCTCAAAAACATGGCCCCTCTCCTTGGTGAACACTGAAGAAAAGTATTCATTCATCACCTCGCCTATCTCTACTGACTCCATACACAAGTTCCCACTACTGTCCTTGACCAGCCCTAACCTCACCCTGGTCATTCTTTTATTCCTCACATAAGAGTAAAAAGCCTTGGGGTTTTCCTTGATCCGACCCGCCAAAGACCTCTCATGTCCCCTCCTAGCTCTCCTAAGCCCCTTTTTCAGCTCATTCCTTGCTAACTTGTAACCCTCAATCGAGCCATCTGAACCTTGTTTCCTCATCCCTACATAAGCTTCCCTCTTCCTTTTCACAAGACATTCCACCTCTTTCGTGAACCATGGTTCCTTCACTCGGCCATTTCCTCCCTGCCTGACAGGGACATACCTATCAAGGACACCCAATATTTGTTCCTTGAAAAAGTTCCACTTTTCATGAGTGCCTTTCCCTGACAGTTTCTGTTCCCAACTTATGCCCCCTAATTCTTGCCTAATCGCATCATAATTACCTCTCCCCCAATTGTAAACCTTGCCCTGCCGTATGGACCTATCCCTCTCCATTGCAATAACAAAAGACACCGAATTGTGGTCACTATCTCCAAAGTGCTCTCCCACAACCAAATCTAACACTTGGCCCGGTTCATTTCCCAGTAACAAATCCAATGTGGCCTCACCTCTTGTCGGCCTATCCACATATTGTGTCAGGAAACCCTCCTGCACACACTGCACAAAAACTGCCCCATCCGAACTATTTGACCTACAAAGGTTCCAATCAATATTTGGAAAGTTAAAGTCCCCCATGACAACTACCCTGTGACCCCCACACAAATCCATAATCTGCTTAGCAATTTCTTCCTCCACATCTCTATTACTATTTGGGGGCCTATAGTAAACTCCTAACAACGTGACCGCTCCTTTCCTATTTCTAACTTCAGCCCATATTACCTCAGTGTGCAGATCCCCCTCAAAGTGCCTTTCCGCAGCCGTTAAACTATCCTTGATTAACAATGCTACTCCTCCACCTCTTTTACCAGCTTCCCTACACTTACTGAAACATCTATACCCAGGAACGTCCAACAACCATTCTGTCCTTGTTCTACCCACGTCTCCATAATGGCCACAACATCGTAGTCCCAAGTACCAATCCACACCCCAAGTTCATCTACCTTGTTCCGGATGCTCCTTGCATTGAAGTAGACACACTTCAACCCACCTTCCTGTCTACCGGTACCCACTCTTGATCCTGATACCTTCCCCAATACCTCACCACCCTCAACACTGACTTCTGGACTACAACTCCTTTTCCCATCCCCCTGACAAATTAGTTTAAACCCCCCTGAAGAGCCGTATCAAATTTCCCTCCCAGGATATTGGTGCCCCTCTGGTTCAGGTGCACCCCGTCCTGTTTGTACAGGTCCCACCTTCCCCAGAATGTGTTCCAAGTTTCCACGTATCTGAAACCCTCCCTCCTACGCCATCCCCACAACCACATGTTTAACTGCACTCATTTACCCTGCTATTCCCCCTGATACTGGGGTCAATTTAGCATGGTCAATCAACCCAACCCGCACTTCTTTGGACTGAATGAAGATTGAACTTCAGACACTCAAATTTCTTCCTGCTGCCAACATCTGTGAGTAAAACACTTTATTTTCTCCCGCTTTCCATTTTTCCATCACGCAAACCAGCCTCCCAACCATTGACTCTGTCTACACTTCCCGCTGCCTGGGAAAAGCAGCCGGCATAATTAAGGACCCCACGCACCCCGGACATTCTCTCTTCCACCTTCTTCTGTCAGAAAAAAGATACAAAAGTCTGAGGTCACGAGGCAGCCAACTCAAGAACAGCTTCTTCCCTGCTGCCTCAGGCTTTTGAATGGAACTGCCTCGCATTAAGTTGATCTTTCTCTATACTGTAGCTATAACTGTAACACTACATTCGGCACTCGTTTCCTTCTCTATAAATGGTATGTTTTGTACAGTGCACATGAAACAATACTTTTCACTGTATACTAATACATGTGGCAATAATAAATCAAATCAAATACTTTCTTATTCGGAGGGAAATTGGGGACTTGCAGCAACTGAAGGGAAAGGAAGCGAATCCAGGGAGGGAGCAGACTCTGGAAAGGTTGGCCCAGGTCTTTCTCTCTCTTAAAGACATTGACATCCTTTGCTCCCTCAGCTTGACACATTTATTTGTCTGGCTAAAAGGATGGTCTCTTTCTTCAGGTTCACATTTAAAGAGCTGGTTTCTCCAGGAGATATCTGACATTTAAGGGGACAGCAAATTAATATTGGATAAATATGTCTAGTGTTATGTGGTACAGATTAGATATATTTATGTTTCTGTAATAGAGTACATTTATTATTATTTCTAGTCTTGTAATGTAATGCTGTAGCTATGTTATACATTTCCAGTCATAGAGTCATTACTGCACAGAAGGAATCCATTCAGTAACTCGAGTTCATGCTGACTCTCTGTCGAACATTCCAGTCCCATTCCCCTTCTCTACCCCCATTCCCCTGAAAGTTTATTTCCCTCAAGTGCCCATCCAGTTTCATTTTTCAATAGAATCCATTGACTTGTAATATAGTACTGCAGCTATTTGTATATTTCCAGACATCTCTTCCCTCAGAGGGTTGTTAGTCTTTTGGATTTCTCTTCCACAGGGACCAGTGGAGGCTGAGGATCACTGAATACATTCCAGGATGAGTTAGACTGATTCTTGAATGACAAGGGTGTCAAGGGTTATGGGGAACAGACAGGAAGATGGAGAGAAAGTAACATGAGGAGAGATTTCTTCATTCCAGAGTGTGGTGAAGCTTTGGAATTCTCAAATCTGGAGGATTGTGGAGCCTCAGTTATCAAGTATTTTCAGGAGAGAGATTGATTGGTTTTTAGATATTGAAGGTATCAAGGGATATGGGTTTAGAGTGGGGAGAATGATGCTGAGCCAATGATCTCATTGAATAGTTAAAAGGCTTGATGGGACAAATGGCCAACTGCAGATTCTATTTGTTTTGGTGTCTGTGTCCAGGACAGGAAGCAGTGAGCATGGATCTGTCAATCAGCCTCAATCAGCACCTTCAGGAGAATTGGGAGGGTGAATATTAGATACAGCAGAGTGAGAATGGAGGGAGAGTGTGTGGGATGGAGATTTACAGCTTTTGGGGAATGGGACAGTAAAGAATGTCCCATAGAAACTAGAATTGTCTGTTCTGAATTTCTATCCTGTACTGACACTGATGACTTTTGTAAACTCCTTTTGCAGGATATTGAAAGAGAAATCACAAGCAGAAATCTCAAACATCAGATCTAGAACTGACAGTCATATTTCTTGGGACCTGAGTATCATCGGCCTTTGAATCTAGAAGGAGAAATGATTGTCCGGTCTGTCGATTTGAAAAGATTTTGAACATCAGTGTGACTAGAAAATCACCAACACACTGCCACACTCGAGTGAGAGTGTTCCAGTGCACTGACCAAAGAGCTTTAACCAGTTGCATAAACATCACATCATTCACAGCAGGGAGAGGCTGTACTCATGTTCTGTGTGTGGACGAGGCTTCAACTGATTGTCCACCCAAGAGAGGCAAGGACACCTGCACCATGGAGAAACCATGGAAATGTGCAGACTGGGAAGAAATACAAGCCCCATCTCTGCTGGAAGCTCATCGGCACAGCCACACAGGGGAGAGGCTGCTCATCTGCTCTCAGTGTGGGAAGGGATTCACACGGTCATCCCACCTGCAGACACACCAGTGAGTTCACACTGGGGAGAGGCCATTCACCTGCTCTCTGTGTTGGGAGGGTTTCGCTCAATTATCCAGCATGCAGAGACACCAGCGAGTTCATACTGGGGAGAGGCCATTCACCTGTCCTCAGTGTGGGCAGGGTTTCACTAAGTTATCCGACCTGCGGACACACCAGCGAACTCACACTGGGGAGAGACCGTTCACCTGCTCTCAGTGTGGGAACGGATTCAGAGTTTCATCCACCCTGCTGAGACACCAACAAGTTCACGAGTGATTCCAGGGGTTGGATTCGGCTGTTATTGTTTCTGCTCTCAATTACACCCAGAACTGCATTTTGCTCATTCTCACAGTTGGTCAATGGGGAGGGTCGGAGGGTTTCTTTCTGCTGGGCTGGCCGGTCTCACCACTTTGCCTCCAGTGGGCTGATGCTCTTGGAGTCTTGCTACGAACACCTGGTTTCAAATTTCACAAGGATCACAGAGTGACAGGGTGTTAGGAAGTTCAGAAATATTTAGTCAGCATTTCTGTTTGAAACCCCCCAAATGCCCATCCAATTTCCTTTGTAATAGTTTATTGTCTCCACTTCCTCTGCCCTCGTAGGCAGCGAGTTCCAGGTCATTACCATTCGCTGCTTCAAAATATTCTTCCTCACATCCCCCCCGCATCTCTGATCCAAAACCTTAAATCTATGCCCCCCTTGTCCTTGTCCCATCAACAATGGGAACTGGTCCTCTTTGTCCATCTTATCTAAACCTGTCAAATTCTTGTCCACCTCTATCAAATCTCCTCTCAACCTCCTTTGCTCCAAGGAGAACAACCCCAGCCTGACATCAACAATAAAGAGCAAACTAACAGAATATATTAACACTTCAAATCAAGTGGGAATGTTTAATTTCTGTTTTAAAGATATTGTGAATATATTGTCCTGGACAATAAAGGAATTGGAATAACTCACCTTGGGTGTGGTTGAATGGAATATATCAGTCTGGTATTCACCTACAGTCCAGTGAAAGTCTGGAATGTCAGCTGGAAATCTCTCCCTAACAGCACTGTGGGTGTACTTACACCCCAGGCATTGTAGCAGCTCAAGAAGGCAGTGTTGGGGTTGACCATGGCTGAGGCAGCTACATACAGCCACATATTCTGTTACAATTGAAGGGCTGCAGATTGAATGTGAGGCATTATGGGACTGGACTATCTTGACCACATTCCTGTGACTGCTCAGTTTCTGCAATCACGGACCATTAAAGCTGCTTAGCAGGGCCACGACAGAGGACCTGGTGAGAATATTTACTCAGAATGAGTTAGAATTAAACTTGTTCCAGGACCGGCTGGTGTTCAGCGGCTGAGATACCCGAATCTGTAAAAAGGGGGTCTGACTGTCAGAAGTAAGCACGGCTCCCAGTCTGAGGCCAGTCAGTTTGTATGGATTACACCCGAGCAACTGACCCAGTCCTGAAGGAGTGGGCGCTCGACCGGCTTAGTTGTCACCGTTAGGTTTCCACCGGCAGCAACCCCCTCAGGAGACACCTCTGGGGACACGAGTTCACTTCTCTTCCCCCTAACCCTGTTCGAGATCAAAGACACGGATGAGTATTCTTCTAAGTCATTTTATTCTTTCTTGCAAGAAAGGGTGCAGTCCCATGACCAATCAACAAACGGTGGTAGGTAGTTGGTTAAGAAGTTAGGAAGCGTTCTCAGGCATTGTTTAAATTATTTTATCATAAATTTGTGATAAGAACAGTGAGGGATTTGTGACCTGATAGTCGGCGAAGTGATGGTATATTCCAAGTAGCACTGGACTGAAAAGCGGATCTCTGAGAGTAGATTCTAATGGTTATAATCCCACCCAAGCATAGCCCGTGAAAAATCAGAGCTCGGACAGGTCTCTTTCCTGCCATTTGGAAACTAAAAACAAGAAACTTATTGATAAAGTGATTAGAGAATAGAGCCAACATTTCGAGTCTGGATGATACTTAAGTTTATAGTTTATTTATTTCTTCGTCACAAGTCCAAAGATGTGTGGGTTAGGTTGATTGGCCATGCTAAAAATTGCCCTTAGTGTCCTGAGATGCATAGGTGAGAGGGATTAGTTGGGTAAATATGTAGGGATATGGGAGTAGGGCCTGGGTGGGATTGTGGTCGGTGCAGACTCGATGGGCCGAATGGCCTCTTTCTGTACTGTAGGGTTTCTATGAAGTAAGGCTTACATTCGCACTGCAATGAAGTTACTGTGAAATTCCCCTAATCGCTACAGTCCAGCACCTATTCGGATCAATGCACTAACCAGCATGTCTTTCAGAATGTGGGAGGAAACTGGAGCACCCAGACAAAACCCACGCAGACACGGGGAGAACATGCAAACTCCACACAGACAGTGACCCAAGTCGGGAATCGAAACCGGGTCCCTGGTGCTGTGAAGCAACAGTGCTAACCACTATGCCACTGTGCTGCCCTGCATAAGAGCACTTATGAAGTGTGATCCAGTCTCGAAACGTTGGCTCTATTCTCTCTCCACAGATGCTGTCAGACCTGCTGAGATTTTCCAGCATTTTCTGTTTTTGTTTCAGATTCCAGCATCTGTAGTATTTTACTTTTAATGATAAAATGATTTGGTCTGATTGGAATCCCCACAGAGGGAGTGGTGGCAAAAGGAGAAAAAATATAAGGATGATAAAGTCTGGGTTCTGATTCTCTGAGCCCATGTAGAATTAACAAAACGAGTGAACCAGTTTATAAAGAACAGAAGTTACCCATCCCTAACTCGTTGCCTATGAGTGTGGGGGAAGTGGAGACAATAAACGGTTGCGGAGGAGGTTGTATGGGTATTTGGGGGGTTTCAAGCAGGAATGCTTACTCTGTGTTTCTTAACCTCCTCACACTCTGTCACTCTGTGACCCTTGTGAAATTTGAAACGAAATTGAAACTGATCAAATTAAAATAATTAAGTTGAGGAATAGAACAAAAAAATTAATAGATGAAGTTTAAAATCAAGTTTGTTTTGTTGTTAGAACATAGAACATAGAACATAGAACATTACAGCGCAGAACAGGCCCTTCGGCCCACGATGTTGCACCGACCAGTTAAAAAAAAACTGTGACCCTCCAACCTAAACCAATTTCTTTTCGTCCATGAACCTATCTACGGATCTCTTAAACGCCCCCAAACTAGGCGCATTTACTACTGATGCTGGCAGGGCATTCCAATCCCTCACCACCCTCTGGGTAAAGAACCTACCCCTGACATCGGTTCTATAACTACCCCCCCTCAATTTAAAGCCATGCCCCCTCGTGCTGGATTTCTCCATCAGAGGAAAAAGGCTATCACTATCCACCCTATCTAAACCTCTAATCATCTTATATGTTTCAATAAGATCCCCTCTTAGCCGCCGCCTTTCCAGCGAAAACAATCCCAAATCCCTCAGCCTCTCCTCATAGGATCTCCCCTCCATACCAGGCAACATCCTGGTAAACCTCCTCTGCACCCTCTCCAAAGCCTCCACATCCTTCCTGTAATGTGGGGACCAGAACTGCACACAGTACTCCAAGTGCGGCCGCACCAGAGTTGTGTACAGTTGCAACATAACGCTACGACTCCTAAATTCAATCCCCCTGCCAATAAACGCCAAGACACCATATGCCTTCTTAACAACCTTATCTACTTGATTCCCAACTTTCAGGGATCTATGCACACATACACCTAGATCCCTCTGCTCCTCCACACTATTCAAAGTCCTCCCGTTAGCCCTATACTCAACACATCTGTTATTCCTACCAAAGTGAATTACCTCACACTTCTCCGCATTAAACTCCATCCGCCACCTCTCGGCCCAACTTTGCAACCTGTCTAAGTCTTCCTGCAAACTACGACACCCTTCCTCACTGTCTACCACACCACCGACTTTGGTGTCATCAGCAAATTTGCTAATCCACCCAACTATACCCTCATCCAGATCATTAATAAATATTACAAACAGCAGTGGCCCCAAAACAGATCCCTGAGGTACACCACTTGTAACCGCACTCCATGATGAATATTTACTATCAACCACCACCCTCTGTTTCCTATCCGCTAGCCAATTCCTGATCCAATTTCCTAGATCACCCCCAATCCCATACATCTGCATTTTCTGCAGAAGCCTACCATGGTGAACCTTATCAAACGCCTTACTAAAATCCATATATACCACGTCCACTGCCTTGCCCCCATCCACCTCCTTGGTCACTTTCTCAAAAAACTCAATAAGGTTAGTAAGGCACGACCTACCTGCCACAAAACCATGCTGACTATCACCTATCAATTCATTACTCTCCAAATAACTATAAATCCTATCCCTTATAATTTTTTCCAACATCTTGCCGACAACAGAAGTGAGACTCACCGGTCTATAATTCCCGGGGAAGTCTCTGTTCCCCTTCTTAAACAATGGGACAACATTCGCTAACCTCCAATCTTCTGGTACTATACCAGAGGCCAACGACGACCTGAAGATCAGAGCCAGAGGCTCTGCAATCACTTCTCTTGCCTCCCAGAGAATCCTTGGATAAATCCCATCCGGACCAGGGGATTTATCTATTTTCAGACCCTCCAGAATATCCTGCACATCCTCCTTATCAACTGTAATACTGTCTATTCTACTCCCTTGCAACCCAGTGTCCTCCTCAGCTATATTCATGTCCCCTTGCGTGAACACCGAAGAGAAATATTGGTTCAATGCTTCACCAATCTCCTCCGGTTCCACACATAACTTCCCTCTGCCATCTATAACTGGCCCTAAACTTGCCCTAACCAACCTTCTGTTCTTGACATACCTATAGAACGCCTTAGGATTCTCTTTAACCCTATCCGCCAAAGTCTTCTCATGTCCCCTTTTAGCCCTTCTAAGCTCGCTCTTCAACTCCCTCTTAGCCAATCTAAAGCTTTCTAGTGCACTACCCGAGTGCTCACGTCTCATCCGAACATAAGCCTCCTTTTTCTTTTTAACCAACAAAGAAACTTTTTTGGTGCACCACGGTTCCCTAGCCCTACCAATTCCTCCTTGCCTGACAGGGACATACCTATCACAGACTCGCAGTAGCTGCTCCTTGAAAAAACTCCACATGTCGGACGTTCCCAGTCCCTGTAATCTCCTAGTCCAACCTATGTTTCCTAATTCTCTCCTAATAGCCTCATAATTACCCTTCCCCCAGCTAAAACCACTGGCCCGAGGTTCATGCCTATCCCTTTCCATCACTAAGGTGAACGTAACCGAATTGTGGTCACTATCACCAAAATGCACACCAACTTCCAAGTCTAGCACCTGGTCTGGCTCATTTCCCAGCACCAGATCCAATATAGCCTCACCTCTAGTTGGCCTGTCTACATACTGAGTCAAAAAACCTTCCTGCACGCTTTGAACAAAAACTGACCCCTCTAACGAGCTAGAGCTATAACAATTCCAGTCAATATTAGTCAAGTTAAAATCCCCCATAACAATTGCCCTATTACTTTCACTCCTAAGCAGGATTGACTCCGCAATCCTTTCCTCAACCTCTCTAGAACTTTTAGGAGGTCTATAAAAGACTCCCAACAGGGTGACCTCTCCTCTCCTATTTCTAATCTCCGCCCATACTACCTCAACAGATAAGTCCTCATCAAACCTCCTCTCTGACACTGTGATACAATCTCTGACCAATAATGCTACCCCTCCCCCTCTTCTACCTCCTTCCCTACTTCGACTAAAACATTTGAACCCCGGGACCTGCAGCATCCATTCCTGCCCCTGCTCTATCCATGTCTCTGAAATAGCCACAACATCGAAGTCCCAGGTACTGATCCACGCTGCAAGTTCACCCACTTTATTGCGAATACTCCTGGCATTGAAGTATACACATTTCAAACCCTGCTCCACCCCACCTCTGCAATGCCGTGCATTGCAGTCCCCATCCATGCATCCCTCACTTTCAGCCCCACTACTCAGGATCCCTCCCCCCCCCCGAATCAGTTTAAACCTCCTTGCATGGCCTTAGCAAATTTACCCCCCAGGATATTGGTCCCCTTCTGATTAAGGTGTAGACCATCCTTCTCATAGAGGTCACACCTTCCCCAGTACGAGCCCCAATTGCTTAAGTACCTGAACCCCTCCCTCCTGCACCATCCCCTCAGCCATGAATTCAAACCTTCCCTCTCCCTATTCCTCTCTAAACTATCCCGTGGTACAGGCAAGAGTCCAGAGATAACCACTCTGTCAGTCTTGGCCTTTAGTTTCCACCCCAACTCCATAAATCCCTGCCTAATATCCCCTTCCCCTATCCTCCCTATGTCGTGTGTCCCCACATGTACAATAACTTGTGGTTTATCTCCCTCCCCCCTAAGAATCCTGAATACCCTGTCAGACACATCCCGGACCCCAGCCCCTGGTAGGCAACACACCAACCCTGAGTCCCTACCTTTAGTTCCGACCCTCCTATCTGTCCCCTTAATTGTGGAGTCCCCAATCACAAGGCCCAGTCTTTTACAGCCCCTAACCACCTGAGCTTTCTCACTCGGCTCACCCCCAGAGATCTGCTCTCTATGCTCAGTTGATTCCTCCTCAACTGTAGCCTCCAGCACCGAAAACCTATTATGGAGGGGAACCGCCCCAGGGGATTGTCTTCCCGATTGCTTCTTACCCCTCCTCCTGGCATTGACCCAAGCCTCATTTCTAGGAGTTACTATTTCTCTATAACTCCTATCAACTTCCACCTCCGCCTCCCGAATTATGCGGAGTTCCTCTACCTCCCCCTCCAGCTCCTTTACACGCTCCTCCAGAAGCTGCAATCTAATGCACTTCTTACAACTAAAATCTCCTGAAACACTACTGGATTTCCTCACCACATACATCCCACAGGAGATGCAGCATACTGCCTGAACTGCCATCCCTGAAGCCATTACCAGCAAGAAAGAAAAAAAAAACAAAAAAAACAAAACAAAAAAAAAAAACAACTTCCCCACACTTCCCCAACTGTCACTCTCCACTGCAGCCCGAGCAGCACTCCCTCACTGAGACACCAACTGTCACTCTCCACTGCAGCCCGAGCAGCACTCCCTCACTGAGACACCAACTGTCACTCTCCACTGCAGCCCGAGCAGCACTCCCTCACTGAATAGAGAAGATTTTTTAAAATTATGTAAAGTGATGTAATTGTGTGCCAAGTTTTTTCTGCTCACTCCTCACCCCTTTAGATTCTGTAGAAAAGTTAACCCTTACAGCAAACAGTTAGAACATAGAACAGTACAGCACAGAACAGGCCCTTCGGCCCATGATGTTGTGCCGAGCTTTATCTGAAACCAAGATCAAGCTATCCCACTCCCTATCATCCTGGTGTGCTCCATGTGCCTATCCAATAACCGCTTAAATGTTCCTAAAGTGTCTGACTCCACTATCACTGCAGGCAGTCCATTCCACACCCCAACCACTCTCTGCGTAAAGTTGATTTGTTTTTGAATCGCCCCGAAACTCATGTGTCTATTTCAGTTTATAATTGAGGATTTATAGGAACCAGTGAAATGTGGAAATTTTAAGTACAGCCTGGAGTAATTTGGAGTAACTGTGAGAATTTTATCGTGTTGTCACCTCAACCCCAGATAAGGAACAAAGATTTTGCAGGTGGTAACGTGTTTGGGATTTTGTGGAACATTTCACATCTTCAACTCCTCCTGCTGTTGTGCAGGTTAGAAAGGACAGATTTCATTGCAGCCTCTTCCCTGTATATGTATTTAAAGACAGTAAGAAGTTTAACAACACCAGGTTAAAGTCCAACAGGTTTATTTGGTAGCAAAAGCCACACAAGCTTTCGAGGCTCTAAGCCCCTTCTTCAGGTGAGTGGGAATTCCTGAAGAAGGGGCTTAGAGCCTCGAAAGCTTGTGTGGCTTTTGCTACCAAATAAACCTGTTGGACTTTAACCTGGTGTTGTTAAACTTCTTACTGTGTTTACCCCAGTCCAACGCCGGCATCTCCACATCATGTATTTAAAGAGACAGGGACAGGTTTCTCTTTAGCTCTGAGTGACCGATATAAAAATTGGATGGAGGCCCATTTCATAGTCAGTCCTCCAGCGCCTTCCTGTCTCTCTATTATTGCGACGCCCATGGCAGTTTCCCAACTGGGGCACAGGCCCCATTATTCTCAGCTAAATTCAGCCCTCAGCTCCATCACCTGACTGGCTTTGACACGAGCACGACCAGAAGGACTCTGGTCCTCCAGCCAATCAGAGTGCGGGCTTTGTGTGGAAACACACACACCCGAGTGAGAGTGTTCCAGTGCACTGAGTGTGGAAAGAGCTTTAACCAGTTCCACAGCCTGAAAATACATCGCAGCATTCACAGCAGGGAGAGACTGTACCCGTGTTCTGTGTGAGATTTAACTGATTGTTTAACCTGGAGAGTCACAAGGACACCCGCACCATGGAGAAACCGTGGAAATGTGGGGACTGTGGGAAGGGATTCAGGTTCCTATCAGTGCTGGAAATTCATCGACGCAGTCACACTGGGGAGAGACCGTTCACCTGAATCGTGTGTGGGAAGGGATTCACTGTTATCCAGCCTGCTGATTCACAAGGTCACTCACAACAATGAGAGACCCTTTAAATGCTCTGACTGTGGGAGTGAATACAAAAGCTCTCAGGAACTGATGTCCACCAGCACATTCACACTGAGGAGAGACCGTTCAGCTGCTCTCAATGCACAAAGAGGTTTAGAACATCATCCGCCCTGCGGACGCACCAGCGGGTTCACACTGGGGAGAGACCATTCACCTGATCTGACTGTGGGAAGAAATTCACTCAGTTGACCGCCCTGTGACACCAGTGAATTCACACCAGGGAGAGGCTGTTCACCTGTTGTGTGTGGAAGGGATTCACTCAGTTGTCTGCCCTGCAAACACACCAGTGAATTCATACCGGGGAGAGGCTGTTCATCTGCACTGAGTGTGACAAGGGATTCAGACATTCAAATACCCTGCTGAGACACCAGCGAGTTCACAAGTGATTACAGGGGTTGGATTCTGCTGTTGTTGCTGCTGTTAATCACATCCAGGACTGAACCATGTTCATTCTGACAGTTGGTGAAGTGGGAGGGTCGGAGGGTTTCTTTCTGCTGGACTGGCCGGTCTCACGACTTTGCTTCCAATGGGCTGATGCACTTTGAGTCTGGGAGACCACATTTCCACTGAAATGTTCCACAAAAGTTCAAGGGGGACATTTATTTGATCCTGGATAGTAAATAGTTTTTTTCCTACCACTACAGGTAGATCTAAAATAAATACATTTGTCTCTGTTCCATTGAGTCTACAGCACAGGGCCAGGCCAGTTGGCTCAATTGGTCTATGTCAGTATTTATGCTCCACATGAGCCTCCACCCACCCCTCTTCACCTCCCTTCATCAGCATATCTCATAGAATCTGACAATGCAGAAGGAGGCCATCGAGTTTGCACCGACCACAATCTCACCCAGGCCCCATCCCCATAACCCCATGCATTTACCCTAGCTAGTCTCCTGACACTAAGGAACAATTTTGCATAGCTAATCCACCTAACCTGCACATCTTTGGATTGTGGGAGGAAACCGGAGTACCCAGAGGAAACCTTCTATTCCTTTCTCCCTCATGTCTGTATCTAGCTTCCCCTTCAATGTATTCATGCTATTCACCTCAACCACTCGCTGTGGTAGTGAGTTCCACATTCTCACCACTCGTTGGGTAAAGAGGTTTCTCCTGAAATCCCTATTGGATCACTGAACCCCTTCATAATCTTAAAGACTCCATCAGGTCACCCTTCAGTCTTCTCTTTTCTAGTGAAAAGCAGCCCCAGCCTTTCTTGAGGGTGAAATGCCCTCAGTTCTGGGATTATTCTTGTGAATCTTTGTTGCCCCTTCTCCAATGCCTCTATTTCCCTTTTCTAAATGGAGATCACAAATGTTGACAGTGCTCCCAGCGTAGTCTAACCCTGGTTCAAAACAAGTTGATCATAACCTCCCTGCTTTTCAATTCTCTTTCTCTAGAATGGAACCCTATATATGGGTCTCACACTTTAGGAAATATGTGAAGTTCTTAGAAAGGGTGCAGAAGAGATTTGTGAGAATGGCTCCAGGGATGAGGGACTTCAGTGAATTGGAGAGACTGGAGCAGCTGAGATTTCTCTCTTTAGATCAGACAGGCATTAGGATCGGGTATGTGGCCTTCAGCCCATTGAATCGATGCTGGCTCTCTGTAGGTCTAACCATTGCTCCGTTCTATCCTGTATCCCTGTGGGTTTATTTCCATTTTCCCGGTGAAAACTATCATCTCTGCTTCTATTCCTCTTGAAGGAAGTGGGCTCCAGACCATTACCACTCGCTCCACGAGCACAGAATGAATCCATTTGGCCCATTTTACCTCTGCCAGCTCTTTGCGCTTATTTCATAGAAACATAGAAAAAAACTACAGCACAACCAGGCCCTTTGGCCCCACAAGTTGTGCCGAACACATCCCTACCTTCTAGGCCTACCTATAACCCTCCATCCTATTAAGTCCCATGTACTCATCCAGGAGTCTCTTAAAAGTCCCTACTGTGTTTGCCTCCACCACCACTGACGGCAGCCAATTTCATTTTCTTTTCAAGAATGTGTCGAATTTCCTTTTGGAAGATATGTCCAATCAGCTTCCTGCACCTTTTACATGCAGTGAATTCCAAATGACAACAACTCACTGTGTTTCAAAACAAATAATTCTGGACAGCGTGTGTCTGGAGTTTCACAGAGTCTTCAAAATGGTGTCAAAGACATGGTTGTTCAACAAAATTGGGACTCAATCTTTATCAGTGATTTAGGTGAGGACATTCAGTATAATATATCCATGTTTGCAATCAATTCAAACAGAATTGCATTTCTGAAGCACCTCTCACATCCACTGGATTTCCAACAGAGTTTTACAGTCAATGAAGTACTTTTGAAGTGGAATCACTGTTGTAATATAGGAAACTGTGTGTATGCATGGGGAATCAAATTTAGATTTGGAATTAAGTCACTTGCATAACATATTCACTGTAACAAGGTCAAGGAAGCCCTTTTAACCTCCAACATGTGGCTCCCTGCAGCCATTTCACATTCTGTAACTTTTCAGTATTAATTGTGCATTGATTTTGTGTTAAAAGCCAGTCCTGAAACTAAGGATTATTCAGTAATGAACCTTGATTAATTTATCATTAATGAATCGATGTAATAGATAATCCTATTGTAATGGGGAGATTATATTTGAAAAAAATAACACTATATCAATGTAAATGTTTGAATAAACTGCAGAGCCAGCAGAAACTGTTTGAAAAATAAATTATTTTCTAATTTTGATAAGTTACAGGACCTCATATTTTGCCAAGCATACTGCTCATTGTTCAATCTGAAGATGAGAATCCATAGAATCCCTACAGTGCAGAAGGAGGACCATCATGTTGCAACAGGCCCAACTCTGACGTGAGGTAATGGTCACTTTTGGGGATAAAAGTAGGTTCCGAAGGTCACTCAATCCTGGAACATCGAGATAACAAGGACACCGATGTCAGACTCCTATTTATTCACGTGGAGTTACCGGCATTGGACTGGGGTCGGCACAGTAATAGTCTCACAACCACAGTAATTGCACCAACCACAATCCCACCCAGAACCTATTCCCGTAACTCCACATATTTACCCTGCTAATCCCCCTGACACTAGAGTCAATTTAGCATGGCCAACCATCTTAACCCACACATCTTTGGACTGTGGGAGGGAACCAGAGCACCCGGAGGAAACCCACGCAGACACGGGGAGAAAGTGCAAACTCCACACACACAGTGGCCCAAGGCCCGAATTGAACCCGAGTCCCTGACACTGTGAAGCAGCAGTGCTAACCACTGTGCCACCCGTGAGTAAGAAAGAAAGCTATTATCTGCAACAACGATATGGGACAAATGCAGGAAAATGGGATGAATGCGCCTTTAGAGTTAGTTATTGTCAGTGCAGACTTGATGGGCCGAAGACCCTTTTCTGCGCTGTATAACTCTATAACATTCTGTCTTTTTAAGAAGTGTAAAATCAGCAAAATACTGTGGATCCTGGAATCTGAAACAAGAGCAGAGGCTGCTGGGGAAATTCAGCAGCTTTGGCAGCAACGATTAGGAGAGAAAGAGTTAATGTTTTGAGTCCTTTGACTCTCTGCTTCCTCTCCTAATAGATTCTGCCTGACCTGCTGAGTATTTGCAGCATCCTATGTTCTTTCTGAACGAGTTAATCTTGTATTAATCAAATATGTTAAAGATTTCTGTATGAATTAACCACCAGTCAGTAACAGATGCTTGAATAAGTCGTGAGCCGGAATTGAGTTACAATTAGTGAATCAGTAATCAATCAGTCGTTATAGTAAAAGACTGAGTTTTATTTGCTGCAAAAATGTAAAAACTTAATTGCTGTGTATGTAAAGAATGTGGAATGAAGATAAATGTACTGGCAAGAGAGACCTTCAAGCTCTGATTAGCCTGAACATTTGAAACTGTGTGAATAAGGGATTGTATAGAATCAGATAAAGGGATAGTATGAATCAGTTCATAGAATCGATGATAGGCTCCCTAAATGCAGAAGGAGGCCATTTGGCCCATCGAGTCTGCACCAACAATCCCACCCAGGCCTTATCTCTGTAAACCCACATATTTGCCCTGCTAATCCCTCTAACCTACGCGTCCCAGGACACTAAGGGGCAATTTAGCATGGCCAATGTACCTAACCCACACATCTTTGGACTATGGGTGGAAACCAGAGCACCCAGAGGAAACCCACGCAGAGGGAGAACGTGCAAACTCCACACACACAAGCTGGGAATTGAACCCAGATGCCACCGTGCTATTGTATTCTTGTCTAAGATAATGAGAGAAGGTAGTGTAAGTAATTGGGGATTCAATTAAATTAATCTGGTGACCAGATTGATCAATTGTCATGTTGCAACCGGCCCAACTCTGACATGAGGTAATGGTCACTTTTGGGGATAAAAGTAGGTTCCGAAGGTCACTCAATCCTGGAACATCGAGATAACATGGACACCGATGTCAGACTCCTATTTATTCACGTGGAGTTACCGGCATTGGACTGGGGTCGGCACAGTAATAGTCTCACAACACCAGGTTAAAGTCCAATAGGTTTATTCATTGATCTTTCTCTACACCCTTCTCCACGCTAAATAGTTACGTGACCCCCGAGCTGCTACCAAACAAACCTGTTGGACTTTAACCTGGTGTTGTGAGACTACCTACTATTTATTGACTGCAGCTCAGCCTTCAACACTATTATTCCCACGAGCCTTATCTCCAAACTCCATGGCCTGGGCCTAGGCACTTCCCTCTGCGACTGGATCCTGAACTTGCTAACTCACAGACCACAATCAGTAAGGATAGGCAACAACACCTCCTCCACGATCATCCTCAACACCGGTGCCCCACAAGGCTGTGTTCTCAGCCCGCTACTATACATCTTATACACCTATGACTGTGCGGCCAAATTCCCCTCCAATTTGATTTTCAAGTTTACTGACGACACCACCATAGTGGGTCGGATCTCAAACAATGACAAGACAGAGTACAGGAATGAGATAGAGAATCTGGTGAACTGGCGGGGCAACAATAATCTCTCCCTCAATGTCAACAAAACAAAGGAGATTGTCATTGACTTCAGGAAGCGTAAAGGAGAACATGCCCCTGTCTACATCAATGGGGACAAAGCAGAAAGGGTCGAGAGCTTCAAGTTTTTGGGTGAAATTATAATTATAAAGTGTTTTGATTGAAATATATTTGGATGGACTGTTTTGTAACCCCGAAGGTTCATATGCAGTCGGGCGAAACCCCGGAAGGCGAAACCTCAGAAAGTTACAGATAAATTATAATGCATATCAGTGGTTGATATTGTGTTTCTATTAAGTTGATGTTTACATATTTGTTATAATGAAACTATAGTGTGGTTTGATTGTAATGTTTTGGATTGGAAACTGTAATCTAGTTTGTATCTGTGAATTGTTTAAATGAAAAGATTCAGCCGCGCTGAGCTGTTGTCCAATGGGAAAGGCTGCAAGACCCCGACAGACAATGGTCAGCACGCCGACTTTGTCCCGGGCTCCGCCCCTCACCCGCACATGCGCATTCACCCAAAAGCCGCACATGCGCATTCACCCAAAATCCGCATATGCGCACTCTCTCAAACCTACACGTGCACTTCCGACTCACCGCCTCTTACCGGTTGTGGCCAATGGGAGGAACTGAAGGACCGGAAGGACTCTGGTCCTCCAGCCAATCAGAGTGCGGGCTTTGTGTGCCAGAAGATTGAGCTTCAGACAGACTGAAACTTGCTCCTGTCGCCAACATCTGTGAGTAAAACACTTTATTTACTCCCCCTTTCCATTTCTTTTCTCATTCTGGGGGAAATTGGGGACTTGCAGCAACTGAAGGGAAAGGAAGTGAATCCAGGGAGGGTGCAGACTCTGGAAAGGTTGGCCCAGGTCTCTCTCTCTTAAAGACATTGACATCCTTTGCTCCCTCAGCTTGACACATTTATTTGTCTGGCTAAAAGGATGGTCTCTTTCCTAATGTTCACAAAGGGCTACTTTCCCCAGGAGATGCTGACATTTAAGGAGACAGTAAATTAATATAGGACAGGGTATGTCTAGTGTTATATGGAACTATGATGTGGAACAGATTAGATATTATTTATCATCTTGTAATAAAACATATTTATTATTATTTCTAGTCCTGTAATATTGTACTGTAGCTATGTTATATATTTCCAGTCATTATAGCACAAGGAATTTGTTCATATATAGAAACTAGAAGCAGGAGTAGGCCATTCAGCCCATCGAGCTGGCTCTGCCATTCATTTTGATCATGGCTGATTATCAAATTCAATATCCTGATCTACCACCTGCCCCATATTCCTTGATCCCTTTAGCCCCAAGAGCTATATTTGTGAAATCACACAGCGTTTGGATCTCAACTACATTTCTGTCTGAGTGAATTCCATAGATTCACCACTCTCTGGGTGGAGAAATTTCTCCTCACCTCAATCCTAAAAGGTTTACCCCTTCTCCTCAAACTATGACCCTTAGTTCTGGACCACCCCCCCCCCCCCATTGGGGACATTCTTTCTGAATCTATCCTGTCTAATCTTGTGATAATTTTATAAGTTTCTATGAGATCCCCTCTCATTCTTCTAAACTCCAGTGAATGTAATCCTAACCGACTTAGTCTCTCTTCATGTTACAGTCCCATCTTCCCATGAATCAGCCTGGTAAACCTTCGCTGCACTTCCTCTATCGCAAGGACGTCCTTCCTCAAATAAGGACACTAAAACTACACACAATACTCCAGGCATGGCCTCACCAGTGCCCTGTACAATTGCAGCAAAACATCCCATCCCCCTGATGAACCACTGATCTAAACTTCAAGCTCTAGAATTCCCTCACTACAACTCCTCCCCTCAAGAACATTTTTCCTCAGATAAGGAGACCTAAACCAAAAACGTACCAAAACTGCATTACACTGCTCCAGGTGTAATTCAAGTCCATGCCAACTCTCTGTCGAGCAATTCAGTCAGTCTTGAGTGGGTCCCGTTCTGTAACCCTGCAGCGCCCATCCAATTTCATTCAGAAATTATTGATCATCTCACCTTGACTATCCCCAGGCAGCAAGTTCAAGATCATGACCAATCACAACTCCCTGTATCTTAACCAACTGAAACATTCCTATCCATTAAACACATTTTTACATACATCATACATATATCTGTCTGTCCGCCTGCATGGAGATTTTCAGCTCTCTGTGTCCAGGACAGGAAGCAGTGAGCATGGATCTGTCAATCAGCCTCAATCAGCACCTTCAGGAGAATTGGGAGGCTGAATATTAGATAAAGCAGAGTGAGAATGGAGGGAGAGTGTGTGAGATGGAGATTTACAGCTTTTGGGGAATGAGAGAGGAAAGAATGTTCCACAGAAACTAGAATTGTCTGTTCTGAATTTCTATCCTGAACTGACACTGATGACTTTGGTAAATTCCTTTTGCAGGAGAAACCAAACGGTCCCGGGCCGTTGTATACACGATAATCTCCACCTCCTCCGGGACCTAATCCATCATTCCCAGAGGGCTGGTCTGTCAAATGGCATCTTGTCATTAGATCAGGAGAAGGCGTTCGACAGGGTGGAGCATGAGTATTTACTCGGGACTCTGCGGGCATTCGGGCTCGGGACGCATTTTGTCGCCCGGATCCGATTACTGTATTCTGCCGCAGAGTGTCTAATTAAGGTTAACGGGTCCCTGACGGCGCCCTTTCGCTTTGGGAGAGGAGTACGGCAGGGCTGCCCCTTGTCCGGCCAACTGTATTCCATATGCGTGGAGCCATTCCTGCGCCTCTTACGGAGGAGGTTGTCAGGTTTGGCCCTGCGTGGACCGGACATAGGGGCGGTCCTGACAGCTTACGCCGATGACGTGCTCCTCATGTTCACGGACCCGGCTGACCTGCGGAGGATGCGAGAATGCCAGGCGGTGTACTCCGCCGCGTCCTCTGCCAGGATCAACTGGGCCAAGTGCTCCGGACTCCTTGTCGGTCCTTGGGAGATGGACCCCCTTCCGGAGGAGCTCAGGCCTTTTACCTGGAGCAGGACCAACCTCCTCTACTTGGGGGCCCATCTCTGCCCAGCCGAGGAATCCTGGCCGGTGAACTGGTGGGAGCTGGAGGCCAAAGTCTCCGCCCGCCTGAATCGCTGGACAGGACTGCTCCGAGTGCTGTCCTACAGGCGCGAGTTCTCATCATAAACCAGCTGGTCGCCTCCATGCTGTGGTACCGGCTGGTCCCTTTGACCCCTCCCTCTGGCTTTGTCGCCGATATCCAGAGAACCCTCATGCGGTTCTTCTGGGACAATCGACTGCACTGGGTCCCTGCTGCGGTTCTGCATCTCCTGCTTGAGGAGGGCAGACAAGGTCTGGTGTGCCTTCGCGCTCAGATAGCGACCTTCCGCCTCCAGGCCCTGCAGAGGTACCTTTACGTTGAGCCCCCTCCACGATGGTGTGCCCTGGCGACGTATTTCTTCCGCCAGTTGCACGGCCTCAATTATGACGTGCAGCTCCTGCATATCAATCTGGGGCGTGTTTCGACCTCCCTGCAGGAGTTGCCCATCTTTTACCAGGACCTCCTCACTGTCTGGAACGCGGTCGCCTCGCGACGCAGCTCCCCCCCGTCAGGAGTAGCAGCTCTCGTGCGAGAGCCGCTGCTCAGGAATCCGCTCCTCCAGCCGTGTGACTTCGGGTGGCTGGCGGAGAGGGGGGCTGTGGACGCCGGGGTGACCAGGATCGGGGACGTGCTGGATGGCGGAGGGGCGGGCTGGATGAGCCCCCGCGTGCTGGCTGAGCGCGTGGTGGTGTCCGTCCAGCACGCGGCCAAAGCCATCCAAGACCTTAGGACGGTCGTGCTCGGCCCCGAAACTACATGCAAACTCGAGGCAGCGCAGGCGTGCGGTGGGATCCCGCCTGAGCGTTCCCCTGCTCGGACGGAATTCCACATTGGCCCAAAGCCTCAACCCCCCTCCTCAGGTCAGGTGCCCCACAGCATGAGCCGCCTCACGGAAATGTCCTCCGTGCCTTTTTCTACCGCACGGAGGCGTTTCCTGTGCGGGCTGCTGCTGCACACCTTCCACTACCGCCTCCTCGCCTGACGCCCGGATACACCTTGGCGGGCCTTGTTGCTGCCGGGCGGTGGAGGACCCCAGTGGAGGTCCCTCGACGGAGGGATCTCCCCCAATTACATCGGGGATCTGGGGTGGAGGGTGATGCATGCAGCAGTTCCACACAACCATAGGATTCACTGGTTCACGGGCTCCGAAGACTGCCCCTTCTGTGGCCTTGTGGAGTCCGTGGTCCATGTCTATGTTTTGTGCCTTCGGCTGCACTCCCTTTTTGTTTTCCTGAAGAACCTTTTATTGATGTTTTGTTCGCACTTCAGTCCCATGCTCTACGAACACCTGGTGCGGGGAGGGGCGGGTTGGGATGGCGACCTCCTCGTGAACCTGCTCCTGGGCCTGGCGAAACGCGCCATTTACAGGTCCAGGCAGCGGGTGATCGAGGGGGCCGTCCATCCTGACTGTCTGCCCCTCTACCGCGGCTACGTTCGCAGCCGGGTGTCCCTGGAGAGGGAGCATGCGGTGTCCACGGGCACGGTTGACGCCTTCCGTGCCCGTTGGGCACCGCAGGGGTTGGGGTGCGTTATTGATCCTGGTAATCACATTTTAATTTGATGTCTTTAAGTTTCCTTTGTAATTTGATTTTTGTTCGGGCTGTTCCCCCTCCTTTTGGGGAGCTGCCCCTTTTACTTTGTCCTGACTTAATTTGAGTTTGTTTATTTGGTTTGACCTAAAAAGAGGCCAACATCTGTGAGTAAAACACTTTCTTTACTCCCCCTTTCCATTTCTTTTCTCATTCTGGGGGAGATTGGGGATTTGCAGCAACTGAAGGAAAAGGAAGTGAATCCAGGGAGGGTGCAGACTCTGGAAAGGTTGGCCCAGGTCTCTCTTAAACCAGAAAATGACTGATTTATGCCACTGTTTCCTGTTAACTAGCCAATCTTCCATCCATGCCAATATGTTGTCCCTGCAGCCCAATTTTCCAGCCTATCCTCATTGATCCACTGGAGCAAGCTGAGAGGGGTGATTGAAAGCAGCAGTGCTGGTAAGAGATTAATTGAATTGAATTGAATTGTTTATTTATTTAATTAGTCAGCTAGTGTGTGTATTTTTTTGGCCTTTACTTTAACAGCAGTTTTTCAAGTTTAAAGTGAAAACTAGAAGTGGGCAGCAAAGGAGTCTGGGAAGGGTTTTTTAAGCGCGTGAAGTATAAAAGGTAGGCTGCAGTATACGGCGGGCAGCGTCGGGAGCGGGCAGTGGAGTGTGTGGGAAGCAGAGTGTGAGCTATAAGACTTTGGCTCACAGGGCTTGAGTGTGTGGGAAGCAGAGTGTGAGCTATAAGACTTTGGCTCACAGGGCTTGAGTGTGTGGGAAGCAGAGTGTGAGCTATAAGACTTTGGCTCACAGGGCTTAGGCAGAAAGGGCGAGTAGGGGTGAGTTGAATTCATTTTTGCACTTTCTACCTGGTACTGGCAAGGTATCTAGAGGGGATGGGTGTGCAGGCAGTGCAATGTTCCTCTTGCACTATGTTTGAGGTGAGGGACGACGACAGTGTCCCTACTGATTACACCTGTGGGAAGTGCACCCATCTGCAGCTCCTCCAAAACCGTGTTAGGGAACTGGAGCTGGAGTTGGATGAACTTAGGATCATCAGGGACGCAGAGATGGCCATAGACACAAGCTTTAGGAATACAGTTACTCCGAGGATTGAAAACAGATGGGTGACGGTGAGAGGGGCTGGGAGGAAGCAGTCCGTGCAGGGATCCCCGGTGGTCGTTCCCCTTAGCAACAAGTATTCCGCTTTGGATACGGTTGAGGGGGATGACATACCAGTGGGGAGCCGCAGTGAGAGGATCTCCAGCACTGTGTCCATCTCTGTGGCTTGGGAGGGAAAGGGGGAGAGCGGGAGGGCGATAGTTATTGGGGACTCGTTAGTTAGAGGGATAGATAGGAGGTTCTGTGGCAGCAAAAGAGACTCACGGATGGTATGTTGCCTACCGGATGCCAAGGTCCGTGATGTCTCAGACCGTGTTTTCCAGATTCTGAAGGGGGAGGGGAAACAGTCACAAGTCGTGGTGCACATTGGTACCAATGACATAGGTAAGAGAAGGGACGGGGATTTAAAGCAGGAATTTCTGGAGCTGGGCTGGAAGCTGAGAGCCAAGACAAAACATGTGGTCATCTCTGGTACGTTGCCGGTACCACGTGATAGCGAGTTGAGGAACAGGGAGAGAGTGCAGTTAAATATGTGGTTGCAGGGATGGTGTAGGAGGGAGGGTTTCAGATACGTGGATAATTGGAACACGTTCTGGGGAAGGTGGGACCTGTACAAACAGGACGGGGTGCACCTGAACCAGAGGGGCACCAATATCCTCGGAGGGAAATTTGTTACGGCTCTTCAGGGGGGTTTAAACTAATTTGTCAGGGGAGTGGGAAAGGGAGTTGTAGTCCAGAAGTCAGTGAGGGTGGTGAGGTATTGGGGAAGGTATCAGGGTCAAGGTGGGTTGAAGTGTGTCTACTTCAATGCAAGGAGCATCCGGAACAAGGTAGATGAACTTGGGGCGTGGATTGGTACTTGGGACTACGATGTTGTGGCCATTACGGAGACGTGGGTAGAACAAGGACAGGAATGGTTGTTGGACGTTCCGGGGTATAGATGTTTCACTAAGTGTAGGGAAGCTGGTAAAAGAGGCATTGTTAATCAAGGATAGTTTAACGGCTGCGGAAAGGCACTTCGTGGGGGATCTGCACACTGAGGTAATATGGGCTGAAGTTAGAAATAGGAAAGGAGCGGTCACGTTGCTAGGAGTTTACTATAGGCCCCCAAATAGTAATAGAGATGTGGAGGAAGAAATTGCTAAGCAGATTATGGATATGTGTGGGGGTCACAGGGTAGTTGTCATGGGGGACTTTAACTTTCCAAATATTGATTGGAACCTTTGTAGGTCAAATAGTTTGGATGGGGCAGTTTTTGTGCAGTGTGTGCGGGAGGGTTTCCTGACACAATATGTGGATGGGCCGACTAGAGGTGAGGCCACATTGGATTTGGTACTGGGAAATGAACCGGGCCAAGTGTTAGATTTGGTTGTGGGAGAGCAATTTGGAGATAGTGACCACAATTCGGTGTCTTTTGTTATTGCAATGGAGAGGGATAGGGCCGTACGGCAGGGCAAGGTTTACAATTGGGGGAGGGGTAATTATGATGCGATTAGGCAAGAATTAGGGGGCATAAGTTGGGAACAGAAACTGTCAGAGAAAGGAACTAATGAAAAGTGGAATTTTTTCAAGGAACAAATACTGGATGTCCTTGATAGGTATGTTCCTGTCAGGCAGGGAGGAAATGGCCGAGTGAGGGAACCATGGTTCACAAAAGAGGTGGAATGTCTTGTGAAAAGGAAGAGGGAAGCTTATGTAGGGATGAGGAAACAAGGTTCAGATGGCTCGATTGAGGGTTACAAGTTAGCAAGGAATGAGCTGAAAAAGGGTCTTAGGAGAGCTAGGAGGGGACATGAGAAGTCCTTGGCGGGTCGGATCAAGGAAAACCCCAAGGCTTTTTACTCTTATGTGAGGAATAAAAGAATGACCAGGGTGAGGTTAGAACATAGAACATAGAACATAGAACATTACAGCGCAGAACAGGCCCTTCGGCCCACGATGTTGCACCGACCAGTTAAAAAAAAACTGTGACCCTCCAACCTAAACCAATTTCTTTTCGTCCATGAACCTATCTACGGATCTCTTAAACGCCCCCAAACTAGGCGCATTTACTACTGATGCTGGCAGGGCATTCCAATCCCTCACCACCCTCTGGGTAAAGAACCTACCCCTGACATCGGTTCTATAACTTCCCCCCCTCAATTTAAAGCCATGCCCCCTCGTGCTGGATTTCTCCATCAGAGGAAAAAGGCTATCACTATCCACCCTATCTAAACCTCTAATCATCTTATATGTTTCAATAAGATCCCCTCTTAGCCGCCGCCTTTCCAGCGAAAACAATCCCAAATCCCTCAGCCTCTCCTCATAGGATCTCCCCTCCATACCAGGCAACATCCTGGTAAACCTCCTCTGCACCCTCTCCAAAGCCTCCACATCCTTCCTGTAATGTGGGGACCAGAACTGCACACAGTACTCCAAGTGCGGCCGCACCAGAGTTGTGTACAGTTGCAACATAACGCTACGACTCCTAAATTCAATCCCCCTACCAATAAACGCCAAGACACCATATGCCTTCTTAACAACCTTATCTACTTGATTCCCAACTTTCAGGGATCTATGCACACATACACCTAGATCCCTCTGCTCCTCCACACTATTCAAAGTCCTCCCGTTAGCCCTATACTCAACACATCTGTTATTCCTACCAAAGTGAATTACCTCACACTTCTCCGCATTAAACTCCATCCGCCACCTCTCGGCCCAACTTTGCAACCTGTCTAAGTCTTCCTGCAAACTACGACACCCTTCCTCACTGTCTACCACACCACCGACTTTGGTGTCATCAGCAAATTTGCTAATCCACCCAACTATACCCTCATCCAGATCATTAATAAATATTACAAACAGCAGTGGCCCCAAAACAGATCCCTGAGGTACACCACTTGTAACCGCACTCCATGATGAATATTTACTATCAACCACCACCCTCTGTTTCCTATCCGCTAGCCAATTCCTGATCCAATTTCCTAGATCACCCCCAATCCCATACATCTGCATTTTCTGCAGAAGCCTACCATGGTGAACCTTATCAAACGCCTTACTAAAATCCATATATACCACGTCCACTGCCTTGCCCCCATCCACCTCCTTGGTCACTTTCTCAAAAAACTCAATAAGGTTAGTAAGGCACGACCTACCTGCCACAAAACCATGCTGACTATCACCTATCAATTCATTACTCTCCAAATAACTATAAATCCTATCCCTTATAATTTTTTCCAACATCTTGCCGACAACAGAAGTGAGACTCACCGGTCTATAATTCCCGGGGAAGTCTCTGTTCCCCTTCTTAAACAATGGGACAACATTCGCTAACCTCCAATCTTCTGGTACTATACCAGAGGCCAACGACGACCTGAAGATCAGAGCCAGAGGCTCTGCAATCACTTCTCTTGCCTCCCAGAGAATCCTTGGATAAATCCCATCCGGACCAGGGGATTTATCTATTTTCAGACCCTCCAGAATATCCTGCACATCCTCCTTATCAACTGTAATACTGTCTATTCTACTCCCTTGCAACCCAGTGTCCTCCTCAGCTATATTCATGTCCCCTTGCGTGAACACCGAAGAGAAATATTGGTTCAATGCTTCACCAATCTCCTCCGGTTCCACACATAACTTCCCTCTGCCATCTATAACTGGCCCTAAACTTGCCCTAACCAACCTTCTGTTCTTGACATACCTATAGAACGCCTTAGGATTCTCTTTAACCCTATCCGCCAAAGTCTTCTCATGTCCCCTTTTAGCCCTTCTAAGCTCGCTCTTCAACTCCCTCTTAGCCAATCTAAAGCTTTCTAGTGCACTACCCGAGTGCTCACGTCTCATCCGAACATAAGCCTCCTTTTTCTTTTTAACCAACAAAGAAACTTTTTTGGTGCACCACGGTTCCCTAGCCCTACCAATTCCTCCTTGCCTGACAGGGACATACCTATCACAGACTCGCAGTAGCTGCTCCTTGAAAAAACTCCACATGTCGGACGTTCCCAGTCCCTGTAATCTCCTAGTCCAACCTATGTTTCCTAATTCTCTCCTAATAGCCTCATAATTACCCTTCCCCCAGCTAAAACCACTGGCCCGAGGTTCATGCCTATCCCTTTCCATCACTAAGGTGAACGTAACCGAATTGTGGTCACTATCACCAAAATGCACACCAACTTCCAAGTCTAGCACCTGGTCTGGCTCATTTCCCAGCACCAGATCCAATATAGCCTCACCTCTAGTTGGCCTGTCTACATACTGAGTCAAAAAACCTTCCTGCACGCTTTGAACAAAAACTGACCCCTCTAACGAGCTAGAGCTATAACAATTCCAGTCAATATTAGTCAAGTTAAAATCCCCCATAACAATTGCCCTATTACTTTCACTCCTAAGCAGGATTGACTCCGCAATCCTTTCCTCAACCTCTCTAGAACTTTTAGGAGGTCTATAAAAGACTCCCAACAGGGTGACCTCTCCTCTCCTATTTCTAATCTCCGCCCATACTACCTCAACAGATAAGTCCTCATCAAACCTCCTCTCTGACACTGTGATACAATCTCTGACCAATAATGCTACCCCTCCCCCTCTTCTACCTCCTTCCCTACTTCGACTAAAACATTTGAACCCCGGGACCTGCAGCATCCATTCCTGCCCCTGCTCTATCCATGTCTCTGAAATAGCCACAACATCGAAGTCCCAGGTACTGATCCACGCTGCAAGTTCACCCACTTTATTGCGAATACTCCTGGCATTGAAGTATACACATTTCAAACCCTGCTCCACCCCACCTCTGCAATGCCGTGCATTGCAGTCCCCATCCATGCATCCCTCACTTTCAGCCCCACTACTCAGGATCCCTCCCCCCCCCCGAATCAGTTTAAACCTCCCTGCATGGCCTTAGCAAATTTACCCCCCAGGATATTGGTCCCCTTCTGATTAAGGTGTAGACCATCCTTCTCATAGAGGTCACACCTTCCCCAGTACGAGCCCCAATTGCTTAAGTACCTGAACCCCTCCCTCCTGCACCATCCCCTCAGCCATGAATTCAAACCTTCCCTCTCCCTATTCCTCTCTAAACTATCCCGTGGTACAGGCAAGAGTCCAGAGATAACCACTCTGTCAGTCCTGGCCTTTAGTTTCCACCCCAACTCCATAAATCCCTGCCTAATATCCCCTTCCCCTATCCTCCCTATGTCGTGTGTCCCCACATGTACAATAACTTGTGGTTTATCTCCCTCCCCCCTAAGAGTCCTGAATACCCTGTCAGACACATCCCGGACCCCAGCCCCTGGTAGGCAACACACCAACCCTGAGTCCCTACCTTTAGTTCCGACCCTCCTATCTGTCCCCTTAATTGTGGAGTCCCCAATCACAAGGCCCAGTCTTTTACAGCCCCTAACCACCTGAGCTTTCTCACTCGGCTCACCCCCAGAGATCTGCTCTCTATGCTCAGTTGATTCCTCCTCAACTGTAGCCTCCAGCACCGAAAACCTATTATGGAGGGGAACCGCCCCAGGGGATTGTCTTCCCGATTGCTTCTTACCCCTCCTCCTGGCATTGACCCAAGCCTCATTTCTAGGAGTTACTATTTCTCTATAACTCCTATCAACTTCCACCTCCGCCTCCCGAATTATGCGGAGTTCCTCTACCTCCCCCTCCAGCTCCTTTACACGCTCCTCCAGAAGCTGCAATCTAATGCACTTCTTACAACTAAAATCTCCTGAAACACTACTGGATTTCCTCACCACATACATCCCACAGGAGATGCAGCATACTGCCTGAACTGCCATCCCTGAAGCCATTACCAGCAAGAAAAAAAGAAAACAAAAAACTTCCCCACACTTATAATTAGGTTAGAGGAGGATGGAAGGGTGGGATCCTCTACCAGTGTCGGTCAAGGACAGTAGTGGGAACTTGTGTATGGAGTCAGTAGAGATAGGCGAGGTGATGAATGAATACTTTTCTTCAGTGTTCACCAAGGAGAGGGGCCATGTTTTTGAGGAAGAGAAGGTGTTACAGGCTAATAGGCTGGAGGAAATAGATGTTCGGAGGGAGGATGTCTTGGCAGTTTTGAATAAACTGAAGGTCGATAAGTCCCCTGGGCCTGATGAAATGTATCCTAGGATTCTTTGGGAGGCAAGGGATGAGATTGCAGAGCCTTTGGCGTTGATCTTTGGGTCCTCGCTGTCCACGGGGATGGTGCCAGAGGACTGGAGAATGGCGAATGTTGTTCCTCTGTTTAAGAAAGGGAATAGAAATGACCCTGGTAATTATAGACCAGTTAGTCTTACTTCGGTGGTTGGTAAATTGATGGAAAGGGTCCTTAGGGATGGGATTTACGACCATTTAGAAAGATGCGGATTAATCCGAGATAGTCAGCACGGATTCGTGAAGGGCAAGTCGTGCCTCACAAATTTGATAGAATTTTTTGAGGAGGTAACTAAGTGTGTTGATGAAGGTAGGGCAGTTGATGTCATATACATGGATTTTAGTAAGGCGTTTGATAAGGTCCCCCATGGTCGGCTTATGATGAAAGTGAGGAGGTGTGGGATAGAGGGAAAGTTGGCCGATTGGATACGCAACTGGCTGTCTGACCGAAGACAGAGGGTGGTGGTCGATGGAAAATTTTCGGATTGGAGGCAGGTTGCTAGCGGTGTGCCGCAAGGATCAGTGCTTGGTCCTCTGCTCTTTGTGATTTTTATTAATGACTTAGAGGAGGGGGCTGAAGGGTGGATCAGTAAATTTGCTGATGACACCAAGATTGGTGGAGTAGTGGATGAGGTGGAGGGCTGTTGTAGGCTGCAAAGAGACATAGATAGGATGCAAAGCTGGGCTGAAAAATGGCAAATGGAGTTTAACCCTGATAAATGTGAGGTGATTCATTTTGGTAGGACAAATTTAAATGTGGATTACAGGGTCAAAGGTAGGGTTCTGAAGACTGTGGAGGAACAGAGAGATCTTGGGGTCCATATCCACAGACCCCGAAAGGTTGCCACTCAAGTGGATAGAGCTGTGAAGAAGGCCTATAGTGTGTTAGCTTTTATTAACAGGGGGTTGGAGTTTAAGAGCCGTGGGGTTATGCTGCAACTGTACAGGACCTTGGTGAGACCACATTTGGAATATTGTGTGCAGTTCTGGTCACCTCACTATAGGAAGGATGTGGAAGCGCTGGAAGGAGTGCAGAGGAGATTTACCAGGATGCTGCCTGGTTTGGAGGGTAGGTCATATGAGGAAAGGTTGAGGGAGCTAGGGCTGTTCTCTCTGGAGCGGAGGAGGCTGAGGGGAGACTTAATAGAGGGGTATAAAATGATGAAGGGGATAGATAGAGTGAACGTTCAAAGACTATTTCCTCGGGTGGATGGAGCTATTACAAGGGGGCATAACTATAGGGTTCATGGTGGGAGATACAGGACGGATATCAGAGGTAGGTTCTTTACGCAGAGAGTGGTTGGGGTGTGGAATGGACTGCCTGCAGTGATAGTGGAGTCAGACACTTTAGAAACATTTAAGCGGTTATTGGATAGGCACATGGAGCACACCAGGATGATAGGGAGTGGGATAGCTTGATCTTGGTTTCAGATAAAGCTCGGCACAACATCGTGGGCCGAAGGGCCTGTTCTGTGCTGTACTGTTCTATGTTCTATGTTCTATCCATATCCTTCTGTATTCTCTGACAATCGTCATCACTATACACAACTCCGCCAATCTTAGTATCATCCGCAAACTTGCTAATCAGACCAGCTATGTTTTCTTCCAAGTCGTTTATATATATTACAAACAGCAGAGGTCCCTGTGGAACACCATTAGTAAGAAGTCTCACAACACCAGGTTAAAGTCCAACAGGTTTATTTGGTAGCAAAAGCCACTGGCTTTCGAAGCGCTGCTTCTTCATCAGGTGAGGAAAGGTAGGATTCGAGAGCCGTGGATAACCAGGGAAATTGAGGATCTGATTAAAATGAAAAGGGAGGCGTACGTTAAGTCCAGGCAACTGAAAACAGATGGAGCTCTGGAGGAATACAGAGAGAGTAGGAAAGAACTCAAACGGGGAGTTAGAAGGGCAAAAAGAGGTCACGAGATGTTCTTGGCAGGCAGGATTAAGGAGAATCCTAAGGCATTCTATTCATATGTTAGGAACAAAAGAGTTCTCAGGGAGAAAATCGGACCTCTCAGGGACAAAGGAGGGGAATTATGCTTAGAACCCAAGGGAATAGGGGAGATCCTAAATGAATACTTTGCATCGGTATTCACGAAGGAGAGGGGCGTGTTAACCGGGAGTGTCTCGGAGGGAGGTGTTGACCCGTTAGAGAAAATCTCCATTACAAGAGAGGAAGTGTTAGGTTTTTTAGGGAACATTAAAACTGACAAAGCCCCAGGGCCTGATGGCATCTATCCTCGACTGCTCAGGGAGACGAGAGATGAAATTGGTGGGCCTCTGACGGAAATCTTTGTCGCTTCTTTGGACACGGGTGAGGTCCCTGAGGATTGGAGGATAGCGAATGTGGTCCCGTTGTTTAAGAAGGGTAGCAGGGATAACCCAGGAAATTATAGGCCGGTGAGCTTGACGTCCGTGGTAGGGAAGTTGTTGGAGAGGATTCTTAGAGACAGGATGTATGTGCATTTAGAACGGAACAATCTCATTCGTGACAGACAGCATGGTTTTGTAAGAGGGAGGTCGTGCCTTACAAATTTGGTGGAGTTTTTTGAGGAAGTGACAAAAACGGTTGATGAAGGAAGGGCCGTGGATGTCGTCTATATGGATTTCAGTAAGGCATTTGACAAAGTCCCACATGGCAGGTTGGTTAAGAAGGTTAAGGCTCATGGGATACAAGGAGAAGTGGCTAGATGGGTGGAGAACTGGCTTGGCCATAGGAGACAGAGGGTAGTGGTCGAAGGGTCTTTTTCCGGCTGGAGGTCTGTGACCAGTGGTGTTCCGCAGGGCTCTGTACTGGGACCTCTGCTATTTGTGATATATATAAATGATTTGGAAGAAGGTGTAACTGATGTGATCAGCAAGTTTGCGGATGACACGAAGATGGCTGGAATTGCGGATAGCGAAGAGCATTGTCGGGCAATACAGCAGGATATAGATAGGCTGGAAAATTGGGCGGAGAGGTGGCAGATGGAGTTTAATCCGGATAAATGCGAAGTGATGCATTTTGGAAGAAATAATGTAGGGAGGAGTTATGCAATAAATGGCAGAGTCATCAGGAGTATAGAAACACAGAGGGACCTAGGTGTGCAAGTCCACAAATCCTTGAAGGTGGCAACACAGGTGGAGAAGGTGGTGAAGAAGGCATATGGTATGCTTGCCTTTATAGGACGGGGTATAGAGTATAAAAGCTGGAGTCTGATGATGCAGCTGTATAGAACGCTGGTTAGGCCACATTTGGAGTACTGCGTCCAGTTCTGGTCGCCGCACTACCAGAAGGACGTGGAGGCATTGGAGAGAGTGCAGAGAAGGTTTACCAGGATGTTGCCTGGTATGGAGGGTCTTAGCTATGAGGAGAGATTGGGTAGACTGGGGTTGTTCTCCTTGGAAAGACGGAGAATGAGGGGAGATCTAATAGAGGTGTACAAGATTATGAAGGGTATAGATAGGGTGAACAGTGGGAAGCTTTTTCCCAGGTCGGAGGTGACGATCACGAGGGGTCACGGGCTCAAGCTGAGAGGGGCGAAGTATAACTCAGACATCAGAGGGACGTTTTTTACACAGGGGGTGGTGGGGGCCTGGAATGCGCTGCCAAGTAGGGTGGTGGAGGCAGGCACGCTGACATCGTTTAAGACTTACCTGGATAGTCACATGAGCAGCCTGGGAATGGAGGGATACAAACGATTGGTCTAGTTGGACCAAGGAGCGGCACAGGCTTGGAGGGCCGAAGGGCCTGTTTCCTGTGCTGTACTGTTCTTTGTTCTTTGTGAGTGGGAGTTCCGTTCACAAACAGGGCATATTAAAACACAAACTCAATTTACAAAATAATGGTTGGAATGCGAGTCTTTACAAGTAATCAAGTCTTAAAGGTACAGACAATGTGAGTGGAGAGAGGGTTAAGCACAGGTTAAAGAGATGTGTATTGTCTCCAGCCAGGATAGTTAGTGAGATTTTGCAAGCCCAGGGAAGTCATGGGGGTTACAGATAGTGTGACATGAACCCAAGATCCCGGTTGAGGCCGTCCTCATGTGTGCGGAACTTGGCTTTAGTTACATTAGTATTAGTACACCATTAGTTGCAGACCTCCATTCAGAAAAACACCCTTCCACCACTACCCTCTGTCTTCTATGGCCAAGCCATAGATTAAAGGGGAGGAGGTGCTCGCTGTCTTGAGGCAAATCAGAGTGGATAAATTCCCAGGACCAGACAGGGTATTCCCATGGACCTTGAGGGAAGCTAGTGTTGAACTTGCAGGGGCCCTGACATATTTAAAATGTCAGTATTCACGGGGGAGGTGCCGGATGATTGGAGGGTGGCTCATGTTGTTCCGTTGTTTAAAAAAGGTTCCAAAAGAAATCCGGAAAATTATAGGCCAGTAAGTTTGACATCGGTGGTGGGCAAGTTGTTGGAAGGTGTGATAAGGGATAGGATCTACAAATATTTGGATAGACAGGGACTTATTAGGGAGAGTCAACATGGCTTTGTGCGAGGTAGGTCATGTTTGACCAATCTATTAGAGTTTTTCGAGGAGGTTACCAAGAAAGTGGATGAAGGGAAGGCGGTGGATGTTGTCTACCTGGATTTCAGCAAGGCCTTTGACAAGGTCCCTCATGGGAGGTTAGTTAGGAAGGTTCAGTCGCTAGGTATACATGGGGAGGTAGTAAATTGGATAAGACACTGGCTCAATGGAAGAAGCCAGAGAGTGGTTGTGGAGGATTGCTTCCCTGAGTGGAGGCCTGTGACTAGTGGTGTGCCGCAGGGATCGGTGTTGGGTCCATTGTTGTTTGTCATCTGTATCAATGATCTGGATGATAATGTGGTCAATTGGATCAGCAAGTTTGCTGATGATACAAAGATTGGAGGTGTAGTGGACAGTGAGGAAGGTTTTCAAAGCTTGCAGAGGGATTTGGACCAACTAGAAAAATGGGCTGAAAAATGGCAAATGGAATTTAACGCAGACAAGTGTGAGATATTTCACATTGGAAGGACAAACCAAGGTAGAACGTACAGGGTAAATGGTAGGACTCTGAAGAGTGCAGTTGAACAGAGGGATCTGGGAATACAGGTACAGAATTCCCTAAAAGTGACGTCACAGGTGGATAGGGTCGTAATGAGTGCCTTTGGTACATTGGCCTTTATAAATCGGAGTATCGAGTATAAAAGTTGGAGTGTTATGGTAAGGATATATAATGATGTGGAGATGCCGGCGTTGGACTGGGGTAAACACAGTAAGAAGTTTAACAACACCAGGTTAAAGTCCAACAGGTTTATTTGGTAGCAAAAGCCACACAAGCTTTCGAGGCTCTGAGCCCCTTCTGAGTCCATAACAGAATTCCCACTCACCTGAAGAAGGGGCTCAGAGCCTCGAAAGCTTGTGTGGCTTTTGCTACCAAATAAACCTGTTGGACTTTAACCTGGTGTTGTTAAACTTCTTACAAGGATATATAAGGCATTGGTGAGGCCGAATTTGGAGTATTGTGTACAGTTTTGGTCACCTAGTTACAGGAAGGATGTAAATAAGGTTGAAAGAGTGCAGAGAAGGTTCACAAGGATGTTGCCGGGACTTGAGAAGCTGAGTTACAGAGAGAGATTGAATAGGTTGGGACTTTATTCCCTGGAGCGTAGAAGATTGAGGGGAGATTTGATAGAGGTGTATAAGATTTTGATGGGTATAGATAGAGTGAATGCCAGCAGGCTTTTTCCGCTGAGGCTGGGGGAGAAAAAAACCAGAGGGCATGGGTTAAGGGTGAAAGGAGAAAAGTTTAAAGGGAATATTAGGGGGGGCTTCTTCACGCAGAGAGTGGTGGGAGTGTGGAATGAGCTGCCGGATAAAGTGGTAAATGCTTTTAACATTTAAGAAAAACTTGGACGGGTTCATGGATGAGAGGGGTGTGGAGGGATATGGTCCAAGTGCAGGTCAGTGGGACTAGGCAAAAAATGGTTCGGTACAGACAAGAAGGGCCAAAAGACCTATTTCTGAGCTGTAATTTTCCATGGTTCTAAGCCAGTTCTGGATCCATCTGGCTAGTTCACCCCTGATCCCGTGTGATTTAATCTTTTGCACCAGCCTGTCATGAGGGACCTTGTCAAATGCTTTACTAAAGTCCATGTAGACAACGTCCACAGCCCTTCCTTTGTCAATCATTTTTGTCACCACCTCAAAACCCTCAATTAAATTAGTGAGCCTTCCTCATACAAAACCATGCTGTCTGTCACTAATAAGACCATTCAGTTCCAAATGTGTATTACTCCTATCTCTAAGACTATTCTCCAACAATTTCACTGTCACTGATGTCAAGCTCACTGGGCTATAATTACCCGGGTTATCCTTGCTACCCTTCTTAAATAACAGGACAACTTTGGATGTCTTCCAACCCTCTGGGACCTCACCTGTGTCCACTGGTTTCTGTTAGAGACCCGAGACCCGGCAACTTCATCTCTTGTCTCCCTCAGAAATCTGGGATAGATGCCATCTGGCCCTGAGGATTTGTCTACCTTAATGCTTTTTTAATACACCTAACACTTCATCCCTTGTAATGATGACTTGTTCTGAAGGGTCTTATGGTCTTATCTTGATTTCTCGAGGAATTAAGGGCTATGGGGAGAGAGCGGGTAAATGGAGTTGAAATCAACCATGATTGAATGGTGGAGTGGACTCGATGGGCCGAATGGCCTTACTTCCGCTCCTATGTCTTATGGTCTTATGGTCTTATGGTTTGCATATCCCTCTGAGGCATCACTAATCAATGTGTCCCTCTCCTTTGTGAATACCATTGCAAAGTACTCATTAAGGATCTCACCACTTCCTTTGGTTCAATGCATAATTTCCTTCTGTTGTCCTTGAGTGGACCAACTCTTTCTCTAGCTACCCTCTTGTTCCAAATATATGTATAGAATGCCTTGGGATCCTGCCTGCCAAGGACATTTCGTGACCCCTTTTTGCCCTCCTAACTCCCTGTTTGAGTTCTTTTCTTTCCATGCAAACTGCAAATGTTTCATCTGTTTTTAGTTGCCCAGACTTCATGTATGCGTCCTTTTTCTTTTTGACTAGACTCGCAATTTCCCTGGTCATCCACGGTTCCTGAATCCTGCCTTTCCTGTCCTTCCTTTTCACCGGCAAAGGCCTGTCCTGCATTCCACTCAACTGCTCCTTAAAAAAACTCCCAGATGCCAAATGTGGATTTACCCTCAAACAGCCTCTCCCAAACAATAGCCTCCAAATCCTGCCTAATCTGGTTGTAGTTAGCCTTCCCCCAATTTAGCACCTTAACCCTAGCACAACACTCGTCCTTTTCCTTGGGTATACGAAAGGTTACGGAATTGTGGTCACTGTCCGCCACATGTTCCCCCACTGCAACTTTGATGACCTGGTCGGGCCCATTCCCTAATACAAGGTCCAGTATAGCCCCCTCTCTAGTTGGACTATCCACATATTGTTCCAAGAAACCTTCCTGGACACACTTAAATTCCTCACTATCCCGACCCCTACCCGAAGGGTTTTCCAGTCAATATGAGGAACATTAAAGTTTCCCACTACAACAACCCTCTTATTTCATTAGGTATATTATTATATCTGTCCAGAATCTGCTTATATATCCATTCTTCAACTTCCCGTGGGCTGTTGGGAGGCCTGTAGTACACCCCCATCATGGAGATTGCCGCCTTCCTGTTTCAGAGCTCTACCCACAGTGTCTTGCTATAGGATTCTTCCAAAGTATCCTCCCTCTGTACAGCTGTAGTATGTTCCCTAACCAGTTTGCACTTACCGCTGCCTCGGCAAAGCAGCCAGCATGACTAAGGGCCCTACGCACCCCGGCCATTCTCTCTTCCACCTGTTTGTTCATACATGTGACAATAATAAAACAAATGAAAATCAAATCAGTATTCCAACTCACCCACCTCTTTTACCTTCCCCCCCTTGTCTTGCCTAAAACACTTATATCCCGGAATATTTAGCTGCCAGTCCTGTCTCTCTTTTAACCAAGTCTCCGTTATCGCAACCACATCCAAGTTCCGTGCATGAATCAAGGCTCCAAGTTCATCTATCTTACCTGTTATACTCCTTACATTGAAGCAGATGCACTCCAGACCTCCGGGCTCACTGAGTTCGACCTCACCCAGTCTGCTCCTCTTAGCTCACCTGGCCTTGGTCCCATGCTCATCCCCAGTCTCTTGCTGACCTACTGTTCGATTCCCACTCCCCCGCCACATCAGTTTAAACCCACCTGAACCATAGTAGCATGGATATTTTTGCTCCTCCAGTTCAGGTGTAACCCATCCTTCTTGTACAGGCTCCACCTTCCCTGGACGACACCCCAATGATCCAAAAAACTGAAACCCTCCCTCCTGCACCTGTTCTTTAGCCACATGTTCAGTTGCACTATCTCCCTGTTCCTAGCCTCACTAACAAGTGGCATGGGGAGTAATCCTGAGATTGCTACCCGAGAGGTCCTGCTTTTTAAACTTCTACCTAACTCCCTAAATTGCCGTTGTAGGACCTCGTTACTCATTCTACCTATGTCATTCATGCCAATGTGGACAATAACATCTGTCTGATTTCCCTCCTGTTTTAGAATGCTTTGTACCAGTGAGACATCCAGGACCCTGGCACCAGGCAGGCAAACTACCATCCTGGAGTCCCTTTTGCAGCCATATCTGTGCCCCTGACTATTGAATCCCCTATCACTATTGCTTTGCTACGCTTTGTACCCCCTGTCTGTGCAGCAGGGCTAGCCGTGCTGCCTTCACTCTGGCTATTGCTGTTGCTGTGTCCTGATGGAACTTTCCCTTCATTAGTATCCAAAATGGCATACTTGTTAGATAGGGGGCAGCCATAGGGGATCCCTGAACTGACTTCCTACCCCATCTGGTGGTCACCCATCTATCTTCCTGCACCTTGTTGCCACATCTCTGTAGCTATTGTCTATAACAATTCCAGCTAATTGTGTGCTCCTCAGTGCCTCCAGCTGCTGCTCTAACCAATCCATGCGTTTGGGAGCATTTGCAACTGAATGTATTGAGGGTCATAGAGTTTTACAGCATGGAAACAGGCCCTTTGGCCCAACTTGTCCATGCCACCCTTTTTTTTTAAAGCCCCTAAGCTAATCCCAATTGCCTGCATTTGGCCCATATCCCTCTATACCCGTCGTACCCATGTAACTATCTAAATGCTTTTGTTGTGGGAAAAATCCACTAGTAGTCAGACTTTGAGATTCAGAAAATACGATTTATTAAACGGAGCTGCGTGGAGACAAGGCACATGTCTGTAGCAAACCTTCTCTCAATAGTATGTCGGGAGCGGTTCATTTTTATACCCTTTACACAATGGGTAAACCGGTGATTCGAACATTATCACATCGTTTAAGTGAGTACAAGTAGATATAGACATTTAACATAATATGAATGGGTACATTTCCTCATGTCTGTATCTGTCAATGGTCAGTTTCGTCTCATTCAGGTGCTAATTGGTTTCCTCGCATTCATATTTCCCGCGTTTCCCTAACGTTAATCTAAGCTCTTTGTTTCGGGTTTTCCTTATCTTAAAAGATGTTTTGACCCTTGGCTTGGCTTCCTGAGGTGTTTGTTTGCTATGAGTCACTGTCTGTAATTTGGAAATGGCTTGTCTGTTAGGTTTTGACTTGACGTTATTTCTGAACAGTGGGAGCCTGTGTCTGCTTTTTGGCTTCTTTCCCAGTTAACCCTTTATGTGCCAGGCAGCCATTTTAAAGTGTGCTTTCTTGTATTGCCATTTTAAAGTGTGCTCCCTTGTATTTTTCCCCTTACACTTTTTAAAAGATAAAATTGTACCCGCCTCTACTACTACCTCTGGCAGCTTGTTCCAGACACTCACCACCCTCTGTGTGAAAGAATTGCCCTCTGGACACTTTTGTATCTCTCCCCTCTCGCCTTAAACCTATGCCCTCTAGTTTTAGACTCCCCTACCTTTGGGAAAAGATATTGACTATCCACCTTGTCTATGCCCCTCATTATTTTATAGACCTCTATAAGGTCACCCGTCAGCCTCCTACGCTCCAGAGAAAAAAGTCCCAGTCTGTTCAGCCTCTCCTTATAACTCAATCCATCAAGTCCTGGTAGCATCCTAGTAAATCTTTTCTGCACTCTTTCTAGTTTAATAACGTCCTTTCTATAATAGGGTGGCCAGAATTGCACACAGTATTCCAAGTGTGGCCTTACCAATGTCTTGTAAAACTTTAACAAGACGTCCCAACTCCTGTATTCAATGTTCTGACCGATGAAACCAAGCATGCCGAATGCCTTCTTCACCATTCTGTCCACCTGTGACTCCACTTTCAAGGAGCTATGAACATGTACCCCTAGATCTCTTTGTTCTGTAACTCTCCCCAACGCCCTACCATGAACTGAGTAGGTCCTGCCCTGGTTCAATCTACCAAAATGCATCACCTCGCATTTGTCTAAATTAAACTCCATCTGCCATTCGTCAGCCCAGTGGCCCAATTGATCAAGATCCCGTTGCAATTGGAGATAACTTTCTTCACTGTCCACTATGCCACCAATCTTGGTGTCATCTGCAAACTTACTAACCATGCCCCCTATATTCTTATCCAAATCATTAATATAAATGACAAATAACAGTGGGCCCAGCACTGATCCCTGAGGCACACCGCTGGTCACAGGCCTCCAGTTTGAAAAACAACTCTCTACAACCGCCCTCTGGCTTCTGTCAAAAAGCCAATTTTGTATCCATTTAGATACCTCACCCTGGATCCCGTGAGATTTAACTTTATGCAACAACCTACCATGCGGTACCCTGTCAAATTTCCCACACATGTAGTCCTCAGGGACACTTGACGTGTCCATGATACTTCAAGGGGAGATTTGATAGAGGGGAGATTTGATAGAGGTGTATAAGATTTTGATGGGTATAGATAGAGTGAATGCAAGCAGGCTTTTTCCACTGAGGCTAGGGGAGAAAAAAACCAGAGGGCATGGGTTAAGGGTGAAAGGAGAAAAGTTTAAAGGGAATATTAGGGGGGGCTTCTTCACGCAGAGAGTGGTGGGAGTGTGGAATGAGCTGCCGGATAAAGTGGTAAATGCTTTTAACATTTAAGAAAAACTTGGACGGGTTCATGGATGAGAGGGGTGTGGAGGAATATGGTCCAAGTGCAGGTCAGTGGGACTAGGCAAAAAATGGTTCGGCACAGACAAGAAGGGCCAAAAGGCCTGTTTCTGAGCTGTAATTTTCTATGGTTTTATGGTTCTATGATACCCCACGTCGCGCAGGGGTAGCACAGAACCCCGCCAATTTTACATCTCCCTCACTCTATTGTTTGTTAGATTAAAAACTAAATACTAGTTGCTGTTCTCACGAATAGGCCCCCTAAAATTAGTGTCTCTCCTGATTAGTACAGGTTGGTTTAAATATTAAGTGTAGCTTGCTACTCTTTAGGAAGTGTAGGGAAAAAAAACCCCTTGCCTTTCAAAATGTAGCTCAGATTCTACTCCTGTGAACCTGGGAATGAACGGGTTAAGTATAGGGGTCACCTGATTTATAAAGAACCAATCAGGTTAGAGTGGGCTGAGGTTGAGGCAGCTATGTTATATATATTTATAGAAAGAGAATAGACCAATGTTTTGAGTCTGGATGAGCTCTGACGAAGGATCATCCAGACTCGACGTTGGCTCTATTCTCTCTCCACAGATGCTGTCAGAGCTGCTGAGATTTTCCAGCATTTTCTGTTTTTGTTTCAGATTCCAGCACCCGCAATATTTTGCCTTCATATGTATTTATATATCCGTATGTACTAAGTTAACAAAACGGAGTGTGACTCATCATTATGTAAAGCATCATGGGATTTAGCTGACATCACCACATTCCTATAGCTATTCAGTCATTAAAGACAGTCATAGAGCATTAAACTTATCGAGCAGGGCCTCTCGTATCAGCACACAGCAGCTGCTTTGTGAGACTGCCAGCAGTACAGACAAGTCAGAGATAAGAGTGTCCTGAGAAGAGAGATTCATTGTGAAGGCTCAAAGACGGTTGACAAGATGTAGCCATTCTATGATTCTAATGAACAATTTTTCCCCCCCTCATTCCCCAAAAGCTGTAAATCTCCATCCCACACACTCTCCCTCCATTCTCACTCTGCTGTATCTAATATTCACCCTCCCAATTCTGATTGCTGATTCAGGCTGATTGACAGATCCATGCTCATTGCTTCCTGGACACACAAATCATAAGAAATAGGAGCTGCAGTTGGCCATTCAGCCCATCGAACTGCCTCAACCATTCATTCAGAATTGGCTCATCTACCGCAGCATCATTTCACACACTATTCCCCAGATAGAGAGAGAGAATAGAGCCAACCTTTCGAGTCTGGAGAGAGGAAAGAATGTTCCATAGAAACTACGATTGTCTGTTCTGAATTTCTATCCCGCACTGACACTGATGACTTCTGTAAACTCATTTTACAGGATGTTGAAGGAGAAATCACAGGCTGAAATCTCAAACATCACGTCTCGATCTGACAGAGTTATATTCCCTTGGGACCTGAATCTCATCGGCTTTTGAATCTAGAAGGAGAAATGATCTGTCGATTTGAAAAGATTTCAAACATCAGTGTGACTGGAAAAGCAGCAACACACTGCCACACTCGAGTGAGAGTGTTCCAGTGCACTGACTAAAGAGCTTTAACCAGTTGCACAGCCTGAATAAATATCACATCATTCACAGTGGGGAGAGACTGTACTCGTGTTGTGTGTGGACGAGGCTTCAACTGATTGTCCACCCAAGAGAGAGGCAAGGACACCTGCACCATGGAGAAACCATGGAAGTGTGCGGACTGTGGGAAGAGATACAGATCCCCATCAGAGCTGGAAGCTCATCGGCGGAGCCACACTGGGGAGAGGCCATTCATCTGCTCGCAGTGTGGGAAGGGATTCAGTCAGTTATCCCACCTGCGGACACACCAGCGAGTTCACACTGGGGAGAAACCGTTCACCTGCTCTCAGTGTGGGAAGGGATTCACTCACTTATCCAGCCTGCGGACACACCAGCGAATTCATACTGGGGAGAAACCATTCAGCTGTTCTCAGTGTGGGAAGGTATTCACTCAGTTATCCCACTTGCAGACACACCAGCGAGTTCACACTGGGGAGTGGCCGTTCACCTGCTCTCAGTGTGGGAAGGGATTCACTCACTTATCCAGCCTGCGGACACATCAGCGAATTCACACTGGGGAGAAACCGTTTACCTGCTCTCAGTGTGAGAAGGGATTCAGTCAGTTATCCCACCTGCGGACACACCAGCGAGTTCACACTGGGGAGAGACCATTCACCTGCTCTCAGTGTGAGAAGGGATTCACTCACTTATCCAGCCTGCAGACACACCAGCGAGTTCACACTGGGGAGAGGCCGTACACTTGCTCTCAGTGTGGGAAGGGATTCAGTCATTCATCCAGCCTGCTGACACACCAGCGAGTTCATACCGGGGAGAAGCCATTCACCTGCTCTCAGTGTGGGGAGGGATTCACTCAGTTATCCAACCTGCGGAAACACCAGCGAGTTCACACTGGGGAGAGGCCATTCACCTGCTCTCAATGTGGGAAGGGATTCACTCAGTTATCCAACCTGCAGACACATCAGCGAGTTCACACTGGGGAGAAACCGTTCACCTGCTCTCAGTGTGGGAAGGGATTCACTGACTTATCCAACCTGCGGAAACACCAGCAAGTTCACACTGGGGAGAAACCCTTCATCTGCTCTCAGTGTGGGAAGGGATTCAGCCTTTCATCCCAGCTGCTGAGACACCAGCAAGTTCATGAGTGATTCCAGGGGTTGGATTCGGCTGTTATTGTTTCTGCTCTCAATTACACCCAGGACTGCATTTTGTTCTTTCTCACAGTTGGTCAATGGGGAGGGTCGGAGGGTTTCTTTCTGCTGGGCTGGCCGGTCTCACCACTTTGCCTTGAGTGGGCTGATGCTCTTTGAGTCTTGTTGCGAATACATGGTTTCAAATTTCACAAGGATCACAGAGTGACAGGGTGTTAGAAAGTTCAGAGATATTTAGTCAGCATTTCTGTTTGAAACCCCCCAAATGCCCATCCAATTTCCTTTGTAATTGTTTATTGTCTCCACTTCCTCCACCCTCGTAGGCAGCGAGTTCCAGGTCATTACCATTCACTGCATCAAAATACTCTTCCTCACATCCCCTCCCCGCATCGCTGACCCAAAATCTTAAATCTGTGTCCCCCTCGTCCTTGTCCCATCAGCTAATGGGAACAGCTTTTCTTTGTCCACCTTATCTAAACCTGTCAGAATCTTGTCCACCTCTATCAAATCTCCCCTCAACCTCCTTTGCTCCAAGGAGAACAACCCAAGCCTGACATTGACAATAAGGACAAATGAACAGAATATGTTAATACCTGAAATCAAATGGTAATATTGAATTTTTGTTTTAAAGATATTGTGAATATATTGTCCTGGACAATAAAGGAATTGGAATAACTCACCTTGGGTGTGGTTGAATGGAATATATCAATCTGGTATCCATCTACAGTCTGATGAAAATCTGGAAAGTGTAGCTGGAATTCTCTCCCTAACAGCACTGTGGGTGTACTTACACCTCAGGCACTGTAGCAGTTCAAGAAGGCAGTGTTGGGGTTGACCATGGCCGAGGCAGCTACACACAGCCACATATTCTGTTATAATTGAAGGACTGCAGATTGAATGTGAGGCATTATGGGACTGGGCTATCTTGACCACATTCCTGTGACTGCTCAGTTTCTTCAATCACGGACCATTAAAGCTGCTCAGCAGGGCCCCGACAGAGGACCCGGTGAGAATATTTACTCAGAATGAGTTAGAATTAAACTTATTCCAGGACCGGCTGGTGTTCAGCGGCTGAGATACCCAAATCTGTAAAAAGGGGATCTGACCAATCAACAAACGGTGGTAGGTAGTTGGTTAAGAAGTTAAGAAGCGTTCTCAAGAATTGTTTAAATTATTTAATCATAAATTTGTGATATGAACTGTGAGGGACTTGTGACCCGATAGTCGGTGCATTGATGGTGTAATCCAAGTAGCACTGGACTGAAAAGCAGACCTCTGGGAGTAGATTCTAATGGTTATAATTCCAGCCAAGCACAGCCAGTGAAAAATCAGAGCTCGAGTAGGGACTGAACAGGTTTCTTACCTGCCATTTGGAAACTAAGAACAAGAAACTTCTTGATAAAATGATTAGAGCATAGAGGCAATGTTTCAAGCCTGGGTGACACTTCATAAGAGCTCTTGCGAAAGGTCATCCAGACTTGAAACATTGGCTCTATTCTCTCTCCACAGATGCTGTCAGACCTGCTGAGATCTTCCAGCATTTTCTGTTTTTGTTTCAGATTCCAGCATCTGACGTTTTTTACTTTTATGATAAAATGATGAGGTCTGATTGGAATCCCCACGACCCTCCCGCAAAACAGAGGGAGTGGTGACAAAAGGAGAAAAACGATAAGGATGATAAAGTCCGGCTTCTGATTCTCCGAGCCCATGTAGAATTAACAAAACAAGTGAACCAGTTTATAAAGAGCAGAAGTTACCCATCCCTAACAAAACCTGATCAAATTAAAGTAATTAGGTTAAGGAATATAACAAAAAGGACTAGATGTTGTTTATAAAACCAGGCCTTGGAAGTTGGCTACAAAAAGTTGTTATAATGAAAGAGAATGGAGGATCTTGTATCTTATTTTCATCAAGGAGTTGTGAGCTTGTAGTGCTCTGTCACTTTAAGAAGCTATAGCTGTGAGAGAGAATACTGAGGATTCATTGTTTGAAATTTACGAGCTGTGAGAACCTGTGTGTTTTGTTTGTTTTATGTGGATGTTTATAGATGTGTTTTATCATTATTTTGGGCTACATTTGTTCAAGTTTATCTTTCGGGGAATTAACCTTATCTTGAGTCTTTAATTAAAGGCATTTCTGGAAGTTTAAAAACAGAATCACAAGAACGCTTAAGAAATTCATTCTGGTTATTGTTGTTGTAAAGCACATGCTAAGTTTCTCTGCTTGTGTATGGATGATATTTGTAGGTTGAATGTTTCAAGCTTTGAGATTTTCTGTCTGTGATTTAAATCAAACAGATTTTTAAAAAAGGAAGTGTAATTAATGAAGCTTTTTTTTGAAGTTATGAACCTGGAGACATATTTACTGGCCATAGACATGATTCCAGGATATTTTGCTAAACATGTGGGAATTTTAATCCGGATACAATTCACACATGTGAGAATGAGAGTTTCATTTGTAATGGTTATTTAAAATTTGGGACATGTGAAATGATTCTGACCAATCCTGTGTTGGATTGATCTTGGGTTAAACTTCCTGTCAGGCCCAAAGATTTATCCCTGGCACAATTAACACAATGAAAAGGAAAATTCTGGAATTGGATACTGAAGAAAAGAGTTTAAGAGGAGTGATTATTAAATAGAAATGATTCCCAGACCATGTGGTCATTCGATTAAAATAAAGGAAGGGTGCTGACGTCCATTTGAGAACTTTTAATCCACCCCTTTTCAAACTAAGAGAGTCTATGTACAAAGAAAGCCCAAGGATGGTAGATAAAGGGGTCTGGAAAACGTCATGAGATGATCACAAAGCCCCATGATGCCCAGAGACTAATTTCATTGGATTTATATATAATGTATGTAATCTATAACCATTCTGATTGGATTGTGTCCAGCCGGGATGGGCTGAGTAACTGTATAAGAATTGATGATGTTCTTTGTTGGGTGGAGTTGCACATGGTCAGCACCTGTGGCTTCTCCCCACTGGTGTAACTCAATAAACTGTCTGTCAATTGAATCAGGCTTGAGTGTTGAATGATTCTTCTCAGTTCATTCTCCCCAACACACTGGGTACATTATGACTTAATTTATGGGAGTGGCCTGATAGGCCGTGGTCCAGATCACATGTGGCTTTGGGGGACCTTTCATGAATCACATGTGTTTGGTTGTTGTAGATGTGCATTCAAAGTGGTTGGAAGCGCAGATCATGAGTAACATTCCAGCTCCTGTGACAATAGAGAAGCTCTGTCAAATTTTCACAAGCCCTGGGTTACGAGAATCACTTGCTTCTGATCATAGAGTCTATACAATACAGGAGGCTGCCATTCAGCCCATTGAGTCTGTACCAACCACAATCCCACCCAGGCCCTCGTCCTGTTAGCCCACACATTTACCCTGCTAGTCCCCCTGACATGAGGGTCAATTTAGCATAGCCAATCAACCTAACCCGCACATCTTTGGAGTGTGGGACGAAACCGGAGCATCTGGAGGAAACCCATGCAAACACGGGGAGAAAGTGCAGTGACCCAGGGCCAGAATTGAACCTGGGTCCCTGCCTCTGTGAGGCAGCAGTGCTAACCACAGTGCCACTCAGATAATGGCACTCTGTTTACAAGTGAGGTGTTTCACGAATTCATGTAAAAGAATGGTATCCGCCATGTGCGTAGTGAGCCGTTTCATCTGGCAACAAATGGTCCAGCAGAAAGAGCTTTCAAACTCTGAAAGAGGGATTGAGGAGAATGGCAGATGATACTTTAAGAACAAAGCTCTCAAGGTTTTTGTTCCAGTATCACATCACGCCACAATCTACAACCAGACTCTCTCCTGCAGAATATTTAGGTAGAAGGCTGAAGTCTCATCTGGATCTGCTTCATCCAGATCTCAGAGCAAAAGGGAGCAGGAGACAAGAGAAGCAGAAGGAGGGACATGACTACCACGCCAAAGAGATCAGGTTTACATCAGAAACTTGGTAGTAACCAAAGGTGGTTACCGGGAATAATTTTAAACCAAAGTGGTCCAGTATCTTAGGTCGTGAGATTGTAAAACGGAAGAGTTGTTCGCAGACACCAACATCATATTCACTTGCTGTGTGACCCTGAGTCAGGAGAAGTTTCAGAGTCAGCAGCTGTTACTGAGAACATGGCAGAGGGTCATGCTGCTGTGGCCATTCACCAGGAAGTGGTTCCTGTGTTTCCAGGTTTGCTAGTTGACTCTGCTGTGGGACTGGAAGAGGAATGTCCATGTACAGATTCTCAAACTACCTCTTCACCGACCATTCCAGATCCACTATTACTATATTTATCAGTGGTATTGTACAGGTCGCAATGCAACCGCAAAGCTCCTGACAGACTTCCGTATCGTCAAAGACATTACTTTTGTTGTATTTCTGTCCTGATGGGGGATTGAAATTGAAGGGGAGGGGAAGTGTTACAGAGTGTTCTTCTAAGTCTTTCTCCCTTCTGAGCACGTGCGGGCTTTGGGCAGGGTTCCAGCCTGCAAGTCCAGGCTGGTTCTAGTGCTCCTGTTTTCATTACCACTGTTTTTTAAACTTTGTATTTAGTTGTAAAACGAACATCCTGCTTTTAACAATGCATTTGTCTACCTTATTTGCGGACTGAATTTACCACAATTGGAAAGCAGCCAGGTTAGCTAAATAGACAGCCTCACTGCTGCCTCACATTGCCAGGGACCCGGGTTCAATTCCAGCCTCGGGTCACTGTCTTGTGGAGTTTGCACATTCTCCCCATGTCTGCGTGGGTTTCCTCAGGATGCTCTGGTTTCCTCCCAGTCCAAAGATGTGCGGGTTAGGTGAATTGGCCATGCTAAATTGCCCCTAGTGTCAGGCGATTTGCAGGGTAAATATGTGGGGTTGTGGGAATAGGGCCTGGGTGGGATTGTGGTCAGTGTAAATTTGATGGGCCAAATGGCCTCCTTCTACACTTTAGGGATTCTATGATTTGTGAAACAATTGAAGTAAATGATTCCTTAATACATATGTTAGAAAAGCTGGAAATGTTAATTTGGATACAAAGGTTTAAAACGTTTAGAATTATAAAAATTTAAGAATGGTCAAAATCTGTGGGGAGATTATAATTTATTCCCTTCTCAGGATGACAGAATAAACAGAGATAAGAGGACTTGTTAATCTTGACTGGAGGGAATGAATCGGCTCCTGTTCAAGATGTCCCAGCATTGAATGACTGATGTTCACCAATTATTGGTCGACACTCAGGCTACCCCAAGCTAAGAGATATCGTTTGAGAGAAAGAATTGTCTTAAAATTAAGATAATGTGCGCAATTAGCTAAAAACCAAACCAATTTCATTATTGACAAGTTACAGACCAATTGGCTATTTTCCAATAATTGGTTAAGATGTGATTTCAATATTTTGAAAGTATAAAAAAGGGGTCTGGAAAAGGCAATTTGGAGAGAGGTGGAGAGAAAGAGATGTTTACAGAGAGATGTTGGGAGCTGTTGGTTTTACAAGTTATCCATGTTTTCAGAGCCGTCACTTCATGTCCTGGACTGAGAGGGATGGAGAGAAGTCTGTTCAATTGTTAAAGTTAAGCTTTCTCCTCTTGCTGTTAATCAACACTTTGCTTTTTATCTTTCTTACTTGTTACATTTTTAATGGTTAATAAACTGCCTGAATTCACCATTTGAAGTGTTCTTTCTTGCCACATGGTTAAGTCACGAGAACCTGGTGTGATTTACAATTAGGGAGGTTATTGCAAACAAGTGAACCCCATAAATCTCAGTTCAAATAAATCAAAGTTCTTACAAATGGAATGTTATCCTTTATTATGAGAGAAATTGAACATTGAAGTAAAGATGTTATGCTTCAGTTATATAGGGCATTTCTGAGATTGTATCTTGAATACTGGGTGCAGTTTTTGTCTCCTATTTAACAAAGGATATAAATGCATTGGAAGTGACTCAGAAAACGTTTACCAGATTGACTCCCAATTATTGTTGAATAAGAGAATCAAAAGTATCGGTGGTAGAACGGGAATGTGGAACTCAAAACATTAGATCAGCCATGATCTAAATAAATGATGGAGCAGATTCAAGGGTCCAAATGGCCTACTTCTGCTCCTATGTTGCATGTTGGTCACAAATTCTTGAGGATTGTAAAACAAGGCTGGAAGATTCAACTTGCCTGAGTTAGAGGGAAAATGTCCAGGGAAACCATCAGTGTGAAAGACAGTTCTGGATTGAAGTAGTCAGATTGTTTTCCTTTGCCAATGGCACTAAACCGTCAAGGAGCAAAGAATCACTTTTGGACTAGTTCTGGGAGAATTGAGTGCCAAATTCCAAGGCAGAGTAAAATATAACCATTGAGTGGGATATTTGAATGTGTTAAGAGTAAAATGGCAACATTCCATTTTACAATTGAAGGGATATGTTCCCGACAAATATAGTGTTTAGTCATTGTTGCTTCCAGTAAAAGTCAGAAAACTTGAAGTTCAGTCATATAATCCTTTAATTTGTGCACTCAGTTCAGAATTCATATTTAAATTAATTGATCATTACAGAGATCCTAACAAAGCCACAAGTTTTGATTTCCCATTTGAGCCTGGGGCACCTTTGTCTCTCTGTTGCTCATGTCAATGACAGCCAGGCGAAAGAGCCGAGGGCTGCGTTTAGCTGAGAATAATGGGGCCTGTGCCCCTGTTGTGAAACTGCCATGGGGGTCACACTAATAGAGAGACAGGAAGATGCTGGAGGACTGACTGGGAAATGGGCCTCCAATCAATTGTTATATCGGTCATCCAGAAATATAGAGAAACCCGTCTCTTCAAATACATATACAGGGAAGAGGCTGCAATGAAATCTGTCCCTTTCAACCTGCATAACAGCATGAAGCTGAGATTGACAGGCTGCAGGAGGAGTCCATTCAGCCCATCATGCCCCTGCTATCTCTTTGAAAGGACTCTGATTCCCCACAGCCCTGCAAATCTTCCCTTTCACGTCTTTACCCTTTGGAAAGACACTATTGAATCTGCTTTTAGGCAGATCAGAACAACTTGCTGTGTCAAAAAAGAAAATAAAATCTCATCTCCCCCTCTGGCTCCTTTGTCAACTACCTTAGAGAGTCTCATATAAGAACAGAAGAACTAGGGGCAGGAGTAGGCCATCTGGCCCCTAGAGCCTGCTCTGCCATTCAATAAGATCATGGCTGATCTTTTTGTGGACTCAGCTCCACTTACCCGCCCGCTCACCATAACCCTTAATTCCTTTACTGTTCAAAAATTTATCTATCCTTGCCTTAAAAACATTCAATGAAGTATCCTCAATTGCTTCACTGGGTAGGGAATTCCACAGATTCACAACGCTCTGTGTGAAGAAATTCCTCCACAACTCAGTCCTAAATCTGTTCCCCCTTATTTTGAGTCCGTGCTCCCTCATACCAGTGGAAACAACATCTCTGCTTCTATCTTATCTATTCCCTTCATAATCTTACATGTTTCTATAAGATCTCCCCCTCATTCTTCTGAATTCCAATGAGTATAGCCCCAGTCTACTCAGTCTTTCCTCATAAGCCAACCCTCTCAACTCTGGAATCAACCTAGTGAATCTCCTCTGCACCCCCTCCAGTGCCAGTATATCCTTTCTCAAGTAAGGAGACCAAAACTGTACACAGTACTCTAGGTGTAGCCTCACCAGCACTTTATACAGCTGCAACATAACCTTGCTGTTTATAAACTCCATCCCTCTAGCAATGAAGGACAAAATTCCATTTGCCTTCTTAATTACCTGTTGCACCTGCAACCAAATTTCTGTGATCAATGCACAAGGACACCCAGGTCCCTCTGCACAGCAGCATGCTGCAATTTTTTACCATTTAAATAATAGTCCGTTTTGCTGTTATTCCTACCAAAATAGATGACCTCACATTTACCAACATTGTACTCCATCTGCCAGACCCTTGCCCACTCACTTAGACTATCTATATCCCTTTGCAGACTTTCGGCGTCCAAGAAAAACATAGAAACATAGAAAAACTACAGCACAAAACAGGCCCTTCGGCCCCACAAGTTGTGCCGAACATATCCCTACCTTTTAGGCCTACCTATAACCCTCCATCCTATTAAGTCCCATGTACTCATCCAGGAGTCTCTTAAAAGACTCTACTGAGTTTGCCTCCACCACCACTGACGGCAGCCGATTCCACTTGCCCACCACCCTCTGTGTGAAAAACTTCCCCCTCTCATTTCCCCTGTACCTACCTCCCAGCACCTTAAACCTATGTCCTCTCGTAGCAGCCATTTCCACCCTGGGAAAAAGCCTCGTGAGAGTCCACCCGATCTATGCCTCTCAACATCTTATATACCTCTATTAGGTCTCCTCCCATCCTACGTCGCTCCAAGGAGAAAAGACCGAGCTCCCTCAGCCTATCCTCATAAGGCATGCCACTCAATCCATGCAACATCCTTGTAAATCTCCTCTGCACTCTTTCAATCTTTTCCACATCCTTCCTTTAATGAGGCGACCAGAACTGAGCACAGTACTCCAAGTGGGGTCTGACGAGGGTCTTATATAGCTGCATCATTATCCCCGGACTCCTAAACTCAATCCCTCGATTGATAAAGGCCAACACACCATACGCCTTCTTAACCACCTCCTCCACCTGCGGGGCCGATTTTAGAGTCCTATGGACCCGGACCCCAAGGTCCTTCTGATTCTCTACAGTACTAAGAGTCTTTCCCTTTATATTGTACTCCTTCATCCCATTTGACCTGCCAAAATGGACCACTACGCATTTATCTGGGTTGAAGTCCATCTGCCACTTCTCCGCCCAGTCTTGCATCCTATCTATGTCCCTCTGATATCCCTCCAGACTATCCATAACCCCACCAACCTTCTTGTCGTCAGCAAACTTACCAACCCATCCCTCCACTTCCTCATCCAGGTCATTTATGAAAATGACAAACAGCAAGAGTCCCAGAACAGATCCCTGGGGCAGATCACTAGTGACCGACCTCCATTTAGAAAAAGACCCATCTCTACCCACTCTCTGCCTCCTTTGGGCAAGCCCGTTCTGGATCCACAGGGCAGCAGCCCCTTGGATCCCATGCCCCCTCACTTTTTCTAGAAGCCTTGTATGGGGACCTTATCGAACGCCTTGCTAAAATCCATATAAACTACATCTACCGCTTTCCCTTTGTCAATGTGTTTAGTCCTCTGCACACTTTGCTCTGTCATTCATGTTAGTGTTATCTGCCAAATTTGACACGCTACACTTGGTCCAAATCATCTATGTAAATCGTAAACAATTACGGTCCCAACACTGATCCCTGAGGCACACCACTAGTCACTGATCGCCAACCAGAAAAACACCCATTTACCCCCACTCTTTGCTTTCTGTTAGTTAACCAATCCTCTATCCATGCTAATACATTACACGTAACACCGCGCACCTTTATCTTATGCAGCAGCCTTTGGTGCGGCACCTTGTCAAATGCCTTCTGGAAATCCAGATACGCCACATCCACAGGTTCCCCATTGTCCACCGCACACATAATGTTCTTAAAGAATTCACCAAATTAGTCAAACATGACCTGCCCTTCATGAACCCATGCTGCATCTTCCCAATGGGACAATTTATATCCAGGTGTCTCGCAATTTCTTCCTTAATGATTGATTCAAGCATTTTCCCGACTATAGAAGTTAAGCTAACCGGCCTATAGTTACCTGCCTTTTGTCTACCTCCTTTTTTAAACAGTGGTGTCACATTTGCTGTTTTCCAATCTGCGGGAACCACCCCAGAGTCCAGCAAATTTTGGTAAATTGCCACGAGTGCAGTTGCTATTTACCCTGCCATTTCTTTTAGTACCCTGGGATGTATTTCATCAGGGCCAGGAGACTTGTCTACCTTTAGCCCCATTAGCTTGTCCAACACAACCTCTTTCGTGATAATGATAGTTTCTAGGTCCTCACCTGCCATAGCCTTCTTCTCATCAATTTTTGGCATGTTATTTGTGTCTTCCACTGTGAAGACCGACACAAAATACCTGTTCAATGCCACAGCCATTTCCTCATTTCCAGTTATTACATCGACCTTCTCATCCTCTAAAGGACCAATGTTTACTTTCGCCACTCTTTTTCGTTTTATGTATTTGTAGAACTTTTGTTATCTGTTTTTATATTCTGAGCTAGTTTACTCTCATAATCCATCTTACTTTTCTTTATAGCTTTTTCATGGCTTTCTGTTGACCTTTAAAGATTTCCCAATCCTCTAGTTTCCCACTAATCTTTGCCACTTTGTATGAATTTTCTTTCAATTTGATACCCTTCTTTATTTCCTTAGATATCCATGGCTGATTATCTCTTTTTCTACAGTTCTTTCTTATCACTGGTATATACTTCTGCTGAGCACTGTGAAAAATTGCTTTGAAAGTCCTCAATTGTCCCACCATAATGTTTTTTCTCCCAGTCTACCTTCGCCAACTCCTCCCTTATCCCACTGTAGTCTCCTTTGTTTATGCACAAGACACTGGATTTTACCTTCTCACGCTCCATCTGTATTTTAAATTCAACCATACTGTGATCACTTCTTCCAAGTGGATCCCGAACTGCAAGATCATTAATTATTCCTGTCTCATTACACAGCATGTGGAGATGCCGGTGTTGGACTGGGGTAAACACAGTAAGGAGTCTAACAACACCAGGTTAAAGTCCAACAGGTTTATTTGGTAGCAAACGCCACTAGCTTTCAGAGCGCTGCTCCTTCGTCAGGTGAGTGGGAGATCTGCTAACAAACAGCAAATAGGGCATATAAAGACACAAACTCAATTTACAGAATAATGAATAATGATTGGAATGCGAGTCTTTACAGCTAATCAAGTCTTAAAGGTACAGACAATGTGAGTGGAAAGAACATTAAGCACAGGTTAAAGAGATGTGTATTGTCTCCAGACAGGACAGCCAGTGAGATTTTGCAAGTCCAGGCAAGTTGCGGGGTTACACATGGTGTGACATGAACCCAAGATCCCGGTTGAGGCTGTCCTCATGTGTGCGGAACCTGGCTATCAGTCTCTGCTCAGCGACTCCGCTGTCGTGTGTCGTGAAGGCCTCCTTGGAGAACGCTTACCCGAATATCAGAGGCCGAATGCCCGTGACCGCTGAAGTGCTCCCCAACAGGAAGAGAACACTCTTGCCTGGTGATTGTTGAGCGGTGTTCATTCATCCGTTGTCGTAGCGTCTGCATGGTTTCCCCAATGTACCATGCCTCAGGACATCCTTTCCTGCTGAGTATCAGGTAGACAACGTTGGCCGAGTTGCAAGAGTATGTACCATGTACCTGGTAGATGGTGTTCTCACATGAGATGATGGCATCCATGTCGATGATCCGGCACGTCTTGCAGCGGTTGGTGTGGCAGGGTTGTGTGGTGTCGTGGTCACTGTTCTCCTGAAGGCTGGGTAGTTTGCTGCGGACAATGGTCTGTTTTGAGGTTGTTTGAAGGCACGAAGTGGGGGTGTGGGGATGGCCTTGGCGAGATGTTCGTCTTCATCAATGACATGTTGAAGGCTCCGGAGGAGATGTTGTAGCTTCTCCGCTCCGGGGAAGTACTGGACGACGAAGGGTACTCTGTCCACCGTATCCCGAATTTGTCTTCTGAGGAGGTCGGTGCAGTTTTTCGCTGTGGCGCGTCGGAACATTGTAACCGCAAGCCCACGGATAACCTCACAATGGTCCACTTCTCCAGCTTCCACCCTAAACATGTTAACGAAGCCATTCCCTACGGACAAGCCCTCCTAATACACAGGATCCGCTCGGATGAGGAGGATCGCAACAGATGCCTCCAGACGCTGAAAGATGCCCTCATAAGAATAGGATATGGCGCTCGACTCATCGATCGACAGTTCTGGCGTGCCACAGCGAAAAGTCGCACCGACCTCCTCAGAAGACAAACATGGGACATGGTGAACAGAGTACCCTTTGTCGTCCAGTACTTCCCCGGAGCGGAGAAGCTACGGCATCTCCTCCGGAACCTTCAACATGTCATTGATGAAGACGAACATTGCGCCAAGGCCATCCCCACACCCCCACTTCGTGCCTTCAAACAACCTCAAACAGACCATTGTCCGCAGCAAACTACCCAGCCTTCAGGAGAACAGTGACCACGACACCACACAACCCTGCCACACCAACCGCTGCAAGACGTGCCGGATCTTCGACACGGATGCCATCATCTCACGTGAGAACACCACCCACCAGCTACACGGTACATATTCTTGCAACTCGGCCAACGTTGTCTACCTGATACACTGTAGGAAAGGATGTCCCGAGGCATGGTACATTGGGGAGACCATGCAGATGCTACGACAATGGATGAATGAACACCGCTCGACAATCACCAGGCAAGAGTGTTCTCTTCCTGTTGGGGAGCACTTCAGCGGTCACGGGCATTTGGCCTCTGATATTCGGGTAAGCGTTCTCCAAGGCGGCCTTCATGACACACGACAGCGCAGAGTCGCTGAGCAGAGACTGATAGCCAGGTTCCGCACACATGAGGACAGCCTCAACCGGGATCTTGGGTTCATGTCACACTATCTGTAACCCCGCAACTTGCCTGGACTTGCAAAATCTCACTGGCTGTCCTGTCTGGAGACAATACACATCTCTTTAACCTGTGCTTAATGCTCTTTCCACTCACATTGTCTGTACCTTTAAGACTTGATTAGCTGTAAAGACTCGCATTCCAATCATTATTCATTATTCTGTAAATTGAGTTTGTGTCTTTATATGCCCTATTTGCTGTTTGTTAGCAGATCTCCCACTCACCTGACGAAGGAGCAGCGCTCTGAAAGTTAGTGGCATTTGCTACCAAATAAACCTGTTGGACTTTAACCTGGTGTTGTTAGACTCCTTACTGTGTTTACCCCAGTCCAACACCGGCATCTCCACATGCTGTGTAATGAGACAGGAATAATTAATGATCTTGCAGTTCGGGATCCACTTGGAAGAAGTGATCACAGTATGGTTGAATTTAAAATACAGATGGAGCGTGAGAAGGTAAAATCCAGTGCTTAATGCTCTCTCCACTCACATTGTCTGTACCTTTAAGACTTGATTAGCTGTAAAGACTCGCATTCCAATCATTATTCATTATTCTGTAAATTGAGTTTGTGTCTTTATATGCCCTATTTGCTGTTTGTTAGCAGATCTCCTACTCACCTGACGAAGGAGCAGCACTCTGAAAGCTAGTGGCATATGCTACCAAATAAACCTGTTGGACTTTAACCTGGTTAGACTCCTTACTGTCATTACACAGCACCAGATCTAGGATAGCTTGCTCCCTCGTAGGTTCCATTACATACTGTTCAAGGAAGCTATCGCGAGTACATTCTATGAACTCCTCCTCAAGGCTGCCTTGACTGACCTGGTTTGACCAATTGACATATAGATTAAAATCCCCCATAATAATTGCTATACCAGTTTAACATGCATCAGTTATTTCTTTGTTAATTTATCACCCCACCCTGATGTTATTATTTGGTGGGCTATAAACAATGCCTATCAGTGACTTTTTCTCCTTACTATTTCTAATTTCCACCCAAATGGATTCAACCTTCTTTTCCATCGAACCTATATCACTTATCATTGAACAATTTCTGTTAAAGACCCCGCCAACACCTCTCACCCAGTCCAGGATGTGATGAACAGCAGAAATAACAGCAGAATCCAACTCCAGTGAACTTGCTGGTGTCAGCAGATGGGATAACTGACTGAATCCCTTCTCACACACGGTGCAAGTGAATAGTTTCTCCCCAGTGTGAACTCGCTGGTGTTGCTGCAGTGTGGCTGACATAGAAACATCGAAGATAGGAGCAGCCCATTTGGCTGTTTGAGCCTGCTCCACCATTCGTTGAGATCATGGCAGATCATTCAACTCAATAGCCTAATCCTGCTTTTTCCCTTTGATCCCATTCACCCCAAGTGCTATATCCAGCCGCCTCTTGAATGCATTCAATGTTTGGGCATCAACTACTTCCTGTGGTAATGAATTCCACAGGCTCAACACTCTTTGGCTGAAGAAATAAACATTTATTTAAAAGTTTAAATGGGGGTTTAAACTAATTTGTCAGGGGGATGGGAAAAGGAGTTGTAGTCCGGAGGTCAGTGAGTGTAGTGAGGTACTGGGAAGGGTATCATGGTCAAAGGTGGGTACCAGCAGACAAGAAGGTGAGTTGAAGTGTGTCTACTTCAATGCAAGGAGCATCCGAAATAAGGTAGGTGAACTTGGGGCGTGGATTGGCACTTGGGACTACGATGTTGTGGCCATTACGGAGACATGGGTAGAACAATGACAGGAATGGTTTTTGGAAGTTCCGGGGTATAGATGTTTCAGTAAGTGTAGGGTAGCTGGTAAAAGAGGTGGAGGAGTGGCACTGTTAATCAAGGAGAGTGTAACGGCTGCAGAAAGGCATTTCGAAGGGGATCTGCCTACAGAGGTAATATGGGCTGAGGTTAGGAATAGGAAAGGAGCGGTCACGTTGTTAGGAGTTTACTATAGGCCCCCAAATAGTAATAGAGATGTGGAGCAAGAAATTGCTAAGCAGATTATGGATAGGTGTGGAGATCACAGGGTAGTTGTCATGGGGGACTTTTACTTTCCAAATATTGATTGGAGCCTTTATAGGTCGAATAGTTTGGATGGGGCAGTTTTTGTGCAGTGTGTGCAGGAGGGGTTCCTGACACCATATGTGGATAAGCCGACAAGAGGTGGGGCCACATTGGATTTGGTAATGGGAAATGAACCGGGCAAAGAGCTTGGAAGGAAGTTAAAAAGCAGTACCCCGAGGGTAGTAATCTCAGGATTGCTACCTGAGCCACATGCCAGTGAGGGCAGGAGTAGGATGCTTGGGCGGATAAACACATGGCTGAGGAACTGGTGCAGGGGGCAGGGTTTCCAATTCTTGGATCATTGGGACCTCTTCTGGGGCAGGTGGGACCTGTACAAGAGAGACGGGTTACACCTAAACTACAAGGGGACCAATATACTTGCAGGGAGATTTGCTAGTGTTATTGGGGAGCGTTTAAACTAGATTTGCAGGGGCATGGGAACCAGAGTGCCAGAGCTGATAGTGGAGCAGGGGTAAAAAGACAGGTTAGTTCAAGCAAAATCACAAATGGAAGGGTAGAGTGTGGTGGAAATAATTTTTTGAGGTGTGTCTATTTCAAGGCCTAGTTTCGGGAGCAGTTCGGAGGAGGAGGAGCAGTCTCTGGGTGAGTATAAAAACTCACTTTAACCCGGGGATCGGGGCCTAGTTTCGGGAGCAGTTCGGAGGAGGAGGAGCAGTCTCTGGGTGAGTATAAAAACTCACTTTAACCCGGGGATCGGGGCCTAGTTTCGGGAGCAGTTCGGAGGAGGAGGAGCAGTCTCTGGGTGAGTATAAAAACCTAACGGTAACTTCCTGTTTTCCACTTTTTCTTTCTTCAAAAGTGACGTCAGAGGGAAGCTGTGATCTGATTGGTTGATAGCAAATCTGCCCCAAATTTAAAAAAAACACAGCTAAACTCATAAACTTAAATTAAACTAATTAATTAATTAGAGATGGCTGGTCAGGTGATGTGCTTGAGCTGCTTGATGTGGGAGCTGGCAGATCCCATTGCGAGCTACAGCGACCACATCTGCAGTAAGTGTTGGCTGCTTGAAAAACTCCAGCTCAGAGTTGATGAGCTGGAGTCTGAGCTTTAAACACTGAGGCACATCCGGGAGGGGGAGACTTACCTGGACACTGTGTTTCAGGAGGCAGTCACACCTGTCAGAGTAAATAGTTTAAATCCTGCCAGTGGCCAGGGACAGCAGGGTGTGACTGCAAGTCAGGCAGGTAAAGGGAACCAGCAGTCAGGAACTCAGGAGCCTCAGCCCTTGACCCTGTCCAACAGGTACGAGGCACTTGCTCCCTGTGTGGATGGCAAACAGGGCTGCAGGAAGGATGAGTCAGCTGACCAAGGCACCATGGTTCAGCAGGCCATTCAAGGGGAGGAAGTAAATAGGCAAGTTGTAGTTGTAGGGGATTCTATTATCAGGGGGATAGATAGGATCCTTTGTGAGCAGGATAGAGTGTCCCGCATGGTATGTTGCCTGCCCGGTGCTAGGGTGCGGGACATCTCTGACCGGCTTGAAAGGATACTGGAGAGGGAGGGGGAGGATCCAGTTGTTGTGGTCCATGTTGGTACCAACAACATAGGCAAGTCTAGGAAAGAGGACCTGTTTAGAGATTATAAAGAGCTAGGATTCAAATTAAAAAACAGGTCCTCAAGGGTCATAATCTCCGGATTACTGCCCGAGCCACGTGCAAATTGGCATAGGGAGGCAAGAATAAGGGAAGTTAACACGTGGCTGAAAGAGTGGTGTGGGAAAGAAGGGTTCTTTTTCATGGGACACTGGCATCAGTTTTGGGGCAGGGGGGACCTATACCGTTGGGATGGTCTCCACCTGGACCGAGCTGGGATCAGTGTTCTGGCGAAGAGAGTAAATGGGGTGGTCAATAGGACTTTAAACTAGAGATTGGGGGGGAAGGGAAAGTCAGGGAACCAAGAGGTGAAGGAATCAGTGGGAAGCGTAGCTGCTTAGGATTACAAAAAATCACGAAAAGACAGCACTCAGGAGAGGTTACGATAGTCCCCATCTCACAAAATATGACACAGTGTCTGGAAAGGCTCAGTAAACCAAGGTCCACCACACTACGAAAACAAAAAGGGACGGTCAATAGGGAATTAAAGGTGCTATATTTAAATGCCCGCAGTGTCCGGAACAAGATAGATGAGCTTGTGGCCCAGATTGTGACTGGCAGGTATGATGTGGTAGGCATCACAGAGACGTGGTTGCAGGGGGTTCAGGACTGGCAGTTAAACATCCAGGGATTCACAACCTATCGAAAAGACAGAGGGGTGGGTAGAGGGGGCGGGGTTGCCTTGTTAATTAGAAATGAAATTAAATCAATAGCACTAAACGACATAGGGTCAGACGATGTGGAGTCTGTGTGGGTAGAGTTGAGGAACCACAAAGGCAAAAAAACCATAATGGGAGTTATGTACAGGCCTCCTGACAGTGGTCAGGACCAGGGGCACAAAATGCACCACGAAATAGAAAGGGCATGTCAGAAAGGCAAGGTCACAGTGATCATGGGGGATTTCAATATGCAGGTGGACTGGGTAAATAATGTTGCCAGTGGACCCAAAGAAAGGGAATTCATTGAATGTTTACAGGATGGCTTTTTGGAACAGCTTGTGATGGAGCCCACGAGGGAACAGGCTATTCTGGACTTAGTGTTATGTAATGAGCCAGACGTGATAAAAGATCTTAAAGTAAGGGAACACTTAGGAAGCAGTGATCATAATATGGTAGAATTCAGTCTGCAATTTGAAAGAAGGAAGGCAGAATCAGATGTGAAGGTTCTACAGTTAAATAAAGGTAATTACAGGCGCATGAGGGAGGAACTGACAAAAATCGACTGGAAGCAGAGCCTAGTGGGAAAGACAGTAGAACAGCAATGGCAGGAGTTTCTGGGAGTAATTGAGGACACAGCGCAGAGGTTCATCCCAAACAAAAGAAAGGTTATCAGAGGGGGGATTAGGCAGCCATGGCTGACAAAGGAAGTCAGGGAATGCATCAAGGCAAAAGAGAGAGCCTATAATGTGGCAAAGAGTAGTGGGAAGTCAGAAGATTGGGAAGGCTATAAAAACAAACAGAGGATAACAAAGAGAGAAATAAGGAAGGAGAGGATCAAATATGAAGGTAGGCTAGCCAGTAACATTAGGAATGATAGTAAAAGTTTCTTTAAATACATTAAAAACAAACGGGAGGCAAAAGTAGACATTGGGCCGCTCCAAAATGACGCTGGTAATCTAGTGATGGGAGACAAGGAAATAGCTGAGGAACTTAATAAGTACTTTGCGTCAGTCTTCACAGTAGAAGACATGAGTAATATCCCAACAATTCAGGAAAGTCAGGGGGCAGAGTTGAATATGGTTGCCATCACAAAGGAGAAAGTGCTAGAGAAACTAAAAGGTCTGAAAATTGATAAATCTCCGGGCCCAGATGGGCTACATCCTAGAGTTCTAAAGGAGATAGCTGAAGAAATAGTGGAGGCGTTAGTTATGATCTTTCAAAAGTCACTGGAGTCAGGGAAAGTCCCAGAGGATTGGAAAATCGCTGTTGTAACCCCACTGTTCAAGAAGGGAACAAGAAAAAAGATGGAAAATTATAGGCCAATTAGCCTAACCTCAGTTGTTGGCAAAATTCTAGAATCCATCGTTAAGGATGAGATTTCTAAATTCTTGGAAGTGCAGGGTCGGATTAAGACAAGTCAGCATGGATTTAGTAAGGGGAGGTCGTGCCTGACAAACCTGTTAGAGTTCTTTGAAGAGATAACAAATAGGTTAGACCAAGGAGAGCCAATGGATGTTATCTATCTTGACTTCCAAAAGGCCTTTGACAAGGTGCCTCACGGGAGACTGCTGAGTAAAATAAGGGCCCATGGTATTCGAGGCAAGGTACTAACATGGATTGACGATTGGCTGTCAGACAGAAGGCAGAGAGTTGGGATAAAAGGTTCTTTCTCAGAATGGCAACCGGTGACAAGTGGTGTCCCGCAGGGTTCAGTGTTGGGGCCACAGCTGTTCTCTTTATATATTAACGATCTAGATGACGGGACTGGGAGCATTCTGGCCAAGTTTGCCGATGATACAAAGATAGGTGGAGGGGCAGGTAGTATTGAGGAGGTGGGGAGGCTGCAGAAAGATTTAGACAGTTTAGGAGAGTGGTCCAAGAAGTGGCTGATGAAATTCAACGTGGGCAAGTGCGAGGTCGTACACTTTGGAAAAAAGAATAGAGGCATGGACTATTTTCTAAACGGTGACAAAATTCATAATGCTAAAGTGCAAAGGGACTTGGGAGTCCTAGTCCAGGATTCTCTAAAGGTAAACTTGCAGGTTGAGTCCGTAATTAGGAAAGCAAATGTAATGTTGTCATTTATCTCAAGAGGCTTGGAATACAAAAGCAGGGATGTACTTCTGAGGCTTTATAAAGCACTGGTTAGGCCCCATTTGGAGTACTGTGAGCAATTTTGGGCCCCACACCTCAGGAAGGACATACTGGCACTGGAGCGGGTCCAGCGGAGATTCACACGGATGATCCCAGGAATGGTAGGCCTGACATACGATGAACGTCTGAGGATCGTGGGATTATATTCATTGGAGTTTAGGAGGTTGAGGGGAGATCTGATAGAAACTTACAAGATAATGAACGGCTTAGATAGGATGGACGTAGGGAAGTTGTTTCCATTAACAGGGGAGACTAGGACGCGGGGGCACAGCCTTAGAATAAAAGGGAGTCACTTTAGAACAGAGATGAGGAGAAATTTCTTCAGCCAGAGAGTGGTGGGTCTGTGGAATTCATTGCCACAGAGGGCTGTGGAGGCCGAGACGTTGAGCGTCTTCAAGACAGAAATTGATAAATTCTTGATTTCTCGAGGAATAAAGGGCTATGGGGAGAGAGCGGGTAAATGGAGTTGAAATCAACCATGATTGAATGGTGGAGTGGACTCGATGGGCCGAATGGCCTTACTTCCGCTCCTATGTCTTATGGTCTTATGGTCTAATGCCAGGAGTATTGTGGGGAAGGCAGATGAGCTGAAGGCGTGGATAGACACATGGAAATATGACATTATAGCCATTAGTGAAACTTGGCTACAGGAGGGGCAGGACTGGCAGCTCAATGTTCCAGGGTTCCAATGTTTCAGGCGGGATAGAGGCAGAGGGATAAAAGGTGGGGGGGTGGCATTGTTGGTCAGGGAAAATGTTACAGTGGTACTCAGGCAGGATAGATTAGGGAGCTTGTCTACAGAGGCCCTATGGGTGGAGCTGAGAAACAGGAAAGGTATGACCACATTAATGGGCTTGTATTATAGACCACCCAATAGTCAGCGAGAATTGGAGGAGCAAATCAGCAGAGAGATAGCTGACAACTGCAAGAAACACAAAGTTGTGATAGTAGGGGATTTTAATTTTCCACATATAGATTGGGACTCGCATACTGTTAAAGATTTAGATGGGGTAGAGTTTGTAAAATGTGTTCAGGAGAATTTTCTACATCAGTATATAGAGGTGCCAACTAGAGAGGATGCGATATTGGATCTCCTATTGGGAAATGAGTTAGGGCAGGTGATGGATGTGAGTGTGAGGGAACATTTTGGATCCAGTGATCATAAAGCCATTAGTTTCAACCTGATCGTGGATAAGGATAGATCTGGTCCTCGGGTTGAAGTTCTGAACTGGAAAAAGGCCAAATTTGATGAAATGAGAAGGGATCTGGGAAGTGTGGATTGGCACAGGCTGTTCTCTGGTAAGGATGTAAATGGAAAGTGGGAGGCCTTCAAAGGAGAAATTTTGAGAGTGCAGAGTTTGTATGTTCCTGTCAGGATTAAAGGCAAAGTAAATAGGAATAAGGAACCTTGGCTCTCGAGGGAGATTGTAACACGGATTAAGAGGAAGAGAGAGTTGTATGAAATGTACAGGCAGCAAGGAACAGATCAGATGCTCGAGGAGTATAAAAAGTGCAAGAAGCTACTTAAGAGGGAAATCAGGAGGGCTAAAAGAAGACATGAGGTTGCTTTGGCAGACAGAGTGAAGGAAAATCCAAAGAGCTTCTATAGGTATGTTAGGAGCAAAAGGATAGTGAGGGATAAAATTGGTCCTCTTGAAGACCAGAGTGGTAGACTGTGTATGGAACCAAAAGAGATGGGGGAGATACTAAATGGTTTTTTTGCATCCGTATTTACTGAGGAAACGGGCATGGAGTCTACGGAAATAGGGCAAACTGGTAGGGAGGCCATGGAACCTTTACAAATTAAAGGGGAGGAGGTGCTCGCTGTCTTGAGGCAAATCAGAGTGGATAAATCCCCAGGACCGGACAGGGTATTCCCACGGACCTTGAGGGAAGCTAGTGTTGAACTTGCAGGGGCCCTGGCAGACATATTTAAAATGTCAGTATTCACGGGGGAGGTGCCGGATGATTGGAGGGTGGCTCATGTTGTTCCGTTGTTTAAAAAAGGTTCCAAAAGAAATCCGGGAAATTATCGGCCAGTAAGTTTGACGTCGGTGGTGGGCAAGTTATTGGAAGGTGTGATAAGGAATAGGATCTACAAATATTTGGATAGACAGGGACTTATTAGGGAGAGTCAACATGGCTTTGTGCGTGGTAGGTCATGTTTGACCAATCTATTAGAGTTTTTCGAGGAGGTTACCAGGAAAGTGGATGAAGGGAAGGCGGTGGATGTTGTCTACCTGGATTTCAGCAAGGCCTTTGACAAGGTCCCTCATGGGAGGTTAGTTAGGAAGGTTCAGTCGCTAGGTATACATGGGGAGGTAGTAAATTGGATAAGACACTGGCTCAATGGAAGAACGATGTGGAGATGCCGGCGTTGGACTGGGGTAAGCACAGTAAGAAGTCTCACAACACCAGGTTAAAGTCCAACAGGTTTATTTGGTAGCAAATACCATAAGCTTTCGGAGCAATGCTCCTTCGTCAGATGGAGTGGTCTCCACTCCATCTGACGAAGGAGCATTGCTCCGAAAGCTTATGATTTCAATGGAAGAAGCCAGAGAGTGGTTGTGGAGGATTGCTTCTCTGAGTGGAGGCCTGTGACTAGTGGTGTGCCGCAGGGATCGGTGTTGGGTCCATTGTTGTTTGTCATCTATATCAATGATCTGGATGATAATGTGGTAAATTGGATCAGCAAGTTTGCTGATGATACAAAGATTGGAGGTGTAGTGGACAGTGAGGAAGGTTTTCAAAGCTTGCAGAGGGATTTGGACCAACTAGAAAAATGGGCTGAAAAATGGCAAATGGAATTTAACGCAGACAAGTGTGAGATATTGCACTTTGGAAGGACAAACCAAAGTAGAACGTACAGGGTAAATGGTAGGACTCTGAAGAGTGCAGTTGAACAGAGGGATCTGGGAATACAGGTACAGAATTCCCTAAAAGTGACGTCACAGGTGGATAGGGTCGTAAAGAGTGCCTTTGGTACATTGGCCTTTATAAATCGGAGTATCGAGTATAAAAGTTGGAGTGTTATGGTAAGGTTATATAAGGCATTGGTGAGGCCGAATTTGGAGTATTGTGTACAGTTTTGGTCACCTAGTTACAGGAAGGATGTAAATAAGATTGAAAGAGTGCAGAGAAGGTTCACAAGGACTTGAGAAGCTGAGTTACAGAGAGAGATTGAATTCCCTGGAGCGTAGAAGATTGAGGGGAGATTTGATAGAGGTGTATAAGATTTTGATGGGTATAGATAGAGTGAATGCAAGCAGGCTTTTTCCGTTGAGGCTAGGGGAGAAAAAAACCAGAGGGCATGGGTTAAGGGTGAAAGGAGAAAAGTTTAAAGGGAATATTAGGGGAGGCTTCTTCACGCAGAGAGTGGTGGGAGTGTGGAATGAGCTGCCGGATACAGTGGTAAATGCGGGGTCACTTTTAACATTTAAGAAAAACTTGGACGGGTTCATGGATGAGAGGGGTGTGGAGGGATATGGTCCAAGTGCAGGTCAGTGGGACTGGACATAAAATGGTTCGGCACAGACAAGAAGGGCCAAAAGGCCTGTTTCTGAGCTGTAATTTTCTATGGTTCTATGGTAAGTGTTGGAATTGGTTGTGGGAGAGCACTTTGGAGATAGTGACCACAATTCGGTGTCTTTTGTTATTGCAATGGAGAGGGAGAGGGCCATGCGGCAGGGCATAGTTTACAATTGGGGGGCGAGGTAATTATGATGCAATCAGGCGGGAATTAGGAAGCATAGGATGGGAACAAAAATTGTCAGGGAAAGGCACTAATGAAAAGTGGAACTTTTTCAAGGAACAAATACTGCGTGTCCTTGATAGGTATGTCCCTGCCAAGCAGAGAGGAAATGGCCGAGTGAGGGAACAATGGATCACAAAAGAGGTGGAATGTCTTGTCAAGAGGAAGAAGGAAGCGTATGTAAGGTTGAGAAAACAAGGTTCAGTTGGCTCGATGGAGGGTTACAAGTTAGCAAGCAATGAGCTGAAAAAGGGGCTTAGGAGAGCTAGGAGGGGGCATGAGAAGTCCTTGGCGGGTTGGATCAAGGAAAACCCCAAGGCTTTTTACTCTTATGTGAGGAATAAAAGAATGACCAGGGTGAGGTTGGGGCCGGTCAAGGACGGCAGTGGGAATTTGTGCATGGAGTCAGAAGAGATAGGAGGGGTGATGAATGAATACTTTTCTTCGGTGTTCACCAAGGAGAAGGGCCATGTTTTTGAGGAAGAGAGGGTGTCACAGGCTGATAGGCTGGAGGAAGTAGATGTTTGGAGGGAAGATGTACTAGCAATTTTGAATAAACTGAAAGTTGATAAGTCCCCTGGGCCTGATGAAATATATCCTAGGAGTCTTTGGGAGGCAAGGGATGAGATAGCAGAGCCTTTGGCATTGATCTTTGCATCCTCACTGTCCATGGGGGTGGTGCCAGAGGACTGGAGAGTGGCGAATGTGGTTCCTCTGTTTAAGAAAGGGAATAGAAATGACCCTGGTAATTATAGGCCGGTTAGTCTTACTTCGGTGGTCGGTAAGTTGATGGAAAAGGTCCTCAGGGATAGGATTTACGACCATTTAGAAAGATGCAGCTTAATCCGTGATAGTCAGCACGGATTTGTGAAGGGCAAGTCTTGCCTCACAAATTTGATAGAATTTTTTGAGGAGGTAACTAAGTATGTAGATGAAGGTAGTGCAGTTGATGTCATATACATGGATTTTAGTAAGGCGTTTGATAAAGTCCCCCATGGTCGGCTTATGAAGAAAGTAAGGATGTGTGGGATAGAGGGAAGTTTGGCCGATTGGATTGGTAACTGGCTATCTAACAGAAGACAGAGGGTGGTGGTGGATGGAAAATTTTCGGACTGGAAACCGGTTACCAGCGGAGTGCCACAGGGATCAGTGCTTGGTCCTCTGCTATTTGTCATTTTTATAAATGACTTGGAGGACGGGGCTGAAGGGTGGATCAGTAAATTTGCTGATGACACCAAGATTGGTGGAATAGTGGATGAGGTGGAGGGCTGTTGTAGGCTGCAAAGAGATATAGATAGGATGCAGAACTGGGCTGAAAAATGGCAAATGGAATTTAACCCTGACAAATGCGAGGTGATTCATTTTGGTAGGACAGATTTAAATGTGGATTACAGGGTCAAAGGTAGGGTTCTGAAGAATGTGGAGGAACAGAGAGATCTTGGGGTTCATATCCATAGATCTCTGAAGGTTGCCACTCAAGTGGATAGAGCCGTGAAGAAGGCCTATAGTGTGTTGGCGTTCATTAACAGGGGGTTTGAGTTTAAGAGCCGTGGGGTTATGCTGCAACTGTACAGGACCTTGGTGAGACCACATTTGGAATATTGTGTGCAGTTCTGGTCACCTCACGATAAGAAGGATGTGGAGACACTGGAAAGAGTGCAAAGGAGATTTACCAGGATGCTGCCTGGTTTGGAGGGTAGGTCTTATGAGGAAAGGTTGAGGGAACTTGGACTTTTCTCTTTGGAGCGGAGGAGGTTGAGAGGAGACTTGATAGAGGTTTATAAGATGATGAGGGGGATAGATAGAGTGAACGTTCAAAGACTATTTCCTCGGGTGAATGGAGTGGTAACTAGGGGGCATAACTATAGGGTTCATGGTGGGAGATATAGGAAGGATATCCGAGGTAGGTTTTTTACTCAGAGTGGTAGGGGTGTGGAATGGACTGCCTGCAGTGATAGTGGAGTCAGAAACTTTAGGAACATTTAAGAAGCTATTGGATCGGCACATGGAGTACTTCGGGATGATAGGGAGGAAATAGCTTGATCTGGGTTTCAGACAAAGCTCAGCACAACAACGTGGGCTGAAGGGCCTGTTCTGTGCTGTACTGTTCTATGTTCTATGTTCTAAATATCTCCTCACCTCCTAATGGTCTATCCTGAATCCTCAAACAGTGACCCCTGGTTCTGAACTCCCTCACCATCGGGAACATCCTCCCTGCAACTATCCTGTGTAGACCTGTTCGAATTTTATAAGTCTCTATGAGATCCCCGCCTCATTCGTCTGAACTCCAGCGAAAACAATCCTAACGTAATCAATCTTTCCTAATACATCAGTCCCGCCATCCCCGGAATCAGCCTGGTAAACCTTCGCTGCACTCTCTCAAGAGCAAGAACATCCTTCCACAGAAAAGGAGACCAAAACTGCACACAAAACTCTGGGTGTGGCCTCACCAAGGCCCTGTATAGTTGCAACAACATATCCCTGCTCCTGTATTCAAAACCTCTCGCAATGAACCTTCTGAACCTCTTTATGCAGTGAGAGCAGTTAAACGATCTCTCCTCAGTGTGAATACGCTGGTGGGCCATTAGATCCTTTTCAAATCCCTCCCACAGTCAGAACATTTGAAGGGCTTCTCATTGGTGTGAGAGAGATTGTGTCCAAGCAAGCTGGGTAACTGAGTGAATCCATTCCCATACATGGAGCAGCTGAACAGTCTCTCTCCGGTATGAACTCACTGGTGTCTCCGCAGATGGGGTAACTGAGTGACTCTCTTCCCAAACACTGGACAGGCAAATGGCCTCACCCCAGTGTGTAATCGCTGGTGTGTCTGCAAATGTGTTAACTGAGTGAATCCCTTCCCACACACACAGCAGGTTTCACTGGTGATCCTGCAGTGTGGATGACCTTCTGAACCTCTTTGTGCAGTGAGAGCAGCTGAATGGTCTCTCCTCAGTGTGCACTTGCTGGTGTGTCTGCAAGTGGGTTAACTGAGTGAATCCCTTCCCGCACACAGAGCAAGTGAATGCCCTCTCTCCAGTGTGACGGCAACAATTAATTTCCAGCCGAGATGAGTGCCTAAATCCCTTCCCACAGTCCCCACATTCCCTTGGTTCCTCCATGGTACAGCTCTCCTTGTGACTCACTTGGTTTGAGGATCAGTTGAAGCCTCGTCCACAAACAGAACACACGTACAATCTCTCCCCGCTATGAATGTTACAATGATTTTTTAGGCTGTGTAACTGGGTAAAGCTCTTTCCACACTCAGTACACTGGAACACTCTCACTCGAGGGTGTGTGTGTGTGTGTATGTGTGTCGGGCCTTTCTAATCACATTGATGTTTAAAGTCTTCAGAAGCAGACAGAACAGAGAAACATTTTTCCTTTGAGAATTGAGGGCTGATGATATTCCAATTTTGATGAACTGAATGACTCTGATATTCAGATCCCGATAAATGGAATGACTGTCAGATTTTGTTGAGAGATTTCTGTCTGTAAATCCTCCACCTTCTGATATCCTATAAAAGGAGTTTACAAATTTCACTGTCAGGACAGGATAAAAAGTCTGAACAGACAATTCCTTTCCTCTCTCATTCCCCAGAAGCTGTAAATCTCCATCCCACACACTCTCCCTCCATTCCCACTCTGCTGTATCTAATATTCACCCTTCTAATTCTCCATATGACCAGAAATAGATAATGTAGTGACAGTATTATATCACAACACTAGAAATAATGATAAATGTACTTTATTACTGAATCATAAATAACATTTGAATATGCAACATATAATACTAAACATATCTCTGAACATATCTCTGTCCTATATTAATTTACTGTCCCCTTAAATGTCAGCCATCTCCTGGGGAAACCAGCCCTTTAATTGTGAACATTAGGAAAGAGACCATCCTTTTAGCCAGACAAATAAATGTGTCAAGCTGAGGGAGCAAAGGATGCCAATGTCTTTAAGAGAGAGAGAGACCTGGGCCAACCTTTCCAGAGTCTGCACCCTCCCTGGATTCACTTCCTTTCTCTTCAGTTGCTACATTGCGGGTCAACCCACAGCACATGGACTGCAGCGATTCAAGAATGTAGCTCAGCACCACTTTCTCAAGGGCAGCGAGGGATTGGCAATAAATGCTGGCCAGCCAGCAACGTCCATGCCCCAAGGATGAATTTAAAAAGTCCCCAATTTCCCCCCAGAATGAGAAAAGAAACGAAAAAGGGGAGTAAAGAAAGTGTTTTACTCACAGATGTTGGCCTCTTTTAAGGTCAAACCAAATAAACAAACTCAAATTAAATCAGGACAAAGTAAAAGGGACAGCTCCCCAAAAGGAGGGGGAACAGCCCGAACAAAAATCAAAGTACAAAGGAAACACTTTTAAAATTAAAATGTGATTATCAGGGTCGATATCGCACCCCAACCCTTGCGGTGCCAAACGGGCGCAGAAAGCATCTACCGCGCCCGTGGACACCGCATGCTCCCTCGCCAGGGACACCCGGCCGCGAACGTAGCCGCGGTAGAGGGGCAGACAGCCAGGATGGACGGCCCCCTCGATCGCCCGCTGCCTGAACCTGTAAATGGCGCGTTTCGCCAGGCCCAGGAGCAGGTTCACCAGGAGGTCGCCATCCCGACCCGCCCTTCTCCACACCAGGTGTCCGTAGATCAGGAGCGTGGGACTGAACTGCAAACAAAACGTTAATAAAAGGTTCTTTAGGAAAACAAAAAGGGAGTGCAACCTAAGACACAAAACATAGACATGGTCCACGGACTCCACAAGGCCACAGAAGGGGCAGTTTTTGGAGCCCGTGAACCAGTGAATCCTACGGTTGTGCGGCACTGCTGCATGCATCACCCTCCACCCCAGGTCCCTGATGTAATTGGGGGAGATCCCTCCGTAGAGGGACCTCCACTGGGGACCTCCTCCGCCCGACGGCAACAAGGCTCGCCAAGGTGTATCCGGGCGACAGGCGAGGAGGCGGTAGTGGAAGGTGTGCAGCAGCAGCCTGTACAGGAAACGCCTCCGCGCGGCGGAAAAAGGCACGGAGGACATTTCCGCGAGGCGGCTCATGCTGTGGGGCACCTCACCCGAGGAGGGGGGTTGAGGCTTTGGGCCAGTGTGGAATTCCGTCCGAGCAGGGGAACGCTCGGGTGGGATCCCACCGCACGCCTGCGCCGCCTCGAGACCACGTGCACTTTCGGGGCCGAGCACGACCGTCCTAAGGTCTTGGATGGCTGTGGCAGCGCACTGGACGGACACCCCCGCGCGCTCAGCCAGCACGCGGGGACTCATCCAGCCCGCCCCTCTGCCATCCAGCATGTTCCCCGATTCTGGCCACCCCGGCGTCCACAGCCCCCCTCTCCGCCAGCCACCTTAAGTCGGATTCCTGAGCAGCGGCTCTCGCACGAGAGCCGCTACTCCTGACGGGGGGGAGCTGCGTCGCGAGGCGACCGTGTTCCAGACAGTGAGGAGGTCCTGGTAAAAGACGGGCAACTCCTGCAGGGCGGTCGAAACACGCCCCAGTTCGATATGCAGGAGCTGCACGTCATAATTCAGGTCGTGCCACTGGCGGAAGAAATACGTCGCCATGGCACACCATCGTGCAGAGGGCTCAACGTAAAGGTACCTCTGCAGGGCCTGGAGGTGGAAGGTCGCTATCTGAGTGCGAAGGCACACCAGACCTTGTCCGCCCTCCTCAAGCGGGAGATGCAGAACCGCGGCAGGGACCCAGTGCAGTCGATTGCCCCAGAAGAACCGCACGAGGGTTCTCTGGATATCGGCGACAAAGCCAGGGGGAGGGGTCAAAGGGACCAGCCGGTATCACAGCATGGAGGCGACCAGCTGGTTTATGACGCGAACTCGCGCCCCGTAGGACAGCACTCGGAGCAGTCCTGTCCAGCGACTCAGGCGAGCGGAGACTTTGGCCTCCAGCTCCCGCCAGTTCGCCGGCCAGGATTCCTCGGCTGGGCAGAGATGGGCCCCCAAGTAGAGGAGGTTGGTCCTGCTCCAGGTGAAAGGCCTGAGCTCCTCCGGAAGGGGTCCGTCTCCTAAGGACCGACAAGGCGTCCGGAGCACTTAGCCCAGTTGATCCTGGCAGAGGACGCGGCAGAGTACACCACCTGGCATTCTCGCATCCTCCGCAGGTCAGCTGGGTCCGTGAACATGAGGAGCACGTCATCGGCGTAAGCTGACAGGACCACCCCTACGTCCGGTCCGCGCAGGGCCAAACCTGACAACCTCCTCCGCAAGAGGCACAGGAATGGCTCCACGCATACGGAATACAGTTGGCCGGACAAGGGGCAGCCCTGCCGTACTCCTCTCCCAAAGCGAGGGGGGCACCGTCAGGGACACTCTGCGGCAGAGTACAGTAATCGGATCCGGGCGACAAAATGCGTCCCGAACCCGAATGCCCGCAGAGTCCCGAGTAAATACTCGTGCTCCACCCTGTCAAACGCCTTCTCCTGATCTAATGACAAGAAGGCGCTCGACAGACCAGCCCTCTGGGAATGATGGATTTGGTCCTGGACGAGGTGGAGATTGTTGTGCGTACAACGGCCCGGGACCGTGTAGGACTGGTCAGGGTGGATCATGTGGTCCAGCACGGATCCAAGGCGTGAAGCCATAGCCTTGGCAAAGATTTTATAATCCGTGCTGAGGAGGGAGACCGGGCACCAGTTTTTGAGGAGGTGGAGATCCCCCTTCTTGGGCAGCAGGGCAATGATGGCCCTGCACCACGAAAGGGGCATCTCCCCGGTAGCAATGCTCTCCCCCAGGACCCCCGCGTAGTCGTTCCCCAGAACGCCCTGAAGAACTCTACTGTCAGCCCGTCCAACCCAGGGGCCTTGCCCCGACTGGGGCCATTGAGGGCGCCGGTCAGCTCGGCCATGGTGATGGGGGCCTCAAGCCTGCCGACGCCCTCCGGGCTGACCTGCGGCAGGTCCTCCCACAGAAGTCTGCGGGCATCCTCGCTGGACGGATCCGGAGAGAAGAGGGAGGTGTAATATTCCCGGGCAATGGCCCAGATGCCCTCCGGATCCGAGACGGGGGAACGTTCGTCAGCCAGCAGCGTAAGGAGCTGCTGACGGTTAGCCCGCCCTCTTTCCAGCGAGTAGAAGAAGGAGGAGCCGCGGTCCAGGTCCACCCGGAACTGGAGCCACGACCTCACATACATGCCCCGAGACCTGGCAAGGTGCAGGTCCCGCAGCGCGCCCTTCTTCTCCCTGTACTCCGAACGCAGGGCCGGGTCCGCGTCGGGCTGACTGAGACGTGCCTCCAGGTCGAGCACCTCCTCCAACTCCTCGAGCCTGGATTTCCGGCTCTTTGTCGACCCCCCTCGCGTACTCCTGACAGAAGGTACGGATGTGAGTCTTGCCCACATCCCACCAGAGCCTCAAGGAGGGGAAGCCTCCCCGCTTCCTTCTCCAGCCGCCCAGAATCGACGGAACGAGTCCAGGAAGCGCTCGTCCTCCAGCAGCGTGTTGTTAAAGTGCCAGTACGCGGACCCCCGCCGGACGCGAGATGGCACAAAGTCCGCCAACACCAGGCTGTGGTCCGTGCACGACACCAGCCGCACGGAGGCCGAAGACGCGCCGGACACGTTCGCCCTCGAAATGTAAAGGCGGTCGAGCCTGGACGCTCCGACTCCAGGCCTCACGTAAGTGAAAGCTCTGGAGCCAGGATGCAGATGTCTCCAGACGTCCACCAAGTCGTGGGTCCCGAGCAGGTCCCGCAACTTCACCATCGCCGGGGTGCGCAGCCAGAGGCCGGTGCGGTCTCGTGCCTCGAGGTACAGTTGAAATCCCCCCCGAGGATAATGCATTCGCCCCCCGCGATGGTGTCGAGATGAGCGGACACTTTCTCGTAGAAAGTCAGTTGCTGCGGTCCGCCGGTTGGGGCGTAGACGTTCAGCAAGTGAATGACCACGCCCCCCTCACGGACCGTCAAGTGCAGCAACCGGCCTGGCACCGGCTCCTTGACCCCCCAGATCTCCGGCTGATAATGCGGGGCCAACAAGATAGCCACCCCACTAGAAGCGAGTGTGAGGTGGCTCATGTAGACCCCCCCTCGCCATTCCAGGAGCCATTGGGCTTCGTCTCCCGGAACGGTGTGGGTTTCCTGCAGGAAACACATCGCATACTTCCCGTCACGGAGGACCGAGAAGTTCTGGAACCTGCGGTGTGGCTCACTGCTGCCGTTGATGTTGAGGCTGGCTATGGTCACCTTCATGTCAGCAGCTTAGTGCCATCGTCACCACTTATCTAAACATGTGGGGGAGCGCTGGCGCAAGACGCACCAGTCCTCTCCCCCTCGGCCCACAGAGGAACTCCACCACCCAACGCCGCCCGGTTTTAGTCAGGCCCGACGCGGCCTGTGAGCAGCGCCAGGTCTGACTAACGGTCGAGGGCTAGCCGGACACTGTCAGGGCAACCAGAATGTTGTTTCAGAAAAACCCTGAGTTCCCTGGAGGGGATGAGGGACGACTCAGTGGGGGGAACGAGGGAGTCCCCCGCCTCGCTCCGGGCAGACTCTAGAAATGCCTCCATGCCCACCACCGAGCCGCTGACCTCTTCAGAGCAATCGCCCCTCAACTCCGAGTCCCCCGCCACAGGACGTACGGCGGGCGGCATGGAGCCGCCAACTAGCCCCAACTCCACCCCAATCCCACCCCCAGGATCGGCGGAGGAGGGGTTCCCCCCGGGCTCCTCTTCCCTGGTTTGTTGGTTCGAGGGCGGCGGCAGCAGCTCAGTCCCCCGCTCCGCCCCAGACGCCTGGACACCCCTCAAGCCCAGAGAAATCTCCGGACCCAAATCGGGAGTGTCCAGCGTCCAAGGTTGGGACGGAGAGGAAGAGACCAGTTCCTCGCCACGGCCGCCCGGGGACATGAACATCGGGGTGCTGCCCCAGTCCCCCGGCAGGCTGAAATAGAACTCCGGGTTGAAATCGACCGGGTGGAACGAAGCCACGGGGGCTCCGCTCCCACCCGGCCCCGGGGAGTCCTGCCCGGGGGACTGGGCAGCATCTGTTTAGTTTTGCTTTGTTTCTTGCCCCCACTCTGGGGACCAGGCGTAAAAACGGGTGGGGGCGTGGCAGGAGATGATGCAAATGGGGAGCGGGGCCCACAGTCCTCAAACCCCATGGCTCCCGAGGGGCTGCGCCTCTTTTTGTTGTCCTGCCCACAGGCAGGAGACGCCCCTCGCACCCCACCCCTCTTTGCCTTGCCACGCCCCTTTCGCCTCCCCGTCACGTCCCCATGAGGCGTCGGTTTTGCCGGCTGTGCCGGCTCGGGGTCGCCAACCCCCCCATGCCCGGACCCGGGATCCTGTGCATCCGCGCCCCCGGGCCCAGCACTAGGCCCCGGAGAGCCCACAGGCCCGGCAGATGGTGGTGGAGGGGGGGGGGGGGGTCGCAGGTGGAAACAGAATCAATCCCCGAGCCGGCTGCCGGGGTGACTGGGGTAGTGGGGGCCGGGGTTCCGGTACCCCCCTTTTTCTTTTTTAAGCGACTTTTACTCTGGGCCTTCTGGCCACGCGGAGGCTCCGCTCCCCCCCCCCCCCGGCAGCTGAGGTGGCAGTTGCTGCCGGCACGGCCTCCCCTTGCGGGGGGCCAGGTGGTACTCGGTTAGGGGGAGAGGGGGCTGCGGTGCCAGCTGCGGCCGTCCTGGGTTGGGGGTCGGCGGCCATGGAGGCGGGGCAGTTCTTTCTAATGTGCCCCGCCTCCTTACAGGCATGGCACCGCACACCGTCCGCGGACCAGAAGACCCGGTACGTGGTTCCCTCGAAGGGGATACTAAACCCTCCCTCCAGGACCTCCTCCTGGGCCAGGCGGACAAATACCTGGTGCCGGAAGAAGTAGACATGGCGGAGGGAGGGGTCCCGAAGGCCGAGCGGGATCGGCGCCACCCCGGACCTGACCTCCCCCAGTAGATGGAGGTGGGGGAGGAGGAGCTCCACGGGTAGGAAGGGCGGGACGTTCGATAATACAATCTTATGGGCGGTGGCCTCCAAAGGGTCCACCGCCAGGAACGTCCCGCCCACCGTGAGCCCCTTTTCCAGGGCGAGGTGGACCGCCCGCTCGGCCTTCAAAAAGAATACGGCCCGGCCGTACATCTTGGAGGCCGCGACAATGGCTGAGGAGCCGACAACCCCAGCCATTGCCTTCACGCAGGCCTCGATGGACATGTCGGGGTGGGCGTAGCACTTTACCCCGAGCTGTCTGGTAATCAAGGAGAACGGTGGCAGGGCCTTGGGAGCGGCGGGGGCTCTGGGTGCCACCACACCCGCATAGGTGGGCCGAGAAGGCCCTGCCACCGGTGACGCTGGCGATGCCGCCATCATGAATAAGGGAGTGCTCCGCCCACCCCGAGACTGCCCAGATGCACGGCGGCGTATATGAGGAGGAAAAAATAAGGGAGGGTGGGGTAGGTGGGTGGGGGTCCAGGTGCTGTCTCCCCGGAGCTAGAGAGGGAGAGAGGAGGTCGGAGGAGCAGGAGGGAGGATGAGGGACAAGGCACGGGGGAGGGCCGGTGCCCCAGTCAGGAGGAAAGAGGGGAGGGGGTGCCGGTGTTGGGGGCAGCAGCAGTGGGTGGGGGGCTTTACTCCTCCAGCCCTTTCGGGCACAAACAGTTCAAGTCCACGGTGTCTTCACCACCCCCCCCCCCCACCCCCCCCCCACCCCCGCCACTGCTGGAAAAACTAACAGTCTCAGTGGACTTCTTGTGGTGGACCTCAGTTGTGCCTTTGTCCTATATGGACCACCGTTGTGTGTGTTTGTCATACCTGGACACATCCCCTTCCAGTTTGGCTCCTCCCCTCGGCACCTAGTATAAAGGTGGCTGTCTCCTCCCCCTTGTTCAGTCCAGGTTGGTTATTTGTTGGGATCTGCTCCTGATTCTGTTGTGAATAAAAGCCTACACCTGTATTGGCACACCGGTAGTCTTTCGCCTTATTGATAGCGCATCACTTCCCCCCCCCTTCCCTTTCAGTCACTCCGCGTCCTCACTCCCTCTCTCCCTCCAGGGAGAGAGCACCCTCCAGTGGACAGTCGGATGGACAGCAGACAGGCAGTCAGGTAGGACGGACGGCAGGCCGGCATGCAGTCCAGACAGCAGGCAGGCAGGCAGGCCAGAAGGCAGGCAGGCCAGACAACAGGCAGGCAGGCCAGACGATAGGCAGGCACGCAGGCCAGACAACAGGCAGGCAGGCCAGATGGCAGGCAGGCAGGCCAGACTACAGGCAGGCAACAGATCACCTCCCTCCCCCTTCCCTCCCTTCGTTCCTGCAGGAAGCCAATAACAAAAAAACGGGCGTCTCCCGTGAGCAAGCTCTGTAAACAAAAAGTGTTACTCACAGTTGTTCGAGACAGAACGAATGAACAAAGCAAAGTATCTGCCCGGTGTCGAGCCGGGGACCTTTTGTGTGTCAGGCGAACGTGATAACCACTACACCACAGAAACAACCTCTCTGATGTTGGCCGACAGGAGGAAGTTTGAGTCTGTGTGAAGCTCAATCTTCATTCAGAGGGAGAGGAGCAGCAGCTTTGCTGGGCCGTGATGAGCAGGTGAACAAGCTCATTGTCCAGCTTCCGCATTCAGACAATGGCGGAGCTCTGATTGGTTGGAGGAGCAGAGTCCTTCCGGTCCTTCAACTCTTCCCATTGGCCTACACCTCAGCATGAAGGTCAGGGGTTAGGCCCCGTACATGCGCAGCAGCCCCTCTCCCTTGCACACGCGCAGTCGCCCACCGTGGGGAGGGGGAGATCACTGAGCGGCTTCTCACTCTGGCAAGAGCCGTCAGCCGGTTGCCTGGAAACCTTGGCTCGAGAAGGTGTGGGGGTAGGGGGAGTGATGGGTGGGGGCGGGGCTCCCGTGTCCGCACGCCGGGCCTGCGGAACCTGGCGACGTCACGCAGAGTGATTTCTATTGGCGAATTCGGACAGGGCTCCATTGTGACGTCGCAGCAGAAGTTAGCCAATGAGCTTCAGACTAAAACTTCCTCCTCTGAGCAACATCAGTGAGGGTCAGGATGGCGACCTCCTCGTGAACCTGCTCCTGGGCCTGGCAAAACGTGCCATTTACCGGTCCAGGCTGCGGGCGATCGAGGGGGCCGTCCATCCTGACTGTCTTCCCCTCTACCGCGGCTACGTTCGCGGCCAGGTGTCCCTGGAGAGGGAGCATGCGGTGTCCACGGGCGAGGTTGACGCTTTCCGCGCCCGCTGGGCACCGCAGGGGTTGGGGTGCATTATTGACCCTAATAATCACATTTTAATTTGATGTTTTTAAGTTTCCTTTGTACTTTGATTTCTGTTCGGGCTGTTCCCCCTCCTTTTTGGGGAGCTGCCCCTTTTACTTTGTCCTGATTTAATCTGAGTTTGTTTATTTGGTTTGGTTTGACCTAAAAAGAGGGCAACATCTGTGAGGAAATCAGTGTCTCCCCCTTTCCATTTCTTTTCTCATTCTGGGGGAAATTGGGGACTTGCAGCAACTGAAGAGAAAGGAAGTGAATCCAGTCTGTATATTGCACACATTTTTAGTCCAATCATATAGACATATATCTGTCTGGCGCCAGAAGAGAAAATGCTTGGAAAATCTCAGCAGCTCTGGCAGCATCTGTAAGGAGAGAAAAGAGCTGACGTTTTGAGTCCATATGACCTTTTGTCAAAGCTTTCATCTGTCTGGCAGTCTACATGGAGATTTTCAGCTCTCAGTGTCCAGGACAGGATGTGGAGATACTGGCATTGGACTGGGGTAAACACAGTAAGAAGTCTCACAACACCAGGTTAAAGTCCAACAGGTTTATTTGGTAGCACAAGCTTTCGGAGCGCTGCCCCTTCAACAGGTGAGTGAGGGGCTGTGTTCACAAACAGGTCATACATAGATACAGACTCAATTTATAAGATAAGTATTGAGGAGGTGGGGAGGCTGCAGAAAGATTTAGACAGTTTAGGAGAGTGGTCCAAGAAGTGGCTGATGAAATTCAACGTGGGCAAGTGCGAGGTCGTACACTTTGGAAAAAAGAATAGAGGCATGGACTATTTTCTAAACGGTGACAAAATTCATAATGCTAAAGTGCAAAGGGACTTGGGAGTCCTAGTCCAGGATTCTCTAAAGGTAAACTTGCAGGTTGAGTCCGTAATTAGGAAAGCAAATGTAATGTTGTCATTTATCTCAAGAGGCTTGGAATACAAAAGCAGGGATGTACTTCTGAGGCTTTATAAAGCACTGGTTAGGCCCCATTTGGAGTACTGTGAGCAATTTTGGGCCCCACACCTCAGGAAGGACATACTGGCACTGGAGCGGGTCCAGCGGAGATTCACACGGATGATCCCAGGAATGGTAGGCCTGACATACGATGAACGTCTGAGGATCGTGGGATTATATTCATTGGAGTTTAGGAGGTTGAGGGGAGATCTGATAGAAACTTACAAGATAATGAACGGCTTAGATAGGATGGACGTAGGGAAGTTGTTTCCATTAACAGGGGAGACTAGGACGCGGGGGCACAGCCTTAGAATAAAAGGGAGTCACTTTAGAACAGAGATGAGGAGAAATTTCTTCAGCCAGAGAGTGGTGGGTCTGTGGAATTCATTGCCACAGAGGGCTGTGGAGGCCGAGACGTTGAGCGTCTTCAAGACAGAAATTGATAAATTCTTATGGTCTTATAATGGTTGGAATGCGAGTCTTTACAGGTAATCAAGTCTTAAAGGTACAGACAATGTGAATGGAGAGAGTGTTAAGCACAGGTTAAAGAGATGTGTATTGTCTCCAGCCAGGACAGTTAGTGAGATTTTGCAAGCCCAGGCAAGTCGTGGGGGTTACAGATAGTGTGACATGAACCCAAGATCCCGGTTGAGGCCGTCCTCATGTGTGCGGAACTTGGCTATCAGTCTCTGCTCAGCGACTCTGCGTTGTTGTGTGTCGTGAAGGCCGCCTTGGAGAACGCTTACCCAAAGATCAGAGGCTGAATGCCCCTGACTGCTGAAGTGCTCCCCAACAGGAAGGGAACACTCCTGCCTGGTGATTGTCGAGTGGTGTTCATTCATCCGTTGTCGTAGCGTCTGCATGGTCTCGCCAATGTACCATGCCTTGGGACATCCTTTCCTGCAGCGTATCAGGTAGACAACGTTGGCCAAGTTGCAAGAGTATGTACCGTGTACCTGGTGGATGGTGTTCTCACGTGAGATGATGGCAGCCGTGTCGTTGATCCGGCACATCTTGCAGAGGTTGCTGTGGCAGGGTTGTGTGGTGTCGTGGTCACTGTTCTTCTGAAGGCTGGGTAGTTTGTTGCAGACAATGGTCTGTTTGAGGTTGTGCGATTGTTTGAAGGCAAGAAGTGAGGGTGTGGGGATGGGCTTGGCGAGATGCTCCGAGAGCTTGTGCTACCAAATGAACCTGTTGGACTTTAACCTGGTGTTGTGAGACTTCTTACTGTCCAGGACAGGAAGCAGTGAGCATGCATCTGTCAATCAGCCTGAATCAGCACCTTCAGGAGAATTGGGAGGGTGACTATGAGGTACAGCAAAGTGAGAATGGAGGGAGAGTGTGTGGGATGGAGATTCACAGCTTTTGGGGAATGAGAGAGGAAAGAATGTTCCATATAATTGTCTGTTCCGAATTTCTATCCTGTACCAACAGTGATGACTTTTGTAAACTTTTACAGGATTTCAGAAAGTGAGGACTTATAGACAGAAATCTGAAACTAATCTTTACATCAAAATCTGACAGATTCACTGAATCCATCGGGACCATCAAGAGCCTTTGAATCCAAAAGGTGAAAATCTTTCTTCTGTTTGCTTCAGAAGGCTTTAAACGTCAGTGTGACTGGAAAAGCACTGAAGCACGTGCACACACACACACACACACACACACACACACAGAGTGAGATTGTTCCTGTGCACTGACTGTGGAAATAGCTTTAACCAGTTACACAGCCTGAAAAAATATCATAACATTCACAGCGGGGAGAAACTGTACATGTGTTCTCTATGAGATTTAACTGATTGTTTAACCTGGAGTGTCACAAACACCAGCATCATTGAGAGACAGTGAAAATGTGGGGACTGTGGGAAAGGATTCAGGGTCCCATCTCAGCTGGAAATTCATCGACGCAGTCACACTGGAGAGAGACCATTCACCTGATCTGACTGTGGGCAGGGATTCACTGAGTTATCCAACCTGCTGAGACACCAGCGAGTTCACACTGGGGAGAGTCCATTTACCTGCTCTGATTGTGGGAAGGGATTTACTCAGTCATCCAGCCTGCTAGCGAGTTCATACTGGGGAGAGACCGTTCATCTCTTCTGATTGTGGGAAGGGATTCCTTGAGTCAAGCAGCCTGATGAGTCACAAGCGAATTCATACTGGCGAGAAACCATTCACCTGCTCTGTGTGTGGGAAGGTTTTCACTCAGCCATCCCACCTCTGCCAGACCAGCGAGTTCACAAGTAGAAACATAGAAACCCTACAGTGCAGAAGGAGGCCATTCGGCCCATCGAGTCTGCACCGACCACAACCCCACCCAGGCCCTACCCCCACATATTTACCCGCTAACTACACATCTCAGGGACAATTTTTTTTAACCTGGCCAATCAACCTAACCCGCACATCTTTGGACTGTGGGAGGAAACCGGAGTACCCGGAGGAAACCCACGCAGACACGAGGAGAATGTGCAAACTCCACACAGACAGTGACCCGAGCCGGGAATCGAACCCAGGACCCTGGAGCTGTGAAGCAGCAGTGCTAACCACTGTGCTACCGTGCCGCTGAGACACCAGTGATGATAAGGATTGGATTCTGCTGTTATTGCTGCTGTTAATCACATCCAGGGACTGAACCATGTTCATTCTGACAGTTGGTGAAGTGGGAGGGTCGGAGGGTTTCTTTCTGCCTCTGACTGGTCAGTCTCACGACTTTGCTTCCAGTGGGCTCTTTGTTCCTGGGAGAGCACATTGTCACTGAAATAATCTGCAAAAGCTGATGAAGGACATTTACTTTGTCCTGGATAATAAATAGTATCTTTCCATGATGACAAGCAGATTAAAATAAATACAGAATGTAGCCAGGTGGCTAAATGCTAAACATCCCAAAGCACGATGGGAAAAGTAGCCAATCTTAGGCTGTGAAAGCAGTTGTAGCTGCTGAAGCAACCTGTTGAGGAAGCAGTGTGTGATAAGATGTACTCAACATGAAACTTGCTGCAGCTGTGAAGATTGCTAGGCAAGGACAGATGAGAAGAACAAGAACAACAGATGTGTCCTGTGTTTGCAACTGGGAAAGGACAAACTGATGAACCCAGACCATGGGTGTATGTGGCTAAGAATATTTTTTTATGCTGGGGAAAACTGGATGCCAAGGGAGAGGCTGGGAACCTCTGCAGCAAAAACTTCCAGGAACAACCATCGTGTAATGGAATCCTGGATCCGGGACTCAGAAGATGATGACCCGTCAGAAGTAGAGTGATCGACAGACATTGTAGTGGGTAGTATTTGGGTCCAAGCTGTGAGTCTTGTGGTTCATTGTAACAAGTAATTAATATTCTAAGAAGTGGAATAAAGAGCAGTTCAGTGTTTATCTTGTGTCTTAAATGTTTAGAACAAGTTGTATAAAATATCTTGTGTTAGTGTTTCTTTGTCTGCCACATCAGTTGATACCCTTGTCTGAGGGTCAACATTTGGCATCCTTGGGTGGCACGGTTAAGTGATTATCTTCCCTCTCAACCTTCCAATGTTTAAACATAATCAAAGTATCCATTTGATACATCAAATTCATAATGATACCAATAATAACAATGTGTGAAGCAATTCTTATCCAAGAATGTATCTACGTTTGTATCCCAATTCCAAATATCCCACCCGTTGGTTATTCGAATTATTTCAATCTTTTGCCCGGTTCTCTCAGCATTCTGAACGATTCTGACAAATGTTTGGTGAGTTTTAGCCAGCTGTTTATTTGATTCATCGCAAGTCCTCAGGTAAAAGCTTAATGTTAGCGAAAGGGTTAATAATCACGCAAGATTAAAGATGACATAAGCTGCTAAATTCTCAAAGACAGGGGAAATCTGAGAAACCAGATGTCCTAATTCTAAGCAGACCCAGATAAGAGTCAAGGACCATAAAACTGTCAATTACTGGGGAGGTTTCAGTTTCAGTCACACAGTTTACAAACAAGACTTTAATTGAACCATGTGCAATTGCAGCTAGTCAATGTCTGTTTAAACAAGGGACAATGGACAAGAAAGTTGATATACCCCTGATCAGACATATATCTATCATACCCGTGTCTAGAGGTTGGTAGAATAAAGTAGTGGCACAATGGTTAGCACTGCTGCCTCACAGCGCTAGGGACCCGGGTTCGATTCCAGCCTTGGGTCACTGTCTGTGTGGAGTTTGCACGTTCTTCCCGTGTCTGCGTGGGTTTCCTCCGGGTGCCCCAGATTCCTCACACAGTCCGAAAGACGTGCTGGTGAGGTGCATTGGCCATGCTAGATTCTCCCTTCGTGTACCCGAGCAGGCGCCGGAGTGTGGTGACTAGGGGATTTTCACAGTAGCTTCATTGCGGTGTTAATGTAAGCCTACTAGTGACTAATAAATAAACTTTACTTTTACTTTACAAGAGAAAATATGTGTTCGATGATATAATTAAGTAGATGTTACAGGGAGTTATAATAAGCTAGAGAAATTTCATATAACCATTGTAAGAAGTCTCATTCACTCCATCAGTGTCTTAAACCCCATGGTTATATGATGTGCAGATGCTGGTGTTGGACTGGATGGGCACAGTATTAAGTCTCACAACACTAGGTAAAGTCCAACAGGTTTATTTGGAATCATGAGCTTTCGGAGCGCTGCTCCTTCATCAGGTGAGTGGGCAGGTGATGGAGCAGTGCTCCGAAAGCTCGTGATTCCAAATAAACCTGTTGGACTTTAACCTAGTGTTGTGAGACTTCTTACTGTGCCCACCCCAGTCCAACACCAGTATCTCCACATCATATAACCATGGGGTTTAAGATACTAAAGGAGTGAATGACCTTAGATTAGAAGATGTATTAACAAAGAACTGTCAGCATAAAGGCAGTTTGAATAAGTAACCAATATTTCTCATTTAATGTGTTTGGATTTTAAAATGCATGCAGTGTATTTCTTAAGGTAATTCTGTAAGCTTGTCAATGGCCAAATACTGCAGGGTCTGATGGGATAAGACATTTAGAGGAGTGCTCCATTTCGCGGAACAATGGGCCGACTAAATGTGGAGGTTTTTATCAGCAGATATTAGGAACAAGATGGCTCCCAATGCCATCTTGTGAATAGAGCGAGACAAGCTTATGCTGATAATGCGGGTGCAACAAGACATAAGAATTCTTAACCATAGAACCATAGAAAATTACAGCTCAGAAACAGGCCTTTTGGCCCTTCTTGTCTGTACCGAACCATTTTTTGCCTAGTCCCACTGACCTGCACTTGGACCATATCCCTCCACACCCCTCTCATCCATGAACCCGTCCAAGTTTTTCTTAAATGTTAAATTTACTACTTTATCCAGCAGCTCATTCCGCATTCCCACCACTCTCTGCGTGAAGAAGCCCCCCCCTAATATTCCCTTTAAACTTTTCTCCTTTCACCCTTAACCCATGCCCTCTGGTTTTTTTTCTCCCCTTGCCTCAGTGGAAAAAGCCTGCTTGCATTCACTCTATCTATACCCATCAAAATCTTATACACCTCTATCAAATCTCCCCTCATTCTTCTACGCTCCAGGGAATAAAGTCCCAACCTATTCAATCTCTCTCTGTAACTCAGCTTCTCAAGTCCCGGCAACATCCTTGTGAACCTTCTCTGCACTCTTTCAACCTTATTTACATCCTTCCTGTAACTAGGTGACCAAAACTGTACACAATACTCTAAATTCGGCCTCGCCTTAGATAACCTTACCATAACACTCCACTAATACTGTACTGTAGCGCTTCTCGGCCTTTTGGCTAAGATTAAATGTAGTATCGACATGCTGTACTTGGTTGAAGTCATTAGGTTACATTTTAGCTTCATTTGAAGCAATTTTTTAAAGCAGCATCTCAGCCTTTTGGCTAAGATGCAAATGAGATCAAGCCTTAGAGGAAGAGCTATGCCTACTCCAATCAGCTTGGATCATGTAGATCAAGACCAGGACAGGAGGTGAGAGCCCTGTCTTGTCAGCTTGGATCGGGAATGTCTCACTTGTTGAGACTCTGAATTGGACTTGATTGGATTGAATTGGATTTTTAAAAAATACTGTACTGTAGCTACGTTATATATTTCCAGTCATTCATTTCTTGCCGATTAGAATCATTAGTGTTTGGATTTCTCTTCCACAGGGATCAGTGGAGGCTGAGGGTCATTGAATATATTCCAGGATGAGTTAGACTGATTTTTGATTGATAAAGGAGTCAAGCGTTATGGGGAACAGGTAGGAAAATGGAGAGAAAGTTAAGATGAGCAGGGATTTCCTCACTCAAGGGTGTGGTGAAGGTTTGGGATTCTGCGCCCAGGACTGTGGAGCCTCAGTCATCAAGAATTTTCAAGACAGAGATTGATAAGTTTTGAGATATTGAAGACATCGAGTGATCTGGGGGATAGTGTGGGAAATGGTGCTGAGGTAGATTGGCCAATTCTGAATGAATGGTTCGAGCAGTTGGAGGGCTAATTGGCCAGCTGCAGCTCCTGTTATGATTCCTGTGTGCTGGACAGAAAACAACATGGATCTGTCAATCAGCCTCAATCAGCACCTTCAGGAGAATTGGGAGGGTGAATATTAGATACAGCAGAATGAGAATGGAGGGAGAGTGTGTGGGATGGAAATTTACAGCTCTTGGGGAATGAGAGAGGAAAGAATGTTCCATTGAAATTAGAATTGTCTATTCTGACTATCGTATACTGACCGCAATGACTTTTGTAAACTCATTTTGCAGCATATTGAAAGAGAAATCACAGGCCGAAATCTCAAACATCACTTCTAGATCTGACAGAGTCATATTCCTTGGGATCTGAATATCACTGGCCTTTAAATCCAGAAGGAGAAATGATTGTTGGGTCGGTCGATTTGAAAAGATTTCAAACATCAGTGTGACTGGAAAAACACCAACAAACTGCCACACTCGAGTGAGAGTGTTCCAGTGCACTGACTGAAGAGCTTTAACCAGTTACACAGCCTGAATAAATATCACACCTTTCACAGCGGGGAGAGATTGTACTCGTGTTCTGTGTGTGGACGAGGCTTCAACTGATTGTTCACCCAAGAGAAAGGCAAGGACACCTGCACAATGGAGAAACCATGCGAATGTGTTGACTGTGGGAAGAGATACAGAGCCCCATCTCAGCTAGAGGTTCATCGGCGTAGCCACACTGGGGAGAGCCCGTTCAGCTGCTCTAAGTGTGGGGAGGAATTCGCATGGTCATCTGTCCTGCGGACACACCAACGAGTTCACACTGGAGAGAGGCCATTCACCTGCTCTCAATGTGGGGAGAGATTCATGCGGTCATCCCACTTGCAGACACACCAGCGAGTTCACACAGGGGAGAGGCCGTTCACCTGCTCTCAGCGTAGGAAGGGATTCACTCAGTTATCCTGCCTGCGAACACACCAGCGAGTTCACACTAGGGAGAGGCCATTCACCTGCTGTCAGTGTGGGACGGGATTCATTCGGTCAACACACCTGCAGAGGCACCAGCAAATTCACACTGAGGAGAAACCGTTCACCTGCTCTCAGTGTGGGAAGGGATTCACTCTGTCACCTCACCTACAGACACACCAGTGAGTTACACTGGGAAGACGCCATTCACCTGTTCTCAATGTGGGAAGGGATTCAGAGTTTCATCCCACCTGCTGAGCCACCAAGTTCACGAGTGATTCCAGGGGTTGGATCCTGCTGTTATTATTTCAGCTCTCAATTACATCCAGGACTGCATTTTGTTCATTCTCACAGTTGGTTAATGGGAAGGGTCGGAGGGTTTCTTTCTGCTGGACTGGCCGGTCTCACGACTTTGCCTTGAGTGGGCTGGTGTTCTTTGAGTCTTGTTGCGAATACCTGGTTTCAAATTTCACAAGGATTACAGAGTGACCGGGTGTTAGGAAATTCAGAGATATTTAGTCAGCATTTCTGTTTGGAACCCCCCCAAATGCCCATCCAATTTCCTTTGTAATTGTTTATTGTCTCCACTTCCTCTGCCCTCGTAGGCAGCGAGTTCCAGGTCATTACCATTCGCTGCAACAAAATATTCTTCCTCACATCACCCCCTGTATCTCTGACCCAAAGCCTTAAATCTGCCTCTCTCTCACCCTTGTCTCATCAGCTATTGAGAAGAGCTTTTCTTTGTCCATCTTATCTAAACCCGTCAGAATCTTGTCCACCTCGATCAAATCTCCCCTCAACCTCCTTTGCTCCAAGGGGAACAACCCCAGCCTGACATCAACAATAAAGAACAAACTAACAGAATATATTAATACCTGAAATCAAGTGGGAATGTTTAATTTCTGTTTTAATGTTATTGTGAATATATTGTTCTGGACAATAAAGGAATTGGAATAACTCAGCTTGGGTGTGGTTGAATGGAATATATCAATCTGGTATCCACTTACTGTCGAGTGCAAGTCTGGAATGTGTAACTGGAATTCACTCCCGAACAGCACTGTGGGTGTACTTACACCTCAGGCACTGTAGCAGTTCTAGAAGGCAGTGTTGGGGTTGACCATGGCCGAGGCAGCTACACACAGCCACATATTCTGTTATAATTGAAGGGCTGCAGATTGAATGTGAGGCATTATGGGACTGGACTATCTTGACCACATTCCTGTGACTGCTCAGTTTCTGCAATCACGGACCATTAAAGCTGCTCAGCAGGGCCCCGACAGAGGACCCGGTGAGAATATTTACTTAGAATGAGTTAGAATTAAACTTATTCCAGGACCGGCTGGTGTTCAGCGGCTGAGATACCCAAATCTGTAAAAAGGGGGATCTGACCAATCAACAAACAGTGGTAGGTAGTTGGTTAAGAAGTTAAGAAGCGTTCTCAGGAATTGTTTAAATTATTTTATCATAAATTTGTGATAAGAACTGTGAGGGACTTGTGACCCGATAGTCGGCGAAGTGACGGTATACTCCAAGTAGCACTGGACTGAAAAACGGACCTCTGCGAGTAGATTCTAATGGTTATAATCCTGCCCAAGCATGGCCAGTGAAAAATTAGAGCTCGAGTGGGGACCGGACAGGTCTCTTACCTGACATTTGGAAACAAAGCACAAGAAACCTATTGATAAAATGATTAGAGAATAGAGCCAATGTTTCGCGTCTGGATGACCATTCATAAAAGCTCTTATGAAAGGTTATGCAGACTCAAAATGTTGGCTCTATTCTCTCTCCACGGATGCTGTCAGACCTGCTGAGATTTTCCAGCATTTTCTGTTTTTGTTTCAGATTCCAGTATCCACAGTATTTTACTTTTATGATAAAATAATTAGGTCTGATTGGAATCATAGAATCCTACAAAATAGAAGGAGGCCATTCGGCCCAGCGAGTCTGCACCGAACACAATCCCACCCAGGCCCCATGTGTTTACCCTAGCTAGTCCCCCTTACACAAAGGGGCAATTTACCATTGCCAATTCACCTAACCCGCACACCTTTGGACTGTGGGAGGAAACCAGAGCACCTGGATGAAACCCACGCAGACACGGGAAGAACGTGCAAACTTCGCAATGACAGTGACCCAAACCGGGAATCGAACCCAGGTCCCTGGCACTGTGAGATAGCAGTGCTAACCACTGTGCCACCATGCCGCTTTTAATCCTCACGACCCTCCCACAAAACAGAGGGAGTGATGACAAAAGGAGAATAAAGATAAGGATGATAAAGTTTGGGTTCTGACTCTCCGACCCCATGTAGAATTAACAAAATGAGTGAACCAGTTTATAAAGAATAGAAGTTACCCAACCCTAACAAAAACTGATCAAATTAAAATAATTAGGTTGAGAAATATAATTTAAGAAATTAATAGATGAAGTTTAAAATCAAGTTTTTTTTTAATGAAAGTTTTTTTTAAAATTATGTTGTTAGAGGGGTTCAGAATACTTTGGGACTAAAAACTAATAAAGGCTATTAAAACAGGTTGGACTAACTTTATATAAGGCACGTTGTGGTCCTTATTCTAAGGTATTGTCTGCATAGAGACACATTTAAATATATTTCAGATTTAAACATGTATTTTTGAATGTTTTGTATTAAAATTCAAATCTTGGCTAAACTGCAGACGGCAGCACGGTAGCACAGTGGTTAGCACTGCTGCTTCACAGCTCCAGGGACCTGGGTTCGATTCCCAGATTGGGCCACTGTCTGTGTGGAGTTTGCACATTCTCCTCGTGTCTGCGTGGGTTTCCTCCGGGTGCTCCGGTTTCCTCCCACAGTCCAAAGATGTGCGGGTTAGGTTGATTGGCCATGTTAAAATTGCCCCTTAGTGTCCTGGGATGCGTGGATTAGCGGGTAGAATATGTAGGGATATGGGGGTAGGGCCTGGGTGGGATTGTGGTCGGTGCAGACTCGATGGGTCGAATGGCCTCTTTCTGTACTGTAGGGTTTCTATGATTTCTATGATTGCCCTGAAGCATAATGGGATAAAAGCTGAGTGAGATTGGCCATATTCTTTCAGAACAATGAAGCCACAGAGCACAGTTTTTATCAGTATGAGTTCTAGAAAATACACACTTCCCAGGTATTAGAATGAATAGAAATATTCCTTTTTTTACTGATAAGGGATGACTCAGCAGACAATGGGAAATTAACTTTTAAACCCTATAACCTACATAATAGAAGTTGCTAAGAGACAGTGAGAAAGCAACCTTTGAACCCTACAGACCTACAAGTGAAAGTTGCAAAGTAACAGTGGGCAGGAACTTTCAGATTCTACAGACTTTCCCATTCTGCCAGAAGGTAGGATGTGATTGGCCAAGGTAAATGTCTGTGTGGAGTTTGCACATTCTCCTCGTGTCTGCGTGGGTTTCCTCCAGGTGCTCTGGTTTCCTCCCACAGTCCAAAGATGTGCGGGTTAGGTTGATTGGCCAGGTTAAAAATTGTCCCTTAGAGTCCTGGGATGCGTAGGTTAGAGGGATTAGTGGGTAAAATATGTGGGGGTAGGGCCTGGGTGGGATTGTGGTCGGTGCAGACTCGATGGGCCGAATGGCCTCCTTCTGCACTGTAGGGTTTCTATGTTATGTTAAATAATGTGCACTAATGTGATTGGAGCATCCAGTTAGGATGACAGAGTGGGCGGGCAAAATGAACTTTTGAGATAATATAACTATACGGCCAATGTATTCTAACTTTAGAGAAAGGAGTTGGACTGCCCAGCTGCCTTTCTCCCGGCGTGAGTTGGTCAATAAAGAATGTCTTTAACCAGTATACTGTCTTTCGTGAGTCTTCGTATTAGCTGGGTTCAGCTCAATACTTAGCCTCGAAGAAAAAAACCCTTTATATGTAAAGTGACGGAATTGTGTGCCAAGTTTTTTCTGCTCACTCCCCACCCATTTAGGTTGTGTAGAAAAGTTAACCCTTTCAGCAGACAGTTGTTTTTAAATCGCCCAGAAACTCATGTGTCTATTTTAGTCCATAATTGGGGATTTATGGAAGCTTTAAGCGTAGCGTGGAGGAATTTGGAATAACTGTGAGAATTTTATCGTGTTGTCACCTGAACCCCAGATAAAGAACAAAGATTTTGCAGGTGGTAACGTGTTTGGGATTTTAAATCAACAAAGACTATAAAATCAGGCCTTGGAAGTTGGTTTAAAAAGGTCAAGTTATAATGAAGGAGAATGAAGAATCTTGTATCTTATTTTAAGGAGTTGTGAGCTTGTAGTGCTCTGTCACTTTAAGAAGCTATAGCTACGAGAGAGAAAGTGAGGATTCATTGTTTGAAATTTACGAGCTGTGAGAACCTGTGTGTTTCATTTGCTTCATATGGATGTTTGTAGATGTGTTTTATTATTATTTTGGGCTACATTTTTTAAGGTTTATCTTTCTGGAGAATTAACCTTATCTTGAATCTTTAATTAAAGGCATTTCTGGAAGTTTAAAAACAGAATCACAAGAATGCTTAAGAAATTCATTCTGGTTATTGCTGTTGTAAAGCACATGCTAAGTTTCTCTGCTTGTGTATGGATGATATTTGTAGGTTGAATGCTTCAAGCTTTGAGGTTTTCTGTCTGTGATTTAAATCAAACAGATTTAAAAAAGGAAGTGTAATTAATAAAGCTTTTTTTTGAAGTTATGAACCTGGAGCCATATTTACTGGCCAGAGACATGACTCCAGGATATTTTGCTAAACATGCAGGAATTTTAATAGGATACAATTCACACATGTGAGAATGAGAGTTTAATTTGTAATGGTTATTTAAAATTTGGGACATGTGAAATGATTCTGACCAATCTTGTGCTGGATTGATCTTGGGTTAAACTTCCCGTCAGGTCCCAAGATTTATTCCTGACGCAATTAACACAATGAAAAGGAGAATTCTGGAATTGGATACTGAATTAAAGAGTTTAAAGAGATTATTAAATAGAAATGATTGCCAGACCATGCGGTCGTTCGATTAAAACAAAGGAAGGGTGCTGATGTCCATTTGGGAACTTCTAATCCCCCCCCCATTTCTCAAAGTAGGGGAATCTATGTACAAAGATAGCCCAAGGATGGTAGATAAGGGGGTCTGGAAAACATCATGATGGGGGCTCCTATCTGTTCATGAGATGATCACAAAGCCCCATGATGCCCAGATACTAATTTCATTGGACTTGTCTATAATGTATGTAATCTATAACCATTCTGATTGGATTGTGTCCAGCCGGGATGGGCTGAGTAACTGTATAAGAATTGAGGATTTTGTTTGTTGGGTGGAGTTGCACATGGTCAGCCCCTGTGGCTTCTCCCCACTGGCGTAACTCAATAAACTGTCTATCAATTGAATCAGGCTTGAATGTTGAATGATTCTTCTGAGTTCATTCCCCCCAACACACTGGGTACATTATCACTTCATCCTTGGGAGTGGCCTGATAGGCCATGGTCCAGACTATGTGTGAACTTTCGTTAAAGTCCGTTTTTCAGACACACTTACGCACTTGATGTAAAAGCAAAACACTGATCTTTAGAGATAACCTCGTCCTTTATTTTCAAGCAAGTACAAGCTTTTTCGGAGGATCACTTTTCTAACTCAGTACAGTGCTCTGAGTCTCGCCAAACGATTCTACCTCGAACAGGGGGGATGTCTCTTCCTTTATCCTCTTTTTACAGTAATTCGTCACGTACACAGTATTACTACAGTATTACTTCAGCCAAATCACGTGTTTAGCCACAGCAAAATACAAAGACAGTTGAAAAAATATAAATATGTCGAAACCCTCCCCCCCCCTCGCCATAGAAATCACACGTCCACCATTGCTCCAGTGTGAGATATTAAATGTTTCCCATATATTTTGCACATAGAACGAATTTTATCTTTCAGAAACAAGGACACATTAGGAGTTAACATAGGGAATATGTTACCAGCACAAATTGTTCCAGACAGTTTTAAGCTTATCTGCATTTGCAAGTTCAAAAGTTTGCTTAGCTCGCACACATTTTTTTAAGTTCAAAAAACTAGATCATAGCAAATTTATGGGATGTTAACCCCTTAACATCTCATTCCCTCCTTTTATCATTCCATGATATCACTAACCTCTTTGGAGGGGAACTTGTGCTCTATGATATGCTAGGCATTGGCAAACATCCTTCAATAAGCCTAGCAGTAAGCAAACTACCAGGATAGTGATGCCCGCATGCATTATCATTCCTCCCCAGTCCCCAAAGAGACTGCCAAAGGGCCACCACCCAGGGGGATTGTAGTCCTTAAATTTCCTTCCCTCAGCTCTAATTTTGTCCGCCATCTTTCCAATATGCTCCGCTAAGTTCGTGATGTTGTCAGAAGAGTCTGGAATGTATGTACAGCACTCAGCCTATTAGAGCACAGGTGCCTCCTGTAATCACCAACAGATAATCTAAAGCCATTCTATTTTGGAGCGCCACCATTCATACGGCTACGATCTCAGCTGAGATCTCTGAGATGGCGGTACGCACATCCTGAAATCCCGTAGCGGTATCATTAGCTATTTTCTCAAGAGTAGATGCCATATTGATCAGCAGTCGAGCTGCCTTTGCTGTCCCATAGGAGCTTCGGTGATGGCCCGTTTAGATCTTAACAGATGTATCTTGGGGTGAAGATGCAGGGAGTCATAATGTCAGACATAGGGGACCACATATGCTAGATAACAAGATCCAGACCAGACAAAATAGGTGCCATTGTACGCAACCATATCGTCTAATAGGCTGGGATTGGCTGGGAAACTGTTGTCATTGGGGCATGTTATTTTTCTCCCTTCCCAACCCCAACCTTCACATTCCTTTGATAAGATGAAGGCATTCTGTATGAACATCCCAGTTTGTGTAGTGGATGAAGAAACCTTTTTTCTTTCCGACTGGGATAGGTAATATTAAACTGCTGAATGCAGTAGCTACGGCTAATGGGTATGGTTCCGTTTCTTATCAGGCAGATAGATCCTCTTTGTTGATTTTTTACAACAAAGTGGGGTGGGGAGTCTGATCTATCGTAGTTGGGTTGGTAATGATTCTTAAAAGAATTCGTTATATTACACCTCTCTGCAAGTTGAACAATATTTTTGCCCGAAGGTACCCATAGAGTACAGTCCGTTAACCTTTATGAAGCCGAGAGGATCAAACACAGCCCTCATTCCGTTTTTAGTCTCGTTTTGATACAAAATCCATTCGATCATTTCCTGAAGGTTGAGAGGAATAGGGAACAGAGGAATCCCTTCTTTAGCATGTGGTGGTATGTGAGAGCAGACCCAACACCCACTTACATTAAACTTTACAGCATACTCGTAAGACATAGACAAAAAAGGTGTTAGAGTGAAATCGTCCATTAGTCAGTCCTTCTTTCAGTCCATCTTTCCGTTGATCTGTTTGTCCTGGTGCCAGGAAAATTGCCGAAAGGCCGAAGATGGTGAAGATGATCCTCATGATTTATTAGCAGGAACTGGCGTCCACCGTCCACATCCATCCGAATGGATCCAGCGACTCCGTCCCCCGACCTCAACCGCCGCCGGAGCCCGGAGAAGCACCCGAAACGGTCCCCTTCATCCCGGTCCAAGCTTGGAGCGATCCCACTCTTGAATCAGCATGAAGTCTCCTATCTGCGGTTCAGGGAAGTAGTCCTGTGGGTCAGGATCTTGATCCGGCGTCCGTAGAGTTGATCCACTGTACCTGTGAATGAAGAAACTTTAGAGACAACGTTAGCTGTCGGAAGTACTTCTGCATTTCCTCTCCCATACCGTGTAAATCTATCTGGGTGGGCGGGCTTGTATTTGCATCCCAGGGTGTTCTACTGGGTCGGCCATAAATTATCTCTGCCGCCGAGAGTCCAGTAGTAGAGTGGGGCGTTATTCTCATGAGGTAGAGGGCTAAGGGCAAGACTTCTAACCAATTTAGACCGGTTTCAGATGTTAGCTTGGCTAGCTTAGCTTTAAGGGCCCTATTGGCTCTTTCCACTATTCCTGCTGCATGGGGGTGGTAGGCACAGTGGAATTGTTGTTGGATGTGTAACACATCACACAATTCCCTATTGACCTTTCCTACAAAGTGGGGGCCATTATCTGAACTAATTTGTCGAGGCACCCCAAACCTTGGTATTACTTCAGTTAGCAACAATTTTACTACCGTCGAGGCCTTGTTGTTTGTCGTGGGGAAAGCCTCTATCCATCTACTAAATACATCAACAATCACAAGACAATACTTATAGCAATGTACACGCGGCAATTCAATAAAATCTAGCTGAATACATTCAAACGGTCCACCTGGCAAGGGTGTTCTTCCTGGTGTGCATCTCACCCCTTGACCAACATTGTTTTGCTGGCATGTCAAACATGAGGACTGGACAGTGGCGAATGTTGTTCCTTTGTTTAAGAAAGGGAATAGAAATGACCCTGGTAATTATAGGCCGGTTAGTCTTACTTCGGTGGTTGGTAAGTTGATGGAAAAGGTCGTTAGGGATGAGATTTACGACCATTTAGAAAGATGCGGATTAATCCGGGATAGTCAGCACAGATTCGTGAAGGGCAAGTCGTGCCTCACAAATTTGATAGAATTTTTTGAGGAGGTAACTAAGTGTGTTGATGAAGGTAGGGCAGTTGATGTCATATACATGGATTTTAGTAAGGCGTTTGATGAGGTCCCCCATGGTCGGCTTATGATGAAAGTGAGGAGGTGTGGGATAGAGGGAAAGTCGGCCGATTGGATAGGTAACTGGCTACCTGATCGAAGACAGAGGGTGGTGGTCGATGGAAAATTTTCGGACTGGAGGCAGGTTGCTAGTGGAGTGCCACAGGGATCAGTGCTTGGTCCTCTGCTCTTTGTGACTTTTATTAATGACCTAGAGGAGGGGGCTGAAGGGTGGATCAGTAAATTTGCTGATGACACCAAGATTGGTGGAGTAGTGGATGAGGTGGAGGGCTGTTGTAGGCTGCAAAGAGACATAGATAGGATGCAAAGCTGGGCTGAAAAATGGCAAATGGAGTTTAACCCTGATAAAAATGTGAGGTGATTCATTTTCGTAGGACAAAATTAAATGTGGATTACAGAGTCAAAGGTAGGGTTCTGAAGAATGTGGAGGAACAGAGAGATCTTGGGGTCCATATCCACAGATCTCTGAAGGTTGCCACTCAAGTGGACAGAGCTGTGAAGAAGGCCTATAGTGTGTTAGCTTTTATTAACAGGGGGTTGGAGTTTAAGAGCCGTGGGGTTATGCTGCAACTGTACAGGACCTTGGTGAGACCACATTTGGAATATTGAGTGCAGTTCTGGTCACCTCACTATAAGAAGGATGTGGAAGCACTGGAAAGAGTGCAAAGGAGATTTACCAGGATGCTGCCTGGTTTGGAGGGTAGGTCTTATGAGGAAAGGTTGAGGGAGCTAGGGCTGTTCTCTCTGGAGCGGAGGAGGTTGAGGGGAGACTTAATAGAGGTTTATAAAATGATGAAGGGGATAGATAAACTGAACGTTCAAAGACTATTTCCTCGGGTGGATGGAGCTATTACAAGGGGGCATAACTATAGGGTTCATGGTGGGAGATATAGGAAGGATGTCCGGGGTAGGTTTTTTACTCAGAGAGTGGTTGGGGTGTGGAATGGACTGCCTGCAGTGATAGTGGAGTCAGACACTTTAGGAATATTTAATCGGTTTTTGGATAGGCACATGGAGCACACCAGGATGATAGGGAGTGGGATAGCTTGATCTTGGTTTCAGATAAAGCTCGGCACAACATCGTGGGCCGAAGGGCCTGTTCTGTGCTGTACTGTTCTATGTTCTATGATGCTATACGGGCGGCACGGTAGCACAGTGGTTAGCACTGCTGCTTCACAGCTCCAGGGACCTGGGTTCGATTCCCGGCTTGGGTCACTGTCTGTGTGGAGTTTGCACATTCTCCTCGTGTCTGCGTGGGTTTCCTCCGGGTGCTCCGGTTTCCTCCCACAGTCCAAAAATGTGCGGGTTAGGCCATGCTAAAATTGCCCCTTAGTGTCCTGGGATGCGTAGATTAGAGGGATTAGCGTGTAAAATATGTAGGGAAATGGGGGTAGGGCCTGGGTGGGATTGTGGTCGGTGCAGACTCGATGGGCCGAATGGCCTCTTTCTGTACTGTAGGGTTTCTAAGATTTCTATACGAGACTGGGCTGCCTCAGCTAGTCGGGGATGCCTTCAGGTACGGAGCATAATACCACTCATTCCCTCCTTGCCAAGGTGGGCATCAGAATGAAGACAATCAATAAGCAAAGGCAACAAAGCATCAGGTATACACACTTGGCTGATTGGAGTAACCCAAAGGCCTGATGACGCAGAATGCGAACATCCATGCACCTTCCAAATGTCCTTTTCAGAGGCAGGGGCTGTCCCCCTGTAAGCGCTGAACAGTGACAATATCTGGTATGCCCGTCGTGTTCGAAGAAAATTAAGCTCTTCATGTGAGCCAACCAAAGTATTACCTGCAGAACAACAAGGCAGTGAAAGATGTACCGAGACACTGCGCACTCTTAATACTTTTGTACAAATTCTAATACAAATAGTTTTTAATTTTTTAGTGAAGGGAACTTCAGTGATCATGTCACAGTGAGTGATCTAACCTTTTTTAAATAGGTAATTTTATTATTGATCCTGATTGGCAGATTATTAATTTATTCCCGAAAACATCAGTTCCTTTTAGGATAAATTTAATCCCTGTTAATATTGTTCAATATTCACACTGCAGTAACCGGTTCCCAGATGCAGACATGGAGTTACTCTCAACAGTGAGTTGACCCTTGTGGATTCAGGAGCTTTTACACAAACCACTTTCTGCCAATTTAATACAAATTGTCTGAATTCATTTCCAAATGTTTCAGCAAACTTAATTGCTAACTCTCAGAAAACAAACTGACCAATGTTGAAAATTATACTGGAAATTATTGAGCCAATGAGACATTTTCTAATTAAATTAGCTAAATATAAATGACTACTGTACACAATGGGCCATTTACAGAGTAAACTTCAATTGGCATCTTTCAAATTGATCTAAAAAAGGGTTGAGCCTCAATGGTTACATTGTATAAGTTCCAGTTAACCCCAGTTTTATAAGCTTGTGTTGGTAATTGTGTTGCTATCTTCCCCCAACACATTATTTTCAATGCCCTAATCTGGTAAAGTTGGTTCCCATTTTGCATAAAGACCCGACTGGTTTTTCACACATCCAAGGTGTAAATGAAAGTTTTTGACTCAAAAAATACATAATGGGTACTTAATCTGCCACTGAAATGTCTTAAGTTTGGTGTAGGTGAGCCGGGAATACATGCTGAAGCAGCTGTTTTTGAACTTGTACTTATATTTTTTAAACTCTTTCCTACAGTTGCACATCTTTCTTTTGCAAACAACACTGAAAAGGCTGAGCTTCCTTCAGTTTTTCTGAGTGAAAATATTTTGGTGTTACAAATATAAATTGTTTAATGAGCCATTTAAGCCTAGAAATTCAAAAATCACAACCATTGCATTCACTAACTTTGTGTGCACCTCACCAGTATTTCCTCTGTTGTACTGTAACTCCTGACAATTTTTGGGAAAATATGTGTTGCACAATGAGGCCAAATAGGGATTTGTTTGCAGTCCCTACAATGAAAGTAATTGTACCTGGAGCTCCTTGAAATATTTCTGTAGCAATGTCATCAAGTGCTGCGCAAATACAAGTTTTTTTTTAACTGTTTGGTTGGGGTTGGATTTGGGGAGCAGTCGGAGCGCTAGGTTACCTTCTCCAATCCTCCTCCTCCTGTTGTTCATCAGTATGGGTATTTTGGAACAACATTGGCATGCCAGATATGTCAGGAGGTACCTCCGGTTTTTTATCTTTCCTTTGTTCGGCTTGCCATTCTAATCCCTTTTCTCGGTTTCGTCTCTCATACTTCTCACGTTCCCACTTCAACATTTCCCAAGTTTGAGAGTTTTTTTCATTATCACATTCACTGATCCCTCTCCTACGTGTATTATCCCCCCCAGCTGGCCAGCTTTCATTTCTCGGTTAATTCATCGGCTCTCTAATAGCCTCTTCTGTTTTAATACATTGATCTACATCTCAAGTTTCCCCGAGTGGCCAATTTTCATTTCCCCGTTTTTAAAAACACCCTGGCAAGCTTCTGAGTAGCTCCTCGTCTTTCGGGTTTTCACGACACATTTTATATAAAGGGGTCCCATCTCCTGACTTATCCAAAGTTTGACCCATTGTTAAGAGACTTTGACCACTTGTGCTTCACGCTCTGCAGTGCCTTGTTGCCTCTACGCCCACTTCAATGTCCTGACCTTCGGTCCAAGGCTGCGCGTTTGAGGCAGGCACCTCCCTTCGATCAGCACAAGCAGTCACGTCTCCAACTTCACCTAATTCCCACCCCTTCCTTTTTTTTCTGAAAACAATTTAATAAATATTCCACAAGGACAAACAGGCTTTAACAACTCCTGCTTTCAATCTAATGCAACAACCACCTACTTTCGACAAGCAACCAGACCACACAAACACACTGAAATACAGAAACTACTCAAGTTATTAGGTCAACCTTAGATTTGTTCTAATCAATTTTCCAATTTGCCAATTAATTTATAATATTTCCCTAGTAATTTGAGAGAACATAGTTCCTTTCTCTCAAAAATCTGTAACACACACTGCACACTCCCTCCCTTTTAAAAAAACAAAAGCAATTGCTACCAACCTAGGGAGCTGAACCTCAATTACTCCCGGACCTGGGGCCGCTAACCCCGGACCTTTACCTCCCTCGGTGGGCTCCTGTGTACATCCACTTTCCTCAGTGGGCTCCTGCGAACATCCACCTTTAACACCGAACACTCAAACCGGGGGCCTCTATACCACCCGGCTTCCCTAACCCTCAAACCGGGGGCCTCTATACCACCCGGCTTCCCTAACCCTCAAACCGGGGGCCTCTATACCACCCGGCTTCCAACCCTTTACCTTTATTGGGCGTCTCCTCAATTCCCGACCCAAATCTTAGACCAGTCAGTGTTCAAGGACGTAAGTCGTCTCAGAGTTCCGTCACCACAGAGCCTCGGGGGATGAGGGGTCGACTTGAGTAATAGGTTCAGTGAGAGAAACCAAGGTTTTAATCTTACCATGTGGGCCGTTTGTCTCACGTAACCGACACTCAGACGATCACTTATTCAATCCGCCTCGGAGGACAGCTATATATCTTGGAAGCCTGCTTCGCTGCGCCAAATGTTAAAGTCCGTTTTTCAGACACACTTACGTACTTGATGTAAAAGCAAAACACTGATCTTTAGAGATAACCTAGTCCTTTATTTTCAAGCAAGTACAAGCTTTTTTGGAGGATCACTTTTCTAACTCAGTACAGTGCTCTGAGTCTAGCCAAACGATTCTACCTCGAACAGGGGGGATGTCTCTCCCTTTATCCTCTTTTTACAGTAATTCGTCACGTACATAGTATTACTTCAGCCAAATCACGTGTTTAGCCTCAGCAAAATACAAAGACAGTTGAAAAAACATAAATATGTCGAACCCCCCCCCCCCCCCAGGTTGCTATAGAAATCACACGTCCACCATTGCTCCCAGTGTGAGATAATAAACATTTCCCATATATTTTGCACATAGAACGAATTTCATCTTTCAGAAACAAGCACACATTAGGAGTTGATATAGGGAATATGTTACCAGCACAAATTGTTCCAGACAGTTTTAAGCTTATCTGCATTTCAAAAGTTTGCTTCGCTCACACACATTTTTTTGTTAAAAAACCAAGATCATAGCAAATTCATGGGATGTTAACCCCTTAACATCTCACTTTCATGAATCATGTGTTTGGTCGTTGTAGATGCTAATTCAAAATGGTTGGAAGCACAGATCATGAGTAATATTCCAGCTCCTGTGGCAATAAACTGTCCAATTTTCACAAACCCTGGGTTACCAGATTCACTTGTTTCAGATAACGACACTCTGTTTACAAGTGAGGTGTTTCAGGAAATCATGTAAAAGAATGGTATACGCCATGTGCGTACTGCGCCGTTTCATCTGGCTACAAATGGTCTAGCAGAAAGAGCTGTTCAAACTCTGAAGGAGGGATTGAGGAGAATGGCAGGTGATACTTTAAGAACAAAGCTCTCAAGATTTTTGTTCCAGTATTGCATTGTGCCAAAGACAGGCAATCCAAACCGGATGATCAGGTTTATATCAGAAACTTTGGTAATAATCAAAGGTGGTCATCGGGAATAATTTTAAACCAAAGTGGCCCAGTATCTGGGGTTGAGAGAGTGCAAAATGGAAGAGTTGTTCGCAGACACAGAGACCATTTTCACTTGCTGTGTGACCCCGAGTCAGGAGAAGTTTCAGAGTCAACAGCCGTTATTGAGAACATGGCAGAGGGTCATGCTGCTGTGGACATTCACCAGGAAGTGGTTCCTGTGTTTCCAGGTTTGTCAGTTGACTCTGCTTTTCGATTTGATTTGTCACATGTATTAGTTTACAGTGAAAAGTATTGTTTCTTGCGCGCTTTGCAGACAAAGCATACCATACATAGGAAAAGAGAGAGTGCAGAATGTTGTGTTATAGTCATAGCTCGGCAGTAGAGAAAGATCAACTTAATGCGCGATAGGTCCATTAAAAAATCTGATGGCAGCAGGGAAGAAGCTGTTTTTGAGTCAGTTGTTACGTGAGCTCAGACTTTTGTGTCTTTTTCCTGACGGAAGGTGGAAGAGAGAATGTCCGGTGTACCTGGCGTCATTAATTATGCTGGCTGCTTTGCCGAGGCAGCGGGAAGTGTAGACAGAGTCAATGGATGGGACGCTGGTCTGAGTGATGGACTCGGCTTTGTTTACGACCCTTTATAGTTTCTTGCGGTCTTGGACAGAGCAGGAGCCATACCAAGCTGTGATACAACCGGAAAGAATGCTTTCTATGGTGCATCTGTAAAAGTTTGAGAGAGTTGTTGCAGGTATGCCAAATTTCCTTAGTCTTCTGAGAAAGTGGAGTCATTGGTGGGTTTTCTTAACTATAGCATCCACATGGAGGGTCCAGGGCAGGTTGTTGATGATCTGGACACCTTAAAACTTGAAGCTCTCGACCATTTCTACTTCATTCCCATTGATATACGCATTCCCATCGATATCCCATCTCCTCTACGCTTCCTGAAATTGATCAGTATCTCCTTCATTTTGTTGACATTGAGGGAGAGATTGTCATCGCACCATTCACCAGATTCTCCATCTCGTTCCTGTACTGTGTTTCATCATTGTTTGAGATTCGACCCGCAATGGTGGTGTCATCAGCAAACTTGAAAATCAAGTTGAATTTGGCCACAGTTGTAGGTGTATAAGGAGTATACTAAGGGGCTGAGGACACAGCCTTGTGGAGCACCGGTGTTGAGGATGATCGTGGAGGAGGTGTCTGTCCTTACTGACTGTTGTCTGTTGGTTAGGAATTCTAGGATCCAGTTGCAACGTTTAAGCCTCTCAGTTGCTGTGGAGTAAAGGAGATACGAGTTCTCCTATGGTAGGCCCATTGTGTCAGCATGCTCCTGCCCCACTGAACTTTTTCCTCTTACCGTGACTCCATCCTCACTCCTCTTGTCCATTCCCTTCCCACCTACATCCAGGATTCCTCTGATGCCCCTGCGTCATATTGACAGCTTCCAGTTCGCAGGCACTAACCGCCTCCTATTCACCATGGATGTGCAATCTCTCAACACCTCCATCCCACACCAGGACGGCCCGAGAGCTCTCCACTTCTTCCTTGAAAAGAAGCCTGAACAATTTCCATTCACCACCACCCTCCTCCGCCTGGCTGAACTAGTTCTATCTCTCAACACTTTTCCTTTAACTCATCCCACTTTCTCCAAATCAAAGATGTAGCAATGGGTACCCGCATGGGTCCTAGCCACGCTTGTCTTTTTATGGGGTATGTGAAACATTCCTTGTTCCAGGCCTACCCAGGACCCCTCCCACCGGTACATTGAGGACGATTTTGGTGCCGCTTCATGCTCTTGTCTGGACCTCAAAATTTATCAACTTCGCTTCCAGTTTCCACCTCTCCATCGCCTTCACCTGGTCCATCTCAGACACTTCCCTTCCCTTCCTTGACCTTTCTGTCTCCATTTCCGGCAATAGACTATCTACCAATATCCATTACAAGTCCACTGACTCCCACAGCTATCTGGACTATAGCTCTTCACACTCCACATCCTGTTAAGACTCCATCCCTTTCTCCCAGCTCCTTTGCCTCTGTCGCATTTGTTCCGATGATGCTACTTTCCAAAGTGGCGCTTCGAATATGTGCTCCTTTTCCCTCAACCATGGATTCCCATCTACAGTTGGCAACAGGGCTCTCAACAGCGTGCAGTCCATCTCCTACGCCTCGACCCTCACCCCCTCCCTCCCCTCCCAGAACAAGGATAGAGTCCCCCTTGTTCTCACATTTCACCCCGCCAGCCTCCACGTGCAAAGCATAATCCTCTGCCATTTTCACCAACTCCAGCGTGATGCCACCACCAAACACATCTTGCCTTCACTCCCTCTGTCAGTATTCCGCAGAGACCGTTCCCTCCGGGATAACCTAGTCTACTCCTCCACTATACCCAACACCTCTCCTATCACTCATGGCACCTTCCCTTGCAATCACAGAAGGTGTAACACCTGCCCCTTTATCTCTTCCATGCTCACCATCCAAGGTCCAAAACACCCATTCCAGATTAAGCAGTGTTTCACTTGCACCTCTTTCAATTTGGTTTATTGCATTCGCTGCTCTCAATGTGGTCTCTATACCGGAGAGACCAAGCATAGACTGGGTGATCGCTTTGCTGAACACCTTCGGTCTGTGCGCAATCAGGACCCTGTCCTGCTGGTTGCTTGCCATTTTAACACACAATCCTGCTCCCATGCCCACATGTCTGTGCTTGGCTGCTGCAATGTTCCAGTGAAGCTCAATGCAAACTGGAGAAACAGCATCTCATCTTCCGGCTAGGCACATTACAGCCTTCCGGTCTCAACATCAAATTCAACAACTTCAGATGATTAGCTCCACCCCACCTCGACCCCTTTGTTTTCATTCTGTTTTATTTATTTATTTATTTACTGTTCTCTACCTTTTATTTCTTTATTGTCTTTCTTCATTTTTCTTCCCCCCCACTTCTCCCCCCCCCCCCACTTCCTCTTTTCTACATTCTACCTCTGTCCCATTCTGCCCCCCCCGCCCTCGCCCCATTCCCCCACACAAAGCAGCTGAACAGTCTCTCTCCAGTGTGAACTCGCTGGTGTCTCCGCAGATGGGGGTAACTGAGTGAATTCCTTCCCACACAGAGGACAGGCGAACGGCCTCTCCCCGGTGTGTACTCGCTGATGTGTCTGCAAATGGGTTAACTGAGTGAATTCCTTCCCACACATGGAACAAGTGAGTGGCCTCTCACCCATGTGAATTCACTGGTGTGTCATCAGGTTGGATACATCCTTGAATCCCTTCCCAAACACACAGCAGCTGAATGGCCTCTCTAAAGTATGACTACACCGAGGAATTTTCAGCTGAGATGGGAGCCTGAATCCCTTCCCACAGTCCCCACATTTCCAATGTTTCTCCATGGTGCGGGTGTCCTTGTGACTCTCCAGGTTAAACAATCAGTTAAATCTCACACAGAACACGAGTAGAGTCTCTCCCCGCTGTAAATGCTGCAAAGGAATCTGGAGACAATGTCTGAGGTGTGTGACCTTGCTGGTGTCTCCACAGGCTGGATAAGTCAGTGAATCCCTTCCCACACTGAAAGCAGGTGAATGACCTCTCCCCAGTGTGAACTCGCTGGTGTGCCTGCAGGTTGGATAACAGTGTCCCCAGTGTGACTGCGTTGATGAGTTTCCTGTACAGATGGGTGCCTCAATTTCTTCCCACAGTCCCCACATTTCCACAGTTTCTCCATGGTGCGGGTGTCCTTGTGACCCTCCAGGTTAAACAATCAGTTAAATCTCATACAGAACACGGGTACAGTCTCTCCCCGCTGCGAATGCTGCGATGTATTTTCAGGCTGTGTAACTGGTTAAAGCTCTTTCAACACTCAGTGCAATGGAACATTCTCACTCAGGTGTGTGTGTGTCTCGGTGCTTTTCCAGTCACGCTGATGTTTAAAGTCTTCTGAATCAGACAGAACGGAGAAACATTTCTCCTTCTGGATTCAAAGGCCGATGATATTCAGATCCCGATAAATTGAATGACTGTCTGATTTTGCTTTGAGATTTCTGTCTGTCAGTCCCCCATGTTCTGATATCATGTAAAAGGAGTTTATAAGTCATCACTGTCAGCACAGGATAAAAATTCAGAAGACAATTCCAGTTTCTGTGAAACATTCTTTCCTCTCTCATTCCCCAAAAGTTGGAAATCTCTATCCCACACACTCTCCCTCCATTCTCACTCTGCTGTATCTAATATTCACCCTCCCAATTCTCCTGAAGGTGCTGATTGAGGCTGATTAACAGATCCATGCTCACTGCTTCCTGTCGTGGGCACAGAGATCATAACAAATGGGAGCTGCAGTTGACTATTCGGCCCATCGAGCCTGCTCAAGCATCCAATAAGATCAATGGCCATCTACCTCTGCATCATTTTGCCAAAATACCCTCCCTATTTCGTGATATCTTCAATATTTAGAAATCCACCAATCTCTTTCTTGAAATGTGCTGTAATGATTCTGACGAGAAACAAATAACAAAGCTACAGTAGTACATTACAAAATTAGAACCATAAAAAAATCTAATCTGTCCCACACAACACTAGACTTATCTCTGTCCTATATTAATTTACTGTCCCCTTAAATGTCAGCCATCTCCTGGGGAAAACAGCCTTTAATTGTGAACATTAGGAAAGAGACCATCCTTTTAGCCAGACAAATAAATGTGTCAAGCTGAGGGAGCAAAGGATGTGAATGTCTTTAAGAGAGAGAGAGACCTGGGCCAACCTTTCCAGAGTCTGCACCCTCCCTGGATTCACTTCCTTTCCCTTCAGTTGCTGCAAACCCCCAGTTTCCCCCAGAATGAGAAAAGAAATGGAAGAAGGAGAAAAGAGTTTTACTCACAGATGTTGACGACAGGAGGAAGTTTTAGCCTGTCTGAAGTTCAAGCTGTGGAGATGCCGGCGTTGGACTGGGGTAAACACAGTAAGAAGTTTAACAACACCAGGTTAAAGTCCAACAGGTTTATTTGGTAGCAAAAGCCACACAAGCTTTCGAGGCTCTGAGCCCCTTCTTCAGGTGAGTGGGAATTCTGTTCACAAACAGAACTTATAAGACACAGACTCAATTTACATGAATAATGGTTGGAATGCGAATACTTACAACTAATCCAGTCTTTAAGAAACAAAACAATGGGAGTGGAGAGAGCATCAAGACAGGTTAAAAAGATGTGTATTGTCTCCAGACAAGACAGCCAGTGAAACTCTGCAGGTCCACGCAACTGTGGGAGTTACAAATAGTGTGACATAAATTCTGATTCTAGGATCGCATGATAAAGACTCAGGAGGAAAAAAGCAGAAATATTTATGTGAAATAGTGTGACATAAACCCAATATCCCGGTTGAGGCCGTCCTTGTGTGTGCGGAACCTGGCTATCAGTTTCTGCTCCGCGACTCTGCGCTGTCGTGTGTCGCGAAGGCCGCCTTGGAGAACGCTTACCCGAATATCAGAGGCCGAATGCCCGTGACCGCTGAAGTGCTCCCCAACAGGAAGAGAACAGTCTTGCCTGGTGATTGTCGAGCGGTGTTCATTCATCCGTTGTCGCAGCGTCTGCATAGTTTCCCCAATGTACCATGCCTCGGGACATCCTTTCTTGCAGCGTATCAGGTAGACAACGTTGGCCGAGTTGCAAGAGTATGTACCGTGTACCTGGTGGATGGTGTTCTCACGTGAGATTATGGCATCTGTGTCGATGATCCGGCACGTCTTGCAGAGGTTGCTGTGGCAGGGTTGTGTGGTGTCTTGGTCACTGTTCTCCTGAAGGCTGGGTAGTTTGCTGCGGACAATGGTCTGTTTGAGGTTGTGCGGTTGTTTGAAGGCAAGAAGTGGGGGTGTGGGGATGGCCTTGGCGAGATGTTCGTCTTCATCAATGACATGTTGAAGGCTCCGGAGGAGATGCCGTAGCTTCTCCGCTCCGGGGAAGTACTGGACAACGAAGGGTACTCTGTCCACTGTGTCCCGTGTTTGTCTTCTGAGGAGGTCGGTGCGGTTTTTCGCTGTGGCGCGTTGGAACTGTTGATCAATGAGTCTAGCGCCATATCCTGTTCTTATGAGGGCATCTTTCAGCGTCTGGAGGTGTCTGTTGCGATCCTCCTCATCCGAGCAGATCCTGTGTATACGGAGGGCTTGTCCGTAGGGGATGGCTTCTTTAACGTGTTTAGGGTGGAAGCTGGAGAAGTGGAGCATCGTGAGGTTATCCGTGGGCTTGCGGTACAGTGAGGTGCTGAGGTGACCGTCCTTAATGGAGATGCGCGTGTCCAAGAATGCAACCGATTCCGGAGAGTAGTCTATGGTGAGCCTGATGGTGGGATGGAACTTGTTGATGTCATCATAGAGTTGTTTCAGTGATTGTTCACCATGAGTCCAAAGGAAGAAAATGTCATCGATGTATCTAGTGTATAGCACCGGTTGAAGGTCCCGTGCGGTGAAGAAGTCTTGTTCAAACCTGTGCATGAAGATGTTGGCATATTGAGGTGCAAATTTGGTCCCCATGGCTGTTCCGTGTGTCTGGATGAAGAACTGGTTGTTGAAGGTGAAGATATTGTGGTCCAGGATGAAGCGGATGAGATGTAAAATTGCATCTGGAAACTGGCAGTTGTTGGCGCTGAGCACTGAGGCCGTTGCAGCAATGCCATCGTCATGGGGGATGCTGGTGTAGAGTGCTGAGACATCCATTGTGACGAGGAGCGCTCCTGGTTCAACTGCTCCATGTGTGCCGAGTTTCTGTAGGAAGTCCGTCGTGTCGCGACAAAAGCTGGGGGTTCTTTGTACAATGGGTTTCAGGATGCCCTCGACATAGCCGGAGAGGTTCTCGCACAGGGTCCCATTGCCCGATACGATGGGACGGCCGGGTGTGTTTGCCTTGTGTATCTTCGGGAGGCAGTAGAGATCTCCAACGCGGGGAGTACGTGGGATGAGAGCACGGAGGGTGTTCTGAAGGTCCGGATCAAAGGTCTTGATCAGAGTGTTGAGTTGACGGGTGTGTTCTTTGGTCGGATCTGCAGGTAACTGTCTGTAGTGTTCCTCGTTGTTGAGTTGTCGGTACACTTCTTTGCAGTAATCCGTTCTGTTCAGTATGACGATGGCCCCTCCTTTGTCTGCTGGTTTGATGACAATGTTGCGGTTGGTCTTGAGAGCGTGGATGGCGTTACGTTGTGCTTGGGTGATGTTCGGGGCTGTCTTGTGAGTGCGGCTGATGAATTTGGTGTTGACGCACCTCCTGACGGCTTGGGCATACATGTCAAGTCGAGGGCAGCGGCCTTCCGGAGGAGTCCAATTCGACTCTTTCCTCTTCGGATGCACTGCGGATCTCTCTGTCGGCTGTTCCAGTTCATTGGCTGTCTCATTGTGTTCGTTGTTGGCCTCTTGGGGTTTGTGGAAGAACTCCCTCAGCCTCATTCGCCTGATGAATTCCTCTGTGTCTGCTGCGAGACTGATGGGGTCTATTTTGGTGGTGGGGCAAAAATTAAGCCCTCGGCTGAGAACTTCGATTTCATCTGGTTGAAGTGTGTAGTCGGACAAGTTGACAATGGACTTCCCTGCAGTGGGACTGTTTCCTACTGTGGTACCGGGGGAGGCTTGGTTGCTGCTGGTGGTGATGCCGAGTTTCTCAAGTTTCCTGTTCTTGGTGTGCATGTAGATGGTGTAGTTCCTTTGTCTCGTCTGCTTGGCAGAGTTTCGCAGCTGGTCTGCGTCCTGAGCGCAAGTTGAGAATATGGATTCGATCTTGGTTTCCAGGCTGCGGCGTTTGCTGTAGAGTTGGTGTATGAGGTGGTTGAGGAGGGTGAGAGAGGTGCGACGGCAAAGTCTCTCAGCGTAGTCTGTGTTATAGGTTGACCTGAGTGGGTTCGTGATCTGTAGTCCTTTCGGTATCTTGTCTGCTTTCTTGCATCTTTGTAGAAACTTGATGTCTGTGTCGATATGCGCGATCGGTTGCATTCTTGGACACGCGCATCTCCATTAAGGACGGTCACCTCAGCACCTCACTGTACCGCAAGCCCACGGATAACCTCACGATGCTCCACTTCTCCAGCTTCCACCCTAAACACGTTAAAGAAGCCATCCCCTACGGACAAGCCCTCCGTATACACAGGATCTGCTCGGATGAGGAGGATCGCAACAGACACCTCCAGACGCTGAAAGATGCCCTCATAAGAACAGGATATGGCGCTAGACTCATTGATCAACAGTTCCAACGCGCCACAGCGAAAAACCGCACCGACCTCCTCAGAAGACAAACACGGGACACAGTGGACAGAGTACCCTTCGTTGTCCAGTACTTCCCCGGAGCGGAGAAGCTACGGCATCTCCTCCGGAGCCTTCAACATGTCATTGATGAAGACGAACATCTCGCCAAGGCCATCCCCACACCCCCACTTCTTGCCTTCAAACAACCGCACAACCTCAAACAGACCATTGTCCGCAGCAAACTACCCAGCCTTCAGGAGAACAGTGACCAAGACACCACACAACCCTGCCACAGCAACCTCTGCAAGACGTGCCGGATCATCGACACAGATGCCATAATCTCACGTGAGAACACCATCCACCAGGTACACGGTACATACTCTTGCAACTCGGCCAACGTTGTCTACCTGATACGCTGCAAGAAAGGATGTCCCGAGGCATGGTACATTGGGGAAACTATGCAGACGCTGCGACAACGGATGAATGAACACCGCTCGACAATCACCAGGCAAGACTGTTCTCTTCCTGTTGGGGAGCACTTCAGCGGTCACGGGCATTCGGCCTCTGATATTCGGGTAAGCGTTCTCCAAGGCGGCCTTCGCGACACACGACAGCGCAGAGTCGCGGAGCAGAAACTGATAGCCAGGTTCCGCACACACAAGGACGGCCTCAACCGGGATATTGGGTTTATGTCACACTATTTCACATAAATATTTCTGCTTTTTTCCTCCTGAGTCTTTATCATGCGATCCTAGAATCAGAATTTATGTCACACTATTTGTAACTCCCACAGTTGCGTGGACCTGCAGAGTTTCACTGGCTGTCTTGTCTGGAGACAATACACATCTTTTTAACCTGTCTTGATGCTCTCTCCACTCCCATTGTTTTGTTTCTTAAAGACTGGATTAGTTGTAAGTATTCGCATTCCAACCATTATTCATGTAAATTGAGTCTGTGTCTTATAAGTTCTGTTTGTGAACAGAATTCCCACTCACCTGAAGAAGGGGCTCAGAGCCTCGAAAGCTTGTGTGGCTTTTGCTACCAAATAAACCTGTTGGACTTTAACCTGGTGTTGTTAAACTTCTTACGAAGTTCAAGCGTCAGTCATACAAATTCCGCGCTTTGATTGGCTGGACGACAAGAGTCCTTCCGGTCCTCCAACTCTTCTCATTGGCCAAGACATCAATATGAAAGGCAAGGGCTCCCCGCACATGCGCAGCTTCTCTTCCCTCTTGGACATGCGCAGTCCCGGGCCAGGGGGGAGGGGGAGATCACCGAGCGGCTTCTCACTCTAGCTGGAGCCGTCAGCCGGTTGCCTGGAAACCTTGGCTCGAGGAGGTGCAGGGGGAGGGGAAACAATGGGTGGGGGCGGGCCTCCCGTGTTCACGCGTCGGGCCTGTGCACCGGAACCCGGAGACGTCACCGAGGAGCAGGCGGATTCTTATTGGCTGATTCAGGTTCCATTGTGACGTCAATGCGGAAGTTGGCCAATGAGCTTCAGACTACAACTTCCTCCGCTGGGCAACATCTGGGAGGAAATCAGTGTCTCCCCCTTTCCATTTCCTTTCTCATTCTGGGGGAAATTGGGGACTTGCAGCAACTGAAGGGAAAGGAAGTGAATCCAATCTGTACATTCCACACATTTTAGTCCAGTCATATAGACATATATCTGTCTGGCCGCCTGCATAGAGATTTTCAGCTCTCTGTGTTTAGGACAGGAAGCAATGAGCATGGATCTGTCAATCAGCCTCAATCAGCACCTTCAGGAGAATTGGGAGGGTGAATATTAGATACAGCAGAGTGAGAATGGAGGGAGAGTGTGTGGGATGGAGATTTACAGCTTTTGGGAGAATGAGAGGAGACATAATGTTCCAGTGAAGACCTGGGTAAGGTACCTTGTTTAGAGAATTGGTGCAAGCTCGATGTGCTGAATGTCCTCCTTCTGCACTGTAGGGAATTTCTCATACTATAATTGTCTGTTTATAATTTATATCCTGTATTTTCTGTGATGGTTTTTGTAAACTCCTTTTACAGGATATAGAATGTGGTGTTAAGCCAAGATTTGAGAGTGTCTCCATTCATCAGGACCTGAATATCATCGGCTTTGAAATCTACAAGGAAATTATTCGTTGGCTTTGTCTTAGAATGGATTGAAGTACTTTAACATTTATCAATTTGACTGGCAAAACACCGAGACACACACACACATCTGAATGAGAGTGTTTCAGTTCACTGACTGTGGAAAGAGCTTTAGCCAGTTACACAGCCTGAAAAAATCATTGCACCATTCTCAGTGAGGAGAGAGTGTACGCCTGTTGTTCACGTGTTCAAGGCTTCAGCTGTTTGAACATGTAGAGACGTAATAACATCTGAATTATGGAGAAGCCATGGAAATGCAGGGATTGTGGGAAGGAATACCCGTCCCCGTCTGAGCTGGAAAGACATCGACTTGTTCACACCGGGAAGAGACCATTCACCTGCTCCACCTGTGGGAGAGGATTCACTCAGTTATCACATCTGATGACACACCAGCGAGTTCACACTGGAGAGAGGCCGTTCACTTGCTCTGACTGTGGGAGGGCATTCAGTGATGCATCTGCCCTGCGGAGGCACCGGCGAGTTCACTCTGGGGAGAGGCCATTCACCTGCTCTCAGTGTGGGAAGGGATTCAGTGATTCATCTATTCTGCAGTCACACCAGTGGTTTCACTCGGGAGAGAGACCGTTCACCTGCTCTGAATGTGGGAAGGGATTCACTCAGTCATCCAACCTGCAGATCCACCAGCGAGTTCACACTGGAGAGAGGCCATTCACCTGCTCTGATTGTGGGAAGGGATTCATCCATTCATCCCACCTGCGGAGGCACCAGCGAGTTCACTCCGGGGAGAGACCATTCACCTGCTCTGTGTGTGGAAAGGGGTTCACTCAGTTATCCAACCTGCTGCAACACCATGTCACTCACAAGAATGGGAGACCCTTTAAATGCTCTGACTGTGGGATTGCTTTCAAAAGCTCTCAGGTACTGATATGCCACCAGCGCATTCACACGGAGGAGAGACCATTCAGCTGCTCTCATTGTGCTAAGAGATTTCAAAGATCATTCAATTTGCGCATGCACCAGCGGGTTCACACCGGGGAGAGACCGTTCACCTGCTCTCAGTGTGGGAAGGCATTCACTCTGTTATGCAACCTGCAGAGACACCAGCGAGTTCACAAGTGATAACAGGGGTTGGATTCTGCTATTTTTGCTGCTGTTAATCAATCCAGGACTGAACCACGTTCATTCTGGCAGTTGGTGAAGTGGGAGGGTCGGAGGGTTTCTTTCTGCTGGACTGGCTGGACTCACGACTTTGCTTCCAGTGGGCTGATGCTCTTTGAGCCTGGGAGAGCACATGTCCACTGAAATGATCCACAAAAGCTGATATGGGACATTTATTTCATCCTGAATAGTAAATAGTGTTTTTCCTCATCATTCATCATGCGTCATTAGGGCAGAGAAGGAGGCCATTCAGCCCATCAGTTCTTCAGTGTGGAATAAAGGGTCAGTAAGTTTAATGTGAGCTATAAACTGAGTTATATTCGTAAAATATCCTTTGTTGTATATTCCATGACAACCCTGAGCCTACATTGTTTTCCTAGATGTGTTTAGCTAGAGATTAAGTTACTACAGCCAGTGGGTGCAAGCTGTTTGTGACTTGTTTTAGTTTCCTGTCCATCCTGTACTTTAACACTCATTTGCAGATAAAACAGCCTGGTCAGCTGTAACTGTGCTGTGTATAAACGTATGTTATTGTAACTGCTCTTTCAGATGCTTCAATTCACTGAAGCATTGCACGGCATGTTTGTAATAAAGATTCCCAAATTTTCACCAACTCTGGACAGTTGTCCCACAGCAACCTGGCGTCAGGAACAGGATCCACTGACGATTCTGATTAAAGGGAAGTCCCCGTGGACAGCAGACACCGGGGTGAGTACTGTTTGTTTTCTAACACCCGGGTTTAGTTGGGTCTGACTGAGCGCTGGGGCCTCCTCGGAACCTCAGGGATCTGTTTTTGCTCTGTTTCTTTGATGTCCATTCACTGTAATTTCAATCACTGGAACATTTCAGACATGGAATTGTGGGTTTTACACCGAGGATGTGTCTGGGTGCGATGCTGAAGCCCCCGTGAGCCAGAGGGTTTTGTAGCTGCTGACAAATGAGGGGATAAAGCCACACGGGAGGCTAAACAGAGAAAGTGAGGCAGTTGGAGGGAGTTTGGCGTGTGTTCAGAGGAACCAGATAGGGGCTCAGCCAGCATTATCACATCGATGGATCGGCACAGAAAAGCTCCAACCCGATGGAACCTATGAGGCCAAGGCTGGGTTAGAGGCCCAGGGATTTGAAGAACCAGGAGATAAAGAGGTCAGAGTGGACTCACCCACAGCGGGAAAGGTAAACTTGAATTTTATTTTGAGCTTTTAGCAACATTATCTTGGGAATGTAAGTCAATAGATATGAAAGCTGCATTTGGGAAATGTCGATGTACAAAGTGACCTCGGTGTCCTCGTACACCAGTCACTGAAAGCAAACATGCAGGTACAGCAATCAGTCAGAAAGGAAAATGGTCTGTTGGCCTTCATTGCAAGAGGACTTGAGTACAGGAGCAAGGGTGGCTTACTGCAGCTTTACAGTGGCTTGGGAGGCCACATCTGGAGTATTGTGCGCAGTTTTGGTCTCCTTATCTAAGAAAATATATACTTGCCACAAAGAGAGTACAGCGAACGTTCACCAGACTGATTCCTAGGATGGCAGGATTGTTGTATGAGGAGAGATTGGGTTGACTGGGCCTGTATTCAACAGAGGTTCAAAGAATGAGAGGGGATCTCATTGAAATGTATAAAATTCTGACAGGGCTGGACAGAGTGGATGCAGGGATATTGTTTCCTATGGCTGGAAGGTCTAGAACAAGGGGTCACTGTCTCAGGATACAGGGGAGACAATTTAGGACTGAGATAAGGAGACATTTCTCCACGCAGAGGGGAGTGAAACTGAAAAAAAACAGAAGTCTGTGAAGGCCAAATCACTGAATATCATATAATTCCTACAGTGCCTATGGAGGCCATTCAGCCCATCAAGCCTGCACCAACAACAATCACACCCAGGCTCCATATATTTAAGAAAATAGATTTTTAGACTCTCAAGGTGTCAGTGGGTATGGGGAGAGCGCTAAAGTGTGGCATTGACAATGGAAGTTCAGCCTTGATCATGTTGAATGGTGGAGCAGGATCGAAGGGCCAAATGGCCTCCTCTTGCTCCGATTTTCTAGGTTTCTGAACAAGCATTCTTTGTTAACATGTTATAACCCTGACAGCCTTATGGTGAGGGAGGAAAAGGGACTAAATCTTTATTTACAAAGAACAAAGAAAATTACAGCACAGGAACAGGCCCTTAGGCTCTCCAAGCCTGCACCGACCATGCTGCCCGTCTGAACTAAAACCCTCTACCCTTCCCAGGACCATATCCCTCTATTCCCATACTATTCATGTATTTGTCCAGATACCCCTTAAAAGTCACTATCGTATCTGCTTCCACTACCTCCCCTGGCAGCGAGTTCCAGGCACCCACCATCACCTGTGTAAAAACCTTATCTCGTACATCTCCTTTAAACCTTGCCCCTCGCACCTTAAACCTATGCCCCCTTGTAATTGACTCTTCCACCCTGGGAAAAAGCTTCTGACTATCCACTCTGTCCATGCCCCTCATAATCTTGTAGACTTCTTCAGGTCGCCCCTCAACCTCCGTTGTTCCAGTGAGAACAAACCAAGTTTCTCCAACCTCTTCTCATAGCTAATGCCCTCCACATCAGGCAACATCCTGGTAAATCTTTTCTGTACCCTCTCCAAAGCCTCCACATCCTTCTGGTTGTGTGGCGACCAGAATTGAACACTATATTCCAAGGTTCTATAAAGCTGCAACATGACTTGCCAATTTTTAAACTCAAAGCCTCGGCTAATGAAGGCAAGCATGCCGTATGCCTTCTTGACTATCTTCTCCACCTGCGTTGCCACTCTCAGTGACCTGTGTACCTGTACACCTAGATCCCTCTGCCTATCAATATTCTTAAGGGTTCTGCCATTTACTGTATATTTCCCATCTGTACTAGGTCTTCCAAAATGCATTACTTCACATTTGTCCGCATTAAACTCCATCTGCCATCTCTCCACACAAGTCTCCAACTGATCTATATCCTGCTGTATCCTCTGATGGTCCTCATCGCTATCTGCAATTCCACCAACCTTTGTGTTGTCCGCAAACGTACTAAGCAAACCAGTTACATTTTCCTCCAAATCATTTATAGATATTACAAACAGCAAGGTCTCAGCACTGATCCCTGAGGAACACCACCAGTCACAGCCCTCCATTCAGAAACCTACCCTTCCACTGCTACCCTTTGTTTTCTATGACTGAGCCAGATTGGTACAGATTTATTCACAGAATAAAGCATTGCAGGTGTATACCTCCTGAATCTGCTCCATGTCAGGAAGTCTCTCTTTATATGTGCTCGTGTAACCATCCAGTCAATGCCCTCCTCCTGTATATACTGAACCTCAAATGCTAGAATTAACACCCAGAGTCAGAGCCTCTGAAAGGTCTCTGATTGATGTGATGGCGATGGTGTCTCAGCAGATAGAATGAACATGGGAATTCGTTCCCACACAGTGCTGGCATACGGCCTCTCTCCTCTGTGTGAGCTCGGCGATGCTTCCGCAGGCTGGATGACTCAGTGAATCTCTTCCCACACTCAGAGCAGAACGACCGCTCTCCAATGTGAACATGTTGGTGCGTGAGCAGATTGCTCGAACAAGTGAACCCCTTCTCAAACACAGAGCAGATGAATGGTCTCTCTCCAGTGTGAATCATCTGGTGTTTCTGAATTGTTTAACCAATTGAATTCCTGCCCACACTTGGAGCAGGTAAATGGCCTCTCCCCAGTGTGAACTCACTGGTGCATAACCAGTTGGGGTAGTGAGTAAATCCTTTTGCACAGGTGTAGCAGGTGTATGGTCTCTCCCCAGTGTGTATATGTCGAATTTCAAGTGCAGATGGAACACGGAATCTTTTCCCACAGTCCCCACATTTCCACGGTTTCTCCATGGTGCGAATGTCCTTGTGAATCTCCAGGTTTGATGATCAGTTGAAGCCTCATCCACACAAAGAATACGGATATGGTCTCTCCCAGCTGTGAATGGTGCGATGGTTTCAGGCTGTGTAACTGGTTAAAGCTCTTTCCACATTCAGTGCACTGGAACACTCCCACTCGGGTCTGTGTCTGAATTGCTGCTTTTCCAGTCACACTGATGTTTAAAATTTCTTGAAGCTGACAGACCAGAGAAACATTTCTCCTTCGAGTTTCCAAGGTCGATGATAATCAGGTTGTGATTAATTGAGTGAGTCAGATCGCGAGCGGATGTTTACATCTGAATTTTTCTGTCTGTCTCACAGTCTGTTATCCTGCAAAAGGAGTTTAAAAAAGTCATCGCTGTCAGTACAGAATAGAAATTCAGAAGTCAATTTTAGTTTCTATGGAACATTTTTTCCTCTCTCATTTCCCGAAAAGCTGAAAATCTCCATCCCACACACACACTCCCTCTATTCTCACTCTGCTGTATCTAATATTCAACCTCCCAATTTATATGGTGATCACCTGGAACTCACTGCAACTAACTATTGGAAGCAGAGAAAATTAATGATTTCAAAATGAAATCGGGTGGGCACTTAAAGGAAATAAACTTGCAGGGGAAGAGAAATTATAGAGGAAAAATGGGACTAACTGAATTTCAAGAACAAAGAACAATACAGCACAGGAACAGGCCCTTCGGCCCTCCAAGCCTGTGCCGCTCCCTGGTCCAAACTAGACCATTCTTTTGTATCCCTCCATTCCCACTCCATTCATATGGCTATCTAGATAAGTCTTAAACGTTCCCAGTGTGTCCGCCTCCACCACCTTGCCTGGCAGCGCATTCCAGGCCCCCACCACCCTCCGTGTAAAATATGTCCTTCTGATATCTGTGTTAAATCTCCCCCGCTTCACCTTGAACCTATGACCCCTCGTGAACGTCACCACCGACCTGGGGAAAAGCTTCCCACCGTTCACCCTATCTATGTCTTTCATAATTTTATACACCTCTATTAAGTCTCCCCTCATCCTCCGTCTTTCCAGGGAGAACAACCCCAGTTTACCCAATCTCTCCTCATAACTAAGCCCCTCCATACCAGGCAACATCCTGGTAAACCTCCTCTGTACTCTCTCCAAAGCCTCCATGTCTTTCTGGTAGTGTGGCGAACAGGACTGGACGCAGTATTCCAAATGCGGCCGAACCAACGTTCTATACATCTGCAACATCAGACCCCAACTTTTATACTCTATGCCCCGTCCTATAAAGGCAAGCATGCCATATGCCTTCTTCACCACCTTCTCCACCTGTGACGTCACCTTCAAGGATCTGTGGACTTGCACACCCAGGTCCCTCTGCGCATTTACACCCTTTATGGTTCTGCCATTTATCATATAGCTCCTCCCTACATTATTTCTACAAAAATGCATCACTTCGCATTTATCAGGATTGAACTCTATATCCTTCTGTAGCTTCTGACAATGCTCCTCACTATCTGCAAGTCCTGCCAATTTTGTGTCGTCCGCAAACTTACTGATCACCCCAGTTACACCTTCTTCCAGATCGTTTATATAAATCACAAACAGCAGAGGTCCCAATACAGAGCCTAGTCACAGGCCTCCAGCCGGAAAAAGACCCTTCCACTACCACCCTCTGTCTTCTGTGACCAAGCCAGTTCTCCACCCATCTAGCCACCTCCCCCTTTATCCCATGAGATCCAACCTTTTTCACCATGAGGGACTTTGTCAAACGCTTTACTAAAGTCCATATAGACGACATCCACGGCCCTTCCCTCGTCAACCATTCTGGTCACTTCTTCAAAAAACTCCACCAGGTTAGTGAGGCATGACCTCCCTCTCACAAAACCATGCTGACTATCGTTAATGAGTTTATTCCTTTCTAAATGCGCATACATCCTATCTCTAAGAATCTTCTCCAACAACTTCCCCACCACGGACGTCAAGCTCACCGGCCTATAATTACCCGGGTTATCCTTCCTACCCGTCTTAAATAACGGGACCACATTAGCTATCCTCCAATCCTCTGGGACCTCACCTGCGTCCAGTGACGAGACAAAGATTTGCGTCAGAGGCCCAACGATTTCATCTCTCGTCTCCCTGAGCAGCCTTGGATAGATTCCATCAGGCCCTGGGGATTTGTCAGTCTTTATATTCTCTAACAAACCTAACACTTCCTCCCTTGTGATGGAGATTTTCTCCAACGGTTCAACACTCCCCTCCGAGACACTCTCAGTCAACACATCCCTCTCCTTTGTGAATACCGACGCAAAGTATTCATTTAGGATCTCCCCTACTTCTTTGGGCTCCAAGCATAATTCCCCACTTTTGTCCCTGAGAGGTCCGATTTTTTCCCTGACAACTCTTTTGTTCCTAACGTATGAATAAAATGCCTTGGGATTCTCCTTAATCCTGTCTGCCAAGGACATTTCGTGACCCCTTTTTGCCCTTCTAATTCCCCGTTTGAGTTCTTTCCTACTTTCTTTGTACTCCTCCAGAGCTCCCTCCGTTTTTAGCTGCCTGGACCTAACATACGCCTCTCTTTTCTTTTTGACCAGTCCCTCAATTTCCCTGGTTATCCACGGTTCTCGAATCCTACCCTTCCTATTCTTTTTAACAGGCACATGCCTGTCCTGTAGCCCTAACAACTGTTCCTTAAAAGACTCCCACATGCCAGATGTGGATTTACCCTCAAACAGCCTCTCCCAATCAAGAGCTGCCAATTTCTGCCTAACCCCACTAAAGTTAGCCTTCCCCCAATCCAACACCTTACCCTTGGGACACCACTCATCCTTTTCCATCACTATCCTAAAGCTAACAGAATTGTGGTCACTATTTGCCACATGTTCCCCTACCGAAACTTTGAAGACCTGACCGGGCTCATTCCCCAGTACTAGGTCCAGTATAGCCCCCGCTCTAGTCGGGTATCTACATATTGTCCCAAAGAACCCTCCTGTACGCATTTTACAAATTCCTCCCCATTCAGAGTCCCAGCTCGCAGCGATTTCCAGTCTATACCAGGGAAATTGAAGTCTCCCACTACAACAACCCTATTTTTCCTGCACCTATCCAGTATCTCCTGACATATCCGTTCTTCCACTTCCCTTGGGCTGTTGGGGGGCCTGTAGTATACCCCCAACATAGTGACTGCGCCCTTCCTGTTTCTAAGCTCCACCCAGAGTGACTCGTTACACGATCCCTCTGAATTGTCCTCCCTCTGCACCGCTGTAATATGCTCTCCAACTAATACTGCTACTCCCCCACTTCTTTTGGCCCCTCCTCTGTCTCGCCTAAAACACTTGTACCCCGGAATATTCAGCTGCCAGTCCTGTCCCTCTTTCAACCAAGTCTCTGTCACTGCAACCACATCCAAATTCCTCGTGAGCATTAAGGCCCTAAGTTCGTCTGTCTTACCTGCTACGCTCCTTGCATTGAAGTATAAGCACTCCAGACCTCCAGGCCCAGTGAGGTCATCCTCCCCCAGAGTGCTCTTCTTCTTTGCCAGCCTTGTCCCAGCCCCAAGCTCGTCCCCAGCCTCTACACTTGTAGACCTAATATTTTGATCCCCACCCCCCTGCCATACTAGTTTAAACACCCCCGAACTGTACTCGCAAAACTCCCAGCCAGGATATTCGTGCCCTTCCAACTTAGTTGTGACCCGTCCTTCTTGTACAGGTGCCATCCTCTCCTGAAAACTTCCCATTGATCCAGGAATATGAAGCCCTCCCTCCTGGACCAGTCCTTTAGCCAAGCATTCAATTGTACTAACTCCCTATTCTTAGCCTCACTGGCACGAGGCATTGGGAGCAGCCCAGAGATGGCCACCCTGGAGGCCCTACTTTTTAGTCTATTTCTCAACTCCTGAATTGCTCTCGTAGGATCCTCCTGCTCTTCCTATCTACGTCATTTGCACCAATGTGTACAATGACATCCGTTTCTTTATCTTCCCCTTTTAATCTGCCTCCTATCCGCTTGGTGACATCCATTACCCCAGCACCAGGTAGGCAGATTACCATCCTGGAGTCCCGTTTGCACCCACAGAATCGCCTGTCCGTGCCTCTAACCGACGCATCCCCCACCACTATTGCTCTCCTAATCCCTCTCTTTCCTTTCCGGGCCACAGAGCCTGACTCTGTGCCAGTGACCCGGTCACTGTGGCTTACCCCTGGAGAGTCATCCTCCTCCACACTATCCAAAACAATATACTTGTTTTGGAGTGGGACAACCACAGGTGACCCCTCCACTAATTGCTCACTCCCCTCCCCTCTCACACCTGTCGCCGAGCCCTTCCTATTATGAGAGACAGCCACTGGAATACTCTCTGGTACGTTACCCTTCTGACCTTTACTCCTCCTAACTGTGACCCACGTGTCTTCCTCCCGATGCCCCGGTGTAACTAGTTCCCTATAACTCGTGTCAATTATTCTCTCATTCTCCCTGACTAGACCAAGGTCAGCAATCTGCAGCTCCAGTTCCGTGACGCGGTCCCTCAGGAGCTGCAGTTCCACGCACCTGGCACAAATGTGAACCTCCGGGAGGCTAGGTGTTTCCAGGAACTCCCACATCCCACACCGGAAGCACCGAACTGGCCTATCACTCATAGTTACCCTTATCCTATATAGGTTTGGATAAAAATAACTTACCCTGCCTCGCCCTGTCCCCCGAAGCCCTGTGAGCCAAAGCCCTGACAGCTTTCACTCAGCTTCCCACTCACTCCCCTGCCCGCTCCCGACGCTGCCCGCTGTATACTGCAGCCTACCTTTTATACTTCGCGCGCTTAAAAAACCCTTCCCAGACTCCTTAGCAGCCCACTTCCAGTTTTCACTTTAAACGTAAGAAAAATACTACTACAAAAATAAAGGCCAAAAAAACACACACACACTAACTGACTAATTAAATAAATAAATAATTCAATCAATCTCTCACCAGCACTCCTGCCTCCAATCACTCCCTCTCTGCTTGCTCCAGTGGAACCCTCTACAGAGTTAGCATGGACTCAAATTGCTGAATGGACTCCTTCTGTGCTTTAATAAGTCTATGATTGGAAATATATAAATTAGCTACTGTACTATATGACAAAGACTAGAAATAAACATTTGTTATTTTAGAACCATAAATAATATCTAATCTGCACCACATAACATTAGACATATCTCTGTGCTATATTAATTTACTGTCCCCTTAAATGTCACAGTAAGAAGTCTCACAACATCAGATTCAAGTCCAACAGGTTTATTTGGAATCATGAGCTTTCAGAACACTGCTCCTTCATCAGATGAGTGGAGAGTAGGTTCAAGAACACAGCATATATAGACAAAGACACAAATGCAAGATAATTACAGATTGGAATGTGAAGAATAGTTGGATTGCGAATCTTTACAGGTGATTAAGTCTTTACAGGTACAAACAGTGTGCATGGAGAGAGGCATACTCACGGGTTATAATCCTCTGGGGATCCCTCCTCATTCATTCAGGGACTCTCAGCTGTAATTATATAATAATAAAACAGTTCACTTCCAGCATCGCACCCAAACAAATCCTTAATGTGGAATTGACAATTCTGTATCTGAAATATTCTACGAAATGAAATAATATAGAACGGACATCAAAGAAACAGACATTTCAGCCCACCTGGTCTGTGATGGTTTTTATACTCCACATATGCCACCTCCCTCTCCTGTTCACCTTCACTGTCAGTTGGAGCTTAGTGGGTAACACATCTTCCTCTGAGTCCCAAGGTTCTGGGCTCATTTCCCCATGTGGAGATGCCGGCGTTGGACTGGGGTAAACACAGTAAGAGGTTTAACAACACCAGGTTAAAGTCCAACAGGTTTATTTGGTAGCAAAAGCCACACAAGTTTTCGGAGCTCTAAGCCCCTTCATACTCTTGCAATTCGGCCAACGTTGTCTACGTGATACGCTGCAAGAAAGGATGTCCCGAGGCATGGTACATTGGGGAAACTATGCAGACGCTGCGACAACTGATGAATGAACACCGCTCGACAATCACCAGGCAAGACTGTTCTCTTCCTGTTGGGGAGCACTTCAGCGGTCACGGGCATTCGGCCTCTGATATTCGGGTAAGCGTTCTCCAAGGCGGCCTTCGCGACACACGACAGCGCAGAGTCGCTGAGCAGAAACTGATAGCCAAGTTCCGCACACACGAGGACGGCCTCAACCGGGATATTGGGTTCATGTCACACTATTTGTAACCCCCACATTTGCCTAGACCTGCAGAGTTTCACTGGCTGTCTTGTCTGGAGACAATACACATCTTTTTAGCCTGTCTTGATGCTCTCTCCATTCACATTGTTTTGTTTCTTAAAGACTTGATTAGTTGTAAGTATTTGCATTCCAACCATTATTCATGTAAATTGAGTTTGTGTCTTTATATGCTCTGTTTGTGAACAGAATTCCCACTCACCTGAAGAAGGGGCTTAGAGCTCCGAAAGCTTGTGTGGCTTTTGCTACCAAATAAACCTGTTGGACTTTAATCTGGTGTTGTTAAACTTCTTACTCATTTCCCCAGTCAGGCCTGGAGAACAAAACCCACAGCTGCCCTCTAGTGCAGTGCTGAGGGAGTGCTATTGGATGTACCTCTTTCAGCTGAGATGCTGGTGAAGCTCAGCTCACCTGCTTGGTTACATTTAAAAGACCTCACATTATTATTTTCGAATAAGAGCAGGGGAGTCCTGGTTAATACTTATGCTTCAATCAACATGACAAGAACAGATCATCTGCTCATTATCAAATTGCTGTTTGTGGGATCTTGCTGTGTGTAAATTAGCTGCTGCGTTTCCTATGTTAAAAAACAGTGATTACACTTCAAAAACACTTCATTGGCTGTAAAGCACTTTGGGTGATAAAGAACAAAGAACAGTACAGCACAGGAAACAGGCCCTTCGGCCCTCCAAGCCTGTGCCGCTCCTTGGTCCAACTCGACCAATCGTTTGTATCCCTCCATTCCCAGGCTGCTCATGTGACTATCCAGGTAAGTCTTAAACACTGTCAGCGTGTCTGTCTCCACCACCCTACTTGGCAGCGCATTCCAGGCCCCCACCACCCTCTGTGTAAAAAACATCCCTCTAATATCTGAGTTATACTTCGCCCCTGTCACCTTGAGCCCGTGACCCCTCGTGATCGTCACTTCTGATCTGGGAAAAAGCTTCCCACCGTTCACCCTATCTATCCCCTTCATTATCTTGTACACCTCTATTAGATCTCCCCTCATTCTCCGTCTTTCCAGGGAGAACAACCCCAGTTTACCCAATCTCTCCTCATAGCTAAGATCCTCCATATCAGGCAACATCCTGGTAAACCTTCTCTGCACTCTCTCTAACACCTCCACGTCCTTCTGGTAGTGCGGCGACCAGAACTGGATGCAGTACTCCAAATGTGGCCTAACCAGCGTTCTATACAGCTGCATCATCAGACTCCAGCTTTTATACTCTATTCCCCGTCCTATAAAGGCAAGCATACCATATGCCTTCTTCACCACCTTCTCCACCTGTGTTGCCACCTTCAAGGATTTGTGGACTTGCACATCTAGGTCCCTCTGTGTTTCTATACTCTTGTTGGCTCTGCCATTTATTGTATAACTCCTCCCTACATTATTTCTTCCAAAATGCATCACTTCGCATTTATCTGGATTAAATTCCATCTGCCACCTCTCCGCCCAATTTTCCAGCCTATCTATATCTTGCTGTATTGCCCGACAATGCTCATCACTATCCGCAAGTCCAGCCATCTTCGTGCCATCCGCAAACTTGCTGATAACACCAGTTACACCTTCTTCCAAATTATTTATATATATCACAAATAGCAGAGGTCCCAGTACAGAGCCCTGCGGAACACCACCGGTCACAGACCTCCAGCCGGAAAAAGACCCTTCGACCGCTACCCTCTGTCTCCTATGGCCAAGCCAGTTCTCCACCCATCTAGCCACTTCTCCTTGTATCCCATGAGCCTTAACCTTCTTAACCAACCTGCCATGTGGGACTTTGTCAAATGCCTCACTGAAATCCATATAGACGACATCCACGGCCCTTCCTTCGTCAACCATTTTTGTCACTTCCTCAAAAAACTCCACCAAATTTGTAAGGCACGACCTCCCTCTTACAAAACCAGATCCTGTGGTTGTGAAAGGCATTATAAAAATGCAGGTATTTAAATTGAAGATTTCTGTTCTCTGATCTTGTTATCTGGAAATGAATTGATTTCAGCCACCCCCAACTCACCATTTAATAAATTCACTTTGATTCAGGCAAAACTTCAACCAATTAAGGCAAAGGCAGAATTCTCTGGATAGTAAATTTAAAATAAGTTTATTAAATGAAAACGGTTTTCTGAACAACTTCAGACATTGACTTTTACACTTCATGCGGGTGATCAGTCTGGAGAAGCGTAACCCTCTCTGGCTCCTTCTTTGACAGGAATTCTTGTGGAATTCAGCTTCGGGAGTCTGGCTCCTTCTTTGACAGTAATTCCCTTGGAACTCAGCCTTCGGAAGACCTTTGGAACCTCTACTTTTATCCCCAAAGTGACCATTACCTCACGTCAGAGTTGGACCTGTTGTAACATGACAATTGGTCAATTTGGTCACTAGATTAATGTAATTGGATACCCAATTACTTACACCACCTTTCTAATGATCTTAGACAGGAATACAATAGAACAGTTTCATGCTATCCCTCCATCTGATTCTATACAATCCCTTATTCTCACAGTTTCAAATGTTGAGGCTAATCAGAGCTTGAAGGTCTCTCTTGCCAGTACATTTATCTCCATTGCACATTCTTTACATTTTGATTTGATTTGATTTACTTTGATGTATTATTGTCACATGTATTGGTATATAGTGAAAAGTATTGTTTCTTGCATGCTGTACATTGTAGCCGAATGGCTAACAGCTAAATATCCACAAAGCATGATGGGAAAAGTAGTCAATTTAGCCCAGGAACAGGGACTGTGAGAACAGCTGCAGTTGCAGTTTAACAAACCAGTCTGTTGAATAAACAGTACACAATAAGATGCACTGCTGTGGCTGCGAACATTGCTTGCCAAGGACAAATAAGAACAGCCGATGTATCCCGTTTTAACTAGTAATGGGCAAACTGATGACCCCCAGGTCATGGGTGTCCGTGGCAAAGAACTTTTTCGCTGCTGGAAGAAACTGGAAAGGGAGTAGTTAGCAGCTTCAGCAGTGAAGCAAGAACAGAATATCCCAGACTTTGTGATGGTAACAATTGCAAAATTATTCTTGTTCACTGTTATTACTCCTCCAAAACTAACAGCAACTATTGTTAACAAATTGGAATAAACTGACATTTAAAGGGATTCTAAGAAAAGAATAAAAACAAATACACACGGTGTAGGTGGTTTATTTGGATGCAAGAACAAAGTTTCTTATGAAGAAGAGATGAAATAGACATCAGTGGAAATCTGACAGACAACAACAACAGTTGTTTGAATTTGGGACAGTTCTGAGATGTGAAAAGTGCGCTGTGATTTAACAAGTTACTTTTAAAAATGATGTTATTCATGATAAAGAACAAGCGATCAACATATGCAACTGCCGGGAATCAAATAGAAATGTTTGATTTATGTTTTAAAGATAGGAGAATATTTTATTGGACTGTAATATTTCTCCAGGGCTCATGATGGGGATAGGATAACAACTAGTTGGATTAAGGCCGAAGATTGAGACAGGAAATCAAAACAATCTTATCCCAGAAAATTAATGGTAAGCTCTTAGCCCCTCAAAGATGAAAAAACCGAAAGCAGCTATTTTCCCCATTATTCTGAACTCTACTGAGACCCACCTTTGTCCAAAACAATACCCATAAATCAATTGGTCAAATTTAGCCAGTGACTACCACACCGTACAGTTTAAGTGACCAGGACTTGGGAATGGTCTTTGGCTTCAGCACAGAAAATTATTTTTTCACAAACTGGCTTCTGCCTTCAGGGCCTCATGATTAGCTGAGCTGTTTTCTGAAAAAAGACTACCTCTCTCTCTCTCTGGTGCTGCTACTTCTTCAGCACCTCACCTGCATCTGTGTACTTCCTGACCACAGTCCTCGAACTCCTAAAACGTATCACTCTCCAAGAACATCCTTTTCACTTAGTTCTGCTCAGAAAGGGTTAAAAAATACATGGCCATTTTGATTTAACTTTTGCACAAAAGAATACTTTCATTCTACTAGCATCCTAATGTTTCATGACAATGCCTTAGAGGGCCAGTCAAGAGACTATGCAAAATATAGGGGACCAAGTGAAATAATAATAGATGACAACCACCCTCTGTTTTAAACACTGGATACGAGCCAGGATCGGCCAAATTGAGCTAGTTGATATACACAAGATGGAATTTAAAATTATTCATGTCTCTGGAGATATTAAACAGTATTTGGATAAATACTTTGGAAAATATGAAACTAACATTCGGCTTTTAGAAACATAGAAACCCTACAGTGCAGAAGGAGGCCATTCGGCCCATCGAGTCTGCACCGACCACAATCCCACCCAGGCCCTACCCCCACATATTTTACCCGCTAATCCCTCTAACCTACGCATCCCAGGACTCTAAGGGACAATTTTTAACCTGGCCAATCAACCTAACCCGCACATCTTTGGACTGTGGGAGGAAACCGGAGCACCCGGAGGAAACCCACGCAGACACGAGGAGAATGTGCAAACTCCACACAGACAGTGACCCGAGCCGGGAATCGAACCCGGGACCCTGGAGCTGTGAAGCAGCAGTGCTAACCACTGTGCTACCGTGCCGCCCGAGGACTTGTGATGGATCAAATAAACAGCTAGCTAAAACTCACCAAACATTTCTCAGAGTCATTCAGAAAGCTGAGGAAACTGGGCAAAAGATTTAAACGATTCAAGTAACCAACTGGTGTAATGATATTTGGAATTGGGATCTAAACCTACAGACAGACAGGGTATGCTCCGGTCGACATCAATGGGGATAAAGTAGAAATGATCGAGAGCTTCATAATTTTAGGTGTCCAGATCATCATCACTGTCCTGGTTCCCCCCATGCCGACCCTATAGTGAAGAAAGCCCACCAACACCTTTACTTTCTCAGAGGATTAAGAACATTTGGCATGTCCGCTACAACTCTCACCAACTTCTACAGATGCACCATAGAAAGCATTCTTTTTGGTTGTATCACAGCTTGGTATGGCTCCTGCTCTGTCCAAGACACAATAAAAGGTCATGACGAAGTCCAGTCCGTCACTCAAACCAGTCTCCCATCCATTGACTCTGTCTACACTTCCCGATGCCTCGGAAAAGCAGCCAGCATAAACAAGGACCCCATGCACCATGGACATTCTCTCTTCCACATTCTTCCATTGGGAAAAAGATACAAAAGTCTGAGGACACGTACCAGCCGACTCAAAAACAGTTTCTTCCCTGCTGCCATCAGACTTTTGAATGGACCTACCTCGCATTAAGTTGATCTTTCTCTGCACCCTAGCTATGACTGTAACACTACATTCTGCACTCTCTCCTTCTCTATGAATGGTATGCTTTGTCTGTATAGTGTCCGAGAAACAATACTTTTCACTGTATACTAATACATGTGACAATAATAAATCAAATCAAATCATATCAGGTACACCTGTGGATAAGATTGCTTCACACATCGTGACTATTAGTACCATTATGATTTTAATGAATCAGATGTATACTTTGATTATGTTTAAACATTGGAAAGGTGAGATGGAAGGGAAGTTAGAAATGGAATTGTATGAGAGAAAACGTGATCAAATGATAGATATAACTAAAATGTAACACAACATGGACTTGAATGTCTGCTTATGCGAGGTGGGATATGATCAGGATTCCTTTGTGATCCAATTCACTGACGCTTAACGGATCAAAGGGGGACCGTGGCTGGATGGTTAAGAGCTAAACGTCCACAATGCATGATGGGAAAAGTAGCCAATCTTACACAAGCATAGGGGCCTGGAATGCGCTGCCAAGTAGGGTGGTGGAGGCAGGCACGCTGACATCGTTTAAGACTTACCTGGATAGTCACATGAGCAGCCTGGGAATGGAGGGATACAAACGATTGGTCTAGTTGGACCAAGGAGCGGCACAGGCTTGGAGGGCCGAAGGCCTGTTTCCTGTGCTGTACTGTTCTTTGTTCTTTGAAGGGGGGGAGGTTTAACACAGATATCAGAAGGACATATTTCACACAGAGGGTCGTGGGGGCCTGGAATGTGTTGCCGGGCAAGGTGGTGGAGGCGGACACACTGGGAACGTTTAAGACTTATCTAGACAGCTATATGACCGGAGTGGGAATGGAGGGATACAAAAGAGTGGTCTAGTTTGGACCAGGGAGCGGCGCGGGCTAATTGTTCCTTGTTTCTCGTTTCAAGGCTTCATTCTATGATCATCTTGCTGGTGCCAGTACAGAGCGAGACTGCGGATAGTTGGGAACCTGTCTCGGGGGCAGGGAATTCATATGGTGTTCATGGAAGTGGAAATGACTAGGGTTGGGAAGCATTTTCCGATCAGGGCCATTGTGATCTCCTGGACTCGTTTCGATCGCCTCAGGGGGTCGGAGAGGAATTTCCCAGATTTTTTTTTTTCCCCATATTGGCCCTGGGGTTTTTCACTCTGGGTTTTCGCCTCTCCCTGGGGATCACATGGTCTGGAATAGGGGGGTGGGGGTGAGTTAATAGGTTGTAATGAACAAAGCATCGTAGCTGTGAGGGACAGCTCGGTGGATAGGATATTGGTATGTAGATAGGCTGGAAAATTGGGCGGGGATCCTGGATTCAGGATTCAATCCTGGACCGGGGAGCGGCGCGGGCTTGGAGTGCCGAAGGGCCTGTTCCTGTGCTGTATTGTTCTTTGTTCTTTGTTCTTTGCTGTGAGCTGACTGGTGTGTCAGCGGTTGGGATGAAGTGCGGAAACCCTTCCCACATACTGAGCAGGAGAACGGCCTCTCCCCAGTGTGACTGTATCGATGAATTTCCAGCACAAACGGGCATCTGAATCCCTTCCCACAGTCCCCATATTTCTATGATTTCTCCAAGGTGCAGTGTCCTTGTGTCTCACAGGTTTAATGATTAGCTGAGATATCCACACAGAGTGTGATCACAGTTCTTACCAACTCTAAACATTGCAATGTTTTTCAGGCTGTGTAACTGGTTAAAGCTCTTTCCACATACACCACACTGGAACACATTCACTCGTGGGTGTGTGTGTATCTGTGTGTGTGTGTGTGGTGGGGGGGGGGGGGGTGGTTTGGTGTTTTTTTTTAGTCACACTGATGTTTAAATCTTTTGAAGTGGACAGAACAGACTTTCCTCCCTTTAGATTCAAAGGCTGATCATATTCAAGTCCAGATGAATCGAATGACTCTGTTAGATCTTGACATCATATTTTGTCTGAAATTTCTACCTGCAAATTCTACTTCTGACACCCTGTAAAAGGAGTTGACAAAATTCATCACTGTCAGTACAGGATAGAAATTCAGAATAATTTCAAATAAAATTGGGTCCGTATTTGAAGGAAATAAACTTGTGGGGAACAGGGTTATGGGGGGAATGGGACCGACTAGATTGTTTCACAGAGAGTTGGCATGGACTTGAGTTAATGAATGGACTCCTTCTGTGCTGTGATGACTCTATGACTGGAAATATCTAACGTCGCTGCAGTACTATATTACAAGATGAGAAATGACAATAAATATTTTATTACAGAACCACAAATAATATATCCAATCTTTACCATTTAACAACACTGGACATATCTCTGTCCTAAATTATTTTACTGTCCCCTTAAATGTCAGCCATCTCCTGGGGAAACCAGCCCTTTAATTGCGAACATTAGGAAAGAGACCATCCTTTTAGCCAGACAAATAAATGTGTCAAGCTGAGGGAGCAAAGGATGTCAATGTCTTTAAGAGAGAGAGAGAGACCTGGGCCAACCTTTCCAGAGTCTGCACCCTCCCTGGATTCACTTCCTTTCCCTTCAGTTGCTGCAGCTCCCCAAAAGGAGGGGGAACAGCCCGAACAAAAATCAAAGTACAAAGGAAACTTAAAAACATCAAATTGTAATGTCAGGGTCGATAACGCACCCCAACCCCTGTGGGGCCCAACGGGCGCGGAAGGCGTCAACTGCGCCCGTGGACACCGCATGCTCCCTCTCCAGGGACACCTGGCCGCGAACGTAGCCGCAGTAGAGGGGCAGACAGTCAGGATGGACGGCCCCCTCGATCGCCCACTGCCTGGACCGGGAAATGGCGCGTTTCGCCAGGCCCAGGAGCAGGTTCACGAGGAGGTCGCCATCCCGACCCTCCCCTCTCCACACCGGGTGTCCGTAGATCAGGAGCGTGGGACTGCAATTACAGCTCCTCTTAGCCCTCCTTATAAAGGCTGCTCCCTCTGCTTGTAATAAGAAATCAAACATTCGAATATTTTGCGTGGGACTCACACTGGGGAGAGGCCGTTCTCCTGCTCAGTATGTGGGAAGGGTTTCCGCACTTCATCCCAACTGTGGAACATTAATAAAAGGTTCTTGAGGAAAACAAAAAGGGAGTGCAGCCTAAGACACAAAACATGGACATAGTCCACGGACTCCACAAGGCCACAGAAGGGGCAGTCTTCGGAGCCCGTGAACAAGTAAATCCTACGGTTTTACGGCACTGCTGCATGCACCACCCTCCACCCCAGGTCCCCGATGTAATGGGGGGAGATCCCTCCGTAGAGGGACCTCCAATGGGGACCTCCGCCGCCCGGCAGCAACAAGGCCCGCCAAGGTATATCCGGGCGACACGGTGGTGGAAGGTGTGCAGCAGCAGCCCGCACAGGAAATTCCTCCGCGCGGCGGAAAAAGGCACGGAGGACATTTCCGCGAAGCAGCTCATGCTGTGGGGCACCTCACCCGAGGAGGGGGGTTGAGGCTTTGGACCAATGTGGAATTCCGCCCGAACAGGAATCGGATCTGGGCGACAAAATGCGTCCCGAACCCGAATGCCCGCAGAGTCCCGAGTAAATACTCGTGCTCCACCCTGTCGAACGCCTTCTCCTGATCTAATGACAAGAAGGCGCTCGACAGACCAGCCCTCTGGGAATGATGGATTAGGTCCCGGACGAGGTGGAGATTATCATGTATACAACGGCCCGGGACCGTGTAGGACTGGTCAGGGTGGATCATGTGGTCCAGCACGGATCCAAGACGTGAAGCCATAGCCTTGGCAAAGATTTTATAATCTGTGCTGAGGAGGGAGACCGGGTGCCAGTTTTTGAGGAGGTGGAGATCCCCCCTCTTGGGCAGCAGGGCAATGACAGCCCTGCGCCACGAAAGGGGCATCTCCCCGGTTGCAACGCTCTCCCCCAGGACCCACGCGTAGTCGTTCCCCAGGACGTTCCCCAGAACGCCCTGAAGAACTCTACTGTCAGCCCGTCCAGCCCAGGGGCCTTGCCCCGACTGAGGCCATTGAGGGCGCCGGTCAGCTCGGCCATGGTGATGGGGGCCTCAAGCCTGCCGATGCCCCCCAGGCTGACCTGCGGCAGGTCCTCCCACAGAACTCTGTGGGCATCCTCGCTGGACGGATCCGGAGAGAAGAGGGAGGTGTAACAATCCCGGGCAATGTCCTGGATGCCCTCTGGATCCGAGACAGGGGAACCGTCGTCGGCCAGCAGCGTAAGGAGCTGCTGACGGTTAGCCCGCCCTTTTTCCAGCGAGTAGAAGGGGGAGCCGCAGTCCAGGTCCACCCGGAACTGGAGCCACGACCTCACATACATGCCACGAGACCTGGCAAGCTGCAGGTCCCGCAGCGTGCCCTTCTTCTCCCTGTACTCCGAACGCAGGGCCGGGTCCGCGTCGGGCTGACTGAGACGTGCCTCCAGGTCGAGCACCTCCTTCTCCAACTCCTCGAGCCTGGATTTCTGCCTCTTTGTCGACCCCCTCGCGTACTCCTGACAGAAGGTACGGATGTGAGTCTTGCCCACATCCCACCAGAGCCTCAAGGAGGGGAAGCCTCCCCGCTTCCTTCTCCAGCCGGCCCAGAATCGACGGAACGAGTCCAGGAAGCGCTCGTCCTCCAGCAGCGTGTTGTTAAAGTGCCAGTACGCGGACCCCTGCCGGACGCGAGACAGTGCAAAGTCCACCCACACCAGGCTGTGGTCCGTGCACGACACCAGCCGCACGGAGTCCGAACACACGCCGGACATGTGCGCCCTCGAAATGTAAAGGCGGTCGAGCCTGGATGCTCCGGTTCCAGGCCTCACGTAAGTGAAAGCTCTGGAGCCAGGATGGAGATGTCTCCAGACGTCCACCAAGTCGTGGGTCCCGAGCAGGTCCCGCAACTTCACCATCGCCGGGGTGCGCAGCCAGAGGCCGGTGCGGTCTCGTGCCTCGAGGGTGCAGTCGAAATCCCCCCCCGAGGATAATGCATTCGCCCCCCGTGATGGTGTCGAGATGAGCGGACACTTTCTCGTAGAAAGTCGTTTGCTGCGGTCCGCCGCCCGGGGCGTAGACGTTCAGCAAGTGAATGACCACGCCCCCCTCACGGACCGTCAGGTGCAGCAACCGGCCTGGCACCGGCTCCTTGACCCCCAAAATCTCCGGCTGATAATGCGGGGCCAACAAGATAGCCACCCCGCTCGAAGCGAGCGTGAGGTGGCTCATGTAGACCCCCCCTCGCCACTCCAGAAGCCATTGGGCTTCGTCTCCTGGAACGGTGTGGGTTTCCTGCAGGAAACACACCCCATACTTCCTGTCACGGAGGACCGAGAAGTTCTGGAACTTGCGGTTTGGTCACTGCTGCCATTGACATTGAGGCTGGCTATGGTCACCTTCATGTCAGCAGCGTTGTGCCACCATCACCACTTACCTAAACGTATGGGGGGGTGCTGGCACAAGATGCGCCAGTCCACTCCCCTTGATCCCGTCGAGGAACTCCAGTACCCGATGCTGCTCTGTTTCCTCAGTCAGGTCCGACGCGGCCTGTGAGCAGGCCTGCGCGGACCGGACGAGCAGCGCCAGGTCCGACCAACGGTCGAGGGCTTGCCGGACGCCGTCAGGGCGACCAGAATGTCGTTCGAGAAAGGCCCCGAGATCCCCAGAGGGGATGAGGGACAACTCGGTGGAAGGTGCGAGGGAGTCTCCCGCCTCGCTCCGGGCAGACTCTAAAAATGCCCTCGTGCCCACCACCGAGCCGCTGACCTCCTCCGACTCCGAGTCCCCCGCCGCAGGAGATACGGCGGGCAGCACGGAGCCGCCAACTAGCCCCAACTCCCCTCTGATCCCACCCCCAGGATCGGCGGAGGAGGGGTTCCCCCCGGGCTCCTCTTCCCTGGATTGCGGGTCTGCGGGCAACAGCGGCTCAGTCCCCCGTTCCGCCCCAGACGCCTGGACACCCCCCAAGTCCGGAGAATCCTCCGGATCCAAGTCGGGAATGTCCAGCGTCCAAGGTTGGGACGGAGAGGAAGAGACCAGTTCCTCACCACTGCCGCCCGGGGACATGAACATCGGGGTGCTGCCCCAGTCCCCCGGCAGGCTGAAATAGAACTCCAGGTTGAAGTCGACCGGGTGGAACGAAGCCACGGGGGCCCCGCTCCCACCCGGCCCCGGGGAGTCCTGCCTGGAGGACTGAGGCAGCACGTGTTTCATTTTGTCCCCACTTGCCCCCACTCTGGGGACAAGGCGTAAAAACGGGCGGGGGCGTGGCAGGAGATGATGCAAATGGGGAGCGGGGTCCACAGACCTCAAACCCCATGGCTCCCGACGGGCCGCGCCTCTTTTTGTTGTCCTGCCCACGGGCAGGATATGCCCCTCGCACCCCACCCCTCTTTGCCTTGCCACGCCGCTTTTGCCTCCCCATCTCGTCCCCTGGAGGTATCGGTTTTGCCGGCTGTGCCGGCTCGGGGTCGCCAACCCCCCCATGCCCGGACCCGGGATCCCACGCATCCGCGACCCGGGCCCAGCACTAGGCCCCGGAGAGCCCACGGGCCCGGCAGATGGTGGTGGAGGGGGGGCGCAGGTGGAAATGGAATCAATCCCCGAGCCGGCTGCCGGGGTGACTGGGGTAGTGGGGGCCGGCGTTCCGGTACCCCCCTTTTTCTTTTTCTGCCCTTGTTTACTCAGGGCCTTCTGGCCACGCGGAGGCTCCACTCTCCCCCCGCCGGCAGCTGAGGTGGCAGTTGCTGCCGGCGCGGCCTCCCCTTGCGGGGGGCCAGGTGGTGCTCGATTAGGGGGAGAGGGGGCTGCGGTGCCAGCTGCGGCTGCCCTGGGTTGGTGGTCGGCGGCCTTGGAGACGGGCAGTTCTTTCTAATGTGCCCCGCCTCCTTACAGGCATGGCACCGCACACCATCCGCGGACCAGAAGAGCCGGAACATGGTTCCCTCGAAAGGGACGCTAAACCCTCCCTCCAGGACCTCCTCCCGGGCCAGGCGGACAAACACCTGGCGCCGGAAGGAGTAGACATGGCGGAGGGAGGGGTCCCGAAGGCCGAGTGGGATCGGCGCCACCCCGGACCTGACCTCCCCCAGTAGATGGAGGTGGGGGAGGAGGAGCTCACCGGTTAGGAAGGGTGGGACGTTTGATATCACGATCTTATGGGCGGTGGCCTTGAGAGGGTGCACCGCCAGGAACGTCCCGCCCACCGTGAGCCCCTTTTCCAGGGCGAGGTGGACCGCCTGCTCAGTCTCAAAATGAATACGGCCCGGCCGTACATAGAACAAAGAACAAAGAACAATACAGCACAGGAACAGGCCCTTCGGCCCTCCAAGCCCGTGCCACTCCCTAGTCCAAACTAGACCATTCTTTTGTATCCCTCCATTCCCACTCCATTCATATGGCTGTCTAGATAAGTCTTAAACGTTCCCAGTGTGTCCGCCTCCACCACCTTGCCTGGCAGCGCATTCCAGGCCCCCACCACCCTCTGTGTAAAATACGTCCTTCTGATATCTGTGTTAAACCTCCCCCCCCTTCACCTTGAACCTATGACCCCTCATGAACGTCACCACCGACCTGGGGAAAAGCTTCCCACCGTTCACCCCATCTATGCCTTTCATAATTTTATACACCTCTATTAAGTCTCCCCTCATCCTCCGTCTTTCCAGGGAGAACAACCCCAGTTTACCCAATCTCTCCTCATAACTAAGCCCCTCCATACCAGGCAACATCCTGGTAAACCTCCTCTGTACTCTCTCCAAAGCCTCCATGTCCTTTTGGTAGTGTGGCGACCAGAACTGGACGCAGTATTCCAAATGCGGCCGAACCAACGTTCTATACATCTGCAACATCAGACCCCAACTTTTATACTCTATGCCCCGTCCTATAAAGGCAAGCATGCCATATGCCTTCTTCACCACCTTCTCCACCTGTGACGTCACCTTCAAGGATCTGTGGACTTGCACACCCAGGTCCCTCTGCGTATCTACACCCTTTATGGTTCTGCCATTTATCGTATAGCTCCTCCCTACATTATTTCTACCAAAATGCATCACTTCGCATTTATCTGGATTGAACTCCATCTGACATTTCTTTGCACAAATTTCCAGCCTATCTATATCCTTCTGTAGCTTCTGACAATGCTCCTCACTATCTGCAAGTCCTGCCAATTTTGTGTCGTCCGCAAACTTACTGATCACCCCAGTTACACCTTCTTCCAGATTGTTTATATAAATCACAAACAGCAGAGGTCCCAATACAGAGCCCTGCAGAACACCACTAGTCACAGGCCTCCAGCCGGAAAAAGACCCTTCCATTACCACCCTCTGTCTTCTGTGACCAAGCCAGTTCTCCACCCATCTAGCCACCTCCCCCTTTATCCCATGAGATCCAACCTTTTTCACCAGCCTACCATGAGGGACTTTGTCAAACGCTTTACTAAAGTCCATATAGACAACATCCACGGCCCTTCCCTCGTCAACCATTCTGGTCACTTCTTCAAAAAACTCCACCAGGCATGACCTCCCTCTCACAAAACCATGCTGACTATCGTTAATGAGTTTATTCCTTTCTAAATGCGCATACATCCTATCTCTAAGAATCTTCTCTAACAACTTCTCCACCACGGACGTCAAGCTCACCGGCCTATAATTACCCGGGTTATCCTTCCTACCCTTCTTAAATAACGGGACCACATTAGCTATCCTCCAATCCTCTGGGACCTCACCTGCGTCCAGTGACGAGACAAAGATTTGCGTCAGAGGCCCAGCGATTTCATCTCTCGTCTCCCTGAGCAGCCTTGGATAGATTCCATCAGGCCCTGGGGATTTGTCAGTCTTTATATTCTCTAACAAACCTAACACTTCCTCCCTTGTAATGGAGATTTTCTCCAACGGTTCAACACTCCCCTCCGAGACACTCCCAGTCAACACATCCCTCTCCTTTGTGAATATCGACGCAAAGTATTCATTTAGGATCTCCCCTACTTCTTTGGGCTCCAAGCATAATTCCCCACTTTTGTCCCTGAGAGGTCCGATTTTTTCCCTGACAACCCTTTTGTTCCTAACGTATGAATAAAATGCCTTGGGATTCTCCTTAATCCTGTCTGCCAAGGACATTTCGTGACCCCTTTTTGCCCTTCTAATTCCCCGTTTGAGTTCTTTCCTACTTTCTTTGTACTCCTCCAGAGCTCCCTCCGTTTTTAGCTGCCTGGACCTAACATACGCCTCTCTTTTCTTTTTGACCAGTCCCTCAATTTCCCTGGTTATCCACGGTTCTCGAATCCTACCCTTCCTATCCTTCTTTTTTACAGGCACATGCCTGTCCTGTAGCCCTAACAACTGTTCCTTAAAAGACTCCCACATGCCAGATGTGGATTTACCCTCAAACAGCCTCTCCCAATCAAGAGCTTCCAATTTCTGCCTAATCCCACTAAAGTTAGCCTTCCCCCAATCCAACACCTTACCCTTGGGACACCACTCATCCTTTCCATCACTATCCTAAAGCCAACAGAATTGTGGTCACTATTTTCCACATGTTCCCCGACCGAAACTTTGAAGACCTGACCGGGCTCATTCCCCAGTACTAGGTCCAGTATAGCCCCCTCTCTAGTCGGGCTATCTACATATTGTTCCAAAGAACCCTCCTGTACGCATTTTACAAATTCCTCCCCATTCAGAGTCCCAGCTCTCAGCGATTTCCAGTCTATACCAGGGAAATTGAAGTCTCCCACTACAACAACCCTATTTTTCCTGCACCTATCCAGTATCTCCTGACATATCCGTTCTTCCACTTCCCTTGGGCTGTTGGGGGGCCTGTAGTACACCCCCAACATAGTGACTGCGCCCTTCCTGTATCTAAGCTCCACCCAGAGTGACTCGTTACACGACCCCTCTGAATTGTCCTCCCTCTGCACCGCTGTAATATGCTCTCCAACTAATACTGCTACTCCCCCACCTCTTTTGGCCCCTCCTCTGTCTCGCCTAAAACACTTGTACCCCGGAATATTCAGCTGCCAGTCCTGTCCCTCTTTCAACCAAGTCTCTGTCACCGCAACCACATCCAAATTCCTCGTGAGCATTAAGGCCCTAAGTTCGTCTGTCTTACCTGCTACGCTCCTTGCATTTAAGTATAAGCACTCCAGACCTCCAGGCCCAGTGAGGTCATCCTCCCCCAGAGTGCTCTTCTTCTTTGCCAGCCTTGTCCCAGCCCCAAGCTCGTCCCCAGCCTCTACACTTGTAGACCTAATATTTTGACATCTTGGAGGCTGCGACAATGGCTGAGGGGCCGACAACCCCAGCCATTGCCTTCACGCAGGCCTCAATGGACATGTCGGGGTGGGCGTACGTTGAACCCCGAGCTGCTTTGTAATCAAGGAGAACGGTGGCAGGGCCTTGGGAGCGACGGGGGCTCTGGCCGCCACCACACCCGCATAGGTGGGCCGAGAAGGCCCTGGCACCGGCGACGCTGGAGAGGTCGCCATAATGATCACAGGAGTGCTATACACTCCCCGAGACTGCCAGATGCATGGCAGGGCGTATATGCGTGTCCGTGGGGAGCGATGGGGGGGGGTTCAGGTCGTAGGGAGGGATAGGTAATGGGCCCCTCAGGGTGGGGTCAGAGAGGGAAAATAAAGGAGGGAGGGGTAGGTAGGTGAGGGTCCAGGTGCTCTCTCCCCAGAGCTAGAGAGGGAGAAAGGAGGTCAGAGGGGCAGGAGGGAGGGTGAGGGACAGGGCACGGAGGAGGGCCGGTGCCCCAGTCAGGAGGAAGGAGAAGGGGGTGCCGGTGTTGGGGGCAGCAGCAGTGGATAGGGGGGACTTCGCTCTTCAGGCCACTTCGGCGCAACAGTTTAAGTCCGGGGTGTCTTCACCCCCCCCCCACTGTAGATGGAAAAACAGTCTGAATATTCTTCCCCCCCTCCCTTTCGGGCACCGACCTTCTGATGACGAGGGCACCAGCCCAACCACTCAGTCCCTTGATGTTGCTATGCTGTCCTCCCTCCTGTCGATGGAAAATACAACAAAGAGGAACTCTCTCTGCGTCTTCGCTCCCTCCAGGGAGAGAGCATCCTCCAGTAGCCGGACAGCAGGCAGGCAGGCCAGACGGCAGGCAGGCAGGCCAGACGGCAGGCAGGCAGGCCAGACGGCAGGCAGGCCAGATGGCAGGCAGGCCAGACGGCAGGCAGGCAGACAGGCCAGACGGCAGGCAGGCCAGATGGCAGGCAGGCCAGATGGCAGGCAGGCCAGACAGCAGGCAGGCAGGCAGGCCAGACGGCAGGCAGGCAAGCAGGCAGACCAGACGGCAGGCAGGCCAGATGGCAGACAGGCAGGCAGACCAGACGGCAGGCAGGCCAGATGGCAGACAGGCCAGACGGCAGACAGGCCAAACGGCAGGCAGGCAGGCAGGCCAGATGGCAGGCAGGCAGGCAGGCAGGCCAGATGGCAGGCAGGCAGACAGGCCAGACGGCAGCAGGCAGACAGGCCAGACGGCAGGCAGGCAGGCCAGACGGCAGGCAGGCCAGACGGCAGGCAGGCCAGACGGCAGGCAGGCCAGACGGCAGACAGGCAGGCAGGCCAGATGGCAGGCAGGCCAGATGGCAGGCAGGCAGGCCAGACGTCAGGCAGGCAGGCAGGTAGGCCAGACGGCAGACAGGCCAAACGGCAGGCAGGCAGGCAGGCCAGACGGCAGGCAGGCAGGCCAGACGGCAGGCAGGCCAGACGGCAGGCAGGCAGGCAGGCCAGACAGCAGGTAGGCCAGACGGAAGGCAGGCAGGCCAGATGGCAGGCAGGCAGGCCAGACGGCAGGCAGGCAAGCAGGCAGGCCAGACGGCAGGCAGGCAGGCGATAGCTCCCCTTCTTCTTTTTCCTTCCTGCAGGAAGCCAACAAGTTCTGCAGAAACAACAAAAACAACAAATGTCTCTGCCCGGTTTCGAGCCGGGGATCTTTCACGTGTCAGGCGAACGTGATAACCACTACACTACAGAAACAACCTCACAGATGTTGGCAACAGGAGTGCGTTTGAGTCTGTCTGAAGCTCAATCTGCATTCACACAAAGCCCGCGCTCTGATTGACTGGAGGACCAGAGTCCCTCCAGTCCTCCAACTCTTCCCATTGGTCAACACCTCAGCATGAAAGCCTTTTTAGCTTTGACAAAGGATCATGAAGACTCGAAATGTCAGCTTTTTTCTCTCCTTACAGACGCTGCCAGACCTGCAAAGATTTTCCAGCATTTTCTCTCATGAAGGTCAGGGGATGGGCTCTCCCCCCCACAAGCGCAACTTCCCCCTCCCTTGGACATGCGCAGTCCCGGGCCGCCTGCCTGCAGCATGGCGGATTACATAGAAACATAGAAGATAGGAGCAGGAGGAGGCCATTTGGTCCTTCGAGCCTGCTCCGCAATTTATTGTGATCATGGCTGATTATCCAACTCAATAGCCTAATCCTGCTTTTTCCCCATAACCTTTGATCCCATTCACCCCAAGTGCTAGACCCAGCTGCCTCTTAAATACATTCAATGTTTTTCCACAGGCTCACCACTCTTTGGGTGAAGAAATGTCTCCTCACCTCCGTCCTAAATGGTCTACCCTGAATGCTCAGCCTGTGACTCCTGGTTCTGGACTCCCCCACCATCGGGAATATCCTCCCTGCATCTACCCTACCTAGTCTGTTGGAATTTTGTAAGTCTCTATGAGATTCCCCCTCATTCGTCTGAACTTCAGTGAAAACAATCCTAACCTAGTCAATCTCTTCTCATACGTCAGTCCCGCCATCCCTGGAATCAGCCTGGTAAACCTTCACTGCACTCCCTTGTGAGCAAGAACATCCTCCCACAGAAAAGGTGACCAAAATTGCACACAATATTCTAGGTGTGGCCTCACCAAGGCCCTGTATAATTGCAACAACACATCCCTATTCTTGTACTCAAAACCTCTTGCAATGAAGGCCAAGATATCATTTGCCTTCTTCATGCCTGCTGCACCTGCATGCTTACCTTCAGCGACTGGTGCACAAGGACATCCAGGTCCCGCTGCACACTCCCCTCTCCCAATTTACAGCCATTCAGGTAGTAATCTGCCTTCCTGTTTTTGCTTCCAAAGTGAATAATCTCACACTTATCCAAATTATACTGCATCAGCCATTGATTTGCCCACTCACCCAACCTGTCCAGATCATTCTGAAGGATCTCTGCATCCTCGTCACAGTTCACCCTCCCACCCAACTGCAAACTTTGAGATGTTACATTTTGTTCCCTCATCCAAATCATTCATATATATTGTGAATAGCTGGGGTCCCAGCACCGATCCCTGTGGCACCCCATTGGTTACTGCCTGCCAATTTGAAAAACACCCATTAATTCCTACTCTTTGTTTCCTCTCTGCCAACCAGTTTTCTATCCATCTCCATACTTCCCCCAATCCCATGCACTTCAATCTTGCACGATATGCGGGACTTTGTCAAACACTTTCTGAAAGTCCAAATTTACCCCATCGACTGGCTCCCCCTTGTCAACTCTACGAGTTACATCTTCAAAGAATTCCAACAGATTTGTCAAGCATGATTTCCCCTTCATAAATCCATGCTGACTCTGTCTGATCCTGCCACTGCTTTCTAAATGTTCCGCTATAAAGTCCTTGATAATGGATTCAAGAATTTTTCCCACTTCCGATGTTAGGCTTACTGGTCTATAATTCCCTGTTTTCTCTCTACCTCCCTTTTTGAATATTGGAGTGACATTAGCTACCCTCCAATCTGCAGGGACTGTTCCAGAGTCTATAAAATCCTGGAAGATGACCACTAATGCATCCACTATTTCTAGAGCCACTTCCTTAAGTACTCTGGGATGTAGATTATCAGGGCCTGGGGACTTATTTGCCTTCAATCCTATCAATTTTCCCAGCACCATTTCTCTATTAATATTGATCTCCCTCAGTTCTTCCCTCTCACTGAACCTTGCGTTTTCCATTGTGGGATTGTGGGAGTTGGGACCACCATTCCTCATCCGGAGCCCAGTCTCCTGGGACTAGGGTGGAAAGTGGGGGAGGGGGGTGCAGTCACCCCACGCTGACACAAAGTAGATGTGGGTAGTCACTGGATTGGATTGGGACATCCCCTTAGCAAAACAGTTTGTTTACTTCATTCCAAACTCCTGGGACGTATTCCTTAAGTCGACATATGCTCCTCCCAACACGCCCTTCTCCCACTCCCTCTCCCCCATCCCATCTCCCCTTCCACCTCACCCTCCCACAATCTCCCCCTTCTCTTGACCCTGTCCCCCTTCCCTGCGACCACCCCCTCCCTTGATCACCCCTCCCCACCAGCCGCCCCAATCCTCCCCATTCCGCCCCCACCCCCCCCTCACCTTCCACCCCCACCTTCCCCATCCCTTTCCACCCATGCACCCTCCCACACCTCTCCCTTTGGAGAGAACATTCTTAATTAACCTACGTGGGCAAGATAGGAATTTTAGTTCTAAAATTCCTATCTTGCCTATGTAGGTTTCTTATTAAAACTTCAGCCAAAGGCTTGTCTGTAATGCAGAAACTGTTTGTTCCTCAAACAAGTAAACAACCTTGCTGATATTAGAACCATGATGTAGCGCATCTGACTAACATGTGATTTTACTCTAACGCACGGGTGTTACATCTCTCACCCCTTTTACTAAATCCTTTCACTCTGACATTTCCCCCTTTTGGTCATTGGCCAAGTCCAAGGTAGCAAACTTCCCTTCTCTTTAAAATCTTCTCACAACTAATTTTTAGATATAATTGAAGAGGTATAATTGGATTTAAAAGCAGTGATAACATAGAATTGCTGCAGAAATTGCACAGACTTAAAAAAATTCTCAAGCTGTCCCTTCACCTGTATCCATCTTGTTCTTGTTCAGTATTCTTTCTCCCCAGCCTTTATTTGTCCCAATCCAATATTCTATTTACTTTAATTTGGTCTTACAGTCAGTTCCTGTATGGATTATGTGTCAGTGCCTTGATCATTTCAAAATGATTTCTTACTCTTCAGGTTATATTAACCATTTCAAGTCTTGCTGTTTGTCAAGTAGCTGAGTAAGTCCCATTAGAATCATGACATTGCACAAGGAGGCCATTTGGCCCATCGAGTCTGCACAGACCACAATCCCATCCAGGCCCTATACCCATAACCCCACTTATTTACCTTACTCGTCCCCCTGACACAAAGGGGTAATTTACTATGGCCAATCAACCTAACCCGCACATCTTTGGACTGTGGAAGGAAACCGAAGCACCCTGAGGAAACCCACGCAGACACGGGGAGAATGTGCAAACTCCACACAGACAGTGACCCGAGGCTGGATTTAGAATCCGGGTCCTTGCTGTTGTGAGGCAGCAGTGCTAACCACGGTGCCACCATGCCGCCCTTCCATTTTTCAGTGCAGCTGCACTGTGTACTCTCGGATGTTAGTTCATTCACAATTTACAAACCACTTCTGCAATCTCACATCGGTGTTCCAGTTCCTTCTTTAATCCTCTGTTGGAGTCTCATATTCATAAGACTGGGAGAGCAGGCTGGCAGGTAGGATAGCTGAGGAACAGTGGAGGATTTTTAAGGAGATCCTTTTCAGTTCTCAGCAAAAATATATTCCAGCAAAAAACAAGGATTGTAAGAAAAGGGAGAACCAGCCGTGGATAACGAAGGAAATAAAGGAGAGTATTAAAATAAAAACAGCTGCGTACAGAGTGGCCAAAAATAGTGGAGAAACAAGTGATTGGGAAAATTTTAAGAAACAACAAAGAGAGACTAAGAAAGCGATAAAGAAAGGAAGGATAGACTATGAAGCTAGGCTAGCAATTAATATAAAAAATGATAGTAAAAGTTTTTATAAATATATAAAAAGGAATAGAGTGGCTAGAGTGAATGTTGGACCCTTGGAGGACGAGAGGGGGGAGTTAATAGTGGGAAATGAGGATATGGCTGAGTCTTTAAATAAGTTTTTTGTGTCGGTCTTCACGGTGGAGGACACAAATAGTTTGCCAAATATTAACGATAGAGGGTTGGCAGCAGGAGAAATACTTAATACAATTAATGTTACCAGAGAGGCAGTGCTGGGTAGACTAATGGGACTGAAGGTGGACAAGTCCCCGGGTCCGGATGGAATGCATCCCAGGGTATTGAAAGAAATGTCAGAGGTAATAGTGGATGCGTTAGTGATTATTTATCAAAACTCGTTGCATTCTGGGGTAGTGCCGGTTGATTGGAAAACGGCTAATGTTACGCCGCTGTTTAAAAAAGGAAGGAGACAAAAGGCGGGTAACTATAGGCCGGTCAGCTTAACGTCTGTAGTAGGGAAAATGCTGGAATCCATTATTAAAGAGGAGATAGCAGGGCATCTGGATAGAAATGGTTCGATCAATCAGACGCAGCATGGATTCATGAGGGGAAAGTCGTGCTTGACGAACATGTTGGATTTTTATGAAGATGTGACTAGGGCGGTTGATGGAGGAGAACCCGTGGATGCGGTGTTTTTGGATTTCCAAAAGGCGTTTGATAAGGTGCCCCATAAAAGGCTGCTGAAGAAGATTAGGGCACACGGAGTTGGGGGTAGTGTGTTAAAGTGGATTGGGGACTGGCTATCCGACAGGAAGCAAAGAGTCGGAATAAATGGGTGTTTTTCCGGTTGGAGGAAGGTAACTAGTGGCGTGCCGCAGGGATCGGTACTCGGGCCGCAACTGTTTACCATTTATATAGATGATCTGGAGGAGGGGACGGAGTGTAGGGTAACGAAGTTTGCAGACGACACAAAGATAAGTGGAAAAGTGAATCGTGTGGAGGACGGAGAAGATCTGCAGAGAGATTTGGACAGGCTGAGTGAGTGGGCGAGGATATGGCAAATGGAGTATAACGTTGAGAAATGCGAGGTTATACACTTTGGAGGAAATAATAACAAATGGGATTACTATCTCAATGGAAACAAATTAAAACATGCTACCATGCAAAGGGACCTGGGGGTCCTTGTGCATGAGACGCAAAAGCCCAGTCTGCAGGTACAACAGGTGATCAAGAAGGCAAATGGGATGTTGGCCTATATTGCGAGGGGGATAGAATATGAAAGCAGGGATGTCTTGATGCACCTGTACAGGGCATTGGTGAGGCCGCAGCTGGAATACTGTGTGCAGTATTGGTCCCCTTATATGAGGAAGGATATATTGGCATTGGAGGGAGTGCAGAGAAGGTTCACCAGGTTAATACCGGAGATGAGGGGTTTGGATATGAGGAGAGGCTGAGGAGATTGGGTTTGTACTCGTTGGAGTTTAGAAGGATGAGGGGGGATCTTATGGAGACTTATAAGATAATGCGGGGGCTGGATAGGGTGGAGGCGGAGAGATTCTTTCCACTTAGTAAGGAAGTTAAAACTAGAGGACACAGCCTCAAAATAAAGGGGGGTCGGTTTAAGACAGAGTTGAGGAGGAACTTCTTCTCCCAGAGGGTGGTGAATCTCTGGAATTCTCTGCCCACTGAGGTGGTGGAGGCTACCTCGCTGAATATGTTTAAAGCGCGGATGGATGGATTCCTGATCGGTAAGGGAATTAAGGGTTATGGGGATCAGGCGGGTAAGTGGTACTGATCCACGTCAGATCAGCCATGATCTTATTGAATGGCGGGGCAGGCTCGAGGGGCTAGGTGGCCTACTCCTGCTCCTATTTCTTATGTTCTTATGTTCTTATATTTACACATTTCTCCTCCTGTTAAATGTTGTCTCTCATTTTATTTTAAACCAGACAGTGTTCTTTTGTCCTGCTTGTTGGCATCTCTCTGTGCTCTCCCACAATTCCTTGCTTTGCATTTGTGGAAGGTTTATCAGGTCTATAGGGATGGTGCTGCGCATTTTACCAATCATCATCCTGGATTCCACTGCCTTACAAAGGATGCACCATTCAGTAATTCTGTCAGTATCTTCAAAAGAAAGTCAAAAGCCAGGGTCAAAGGGTTTCTTCATCTCAATGTCTTTGCTTATTTCCTCCTGCACAGTCCCAATGTCTTAGATGGCGGCCCGATTATCAAATTCAATGCTCACAAATAGTTAATGGGCAAAGAAACAAATATCTCCAAGAGAAAACTGTCAATTCATTCATCTAGAATTCCCTTTCACTCAAATGTTCATCAACACCCAAATGTATGCATTCCTTTAAACTACATTTTCAGGAGTTTTGGAGAATCTTTAGAACATAGAAAAAATACAGCACAAACAGGCCCTCCGGCCCACAAGTTGCACTGGTCATGTCCCTACCTACCTAGGCTTATATATAGGCTTACCTATAACCCTCAATCCTATTCAGTCCCATGTACTCATCTAGAAGTCTCTTAAAAGACCCTATCGAGTTTGCCTCCACCACCACTGATGGCAGCCGATTCCACTCACCCACCACCCTCTGAGTGAAAAACTTACCCCTGACATCTGCTCTGTACCTACTCCCCAGCACCTTAAACCTGTGTCCTCTCGTAGCAGCCATTTCAGCCCTGGGTAAAAGCCTCCGAGAATCCACCCGCTCTATACCTCTCAACATCTTGTACACCTCGATCAGGTCATCTCTCATCCTTCGTCTCTCCAAGGAGAAAAGACCGAGCTCCCTCAACCTGTCCTCATAAGGCATGCCAACCAATCCAGGCAATATCCTTGTAAATCTTCTCTGCACCCTTTCAATCATTTCCACATCCCTCCTGTAATGAGTCAAATAAAACATTAAATATTCTCATATTATTTTAAAACAGAAACCGAACATTTCTGTTTGATTCCAGGCATTATCAACTTTGTTCTTTCCCTTAAACATCAGGTAATTTTCATTTAAGTGCTTGAAATAGCAACTCCTGTCAGATATTTATCAATTCCAATATCAAAAGCAGGCTCGGTGGTTTTCTGAAAGGGAAAGTCTTTTTTTCTCTGCTTTAGTTCTCAAAACTGCTAAAAAGAACTACTGGAAACCATCATCACCTGTTTAAAATAGACACAAACAATCCATCTGGCTCTGGCCAAGATCCCAGTGAGTTAATATGTCCAACTACAGGTTACATTAAAAATCAAAGGCTGTGTGGAGATTTATAGAAATCAACTGTTGAACCGAGAGAGGCGGGGAGTGGGCAGAGGAAACTTGGCAATTGTGTCAATTTACATCATTTTAAAAACTTCTCTCATGTTATTTTCTTCAATTTCATCTCTTTTGTCGATCCTTTTTTAAACACCAATTTCAATTTCCAATATTTCCTGCTTAATCAAAGTTGAAAGAAATACTTTGTGAAATGTGTTGTTAACCGAATCTCAACAATTTTAACTCCGATGTTTTGAAAGCTGAAACTGGATTGCTGCCAAACTGCAGCCTTATCTTTGTGTTTTGGGAGTAAATTGGCCTTCACAATTCTAACCTTCAACAACTTAGTTTCAAACCCAAATACATTCCTTTCACATTTTAGTACAGTTTGAATTTATTTCAAACAGAAACACACGGAAGTTCAAATTAAATTAATTTTTATTCCCTTTTCAAATTAATTCTTCAAATCTATGATGTTTGCGAATGACACCTTGCTTTAACAGTGACTTGACTCGAATGTGCTGTATTCCTTCAACTGGGCAAATGAACTTGGAATAAAGGTTATGGATCATGATGGTGCAGAAGTCATGGCTAACCTCACACACCGGCATTCCATAGAACCATAGAACCATAGAAAATTACAGCTCAGAAACGGGCCTTTTGGCCCTTCTTGTCTGTGCCGAACCATTTTATGCCTAGTCCCACTGACCTGCACTTGGACCATATCCCTCCACACCCCTCTCATCCATGAACCCGTCCAAGTTTTTCTTAAATGTTAAACCCGCATTTACCACTTTATCCGGCAGCTCATTCCACACTCCCACCACTCTCTGCGTGAAGAAGCCCCCACTAATATTCCCTTTAAACTTTTCTCCTTTCACCCTTAACCCATGCCATCTGGTTTTTTTCTCCCCTCGCCTCAGCGGAAAAAGCCTGCTTGCATTCACTCTATCTATACCCATCAAAATCTTATACACCTCTATCAAATCTCCCCTCAATCTTCTACGCTCCAGGGAATAAAGTCCCAACCTATTCAATCTCTCTCTGTAACTCAGCTTCTCAAGTCCCGGCAACATCCTTGTGAACCTTCTCTGCACTCTTTCAATCTTATTTACATCCTTCCTGTATCTAGGTGACCAAAACTGTACACAATACTCCAAATTCGGCCTCACCAATGCCTTATACAACCTTACCATAACACTCCAACTTTTATACTCGATACTCCGATTTATAAAGGCCAATGTACCAAAGGCACTCTTTACGACCCTATCCACCTGTGACGTCACTTTTAGGGAATTCTGTACCTGTATTCCCAGATCCCTCTGTTCAACTGCACTCTTCAGAGTCCTACCATTTACCCTGTACGTTCTTCTTTGGTTTGTCCTTCCAAAGTGCAATATCTCACACTTGTCTGCGTTAAATTCCATTTGCCATTTTTCAGCCCATTTTTCTAGTTGGTCCAAATCCCTCTGCAAGCTTTGAAAACCTTCCTCACTGTCCACTACACCTCCAATCTTTGTATCATCAGCAAACTTGCTGATCCAATTTACCACATTATCATCCAGATCATTGATATAGATGACAAACAACAATGGACCTAACACCGATCCCTGCGGCACACCACTAGTCACAGGCCTCCACTCAGAGAAGCAATCCTCCACAACCACTCTCTGGCTTCTTCCATTGAGCCAGTGTCTTATCCAATTTACTACCTCCCCATGTATACCTAGCGACTGAACCTTCCTAACTAACCTCCCATGAGGGACCTTGTCAAAGGCCTTGCTGAAATCCAGGTAGACAACATCCACCGCCTTCACTTCATCCACTTTCCTGGTAACCTCCTCGAAAAACTCTAATAGATTGGTCAAACATGACCTACCACGCACAAAGCCATGTTGACTCTCCCTAATAAGTCCCTGTCTATCCAAATATTTGTAGATCCTATTCCTTATCACACCTTCCAATAACTTGCCCACCACCGACGTCAAACTTACTGGCCGATAATTTCCCGGATTTCTTTTGGAACCTTTTTTAAACAACGGAACAACATGAGCCACCCTCCAATCATCCGGCACCTTCCCTTATCACACCGGAGAGGCAGGGGAGAGGGGAGAGTGCTTTCAATCATCCTGGTTTTGGAGACAAGAAGTACACCTGCTCCCTGGTGACTGATTAGTGTCTCAGGTTCTTTGATTTTAGCTGAACAGTGGTCTGCTTCAGGGAGGTGTCACTTTGTGGCTGAATTAACTTCCTCAAAGTCCCCACGGCATTTTCTAACTCTTCACTTGATCTGATATTTTCTGACTGTAAATTAATGTCTTGTTCCAGAGTTTGGTCTAAGACCAGTAGTTTTTCTGAGCACCTCTCACCTTAACATCTGCCCCTTGTACGCAATACAACTGATTGTCCAGGACAGACGTGCTGTCCTGTCAGCAATCAGTTCCATTCTCCACTTATCCACCAGTACCCTCAACTCTTTGTATTTTGTACTCAGCTGTAAGGCACACAGGTTTCCAATGTAACTGTAGACTAACGTATTCCGGACATTTTCCAACTCACTGTTTCCTTTCTGAACCTCTTTAGAAAACCTATCAAAGACCCACTCGTAAACCTATTCTGGACCCGCTCGGACCTGTATCCATCACAGTTGGGTTGCATGTTGGCACTGTGGTTAGCACTGCTGCCTCACAGCGCCAGGACCTGAGTTCGATTCCCGGCTTGGGTCACTGTCTGTGTGGAGTTTGTACATTCTCCCGGTGTCTGCGTGGATTTCCTCCGGGTGCTCCGGTTCCCTCGCACAGTCCAAAAATGTGCGGGTCAGGTTGATTGGCCACGCTAAATTGCCACTTAGTGTTAGGGGGACTAGCAGGGTAAATATGTGGGGCTACTGGGAAAGGGGCAGGATGGGATTGTGGTCTGCAGACTCGATGGGCCAAATGGCCTCCTTCTGCACTGTAGGGATTCTATGATTCTTCTGCATCTCCCAGGGCATCGTTTGCTCCTGGTATTCCTGTCTCTGTTGTCAAACTGTCTGTTAATTCACATTCTAGGACTTGCCAAAGCCATTGTTGTATTTGCTTTTGCGAGGCAGCAGTGCTAACCACTGTGCCACTGGGCGGAATGCTGGCACAGTGGATAGCACAGCTGCCTCACAGCGCCAGGGACCTGGGTTTAATTCCAGCCTCAGAGGGTGAGTGCCTATGTGGAGTTTGCACATTCAGTGTCTGCGTGGGCTTCCTCCAGGTGCTCCATTTCCACCCACAGACCAAAAATGTGCAGGTTAGGTGGATTAGCAATGTTAAATTCCCCCTTAGTGTCCCAAGATGTGTAGGTTAGATGGATGAGCCATTGTAAACGTGTGGATTTACGCTGATAGGGTGGGGGAAAGGGCCTGGGTAAGGGCTGTAAGAGAGAGCTAGTGCAGACTTGATGGACTGAATGGCCTCCTTCTGAACTGTAGGGATTCTATGATTTACTATCCATAATCTGGGGTTTTGTAATGCTCTCAACGTCGTGATAGAATCCTCAGCTCCTCAGTCAAACTTCATGACACTCTGTTCCTCTTTTCCTGAGGCATTCTGTCACTGCCCATCTCTGCGCAGTTTGTTTTCAAACCTCCGTTGTTCTTATCAACTTGTTTATATGTGGCTTATTTTATGGGTCTGGTCTCCCAGTGCAGCTTTCAATCACTCATGCTGTTTGTCTGGCACACCTTTGATTCAGACACAATGTGACTTTAAGGTTATCACTAAAACGTGCCCGCTCAGGGATACCAAATGTTGACCCTTGCACCAGGGTCAACTGATATGGAAGACAAAAAGACACTTACATGAGATATTTCGTGATGGATTCACCTTTTGTTAATGAACCTGCCAACCCCTCTCCCCCTCTTTCCCCACAGTGCATCAATCTAATCTAATTTTTTTTTGCCGAGTGCCAGTCTCCATCTTGTTTTCATGTTTTTTTGCTTCCAGACAGAGCTGTCCTTTATTCTGCCATTAACACTTACTCTGGATCAATGCTTCATTTCTTTACTACAACCATTACCTCTCCCTTTGCCTTTTGTTCCAGGACATTTTTATCACTTAATCTTACCTGCCCTCGATCTAATCCCTCACTCAAAGAGCATCAGCCCACTGGAAGCAAAGTTGTGAGACCGGCCAGTCCAGCAGAAAGAAACCCTCCGACCCTCCCACTTCACCAACTGTCAGAATGAACATGGTTCAGTCCTGGGTGTGATTAACAGCAGCAACAACAGCAGAATCCGACCCCTGTCATCTCTTGGGAATTCACTGGTGTCTCAGCAGGGCGGATGACTGTATGAATCCCTTCCCACACAGAGAAGATGAACGGTCTCTTCCTGGTGTGAACTCACTGGTGTGTCCGCAGGGCGGATGACGTTCTAAACCTCTTTCTGCAGTGAGAGCAGCTGAACGGTTTCTCCGCAGTGTGAAAGCACTAGTGGATCATCATGATCTGAGGGCTTTTAAATCCACATCCACAGTCAGAGCACCTAAAGGGTCTCTCATGGGTGTGAGTGACATTGTATCTCAGCAGGGTGGATGACTAAGCAAAACGCTGTCCATGCAGAACAGATGAATGGCTTCTCCCCAGTGTGGACTCGATGGTGTGTCTGCAGGGTGGATGAATCACTGAAACCCTTCCCACACTGAGAACAGGTGAATGGTCTCTTCCCAGTATGAACGCGCTGGTGTACGCGTAGGTTTGTTGATGTTTTGAATCTCGAGAGCAGCTGAACGGTCTCTCCTCAGTGTGAATGTGCTGGTGGGACATCAATTCCCGAGAGCTTTTGAAACCACTCCCACTAACAGAGCATTTAAAGGGTCTCTCCTGGGTGTGAGTGACGTTATGCATCAGCAGGTGGGATGACTGAGTGAATCCATTCCCACACATGGTGCTGTTGAATGGCCTCTTCCCAGTATGAACCCACTGGTGTGTCTGCAGATTGGGTAACTGAGTGAATCCCTCCCCACACTGAGAGCAGGTGAATGGTTTCTCCCTGGTGTGAACTCACTGGTATATCCGCAGGTTGGATGAATCACTGAATCCCATCCCACACTGAGAGCAGGTGAATGGCCTCAACCCGGTGTGAATGCAGTGTGGATGGGTACTTAAACCCCTTTCCACAGTCCTCACATTTCCACTGTTTCTCCATGGTGTGAGTGTCCTTGTGTCTCTCCAGATTAGACAATCAGTTAAAGCTTCAGAAGGTTACGGTTCTTCCTGCTGTTAATTGTGTGATTTTCAGGCTGTAGAACTAGTTAACACTCTTTCTACACACAGTTCACTGGAACACTCTCACTCGGGAGTTTGTGTGTCTCGGTGCTTTTCCAGTCACACTGATGTTTAAAGTCTTCTGAAGCAGACAGAACAGAGAAACATTTCTCCTTCTAGATTCAAAGATCACTGATATTCAGTTTGCAATGAATCAACTGAAAATGTCGGATCTTGATGTGACGTTTTGTTTGAGATTTCTTGCTGTAAATTCTCCCCTTCTAATATTCTGTAAAAAGAGTTTACAAAAGTCAGTACAGGATACAAATTCAGAACAGAAAATTCTAGTTTCTGTGGAACATTCTTTCCTCTCATTCCCCAAAAGCTGTAAATTTCCATCCCACACACTCTCCCTCCATTCTCACTCTGCTGTATCTCATATTCAGCCTCCCAATTCTCCTGATTGAGGCTGATTGACAGATCCATGTTCACTGCTTCCAGTCCTGGACACAGAGAGCTGAAAATCTCCATGCAGGCTGCCAGACAGATATATGTCGATATGACTGGAGTGAAAATGTGTGGAATATACAGACTGAGGGAACAATGCCTGGATCCTGCCCAGATTAACTTGATTCACTATTGTTTGCCTATTGCCGCAACAGGTCCACACAGCTCCCTGGTCCTGCACTCAACTCTGGAACACCTAGATAACAAAGACACCTATTTCAGACTCCTATTTATAGAATACAGCTCAGCATTTAGCAGCATTATTCCCACGAGACTCAACTCCAAGCTTTGTGGTTTGGGGCTCGGCTCCTCCCTCTGCAACTAGATCTTAGACTTTCTAAACCCACAGACCGCAGTCAGTAAGGATAGGCAACAACACCTCTTCCACGATCATCCTCACTACTGGTGCTCTGCAAGGCTGTGTCCTCAGCCCCTTATACACCTATGACTGTGCGGCCAAATTCCTCCAACTCGATTTTCAAGTTTGCTGAAGACACCACCGTAGTGAGTCGGATCTCAAACAATGACAAGACAGAGTACAGGAACGAGATAGAGAATCTGGTGAACTGGTGCAGCAACAATAATCTCTCCCTCAATGTCAATAAAATGAGACAGTCATCAACTTCAGGAAGCGTATCATGCCCTTGTCTACATCAATGGGGACAAAGTAGAAATGGTCGAGAGTTTCAAGTTTTTAGTGTCCAGATCATCAACAACCTGTCCTGGTCCCTCCATTTTGATGCTCTGCTTAAGAAAGCCCACGAATCCCTCTACTTTTTCAGGAGACAAAGGAAATATGAAAATTTCAGCAACTTCTACCGATGTACCATAGAAAGCATTCTTTCTGGTTGTATCACAGCTTGGTATGGCTCCTGCTCTGTCCAAGACCGCAAGGAACTACAAAGGGTCATGAACAAATCCCAGTCCATCACGCAAATCAGCCTCCCACACATTGACACTATCTTCACTTTCTGCTGCCTCGGAAAAGCAGCCAGCATAATTAAGGACCCTGCGCACCCTGGACATTCTCTCTTCCACCTTCTTCCATTGGGAAAAAAATACAAAAGTCTGAGGACACGTGCCAATCGCTCAAAAACAGCTTCTTCCCTGCTGCTGTCAGACTTTTGAATGGACCTACCTCACATTAAGTTGATCGTTCTCTACACCCCAGCTTTGACTGTAACACTAAATTCTGCACTCTCTCCTTTCCTTCTCTATGAAGGGTATGCTTTGACTGTATTGCGCGCAAGAAACAATACTTTTCACTTTATAACAGTACATGTGACAGATGGACTTCAACCCAGATAAATGCGTCGTGGTCCATTTTGACAGGTCAAATGGGATGAAGGAGTATAATATAAAGGGAAAGACTCTTAGTACTGTAGAGGATCAGAAGGACCTTGGGGTCCGGGTCCATAGGACTCTGAAATCGGCCCTGCAGGTGGAGGAGGTGGTTAAGAAGGCGTATGGTGTGCTGGCCTTTATCAATCGAGGGATTGAGTTTAGGAGTCTGGGGATAATGATGCAGCTATATAAGACCCTCGTCAGACCCCACTTGGAGTACTGTGCTCAGTTCTGGTCGCCTCACTATAGGAAGGATGTGGAAAAGATTGAAAGGGTGCAGAGGAGATTTACAAGGATGTTGCCTGGATTGAGTGGCATGCCTTATGAGGATAGGCTGAGGGAGCTCGGTCTTTTCTCCTTGGAGAGACGAAGGATGAGAGGAGACCTAATAGAGGTGTATAAGATGCTGAGAGGCATAGATCGGGTGGACTCTCAGAGGCTTTTTCCCAGGGTGGAAATGTCTGCTATGAGAGGACACAGGTTTAAGGTGCTGGGGGGTAGGTACAGGGGAGATGTTAGGGGTAAGTTTTTCACACAGAGGGTGGTGGGCGAGTGGAATCGGCTGCCGTCAGTGGTGGTGGAGGCGAACTCAATAGGGTCTTTTAAGAGACTCCTGGATGAGTACATGGAGCTTAATAGGATGGAGGGTTATAGGTAGGTCTAGAAGGTAGGGATGTGTTTAGCACAACTTGTGGGCCGAAGGGCCTGTTTGTGCTGTAGTTTTTCTATGTTTCTCTGTTTCTAATAAATCAAATCAAAATCAAATCATCTTAGTGCGTCTGGTGGTCAAAGCCCCTGTCACCCCCACAATGCCTCCTCATTGTCCACATGTAGGAGATTGACCAATGGGAACGCGTGGAGGACCAGATTGGCGCAGGTCCTCCAGCCAATCAGAATCCAGGCCTTACATGCATGGCCACATGGAGCTTCCTCCATTGTTAGACCAGCAAAGCTGTTGTTCCTCTCTCTGAATGAAGACTGAGCTTCAGTCAGACTAATATTGTACTGTAGCTACGTTATAGATTTCCAGTCATTCATCTCTTGCCTATTAGTCATTAGTCTTTGGATTTCTCTTCCACAGGGATCAGTGGAGCTGAGGGTCATTGGATGTGGCGGGGGGCTGGGAATCAGAACAGTAGGCCAACAAGTGTCAAGACTGGGGATGAGCATGGGACCAAGGCCAGGCGAGCTAACAGGAAGAGCAGGGTGAGGTCGAACTCAGTGGGCCCGGAGGTCTGGAGTGCATCTGCTTTAATGCAAGGACTGTAACAGATAAGACAGATGAACTTAGAGCCTTGATTCTTGCGCAGAAGAATCAAGCGAAAATGGGGACTTGGTTAAAAGGACAGGACTGGCAGCTAAATATTCTGGGAAATAAGTGAGACAGAGGGGAGGGTAAAAGAGGTGGGGAACATATTACAGCTGTACAGAGGGAGGACACTTTGGAAGAAACATGTAATGAGTCACTCTGGATAGAACTCAGAAACAGGAAGGGGGCAGTCACTATGATGGGGTGTACTACAGGCCTCCCAACAGCCCACGGGAAGTTGAGGAACGGATGTGTAAGCAGATTCTAGATAGATGTAGAAATAATAGGGTTGTTGTAATGGGAGACTTTAATTTTCCTCATATTGACTGGAAATACCTTCGGGCTAGGGGTTTGGATGGTGAGGAATTTAAGTGTGTCCAGGAAGGTTTTTTGGAACAATATGTGGATAGTCCGACTAGAGAGAGGGCTATACTAGACCTAGTACTAGGGAATGAGCCCAGTCAGGTCATCAAATTTGCAGTGGGGGAACATGTGGCGAACAATGACCACAATTCCGTAACCTTTCGGATACTCATGGAAAAAGATGAGTGTTGTGCTAGGGTTAAGGTGCTAAATTGGGGGAAGGCTAACTACAACCCAGGTTAGGCAGGATTTGGAGGCTGTTGTTTGGGAGAGGCTGTTTGAGGGTAAATCCACATCCACAGGCACCTGAGAGTCTTTTAAGGAGCAGTTGATCGGAGTGCAGGATAGGCATGTACCTGTGAAAAGGAAGGACAGGAAAGGCAGGATTCGGGAACCATGGATGACCAGGGAAATTGCGAGTCTAGTCAAAAGAAAAAGAATGCATACATGAGGTCTCGGCAACTAAAAACTGATGAAGCATTTGCAGAATACATGGAAAGAAAAGAACTCAGACAGGGAGTTAGGAAGGCAAAAAGGGGTCACGAAATGTCCTTGGCAGACAGGATTAAGGAGAATCCCAAGGCATTTTATGCATACATTAGGATCAAGAGGGTGGCTGGAGTAAGAGTTGATCCACTCAAGGACAAAGGAGGGAAATTATGTGTTGAACCAAAGGAAGTGGGTGAGATCCTTAATGAGAACTTTACATTGGTATTCACAAAGGAGAGGGATACGTCGATTGATGGTGTCTCGGAGGGATGTAAAAACCCTTCAGAACAAGTTATCATTACGAGGGAGGAAGTGTTAGGTGAATTAAAAATGATTAAGGTAGACAAATCTCCAGAGCCAGATGGCATCTGTCCCAGATTACTGAGGGAGACAAGAGATGAAATTGCTGGGCCTCGAACAGAAATCTTTGTTTCCTCATTGGCCACTGGTGAGGTCCCAGAGGATTGGAGGGGAGCCAATGTTGTCCCATTATTTAAGAAGGGTAGCAAGGATAACCTGGATAATTATAGGTCAGTGAGCTTGACGTCAGTGATAGTGAAATTGTTGGAGAAGATCCTTAGAGATAGGATCTATACACATTTGGAATTGAATGGTTTTGTTAGCGACAGTCAGCATGGTTTTGTACGAGGGAGGTCACGTCTCACTAATTTAATTGAGTTTTTTGAGGAGGTGACAAAAATGATTGATGAGGGAAGGGCTGTGGATGTTATCTACATTGACTTTAGTAAAGCATTTGACAAAGTCCCTCATGACAGGCTGGTGCAAAAGATTAAGTCACACCGGATCAGGGGTGAACCAGCTAGATAGATTCAGAACTGGCTTGGCTGTAGAAGACAGAGGATAGCGGTGGAATGGTGTTTTTATAATTGGAGGTTTGTAACGAGTGGTGTTCCGCAGGGATCAGTGCTGGAACCTCTGCTGTTTGTAATATATATAAATGACTTGGACGAAAACGTAGCTGGTCTGATTAGCAAGTTTGTGGATGTTACTAAGATTGGCGGAGTTGTGTATAGTGATGAAGATTGTCAGAGAATACAGAAGGATATAGATAGGCTGGAAAATTGGGCGGAGAAATGGCAAATGGAATTTAATCTGGACAAATGCAAGGTGATGCATTTTGGTACATCCAATTCAGGTGGAAGCTATAAAATAAATGGCAGAACCATCAGGAGCGTAGACACACAGAGAGATCTGGGAGTACAGGTCCACAGATCCTTAACAGTGGCAGCACAAGTGGTGGTGAAGAAAGCATATAGCATACTTGCCTTTATTGGAGGTAGCATCGAGTACAAAGGTTGGCAAATGATGGTACAGTTATATGAAACATTGGTGAGGCCACATTTGGAATACTGTGCCCAATTCTGGTCACCACACTACCAGGACGTGGAGGCTTTGGAGAGAGTGCAGAAAAGGTTTACCAGGATGTTGCCTGTATGGAGGGTATTAGCTATGAGGAGAGATTGAATAAACTGGGATTGTTCTCCCTGGAAAGATAGAGGCTGAGAGGTGACCTGATAAAAGTTTATAAAACTATGAGGGGTATGGATAGGGTGAACAGTTGGAAGCTTTCTCACAGGGCAGAAATGACAATTACAAGTGGGCACAAGTTCAAGGTAAGGGGGGAAAGGTTCAGTGGAGATATGCGAGGGAAGGCTTTTTACACAGAGGGTGATGGAGGCCTGGAATGCACTGCCAAGTGAGGTGGTTGAGGAAAATGCGTTAGCGACATTTAAGACTTATCTGGGTAGACACATGAACAGACGGGGAATAGAGGGATATAAGCGATTGGTCTGGATAGGACAACGTGATCGGCACAGGCTTAGAGGGCCAAAGGGTCTGTTCCTGTGCTGTATGTTCTTTAAATATATTCCAGGGTGATTTAGGCTGATTTTTGATTGATAAAGGTATGAAGCGTTCTGGGGAACAGGTAGGAAAATGGAGAGAAAGGTCAGAAGAGGAGTGATTTCCTCACTCAAGGATGTGGTGAAGTTTTGGAATTCTGCACCCCACAGAACTGTGGAGCCCTAGTCACCAAAACTTTTCAAGACAGAGATTGATAAGCTTTGAGATATTGAAGACATTGAGTGATCTGGGGGATAGTGTGGGAAATGGTGCTGAGGTAGATCAGCCAATTCTCAATGAATGGTTGAGGCAGTTCGATGGGCTGAATGGTCAACTGCAGCTCCTATTTCTTATGATTTCTGTGTCCAGGACAGGAAGCAGTGAGCATGGACTACGTTCCTGAAGAATGTACAATGCAGGCAAAAGCAAGTTTTTTTTCGAACAACAATTGCAAGGCTTGTTTTTCCAGAGACAGACTGCGATAAACATTTCCAATAGCGAGATAAGAATTGAAATATAGGTCGCGATTCTCCCATCCTGACCTGCAACTTTTCTGGCGGGTCGGGGTGGGAGATATGCGTCGCCGGCCTTGTTCCGGGATTTGCGCATGCATTGGGAACGCTGGTCAGACCACGCTGGAAACCGGTGGGAAGGCAGGTAAGTAATTTGAATCTATTTTTAATATGTTTTAAATGTCTTTTAAATGTAATTATCGGAAACTTACTGGTCCTGATTGAATCTCCCACCCAGCCAGGAATACTTCATTCCGGCGGGGTTTAGAGTAGCTCCCCACGTTCGGAGAACTAGCGGGAGACCCTGCTGGAATGAAGATGGGGGCAATTGGGGTTTCCCAGGGGGTCGGGTGGTGGGGTTGGTGCCACCTGGGCATGGGCACCCTGATAATGCCAGCCTGTGCCCCCTGGCACTGCCCAAACGGCAAAGTGCCCATGCCCAGGGGCACCTTGGCCATCAGGCATCGGGCAGTGCCAAGGGGGTGGGGCCTATTGTGGGCAGGGCCTAGGGGGATTCGGACAGGCCCCACCAAGGGAGGTTATTGGGAAAATGTCACTACTGTGGAAAGGAAGATCATTAGGCAAAGACACACCGAGCCAAGCAACAAGGTAAAGGACATCAGGGACACCGTTAGTCTCAGCATCAGTCTGAAGATGAAGATCGTTTGAAGAAGTTTAAGCAGCTCACTGCAGAGCAACAAGATGTGTTTCTAGATGCAGCAAAAAACTAGAAGAGCACACCCTCGCCCTCACAGCCCTCCTTCTAGCACTCATGGAATAGAGGGGAGATGGGATATAAATGACAATGAGGGTGGGCAATCAAGACATAGACTGTCTCCTGGACACCGGAGCAGAATTAACCTGCCTACCACTGAAATACAAAAGACATTTCTCCATGGGCGACCGATTGATAACAGCACAAGGGGCAAGTGGAATTAATGTAAAACTCCAGCAGATTAAACCCACTAGAATTCACCTCGGTCCTGATGAAGTGACCAGCTGAATTTGGGTGGGACCAGTACAACAGGCCTTGGAATGGACAACCTGATTCAGATAAACTCCTCTTTGGATTTTAAAGAGGGTAAGGTGATGTGGTCTATCAATTCTTTGAAAAGGGAAGACTGGACGAACCACTCGATATGGGCCCGAGGTAAGAATGGTTGCAGCCTACTCCAGATGGAACCTGCCTCATTCACCAGAATACCACCACCCTGTACCAGACAGTACCCCATCAGCCCAACATCTATCGCCAGCATCCTACCAGTCATACAACAACTGGAGAAACAAGGCATGCTAATCAAGACACATAGCTCATGTAATTGCCCCGAGTGGCCAGTAAAGAAATTAAATGGAACTTGCCGTTTGACCGTTGACTACAGAAAGGCCAGTGTATTGATCAAAAGACTCCTCGAGTTGCGGACCCCTCCACCATTTTTAATGCCTCAACCATGGAATGTAAATACTTTTCAGTCATCAACATGGCTAACGGATTTTGGTCGATGCCGCTGACACCTGAAGTCCAACCATAGTTTGCCTTTATGGTCCAGCAGCAACAGTACCTGGACCCAGCTACCACAGGGGTTTCACAATAGTCCTACGGTATTTCCCATGGCCATACAAAGGCATTGGCAAGAACTACCTACATTGGCCTCCACGGTTATCCAATACATGGGCGATAGCCTGTTACCCTCCGACACGGAAGAACAGCACACGCAGAAATTACATACCCTGCTGGGTCACCTTCATCTGAAAGGACAAAAGGGGGGATTGAGAGATTCTATGTATGCTTAGTTCTGTTTGCTTGCCTTCATCTATCCAAATACTTCATTTTAAGATATTCCTGCCTATGCAACTAACTCTGTTAAACTTTTAAAAATCGACTGCTAACTTGACTGCATTTTAAAACGCAGAAGGCTAAAGGTTCGCTAGAAATTAACTGCATTCCTGAAGAGTACACAATTCAGGCAAACAACAGCAGCTGCAAAAATTGTTTTTTTTCTAGACAGAGACATATCACGAAAAAAAATTCCAATAACGAGATAAGAATTGCAATATAGTTTGGAACTGTGTTCAGTTTTCAGTTTGTTTACGAGATTCTGTTCAAGCTCAGTTCAGAGTGTACAGTACAGTGCCTGGCTTGCTAGAACAAAGTCTCCAAGTTTTCTTTTTCTTTTTACTGCTTCTGTCATGTTAAATTTTAAAGTTCTGTTCAATAAAAGAAATTCATTTTAAAACCTTGTACCAGTGCTGTCCCCTCATCCATTCAAAGGAATGAATGGACCCAACAGCCATGCTTGGGTAGGATTATAATCATTAGAATCTACTCTCAGAGGTCCGCTTTTTAAAATGGAGTATACCGTCATTTCACTGACTTTTGGGTCACAAGTCCCTCACAGTTCTTATCACAAATTTATGATAAAATAATTTAAACAATGCCTGAGAACACTTCTTAACTTCTTAACCAACTACCGACCACTGTTTGTTCATTGGTCAGATCCCCCTTTTTACAGATTCAGGTATCTCAGCCGCGAAACACAGCCGGTCCTGGAATAAGTTAAATTCAATTCACTCTGAGTAAATATTCTCACCAGGTCCTCTGTCGGGGCCCTGCTGAGCAGCTTTAATGGTCCGTGATTGCAGAAACTGAGCAGTCACAGGAATGTGGTCAAGATAGTCCAGTCCCATAATGCTTCACATTCAATCTGCAGTCCATCAATTATAACAGAATATGTGGCTGTGTGTAGCTGCCTCGGCCATGGTCAACCCCAACACTGCCTTCTTGAACTGCTACAGTGCCTGAGGTGTAAGTACACCCACAGTGCTGTTAGGGAGGGATTTCCAGCCACACATTCCAAACTTTCACTAGACTGTAGGTGGATACCAAATTGATATATTCCATTCAACCACACCCAAGGTGAGTTATTCCAATTCCTTTATTGTCCAGAACAATATATTCACAATATCTTTAAAACAGAAATTCAACATTCCCAATTGATTTCAGGTATTAACATATTCTGTCGGTTCTTTGTTGTCGATTTCAGGCTGGGGTTGTTCCCCTTGGAGCAAAGGAGGTTGAAGGGAGATTTGATCGAGGTGAACAAGATTCTGAGAGGTTTAGATAAGGTGGACAAAGAAAAGCTGTTCCGATGAGCTGATGGGACAAGGACAAGACACAGATTTAAGGTCTTGGGTCAGAGATGTGGGGGGGGGGGGGGGGGGGGGGGCAGGGGGGGGGCGGGGGGGGGATGTGAGGAAGAGTATTTTGATGCAGTGAATGGTAATGACCTGGAACTCGCTGCTTACAAGGTGGAAGAAGTGGAGACAATAAACTATTACAAAAGAAATTGGATGGGCATTTGGGGGGTTTCAAACAGAAATGCTGGCTAAATATCTCTGATCTTCCGAGCATCCTGTCACTCTGTGATCCTTGTGAAATGAAACTAGGTATTCGCAACAAGACTCCAAGAGCATCAGCCCACTGGAGGCAAAGTTGTGAGACCGGCCAGCCCAGCAGAAAGAAACCCCCCGACCCTCCCCACTGACCAACTGTGAGAATGAACAAAATGCAGTCCTGGATGTAATTGAGAGCAGAAACAATAACAGCAGAATCCAATCCCTGGAATCACTCATGAACTCGCTGGTGTCTCAGCAGTTGGGATGAAACTCTGAATCCCTTCCCACACTGAGATCAGGTGAATGGTCTCTCCCCAGTGTGAACTCGCTGGTGTCTCGGCAGGTTGGATAACTGAGTGAAACCCTGCCCACACTGAGAGTAGGTAAACGGCCTCACTCTGGTGTGACTGCGTCAGTGAATTTCCAGCAGAGATGGGATCCTGAATCCCTTCCCACAATCTCCACATTTCCACGGTTTCTCCATGGTTCAAGAGTCCCTGTGATTCTCCAGGTTAAACAATCGGTTAAATTTGACACAGAACACGGGTACAGTCTCTCCCCGCTGTGAATGCTGTGAACTATTTCCACGCCGAGTAACTGGTTAAAGCTCTTTCCACACTCAGTGCACTGGAACACTCTCACTCCGGTGTCTGTTTGTCTCAGTGCTTTTCCATTCACACCAATGTTTAAAATCTGCGCTGTACTCACAGATGTTGGCCATGATGTGGAGATGCCGGCGTTGGACTGGGATGGGCATGGTAAAATGTCTCACAAGATCTTCGGGTAAGCGTTCTCCAAGGCGGCCTTCAAGACACACGACAATGCCGAATCGCCGAGCAGAAACTGATCGCCAAATTCCACACGCATGAGGACAAAGAACAAAGAACAATACAGTACAGGAACAGGCCCTTCGGCCCTCCAAGCCTGCGCCGCTCATGTGTCCAACTAGACCATTCTTTTGTATCCCTCTATTCCCAGTCTGTTCATGTGGCTATCTAGATAAGTCTTAAATGATCCCAGCGTGTCCGCCTCAATCACCTTGTTTGGCAGTGCATTTCAGGCCCCCCCCACCCTCTGGGTAAAATACGTCCCCCTGACATCTGTGTTGAACCTTGCCCCCCCTCACCTTGAACCCGTGACCCCTTGTGTTCGTCACCTCCGACCTGGGAAAAAGCTTCCCACTGTTCAGCCTATCTATGTCCTTCATAATTTTATACACCTCTTTAGGTCGCCCCTCATCGTCCGTCTTTCCAGGGAGAACATCCCCAGTTTACCCAATCTCTCCTCATAGCTAAGACCCTCCATACCAGGCAACATCCTGGTAAACCTTTTCTGTACTCACTCCAAAGCCTCCACGTCCTTCTGGTAGTATGGCGACCAGAACTGGACGCAGTATTCCAAATGTGGCCTAACCAACGTTCTATACAGCCGCAACATCATATGCCAACTTTTATATTCTATGCCCCGTCCAATAAAGGCAAGCATGCCATATGCCTTCTTGACCACCCTCTCCACCTGTGCTGCCACCTTTAAGGATCTGTCGACTTGTACACCCAGGTCCCTGTGTGTGTCTATACTCCTGATGCTTCCGCCATTTATTGTACAGTGATATAGACAGCCTCAACCGGGATCTTGGGTTCATGTAACACTACATGTAACCCCCACCATTTGGCCTGGGCTTGCAAAATCCTACTAACTGTCCCAGCTTGAGACAATTCACACCTCTTTAACCTGTGATTATCCATCTCTCCACTCGCACTCTCTGTACCTGTAAAGACTTGATTACCTGTAAAGACTCACATTCCAACCATTATCTTGCAATTGTGTCTCTGCCTATGTATGTCGTGTTTGTGAACACACCTCTCCACTCACCTGGTGAAGGAGCAGTGCTCTGAAAACTTGTGATTCCAAATAAACCTGTGCTGTGAGACTTCTTACCGTGCTCACAGGTGTTGGAGACAGGAGGCGGTTTCAGACTGTGTCAAGAGAAAAACAAAAGCTGTGATGTTTAAAATTAAACTGCATTGACTTGGAAGAAAACAATGGGAAGACATTTTGCAAGGTCTCTGCATCCCTGCACCTCCCATACCCATTCTCTCATCTGGCAGCCCAGTAAGCAGATGCAGAATGAGGACGACACTGTAAGATTATCAATAATAATAAATGTACTTCAGCAGAAAATCATTAATATAGAGGAAGCAAAACATAACGAGTCATAACGGAGACATCACCTTCCTTACTACATTGTCACCTTAAGTATCAGCCTCGGAAAGAGCCCATCCTTTTAGCCAGACAAATAAATGTGTCAGGCTGAGGGAGCAAAGGATGTGAATGTCTTTAAGAGAGAGAGAGACCTGGGCCAACCTTTCCAGAGTCTGCATCCTCCCTGGATTCACTTCCTTTCCCTTCAGTTGCTGCAAATCCCCAATTTCCCCCAGAATGAGAAAGGAAATGGAAAGGGGGAGACACTGATTTCCTCCCAGATGTTGCTCAGAGGAGGAAGTTTTAGTCTGAAGCTCATTGGCTAACTTCCGCAGTGTGACGTCACAATGGAGCCCTGTTTGAATCAGCGGTGACGTCTCTGGGTTCCAGTGCGCAGGCCCGGCACGCGGACACGGGAGCCCCGCCCCCACCCATTGTCTCCCCTCCCCCTGCACCTCCTCGAGCCAAGGTTTCCAGGCAACCGGCTGACGGCTCTGGCCAGAGCGAGAAGCCGCTCAGTGATCTCCCCGTCCCCCGGCCCGGGACTGCGCATGTCCAAGGGAGAGGGGAAGCTGCGCATGTGCGGCGCGATCCCACTCACGTGATCTGCATGTTGAGGTATTGACCAATAGAAAATGTTGGAAGACCGGAAGGACTCTGGTCCTCCAGCCAACCAGAGTGCAGGCTTTGTGCGGAAACACACACACCTGAGTGAGAGTGTTCCAGTGCACTGAGTGGAAAGAGCTTCCAGTTACACAGCCTGGAAATACATCGCAGCATTCACAGCAGGGAGAGGCTGTACCCGTGTTCTGTGTGAGATTTAACTGATTGTTTAACCTGGAGAGTCACAAGGACACCCGCACCATGGAGAAACCGTGGAAATGTGGGGACTGTGGGAAGGGATTCAGGTACCCATCTCGGCTCGAAACTCACCGACGCAGCCACACTGGGGAGAGACCATTCAGCTGCTCTGTGTGCGGGGAGGGATTCACTCAGTCATCCAACCTGCAGAGACACCAAGTCACTCATACCATTGAGAGACCCTTTAAATGCTCTGACTGTGGGAGCGGTTTCAAAAGCTCTCGGGATCTGGTGTCCCACCAACGCATTCACACTGAGGAGAGACCGTTCAGCTGCTCTCAGTGCACAAAGAGATTTAAATGGCCATCACATCTGCGGACACACCAGCGAGTTCACACTGGCGAGAAACCATTCACCTGCTCTGTGTGTGGAAAAGGATTCAGTGAATCATCCAGTCTGCGGGCACACCATCGAGTTCATACTCGGGGTGGACCATTCACCTGCTCTGTGTGTGGAAAGGGATACACTACTTCATCCCACCTTCTGAGACACAAAGTCACTCACACCAGTGAGAGACCATTTAAATGCTCTGACTGTGGGAGAGGCTTCAAAAGATCCCAGAATCTGATGGCCCACCAGCGCATTCACATGGAGGAGAGACCGTTCAGCTGCTCTCACTGCACAAAGAGGTTTAAAACATCATCCAACCTGCGGATACACCAACGAGTTCACACTGTGGAGAGACCATTCACTTGCTCTGATTGTGGTAACGGCTTCAAAAGCTCTCGGGAACTGATGTCTCACCAGCGCATTCACACTGAGGAGAGACCATTCAGCTGCTCTCACTGCACAAAAAGGTTTAGAACGTCATCCCACCTGCGGACACACCAGCGAGTTCATACTATGGAGAAACCATTCACCTGCTCTGTGTGTGGGAAGGGATTCACTCATTCATCCAGCTTGCTGAGACACAAAGTCACTCACACCAAGGAGTGCTCTTTAAATGCTCTGAGTGAAAGGTCGGCTTCAAAAACTCTCAGGAACTGATGATCCATTAGCGCATTCACACTGAGGCGAGATTGCTTTCAGTGCTCAAGGAGGTTTAGAATATCTTCAGCACTGCTGAAACACCAGCGAGTTCACACCGGGGAGAGACCATTCACCTGCTCGATGTGTGTGAAAGGATTTACTCGGTTATCCAGCTTCAGTTATCACACACCCAGGACAGACCATTTAAATGCTCTGACTGTGGACATGGCTTCAAAAGCTCCCAGGAACTGATGTCCCACCAGCGCGTTCACACTGGGGAGAGACCATTCACCTGCCTTGACTGTGGGAAGCAATTCACTCAGTCATTCGACCTGTGGGTAACCGAGCGAATTCACACCTGGGCAGAGTCTGGTCACCTGATCTGACTGTGGTCAGGGATTTACTGGGTCAGCAAACTTGGTGAAACACCAGCGAGTTCACAAGTCATTACAGTTCTGGGATTATTCTTGTGAATCTTTCTTGCTTCTTCTCCAGTGCCTCAATTTCCTTTTTCTAAATGGAAATCACAGGAACCGACCTGTTGGCCAATGATGTTTAGTTTAGTTTATTTATTAGTGTCACAAGTAGGCTTAATTAACACTTAAATTACTGTGAAAATCCCCAGTCGCCACACTCCGGCGCCTGTTCGGGTACACTGAGGGAGAACTTAGCATGGCCAATGCACCTAACCAGCACATTTCAGACTGTGGGAGGAAACCGGAACACACGGGGAGAACATGCAGATTCCGCACAGACAGTAACCCAAGCCAGGAATTGAACCCAGGTCCCTGACGCTGTGAGGCAGCAGTGCGAACCACTGTGCCACCCGTAACATGTGTTGAACATGATGCCAAATTAAACTAATCCCTTCTGCCTGCCCTTGGTCCATATTCCTCTATCCTTGCATATTCATGTGCTTATCTAAAAATTCCTTAAACACCTCTATAGTATCTGCCTCTGCCACCACCCCTGGCAGTGCGTTTCCAGACACCTACCACTCTCTGTATAAAAACACTTGTCCCTCACATCTTCTTTGCACTTTCCCCTCTCATCTTTGGTGCAAGTCCCCTAGTACAAGACACATCAACTCTGGGTGAAATATTCTGAATGTCAACCCTATCTATGTCTCTCATAATTTTACAGACTTTTTATCAGGTCTCCCCTCACTCAGCCTCAGCGTCAATTGTAAACTTACGAACCCACCCATCCATGTTTTCATCCAAGTCATTTATATATATCACAAACAGCAGAGGTCCCAGTACAGATCCCTGCGGAACACCAGTAGTCACGGACCTCCAGCCAGAAAAACGGCCTTCCACCAATACCCTCTGACTTCTATGGGCAAGTGAGTTCTGAATCCAAGCGGCCCAGTCATCGTGAATCCCATGCATCTTAATCCTCTGGGTGAGCCGACCATGAGGGACCTCATCAAAAGCCTTACTAAAATCCATGTACACAACACTGCTCTACCCTCATCGATCACCTTCGTCACCTGCTCGATAAAATCGATCAAGTTAGTAAGATGTTGACAGTGCTCCCGGTGTAATCTTGTGATGAAAATATAGACTGGTTCGGTGAAATGTAGATAACAGGTAGAATTGATATCTAATGAGGATTTTATACTTTAGAATTGAATAAAGGGTTTATTGTTACTAACAGGTAAAGAAGGGCTAAAACCTGACCCAGAATCCTTTTCACACGCGTGGACATCTCTGAATCTGAGGTACAGCAAATGGAACGTTACACAAGGGGCTGGAATTCACTGGAATTTCTGAACAAGCTTTCAATATAAATGTCCTGGTACAGACTGTGACAAAGAACACAACAGATAGCAAGAACCAGGAGGAACCTTTAACCCAGAGAATGTTAACAACCTTGTTCAGGACACCGGTGCCAGGCTCAGGAGGATTCCAGGAAAAACGGAACGTTTAATTTCTGTCTGTTTCACAATTCTAAATGACTGATTCTTTAACAAAGGAATGTTTAAAAACGGCATTGTGATATTCCAAGGTCAGCTGTGTCTGGGAAAGGGACACACTGATATGTTTTTATTTTAAACAGGAGGATCCATTGAAAAGCAGCTCTGGACGATACGAGCACCTCCTGACCTACTTTCAATTCATTTCAAATCATCCATCGCTTTCTGTGGAATATTCTTCATCCTTTCCTGGGATGTGGACACTGCTGGCAAAGCCCCAGCATGCATTGCTCATCTCCAAATTACCCTTGAACGGAGTGACTTGCTCAGCCATTTCAGAGGGGCAGTTAAGAGTCACCCACATCGCTGTGTGGGCCTGGATTCACATGTAGACCAGACTGGGTAAGGATGGCAGATTTTCTTCTTGAATAGGGGACATTAATAAGATGAACCGGATGGGTTTTTCCAACAATCGATGATAGTTTCGTGGTCACCATTACTGAGAATAACTTTATATAATTCCAGATTAATTCACTGAATTCAAATCCCACCAGCTGCCTGTCCCCAGATCCTTTGCTGGGTCTCTGCATTACTCGACCAGCGACATTCCCACTACCCCACCACCTCTCCCCCTGAATGGAATATTCCACACAACCCTTAGTTAAACTTAGGGATGGAGAAAAGAGAAAGGCTTTGACCTTTCACAGAAAGCAGGCAGTCTGCAGTTAGCGTGGAAGCTGTCAGCTGTGGGACCAGGAGCTGTGAACCAGCTGTGGGAGTCAAAGCGTAGAAGGCCATGAAGAACCAGGGGTGATCCTAATGTTTACATCCCTCAGCAAGAAGGCAGTGAAGCCCATGCTTGGACTGAGCAGTCCAAAGTTTTGACGTCTTAAAGGAAAGTTGAAGTGTTGTTCAAGCTAAAAGCGAATGGAAGGATCTCCATAAAATCTTGGAGCTTGGAGAATAGCTGGAATACTCAGGAGAATTAAAGTGAATTCTGGGGAGCTTTGTTCACAGGAACAGAAGTGAATGAACCTTCCAGATATTGGGGCAGAAGTTAAAAATAACATAAGTCTTTCCAAACTTCAGTGTTAAGTTTGTAGTGTTGGTTTTGAATTTTCTTTTGTTTTATATATCCAATAAAGTTTGTTTTCGTTTAAATGCATAGAATCTTGTGGCACAATTCTTTCAGTTAATTACTGGGTGTTCAAACTTCTCTTTGAACTTAATAGTCCCGTCTAAGATCATAATAATAGACACAGAAAATATTTCAAAACAAATCAAAGATGAAAAGATATAATTACCCTTATTTTGCATTGCTTAACCAGTTCTGCCTTCAGCCCCTTTATTTAGGTTTAAAACACTGGTCTGAGACCCACACTTCTCCCCTTCAAACAGAACATGAAATTCTATCCTAATGTAAGATCTGGGTTTGGTTCCAAGCTCAATTGTAATAGTCAAGTTCATTATCCACTGGAATAAGTTGTGAAAGGAATCTGCAGTTCTTGACTAGTTACAGATATTCAGGTACAAAACTGTTGTCACAGAGTTTATTAATTGTAATAAGTACAAAATCACAATACTTAAACACAGTGGATCAGTCCGTTCACTCTGAAACACCAACTCTCGACTTCTGGTTGACTGTGGCTGTCGGCTGTTCTGTTGACCAAAGTCTATCTTCTTACTTCATGTTGTGTTGTGTTCCGCACCGAGCTCCAGAAAATTGTAGCTCATTAACCCTCGCTCGCAACTATCTCTATGTCGCTAGTCTCCTGTGGTTCTGATTGGCCCAAGCAACACATGATCAGTCCCTGATTGGCTAAATGGTGCATGATGAATGTCTGGTCCATGAAGGATATTGGTCATCTTGCTGACGTCACTTCCCAATAACTCATAGGAATCATAGAATCCCAACAGTGCAGAAGGAGGCTATTTGGCCCATCCAGTCTGCACTGACCATCATTCCACTCAGTCCCTATCCCCGTAACCGCATGTATTTACCCTGCCCGTACCCTGATACAAAGGGGCAATTTAGCACAGCCAATCAACCTACCCGCACATCCTTGGACTGTGGGAGGAAACCAGAGCACCCGGAGGAAACTCCACACAGACAGTTGTCCAAGGCCGGAATTGAACCTGGGTCTCTGGCGCTGTGAGGCAGCAGTGCTAAGCACTGTGCCACCGTGCCATCCCGGTCACCTTACTGATGTCACTTCCCATTAATTCCTAACTGAATTAATCCAGGATCTCAGTCATTTGAGGCAACATCCTTTTCTTTATTGTTTTTCCCTGCTGCTGTAGTAACTTTAAAGCTTTTCCACTGAGATAACAAGGCAGCTCAAGGTAATTTGTGTGTCTGCTTCCTTGTGATAAGAGGACGTGTGGTGTCACTTTCTAATGATTGATGTTCATCAGACTCATCGACCTAACTGTTACATCTGAGGTGTGATGTGTAATTTCTTAGTGACTGCTAACGCCTGAAGCAAGTTACTTAAAGACAAATAACTAAAAGTACAAGAGATACACAAACTTAAACTAATACAGCAACTATGACAGAACATAGAAAATCTACACATGAAGATGATTAGTTTGCTAAAGTTCAGGAAGCAATGTACACATTACAAAATAATATTTCCTATTAATACATTATTTATTTTTATTTATTATTGTCACAAGTAGGCTTACATTAACACTACAATGAAGTTACTGTGAAAATCCCCGAGTCTTCACAATCCGCACCTGTTCGGGTACACTGAGGGAGAATTTAGCATGGCCAATGCACCTAACCAGCGTTTCTTTCGGACTGTAGGAGGAAACTGGAGCACCTGGAGGAAACCCACGCAGCTATGGGGAGAATGTGCAGACTCTGCACATGCAGTGACTCAAGCCGGGAATCAAACCCAGGTCCCTGGCGCTGTGAGGCAGCAGTGCTAACCACTGTGCCACCGTTCCACCGTAAGAAATAAAAGTCACAAAAAATACATCACGACAACACCATTACAGAAACTGATAATCAAACCCACACTAATCTGCTGTGTACTTTGGAGGAAAGTGACTATTTCTCTTTAAGTTAAAAAGCTCATACAATTTAAGACATGGCATTTCTCCAGCATTGACATTCACAATTAAACTACAAGAAGCTTCACATGTATCCTCTAATCCTGCCATCAAATGTAACAGAGATTCTCATTCAGCATTGGTCCTGTAGTAAAAGCATCAAACGTAACCCTACTTTGGCACACGGCACGTATCAAGTAGGAGTGCAGCTGAAGATAGAGACTCACACAGTACGATCCTGCATTGAATGAATGGATTCATGTACTTTGATTCTGTTCAAACTGAACATAACTAAACCAAAACTAGTAACATGGTCTTCACCACAATATTATGATCGCTGTGATCAAGATGCTCCATCACCACATGTTTATTGTTGATTAATGCTGTCTCATTGCACATTGATGTCTAGGATAGACAGACCCCTGGTTGGATCTAGAACGAACTGCTCTAAGAAATTGTTCCCAAAACACTCTGTGAACTCATGTTTCAGGCTGCCTTTGCCAATCGGATTCTCTCAATCTCCATTAGTCACCCATGATTATTGCACTGCCTTACTTACACGCCTCATTCATTACTTCCTGTACACTCTACCTACAGTGTAACTACTGTTAGGGACCCATTAACTACTCCCACAAGAGACCTCACACTTTCACTATTTCTTATCTCGACCCAAACAAATTCCACATCCTGATCTTTCAGACTAAGGTGGTCTCTCAGTACTGAACTAATGTCATCCTTAATTAACGGGAGCAATCCTGTCACCTTTTCCTTGCTTCCTGCCATTCCGATATGTCAGATACCGTTCCATATTTAGATCCCAGCCTTGGTCACCTTTCAACCAAGTCTCTGTAATTGTCTATCAGGACACACACATTTATCTCAATCGTGTTGACAATTCATCCCTTTTGCAACAAATGCTGCATGAATTTCAGTCCATTTTCAGAAGTTTCATAATCCATTAGGGATTTCAGGAGAAACCTCTTTACCCAGTGAGGGGTGAGAATGTGGAACTCACTACCACAGCGAGTGGTTGAGGTGAATAGCATGAATACATTGAAGGGGAAGCTAGATACATACATGAGGGAGAAAGGAATAGAAGGATATGTTGATGGGGAAGATAAAGAGGGGTGGGTGGAGGCTCATGTGGAGCATAAATACTGACATAGACCAATTGAGTGACTGGCCTGGTCCTGTGCTGGAGCCTCAATGGAACAGAGACAAATGTATTTATTTTAGATCTACCTGTAGTGGTAGGAAAAACACTATTTACTATCCAGGATTAAATAAATATCTTTCATCAGCTTTTGTGGATCATTTCAGTTGAAATGTGCTCTCCCAGGCTCAAAGAGCATCTGCCCACTGGAAGCAAAGTTATGAGACCGGTCAGTCCAGCGGAAAGAAACTGTCCAACTCTCCCACTTCACCAGTTGTCAGAATGAACATGGTTCAGTCCTGGATGTGATTAACAGCAGCAACAACAGCAGAATCCAACCCCTGTCATCACTTGCAAACTTGCTGGTGTCTCCGCAGGAAGGATGAGTTTGTGAATTCCTTCCCACGCTGACAGCAGCTGAACGGTCTCTCCTCAGTGTGAATGCACTGGTGGATCATCAGTTCCTGAGAGCTTTTGAAGCCACTCCCACAGTCAAAACATTTAAAGGGCCTCTCCTGAATGTGAGTGACATTGTGCCTCAGCAGGTGGAGTATCGAGTGAATCCCTCCGCACACACTGAGCAGGTGAATGGCCTCTCCCAGTGTGAACTCGCTGGTGTCTCTTCAATGTGCATGCCCTTCCAAACCTCTTTGTACAGAGAGAGCAGCTGAACAGTCTCTCCCCGGTGTGAGTGCGCTGGTGGTCCATCAGATGCTCAGCAATTTTGAAGCCACTCCCACAGTCAGAACATTTAAAGGGTCTCTCCTGGGAATGACTGACTTTGTATCTCTGCAGGCTGGATAAACGAGCAAATCCCTTCCCACACACAGGGCAGGTGAACGGCCTCTCCCCAGTGTGAATGCGCCGATGAGTTTCCAGCTCAGATGGAGTTTTGAATCCCTTCCCACAGTCCCCACATTTCCACGGTTTCTGCAAGGTGCGGGTGTCCTTGTGACTTTCCAGATTTGAGGATCAGTTGAAGCCTCATCCACACATAGAACACGAGTACAGTCTCTCCCCGCTATGAATGATGCAATGTTTTTTTCAGGCTGTGTAACTGGTAAATCTCTTTCCACACTCAGTGCACTGGAACACTCTCACTCAGGTGTGTGTGTGTGTCTCGGTGCTTTTCCAGTCACACTGATGTTCAAAATCTTCTGAAGCTGACAGAACAGAGAAACATTTCTCCTTCTAGATTTAAAGGTCGATATATCCAGGTCCCGATGAATTGAGTAACTCTGTCAGATGTTGATGTGAAGTTTGGTTTGAGATTTCTGTCTGTAAATCCTCACCTTCTGACACAGGCCTCGATGGACATGTCAGGGTGGGCGTAGCACTTGACCCCGAGCTGCCGCGTGATCAATGAAAATGGCGGCAGGGCCTTGGGAGCGGCGGGGGCTCTGGCAGCCGTCATAGGTTGGCTGAGAAGGCCCTGCCACCGGCAACGCTGTTGATGTCACCATGCTTCCAAAGGAGTGCTACGTCCACCCCGAGACTGCCCAGATGTACGGCAGGGCGTATATGCAGAGGGGAAAATAAGGGAGGGTGGGGTAGGTGGGTAGGGGTGTCGGTGCTCTCTCCCCGGAGTGAGACAGGGAGAGAGGTGGTCGGAGGAGTAGGAGGGAGACGAGGGACAAGGCCGGTGCCCCAGTCAGGAGGGAAAAAGGGGAGGGGGTGCCGGTCTTGGGGGCAGCAGCGGTGGGTGGGGGACTTCGGTCTTCCGGCCCTCTTAGGCGCGCACAGTTCAAAAAGTCCACGGGGTCTTCACCCCCCCCACTGCAGATGAAAAAGTCTCTTCCTCCCTCCCTCCGGGGAGAGCGCACCCTCCAGAGGCTGCACGGCAGGCAAGCAGGCAGGCCAGACGGCAGGCAGGCCAGATGGCAGGCAGGCCAGACGGTAGGCAGGCAGGCAAGCCGGACGACAGGCAAGCAGGTAAGCTGGACGGCAGACAAGCAGGTAAGCCAGACGGCAGGCAGGCAGACCAGACAATAGGCAGGCCAGACAGCAGGCAGGCAGGCCAGACAAGAGGCAGGCCGGGCAAGGCAGGCAGTAGCTCACCTCCCTCCTTCCTCCCCGCAGGGAGCCAAGAACAAACAAACAACAAAAACAAAACAAACAGGACCGGGCGTCTTCTTAACAAACTGAAAAATAAAGTGCGTTACTCACAAACAAACAAAGAAAAAGAAAGCAAGTCCAAAAGTTTCCGCCCGGTTCTGACCCGGGGTTTTCCGCTGCACGGCGAACGTGAAGCCACTTCACCACGGAAACCAACACAGATGTTGCCCTGAGGAGGAACGTTTCAGGCTGAAGCTCATTGGCCAACTTCCGCTTTGTGAGGTCACAATGGAGCCCTGCCTGAATCAGCTAATAGGAATCACAGTGCTCCGCGATCAGGGCGGGACGTCTCCTAGTTCCAGTGCGCAGGCCAGGCACGCGGACCCGGGAGCCTGCCCCTACCCATTGCTCCCCTCTCCTTTCACTTCCTCGAGCCAAGGTTCCCAGGCAACCGGCTGACGGCTCCGGCCAGAGCGAAAGGACTCTGCGCATGTCCAAAGGAGAGGGGAAGCTGCGCATGTGTGGAGGCGCGCCCCTGCCCCCTTACCGTGATGCTGAGGTGTTGACCAATGGGAGGAGCTGGAGGACCGGGAGGACTCAGGTCCTCCAGCCAATCAGAGGTCCTCCATTGTCTGTACGCGGAGGTTGGCCAATGAACTTCAGACCGAACTGCCTCGTCTGTGCGACATCGGTGGGGAAATCCAAAGGTGTTCATTCAGTATATTAAGGGCAGGAGGTGACCAGGGAAAGAGTTGGGGACCAATGTGGCAATTTGTGTGTGGAGCTGGGAGACATTGGTGAGGTTTTAAATTAATACTTTGCGTCTGTATTCACTGTGGGGGAGGATGATGTTGGTGTGGAAACCAGGAAGGGGCATTGTGATTCACTTCAACAACTTAACATTGAGAGCGAGGAGGTATTAACGGTTTTAACGGGTCCAGCTCCCGATGGGACGTATCCCAGGCTGCAGTGGGAGGCAAGGGAGGAGATTGCAGCGACTCTGACAATAATTTTCAAATCTTCTCTGGCCACAGGAGAGGTGATGTGGAGATGCCGGCGTTGGACTGGGGTAAACACAGTAAGAAGTCTCACAACACCAGGTTAAAGTCCAACAGGTTTATTTGGTAGCAAAAGCCACTAGCTTTCGGAGCGCTGCTCCTTCATCAGGTGAGTGGGAGTTCTGTTCACAAACAGGGCATATAAAGACACAAACTCAATTTACAAAATAATGGTTGGAATGCGAGTCTTTACAGGTAATCAAGTCTTAAAGGTACAGACAATGTGAGTGGAGAGAGAGTTAAGCACAGGTTAAAGAGATGTGTATTGTCTCCAGCCAGGACAATTAGTGAGATTTTGCAAGCCCAGGCAAGTCGTCGGGGTTACAGATAGTTAATGGAATTTGTGTCTTTATATGCCCTGTTTGTGAACAGAAATCCCATTCACCTGACGAAGGAGCAGCGAGCGCTTCGAAAGCTAGTGGCTTTTGCTACCAAATAAACCTGTTGGACTTTAACCTGGTGTTGTGAGACTTCTTACAGGAGAGGTGCCAGAGGACTGGAGGACAGTTGATGTGGTGCCATTAACCAAGAAGAGATGTAGGAAAAAAACAACAAATTACAGGCCACTGAGTCTAACTTCAGCAGTAAGGAAGCTATTGCAAAAAAAATCTGAGGGACAGAATTAATCTCCACTTGGGGAAGTAAGGATTAATCAAGGATAGTCAGCATGGTTTTGGCAAAGGGAAATCATGTCTTACAAATTTGATTGAATTTTTGTGGCGGTGACTAGGTGTGTAGGTGAGGGGAGTACAGTTGATGTAGTGTACATGGATTTCAATAAGGCTTTTGTAAAAAGGTCCCAAATGGGAGGCTGATGAAGAAGATAAGACCCGCATAGGATCCAGTGCAATTCGCCAAATGGGATCTAGAATTGGCTCAGTGGCAGGAGGCAGAGGGTCATAGTGGAAGGTTGTTTTTGTGACTGGATGCCTGGGTCTAGTGGGACCTGCAGGGATCGGTGCTGGGTTCCTTGTTGCTTGTAGTATATATTAATGATCTGGACATGAATGTAGGAGGTGTGATAAGTAAGTTTACAGATGACACAAAAATTGGTGATGAGGTAAATACTGAGGAGCAAAGCCTTAGATTACAGAATTATATCGACATGATGGCACTGCTGCCTCACAGTGCCATGGACCGGGTTTGATTCCCAGTTTGGGTCACTGTCTGTGCAGAGTCTTCATGTTCCCCTCGTGTCTGCGTGGGTTTCCTCTGGGTGCTCTGGTTTCCTCCCTCAGACCAAAAGACATGCAGGTTAGGTGCATTGGCCATGCCAAATTCTCCCTCAGTACACCCGAACAGGTGCCGGAGTGTGGTGACTGGGGGATTTTCACAGTAACTTCACTGCAGTGTTCAAGCAAGCCTACTTGTGACACTAAGCGTCACAAGGTGGTGAAGAAGGCATATGGTATGCTTGCCTTTATAGGATGGGGTATAGAGTATAAAAGCTGGAGTCTGATGTTGCAGCTGTTTAGATCGCTGGTTAGGCCACATTTGGAGTACTGTGTCCAGTTCTGGTCACCGCACTACCAGAAGGACGTGGAGGCTTTAGAGAGAGTGCAGAGAAGGTTTACCAGGATGTTGCCTGGTATGGAGGGTCTTAGCTATGAGGAGAGATTGGGTAAACTGGGCTTGTTCTCCCTGGAAAGACGGAGAATGAGGGGACACCTAATAGAGGTGTACAAAATTATGAAGGGTATAGATAGGGTGAACAGTGGGAAGCTTTTTCCCAGGTCGGAGGTGACGATCACGAGGGGTCACGGGCTCAAGGTGAGAGGGGCGAGGTATAACTCAGATATCAGAGGGACGTTTTTTACACAGAGGGTGGTGGGGGCCTGGAATGCGCTGCCAAGTAGGGTGGTGGAGGCAGACACGCTGGCATCGTTTAAGACTTACCTGGATAGTCACATGAGCAGTCTGGGAATGGAGGGATACAAACGAAGGGTCTAGTTGGACCAATGAGCGGCACAGGCTTGGAGGGCCGAAGGGCCTGTTTCCTGTGCTGTACTGTTCTTTGTTCTAATAAATAAACTTTATAACTTTAGTTAGATGGGCAGAATAGAGGCCAATGGATTTCAACCCTGAAAAGTTTCATTTTGGCGAACTAACAAAGCAAGAGAATGCAGGATGAATGGTCCGATCTGAGGAAGTACAGAGGATCAGATTGACCTTGGTATGAATGTTCATAGATCTCTGGAGACAGCAGGACAGGTCCATAAGGTGGTTCAGAAGACACACCGTACATTGCCTTTATGTGCTGTGAGACAGGATTTATCAATAAACATGTGGTGATGGAGCATCGAGGCAACAGCAATCATAACATTGTGGGGAAGATCATGTTTAGTCATTTTAATAGTTTTGGTTTAGTTACGTTCAGTTATCACAGAATCAAAGTACATGAATCCATTCACTCAATATGGGATCGTACTGTGCGAGTCTCTGCCTTCAGCTACACTCCTACTTGATAAGTACCGTGCACCATATTGCCTTCAGCCAAAGGAGGGTTACATTTTATGGTTTTCCTACAGGACCAATGCTGAATGAGAATCTCTGTTACATTTGATGGCAGGATTAGAGGATACATGTGAAGCTCCTTGTAGTTTAATTGTGAATGTCAATGCTGGAGAAATGATTCCTTTATTCAATTCTAAAGTATAAAGTCCTCATTAGATATCAATTCTACCTCTTATCTACATTTCACCGAACCAGTCTGTATTTTCATCACAAGAAAGTACTGGGAGCACTGTCAACATCTTACTAACTTGATTGATTTTATCGAGGAGGTGACGAAGGTGATCGATGAGGGTAGAGCAGTGGATGTTGTGTACATGGATTTTAGTAAGGCTTTCGACAAGGTGCCTCATGGTAGGCTCAAACAGAAGATAGAGATGCAAGGAGTTAATGGTGAATTGGTCGCTTCAGAATAGGCTTATCCATAGAAATCAGAGTGTAGTGGTGGAAGGATGCTTTTCTGGCTGGAGGTCCGTGACTAGTGGTGTTCAGCAGGGATCCGTACTGGGACCTCTGCTGTTTGTGATATATATTTTTACAAGATGTTGAGAGGTCTGGATAGGGTAGACTCTCAGAGGCTATTTCCAAGGGCTGAAATGGTTGCTACGAGAGGACACAGGTTTAAGGTGCTGGGGGGTAGGTACAGAGGAGATGTCAGGGGTAAGTTTTTCACTCAGAGGGTGGTGGGTGAGTGGAATCGGCTGACGTCGGTGGTGGTGGAGGCAAACTCGTTGGGGTCTTTTAAGAGACTTCTGGATGAGTACATGGGATTTAATGGGATTGAGGGCTATAGATAGGCCTAGAGGTAGGGATATGATCAGTGCAACTTGTGGGCCGAAGGGCCTGTTTGTGCTGTGGCTTTCTATGTTCTATGTTCTATATAAATGACTTGGATGAAAACTTGGATGGGTGGGTTAGTAAGTTTGCAGACGACACAAAGCTAGGTGGAATTGTAGATAGTGTAGAAGGTTGTCAAAGGATACAGCGGGATATAGATCAGCTGCAGATATGGGCGGAGAAATGGCAGATGGAGTTTAATCCGGGCAAGTGTGAGGTGCTGCACTTTGGGAGATCAAATGTTCAGGGTAAGAATACAGTTAATGGCAGGCCGCTGAACAGCATTGGTGTACAAAGGGAGCTTGGGGTTCAAGTCCATAGCTCCCTGAAATTGGCCACACAAGTAGATAGGCAGTAAAAAAGGCATATGGCATGCTTGCCTTTATTGAGTACAAGAGTCAGGATGTCATGTTGCAGCTTTATAAAACTTTGGTTAATCCGCACTTAGAATATTGCATTAATTCTGGTCGCCACATTACAGGAAGGATGTAGAGGCTTTGGAGAGGGTGCAGAAGAGGTTTACCAGGATGCTGCCTGGATGAGAGAGTTTGAGCTGTAAGGAGAGGCTGGATAAACTAGGGTTGTTTTCTCTGGAGTGGCGGAGGCTGAGGGGAGACCTGACAGAAGTCTATAAAATGATGAGAGACATAGATAGGGTTGACAATCAGAATCTTTTTCCCAGAGTTGAAATGTCTAAAAAAAGGGGCACGCACGTAAGGTGAGAGGGGGGAAGTTCAAAGGAGATGTGAGGGGAAGTTTTTTTTTTATACAGTGAGTGGTAGATGTCTGGAATGCACTGCCATGGATGGTGGTGGAGGCAGATACGATAGGGCTGTTTAAGGGGCTTTTAGGTGAGCACATGAATATGCAAGGAATAGAGGAATATGGACCAAGGGCAGGCAGAAGGGATTAGTTTAATTTGGCGTCATGTTCAACACAACATTGTGGGCCGAAGGGTCTGTTCCTGTGCTGTACTGTTCTATGTTCTATTTGTGATCTCCATTTAGAAAAAGGAAATCGAGGCACTGGAGAAGAGGCAAGAAAGATTCACAAGAATAATCCCAGAACTGTAATCACTTGTGAACTCGCTGGTGTTTCACCAAGTTTGCTGACCGAGTGAATCCCTTCCCACAGTCAGAGCAGGTGAATGGTTCCTCCCCAGTGTGAACTTGCTGGTGTCTCCACAGGATGGATGACGACCTAAACTTCTTTGTGCAGTGAGAGCAGCTGAACGGTCTCTCCTCAGTGTGAATGCGCTGGTGGGACACCAGTTCTCCAGAGATTTTGAAACCACTTCCACAGTCAGAGCATTTAAAGGGTCTCTCCTTGGTGTGAGTGACTTTGTGTCTCAGCAGGTTCGATGACAAAGTGAATCCCTTCCCACACACAGAGCAGGTGAACGGTCTCTCCCCGGTGTGAACTCGCTGGTGTACCCGCAGATGGTATGATGATCTAAACCTCTTTGAGCAGTGAGAGCAGCTGAACGGTCTCTCCTCAGTGTGAGTGCGCTGGTGAGACATCAAAACCCGAGAGCTTTTAAATCCACTCCCACAGTCAGAACATTTAAAGGGTCTCTCATTGATGTGAGTGACATTGTGATTCAGTAGGTGGGAGAACTGAGTGAATCTCTTCTCACACACAGAGCAGGTGAACGGTCTCTCCTCAGTGTGAATGCGCCGGTGGGACACCAGTTCACCAGAGCTTTTGAATCCACTCCCACAGTCAGAGCAGGTGAATGGCCGCTCCCCTGTGTGAATTCGCTGGTGTGTCAGCAGGGCGGATAACTGACTGAATCCCTTTCCACACTCAGAGCAGGTGAACGGTCTTTCCCCAGTGTGAACTCGCTGGTGTCTCCGCAGGGTGGATAACTGAGTGAATTCCTTCCCACAATCAGAGCAGGTGAACGGTCTCTCCCTGGTGTGAACTTGCTGGTGTCTCCGCAGGGTGGATAACTGAGTAAATTCCTTTCCACAGTCAGAGCAGCTGAACGGCCTCTCCCCAGTGTGACTGCGTCGATGAATTTGCAAATCAGATGGGGCTTTGAATCCCTTCCCACAGTCCCCACATTTCCACGGTTTCTCCATGGTGCGGGTGTCCTTGTGACTCTCCAGGTTAAACAATCAGTTAAATCTCACACAGAACACGGGTACAGTCTCTCCCCGCTGTGAACGCTGTGATGTATTTTCAGGCTGTGTAACTGGTTAATGCTCTTTCCACACACAGTGCACTGGAACACTCTTACTCAGGTGTGTGTGTGTGTCTCGCTGCTTTTCCAGTCACACTGATGTTTAAAGTCTTCTAGATTCAAAGGCCGATAATATTCAGATCCCGATGAATTGAGTGACTGTCAGATCTTGATTTAATGTTTGATTTTAAATTTCTGACTGTAAATCCTCACCTCCTGATATCCTGTGAAGGGAGTTTACAAAAATATTCATAGTCAGTACAGGATAGAAATTCAGAACAGGTAATTCTAGATTCTATGGAACATTCTTTCCTCTCTCATTCCCCAAAAACTGTAAATCTCCATCCCTCACACTCTCCCTCCATTCTCACTCTGCTGTATCTAATATTCACCCTCCCAATTCTCCTGAAGGTGCTGATTGAGGCTGATTGACAGATCCATCCTCACTGCTTCCTGTCCTGGACACAGAGACCATAAAAAATAGGAGCTGCAGTCGGCTATTTGGCCCATCGAGCCTGCTCAATCATTCAGTGAGATCATTGGCTCATCTACCTCAGCATCATTCTCCCCATACTAACCCCATATCCCTGGATATCTTCAATATCTAGAAACCAATCAATCTCTCTCCTGAAAATACTTGATGAATGAGGCTACACAGTCCTCCAGGGGTACAGACTTCCAAAGCTTCACCACATTGAATGAGGAAATCCCTCCTCATCTTAGCTATCTCTCCATTTTCCTACCTGTTCCCCATAATCATTGACACTTTTATCAATCAAAAATCTTTCTAACTCATCCTGGAATGTATTCAATGTCTTTCAGCCTGTACTAGTCCCTGTGGAAAAGAAATCCAATGACTAACAATTGTCTGAGGAACGAGATGACTGGAGATATATAACATAGCTACAATACCATATTACAAGACTAGAAATAATGATAAAATATACTTTATTACAGAATCTAAAGTGATATATCTAATCTGTACCATATAACACTAGACATATTTCTGTCATAGAAACATAGAAGATAGGAGCAGGAGGCGGCCATTTGGCCCTTTCAGTCTGCTCCACCATTCATCACAATCATGGCTGATTGTCCAACTCAATAGCCTAATCCTGCTTTCTCCCCATAAGCTTTGATCCCAGTCACCCCAAGTGCTATATCCAGCCACCTGTTGAGTACATTCAATATTTTGGCATCAGCAACTTCCTGTGGTAATGAATTCCACAGGCTCACCACTCTTCGGGTGAAGAAATGTCTCCTCATCTCCGTCCTAAATGGTCTACCCTGAATTCTCAGCCTGTGAGCCCTGGTTCTGGACTCCCCCACCATTGGGAATATCCTCCCTGCATCGATCCTGTCTAGTCCTGTTAGAATTTTATAAGTTTCTATGAGATCCCCCCTCATTCATCTAAACTCCAGTGAAAAAAATCCTAACCTAGTCAAACGCTCCTCATACATCAGTCCTGCCATCCACGGAATCAGCCTGGTAAACCTTCCCTTGAGAGCAAGAACATCCTTCCTCAGAAAAGGAGACCAAAATTGTACACAATATTCTAGGTATGGCCTCACCAAGGCCCTGTATAATTGCAACAACTCAACATGGGCCAAATGCGGGCAATTGGGACTAGCTTAGGGGGTTAAAAAAAAGGGCAGCATGGACGTGTTGGGCTGAAGGGCCTGTTTTTATGCTGTAAACCTCTATGACTCTATGACTCATTCCTGATCCTGTACTCGAAACTTCTCGCAATGAAGGCCAACATACCATTTGCTTTCTTTACCGCCTGCTGCACCTGCATGCTTACCTTCAGTGACTGGTGCACAGGGACGCCCAGGTCCCGCTGCACACTCTCCTCTCCCAATTTACAGCCATTCAGGTAGTAATTTGCCGCCTTCTTTTTGCTTCCAAAGTGAATAACCTCACATTTATCCAAATTATACTGCATCTGCCATTGATTTACCCACTCACCCAACCTGTCCAGATCATGCTAAAGGATGTCTGCATCCTCGTCACAGTCCACCCTCCCACCCAACTTGGTATCATCTGCAAACTTTGAGATGTTACATTTTGTTCCCTCATCCAAATCATTAATATATATTGTGAATAGCTGGCATTCCAGCAGCGATTCCTGTGGCACTCCACTAGTTACTGCCTTTTGAAAAGGACCCATTAATTCCTACTCTTTGTTTCCTCTCTGCCAACAAGTTTTCTATCCATCTCAACATACGTCCCCCAATCCCATGCGCTTTAATCTTGCACAATAATCTCTTATGCAGGACTTTGTCAAACGCTTTCTGAAAGTCCAAATATACATCGACTGGCTCCCCCTTGTCAACTCTACCAGTTACATCTTCAAAGAATTCCAAAAGATTTGTCAACCATGATTTCCCCTTAATAAATCCATGCTAATTCTGTCTGATCCTGCTACTGCTTTCTAAATGCTCCGCTGTAATGTCCTTGATAATGGATTCAAGAATTTTCCCCACTACCTTTGTTAGGCTTACTGATCTATAATTCCCTGTTTTCGCTCTACCTCCCTTTTTGAATATTGTGACATTAGCTACCCTCCAATCTGCAGGGACTGTTCCAGAGTCTATAGAATCCGGCAAGATGACCACCAATGAATTCACTATTTCCAGAGCCACTTCCTCAAGTACTCTGAGATGTAGATTATCAGGGCCTGGGGATTTATCCACCTTCAATCTCATCAATTTTTTCCAGCACTATTTCTCTACTAATATTGAACTTCCTCAGTTCTTCTCTCTCACTAAATCTTGCATTTTCCAACATTTCTGGTATCTGATTTGTGTCGTCTTTTGTGAAGAAAGAACCATATATTAATTTATTGTCCCCTTAAATGTCAGCTCTCTCCTGGGGAAACCAGCTCTTTAATTGTGAACATTAGGGACGAGACCATCCTTTTAGCCAGACAAATAAATGTGTCAAGCTGAGGGAGCAAAGGATGTCAATGTCTTTAAGTCAGAGTCTGCACCCCCCATGGATTCACTTCCTTTCCCTTCAGTTGTTGCAAGTTCCCAATTTCCCCCAGAATGAGAAGAGAAATGGAAAGGGGGAAAAGAAAGTGTTTTACTCACAGATGTTGGTTTCTTTTTGTTTATTACAAATACGTTAATGCAAAACAGTTACAAATACACAAAGAACAAATGTGAAAAAAATACATTACCAATGGCTAACGCCATCCATTTATCAGTTACTACCTTCCATTTCGGAAGGGTTCATCGTCAATTACAGTTTTCCAGGGCATTGCCCTCAAAATACACCTCCATTTACAAATCATAATCTACAAATCTACAAACATTAACATAACACTACAACTGTACACAACAAAAAAAAATAAACACTGAAGCATAAGGGTACCGTCCCCTGGATTTTTCCCCTGCCGGGGGATGCAACCCTCCAGAGGTACTCAGGTCCGGGGGTTCCACCTGACGGATGTTCGACTAGAGGCGGGGGGACAGGAAAACCACCCCGAACCTACTCAATCCGGACTGCCTTCCGGATTTTCGGCTGGGGCGGTGGGAAAAGCTCTCCGGGATACTCAATTCGGCCTGCCTTCCCAATTTTTCTCCCGGAGAACAAAACCCCCCCGGTGTTACCCCTCTGGGTGCCCCGGACACTTTCCCCAACTGGATGACACACCCCCCGGGGGTCACTCTATCCAGGGGGAGAGGGGGGGGGGATACCCCCCAGGCCACAAACAATGCAAAGATTTTCCGTTGGTTAGTACAAACACGATATTACAAAACAATTACAAATGAACAAAGAACAAACCTGAAAAATACATTACCGATGGCTAACACCATCCATTTATCAATTACTACCTTCCATTTCGGAAGGGTTCATCATCAATTACAGTTTTCCAGGGCATTGCCCTCAAAATACACCTCCATTTACAAATCATAATCTACAAATCTACAAACATTAACACAACACTACAACTGTACACAACAAAAAATAAACACTGAAGCATAAGGGCACCGTCCCCTGGGTTTGTCCACCTGCCGGGGGATGCAACCCTCCAGAGGTACTCAGGTCCGGGGGTTACACCTTACGGATGTTCAGCCGGAGGGGGGAAATGGGGAAACCACCCCGAACCTACTCAATCCGGAATCCCTTCCGGAATTTCAGCCGGGGCGGTGGGAGAGTCTCTCCAGGGTACTCAGCTCGGGCCTGCCTTCCCAATTTTTCTCCCGGAGAACAAAATCCCTCTGGTGTTACTATATCCGGGGCTTCACCACCCAGAACTTTCCCCAAGTGGATGTCACACCCCCCGGGGGTGACTTTATCCAGGGGGGGATGCCCCCCAGGCCACAAATAACGCAAGAAAATAGACGGGGGCCGGAACAAACCACCAACTATCATAACAGGAAAACCACATATTACAATAACAAACAATCCATGAACAACCATACAATTGTGAAACATTTCGGAGGCATCGCCTTCCAGAGCTTCGCCCATCAACATTCCACCGTCCGAAGTCGACAACACTCAACTACAGTCCTCCAAAGTTCACCACTCCGGGCCAGAACTTCCAAAATCACACCCACTGGGGCTGCACCGTCTGGGGTCACACCTTCCGCGGCTGAACCTTCCGAAACCATAGTTCCCAAATGGCTCCTCCCTGGCTTGGGTCTTCCGAGACTGCATCTACCTGGGCCACGCCTTTCAAGGCACAGGAATCCCAGCGAGAGCAGCATTCAACAAGCCCCAGCCGAAACAAAAAGTTCTTACACAAGTCACGAACCCAAGCACTTGAAACAGAAACTTCACGCCGACAAAGGCGTTCCTCCCAGCGGCCACATTTCCAAAAGCTCACCGCAAGGCGCGCATTAAGCCCGCCTTGAACTCCTTATCCTCTGCCCGCCCCCTGCCTGGAGCACACTATACTGGCCAACACGCAAAGCGAACGGCCAATATGGTGGACTGGCTGGACAATCCAATCTTTCCCACTCACAGATGTTGGCGACAGGAGGAAGTTTCAGTCTGTCTTAAGCTCAATCTTCATTCACCCAAAGCCCGCGCTCTGATTGGCTGGAGGATCAAGTGGCCTTCTGGACCAGAATTCTTCCCATTGGTCAAGACCACAGCATGACGGTCAGGGGGTGGGCACTTTGCGGCGCGGACACGGGAGCCCCGCCCACATCCATTGTTCCCTCTCCCCTGGCTCCCCCCTGAGCCAAGGTTTCCAGGCAATCGGCCTGACAGCTCCCTGCCAGAGTGAAAAACCGCTCGGTGATCTCTCCCTCTTCCGGGCCCGGGATTGCGCATGTCCAAGGGAGAGGGGAAGCTGCGCATGTGCGGGGCACCTGCATGCTGAGGTGTTGGCCAATGGGAAAAGTTGGAGGACCGGAAGGACTCTGCTCCTCCAGCCATTCAGAGCACGGGGTTTGTGTAAATGAAGATGGAGCTTCAGGCAGACTAAACCTTAAAGTGGAAGGGTACCTGAAATATCGGAATGGCGGGAAGCTTGGAAAAGGTGACGGGATCGCTCCCGTTAATTAAGGATGACATTAGTTCAGTACTGAAAGACCACCTTAGCCTGAGATAAGAAATAGTAACGGTATGAGGTCTCTTATGGGAGTAGTTAATGGGTCCTTAACTATAGGTACTCAGTAGATATAGAGTGTACAGGAGGTAATAAATGAGGCGTGCAATTAAGGCAGTGCAATAATCATGGATGACTTTAATCTCATGGAGATTGGGAGAATCAGATTGGCAAAGGCAGCCTGGAACATGAGTTCATAGAGTGTTTTGGGGGCGATTTCTTGCAGTGGTTCATTCTCGATCCAACCAGGTAACTGTCTATCCTAGACATCAATGTGCAGTGAGACAGGAGTCATTGACATTAAAATGTGGTGATGGAGCATCTTGATAACAGTGATCATAATATTGAGGGGCAGACTACGTTTAGTATTTTTAATAGTTTCGTTTTAGTTATGTTCCGTTATCACAGAATCTAAGTACATGAGTCAATTCACTCAATATGGGATCATACTATGTGCGTCTCTGTCTTCAGCTGCTTGATAAGTGCTGTGTGCCATATTGCCTTAGGCCAAAGTAGGATTATATTTGATGGCTTTACCATAGGACCAATGCTGAATGAGAATCTGTGACATTGATGGCAGGATTAGAGGATACATGTGAAGCTTCTTGTAGGTTAATTGTGAATGTCAATGCTGGAGAAATGCCATGTCTTAAATTGTATTAGCTTTTTAACTTGAAGAGAAATAGTCACTTTCCTTCAAAGTACACAGCAGATTAGTTTGGATTGATGATCAATTTCTGTAGTGGTGTTGTCATAATGTATTTTCACAGTGCCAGGGACTCATGTTCAATTCCTGACCTCGGTCACTGACTGTGTGGAGTTTGCACGTGTCTCCCCGTGTCTACGTGGGTTTCCTCCGGGTGCTTTGGTTTCATTCCATTGTCCGAAAGACGAGCTGGTAGGTGCATTGGCCATGATAAATTCTCCCTCAGTGTACCCGAACAGTGCAGGAGCGTGGCGACGAGGGGATTTTCACATTGGCTTCATTGCTTTGTCAATGTAACAATTATTGTGACAATAATAAATAAAATTAAAATAAAAATTAAATATATTAATCGGAAATTGTATTTTGTAATGTGCACATTGCTTCCTGAACTTTAGCATACCTATCACCTTTGTGTATATTTTCTATGTTATGTAGTGGTTGCTATATTAGTTTAAGGTTGTGTATCTCTTGTACTCTTAGTTATTTGTCTTTAAGTAACTTGTTGCAGGCATCAGCAGTCACTAAGAAATTACACATCACACCTCAGATGTATCAGTTTGGTTGATGAGCCTGACAAATATCAATCGTTAAGAAGTGTCACCACACGTCCACTCATTACAAGGAAGCAGACACACAAATTACCTTGTGGTGCCTTGTTATCTCAGTGGAAAAGCTCTGAAGTTAATAAAACAGCAGGGAAATGCAATAAAGAAAAGACTATTGCCTCAAATTACTGAGAACCTGGATTAACTCAGTTAGGAATTAATGGGAAGTGATATCAGCAAGGTGACCAGGGTGGCACAGTGGTTAGCACTGCTGTCTCACAGCGCCAGGGACCTGGGTTCAGTTTCGGCCTTGGATGACTGTGGAGTTTGTACATTCTCCCCATGTCTGCGTGGGTTTCCTCCAGGTATTCTGGTTTCCTCCCACAGTCCAAAGATGTGTGGGTTAAGTTATTGGCTGTGCTAAATTGCCTCTTAGTGTCGGGGGACTAGCAGGGTAAATATGTGGGGTTACAGGGATAGGGCCTGGGTTGGATTGTGGTTGGTGCAGACCCGATGGGCTTCCTTCTGCCCTGTCGGGATTCTATGATTCCTATGAGTTAATGTAAAGTGACATCAGCAAGATGACCAATATCCTTCATGGACCACTCAGACATTGATCATGTACCATTTAACCTATCAGGGACTGATCATGTGCTCTTTGGGCCAATCAGAACCACAGGAGACTAGCGATGAAGCTGAATAATCGAATACCGCATAGAGTTAGTTGCGAGCGAGGGTTAAAGAGCTACAATTTTCTGGAGCTCGGTGCGGAACACAACACAACATGAAGTAAGAAGATAGACTTTGGTCAACAGAACAGCAGACAGCCACAGTCAACCAGAAGTCGAGAGTTGGTGTTTCAGAGTGAACGGACTGATCCACTGTGTTTAAGTATTGTGATTTTGTACTTATTACAATTTATAAATTCTGTGACAACAGATGGACTTCAACCTGGATAAATGTGTAGTGGTCCATTTTGGCAGGTCAAATGGGATGAAGGAGTATAATATTAAGGGTAAGACTCTTAGCAGTGTAGAGGATCAGAAGGACCTTGGGGTCCGTGTCCATAGGACTCTTAATTCGGCCTCGCAGGTGGAGGAGGTGGTTAAGAAGGCGTATGGTGTGCTGGCCTTCATCAATCGAGGGATTGAGTTTAGGAGTCGGGAGATAATGATACAGCTTTATAAGACCGTCGTCAGACCCCACTTGGAGTACTGTGCTCAGTTCTGGTCTCCTCATTACAGGAGGGATGTGGAAATGATTGAAAGGGTGCAGAGAAGATTTACAAGGATGTTGCCTGGGTTGGTTGGCATGCCTTATGAGGATAGGCTGAGGGAGCTCGGTCTTTTCTCCTTGGAGAGACGAAGGATGAGAGGTGACCTGATAGAGGTGTACAAGATGTTGAGAGGTATAGATTGGGTGGATTCTCGGAGGCTTTTTCCCAGGGCTGAAATGGCTGCTACGAGAGGACACATGTTTAAGGTGCTGGGGAGTAGGTACAGAGGAGATGTCAGTGGTAAGGTTTTCACTCAGAGGGTGGTGGGTGAGTGGAATCGGCTGCCGTCAATGGTGGTGGAGGCAAACTCGATAGGGTCTTTTAAGAGACTTCTGGATGAGTACATGGGACTGAATAGGATTGAGGGTTATACGTAAGCCTATATATAAGCCTAGGTAGGTAGGGACGTGACCGGCACAAATCATAGAATCATAGAAACCCTACAGTGCAGAAGGAGGCCATTCGGCCCATCGAGCCTGCACCGACCACAATCCCACCCAGGCCCTACCCCCACATATTTACCCGCTAATCCCTCTAACCTACACATCCCAGGACTCCAAGGGGCAATTTTTAACCTGGCCAATCAACCTAACCCGCACATCTTTGGACTGTGGGAGGAAACCGGAGCACCCGGAGGAAACCCACGCAGACACGAGGAGAATGTGCAAACTCCACACAGACAGTGACCCGAGCCGGGAATCGAACCCGGGACCCTGGAGCTGTGAAGCAGCAGTGCTAACCACTGTGCTACCGTGCCGCCCCAACTTGTGGGCTGAAGGGCCTGTTTGTGCTGTATTTTTTCTATGTTCTATGTTCTAACATTTTTGTACCCGAATTGTCTGTAACTCATCAGGAACTGCAGATTCCATTCACAACTTATTCCAATGTATAATTAACTTGAGTATTACAACTGAACTTGAAGCCAAACCCAGATTTTACAAAAGGATAGAATTTCACATTTTGTTTGAAGGAGAGAACTGTAGATCTAAGACCAGTGTTTTAAATCTTTATAAATGGGCCCATTAATGTTTAAAGATAAATTTTAACTCCCAGCGACTAAAGTTTTTTTAAAAATGAAGTTTATTTATTAGTCACAAGGCTTAGATTAACATTGCAATTAAGTTACTGTGAAATTTCCCTAGTCGCCACACTCCGGCGCCTGTTCAGGTCAATGCACCTAACCAGCATGTCTTTCAGACTGTAACAAATACACCACAAGATCTTATGCATTTGAACAAAAACAAACTTTACTGGATAGGTAAAACATGAGAAATTTAAAAAACCAATACTATAAACTTAACACTGTAGTTTAGAAAGACTTCTAAACTCAATTCTACTTTTTAACTTCTACCCCCAAGATTTCCCTTGGACTTGATATATACAAGGTTCAGTGACTTCTGTTCCAGGGACCATCACAATGGGATGTCAAAGCTCCCCAGAATTCACTTTAATTCTCAGTTTTCCAGATATTCTCCAAACTCCAAGATTTTATGGCGGTCCTTCCATTTGCTTTTGGCTGAACAATCCTCCAACTCTCCTGTTGGAGGACCTCAAAACTGTGGACTCCTCAGTCCAAGCCTAGGCTTCACTGCCTTCTTACTGAGGAATTTAAACATTAGGAGCAGCCTGGTTCCTATGGCCCTCTAGATTTCTAGTCACACAGCTGGTTCACAGCTCCTAGTCCTACAGCTGGTTCACAGCTCCTAGTCCTACAGCTGGTTCACAGCTCCTAGTCCTACAGCTGGTTCACAGCTCCTAGTCCTACAGCTGGTTCACAGCTCCTAGTCCTACAGCTGGTTCACAGCTCCTAGTCCTACAAGTGGTTCACAGCTCCTGGTTCCACAGCTGGTTCACAGCTGCTGGTCCCACAGCTGGTTCACAGCTCCTGGTCCCACAGCTGGTTCACAGCTCCTGGTCCCACAGCTGACAGCTTCCAGGCTAACTGCAGACTGCCTGCTTTCTGTGAAAGGTCAAAGGTTCTCTTTTCTACTTTCTGTTTAATTAAAAGTTCTGTGGAATATTCCATTCAGGGGGAGGTGGTGGGGTAGTGGGAATGCCGCTGGCCGAGTAATGCAGAAACCCAGCAAAGGATCTGGGGACAGGCAGCTGGTGGGATTTGAATTCAGTGAATCAATCTGGAATTATATAAAGTTAGTCTCAGTAATGGTGACCATGAAACTATCATCAATCGTTGTAAAAACCCATCCAGTTCACCCTATTAATGCTCCCAATTAGGGAAGGAAATTTGCCATCCTGACCCGGTCTGGCCTACATGTGAATCCGGACCCACACAGTAGTGTGGGTGACTCTTAACTGCCCCTCTGAAATGGCTGAGCAATTCACTCCATTCAAGGGTAATTGGGAGATGAGCAATGCATGCTGGGGCTTTGCCAGCAGTGTCCACATCCCAGGAAAGAATAAAGAATATTCCACGGAAAGCGATGGGTGATTTGAAATGAATTGAAAGTAGGTCAGGAGGTGCTCGTATCGCCCAGAGCTGCTTTTCAGTAGATCCTCCTGTTTAAAATAAAAACACATCAGTGTGCCCCTTTCCCAGACACAGCTGACCTTGGAATATCACAATGCCGCTTTTAAACGTTCCTTTGTTAAAGAATCAGTCATTTAGAATTGTGAAACACAGAAATTAAATAAGAAGAAAAGTACAGCACAGGAACAGGCCCTTCGGCCCTCCAAACCTGTGCCAATCTTGATGCTTGCCTAAACGAAAACCATATGCACTTACAGAATCCGTACCCTTCAATTCCCATCCTATTCATATATTCGTCTAGTTGGCCCTTAAATGCCGCTATCGTATTGCACCCACCACCCCCCCAGGCAGTGTGTTCCAGACATTCACCACCTTCTGTGTAAAACACTTGCCTCGCACATCTCCTCTAAACTTTTTTCCATGAACCTTAAACCTATGTCCCCTAGTGCTCGACTTTTCTACCCTAGGAAAGAGCATTGGACTATCCACTCTGTCCATGCCATTCATAATCTTGTAAACCTCTATCAGGTCATTCAAGTGAGAACATATCGAGTTTATCCAACCTCTCCTCATCGCTAATACCCTCCAGACCAGGCAACATCCTGGTAAACCTCTTCTGTACCCTCTCCAAAGCATCCACATCCTTCTGGTAGTGTGGCGATCAAAATTGTACCCAATATTCTAAATGAGGCCGAACTAAGGTTCTGTACAGCTGCAGCATGACCTGCGAATTTTTATAATCAGTGCCCCAACTGATGAAGGCAAGCATGCCATATGCCTTCTTGACTACCTTTTTCCATAGAAACCCTACAGTACAGAAAGAGGCCATTCGGCCCATCGAGTCTGCTCCGACCACAATTCCACTCCGGCCCTACCCCCATAACCCTACATATTTACCCACTAATCCCTCTAACCTACGCATCTTGGGACACTAAGGGCAATTTTTAGCATGGCCAATCAACCTAACCTGCACATCTTTGGACTGTGGGAGGAAACCGGGGCACCCGGAGGAAACCCACGCAGACACGAGGAGAATGTGCAAACTCCACACAGACAGTGACCCAAGCCGGGAATCGAACCCAGGTCCCTGGAGCTGTGAAGCAGCAGTGCTAACCACTATGCTACCGCTACCTTATCCACCTGTATTGCCACTTTCAGTGATCGGTGGACATGTACACCCAGATCTCACTGCCTGTCAATAGTTCTACGGATTCTACCAATTACTGCACAATTCCAACATGCATTGGACCTTCCAAGATGCATTATCTCACACTTGTTCGGATTAAACTCCATCTGTCATTTCTCCACCCAAGACTCCAACCGGTCTATATCTTGCTGTATCCTCTGACAATCCTCTTCACTATCTGCAACTCAACCAATTTTTTTGTCATCTGCGAACTTACTAATCAGACCAGTTACATTTTCCTCCAAATTATTTATATATACTATGAACAACAAACGTTCCAGAACTGATCCCTGTGGAACACCGCTAGCCACAGCCTTCCATTCAGAAAAGCACCCCTCTACTGCTATCCTGCCTTCTATGGCCAAGCCAGTTCTGTATCCACCTTGCCAGCTCTCCTCTGATCCCGTGTGACTTCACCTTTCGTACCCGTCTACCATGAGATACCTTGTCAAAGGCTTTACTGAAATCCATGTATACAACATCCACTGCCTTTCCCTCAGCTATCATCTGCGTCACTTCTTCAAAAAACTTGATCAAGTTAGTGAGGCATGACTTCCCTTTCACAAAACCATGCTATCTATCACTAATACATCCATTTGCTTCCAAATGCGTGTAAATCCTGTCCCTAAGAATCTTTTCCAATAATTTCCCTACCACTGACGTAAGGCTCACCTACCTATTATTTCCTGGATTATCTCACTGCCCTTCTTAAACAATGGAACAACATTGGCTATTCTCCGGTCGTCTGGAACTTCACCTGCAGCCAATGAGGATACAAAAATTTGTCAAGGCCTCAGCAATTTCCATCCTTGCCTCCTTCAGTATTCTGGGGTCGATCCCATCAGGCCCTGGGGACTTACCTACTTTAATGCTTTTTAAGATGCCCAACACCTTTTTGATATCGACATGACCCAGAAAATGTTCTGTTTTTCTTGGGATCCTCCTGCCCCTGGCACCGGTGTCCTGAATAAGGATATTAACATTCTCTAGGTTAAAGTTTCCTCCTGGTTCTTGCTATCTGTAGTGTTCTTTGTCACAGTCTGTACCAGGACATTAATATTGAAAGGTTGTTCAGAAATTCCAGTGAATTCCAGCTCCTTGTGTAATGTTCCATTTGCTGTACCTCAGATTCAGAGATGTCCACGTGTGTGAAAAGGATTCTGGGTAAGGTTTTAGCCCTTCTTTACCTGTTAGTAACAATGAATCCTTTATTAAATTCTAAAGTATAAAATCCTCATTAGATATCAATTCTACCTGTTATCTACATTTCACTGAACCAGACTATATTTTCATCACAAGACTACAGTGGGAGCACTGTCAACATCTTACTAACTTGATTGATTTTATTGAGGAGATGTCGAAAGTGATCGATATGGGTAGAGCAGTGGATGTTGTGTACATGGATTTTAGTGAGGCTTTCGACAAGATCCCTCATGGTAGGTTCATCCAGAAGATTAAGATGCATGAGATTCATGGTGACTTGGCCACTTGGATTCAGAATTGCCTTGCCCATAGAAGTCAGAGAGTAGTGGTAGAAGGATGTTTTTCTGGCTGGAGGTGACTAGTGGTGTTCCGCAGGGATCTGTACTGGGACCTCTGCTGTTTGTGATATGTATAAATGACTTGGATGAAAATGGGGATGGGTGGGTTAATAAGTTAGCAGAGGACACAAAGCTAGTTGTAGATAGTGTAGAAGGTTGTCAAAGAATACAGCGGGATATAGGTCAGCTGGAGATATGGGCGGAGAAATGGCAGATGGGGTTTTATCTGAGCAAGAGTGAGGTGCTGCACTTTGGGAGATCAAATGTTCAGGGCAAGAATACAGTTAATGGCAGGCCCCTGAACAGCATTGATGTACAGAGGGAACTTGGGGTTCAAGTCCATAGCTCTCCGAAATTGGCCACACAAGTAGATAGGTGGTAAAGAAGGCATATGGCATGCTTGTCTTTATTGAGTACAAGAGTCAGGATGTCATGTTGCAGCTTTATAATACTTTGGTTTGGCTGCACTTAGAATATTGTGTTCAATTCTGGTCGCCACATTGCAGGAAGGATGTAGAGGCTATGGAGAGGGTGAAGAAGAGGTTTACCAGGACGCTGCCTGGATTAGAGAGTATGATCTATAACGAGAGGCTGGACAAACTAGGGTTATTCTCTCTGGAGTGGCAGAGGCTGAGGGGAGACTTGATAGAAGTCAATAAAATCATGAGAGACATAGATAGGGTTGACACTCAGAATCTTTTTCCCAGAATTGAAATGTCTAATACTGGGGGACATGCACTTAAGGTGAGAGTGGGGAAAAGTTCAAAGGAGATGTGAGGGGCAAGTTTTCTTTCTTACATAGTGAGTGGTAGGTGTCTGGAACGCACTGCCAGAGGTGGTGGTGGAGGCAGATACGATAGGGGCATTTAAGGGGCTTTTAGATAAGCACATGAATATGCAAGGAATAGAGGGATATGGACCAAGGGCAGGCAGATGGGAAAAGTTTAATTTGGCATCATGGTCGACACAACTTCTTGGGCCGAAGGATCTGTTCTGTTTGTAATCTCCATTTAGAAAAACGAAACAGAGGCACTGGAGAAAGGGCACGAAAGCTTCACAAGAATAATACAAGAACTGTAACCTTTTAAGACCCCGCTGGTGTTTCACCAAATTTGCTGACCGAATGAATCCCATTGTGCCACCGTGCCGCCCTTCAAGTGACTTGTCAGATCTTGATGTGACATTTCATTTTAGATTTCTATCTGTAAATCCTCACCTTCTGATATCCTTTAAAAAGGAATTTACAAAAGTCATTACTGTCAGTTTAGGATAGAAATTCAGAACAATTTAGTTTCTATGGAACATTCTTCTCTCTCTCATTCCCTAAAAGGTGTAAATCTCCATCCCACACACTCTCCCTCCATTCTCACTCTGCTGTATCTAATATTCACCCTCCCAATTCTCTTAAAGGTGTTGATTGAGGCTGATTGATAGATCCATCCTCACTGCTTCCTCTCATGGACACAGAGAGCTGAAATCTCTATGCAGGCAGCCAGACAGATATATGTCTATATGACTGGACTAAAACTGTGTGGAATATACAGACTGGATTCACTTCCTTTCCCTTCAGTTGCTGCAAGTCCCCAATTTCCCCCAGAATGAGAAAGGAAATGGAAAGGGGGAGACACTGATTTCCTCCCAGATGTTGCTCAGAGGAGGTTTTACTCTGAAACTCGTTGGCCAACTTCCCGCATTGTGACGTCACAAAGGAGCCCGGCCTGAATCAGCCAATATTTATCCGCCTGCTCTGCGATGACGACTCCGGGTTCCGGCGCGCGGACGCTGTCAGGATTAACCCATTGGTGAAGACCTCATCATGAAAGTCAGAGGGTGAGATCTCCGCCGCTCGGGTACGGGATCCCCACCCCCACCCACACCCATTGTTTCCCCCATCCCCTAGATCTCCTCCAGCCAAGGTTTCCAGGCAACCGGCTGACGGCTCCGGCCAGAGCGAGAAGCCCCCGCCAGAGCGAGAAGCCCCCGCTCAGTGAGCTCCCCCGGCCCTTGACTGCGCATGTCCAAGCGAGAGGGGAAATGCGTATGTGTGGCCTGACCGTCAAGCTGTTGACCAATGGGAAGAGTTGGAGGACCGGAAGTACTCTTGTCCTCCAGCCAGTCAGAGATCCTCCATTGTCTAAATACGGAAGTTGACCAATGAGTTTCAGACTAAAACTTCCTCTTCCGTGTGTGAGGTATTTGGTTTGACCTAAAAAGAGGGCAACATTTGTGAGGACATTCAAAGGTGTTCATTCAATATATTAAGGGAAGCAGGTGAGCAGGGAAAGAGTTGGGTCCATTAAGGATCAATGTGGCAATTTGTGCGTGGAGCTGGGAGACATTGGTGAGGTTTTAAATGAATACTTGCGTCTGTATTCACTGTGGTGAACGATGATGTAGGTGTGGAAACCAGGGAGGGACATTGCGATTCACTTCAACAACTTAACATTGAGAGTGAGGAGGTATTAACGGATCTAAAATTGTGTAAATCCCCAGCTCCAGATGGGATGTATCCCAGGCTGCTGTGGGAGGCAAGGGAGGAGATTGCAGCGACTCTGACAATAATTTTCAAATCTTCTCTGGCCACAGGAGACGTGCCAGAAGACTGGAGGACAGCTGATGTGGTGCAATTAGTCAAGATGAGACGTAGGGAAAAAAACAGCAAATTACAGGCCACTGAGTCTAACTTCAGCAGTAGGGAAACTATTGGAAAAAATTCTGAGGGACAGAATTAATCTCCAGTTGGAGAGGTCAGGATTAGTCAAGGATAGTCAGCATGGTTTTGGCAAAGGGAAATCAGGTTTTACAAATTTGATGAATTTTCATGGCGGTGACGAGGTGTGTGGGTGAGGGCAGTGCAGTTAATGTTGTCCACATGGACTTCAATAAGGCTTTTGACAAGGTCCCACATGGGAGGCTGATGAAGAAGGTAAGAGCGCATGGGATCCAGGGCAATTTGCCAAACTGGATCCAAAATTGGCTCAGTGGCAGGAGGCAGAGGGTGATGGTTGAAGGTTGTTTTTGTGACTGCCTGTATCTAGTGGTGTTGCGCAGGGATCGATGCTGGGTCCCTTGTTGTTTGTAGTGTATGTTAACGGTCTGACATGTTTGCAGATGACACAAAAATTGGCGATGTGGTAAATACCGAGGAACAAAACCTTAGATTACAGGACAATATTGATAGGGAAGCACAGTGGCACTGCTGTCTCATGGCGCCAGGGACCTGAGTTTGATTCCCGGCTTGGGTCACTGTCACGTTTTCCCCATGGCTGCGTGGGTTTCCTCTGGGTGCTCTGGTTTCCTCCCACAGTCAGAAAGATGTGCTGGTTAGGTGCATTGGCCATGCTAAATCCTCCCTCAGTGTACCTGAACAGGTGCCGGAGTGTGGCGACTTGTGGATTTTCACAGTACCTTCATTGCAGTGTTAATGTAAGCCTACTTGTGACATTAATAAATAAACTGTAAAACTTTAGTTAGGTGGGCTGAATAGTGGCAATTGGAATTCAGCCCTGAAAAGTTTGAGGTAATGCATTTTGAAAGGACTAACAAGGTAACTGAGTACACAATGAATGGTCAGATCCTAGGAAATACAGAGGATCAGAGGGACCTTGGTGTGCATGTCCATAGATCTCTGAAGACAGCAAGACAAGTACATAAGGTGGTTCAGAAGGCACATGGGATACCTGCCTTTATTAACCGTGGCATTGAATATAAGAGTTTTAACAACACCAGGTTAAAGTCCAACAGGTTTATTTGGTAGCAAATACCATTAGCTTTCGGAGCGCTGCTCCTTCGTCAGACGGAGTGGAAATGTGCTCTCAAACAGGGCACAGAGACACAAAATCAAGTTCCAGAATACTGATTTAGAATGCGAATCCCTACAGCCAACCGGATCTTAAAGATACAGACAATGTGGGTGGAGGGAGCATTAAGCACAGGTTAAAGAGATGTGTATTGTCTCCAGACAGGACAGCCCGCAAGTCCAGGAGGCAAGCTGTGGGGGTTACTGATAATGTGACATAAATCCAACATCCCGGTTTAGGCTATCCTCGTGTGCGGAACTTGGCTATCAGTTTCTGCTCAGCGACTCTGCGCTGTCGTGTGTCGTGAAGGCCGCCTTGGAGAACGCTTACCTGAAGATCAGAGGCTGAATGCCCGTGACTGCTGAAGTGCTCCCCCACAGGAAGAGAACATTCTTGCCTGGTGGTTGTCGAGCGGTGTTCATTCATCCGTTGTCGTAGCCTCTGCATGGTTTCCCCAATGTACCATGCTTTGGGACATCCTTTCCTGCAGCGTATCAGGTAGACAACGTTGGCCGAGTTGCAAGAGTAGGTACCGTGTACCTGGTAGATGGTGTTCTCACGTGAGATGATGGCATCCATGTCGATGATCCGGCACGACGTCTTGCAGAGGTTGCTGTGGCAGGGTGTGTGGTGTCGTGGTCACTGTTCTCCTGAAGGCTGGGTAGTTTGTTGCGGACAATGGTCTGTTTGAGGTTGCGCGGTGGTTTGAAGGCAAGAAGTGGGGGTGTGGGGATGGCCTTGGCGAGATGTTCGTCTTCATCAATGACATGTTGAAGGCTCCGGAGGAGATGCCGTAGCTTCTCCGCTCTGGGGAAGTACTGGACGACGAAGGGTACTCTGTCCACCGTGTCCCGTGTTTGTCTTCTGAGGAGGTCGGAGCGGTTTTTCGCTGTGGCGCGTCGGAACTGTTGATCGATGAGTCGAGCGCCATATCCTATTCTTATGAGGGCATCTTTCAGCGTCTGGAGGTGTCTGTTGCGATCCGGAATGTTGGATTTATGTCACATTATCAGTAACCCCCACAGCTTGCCTCCTGGACTTGCGGGCTGTCCTGTCTGGAGACAATACACATCTCTTTAACCTGTGCTTAATGCTCCCTCCACCCACATTGTCTGTATCTTTAAGACCTGGTTGGCTGTAGGGATTTGCATTCTAATCAGTATTCTGGAACTTGATTTTGTGTCTCTGTGCCCTGTTTGAGAGCAGATATCCACTCCATCTGACAAAGGAGCAGCGCTCCGAAAGCTAATGGTATTTGCTACCAAATAAACCTGTTGGACTTTAACCTGGTGTTGTTAAAACTCTTACTGTGTTCACCCCAGTCCAACGCCGGCATCTCCACATCATTGAATATAAGGGCAGGGATGTTATGATGGAGCTGTATAAAACACTGGTTAGGCCACAGGTAGAGTACTGTGTGCAGTTCTGGTTGCAGCACTATATGAAGGATGTGTTTGCACTGGAGTAGGTGCAGAAGAATTTCACCAGGATGTTCCCTGGGCTGGAGGGTTTCAGCTATCAAGAGAAACTGGATAGGCTGGCGTTGTTTTTCTTGGAGCAGAGAAGGGTGAAGGGGGCCAGATTGAGGTGTATAAAATTTTGAGGGGCACAAATAGGGGGGATAGGAAGGAACTTTTCTCTTTACCGAGGGGTCAGTAACCAGGGGCATGGATTTAAGTTCAGGGGCAGGAGGTTAATGGGAGATGTGAGGAAAAACCTTTTCACCCAGAGGGTGGTGGGAATCTGAAACTCTCTGCCTGAAAGGTAGAGATGGGAACCCTCACAACATTTAAGAAGTATTTAGACGACCCCTTGAAATGCCATAGCATACAAGGTTATGCAGCAAGTGTGGAAAATGGGATTAGATGGCCAGCAGAAACACGATGGGCTGAAGGGCCTCTTTCCATGCTGTAAAACTCTATGACCACCCTCATAGGCAGCAAGTTCAAGATCATCAATCACAACCCCCTGTATCTTCACTAACCGAAACAATCCATTTAAAATATTTTTAGTTGAAGAATATAGCGATATTTCTGTTAGGCTGGTATTCTGCATGGAGATTTTCAGCTCTCTGTGTTCAGGACAGGAAGCAGTGAGCATGGATGTGTCAATCAGCCTCAATCAGCACCTTCAGGAGAATTGGGAGGGTGAATATTAGATACAGCAGAGTGAGAATGGAGGGAGAGTGTGTGGGATGGAGATTTACAGCTTTTGGGGAGTGAGAGAGGAATGAAATTGTCTGTTCTGAATTTCTATCCTGTACTGACAGTAATGAATTTTTCAAACTCATTTTACAGGTTATCAGAAGGTGAGGATTTACAGACAGAAATCTTGAAACAAATGTCATATCAACATCTGATAGACTCAGTCAATTCATTGGAACCTAAATATATCGACCTTTGAATCTAGAAGGAGAAATTTTTCTCTGTTCTGTCTGTGTCAGAAGACTTTAATCATTAGTGTGACTGGAAAAACACCGAGACACACACGCACCTGAGTGAGAGTGTTCCAGTGCACTGAGTGTGGAAAGAACTTTAACCAGTTATACAGCCTGAAAATACATCGCAGCATTTACAGCGGGGAGAGACTGTACCCGTGTTCTGTGTGAGATTTAACTGATTGTTTAACCTGGAGAGTCACAAGGACACCCGCACCATGGAGAAACCGTGGAAGTGTGGGGATTGTGGGAAGGGATTCAAAGCCCCATCTGAGCTGGAAATTCATCGACGCAGTCACACTGGAGAGAGGCCGTTCACTTGCTCTGTGTGTGGGAAGGGATTCACTAGGTTACCCACCCTGCTGAGTCACAATGTTACGCACACCCAGGAGAGACCCTTTAAATGCTCTGACTGTGGGAGTGGCTTCAAAAGCCCTGGAGAACTGGTGTCCCACCAGCGCATTCACACTGAGGAGAGACCGTTCAGCTGCTCTCACTGCACAAAGAGATTTAAATGGTCATCCGCACTGCGGGAACACCAGCGAGTTCACTCTGGGGAGAGGCCATTCACCTGCTGTGTGTGTGGAATGGGATTTGCTGCATCATCTAGCCTGAGAAAACACAAAGGCACTCACAGCAATGAGAGACCCTTTAAATGCACTGACTGTGGGAGCAGCTTCAAACGTGCTGCGGTTCTGAGGGACCACGAGCGCATTCACACCGGAGAGAAACCATTCAGCTGCTCTCACTGCACAAAGAGTTTTAGAAGGTCATCAAGCCTGCGAATACACCAGCGAGTTCACACTGGGGATAGATCGTTCACCTGCTCTGTGTGTGGAAAGGGATTCACTCAGTCATCTGCCCCGCTGACACACACAGTCACTCACACCCAGGAGAGACCTTTTAAATGCTCTGACTGTGGGAGTGGCTTCAAACACTCTGGAGAAATAGTGTCACACCACAGCATTCACACTGAGGAGAGGCCATTCATCTGCTCTCAATGTGGGAAGAGATTTACTCGGTTATCCAACCTGCGGGTACACCAGCGAGTTCACACTGGGGAGAAACCGTTCACCTGCTCTGTCTGTGGAAAGGGATTCAGTCATTCATCCTCCCTGCGGACACACCAGCGAATTCACACCGGGGAGAGACCATTCACCTGCTCTGACTGTAGGAAGGGATTCACTCAGTTATCCCACCTGCTGAGTCACCAGCGAGTTCACACGGGGGAGAGACCATTCACCTGCTCTGTGTGTGGGAAAGGATTTACTCGGTTACCCAACCTGCAGACACACCAGCGAGTTCACACGGGGGAGAGGCCGTTCACCTGCTCTGTGTGTGGGAAGGGATTCATTCAGTCATCCCACCTGCTGAAACACCAGCGAGTTCACAAGTGATGACAGGGGTTGGATTCTGCTGTTAATCACATCCAGGGACTGAAACATGTTCATTCTGACAGTCGGTGAAGTGGGAGGGTCGGAGGGTTTTATGGGTGGCACGGTGTCACAGTGGTTAGTTCTGCTGCCTCACAGTGCCAGGGACCCGGGTTCGATTCGCAGCTTGGGCCACTGTCTGCGTGGGTTTCCTCCGGGTGCTCCGGTTTCCTCCCACAGTCCAAAGATGTGCAGATTAGATGCATTGGCCATGCTAAATTCTCCCTCAGTGTACCCGAACAGGCACCGGAGTGTGGAACTAGGGGATTTTCACAGTACCTTCATCGCAGTGTGAATGTAAGCTTTCGTGATAATAAATAAACTTTACTTTTCTGCTGGACTGGCCGGTCTCACGGCTTTGCTTCCAGTGGGCTGATGCTCTTTGAGCCTGGGAGAGCACATTTCCACTGAAATGATCCACAAAAGCTGATGAAGGACATTTATTTTATCCTGGATAGTAAATAGTGTTTTTCCTAACACTACAGGCAGATCGAAAATAAATACAGAAAGAACTGGAAAAACGCAGCAGGTCTGGCAGCATCTGTGGAGAGAGAAACAGAGTTAATGTTTCGCGTCCAATGTAACTCTGCTTCAGAACTAAAGAGAGGGAGAAATGTGATGGGTTTGATGCTGGTGAGAGAGGGTGGGGGGGAGGTTCAGGTAGAACAGAAGGGAAAGTCAGGGATTGGTTAGAGAGCAGTGAGATTAAATGTTAAAAATGTCCTGGGACAAAAGGCAAAGGGAGAGGTAATGGTTGTAGTAAAGAAACAAAGCATTGGTCCAGTGTAAGTGTTAATGGCTGAATAAAGGACAGCTCTGACTGGAAGCAAAAAAACATGAAAACAAGATGGAGACTGGCACTCGGCAAAAAAAACAAATCAAAATGGAGGAGAGAGTTCAGGGTGTGAAGTTGTTGAACTCAGTGTTGAGTCCAGAAGGCTGTAAAGTGCCTCATCGAAAGATCAGGGGCTGTTTGTCCAGCTTGTGTTAGGCTTCTCCGGAACATTCCAGCAGGCCGAGGACAGAAATGTGAGCATGAGAGCAAGGTGATGAATTCTAATGGCAAGTAAACGGAAGGTCAGGGTCGTGCTTGTGGACTGAGTGGAGGTGTTCCACAACTCTATCGTGACTGGGGTTTTATTTCAAAATGGACACTGTATTCACATAAATGCTTGTGGAATCTGTGTGGCTGGCAGGAATTGTTTCAACTGAGAATTTCTTCTTTCGTTTTGATCAGCTCGAGGACATTATATTCTGTCAAGTCGGGCTCAAGAATAAGGCTGATTATTAGAGTCATAGAGGTTTACAGCATGGAAACAGGCCCTTCGGCCCAACTTGTCCATGCTGCCCTTTTCTTAACCACTAAGCTAATCCCAATTGCCCGTGTTTGGCCCATATCCCTCTATACCCATGTAACTATTTAAATGCATTTTAAAAGACTAAATTGCACCTGCCTCTACTACTACCTCTGGCAGCTTGTTCCAGACACTCACCACCCTCCGTGTGAAAGAATTGCTCCTCTGGACCTTTTTGTATCTCTCCCCTCTCACCTTAAACCTATGCCCTCCTAGCTTTGGGAAAAGATGTTGACTATCTAGCTGATCTATGCCCCTCATGCGTGCAAGGCTAAAGGATTGCTGTCTTCCCACCCTGTTTTACTGGTGTGAATGGCTTTGCACCCAGTAAGAGAATGAAGGCTATTTGCATAGATTTGTCTACGTTACAGGGTGATTGGCGGGTTTGGTACGGCTGCTCTCCCCCTCACCGGTAAGACTTAACACCGGCGAGACTCACGACTGGTTTTCATCAGCGGGGACCAGATGCTAGGGCCACAATGTGTGGGGGGAAATCGGAGGCCATTGAAGTCCCCAGGTGGTTGGGGGCATGTCTGGGCAGTGCCCATTGGGCAGTGACACTTGCAGCGCCAAGGGAGTGAGTCGTGGGTTGGGTCTGATGGGGGTATTTACAATGATGGGGGGTTTATGCAAGAAGGGTGATTGGCATGGGGGGAGTTCTGCAAGGGGGAGGGGCTCGTGCAGGGGAGGCGTTCAAGGGTTGGTTGCGAAGGGGAGCATCATGGGGTGGGGTGGCATGTTGGTGATCTGACAGAGGATGCATTGGGAGGGTCCTGATGCCCCAGTGGTGACCCCTGTTGGTGTGGGGGATAGCAATGCCGCTGATGATGGAGGGGGTTGGGAGGAGGTCTCCTGGTTCACCGGCAGATTGGGGCACCCTGCGCAATGGCGATCACACATTCTGAAGCCGGCTTCACCGGCGTACTTAAGCTCACCCCCCACCCACCACTGGCACACATCTCCCCGCTGTCAAAACGTTGTCGGAGTGCCGGAAGATTGCGATGCCAAACTAGCCCAAAAATCTGGTGAGGAGCACTCCCGTTTTCAGACTTTTATAACTTTGAATTTGTTTAGAAAAATTCCGCTCATTGCCTTCGACAAAGTGTCTTTTTAAACCAGTGAATCTTGTATCAGCCAATGTCGGAATTAAAGAATCTTCTGTTAATTCACTGCCAGTCAGTAATGGGATTGAATAAGTAGTGAGCCTTAATTGAGTTACAATTAATGAATCAATAATAAATCAGTAGTTATAGTAAAAGACTGAGTTTTATTTACTGTAAAAATGTAAAAGCTTAATTGCTGTGTATAAAGAATGTGCAATGAAAATAAATGTACTGGCAAGAGAGACCTTCAAGTTCTGATTAGCCTCAACATTTGAAACTGAATAAGGGATTGTATAGAATCAGATAAAGGGATTGTATGAAATCGTTCCATTGTATTCCTGCTTAAGATAATGAGAGAAGATGGTGTAAGTAATTGGGGATCCAATTAAATTAATCTAGTGACCAAACTGACCAATTGTCATGTTACAACAGGCCCAACTCTGACGTGAGGTAATGATCACTTTGGGGATTAAAGTCGAGGTTCCGAAGGTCTTCCTTGCTAACCGAGTACTGAAGACTCCCGAGGCTGAGTTCCAAGGGAATTACTGTCAAAGAAAGAGCCAGACTCCCGAGACTGAATTCCACAAGAATTCTTGTCAAAGAAGGAGCCAGAGAGGGTTACGCTTCTACAGACTGATCACCCACATGAAGTGTAAAAGTCAAGACAAAAAAGTCTTAAGGTTGTTCAGTAAAACTTTTTCATTGAATAAATTTCCTTTCAAATTTACCATCCAGAGAATTCTGCCTTTACCACAAAGAGGGCAGGGAATAGGCTACAGATGAATTAAAGAGAAACCATTTGTGTCCAGAACATTGTGAACATCCTTTTACTCTGATCGTCAAGTCATTTTCTGTTTGTTTTTAACCAAGTTCTGTTTCATTAATAAACTTCTTTCAGTAAAAATATTTGATTGTTCTGGGCTTTTCCTGATGGGATTGATGCACTTTAGGGAAAGTGGGTGAGGGGGGTTGGCAGGCTCTTTAACAGAAAGTGAGTCCCTCTAAGGTCATTGGCAAAGGAGCCAGAGGGGGAGATGAGATTTTTTTTTTTACACAGCGAGTTGTTCTGATTTGCCTGAAAGCAGATTCAATAGAATCTTTCCAAAGGGTAAAGACTTGAAAGGGAAGAATTTGCAGGGCTGTGGGGAAAGAGTAAAGCAGTTGAATGAATCAGAGTCCTTTCAAAGAGATAGCAGTGGCACAATGGGCTGAATGGACTCCTCCTGCAACCTGTCAATCTCAGCCTCTTGCTTTTGTGCAGGTTAAAAGGGACAGATTTCATTGCAGCCTCTTCCCTGTATATGTATTTAAAGAGACAGGTTTCTCTTTAGCTCTGAGTGACTGATATAACAATTATTTGGAGGCCCATTTCCTTCTGCCTTGAAATGTCGATACTCAATTCTCCAACCAGTCCAAAGTGATTCTTCACTCCCCGAGGGTTTATTGTTTTCCTTTTCTAGTCTGGCAACCTTTAATCCCAGAACTGTCTTTCACCGTGATGGCTCCCCTGGACATCTTCCCTCCACTTCCAAGTAAGACAAATCTTCCAGCCTTGTTTCACAATTCTCAGGAATTTGAGGCCAACATTTGACATAGGAGCAGAAGTAGGCCATTCGGCCCCTTGAGTCTTCTCCAGCATTTATTTAGAACATGGCTGATCTGTTTGTGTTGATTTCCACATTCTCATTCTACATCCAATACTTTTGACTCCCTTACCCAGCAAGAATTGGGATGAAGGCAAAATTCTGCAGATGCACCCAGTAAGAGAACTATATATAAATATATAAAAAGGAATAGAGTGGCTAGAGTGAATGTTGGACCCTTGGAGGACGAGAGGGGAGAGTTAATAGTGGGAAATGAGGATATGGCTGAGTCTTTAAATAAGTTTTTTGTGTCGGTCTTCACGGTGGAGGACACAAATAGTTTGCCAAATATTAACGATAGAGGGTTGGCAGCAGGAGAAATACTTAATACAATTAATGTTACCAGAGAGGCAGTGCTGGGTAGACTAATGGGACTGAAGGTGGACAAGTCCCCGGGTCCGGATGGAATGCATCCCAGGGTATTGAAAGAAATGTCAGAGGTAATAGTGGATGCGTTAGTGATTATTTATCAAAACTCGTTGCATTCTGGGGTAGTGCCGGTTGATTGGAAAACGGCTAATGTTACGCCGCTGTTTAAAAAAGGAAGGAGACAAAAGGCGGGTAACTATAGGCCGGTCAGCTTAACGTCTGTAGTAGGGAAAATGCTGGAATCCATTATTAAAGAGGAGATAGCAGGGCATCTGGATAGAAATGGTTCGATCAATCAGACGCAGCATGGATTCATGAGGGGAAAGTCGTGCTTGACGAACATGTTGGATTTTTATGAAGATGTGACTAGGGCGGTTGATGGAGGAGAACCGGTGGATGCGGTGTTTTTGGATTTCCAAAAGGCGTTTGATAAGGTGCCCCATAAAAGGCTGCTGAAGAAGATTAGGGCACACGGAGTTGGGGGTAGTGTGTTAAAGTGGATTGGGGACTGGCTATCCGACAGGAAGCAAAGAGTCGGAATAAATGGGTGTTTTTCCGGTTGGAGGAAGGTAACTAGTGGCGTGCCGCAGGGATCGGTACTCGGGCCGCAACTGTTTACCATTTATATAGATGATCTGGAGGAGGGGACGGAGTGTAGGGTAACGAAGTTTGCAGACGACACAAAGATAAGTGGAAAAGTGAATCGTGTGGAGGACGGAGAAGATCTGCAGAGAGATTTGGACAGGCTGAGTGAGTGGGCGAGGATATGGCAAATGGAGTATAACGTTGAGAAATGCGAGGTTATACACTTTGGAGGAAATAATAACAAATGGGATTACTATCTCAATGGAAACAAATTAAAACATGCTACCGTGCAAAGGGACCTGGGGGTCCTTGTGCATGAGACGCAAAAGCCCAGTCTGCAGGTACAACAGGTGATCAAGAAGGCAAATGGGATGTTGGCTTATATTGCGAGGGGGATAGAATCTAAAAGCAGGGATGTCTTGATGCACCTGTACAGGGCATTGGTGAGGCCGCAGCTGGAATACTGTGTGCAGTATTGGTCCCCTTATATGAGGAAGGATATATTGGCATTGGAGGGAGTGCAGAGAAGGTTCACCAGGTTGATACCGGAGATGAGGGGTTTGGATTATGAGGAGAGGCTGAGGAGATTGGGTTTGTACTCGGAGTTTAGAAGGATGAGGGGGGATCTTATGGAGACTTATAAGATAATGCGGGGGCTGGATAGGGTGGAGGCGGAGAGATTCTTTCCACTTAGTAAGGAAGTTAAAACAAGAGGACACAGCCTCAAAATAAAGGGGGGTCGGTTTAAGACAGAGTTGAGGAGGAACTTCTTCTCCCAGAGGGTGGTGAATCTCTGGAATTCTCTGCCCACTGAGGTGGTGGAGGCTACCTCGCTGAATATGTTTAAAGCGCGGATGGATGGATTCCTGATCGGTAAGGGAATTAAGGGTTATGGGGATCAGGCGGGTAAGTGGTACTGATCCACGTCAGATCAGCCATGATCTTATTGAATGGCGGGGCAGGCTCGAGGGGCTAGATGGCCTACTCCTGCTCCTATTTCTTATGTTCTTATGCTGGAATCTGGAACAACAATAGAAAATGCTGGACAATCTCAGCAAGTCTGACAGCATCTGTAGAGAGAGAATAGAGACAATATTTTGAGTCAGGATGACCCTTTGTCAGAGTTGAAGACAAGGAAAATTGGACAAAATTTACACTGTGCGGGTCAAGAATTGGGGAGCAATCTATTAAACGTCCACTTTCAGTGCATTTGTATCATTTCTGAAATAGAAGACAAAGCTGCACCCAGTATTCAAGATGCAGCCTCAGCAACGCCCATTTTATCACAAAAGTAAAATACTGCGGATGCTGGAATCTGAAACAAAAACAGAAAATGCTGGAAAATCTCAGCAGGTCTGACAGCATCTGTAGAGAGAGAATAGAGCCAACATTTTGAGTTTTATGAAGTGTCATCCAGACTTGAAATTTTGGCTCTATTCTCTTATCATTTTATCGATAAGTTTTTGTTCTCAGTTTCCAATTGGCAGGTAAGAGACCTGTTTGGTCCCCACTTGAGCTCTGATTTTTCACTGGCCATGCTTGGGTAGGATTATAACCATTAGAATCTACTCTCAGAGGTCCGCTTTTCAGTCCAGTGCTACTTGGAGTATACTTCACTTCACCGACTATTGGGTCACAAGTCCCTCACAGTTCTTGTCACAAATTTATGATAAAATAATTTAAACAATTCTTGAGAACGCTTCTTAACTTCTTAACCAACTACCTACCACCGTTTGTTGATTGGTCAGACCCCCTTTTTACAGATTCGGGTATCTCAGCCACTGAACACCAGCTGATCCTGGAATAAGTTTAATTCTAACTCATTCTGAGTAAATATTCTCACCAGGTCCTCTGTCGGGGCCCTGCTGAGCAGCTTTAATGGTCCGTGATTGCAGAAACTGAGCAGTCACAGGAATGTGGTCAAGATAGCCCAGTCCCATAATGCCTCACATTCAATCTGCAGTCCTTCAATTACAACAGAATAGGTGGCTGTGTGTAGCTGCCTCGGCCATGGTCAACCCCAACACTGCCTTCTTGAACTGCTACAATGCCTGAGGTGTAAGTACACCCACAGTGCTGTTAGGGAGGGATTTCCAGCGACACATTCCAAACTTTCACTAGACTGAAGATGGATACCAGATTGATATATTCCATTCAACCACACCCAAGGTGAGTTATTCCAATTCCTTTATTGTCCAGGACAATATATTCACAATATCTTTAAAACAGAAATTCATAGAATCATAGAATCTACAGTGCAGAAGGAGGCCCTTTGGCCCATTGTGCTTGCACCAACAACAATCTCACTCAGGGCCTATCCCCGTAACCCCACACATTTACCCTCCTAATCCCCCTGACATTATGGGGCAATTTATCATGGCCAATCAACCTAACCTACACATTTTTGGATTGTGGCAAGAAACCAGAGGAAACCCGTGCAGACATAGGAAGAATGTGCAAACTCTACACATGGGGCCAGAATTGAACCCAGGTCCCTTGCACTGAGAGGCAGCAGTGCTAACCACATTCCCGTTTGATTTCAGGTACTAACATAATTTTAGTTTGTTCTTTATTGTCGATGTCAGGCTGGGGTTGTTTCCTTTGGAGCAAAGGAGGTTGAGGGGAGATTCGATAGAGGTGGACATGATTCTGACAGGTTTAGATAAGGTGGACAAAGAACAGCTTTTCCCATTAGCTGATGGGACAAGGATGAGGAGGACACAGATTTGAGGTTTTGGGTCAAAGATGCAGGGGGGGATCTGAGGAAAAATATTTTGATGCAGTGAATGGTAATGACCTGGAACTCGCTGCCTACGAGGGTGGAGGAAGTGGAGACAATAAACAATTACAAAGGAAATTGGATGGGCATTTGGGGGGTTTCAAACAGAAATGCTGACTAAATATCTCTGAACTTCCTACACCCTGTCACTCTGTGATCCTTGTGAAATTTGAAAACAGATATTCATAACAAGACTCAAAGAGCATCAGCCCATTGGAGGCAAAGTTGTGAGATTGGCCAGCCCAGCAGAAAGAAACCCTCCGACCCTCCCCATTGACCAACTGTGAGAATGAACAAAATGCAGTTCTGGGTGTAACTGAGAGCAGAAACAATAACAGCAGAATCCAACCCCTGGAATCACTCGTGAATTTGTTGGTGTCTCAGCAGACTGGATGAAGCTCTCAATCTCTTCCTACACTGACAGCAGATGAATGGTCTCTCCCCGTTGTGAACTCTCTCGTGCTTCTGCAGGGCGGATGACTGAGTGAATCCCTTCCCACACTGAAAGCAGGTGAATGGTTTCTCCCCAGTGTGAACTCGCTGCTGTGTGTCCGCACATTGGATATGTCAGTGAATCCCTTCTCACACACAGGGCAGGTGAATGGCCTGTCCCCAGTGTGAACTTGTTGGTGTGTCTGCAGGTGGGATGACTGAGTGAATCCCTTCTCACAATGAGAGCAGGTGAACGGCTTATCCCCAGTGTGAACTCGCCGCTGCCTCCACAGGCTGGATAACTGAGTGAATCCCTTCTCTCACTGAGAGCAGGTGAGTCATTTCTTTCCAGTGTGAACTCGCCAGTGTCTCCGCAGGCTGGATGACTGAGTGAATCCCTCCCCACACTGACAGCAGGTGAATGGTCGCTCCCCAGTGTGACTGCGTCGATGAGTTTCCAGTACAGATGGGGTTTTCAATACCTTCCCACAATGTTCATGTTTCCACGGTTTCTCCATGGTGCGGGTGTCCTTGTGACTCTCCAGGTTAAACAATCAGTTAAATCTCACACAGAACACGGGTACAGTCTCTCCCCGCTGTAAATGCTGCGATGTATTTTCAGGCTGTGGAACTGGTTAAAGCTCTTTCCACACTCAGTGCACTGGAACACTCTCACTCGGGTGTGTGTGTTTCCGCACAAAGCCCGCACTCTGATTGGCTGGAGGAACAGAATCCTTCCGGTCCTCCAACTTGTCCCATTGGTCAACACCTCAGCATAAGGTCAGGGAGGGGCTCTCCCCCGCACATGTGCAGCTTACACTCTCTCTTGGACATGCGCAATCCCGGGCCGAGGGGGAGAGGGAGATCACTGAGCGGCTTCTCGCTCTGGCCAGAACCGTCAGCCGGTTGCCTGGAAACCTTGGCTCGAGGCGATGTCGAGGGCGAGGGGGAGGGGAGGAAGGAGCAATGGGTGTGGGGTGTGGGGTGTGGGGGGGGGGGGGGGGGGTGCGGGGGGCTCCCGTGCCCGTGCGGCACCCGTGCCCGTGCGGCAGAGTTCTGACCGCCTGACCTTTATGATGAAGTCTTGACCAATGGGAAGAGTTGGAGGACCGGAAGGACTCTGGTCCTCCAGCCAGTCAGAGCGCGGGCTTTGTGTGAATGAGGATTGAGCTTCAGACGCACTGAAACTTCCTCCTGTCGCTGACATCGAAACCAAGTGTTGGGAAGGTCGGTTTAACACAAGGTATTCGCACTTGTCTGAGGTGTAAATGCTTACCCCGACCCCCCATTAAATTGTCTCTTTCCGGCCACTGGTCACAACCTGCACTGCAGTGACTTTGTTGTAACTTTAAGACAACCCCCGACATCTGGGAGTTATCCGCGCCTTGCGGTGAGCTTTTGGAAATGTGGCCGCTGGGAGGAGCGCCTTGGTCGGCGTGAAGTTTCTGTTTCAAGTGCTTGGGTTCGTGACTTGTGTAAGAACTTTTTGTCTCGGCTGGGGCTTGTTGAATGCTGCTCTCGCTGGGATTCCTGTGCCTTGAAAGGTGTGGCCCAGGTAGATGCAATCTCGGAAGACCCAAGCCAGGGAGGAGCCATTTGGGAACTATGGTTTCGGAAGGTTCAGCCGCGGGAGGTGTGACCCCAGACGGTGGAGCCCCAGTGGGTGTGATTTTGGAAGATCTGGCCCGGAGTGATGGACTTTGGAGGACTGTATTTGAGCTTTGTCGACTTTGGACGGTGTAATGTTGATGGGCGAAGCTCTGGAAGGCGATGCCTCCGAAATGTTTCACAATTGTATGGTTGTGAATGGATTGTTTGTTATTGTAATATGTGGTTTTCCTGTTATGATAGTTGGGGCTTTGTTTCCCCCGCCCCTGTCTATTTTCTTGCGTTATTTGTGGCCTGGGGGGCATCCCACCCTGGATAGAGTCACCCCCGGGGGGTGTGACATCCAGTTGGAGAAAGTTCTGGGTGGTGAAGCCCCGGACACAGTAACAGCGGAGGGATTTAATTCTCTGGGAGAAAAATTGGCAAGGCAGGGTGAATCGAGTACCCCGGAGAGCCTTTCCCACCGCGCCGGCTGAAAATTCGGAAGGCAGTCCGGATTGAGTAGGTTCGGGGTGGTTTCCCTTTCCCCTCCCTCCGGCCGAACATCCGTCAGGTGGAACCCCCGGACCTGAGTACCTCTGGAGGGTTGCATCCCCCGGCAGGGGAAAAACCCGGGAGGCGGTGCCCTGGAGGGCGGCGGATTTGCTGCAATGTTTATTCTTGTTGTGTTGTACTAATGTTTGTCACTTTGTAGGTTATGATTTGTAAATGGAGGTGTATTTAGAGGGCAATGCCCTGGAAAACTATGACCGTTAGTGAACCCTTCCTAAATAGAAGGCAGTAACTGATAAATGGATGGCGTTAGCCATTGGTAATGTATTTTGTTCTTTGTGTATTTGTAATTGTTTTGTGTTCACGTATTTGTGATAAACGAAAAGAAACCAACATCTGTGAGTATTCACTGTTGCAGAGCTTGCTCACTGGAGACACCCGTTTTTGCAGAGAGCCATTGCTGTTTCTGCCGAATTGCTCGAGTTCCAACCAGAAGGAAGGAAGGAAGGAGGAGGAGGAGCCGCCATCGCCTGCCTGCTGTCCGGCCTGCATGCCTGCCTGCCTGCCGGCCTGCCTGCGTGCCGTCCGGCCTGCCTGCCTGCCTGCTGTCCGGCCTGCGTGCCTGCCTGCGTGCCTGCGTGCCGTCAGGCTACTGGAGGGTGCTCTCTCCCTGGAGGGAGCGAGGGAGAGAAGACACACAGAGAGTTTCTCTTTGTTGTTTTTTCCCTCTACAGGAGGGTGGACAGCGCGACTTAAACATTTCAACATCAAGGGACTGAGTGGTTGGGCTGCTGCCCTCATCATCAGAAGGTCGGTGCCTGAAAGGGAGAAGCATGGAAGAATATGAGAGTCCCCCTACCCACTGCTGCTGCCCCCAATACCGGCACCCCGCCCTCCTTCCTCCTGACTGGGGCACCGGCCCTCCTCAGTGCCCTGTCCCTCGTTCTCCTTCCTGCTCCTCCAACCTCCTCTCTCCCTCTCTAACTCCGGGGCGAGAGCACCTGAACCCCCACCCACCTACCCCACCCTCCTTTATTTCCCTCTCTGGCCCCGCCTTGCCACCTGGGCAGAGAGGTCTATTATCTATCCCTCCCTACAACCCGCCCCCTCTATCCCTCCCGACAACCCGACCCCTCTATCCCTCCCCACAGACACACATATACGCCCTGCCGTGCATCTGGGCAGTCTCGGGGTGGGCGGAGCATTCGCCGAGCAACCATGGCGGCCTTGCCAGCGTCGCCGGTGGCAGGGCCTTCTCGGCCCACCTATGTGGGTGTGGTGGCAGCCAGAGCCCCCGCCGCTCCCAAGGCCCTGCCGCCATTCTCCTTGGTTACCAGACAGCTCGGGGTTCAATGCTACACCCACCCCGACATGTCCATCGAGGCCTGCGTGAGGGCAATGGCTGAGGTTGTCGGCCCCTCAGCCATTGTCGCGGCCTCCAAGATGTACGGCTGGGCCGTATTCTTTTTGAAGGCCGAGCGGGTGGTCCACCTCGCCCTGGAGAGGGGGCTCACGGTGCGCGGGACGTTCCTGGCGGTGGACCCTCTGGAGGCCGCCGCCCATAAGATCGAGATCTCGAACGTCCCGCACTTCCTACCGAGTGAGCTCCTCCTCCCCCACCTCCATCTACTGGGGGAGGTCAGGTCCGGGGTGGTGCCGAACCCGCTCGGCCTTCGGGACCCCTCCCTCCGCCATGTCTACTCCTTCCGGCGGCAGGTATTTGTCCGCCTGGCCCAGGAGGAGGTGCTTGAGGGGGGTTTTAGTTTCCCCTTTCAGGGGGTCTCCTACCGGGTCTTCTGGTCCGTGGACGGTGTGCGGTGCCATGCCTGTAAGGAGGCGGGGCACATTAAAAAGGACTGCCCTGTCTCCAAGGCCGCCGACCACCAATCCAAGGCGGCCGCAGCTGGCACCGCAACCCCCTCTCCCCCTAACCGAGTACCACCTGGCCCCCCGCAAGGGGAGGCCAAGCCGGCAGCAACTGCCACCTCAGCTGCCGGCGGGGGGGGGGAGCGGAGCCTCCGTGTGGCCAGAAGACCCCGGGTAAAAAAGGGATGAGAGAAAAGGGGGGGTACCGGAACCCCAGCCCCCACTACCCCAGTCACTCCAGCAGCCGGCTCGGGGGTTATTTCCACCTCCGCGACCCCTCCACCACCATCTGCCGGGCCCGTGGGCTCTCCGGGGCCTAGTGCTGGGCCCGGCGTCGCGGCTGCGCAGGCTCCTGGATCCGGGCATGGGGGGGTAGGCGACCCCGAGCCGGAACAACCGACATCTCCCGGGGACGGGATGGGAGGGCAAAAGGGGCGGGGCCGGAAGGGGAGGGGAGGGGCAGTTGGGGCGTAGACAGTGGGCTGCCCCTCAAAAAGAGGCGCGGCACCTCGTGGGAGATGGAAGTTGAGATCTGTGGGGCTCCCCGCACCCCACTCCCCTGGCTTAGAGGTGGAAGCGCCAACGCCCCTCTCCCCATTCACACCATCTCCTGCCACGCCCCCAGTCATCTTTACACCTTGCCCCCGGAGTGGGGGCAAGAAAAAGAGAACACGCGTGTTGCCGCAGTCCTCCAGGCGGGACTCCCTGGGGCCGGGTGGGAGCGGGGCCCCTGTGGCTTCGTTCCACCCGGCAGATTTCACCCCGGAGGAGTTCTTCTTCAGCCTGCTGGGGGACTGCGGCAGCACCCCGATGTTTGGGTCCCCGGGCGATGGTGGCGAGGAAGTGGTCTCTTCCTCTCTGTCCCGGCCTTTGATGCTGGGCACCCCCGACTTGGATCCGGAGGATTCTCTGGACTTGGGGGGTGTCCAGGTGTCTGTGGCAGAGTGGGGGACTGAGCCGCCGTTGCCCCCGGACCCGCAAACCAGGGAAGAGGAGCCCGGGGGGAACCCCCCCTCCGCCGATCCTGGGGGTGGGGTCGGGGGGGGAGTTGGGGCTAGTTGGCGGCTCCGTGCCGCCCGCCGTACGTCCTGCGGCGGGGGACTCGGAGTCGGAGGGTGACTGCAGGAAACCCACACCGTTCCGGGAGACGAAGCCCAATGGCTCCTGGAGTGGCGAGGGGGGGTCTACATGAGCCACCTCACGCTCACCTCTAGCGGGGTGGCTATCTTGTTGGCCCCGCATTAACAGCCGGAGATCTTGGGGGGTCAAGGAGCCGGTGCCAGGCCGGTTGCTGCACTTGACGGTCCGTGTGGGGGGCGTGGTCATTCACTTGCTGAACGTCTACGCCCCGGGCGGCGGACCGCAGCAAACGACTTTCTACGAGAAAGTGTCCGCTCATCTCGACACCATCGCGGGAGGCGAATGCATTATCCTCGGGGGGGGGATTTCAACTGCACCCTCGAGGCACGAGACCGCACCGGCCTCTGGCTGCGCACCCCGGCGATGGTGAAGTTGCGGGACCTGCTCGGGACCCACAACTTGGTGGACGTCTGGAGACATCTCCATCCTGGCTCCAGAGCTTTCACTTACGTGAGGCCTGGAACCGGAGAGTCCAGACTCGACCATCTTTACATTTCGAGGGCGAACCTGTCCAGCGCGTCTTCGGCCTCCGTGCAGCAGGTACCGTGCATGGACCACAGCCTGGGGTGGGCGGACTTTGCACCATCTCGCGTCCGGCGGGGGTCCGCGTACTGGCACTTTAACAACACGCTGCTGGAGGACGAGCGCTTCCTGGACTCGTTCCGTCGATTCTGGGCCGGCTGGAGAAGGAAGCGGGGAGGCTTCCCCTCCTTGAGGCTCTGGTGGGATGTGGGCAAGACTCACGTCCGTACCTTCTGTCAGGAGTACGCGAGGGGGTCGACAAAGAGGTGGAAATCCAGGCTCGAGGAGTTGGAGAAGGAGGTGCTCGACCTGGAGCCACGTCTCAGTCAGCCCGACGCAGACCCGGCCCTGGGGCTGGAGTACAGGGAGAAAAAGGGCGCGCTGCGGGACCTGCAGCTTGTCAGGGCTCGTGGTGCGTACGTGAGGGCGCGGCTCCAGTTCCAGGTGGACCTGGACCGCGGCTCCCCCTTCTACTCGCTGGAAAGAGGGCGGGCTAACCGTCAGCAGCTCCTTACGCTGCTGGCCGACGACGGTTCTCCCGTCTTGGATCCGGAGGGCATCCGTGCCATTGCCCGGGATTTCTATTCCGACCTCTTCTCTCCGATCCGTCCAGCGAGGATGCCCGCAGAGGTCTGTGGGAGGACATGCCGCAGGTCAGCCCGGAGGGCGTCGGCCAGCTGGAGGCCAATATCAGCCTGGCTGAGCTGACCGGCCCCCTCAACGGCCTCAGTCGGGGCAAAGCCCTGGGGCTGGACGGGCTGACAGTAGAGTCCTTCAGGGCGTTCTGGGACGTCCTGGGGAATGACTACGTGGGGGTCCTGGGGGAGAGCATTGCTACCGGGGAGATGCCCCTTTCGTGGTGCAGGGCCATCATTGCCCTGCTGCCCAAGAAGTGGGATCTCCACCTGCTAAACAACTGGCGCCCGGTCTCCCTCCTCAGCACGGATTATAAAATCTTTGCCAAGGCTATGGCTTCGTGCCTTGGATCCGTGCTGGACCACATGATCCACCCTGACCAGTCCTACACGGTCCCGGGCCGTTGTATACATGATAACCTCCACCTGGTCCGGGACCTCATCCATCATTCCCAAAGGGCTGGTCTGTCGGGCGCCTTCTTGTCATTAGATCAGGAGAAGGCGTTCGACAGGGTGGAGCACGAGTATTTACTCGGGACTCTGCGGGCATTCGGGTCCGGGACGCATTTTGTCGCCCGGATCCGATTACTGTACTCTGCCGCAGAGTGTCTAATTAAGGTTAACGGGTCCCTGACGGTGCCCCTTCGCTTTGGGAGAGGAGTACGGCAGGGCTGCCCCTTGTCCGGCCAACTGTATTCTATATGCGTGGAGTCATTCCTGCGCCTCTTGCGGAGGAGGTTTTCGGGTTTGGCTCCGCGCGGACCGGACATAGGAGTTGTCCTGTCAGCTTACGCTGATGACGTGCTCCTCATGTTCACGGACCCGGCTGACCTGCGGAGGATGCGAGAATGCCAGGCGGTGTACTCCGCCGCGTCCTCCGCCAGGATCAACTGGGCCAAGTCCTCTGGACTCCTTGTCGGTCCTTGGGAGACAGACCCCCTTCCGGAGGAGCTCAGGCATTTTACCTGGAGCAGGACCAACCTCCTGTACTTGGGGGCCCATCTCTGCCCAGCCGAGGAATCCTGGCCGGCGAACTGGCGGGAGCTGGAGGCCAAAGTCTCCGCCCGCCTGAGTCGCTGGACAGGACTGCCCCGAGTGCTGTCCTACAGGGCGCGAGTTCGCGTCATGAACCAGCTGGTCGCCTCCATGCTGTGGTACCGGCTGGACCCTTTGACCCCTCCCCCTGGCTTTGTCGCCAATATCCAGAGAACCCTCGTGCGGTTCTTCTGGGACAATCGACTGCCCTGGGTCCCTGCCGCGGTTCTGCATCTCCCGCTTGAGGAGGGCACTCAGATAGCGACCTTCCACCTCCAAACTCTGCAGAGATACCCCCTCCACGATGGTGTGCCATGGCGACGTATTACTTCCGCCAGTGGCACGGCCTCAATTATGACGTGCAGCTCCTGCATATCGATCTGGGGCGTGTTTCGACCTCCCTGCAGGAGTAACCCGTCTTTTACTAGGACCTCCTCACTGTCTGGAACACGGTCGCCTCGCGACGCAGCTCCCCGCCGTCAGGAGTAGCAGCTCTCGTGCGAGAGCCGCTGCTCAGGAATCCGCTCCTCCAGCTGTATGATTCAGGTGGCTGGCGGAGAGGGGGGGGCTGTGGACGCCGGGGTGACCAGAATCGGGGACATGCTGGATGGCGGAGGGGCGGGCTGGCTGAGCGCCCACGTGCTGGCTGAGCGCGCGGGGGTGTCCGTCCGGCGCGCGGCCAAAGCCATCCAAGACCTTAGGACGGTCGTGCTCGGCCCCGAAAGTACACGCAAACTCGAGGCGGTGCAGGCGTGCGGTGGGATCCCACCCGAGCGTTCCCCTGCTCGGACAGAATTCCACATTGGCCCAAAGCCTCAACCCCCCTCCTCAGGTCAGGTGCCCCACAGCCTGAGCCGCCTCGCGGAAATGTCCTCCGTGCCTTTTTCTACCGCGCGGAGGCATTTCCTGTACGGGCTGCTGCTGCACACTTTCCACTACCGCCTCCTCGCCTGTCGCCCGGATACACCTTGGCGGGCCTTGTTGCTGCCCGGCGGCGGACGTCCCAAGTGGAGGTCCCTCTACGGAGGGATCTCCCCCAATTACATCGAGGACCTGGGGTGGAGGGTGATGCATGCAGCAGTTCCACACAACCGTAGGATTCACTGGTTCACGGGCTCCGAAGGCTGCCCCTTCTGTGGCCTTGTGGAGTCCGTGGACCATGTCTATGTTTTGTGTCTTAGGCTGCACTCCCTTTTTGTTTTCCTAAAGAACCTTTTATTGATGTTTTGTTTGCACTTCAGTCCCACGCTCCTGATCTATGGACACCCGGTGCGGAGAGGGGAGGGTCGGGATGGCGACCTCCTCGTGAACCTGCTCCTGGGCCTGGCGAAACGCGCCATTTACAGGTCCAGGCAGCGGGCGATCGAGGGGGCCGTCCAGCCTGACTGTCTGCCCCTCTACCGTGGCTACGTTCGCGGCCAGGTGTCCCTGGAGAGGGAGCATGCGGTGTCCACGGGCGCAGTTGATGCCTTCCGTGCCCGTTGGGCACCACAGGGGTTGGGGTGCATTATTGATCCTGGTAATCACATTATAATTTGATGTTTTTAAGTTTCCTTTGTCCTTTGATTTTTGTTCGGGCTGTTCCCCCTCCTTTTGGGGAGCTGCCCCTTTCACCTTGTTCTGATTTAACTTGAGTTGTTTTATTTGCTTTGACCTTAAAAGAGGCCAACATCTGTGAGTAAAACACTTTCTTTTCTCCCCCTTTCCATTTCTTTTCTCATTCTGGGGGAAATTGGGGACTTGCAACAACTGAAGGGAAAGGAAGTGAATCCAGGGAGGGTGCCGACTCTGGAAAGGTTGGCCCAGGTCTCTCTCTCTCTTAAAGACATTGACATCTTTTGCTCCCTCAGCTTGACACATTTATTTGTCTCACTAAAAGGATGGTCTCTTTCCTAATGTTCACAATTAAAGGGCTGGTTTCTCCAGGAGGTATCTGACATTTAAGGGGACAGTAAATTAATGTAGGACAGAGATATGTCTCATGTTGTTTAATGTACAGATTAGATATATTATTAATGGTTCTGTAATGAAATACTTTTATTAGTACTACTAGTAGTATAATATAGTAATGTAGCTATGTTATATTTATCCAGTCATACAGTCATTATGACACAGAATGAGTACATTGGATAACTTGAGTTGCTGCTGAATCTCTGTCAAGCAATTCTGTCAGTCTCGAGTGGGTCCCATTCTGTAACCCTGCAACACCCGTTCGATTTCATTTAGAAATTGTTGATTATCTCTGCTTGATTACCCTCAGGTAACAAGTTTAATATCATGATCAATCACAACTCCCTGTATCTTAACCAACTGGAGCCAAGCTATCCATTAAACACATCTTTAATCCTGTCATATCGACATATATCTGTCTGGCAGCCTGCATGGAGATTTTCAGCTCTCTGTGTCCAGGACAGGATGCACTGAGCATGGATCTGTCAATCAGCCTCAATCAGCACCTTCAGGAGAATTGGGAGGGTGAGTATTAGATACAGCAGAGTGAGAATGGAGGGAGAGTGTGTGGGATGGAGATTTACAGCTTTTGGGGAATGAGAGGGGAAAGAATGTTCCATAGAAACTAGAATTGTCTGTTCTGAATTTCTATCCTGCACTGACTATGATGGCATTGTAAATTCCTTTTACAGGATATCAGAAAGTGAGGATTTACAGACAGAAATCTCAAACAAAACGTCACATTAAGATCTGGCAGCATCACTTAATTAATCGGGACCTGAAAATGATTGGCCTTTGAACCCAGAAGGAGTAATGTTTCTCTGTTCCGTATATTTCTGAAGACTTTAAACGTAAGTGTGACTGGAAAAGCACCGGGAGAGTGTGTGAGATGGAGATTTACAGCTTTTGGGGAATGAGAGAGAAAAGAATGTTCCATAGAAACTAGAATCGTCTGTTCTGAACTTCTATTAGTGATGACTTGTATAAACTCCTTTATTTTCATCACAAAAATAATCCCAGAACCGTAATCACTTGTGAACTCGCTGGTGTCTCATCAATTTTGCTGACTGAGTGAATCTCTTTCCAAACTCAGAGCAGGTGACGGTCTCTCCTGGTATGAACTCGTCGGTGTTCCTGCAGCCTGGATGACTGAGCAGATGTATGGTCTCTTCCTGCTGTGAACTCCCTGGTGAGTCTGCAGACTGGATGACATTCTAAATCTTTCTGTGCAGTGAGAGCAGCTGAACGGTCTCTCCTCAGTGTGACTGTGTTGGTAGATCACAGGTTCTCCAGCATGTTTGAAGCCAGTCCCACAGACAGAGTATTTAAAGTGTCCGTGTGCGAGAGATTATGTTCAGCAGGTGGGATAACTGAGTGAATCCCTTCCCACACACAGAGCAGGTGAACAGCCTCTTCTCAGTGTGTCGATGAATTTCCAGCTGAGATGGGGATATGATTTCCTTCCCACAGTCCCCACATTACAATGGTTTCTCCATAGTGTCGCTGTCCTTGTGACTCTCCAGGTTGGATGATCAGTTGAAGCCTCGTCCACACACAGAATACGGGTACAGTCTCTGCCCGCTGTGAATGGTGCAATGTTTTTTTCAGGCTGTGCAACTGGTAGAAACTCTTTCCACACTCGATGCACTGGAACACTCTCACTCAGGTGTGTGTGTGTGTGTGTGTGTGTGTCTTGGTGCTTTTCCAGTCACACTGATGTTTAAAGTCTTCAGAAGCAGACAAACATTTCTCCTTGTAGATTAAAAAGGCCGATGATATTCAGGTGCTGATGAATTGAGTAACTCTGTCAGATGTTGATGTCATGTTTGGTTTGAAATTTTTGTCTGTAAATCCTCACCCTTGATAGCCTGTAAAAGGAGTTAAGAAAAGTCATAATTGTTGGTATTGGATAGAAATTCAGAACAGACAATTCTAGTTTCTATGGAACATGCTTGCCTCCCTCATTCCACAAAAGCTGTAAATCTCCATCCCATACCCTCTCCCTCCATTCTCACTCTGCTGTGACTAATATTCACCCTCCCAATTCTCCTGTCTAAAGATTCTATACCCTGGAATATCGAGGGTATGGCCAGTCCTCCTCCTCTCTCAACCGTGTTGCTTTGGTAGCAATAATATATTCTCATGCATTATTCAAAACCCTGGGATGTTGTGCCCCCATCCTATCCTCCTAATGCTGCACATTGACCGCACTCATCCACCTAACCTACACATCTTTGGACCCTTCGGGGCATTTTAGTGTGGCCAACCAATCTCACCTTGATGTCTTTTGGACTGTGGGAGGAAACTGGAGCATCCGGAGGAAACCCACACAGACATGGGGAGGATGCGCAGACTCCACACATACAGTGACCCAAAGGTGGAATTGAACCTGGGTCCTTGGCCCTATGAGGCAGCAGTGCTAGCCACTGTGCTGCACCAATGTCAATGTCCTGAAGACTCACCTGATGAAGGAGCAGCGCTCCGAAAGCTCGTGATTCTAAATAAACATATTGGACTTTAACCTGGTGTTGTGAAGAGAGAGAGAGAGAGACCTGGGCCAACCTTTCCAGAGTCTGCACCCTCCCTGGATTCACTTCCTTTCCCTTCAGTTGCTGCAAGTCCCCAATTTCCCCCAGAATGAGAAAAGAAATGGAAAAGGAGAGAAAAGAAAGTGTTTTACTCACAGATGTTGGCGACAGGAGGAAGTTTTTAGTTTGTCTGAAGGTCAATCTTCATTCACATGAACCCCATGCTCTGATTGGATAGAGGACCATAGTCCTTCCGGTCCTCCAGCTCTTTCCATTGGTCAACAGCTGAGCATGCAGGTCAAGGGAGAAAATGCTGGAAAATCTCAGCAGATCTGGCAGCATCTGTAAGGAGAGAAAAGAGCTCACGTTTTGAGTCCAGATTACCCTTTGTCAACTTTGACTGTCCATCCGGTGTCGCTGCTCCCTCACCTCTCAGGCTGACTCCTGACTCTATTGACCAGGCAAAGGGCCAGAAAAATCTCAATCTGTCTTGACATTTTTTAATATTGATACAGATCAATTATGTTCTTGTTGGAGACTCAGAGGAGATTTGATAGAAATGTTCAAAATCATGAGGGGGATGGACAGAGTAGCTAGGGAGAAACTGTTCCCCCTCATAAAGAATGAGAGGGAAACAGATTGAAAATGATTCCCAAAGGAAGCAAATGTGATTTGAGAAATAACTTTCATACAGCGAGTGGTTCAGGTCTGGAACACACAGCCTGGAAGTGTGGTGGAGGCAAGTTCAATTGAGGCATTCAAGAGGACATTAGATTATTACTTGAATGTGGAGGAGTATGGGGAAAAGGAAGGGAAATGGCACAAATTCATGATGCTGGTTTGGAGAGCTGATGCAGACATGATGGGTCAAATGACCTCGCTCTGAATCATAACAATGCTGTGTTTTTTAAAATTCATTCATGGGACATGGGCGTTGCTGGCTGGCCAGCATTTACTGCCCATCCCTAGTTACCCTTGTAGGGCAGTTGAGAGTCAACCACATTGCTGTGGCTCTGGAGTCACATGTAGGCCAGACCAGGTAAAGATGGCAGATACCCTTCCCTAAAGGGCATTAGTGAACCAGATAGGTTTTTTCCAAGAATCAACAATGGTTTCATGGTCAACAGTAGATTCATAATTCCAGATTTTACATTGAATTCAAATTTCACCATCTGCCATGGTGGGATTTGAGCCTGGGTCTCCAGGCATTGGCTGAGTTTCTGGATTAATAGTCTAGCGATAATACACTAGGCCACTGCCTCCCCTTACTGTGACTTGGTCAGCACTGCTGCCTCACAATGCCAGGGACCCGGGTTCGATCACAGCCTTGGATGACTGTCCATGTGGAGTATCCCGACGAACTCCATGGAGATACAGAGAAAATGTGCAAACTCCACACTGTCACCCAAGGCCAGAATTGAACTAGGGTCCTGGGGCTGTGAGGCTCAGGTGCTCAGAAAAACCATTGCTGTTCAAGCAGATTCTGGAACAGGATATTGATTTACAGTCAGAAAATAACAGACCAAGTGAAGAGTTTGAAGATGCCGTGTGGACTTTGAGGAAATTAATTCAGTCACAAATTGATGCTTCCCCTGGAACAGACCATTCCCGTGTTTAGCTAAAATCAAACAACCTGAGACACAAACCAGTCACCAGCGAGCAGATGTAGTTGTTTCTCCAAAACAAGTACCAGTACCTTCCCCCTCTCCTCCGGTGTAATAAGGGAATGCCAAAGTGATAGAATACGGATGTTTGGAGGTTAAAATACTGGTTTGCTGCTGTAAGCACTGTTTGTGGCAATGGAGATCACTCAGCTACTGTGCTCGAATGTATAGGATACCTCCAGGAGAATGAATGGAGACTTGTCCAAACTCAAACAGAAAGATCCTGAATGTCCCATTGTTCTGCTCCATGGAACAATTTCAATCAATGATTACATCCAATAAAATTAACCCAGTAACAGCAATGATCAATTGTCTGATTGCAACAGATCTGATTCGAGATGAGGTAATGTTGATTCAAGGGTTAAAAGTGGGATTTGTGAGTAATCTGGGGCTTTGCAAGTTGGACTCTAGTCGTGGAGGTACTGAGTGCCCCTGGGGCAGGATTTTTGGAAATTGCTGTTGGTTCAGGAACCTGAGGAAGATTCACATTTCTACCTTGGGTGGTGACCCAATTGAGGTGGTGAAAGTCGCTCATGTGTTTCATCAGTTTTCCTTTGCGTTTAAATAAACATTGAGATTAATTGGTATTTCAGAGTCCTGTCTTACCTGAGGTTAAATATCTTTTGAATTAAAGTCCCATCAAGAGTCAATTTGGAACTGAGTATCTGGGCACCTGCAACCAAATTAAACTCAGTCTAAATGTTAATTATATACCCTTTTCATACCAACAGAGGACCTCAAGAAAGTTCAAGAAAGATTCACAAGGATGGATACTGTTGAGGGGAATGACCTCTCGGGGGCAATCAGCAGCAGCAGCCAAACTCATTGCACCACAGTTGGTTCTGCTGCAGAAGGGAGGAGTAAAATGTGTGCCAGTGCAATAGTTATAGGGGACTCAATTGTAAGGGGAATAGACAGGTGTGTCTGCTTCCTCAAACAATTCTCCAGGGTGGTATGTTGCCTCCCTGGTGCTACAGTCAAGGATGTCTTGGAGCGGGTACAGGACATTCTGGAGGGGGAGAATGAACAACTAGTGGTCGTGGTACACATCAGTACAAACAACATAGGTTAAAAAAAAAAGGATGACTCCGAAAAGCAGAATACAGGGAGCTCGTAAGAAAGTTAAGAAATTGGACCTCAAAGGTAGTGATCTCAGGATTACTACTGGTGCCACATGCTCATCAAAGTAGAAATGACAGGATATATTGGATGAATACATGGCTGAAGAGATGGTGTCAGGGGGAGGGTTTCAGATTCCTGGGGCACTGGGACTGGTTCTGGGGGAAGGTAAGACCTATACAAATTGGACGAGTTACGCCTGGGCGGGACTGGGACTGAAGCCTTAGGAGGATTGTTTGCTAGAGCGGTCGGGGAGGGTTTAAACTAATATGCCAGGGGGATGGGAATCTCTGTAAGGAGTCAGAGAAGGAGGGAGCAAGGACAAAAATGAAAGGTAGAAAAGGGAATAAGAAAAGTGACAGGCAGAGAAACCAAGGACAAAATTCAAACAGGGCTATAGAGAAAAATATTGGGCGTGAGACAATGTTAAAAAGACAAGCTTAAAGGTTCTGTGCCTTAATGCACGGAGCGTTTGCAATAAAGTGGATGAACTAATCGCACAGACAGACGTAAATGGATATGATATAATTGGGATTATGGAGACATAGTTGCAGGGTGACCAGGGGGTGGGAACTGAATGTCCCCAGGGTATTCAGTATTTAGGACAGGCGGGCATAAAGATGATGGAGTGGCACTGCTGGTTAAAGAGGAGATTAACACAATAGTAAGAAAGGATATTAGCTCTGACAATGTGGAGTCGGTATGGCGAGAGTTGAGAAATACCAAGGGGCAAAAAACATTAGTGAGTGTCATTAGTGAGACCCCCAAACTGCAGTGGTGATATTGGGAATGGCATTAAACATGAAATTAGAGATGCATGTGATATGGGAATATTGGTGATCATGGGTGATTTTAATCTGTACATAGATTGGGCAAATCAAATAAGCCACAATGCCATAGAGGAGGAATTCTTGGAGTGCATATGGGATGGTTTTGTTGACCAATATATGGAGGAACCAACTAGAGAGCAGGCCATCTTAGTCTAGGTACTGTGTAATGAGAAGGGAATCATTACTAATCTAGCTGTATGAAATCCCTTGGGGATGAGCAACCATAACATGATAGAATTTTTTATCAAGATGGAGAGTGAAGTAGTTGATTTGGAAATGACGGTGCTGAATCTTAATAAAGGAAATTATGAAGATATGAGTCATGAGTTGGCCTTGATAGGTTGGGGAGAGATACTTAAAGGGATGGCAGTGGATAGGCAATGGCAAACATTCAAGGAACGTATGGGGGAACTGCAGCAACTGTTTATTCTTGTCTGGCACAAAAGCAAAATGGGTAAGAGGGCCAATCCATGGCTTACAAAGGAAATTAGAGATAGTATTCGATCCAAGAAAGAAGCATACAGATTGGCCAAGAAAAATAATATGTCTGAGGATTGAGAACAGTTTAGAATTCAGCAAAGAAGGACCAAGGGATTGATTTAAAAGGGGGAAAGACAGTGCAAAAGTAAGTTTGCAGAGAATATAAAGACTGACATTAAGAGTTTCTGTAGATACATGAAGAGAAAGAGTCATAGTCATAGAGTTTACAGCATGGAAACAGGCCCTTCGGCCCAACTTGTCCATGCCACCTTTTTTGTAAAAACCCCTAAACTAATCCCAATTGCCGCATTTGGCCCATATCCCTCTATGCTCATCACACCCATGTAACTATCTAAATGCTTTTTAAAAGATAAAATTGTACCCACCTCTACTACTACCTCTGGCAGCTTGTTCCAGACACTCACCACCCTCTGTGTGAAAAAATTGCCCTTCTGGACACTTTTGTATCTCTCCCCTCTCACCTTAAGCCTATGCCCTCTAGTTTTAGACTCCTCTACCTTTGGGAAAAGATATTGACTATCTACCTTGTCTATGCCCCTCATTATTTTATAGACCTCTATAAGGTCACCTCTCAGCCTCCTATGCTCCAGAGAAAAAAGTCCCAGTTTATTCAGCCTCTCCTTATAATTCAATCCATCAAGTCCCGGTAGCATCCTAGTAAATCTTTTCTGCACTCTTTCTAGTTTAATAATATCCTTTCTGTAATAGGGTGACCAGAATTGCACACAGTATTCCAAGTGTGGCCTTACCAATGTCTTGTACAACTTCAACAAGACGTCCCAACTCCTGTATTCAATGTTCTGACCGATGAAACCAAGCATGCCGAATGTCTTCTTCACCATTCTGTCCACCTGTGACTCCACTTTCAAGGAGCTATGAACATGTACCCCGAGATCTCTTTGTTCTGTAACTCTTCCCAATGCCCTACCATTAACTGAGTAAGAAGTTGGTGAAGACAAATGTATGTCCCCTACAGACAGAAATGGGGGAATGTATAATAGGGGACAAAGAAATGGCTGACCAACTGAATCCATCCGATGTTCTGTCTTCACAAAAGAGGACACAAATCATATTCCAGAAATATTGGAGAATGCAAGTTTTAGTGAGAGGGAGGAACTGAGGGAGATCAATATTAGTAGAGAAATGGCACTGGGAAAATTGATGAGATTGAAGGTGGATAAATCCACAGGGCCTGATAATCTCCATCCCAGAGCACTTAAGGAAGTGGCTCTAGAAATAGTGGATGCATTGGTGGTCATCTTCCAGGATTCTATAGACTCGGGAACAGCAGATTGGAGGGTAGATAACATCATGCCAATATTCAAAAAGGAAGGTAGAGAGAAAACAGGGAATTTTCGACCAGGAAGCTGAATATCGGTAGTGCGGGAAATTCTTGAATCCATTATAAAGGACTTTATAGCACAGCATTTAGAAAGCAGTGGCAGGATCAGACAGAGTCAGTGTGGATTTATGAAGGGAAATCATGCTTGACAAATCTGTTGGAATTTTTTGAAGATGTAACTAGTAGAGTTGACAGGAGGAGACTGTTGATGTGGTATATTTGGACTTTCAGAAAGTGTTTGACAAAGACCTGTATAAGAGATTATCGTGCAAGATTAAAGTGCATGGGATTGGAGGAAGTGTATTCAGATGGATAGAAAACAAGTTGGCAGAGAGCAAGCAAAGAGTAGGAAATAATGGATCCTTTTCAAATTGGCAGGCAGTAACTAATCGGATGCCACAGGGATTGGTGCTGGGACCCCAGCTATTCACAATATATATTAATGATTTGGATGAGGGAACAAAATGTAACATCTCAAAGTTTGCAGATGGTACCATGTTGGGTGGGAGGGTGAACTATGACGAGGATGCAGAAATCCTTCAGCATGATCTGGACAGGTTGGATGAGTGGGCAAATCAATGGCAGATGCAGTATAATTTGGATAAATGTTATTCACTTTGGAAGCAAAAACAAGAAGACAGATTACTACCTAAATGGCTGTAAATTGGGAGAGGGAGACTTGGGTGTCCTTGTGCACCAGTCGCTGAAGGTAAGCATGCAGGTGCAACAGGTGGTAAAGAAGGCAAATGGTATGTCGGCCTTTATTGTGAGAGGTTTCGAGTACAGGAGCAGGGATGTTTTGTTGCAATTATAGGGATGGGGAGATGCCAGCATTGGACTGGGGTGGGCACAGTATTAAGTCTCACAACACCAGGTTAAAGTCCAACAGGTTTATTTGGAATCACCAGCTTTCGGAGCACTGCTCCTTCATACAGGGCCTTGGTGAGGCCACACATAGAATATTGTGTGCAGTTGGTTCCCTTTCTGAGGAAAGGTGTTCTTGCTCTCAAGGGAGTGCAGAGAAGGTTTACCAGGTTGATTCTGGGGATGGCGGGTCTGATGTATGAGGAGAGATTGACTACGTTAGGATTGTTTTTGCTGGAGTTCAGATGAATGAGAGGGGATCACATGGAGACTTATAAAATTCTAACAGGACTAGACAGGGTAGATGTAGGGAGGATGTTCCCAATGATGGGGGAGTTCAGAACTCAGGGTCACAGTCTGAGGATTCGGGGTAGACCATTTAGGACGGAGGTGAGGAGACATTTCTTCACCCAGTGAATGGTGAGTCTGTGGAATTCATTACCACAGGAAGTAATTTATGCCAAAACATTGAATGTATTCAAGAGGCAGCTTGATACAGCACTTGGGGTAAATGGGATCAAAGGTTATGGGGAGAAAGCGGGATGAGGCTATTGAGTTGGACAATCAGCCATGATCGTGATGAATGGTGGAGCAGTCTCGAAGGGACAAAAGGCCTCCTCCTGCTGCTATCTTCTACGTTTCTACGTTTCTATACTAGAACTAAGAGTGTATAAGTTACAGGATATTTTCTCCAGGGAAGAGAAGGCTGAAGATTGACCTGATAGAAACTTTAAAGGCTGTGATCGGGTTGACATCATCAAGTCATCACTGTGATTTCAGGATAGAAATCCGGAATTGATACTTTTAGCAGTCACAGAAAATCCATCTCCCTTTCAAACTATAAATCACCGTCCCCCACACACTCCCTCCTTCCTATTAATTGTAACACTAATTCATCCTACTATCTTCCTCCTGCATTTGCCCAATTCTCCTCTCCTGAATGTGTTGACTCTGGGTTTCAGTTTCACACTTACCTATTGCCCTCCCCAATATGTCACCCAGGTGTCTAAATCTTTCCACTTGAAGTTAACTGTTTTGCTAAGGGGACGTCCCAATTCAATTCAGTGACCCCCCACATGTAATTTGTTTCAGGATGGGGTCACTGCACCCCTCACCCCAACTTTCCATCCCAGTCCCAGGAGTTTGGAGGCAGGGCTCCGGCAGAGTAATGGCGGCCACAGCTCCCACAATTCCCTCCGCTGGGGAAGCTGCTCTATCTGCCGCGTGGGCAGGGGACCCGGGACTGCGCATGTCCAAGGGAGGGGGGAAACTGCGCATATGCGATCCCCCCACCACCCCCCGCGACATTCATACTGAGGTGTCGGCCCATGGGAAGAATTGGAGGACCGGAAGGACCACGGTCCTCCAGCCAATCAGTGTGCGGGCTTTGTGTGAACGAAGACTCAGCTTCAGACAGACTGAAACTTCCTCCTGCCTTAAAAGAGGCCAACATCTGTGAGTAAAACACTTGCTTTTCTCCCCCTTTCCATTTCTTTTCTCATTCTGGGGGAAATTGGGGACTTGCAGCAACTGAAGGGAAAGGAAGTGAATCCAGTCTGTATATTGCACACATTGTTAGTCCAGTCATAGAGACAGATATCTGTCTGGCCGCCTGCATGGAGATTTTCAGTTCTCTGTGCGGAGGACAGGAAGCAGTGAGCATGGATCTGTCAATCAGCCTCAATCAGCACCTTCAGGAGAATTGGGAGGGTGAATATTCGATACAGCAGAGTGAGAATGGAGGGAGAGTGTGTGGGATGGAGATTTTGGGGAATGAGAGAGGAAACAATGTTCCATGGAAACTGCCTATTCTGAATTTCTATCCTGTACTGACAGTGACGACTTTTGTACACTCCTTTTTCAGGATATCAGAAGGTGAGGATTTACAGACAGAAATCTCAAACCAAGCACCACGTCATGACCTGACAGAATCACTCATCAGGACCTGAATATTATCTGCCTTTGAATCTAGAAGGAAAATGTTTCTCTGTTCTGTCTGTTTCAAAAGGTTTCAAAAACCACTGATACACACACACTCCTGAGTGAGTGTTCCAGCGCACTGAGCTTTAACCAGTTACAGAGCCTGACAATACACTGCACCATTCACAGCAGGAAGAGACCACACACTTGTTCTTTGTGTCGATGAGGCTTCAACAGATCACGAAATCTGGAGAGTTACAAGGACACCCACACCATGGAGAAACCGTGGAAATGTGGGGACTGTGGGAAAGGATTCAGGTTCCCATCCGAGCTGGAAATTCATCAACGCAGTCACACCGGGGAGAGACCATTCGCCTGCTCTGTGTGTGGGAAGGGATTTACCCGTTTATCTCACCTGCTGCAGCACCATGTCACTCACACCAATGAGAGACCCTTTAAATGCTCTGACTGTGGAAGTGACTTCAAAAGCTGTCAGATACTGATGTTCCACCAGCGCATTCACACTGAGGAGAGACCGTTTAGCTGCTCTCACTGCACAAAGAGGTTTCGCAGGTCATCCACACTGCTGAGACATCAACGGGTCCACACCGGGGAGAGACCATTTACCTGCTCTGACTGTGGGAAGGGGTTCAGTTATTCTTCCACACTGCAGACACACCAGCAAGTTCACACCGGGGAGAAGCCATTCACCTGCTCTGTGTGTGAGAAGGGATTCATTCAGTTATCCAACCTGCGAAAACACCAGCGAATTCACACTGGGGAGAGGCCATTCATCTGCTCTGTGTGTGGGAAGGGATTCAGTAATTCGCATAACTTGCTGAGACACCAGGGAGTTCACAAGTGATTACAGGGGTTGGATTCTGCTGTTATTGCTGCTGTTAATCACATCCAGGACTGAACCATGTTCATTCTGACAGTTGGTGAAGTGGGAGGGTCGGAGGGTTTCTTTCTGCTGGACTGGCCGGTCTCACAACTTTGCTTCCAGTGGCTGATGCTCTTTGAGCCTGGGAGAGCACATTTCCACTGAAATGATCCACTAAAGCTGATGAAGGACATTTATTTTATCCTGGATAATAAATAGTGTTTTCCCTGCCACTACAGGTAGATCTAAAATAAATACATTTGTCTCTGTTCCAGGACCAGGTCAATTGGCTCAATTGGTCTATGTCAGTATTTATGCTCCATGTGAGCCTCCACCCACCCCTCTTCATCTCCCTCCATCAGCGTATTCTTCTATTCCTTTCTCCCTCGTTTATGTATCTAGTTTCCCGGTGGCATGGAGGCATAGAGGTGAGCACTGCTGCCTCACAGTGCCAGGAACCCAGGTTTGATTCCCGGCTTGGATCACTGTCTGTGCAGACTCTGCACGTTCTCCCCGTGTCATGCATGTGACAATAATGAATCAAATCAAAGTCGGCGTGGGTTTCCTCCGGGTGCTCCGGTTTCCTCCCACACTCCAAAGATGTGCGGGTTAGGTTGATTGACCGTGTTAAATTGCCCCATAGTCTCAGGAGGATTGGCGGGGTAAATACGTGGGATTATGAGGATAGGGCCTGGGTGGGATTATGGTCAGTGCAAACTTGATGGGCCAAATGGCCAAATTCCCCATCAATGTATTCATGCTATTCACCTCAACCACTCACTGTGGTAGTGAGTTCCACATTCTCACCACTCGCTGGGTAAAGAGGTTTCTCCTGAAATCCTTATTGGATTATTGAATCCTTGAAAATGGATTGAAATTCATGCAGCATTTGTAACAAAAAGGATGAATTGTCAGCGTGGATAGAGATCAATGTGTGTGTCCTGATAGACATAACAGAGACTTGGTTGAAAGATGACCAAGGTTGGGCTCTAAATGTAGAAGGGTATCCGACATATTGGAATGGCAGGAAGCTAGGAAAAGGTGATGGGATTGCTCCCGTTAATTAAGGATGACATTAGTTTAGTACTGAGAGACCACCTTAGCCTGAAAGATCAGGAACTAGAATCAGTTTGGATCGAGATAAGAAATAGTAACAGTGTGAGGTCTCTTATGAGAGTAGTTAATGGGCCCCTAACAGTAGTTACACTGTAGGTAGAGTGTACAGGAAGTAATAAATGAGGCGTGTAATTAAGGCAGTGCAATAATCATGGGTGAGTTTTATGTAATGGAGATTGGGAGAATCCAATTGGCAAATGCAGCCTGGAACATGAGTTCACAGAGTGTTTTGGGGACAATTTCTGAGAGAAGTTCATTCTAGATCCAACCAGGAATCTGTGTATCCTAGACATCAATGTGCAGTGAGACAGATTTATTAACAATAAACGTGGTGATGGAGCATCTAGACAACAGCGATCATAATATTGTGGTGAAGACCATGTTTAGTAATGTTACTAGTTTTGGTTTAGTTATGTTCAGTTATCACAGAATCTAAGTACATGAATCAATTCACTCAATACAGGATCGTACTGTGTGAGTCTCTGTCTTCAGCTGCACGCTTACTTGATAAGTGTCGTGTGCCATATCGCCTTAGGCCAAAGTAGGGTTACGTTTGATAGTTTTACGACAGGACCAATGCTGAATGAGAATCTGTTACATTTGATGGCAGGATTAGAGGATACATGTGAAGCTTCTTGTAGTTTAATTGGGAATGTCAATGCCGATTAACAGATTAGTGTGGGTTTGATTATCAGTTTCTGTAATCGTGTTGTCATGATGTATTTTCTGTGACTTTTATTTCTTATGAACATGAACTGTAGGGCGCACTGTGACACAGTGGTTAGCACTACTGCCTCATAGCACCAGGATCCCGGGTTTGATTCCCCGCTTGAGCTGTTGTATTTGCAGAGTCTGCATGTTCTCCCCATATCTGGGTGGGTTTCCACCAGGTGCTCCGGTTTCCTCCCACAGTCTGAAAGATGTGCTGGTTAGGTGCATTGGCCATGCTAAATTCTCCCTCAGTGTACCCGAACAGGCGCCGGATTGTGAAGGCTGGGGGATTTTCACAGTAACTTCATTGCAATGTTAATGTGACAATAATAAATAAAATAAAAATAAATAAAAAATGTATTGATAGGAAATGGTATTTTGTAATGTGTATATTGCTTCCTGAACTTTAGCAAACCAATCACCTTCATGTGTAGATTTTCTATGTTCTGTAGTAGTTGCTGTATTAGTTTAAGTTTGTGTATCTCTTGTACTTTTAGTTATTTGTCTTTAAGTAACTTGCTTCAGGCATCAGCAGTCACTAAGAAATTACACATCACACCTCAGATGTAACAGTTAGGTCGATGAGTCTGATGAACATCAATCATTAGAAAGTGACACCACACGTCCTCCTATTACAAAGAAACAGACACACAAATTACCTTGTGCTGCCTTATTGTCTCAGTGGAAAAGCTTTAAAGTTACTACAGCAGCAGGGAAAAGCAATAAAGAAAAGGATGTTGCCTCAAATTACTGAGATCCTGGATTAATTCAGTTAGGAGTTAATGAGAAGCGATAGCAGCAAGTTGACTGAGATGGTGTGGTGGCACAGTGGTAGCACTGCTGCCTCACAGCGCCAGCAACCCAGGTTCAATTCCAGCCTTGGACAACAGTTTGTGTGGAGTTTGCACATTTTCCCCATGTCTGCGTGGGTTTCCTCCAGGTGCTCCGGTTTCCTCCCACAGTCCAAAAATGTGTGGGTTAGGTTGATTGGCTGTGCTAAATTGCCCCTTAGTGTCAGGGGATTAGCAGGTTAAATACGTGGGGTTACAGGGATAGGGTCTGGATGAGATAGTGGTCGGTGCAGACTCCATGGCCGAATGGCCTCCTTCTGCACTGTGGGATTCTATGATTCCTGTGTGTTAATGGAAAGTGACATCAGCAAGATGACCAATATCCTTCAGGGACCAATCGGCCATTGATCATGCACCATTTAACCAATCGGGAACTGATCATGTGCTATTTGGGCCAATCAGAACCATAGGAAACTAGTGACAAAGCTGAATAATCGAATACCGCATAGAGTTAGTTGCGAGCGAGGGTTAATGAGGTACAATTTTCTGGAGCTCGGTGCACAACACAACACAACACAACATGAAGTCAGAAGATAGACTTTGGTCAACAGAACAGCAGACAGCCACAGTCAACCAGAAGTTGAGAGTTGGTGTTTCAGAGTGAACGGACTGATCCACTGTATTGAAGTAGTGTGATTTTGTACTTATTACAATTAATAAATTCTGTGACAACATATTTGTACCCGAATTATCTGTAACTAGTCAGGAACTGCAGATTCCTTTCACAACTTCTTCCAATGGGTAATTGATTGATTATTGCAATTGAGATTGGAGCCAAACCCAGATCTTACAATAGGATAGAATTTTACATTTTGTTTGAATGGGAGAAGTGTGGGTGTAAGACCAGTGTTTTAAATCTAAATAAAATGACTGAACGCAGAGCTGGCTAAGCAACGCAAAATAAGGGAAATTATATATTTTCAACTTTGATTTGTTTTGAAATATTTTCTGTGTGTATCATTATGATCTTGAATGGGACTGTTAATGTTTAAAGACAAACTTGAACACACAGTGATCAACTGAAAGAATTATGCCACAAAATTCTATGCACTTAAACAAAAGCTAACTTTATTGGATATATAAAACAAAAGAAAATTAAAAACTAACACTACACACTTAACACTGTAGTTTTGAAAGACTTTGTTTATAAACTCAGTTCTACTTTTTAACTTCTACCCCCAAGATTTCCCTGATACTTAACAATATCTTGAATGTTCATTCACGTCTGTTCCTGGGAATATATGGAAAGTATGTCAAAGCATTCCCAGAATTCACTTCAATTCTCCCCAGTGTTTCAGATAATCTGCAAGCTTTTATGGGGATCCTTTCATTAGCTTTTGGCTGAACAACCTTCCAACTTTCCTTTACGATCTCAAAACTGTGAACTCCTCAGTTCAAGCCTGAGCTTCACTGCCTTCTTGATGAGGGATTTAAACATTAGATGCAGCTTTGGTTCCTCAGGGTCCTCTAAGCTTCTGGTTCCACAGCTGGTCCACAGCTGCTGGTCCCACAGCTGGTTCACAGGTCCTGGTCCCACAGCTGATGGCTTCGAGACTAACTGCAAACTGCACGCTTTCTGTGAAAGGTCAAAGCCTTTCTCTTTTCTCCTTCTTGTTTAGCTAAGGGTTGTGTGGACTATTCCATTTGGGGGAGGTGGTGGGGTAGTGGGAATTCGCTGGCCGAGTAATGCAGAGACCCAGCCAAGGATCTGGGGGACAGGCAGCTGGTGGGATTTGAATTCAGTGAATCAATCTGGAATAATATAAAGTTGGTCTCAGTAATGGCGGCCATGAAACTATCATCAATTGTTGTAAAAACCTGTCTGGTTTGCCTTATTAAAGTTCCCTAATAGGGAAGGAGATCTGTCGTCCTTACCCGCTCTGGCCTACATATGAATCCAGACCCACACAGCGATGTGGGTGACTCTTAGCTGTCCCTCTGAAATGGCTGAGCACGTCACTCCATTCAAGGGCAATTAGGAGATGAGCAATGCATGCTGGGCTTTGCCAGCAGTGTCCACATCCCAGGAAAGAATAAAGAATATTTCACGGAAAGCGATGGGTGATTTGAAATGAATTGAAAGTAGGTCAGGAGGTGCTCGTATCGTCCAGAGCTGCTTTTCAATGGATCCTCCTGTTTAAAATAAAAACACATCAGTGTGCCCCTTTCCTGGACACGGTTGGGTGGCACAGTGGTTAGCACTGATGACTCACAGCACCAGGGACCTGGGTTCAATTCCCAGCTTAGGTCACTGTCTATATGGAGTTTGCATGTTCTCCCCGTGTCTGCGTGGGTTTCCTCCAGGTGCTCCGGTTTCCTTCCACAGTCTGAAAGACATGCTGGTTAGGTGCATTGACCTGAACAGGCGCCGGAGTGTGGTGACTAGGGGAATTTCACAGTAACTTCATTGCAGTGTTAATGTAAGCCTTACCTGTGACGAATAAATAAACATTTTTACTGAGTTGAACTTGGAATATCACAATGCTGTTTTTAAACATTTCTTTGTTTAAAGAAGCAGTCATTTTAAATTGTGAAACAGACAGAAATTAAATGTTCTGTTTTTCCTGGGACCCTCCTGTGCCTGGTTAGTAACATTCTCTGGATAAAAGGTTCCTCCTGGTTCTTGCTGTCTGTTGTGTTCTTTGTCACAGTCTGTACCAGGACATTTATATTGAAAGGTTGTTAAGAAATCCAAGTGAATTCCAGCCCCTTGTGTAACATTCTATTTGGTGTAGGTCAGATTCAGAGATGTCCACATGTGTGTGAAAAGGATTCTGGGTAAGGTTTTAGCCCTTCTTTACCTGTTAGTAGCAATGAACCCTTTATTCAATTCTAAAGGATAAAGTCCTCATTAGATATCAATTCTACCTGTTATCTACATTTCACCGAACCAGTCTATATTTTCATCACAAGACTGCAGTGGGAGTACTGTCAACATCTTACTAACTTGATCGATTTTATCGAGGAGGTGACGAAGGTGATCGATGAGGGTAGAGCAGTGGATGTCGTGTACATAGATTTTAGTAAGGTTTTCGACAAGGTCCTTCATGGTAGGCTCATCCAGAAGATTAAGATGCATGGGATTCACGGTGACTTTGCCGCTGGATTCAGAATTGACTTTCCCAAAGAAGTCAGAGAGTATTGGTGGGTGTTTTTCTGGCTGGAGGTCCGTGACTAATGGTGTTCCGCAGGGATCCATACTGGGACCTCTGCTGTTTGTGATATATAAATGACTTGGATAAAAATGTAGATGGGTGAGTAGTAAGTTTGTAGATGACACAATGCTAGGTGGAGCTGTAAATAGTGTAGAAGGTTGTCAAAAGATATGGTGGGATATAGATCAGCTGGAGATATGGGCGGAGAAATGGCAGATGGAGTTTTATCTGGGCATGTGCGAGGTGCTGTACTTTGGGAGATCAAATGTTCAGGGTAAGAATACAGTTAATGGCAGGACCCTGAACAGCATTGATGTACAGAGGGATCTTGGGGTTCAAGTCCATCGCTCTCTGAAATTGGCCACACAAGTAGATAGGTGGTAAAGAAGGCATATGGCATGCTTACCTTTATTGAGAACAAGTGTCAGGTTGCAGCTTTATAAAACTTTGGTTGGGCCACACATAGAATATTGCATTCAATTCTGGTCGCCACATTATAGGAAGGATGTAGAGGCTTTGGAGTGGGTGCAGAAGAGGTTTACCAGGATGCTGCCTGGATTAGAGGGTATGAGCTATAAGGAGAGGCTGGACAAACCAGGGGTTGTTTTCTCCGAGTGGCAGAGGCTGAGGGAAGACCTGATAGAAACCTATAAAATTATGAGAGATATAAACAGGGTTGAGTCAGAATCTTTTTCCCAGAGTTGAAATGTCTAATACTGGGGGACATGCACTTAAGGTGAGAGGGGGGAAGTTCAAAGGAGATGTGAGGGTCAAGTTTTTTTTATACAGAGAGTGGGAGGTGTCTGGAATGCACTGCCAGGGGTGATGGTGGAGGCAGGTGTTTAAGGCCTTCTAGATAAGGACATGAATATGCAAGGAATAGAGAAATATGAACTAAGGACAGGCAGAAGGGATTAGTTTAATTTGGTGTCATGTTCAACACAACATCGTGGGCCGAAGGGTCTGTTCCTGTGCTGTACTGTTCTATGTTCTCTTTGTGATCTCCATTTAGAAAAAGGAAATTGAGGCACTGGAGAAGGGGCAAGAAAGATCCACAAGAATAATCCCAGAACTGTAATCACTTGTGAACTTACTGGTGTTTCACCAAGTTTGCCTACCAAGTGCATCCTTTCTCACAGAGCAGGTGAACTGTCTCTCCCCGATGTGATCTTGCTGTTGAGACATCAGTTCCCGAGAGGTTTTGAAGTCACGCCAACAGTCAGAGCATCTAAAAGGTCTGTCCTGGGTGTGAGTGACTTTGTATCTGTGCTGACTGAATAACCGAGTAAATCCTTTCGCACACATGGAGCAGGTGAATGATCTCTCCCTAGTGTGAACTCACTGGTGTTTCAGCAGCGCTGAAGACATTCTAAACCTCTTTGAGCAGTTAGAGCAGGTGAATAGTCTCCCCAGTGTGAATGTGCTGGTGGATCATCAGTTCCTGAGAGGTTTTGAAGCCGGCCTCTCAGTCAGAGCATTTAAAGGGGTTCTCCTTGGTGTGAGTGACATTGTGTCTCACCAAGCTGGATGACCCTTCCCACACACAGAGCAGGTGAACGGTCCACCCCGAGTGTGAACTCAATGATGTGCCCGCAGACTGGGTGAATCACTGAATCCTTTCCCACAGACAGAGCAGGAAAACAGCCTCTCCTCAATGTGAATGCGCTGGTGGGACATCAGTTCCTGAGAGCTGAAAGCCACTTTCACAGTCAGAGCATTCATTAGTGTGAGTGGTTTTGTTTTTTAGCAAGTTGGATGAAGTAGTGAATACTTTTCCACACACAGTGCAGGCGAATGGTTTCTCCTCAGTGTGAACTCACAGGTGTTCCCTCAGGTTGGATTACCTTTTAAAGCTCTTTGTGCTGTGAGAGCAGCTGACTGGTCTCTCCTCAGTGTGAACTGTTTGGTGTGTCTGTAGATGGGGGAACTGAGTGAATACCTTCCCGCACACAGAGCAGGTGCATGGTTTCTCCCCCGTGTGTACTTGCTGGCACATCCGCAGGCTGGATGACCTTTTAAATCATTGATGATTGTCGGAAAAACCCATTTGGTTCACTAATGTCATTTTAGGGAAAGAAATCTGCCATCCTTACCTGGTCAGGTCTTCATGTGACTCCAGAGCCACACCAATGTGGTTGACTCTCAACAGCCCTTGAGCAAGCAGTGATTGACAATAAATGCTGGCCAGCCAGTGGCACACATGTCCCATGAATTAATCAAAGAAAAACCTGCTCCCAGTGTGGGAAGGGATTCACTCAGTCATCCTACCTGTGGAGCCACCAGCAAGTTCACAAGTGATTCCAGGGGTTGGATTCTGCCGTTATTGCTGCTGTTAATCACATCCAGGACTGAAACATGTTCATTCAGTTGGTGAAGTGGGAGGGTCGGAGGGTTTCTTTCTGCTGGACTGACCGGTCTCACAACTTTGCTTCCAGTGGCTGATGCTCTTTGAGCCTGCGAGAGCACATTTCCACTGAAATGATCCACAAAAGCTGATGAAGGACATTTATTTTATCCTGGAAAGTAAATAGTGTTTTTGCTATCATTGAGTTATAAGGGCAGAGAAGGAGGCCATTCAGCCCATCCATTCTATTCTGGAATAAAGAGTCAGTAAATTTAATGTGAGCTATAAACTGAGTTATATTTATGAAATATCCCTTGTTGTATATTCCATCACAACCCCTAGCCTACATTGTTTTCCTAGATGTGTTTAGCTAGAGATGAAGTTACTGTGGCCAATGGGTGCAAGCTGTTTTTGACTTAGAACCATAGAACCATAGAAAATTACAGCTCAGAAACGGGCCTTTTGGCCCTTCTTGTCTGTGCCGAACCATTTTTTGCCTAGGCCCACTGACCTGCACTTGGACCATATCCCTCCACACCCCTCTCATCCATGAACCCGTCCAAGCTTTTCTTAAATGTTAAAAGTGACCCCGCATTTACCACTTTATCCGGCAGCTCATTCCACATTCCCACCACTCTCTGCGTGAAGCAGCCCCCCCTAATATTCCCTTTAAACTTTTCTCCTTTCACCCTTAACCCATGCCCTCTGGTCTTTTTCTCCCCTAGCCTCAGCGGAAAAAGCCTGCTTGCATTCACTCTATCTATACCCATCAAAATCTTATACACCTCTATCAAATCTCCCCTCAATCTTCTACGCTCCAGGGAATAAAGTCCCAACCTATTCAATCTCTCTCTGTAACTCAGCTTCTCAAGTCCCGGCAACATCCTTGTGAACCTTCTCTGCACTCTTTCAACCTTATTTACATCCTTCCTGTAACTAGGTGACCAAAACTGTACACAATACTCCAAATTTGGCCTCACCAATGCCTTATATATTACCTTACCATAACACTCCAACTTTTATACTCGATACTCCGATTTATAAAGGCCAATGTACCAAAGGCACTCTTTACGACCCTATCCACCTGTGACGTCACTTTTAGGGAATTCTGTACCTGTATTCCCAGATCCCTCTGTTCAACTGCACTCTTCAGAGTCCTACCATTTACCCTGTACGTTCTTCTTTGGTTTGTGCTTCCAATGTGCAATATCTCACACTTGTCTGCGTTAAATTCCATTTGCCATTTTTCAGCCCATTTTTCTAGTTGGTCCAAATCCCTCTGCAAGCTTTGAAAACCTTCCTCACTGTCCACTACACCTCCAATCTTTGTATCATCAGCAAACTTGCTGATCCAATTTACCACATTATCATCCAGATCATTGATATAGATGACAAACAACAATGGACCCAACACTGATCCCTGCGGAACACCACTAGTCACAGGCCTCCACTCAGAGAAGCAATCCTCCACAACCACTCTCTGGCTCCTTCCATTGAGCCAGTGTCTAATCCAATTTACTACCTCCCCATGTATACCTTGTTTTAGTTTTCTGTCCATCCTGTACTTTAACACTAACTCGCAGACAAAACAGCCTGGTCAGCTGTAACTGTGCTGTGTATAAACGTATCTTATTGTAACTGCTCTTTCAGATGCTTCAATTCACTGAAGCATTGCACGGCATGTTTGTAATAAAGATTCCCAAATTTTCACCAACTCTGGACAGTTGTCCCACAGCAACCTGGCGTCAGGAACAGGATCCACTGACGGTTCTGATTAAAGGGAAGTCCCCGTGGACAGCAGACACCTGTGAGTACTGTTTGTTTTCTAACATTCGGATTTATTTGGGTCTGACTGGGGCCTCCTGAGGGTTCTGTTTCTGGTCTGCTTCTTTGATGTCCATTCACTGTCATTGCAATAAGTGGACCAAATTTTACAGATGCGCCATAGAAAGTGTCCTTTCTGCTTGTATCACAGCTTGATATGGCTGTTCTGACCAAGACCACAAGAAACTACAAAGGGTTGTGAAGGTAGCCCAGTCAATCACGTGAACCAGCCTCCCATCCATTAACTCTGTCTACACTTCCCGCTGTCTCAGAAAAGCAGCCAGCATAATAAGAACCCCATGCACTCCGGACATTCTCTCTTCCACTTTTAAAAATGAGGATGTTATTTATGATAAAGAACAAACAATAAACACGTTACTGCCGGGAATCAAATGGAATGTTTGATTTCTATTTTAAAGATAGGAGAATATTTAATTGGACTGTAATATTTCTTCAGGGCTCATGATGGGGATAGGATAATAACTAGTGGGATTAAGGTAGAAAATAGAGACAGGAAATCAAAACAAACAATCTTATCCCAAAAACTTAATAGTCCTTAGCCCTTCACAGACCACAAACCCAAAAGCACTATTTTCTCCATTAACTTGAACCCACTGAGACTCATCCATTTCCAAAATGACACCCATAAGTCAATTGGCCAAATTTAGCCATTGGCTACCACACCGAACATCTTCAGCGACCAGGACTTGGGAATGGTCTTTGGTTCAATGCAGAAAATGATTTTTTCACAAACTGCCCTGTCTTCAATACTTCATGTTTAGCTGAGCAGTTTTTTGAAAAAAAGGCTCTCTCTCTCTTGTGCTGCTACTTCTTCAGCTCCTCACCTGCATCTGTGCACTTCTTCCTGACCACAGCCTGCTGACTACTAAAATCTCCATGAACATCCTGTTCCCTAGGTCTGCCCAAACATGGTTAAAAAATACATGGCAGTTTTGATTTAACTTTTACACAAAAAAAACTTTCATTCTACTCGCATCCTAATGTTTCAAGACAAAGACACAAGAGACTGCAAAAAATAGAGGACTAAGTGAAATAATAATAGATGACAACCACTCTCTGTTTTAAATCCTGGATACCAGCCAGGATCAGCCAAATCGAGTTGGTTGACATACAGAAGAGGGAAGAAACTATTATGAATGTCTCTGGAGAAATCAAATAAAATTTAGATATTTTGAAAAATATTTAACTAACATTCGGCTTTTACCTGAGGACTTGTGATGGGTCAAATAAACAGCTAGCTAAAACTACCAAATATTTGTCAGAGTCATTCAGAAAGCTGAGGAAACTGGGCATAAGGTTGAAACGATTCAAGTAACCAACTGGTGATATGATATTTGGAGTTGGGAAACAAACGTACAGATACAACCGTGGATAAGAATTACTTCACACATTGTGACTATTAGTACCATTATGATTTTAATGAATCAGATGTATACTTTGATTATGTTTAAACATTGGAAAGGTGAGATGGAAGGGAAGTTAGAAATGGAATTGTATGAGAGAAAACATGATCAAATGATAGATATAACTAAAATGTAACACAGCTTAACGGATCCAAGGGGGCCTGTAGCTGGATGGCTAAGAGTTAAACATCTACAATGCATGATGAGAAAAGTAGCCAATCTTACACAAGCATAGGGGCTGTGAAAACAGCTGTAGTTGCAGAAGCAGCCTGTTGAGTAAGCAGTGTGTGATAAGACGTACTCAACATGAAACTGCTGCGTCTGCGAACATTGCTAGGCAAGGACAGATAAGAAGAACAAGGACAGCAGATGTATCCTGTGTTTGCAACTGTAAATGAGCAAACTGTTGACCCAAGACCATGGGTGTACGTGACCAAGAACATTCTCGATGCTGGGAGAAACTGGATGAACAGGGAGAGGCTGGGAGCCTCCGCAGTGAAGACCTGCAGGAAGAACCATCACTTAAGGAAGCCCTGGGTCCGGGACTCAGAAGACTTATAAGAGAGACTGATCATCTCATCTTGCAATGGGTAGTATTTGGGTCTAAGCCCTGAGTCTTCTGATTCATTGTAAGAAATAATCAATATTCTAACAAGTATAATATAGAGCAGTTCAATGTATATCTAGTATTTTAAACATTTACAGTAAGTTGTACAAAATATCTTGTGTTAGTGTTTCTTAGTCTGCCACATTAGTTGATACCATAGTCTGAGGTCAACATTTGGCGTCCCTGGATGGGCACGGTTAAGTGATTAACTTCCCATCGATCTCAACTTTCCAATGTTTAAGCATAATCAATATATCTGTTTGATATATCAAAATCATAATGATACCAATAGTCATTATCTACTGTTTCAAATATTAATAAAGAATACGTTTTACAAAATATCTTGTGTAACTGTCTCTCTGTCCATCATATCAGTTGATACCGAGTCTGAGGGTCAACACAGCAAATAAAACCCAGCCTTTAATTATAATTACTGAGTTATTATTGATTAATTGTAACTCAATTAGGGCTGACTACTTATTGAATCTTCTGGTACTGACTGGTGGCTCATTCATACAGCAATCTTTAACTAATACATTTGGTTAATGCAAGATACACTGATTGAAAAATACAGTTGGTGGAAGACAAAAGCTTTCTTACTGATCTTCAGATAGAACAATCAGCTTTATTCGTGGAAGGATATGTTGTTCTGTAGCTTATCAAAATTGCCTTGGTGGGAAAAACACTATTTACTCTCCAGGATAAAATAAATGTCCTTCATCAACTTTTGTGGATCATTTCAGTGGCAATGTGCTCTCCCAGGCTCAAAGAGCATCTGCCCACTGGAAGCAAAGTCGTGAGACTGGCCAGTCCAGCAGAAAGAAACCCTCCGACCCTCCCACTTCACCAACTGTCAGAATGAACATGGTTCAGTCCCTGGATGTGATTAACAGCAGCAATAACAGCAGAATCCAACCCGTCATCACTTGTGAACTCGCTGGTGTCTCCGCAGGGCGGCTGACATTCTAAACCTCTTTGTGCAGTGAGAGCAGCTGAACAGTCTCTCCTCAGTGTGAATGCGCTGGTGGATCGTTAAATATTCAACACTTTTGAAATTGCTTCCGCAGTCAGAGTATTTAAAGGGTCTCTCAATGGTGTGTGACTTTGTGTCTTAATAGGCTGGATGACTGAGTGAATCGGTGCCCACACACTGTGCAATTGAATGGCCTCTCCCCAGTGTGAACTAGCTGGTGTGTCAGCAAGTGTGATGTCTGAATGAATCTCATCTCACAAGCAGAACAGGTGAACGGTCTCTCCCTGCTGTGAACTCGCTGGTGTATTAACAGATGGGATGATGAACTGAATCCCTTCCCACACTGAGAGCAGGTGAATGGCCTGTCCCCAATGTGAACTCGCTGATGTGTCAGCAGGTTGGATAACTGCGTGAGTAGGTGAACAGCCTCTCCCTGGTGTGAACTCGCTGGTGTGTCTGTAGCATGGATAATGTTCTAAATCTCCTTGTGCAGTGAGAGCAGCTGAACAGTCTCGCCTCAGCGTGAATGCACTGGTGGGACATCAGATGTGCAGCCCTTTTGAAGCCACTCCCACAGAGCATTTAAAGGGTCTCTCATTGCTGTGTGTGACATTGTGTCTGAGCTGGCTGGATAACTGAGTGAATTCCCTTCCCACACACACTGCAGGTGAATGGCCTCTCCCCGCTGTGAACTCACTGGTGTGTCAGCAGTTGGGATGAAGTGCAGAAACCCTTCCCACATACTGAGCAGGTGAATGGTCTTTCCTCAATGTGACTGCGTCGATGAATTTCCAGCACAGATGGGCATCTGAATCCCTTCCCACAATCCCCACATTCCCATGGCTTCTCCATAGTGCAGGTGTCCTTGTGTCTCTTAGGTTTGATGATCAGCTGAAAAATACATAGTGTGATTACAGTTCTTACCAACTGTAAATGTTGCAATTTTTTTCAGGCTGGTTAAATCTCTTTCCACAGACACCACACTGGAATACATTGTCGAGTGTGTATCACACTTTTTAGTCACATTGATGTTTAAAGCCTTCTGAAGCTGATAGAATAAACAAACATTTCTCCTTTTAGGTTCAAAAGGTGATCATATTCAAGTCCTGATGAATCGAGTGATTTTGTCAGACCTTGACATCACATTCTGTCTGAAATTTCTACTTGAAAATTCGACATCTGATATCCAGTACAGGATAGAAATTCAGAATGACTTCATAAAATTGGGTGCGTATTTGAAGGAAATAAATTTGCAGGGGAATGGGGATATAAAAGGGAATGGGACTGGCTCGATTGTTCACAGGGAGTCGGCATGGATTTGAGTTACCAAATGGGAAGTACCTTCTGTACTGTAATGACTAACTGGAAATATATAATGTATCTACTGTACTAAATTACAAGATGAGAAATAATAAATGTACTTTATTACAGAACCATAAATAATACATCTAATGTGTGGCACGGAACACCACTCGGCATACTCTGTCCTATATTAATTTAATGTCAGCCATCTCCTGGAGAAACCAGCCCTTTAATTGTGAACATTAGGAAAGAGACCATCCTTTTAGCCAGACAAATAAATGTGTCAAGCTGAGGGAGCAAAGGATGTCTTTAAGAGGGAGAGAGACTTGGGCCACCCTTTCCAGAGTCTGCCCCTCCCTGGATTCACTTTCTTTCCCTTCAGTTGCTGCAAGTCCCCAATTTCCCCCAGAATGAGAAAAGAAATGGAAAGGGGGAGAAAAGAAAGTTTTTTACTCACAGATGTCGGTTTCTTTTCGTTTATCACAAATACGTTAACACAAAACAATTACAAATACACAAAGAACAAATGTGAAAACTACATTACCAATGGCTAATGCCATCCATTTATCAATTAATGAACCCTTCCTAAATAGAAGGTAGTAACGGTCATAGTTTTCCAGGGCATTGCCCTCTAAATACACCTCCATTTACAAATCATAACCTACAAAGTGACAAACATTAGTACAACACAACAAGAATAAACATTGCAGCAAATCCGCCGCCCTCCAGGGCACCGCCTCCCGGGTTTTTCCCCTGCCGGGGGATGCAACCCTCCAGAGGTACTCAGGTCCGGGGATTCCACCTGACGGATGTTCGGCCGGAGGGAGGGGAAAGGGAAACCACCCCGAACCTACTCAATCCGGACTGCCTTCCGGAGTTTCAGCCGGGGCGGTGGGAGAGGCTCTCCGGGATACTCAGTTCGGGTCGCCTTCCCAATTTTTCTCCCGGAGAATAAAATCCCTCCGGTGTTCCTATGTCCAGGGCTTCACCACCCAGAACTTTCCCCAACTGGATGTCACACCCCCCGGGGGTGACTCTATCCAGGGGGGGGATGCCCCCCAGGCCACAAATAATGCAAATAATTTCTGTTCGTTTGTACAAATATGATATTACAAAACAATTACAAACATGCAAAGAACAAATATGAAAAATACATTACCGCCGGCTAACGCCATCCATTTATCAATTACTACCTTTCAGTTAGGAAGGGTTCATCATCGATTACAGTTTTCCAGGGCATCGCCCTCAAAATACACCTCCCTTTACAAATCATAATCTACAAACATTAACACAACACCACAACTGTACACAACAAAAAATAAACACTGAAGCATAACCGGATGTCACACCCCCCGGGGGTTACTCTATCCAGAGGGGGATGCCCCCCAGGCCACAAATAACGCAAGGAAATAGACGGGGGAGGGGGGAGGAACAAAGCCCCAACTATCATAACAGGAAAACCACATATTACAATAACAAACAATCCATTCACAACCATACAATTGTGAAACATTTCGGAGGCATCGCCTTCCAGAGCTTCGCCCATCAACATTACACCGTCCAAAGTCGACAAAGCTCAACTACAGTCCTCCAGAGTCCACCACTCCGGGCCAGATCTTCCAAAATCACACCCACTGGGGCTGCACCGTCTGGGGTCACACCTTCCGCGGCTGAACCTTCCGAAACCATAGTTCCCAAATGGCTCCTCCCTGGCTTGGGTCTTCCGAGATTGCATCTACCTGGGCCACGCCTTTCAAGGCACAGGAATCCCAGCGAGAGCAGCATTCAACAAGCCCCAGCCGAGACAAAAAGTTCTTACACAAGTCACGAACCCAAGCACTTGAAACAGAAACTTCACGCCGACCAAGGCGCTCCTCCCAGCGGCCACATTTCCAAAAGCTCACCGCAAGGCGCGGATAACTCCCAGATGTCGGGGGTTGTCTTAAAGTTACAACAAAGTCACTGCAGTGCAGGTTGTGACCAGTGGCCGGAAAGAGACAATTTAATGGGGGGTCGGGGTAAGCATTTACACCTCAGACAAGTGCGAATACCTTGTGTTAAACCGACCTTCCCAACACTTGGTTTCGATGTCAGCGACAGGAGGAAGTTTGAGTCTGTCGGAAACTCATTCACACAAAGCCCGCGCTCTGACTGGCTGGAGGACCAGAGTCCTTCCGGTCCTCCAACTCTTCCCATTGGTCAACACCTCTCAAGGGTTGGGCTCTCCCCCGCACATGCGCAGCTTCCCTCTCCTTTGGACATGCGCAAGGAGAGGGGGAGATCACCGAGCGGCTTCTCGCTCTTACCGGACCGTCGTCCGGTTGCCTGGAAACCTTGGCTCGAGGAGGTGCGGGGGAGAGGGGGGGGGGGGAACAACGGGTGGGGGCAGATTCCCTGTGTCCACGCACCGGGCCTGCGCACTGAAGCCCGGAGACGTCACCGCGGAGCAAAGTGATTCTTATTGGTTGATTCAGGCCGGGCTCCTTTGTGACATCACGATGCGGATGTTGGCCAATGCACTTCAGAGTAAAACTTCCTCCTCTGAGCAACATCTCATTCTGGGGGAAATTGGGGACTTGCAGCAACTGAAGGGAAAGGAACTGAATCCAGTCTGTATATTCCACACATTTGTACTCCAGTTATATAGACATATATCTATTTGGCAGCCTGTATGGAGATTTTCAGCTCTCTGTGTCAAGGACAGGAAGTATTGAGCATGGATCTGTCAATCAGCACCTTCAGGCGAATTGGGAGGGTGAATAGTAGATACAGCAGAGTGAGAGTGGAGAGTGTGTGGGATGGAGATTTCCAGCTTTTGGGGAATGAGAGAGTAAAGAATGTTCAATAGAAACTAGAATTGTCTGTTTTGAATTTCTATCCTGCACTAACATTGATTTTTTTTAAAAATTCCTTTTACAGAATATTACAAAAAAGTTGTGGAACGAAATCTCAAACCACACTTCACATCAAGATTTAGCAGAGTGTCTTGATTCATCGCTTCCTGAATATCATTGACCTTTGAATCTAGAAGGAGAAATGTTTCTCTGCTCTGTCTGGTTCAGAAAAATTTAAACATCAGTGTGACTGTAAAAGCATTGAGACAGACTTTCACACGAGTGAAAATATTCCACTGAATTTAGAAAGAGCTTTACTGTGTTACACAGTCTGAAAAAAGTCACACCATTCACAGCAGGGAGAGACCGTACACGTTTTGTGTGTGTGGACGGGCTTCAACTGCATGTCCAACCTGGAGGGTCACAAGGGTACCTGAACCATGGAGAAACCGTGGAAATGTGGGGACTGTGGGAAGAGATTCAGGTCACCGTCTGTGTTGGAAACTCATCGACGCAGTCACACTGGAGAGAGACCGTTCACCTGCTTGGTATGTGGGAAGGGATTCGGTGAGTCATCCACCCTACAGACACACCAGCGTGTTCACACCAGGGAGAGACCATTCATCTGCACTGAGTGTGGGAAGGGATTCACTCAGTTATCCAATCTGCGAAGACACCAGCAAGTTCACACGAGGGATGGACCATTCACCTGCTCCACGTGTGGGAAAGGATTCAGTAATTCATCCCAACTGCTCACGCACCAGCAAATTCATACTGGGGAGAGGCCGTTCACCTGCTCTCTCTGTGGGAAGCGATTCACTCAGTTATCCAGCCTGCAGAGACACAAAGTCACTCACACCCAGGACAGGCCCTTTAATTGCTCTGACTGTGGGAGTTCTTTCAAAAGCTCTAGGGATCTGATGGACCACCAACGTATTCACACTGAGGACAGACCGTTTAGCTGCTCTCACTGCCCAAAGAAGTTTATACGGTCATCCACACTGCGGAGACACCAGAGAGTTCACACTGGGGAAAGGCCATTCACCTGCTGTGTGTGTGGGAAGGGATTCACTCAGTTATCCTGTTTGCAGAGACACAATTTCACTCACACCAATGAGAGACCCTATAAATGCTCTGACTGTGGGAGTGGATTCAAAAGCTCTCAGGAACTCATGTCCCACCAGCGCACTCACACCGAGGAGAGACCATTCAGCTGCTCTCACTGCTCAAAAAGATTTAGAATGTCATCCACACTGCGGGTACACCAGCGAGTTCACACCGGGGAGTGGACATGCACCTGCTCCGTGTGCGGGAAGGGATTCACCCGGCCTTCCCACCTGCAGACACACCAGCGGGTTCACACGGGGGAGAGGCCGTTCATCTGCTCTCAGTGTGGGAAGGGATTCACTCGGTCATTCCACCTGCGGAGACACCAGCGAGTTCACAAATGACAGGGGTTAGAATCTCCTGACATTTTTGCTGTTAATCACATCCAGGACTGGACTGTGTTCATTTTGGTATTGTACGAATACTCCTTTAGCCTGGGAGTGTTAGGAAACTGAAAGGGTTAAAAATCACAGTTTAGAAAAATCACTTAAGCAGTTATAAGAGAAACCAAAGGTCTTTATTAATGTTGACCCAGATAAAGATCTGAATATGGGAGAAGTGATTGATATCACAAACCCAGACACAAGCTGAGATGTTAAGGATAACTTGCAGCAATAATGAATTAGGTCAGCTAACATGATTAAGGCTTCATGCTGATTCGGTATTATAATTAAGCAAGCGCACGATGGTAGGGATTGGTGTTTAACATTTGTAGCTTATGCATGATGTAACCTTAACCAATAGTTGTGAGTGGATAGAATAACTCCTATCCCTTGATTTGGTCTATGTTAATTACTTGTAATCAAGTTGGAAACTATATCTGCGTGTAATCCTGAATTCTGTACTCTGGCTGGCCATAGCTGACCCTCCAGGCTCCTAGCTACATAGCTTGATTTAACAGATGTTATGAAAACTCCATGACTTGATATGGCTACTTCAAGGGAAACAAAGTTGTAATATATTAAGATGTTGAACACCAAAAAGCCCCATAACAGAAACCAAAAGTAGTTTTAAAGGATTTACATTTTTATGGGTAAACATTAGAAATAACGTCTAGTTTTAGGTGGGTTTAATTTCATGTTTCTGTAGCTGGAAGGGAACTGTAGTTAGATTTCACATGTCTGTTTGGGGTTTAGTTTCAATCCAAGCTGAGATACTATTGTGTTTAGAGCTTGCTGTGTTCCCGCTGCCTCGGCAAAGCAGCCAGCATAATTAAGGACCCCACACACCCCGGACATTCTCTCTTCTACCTCCTTCCTTCGGGAAAAAGGATAGAAAAGTCAGAGGTCACGGACCAAACAACTCTTCTCTGCTGCTGTCAGACTTTTGAATGGACTTACCTTGCATTAAGTTGATCTTTCTCTATACCCTAGCTATGACTGTAACACTACATTCTGCACTCCCTCGTTTCCTTCTCTATGAACAGTATGCTTTGTATAGCGTGCAAGAATCAACACTTTTCACTGTATATTAATACATATGACAATAATAAATCAAATCAAAATATAGTTGCAACTAGAAAGGCCTTGGAAGGTAGCAAACAGCTTTCTACGTTCTTTAGTTTTTAGCCAAAAGCTTGCAGCAGTTGCAGGCAGTTCGAGTCAGATCATCTATGCTTGGAGAAGCTAGAGAGAGAGAAAAAACTCTCAGCTTTGCTATCAGAAAAGCTGTACAATGGAGTAATATGCAGCAAGCAAACTCAAGAGGAACTTGGGACTGAAAACCTGGAAATAGAACAGGGACACCAGACAAAGCTGATAAGGAATACAACCATAGGGCTGAAAGGTGCCCATCAAGTCTACACCAACTCTCCGAAAGAGAGGACCTCCCCTCCACTCTATCCCCAGCATTTCCATGGCCAATCCACCTAACCCGAACATGTTTAGACTGGGGGAAGAAACTGGAGCACCCAGAGGAAACCCACGCAGACGGGGAGAACATGCAAACTCCACACAGTCATTCGAAGTGGGAACTGAACCTTGGTTCCTGGTGCTCAGGCATCAGTGCTAATAATTCTGCCACCAGGTTGTTTGGTTGAGTGAGAATAGGTGAGAATGCTGGACAAACATTTTCTAAAAGTAATACTAAAGATTACAATGTCTTAATACATTCTGTGAACAAATTGTAAAATATGGAGAGGATATCAGGATTTTTGTGACAGAGAGAGCCAGTCAGGGCAGTGACAACCTGTCAGGGTGATCTGAAATCTTGGCACAGATTTCTTGCTAAAAGCAGAGCGGGAGTTCTGGTCAAAAGGGTCCTTTGGAAAACATAGACTAAATTTGGAATGTGAATTGCTAAGTGAATGTATTGCTGCAAAAGACTGTAAAGTGTATTTTGGGAGTGGAGTTTCAAAACTTCAGATGACAAACATTTGGGGGGATTCTGAGGAGAAATCCGCAGACACTAACTTTGTGTGTTAATGAGACCATTGTAGCTTCAAATGTACTTTGTCATCCGTGTTAATCCTAAAACCTGTGTGTCAATGTTATACTAAAGGAGGAGTAAAGGAGTATTTTATTAGAATCCATTCTTCATGCTTAAGTTTTTTTTTTCTTGTTAAAACTAATTAGTGATCCTGTGACTCTTCCTCCACATTTGATTAAAAATAGTAAAAGTTTTGGTCTTTAGATCCAGGGTTTTGTTCTGGGATTTTCCTGTCCAGATATATCAATTGGAATCCCACAGGATTGCACATTTCCATTAAAATGGACACAAAACAGGTGCAGGAGGAGGCCATTCAGCACTTTGAGCATGTTCCATCATTCATTATCAACGTAGCTGATCATCCAACTCAATAACCTGTTCCCACTTTCCCTGCCTATCCTCTGACCTCTTTTCTCCCAGGAGATATATCTAACTCCTTCTTGAAACCACACAATGTTTTGTCCTCAATTGCTTCCTGTGGTAGAGGATGGCACAGCCTCACCACTCGCTGTGCACAAAATTCCTTCTCATCTCAGTCCTAAATGGTTCACCCCGTATCTATAGACTGTGAGCCCTGGTTCTGGACACCTCCACCTCAGGAACATCCTTCTCTGTCTAGTTCTGTTAGAATTCCACAGGATTCTATGAACCTCCATGTTTTTTCTTGCAAACAATCCACAAAAACTGAACAAGCACATTTAATTTGTCCTGATCACTAAATAGTGTTTTTCCCATACTTCAGATGGATCTAAAATAAATACAGAAAGAACTGGAAAAATGCAACAAGTCTGGCAGCATCTGTGGAGAGAGAAACAGAGTTAATGTTTCGTGTCCAATGTAACTCTACTTCAGAACTAAAGAGAGGGAGAAATGTGATGGGTTTGATGCTGGTTAGAAAGGGGGGAGGGTCGGGTAGAACAAAAGGGAAAGTTGGATTGGTTAGAGGGCGGGTGAGATTAAATGTCAAAAATGTCCTGGAACAAAAGGCAAAGGGAGAGGTAATGGTTGTAGTAAAGAAACAAAGCATTGATCCAGAGTAAGTGTTAATGGCAGAATAAAGGACAGCTCTGTCTGGAAGCAAAAAAACATGAAAACAAGATGCAGACTGCCACTCAGCAACAAAAACAAATCAAAATGGAGGACAGAGTTCAGGGTGTGAAGTTGTTGAACTCAATGTTGAGTCCAGAAGGTTGTAAAGTGCCTCATCGAAAGATGAAGGGCTGTTTGTCCAGTTTGTGTTGGACTTCTCTGGAACATTCCAGCAGGCTGATGACAGAAATGTGAGCATGAGAGCAAGGTAGTGAACGTTCCTCTTCCAGTCCCACAGCAGAGTCAACTGGCAAACCTGGAAACACAGGAACCACTTCCTGGTGAACGTCCACAGCAGCATGACCCTCTGCCATGTTCTCAGTAATGGTTACTGACTCTGAAACTTTTCCTGACTTGGGGTCATACCGCAAGCGAATATGGTCTTGGTGTCTGTGAACAACTCTGCCAATTTGCAGTCTCACGTCCCAAGATACTGGACTACTTTGGTTTAAAATTATTCCCGGTAACCACCTTTGGTTGCTCCCAAAGTTTCTGATGTAATCCTGATCATCCGGTTTGGACTGCCTCTCTTTGGCGTGGTAGTTTTGTCCCTCCTTCTGCTTCTCTCGTCTCCTGCTCACTTTTGCTCTGAGATCTGGGTGAAGCCGATCCAGATGAGACTTCAGCCTTCTACCTAAAAATTCCACAAGAGAGAGTCTGGTTGTGGATTGTGGCGTGATGCGATACTGGAACAAAAATCTTGAGAGCTTTGTTCTTAAAGTATCACCTGCCATTCTCCTCAATCCCTCCTTCAGAGTTTGAACAGCTTTCTGCTAGACCATTTGTAGCCAGATGAAACGGCTCAGTACGCACATGGCGTAGACCATTCTTTTACATGAATTCCTGAAACACCTCACTTATAAACAGAGTTCTTCCAACCAAACACATGTGATTCATGAAAGGTCCCCCAAAGTCCACATGTAGTCTGGACCATGGCCTACCAGGCCACTCCCAAGGATAAAGTGATAATGTACCCAGTGTGCTGGGGGGAATGAACTCAGGAGGATCTTTCAACACTCAAGCCTGGTGTAACTCAATAAACCAACAGTTTATTGAGTTACGCCAGTGGGGAGAAGCCACAGGGGCTGACCATGTGCAACTCCACCCAACAAAGAAAATCATCAATTCTTATACAGTTACTCAGCCCATCCCGGCTGGACACAATCCAATCAGAATGGTTATAGATTACTTACATTATATATAGGTCCAATGAAATTAGTACCTGGACATGATGGGACTCTGTGATCATCTCATGGACAGATAGGTACCCCACCATGATGTTTTCCAGACTCCCTTATCTACCATCCTTGGGCTTTGTACATAGACTCCCTTAGTTTGAAAAGGGGTGGATTACAAGTTCTCAGATGGACGTCAGCACCCTTCCTTTGTTTTAATCTAAGTCTGGGAATCATTTCTCTTCAATAATCTTTCCTTTTAAACTATTTATTTCAGTATCCAATCCCAGAATTTTACTTTTCATTGTGTTAATTGTGTCAGAAACAAATCTTTGGACCTGACAGGAAGTTTAATCCAAGATCAATCCAACACAGGATTGATCTGTTGAAGCGGTTTTTTTTTGGGTTAGTATCACCAAAAACTTCAGCTAAATACAAAGACTCTCGAAGCAGTATCCTGGGGAAAGACATTTTTATTTGACCAACGCGCTGGGAGAAATCAGACTCGGAGAATCCCACTGTCCTCTTTGTGAACACAATACATTTGTCAATAATAATTATACATTTTTCAAATTCACTTCTCCTACCTACTGGTCCATTCTGACTGGATACGAACCAGTCATCATCAGTACAAATCATTGTTAACAAATGTCATATACTTGAGCCAACTGCATCTTGTCCTCTGACATCATTTAAATCATTGGTCTGTAAAATCGGGAAGCTCCTTCCCCTTATTGCCTCGCAACCTCTACTAAGATCCCATGAAGTTTGGAGGTAACATTCCTACTGTCTTGCAATGATGCAAATAGAAGGATTCAAAAGTCCAATTTTCACTGATGTGGTGAGCTTCCTTTATCAGAAAAATTAAATCTATTTATTTGTAAAGCCTGGGAAGCTTATACTTTCTGCAAACTGCTAATAAAAAAACTAGACTCAATGGCTCTATTGTTCTTAAAGAGTGTGGTTCTTCTCGCTCAGCTATCTTTCCGTTATGCCTCAAGGCTGCCTGCTTTTGGCCAAAGTTTACAGAATTACAAAATACATCTGAAATACATTTTCAAAATCCAAAATACATGTTTAAATCTTTTAATACATTTTAAATTTAAATCCCCTAACTGTGGTTATGTGTTTCTATGCAGACAGTACCTCTGCAAACAATATATGGCAGTCTGTAATTCTTAATCTAAATTCACCTACTCAGTTCTCATATTTTTTTATTGGTGTTTTATTTTTTTTTATTCATTCGTGGGACATTGGTGTTGCTGGCTGGCCAGCATTTATTGCCCATCCCTAGTTGCCCTTGAGAAGGTGGTGGTGAGAAGCCTTCTTGAATCGCTGCAGTCCACGTTCTGTGGGTTGACCCACAATGCCATTAGGGAGGGAATTCCAGGATTTTGACCCAGCGACTGCGAAGGAACGGCGGTATATTTCCAAGTCAGTATGGTGAGTGGCTTGGAGGGGAACTTGCAGGTGGTGATGTTTCCATTTATCTGCTGCCCTTGTCCTTCTAGATGGAAGTGGTCGTGGGTTTGGAAGGTGCTGTCTAAGGATCTTTGGTGAGTTGCTGCAGTGCATCGTAGATAGTACACACTGCTGCTACTGAGCGTCAGTGGTGGAGGGATTGAATGTTTGTAGATGTGGTGCCAATCAAGCGGGCTGCTTTGTCCTGGATGGTGTCAAGCTTCTTGTGTTGTTGGAGCTGCACCCATCCAGGCAAGTGGGGAGTATTCCATCACACTCCTGACTTGTGCCTTGTAGACGGTGGATAGGCTCTGGGGAGTCAGGAGTGAGTTACTCACCGCAGTATTCCAAGCCTCTGACCTGCTCTTGTAGCCACTGTGTTTATGTGGTGAGTCCAGTTCAATATCTGGTCAATGTTAACCCCAAGGATGTTGACAGTGGGGGATTCAGTGATGGTTACACCATTGAATGTTAAGGGACGGTGGTTAGAGTGTCTCTTATTGGTGATGGTCATTGCCTGGCATTTGTGTGGTGCGAATGTTATTTGCCACTTGTCAGCCCAAGCCTGGGTATTGTCCAGATCTTGTTGCATTTGAACATGGACCGCTTCAGTATCTGAGGAGTAGTGAATGATGCTGAACATTGTGCAATCATTGGCGAACATCCCCACTTAGACCTTATGGTGGAGGGAAGGTCATTGATGAAGCAGCTGAAGATTGTTGGGCCTTGGACTCCTGCAGAGATGTCGTGGATGATGAGGGACGCCTGCAGAGATGTCGTGGAGCTGGAGCTGAACTATCTTCCTATGTACCAGGTATGACTCCAACCAGCGGAGAGTTTGCCCCCTGATACCCACTGATTGCAGTTTTGCTAGGCCTCCTTGATGCCACACTCGGTCGAATGCAGCCTTGATGTCAAGGGTTGTAATTCTCATCTCACTCACATCCCCAATTAGTTGAAATTTCTTTAACCTATTATGAATTTCTCTAACATGGTCATGATCATTTCACATGTCCCAAATTTTAAATAACCATTACAATTATACCTCTCATTCTCACGTGTGATTTATAAGCGGATTAAAATTCCCACATGTTGAGTAAAATATCCTGGAATCATGTCTCTGGCCAGTAAATATGGCTCCAGGTTCATAACTTTTGAAAAAAAACATTGTTAATTACACTTTAAAAAAAAATCTGTTTGATTTAAATCACAGACAGAAAACCTCAAAGCTTGAAGCATTCAACCCACAATATCATCCATACACAAGCAGAGAAACTTAGCATGTGCTTTACAAAAACAATAACCAAAATGAATTTCTTAAACGTCCTTGTGATTCTGTTTTTAAACTTCCAGAAATGCCTTTAATTAAAGACTCAAGATAAGGTTAATTCCCCAGAAAGATAAACCTTAACAAATGTAGCCCAAAATAATAATAATAAAACACATCTATAAACATCCACATAAAACAAATGAAGCACACAGGTTCTCACAGCTCGTAAATTTCAAACATTGAATCCTCACATTCTCTCTCGCAGCTATAGCTTCTTAAAGCGACAGAACACCACAAGCTCACAACTCCTTGATTAAAATAAGATACAAGAGTCTCCATTCTCCTTCATTATAACTTACCCTTTTTAAAGCCAACTTCCAAGGTCTGATTTTATAGGCAACATCTAGTCCGGATTGATTGAAAATCCCAAACACGTTACCGCCTGCAAAATTTTTTATCTGGGGTTGAGGTGACAACACAATAGAATTCTCAGTTATTCCAAATTCCTCCAGGCTATGATTAAAATTTCCAAATTTAACTGGTTCCCATAAATCCTCAATTATAAACTAAAATAGACGCCTGAGTTTCCGGGTAATTTAAAAACAAATCAACTGTCTGCTGAAAGGGTTAACTTTTCCACAGAACCTAAAGGGGTGGAGAGTGAGCAGAGAAAACTTGGCACACAATTACATCACTTTACATAATTTTTAAAAACTTCTCTAACAACAAAACAAACTTGATTTTAAACTTCATCTATTCATTTTGGGATGGGTAACTTCTGTTCTTTATAAACTGGTTCACTTGTTTTATTAATTCTACATGGGCTCGGAGAATCAGAACCCAGACTTTATCATCCTTATCCTTTTTCTCCTTTTGCCACCACTCCCTCTGTTTTGCGGGAGGGTCGTGGGGATTCCAATCAAACCTAATCATTTTATCATAGAAGTAAAATACTGCGGATGCTGGAATCTGAAACAAAAACAGAAAATGTTGGAAAATCTCAGCAGGTCTGACAGCATCTGTGGAGAGAGAATAGAGCCAACGTTTTAAGTCTAGCTGATCCTTCATCAGAGCTATGACAAGGGGTCATCCAGAGGCGAAATGTTGGTCTATTCTCTCTCTACAAATATATATATATAACACAGCTGCCTCAGCCTTGGCCCACTCTAACACATAAAATTGTGCAATGATAGCTGGCAGGTCCAACAATTGGTCAGAAGATAAAAAATGGCCAAGAATGATGAAAAGACTAAGGGAGGAAAAAATAGAGTATGAGAGAAAACTAACTCATATAAACACCAATTGTAAGAGTAAGTATTTGAGAAAAAAATTAACAAATGGAGCACTGGTCATAGAGCAATACAGCATGGAAACAGGCCCTTCGGCCCAACCAGTCCATGCCGACCATGGTGCCCTCCCAGCTAGTCCCAATTGCCCACATTTGGTGCAGATCCCTCTAATCCTTTCCCATCCATGTACTTATCCAAATGCTTTTAAAATGTTACTTGTGAACCTGCCTCAACCACTTTCTCTGGCAGCTCATGTCATGTACGCACCACCCTCTGTGAAGATGTTGCCCCTCAGGTTCCTTTTAAATCTTTCCCCTCTCACCTTAAACCTACGCTCTCTAGTTTCAATTCCTCTTCCCTGGGAAAAGGACTGTGTGCATTCATCCGATCCAAGCCTGTCATGATTTTACACACCTCAATAAGGTCACCCCTCATTCTTCTACATTCCAAGGAATAAAGCCCTAACCTGTGTGGTGAACCATCGTTGGTTCCCACTGGATAGTACTGAGCCAGGGTCTGGCCAGTACTACAAGGATGTACATATGTTACTGTTGGGTTGTGCTACTTGTTGCTGTTGGGGTTAGGGTGGGGTTGTTACTCCTTTGTACTGTAGTGTTGTGGCACATCCCAGTCGGGCTCCGCCTCCTGGGAGAGGTATAAGAGTCCCTGCTCTGGCCGGGACCCCTTCAGTCTGGGATAGTGTATATAAGTACTGGCTGCTTCATTACAGTAAATAAAAGCCTTTCATTTACCGAGCTCCTGGCCTCGTGTTTGAGAAGCGCATCAATTTTATTTACTGTTGTTAAACTCTCGTCAAAGAGAAAAAAAAAAAGAGAGTATGGAGCAGATCCTGAAGCCAGAACGCCTTACACTAGATCCACGTGCGGTGGGCGCTTCTAACACCTTCGACCACTGGCTGAAGTGCTTCGAAGACTACCTGGCAGCCTCCGCAGCGGTCACCACAGATGATGACAGACTCCGGGTCCTCCATGCGAGGGTAAGCGACACTGTCTACCTCGTGATCCGTGCGGCCAACGATTATACTAAGGCCCTCGAGTTTCTGAAGAAGCGCTATATCAAACCACCCAATGAAATACACGCTCGTTACCTCCTAGCCACTCGATGACGGCAGTCTGGCAAAACAATGGAGGAATATGCGAACGAGCTCCTACAGCTAGCCAGGGGCTGTAACTGCAAAGCTGTGTCGGCTGAGCAGAGCATGAACGACCTCGCCCGAGATGCGTTTGTGGCGGGAGTCGGATCGTCGTACATTCGACTTAAGCTGTTGGAGAAGGGTAACCTTGATCTTACCCAGGCCATCGAGCTAGCGGAGATGCTCGAGACGGCCTCCAAAAGCTTAGTATTATATCCGGAGGACCATGTGGAGACAACGTGGCAGGAGCAGTCGCCAATCCCTCCTCGTCCCTCGGGTTCGAAATGCTGCGTAATGGCGTGCTCACACTCGGGCCAGACGACGGCAGCAGCCCTGGGTGGCCCGCGGTGTTACTTCTGTGGGGGAGCGAAGCATACTCGGCAACGGTGTCCCGCTAAAGCTGTGTTGTGCACCGCATGCGATAAGAAAGGGCACTATTCGAAAGTGTGCCGATCTAAACCCAGGAACGGCAGTGCGGCCTGCGATTCTTCAGAGCTCGGGTCTTCGTCGTCGAAGTCATCGAGGGGTTCGTCCACGTGCGAGGCCAGGACGATGCCATTGCGGTCGACGGAGTCGGAGGTGTGTGACCACCAGGGGTCGCTGAGTTTGGCGCCCTCACCCACGTGCGACTCATGGGAGCGGCCATGTTGGTCGACACTGACCGCGAACGACCAGCAGGGGTCCTCCTCATCGATTTCAACTGCCTGCAGTGGCGCTCATGAAGCAACGGTGGCGTTGATCATCCTGGACCAGGCCAAGCCTCATAGACTTGACAAATCTATGATGAACATCCAGGTAAATGACCACGTGATTTATTGTCTGTTTGACAGCGGGAGCACTGAGAGCTTTATCCACCCAGACACTGTGAAGTGGTGTGGACTCCAGATTCAACCTGCCAAACAGACAATCTCTATGGCATCGAGGTCCCGGTCTGTCGCCGTGCTAGGGAGTTGCGTGGTAACTTTGAAGGTGCAAGGCACAGTTTATGAGCGTTTCAAGCTCCTAGTGTTGCCGTATCTTTGTGCGCCAATACTTCTCGGACTAAACTTCATGGTCCACTTGAGGAGTGTAATCCTACAGTACGGTGGGCCACTCCCTTCACTGGTCTGTAGCCTCTCGATGCTGAAGATCACCACATCCTCCTTGTTCCAGAATCTTGTGCCAGGCTGCAAGCCCATCGCGACTAAAAGTAGGCGTTACAGCGCTGAGGATTGGATCTTCATTAGATCTGAGGTTCAGCGGCTCCTCAAAGAAAGGATCATACAACCCAGCACTAGGCTGTGGAGAGCGCAGGTCGTGGTGGTCAAGAGCGGGAACAAACCCCGGATGGTCATTGACTACAGTCAGACCATTAGTCGATATACGCAGCTGGATGCGTATCCTCTCCCGCGCATATCTGATATGGTCAATCAGATTGCGCAGTACTGGGTGTTCTCCACCATAGACCTCAAGTCTGCCTACCACCAACTCCCCATTCGCCCAGAGGACCGACAATACACGGCTTTTGAGGCGGATGGTCGCTTGTATCACTTTCTCAGGGTTCCCTTTGGTGTCACCAATGGGGTCTCGGTCTTCCAGCGTGCTATGGACCGAATGGTGGACCAGAACGGGCTGCGGGCTACCTTCCCGTACCTGGATAATGTCACCATCTGCGGCCATGACCAGCAGGACCACGACATGAATCTCCTGAACTTCCTACGCACTGCATCTCGCCTGAACTTGACCTACAACAGGGAGAAGTGTGTGTTTCGTACGCGCCGTTTAGCTATCCTAGGATACGTGGTGGAAAACGGGGTCATTGGCCCTGATCCAGACCATATGCACCCCCTTTCTGAACTTCCCTTACCTGCTAGTGCAAAAGCACTGAGAAGGTGCTTAGGCTTCTTCTCTTATTATGCGCAGTGGGTTCCCAACTACGCGGACAAAGCCCGTCCGCTCATTAAGTCCACGACTTTTCCCCTAACGCCAGAGGCCCGATTGGCCTTCGATAAACTGAAAGCCGACATCGCGAAAGCTACGATGCACGCTGTTGACGAGTCCATCCCCTTTCAGGTGGAGAGCAATGCATCTGATTTCGCCCTGGCCGCCACACTTAACCAGGCGGGCAGGCCCGTCGCATTTTTTTCGGATGCCCTCTCGCGTGGAACATGCGCCAGTATACAGGAGGACCGTTTGCAGGCCCTCCATAATGACCTATGCCATCCTGGGGTCACTCGGCTCTACCACTTTATAAAAGCCCGCAACCTGCCTTACTCGGTGGAGGACGTCAGGTCAGTAACAAGAAGCTGTCGGGTTTGTGCGGAATGCAAACCGCACTTTTACCGACCTGACCGGGCACATTTAGTCAAGGCCACTCGTCCCTTCGAGAGACTGAGTGTCGATTTTAAGGGCCCCCTTCCTTCGACAGATCAGAATCTCAACGTGGTTGACGAATACTCCCGATTCCCCTTTGCCATCCCCTGTTCTGATATGTCCTCTGCCACGGTCATCAAAGCCCTGCGGAGTCTTTTTACCCTGTTCGGGAAATGTTAGGGGGAAGTTTTTCACACAGAGGGTGGTGGGCGAGTGGAATCGGCTGCCGTCAGTGGTGGTGGAGGCAAACTCAATAGGGTCTTTTAAGAGACTCCTGGATGAGTACATGGAGCTTAATAGGATGGAGGGTTATAGGTAGGCCTAAAAGGTAGGGATATGTTCGGCACAACTTGTGGGCTGTAGTTTTTCTATGTTTCTATGTTTCTATAATCACAAATACAATAGAACTGTTTCATACTATCCCTTTAGCTGATTCTATACAATCCCTTATTCATACAGTTTCAAATGTTGAGGCTAATCAGAGCTTGAAAGTAAAGTAAAGTTTATTCATTAGTCACAAGTAAGGTTTACATTATCACTGTTCAGGTCAATGCACCTAACCAGCACATCTTTCACAATGTGGGAGGAAACCGGGGCATCCAGAGGAAACCCACGCAGACACGGGGAGAATGTGCAAACTCCACATGGACAGTGACCCAAGCTGGGAATCTAACCCAGGTCTCTGGCACTGTGAAGCAGAAGTGCTAACTACTGTGCTACTGTGCCGCTCCTCTTGTCTGTCTTGTCAGTACAATTATCTTCATTGCACATTCTTTACATACACAGCAATTAAACTTTTACATTTTACAGCAGATAAAACTCAGTCTTTCACTATAACTACTAACTCATTATTGATCCTTTAACTATAATTCAATTAAGGTTCACCACTTATTGAGTCATCTGATTTGATTTATTATTATCACATGTATTAGCTTACAGTGAAAAGTATTGTTTCTTGTGCGCTATACAGACAAAGCATACCGTTCATAGAGAAGGAAAGGAGAGAATGCAGAATATAGTGTGACAGTCATAGCTGGAGTGTAGAGAAAGATCAATTTATTGCGAGGTAAGTCCATTCGAAAGTCTGATGGCAGCAGGGAAGAAGCTGTTCTTGAGTTGGTTGGTACATGATCCCAGACTTTTATATCATTTTCTTGACGGAAGAAGGTGGAAGAGAGTATGTCCAGGGTGCGTGGGGTCGTTAATTATGCTGCTGCTTTCCAGAGGCAGCAGGAAGTGTAGACAGCGTCAATGGATGAGAGGCTGGTTTGCATGATAAACTGGGCTTCCTTCATGGTCCTTTGTAGTTTCTTGTGGTATTGGGCAGAATAGGAGCCATATCAAACTGTAATAACCAGAGAGAATGTTTTCCATGGTGCATCTATAAAAGTTGGTGAGAGTTGTAGCTGACGTGCTAAATTTCCTTAGTCTTCTGAGAAAGTAGAAGTGTTGGTGGGCTTTCTTCACTCTCGTGTCAGCAAGGGGTGGGGGCAGGACATGTTATTGGTGATCTAGACACCTAAAAACTTGAAGCTCTCCACCATTTCTACTTCATCCCCATTGACGTAGACAGGGGCATGTTTTCTACTACGCTTCCTGAAGTCATAGAAATCATAGAAACCCTACAGTGCAGAAGGAGGCCATTCGGCCCATCGAGTCTGCACCGACCACAATCCCACCCAGGCCCTTACCCCCACATATTTTACCCGCTAATCCCTCTAACCTACACATCCGAGGACTCTAAGGGGCAATTTTTTAAACCTGGCCAATCAACCTAACCCGCACATCTTTGGACTGTGGGAGGAAACCGGAGCACCCGGAGGAAACCCACGCAGACACGAGGAGAATGTGCAAACTCCACACAGACAGTGACCCGAGCCGGGAATCGAACCCGGGACCCTGGAGCTGTGAAGCAGCAGTGCTAACCACTGTGCTACCGTGCCGATGACTATCTCCTTCACTTTGTTGATATTGAGGGAGAGTAAGAGATTTAACTAAGTATGAAATTTGGACAAGTATTTCTGATTTAAACATGTATTTTGGATCTTTAAAAATGTATTTTAGCTATATGTTAAAGAAATCTGTACAATTTAGCCAAAGGCAGGTTGCCGTAAAGCCTGATGGGGTAAGAGGCATATTGAGATGAACCACAATCTTTCGGACATTGAAACTACAGAATGTGTAAGTTCTTATCAATAACAGTTACCAGCAGTAAGGTCTTCTCAGCCCCTTCATGAATAGGGTAGTTCATATCGTGCAGATAAAGTAGGCCTTCTCAGACTCCCTTATGAATAGCGTTGTTCACACTGTCCAGATAAGACAGGTGGTCTTGGAAACCCTTATGAATAGAATTGTTCATATTGTCCAGATAAGGCAGGCCTTTACAGACACAGGAATGTATATCTGTCTGGCCTCGCCATTGACATGAGAGGAGTTGATTTGATTTCATTTATTATTGTCACATGTTTAACATACAGTGAAAAGTATTGCTTCTTGCGCGCTATACAGACAAAGCATACCGTTCATAGAGAAGGAAATGAGAGCATGCAGAATGTCATGTTACAATCATAGCTAGAGTTGGTGGGAATCTTAACTTGGACCTTTGTGGCCAAGCGTCAGGGGTTGCTGAGCAACAGAGGGAGGAAGCATCTGGATTTTACAGACCAATGAAACCCCATGAGGTCAAAGATTAAATGCAATTGGCTAACGAACATGACAGGTATTAATTGTGATTGATTTGTATTGAAACTGACTGGTTCATAACTAACAGAAGGTGGGAAATGTAAACTTGAGAAGGGTATAATTGACCTGTCTGATGTATTGTAACCTCAGTGATGTTGGAATGCTCAAGGCTTTCTCTTGCAGTAAGGCATTGGACTGCCCAATGCTCATTCCCCCATCGATCGTTGGTTAATAAAGATACGTCTTTAACCGGGACACTGGCTTTTGTGAGTCTTTGTATTGGCTGAAGTTTTTGCCGATACCGAGCTTCCAGAGAACCCCACAACAGTTAATACAAGATACACTGGTTCAATAATATACTTTGTGAAAGACAATAGGTTTCTTTGTTCAACCTGATCAAGATTAGGAACAATCAGCCCCATTCTTGAGCCAGACTTTGACAGAATATAATGTCCTCTAGCTTATCAAAATGATTGAAGAATTCCTTAGTTTCGCCAGCTTCTGCTTGCTCAGCAGTGTCCAGAGGCTTTAGCTTTATTGTATAAAGATCTCATCACATGTTAGAGTTTAACATGACTTCCTTGACCTTGTACTTTTAACTGTGAATACAAATGAGTAATAATTTTTATTTCTGAGGAACTGCTACAGTCTCCTACATCAAAACAGTGACCACACTTCAAAAGAACTTGGCTGTAAAACACTTTCCAAGATCTTGTGGTCATGCAAGCATTTTGATTTGATTTTGATTTATGTATGTATTACATAAATCATGTATACATGTAATATATATGAGACATGTATTAACATACAGTGAAAGTATTGTTCCTTGCGCTATACAGACAAAACATACCATTAATAGAGAAGGAAATGAAAGAGTGCAGAATGTAGTGTTACAGTCATAGCTAGGGTGCAGAGAAAGATCAATTTAATGCAAGGTAAGTCCATTCAAAGGTCTGACAGCAGCAGGGAAGAAGCTGTTCTTGAGTTGGTTGGTACATGACCTCAGACTTTTGTACCTTTTTCCCTAAGGAAGAAGGTGGAAGAGAGAATGTCTGGGGTGCATGAGGTCTTTAATTATGCTGGCTCCTTTGCCAAGGCAGTGGGAAGTGTAGACAGAGTCAATGGATGGGAGGCTGGTTTGCGTGATGGATTGGGCTACATTCACAACCTTTTGTAGTTTCCTGCGGTCTTGGGCAGAGCAGGAACCATACCAAGCTGTGATGCAACCAGAAAGAATACTTTCTATGGTGCATCTATAAAAGTTGGTGAGAGTCATGACTGATCTGCCAAGTTTCCGAGGAGCTGCAGAAATGTAATTTCTTTTTAGAAATAGTCCCCAAATCTGAAAAATCACACTCAGTCCACTCATGGGGATCATTAATAAAGACTGAGTCTTAATTTTGAGCAACAACCATATCTTTCACTCCGTTTCCAAATCTCCTGTGAAAATGCAAACACAATATATTGTGAAATGATTTGTTTTAAAACAGAACACGTTGTTTTGATTTGGAATTCACTGCCTGAAAGTGGTGCAGGAAGAAAATTAAACTAATTTTCAAAAGGGAACCGGACAGATTCGAAATGAAATATGGGATTAATGGAAAAGCTTGTTCAAAGGGATATCATGGGTACAATGGGTGGAATGGTCTGCTTCGTCGCTCTGAAACTCATTTGCATTTGAAGAAAGTGGTAAATATCTGGAACCCACTTCCTATGAAGGTGAGAGAAACAGATGATGGAATGTTTCCTAAAAGAAACTCGATGGGCAATTGAGGGAAATAAACCTATAGGGATACAGGGATAGAACAGGGAACCAACATAGACTTAATGGGTGGAATGGCCCCATTCCCTACCTTAATTCCTGACTGCTCTAAAGAGAGCGTCACCTGATGGGTATCCATAAAGCAAATGAAGGCAGCAACAAAAGCTGATGGTTAAAAGAACTAACCCTGTATCAGGCTGAGGATTGTGGCAGCAGCAAGTTGAAGGGGTTCTGCAGTGAAGAACGGGTACAGGAGCTGATTGGATGGTGGCTGTCGCTCTGCCTTGAATAGACATTGAGTGAACACAGACCCCTGTGTGTTGTGCTCCTGAGAAACTCCCTCAGCCTTCGTGACCACAGGACAGTGATTGATTGGTGCCTGTTCTGTGAATGTGCGACTGAAAGCTCATCTCAGCCAGTGAGAACCCAATCAGAAGAAGACAGTTTGGTTTTGCCAGTGTTAACCTGCAGGAACAACCAACGCACAAAGCAAGGTACTCTGAGTCTGGAACTCAGAGATATTGGAACAAAAGCCCATTGGCCAGGGAGCCTGATCAACTCGCCTCACCTTGCAATGAGTATTATTTGAGTTCAAGCTGTGAGTTTTGTGCTTTGTTTAATCAGTATTTTAGCAAGTGTTGAGTAAAAAGGCAGTTCATGTATTTATTGAGTGTTTGAAGGTAATTGGCTTTGGAAAGAATAGTTCATGTTCATTGAGTGTTTTTCTTTAATAAAAATGGAGTTATGCAAAATATCCTGTGTCAGCGTTTCGTTGTCCACCACGTTGGTTGATACCCTAGTCTGAGGAGAAATTTCAGCTGCTCCAGTCTCTCCAACTCACTGAAGTCCCTCATCCCTGGAGCCATTCTCGTAAATCTCCTCTGCACCCTCTCTGAGAACTTCACATCTTTCCTAACGTGTGGAGTCCTTAAATAGGGTTCCATCCCAGAGGGATAAAATTGAAAAGCAGGGAGGTTATGTTCAACTTCTTTAGAACCAAGGTTAGACTACACTGGGAGCACTGTCAACATTTGTGATCTCCATTTAGAAAAAGGAAATAGAGACGCTGGAGAAGAAGCAACAAAGATTCACAAGAATAATCCCAGAACTGAGAGCATTTCACCCTCAGGAAAGGCTGGGGCTGTTTTTCTTGACAAAAGAGAAGACTGAAGGGTGACCAGATGATGTCTTTAAGATTATGAAGGGGTTCAATAATCCAATAGGGATTTCAGGAGAAACCTCTTTACCCAGCGAGTGGTGAGAATGTGGAACTCACTACCACAGTGAGTGGTTGAGGTGAATAGCATGAATACATTGAAGGGGAAGCTAGATACATACATGAGGGAGAAAGGAATAGAAGGAATCTGATGGGGGAGATGAAAAGGGGTGGGTGGAGGCTCATGTGGAGCATAAATATTGACATAGACCAATTGAGCCGACTGGTCTGGCCCTGTGCTGAAGATGCAATGGAACAGAGATAAATTTATTTATTTTAGATCTACCTGTAATGGTAGGAAAAACACTTATTTACTATCCAGGATAAAATAAAGTCCTTCATCAGCTTTTGTGGATCATTTCAGTGGGAATGTGCTCTCCCAGGTTCAAAGAGCATCAGCCCACTGGAAGCAAAGTTGTGAGACTGGCCAGTCCAGCAGAAAGAAACCCTCCGACCCTCCCACTTCACCAACTGTCAGAATGAACATGGTTAACAGCAGCAATAACAGCAAAATCCAACCCCTGTCATCACTTGTGAACTCACTGATTTCTCTGCAAATTGAGTGAATCCCTTTCCACGTACAGAGCAGGTGAACAGCCTCTTCCCAGTATAAATTTGTTGGTGTTGTAGTAAGTTGGGTGGATCACTGAATCCCCTCCCACACTGACAGCAGGTGAACTGCCTTTCCCCAGTGTGAACTCACTTGTGTGTCACCAGCTTGGTTAAATGACTGACTCGCTTCCCACACTCGGAGCAGGTAAATGGTCTCTCTCCAGTCTGAACTCCCTGGTGTGCCTGAAGGTTGTTTAACTGACTAAATCCCTTTCCACATGTGGAGCAGACAATAGGCTTCTCCCCAGTGTGAACCCTCTGGTGTTTCAGCAGGTTAGATCGATTACTGAATCCCTTCCCACACTGAGCAGCTGTACAGCTTGCCCCCGATATTAACTTGTTGGTGTTTCAGCAGGTTGGATGACTCTGTGAATCCTTTCTCACACTCGGAGCAGGTGTACAGCCTCTCCCCAGTGTGAATGCGTTGATGAATTTTCAGCGCAGAAGGGCACCTACATCCCTTCTCACAGTCCCCACATTTCCACGGTGTGGTAAACCACTGTTAGCTTATTGCCTGTGTGTGTGTGTGACATGCCTGGACACGTCCCTGCCGGCCCTGCTCGTGACTCCTCCCCCCCTGGTCCAGGTATAAAGGTGACTGTTCCCCACCCTCTGCCTCAGTCTCTGGACCAGTTCATCGGCATGGGTGTGCTCCAAGTCTTTTGCTAATAAAAACCTATTTGTTCTTGCATACAAACTAGTCTTTGCTCGATTGATGGTGCATCACACGGTTTCTCCATGGTGTGACTCTGTAGGTTTGATGATCAGTTCAAACCTCATCCCCACACAGAACACGGGTACAGTCTCTCCCCGCTGTGAATGCTGCGATGTATTTTCAGGCTGTGTAACTGGTTAACTCTTTCCACACACACTGCACTGGAACACTCTAACGCGATGTGTCTGTCTTGGTTCTTTTCCAGTCAACATTGATACTTCAGAAGGAGAAAGAACAGAGATTAATTTCTCCTAGATACAAAGACTGATATTCAGGTCCTAATGATTCAATGATTCAAGTGATTGTCAGATCCTGATGTTTGTTTTGAGATTTCCGACTAAAAATCCTTCCCTTCTGATATCCTGTAAAACAAGTTCACAAAAGTCATCACTGTCAGTACAGGAAAGAAATTCAGAACAGACAATTCTAGTTTCTATGGAACATTCTTTCCTCTCTCATTCCCTAAAAGCTGTGAATCTCCATCCCACACACTCTCCCTCCATTCTCATTCTGCTGTATCTAATATTCACCCTCCCAATTCTCCTGAAGGTGCTGAATCAGGCTATCCACAGACTCATGCTCACCCCTGTTTGTCCATGACCTAAAAATCTACAGACAAGTATATTTACTGATCAGCGATAACGGGAGAATCTAAAGAATAATTTATTTAGGTATTTGGTCATGACCAAGAATCTGTTACTCACAAGGGTGGAGATGTGGAGATGATTAAAAATTTTCAACTAAAACTGGATAGGCCCTTGAAGGAACAGGATATAGAGGGGGAATTTATCTGACTGGGTTGTTCTGCAGAGAGTCGGCATGGACTCGAGTTACCAAATGGATTCCCCCTATTCTGTAATGACTCAGTGACTGGAAATATCTAACATAGCTACAGTACTATATTACAAGACTAGAAATAATAATAAATGTATTTTATTACAGAACCATAAATAATATATCTAATCTGTACCATAACAACACTAGACATATCTCTGTTCTATATTAATTTACTGTCTCCTTAAATGTCAGCCGTCTCCTGGGGAAACCAGCCCTTTAATTGTGAACATTAGGAAAGAGACCATCCTTTTAGCCAGACAAATAAATGTGTCAAGCTGAGGGAGCAAAGGATGTGAATGTCTTTAAGAGAGAGAGACCTGGGCCAACCTTTCCAGGGTCTGCACCCTCCCTGGATTCACTTCCTTTCCCGTCAGTTGCTGCAAGTCCCCAATTTAGAACCAGAGGGCACAACCTCAGGCTAAAGGGATGATTCTTTAAAACAGAGATGAGGAGGAATTCCTTCAGCCAGAGAGTAGTAAATCTGTGGAACTCTTGCCCGCAGAAGGCTGTGGAGGCCAGGTCATTCAGTGTCTTTAAGATAGAGATAGATAGGTTCCAGATTAATAAGGGGATCAGGAGTCATGGGGAAAAAGCAGGGGAATGGGGATGAGAAAAAAAATCAGCCATGATTGAATGGCGGAGCAGACTCGATAGGGCGAGTGACCAAATTCTGCTTCTATGTCTTCTGGTCTTATGGTCAAATTTCCTTCAGAATGAGAAAAGAAAGTGTTTTACTCACAGATGTTGGCCTCTTTTAAGGTCAAACCAAATAAACAAACTCAAAATAAATCAGGACAAAGTAAAAGGGGCAGCTCCCCAAAAGGAGGGGGAACAGCCCGAACAAAAATCAAAGTACAAAGGAAACTTAAAAACATCAAATTAAAATGTGATTATCAGGGTCGATAACGCACCCCAACCCCGGCGGTGCCCAATGGGCATGGAAGGTGTCATCCATGCCTGTGGACACCGCATGCTCCCTCGCCAGGGACACCTGGCCGCGAACGTAGCCACGGTAGAGGGGCAGACAGTCAGGATGGACGGCCCCCTCGATCGCTCGCTGCCTGGACCTGTAAATGGCGCGTTTCGCCAGGCCCAGGAGCAGGTTCACGAGGAGGTCGCCATCCCTCCCCTCGCCGCACCAGGTGTCCGTAGATCAGGAGCGTGGGACTGAAGTGCGAACAAAACATCAATAAAAGGTTCTTTAGGAAAACAAAAAGGGAGTGCAGCCGAAGACACAAAACATAGACATGGTCCACGGACTCCACAAGGCCACAGAAGGGGCAGTCTTCGGAGCCCGTGGACCAGTGAATCCGACGGTTGTGCGGAACTGCTGCATGCATCACCCTCCACCCCAGGTTCCCGATGTAATTGGGGGAGATTCCTCTGTAGAGGGACCTCCACTGGGGACCTCTGCCGCCCGACGGCAACCAGGCCCGCCAAGGTGTATCCGGGCGACAGGCGAGGAGGCGGTAGTGGAAGGTGTGCAGCAGCAGCCCGTACAGGAAACGCCTCCGCGCGGTAGAAAAAGGCACGGAGGACATTTCCGCGAGGCGGCTCATGCTGTGGGGCACCTCACCCGAGGAGGGGGGTTGAGGCTTTGGGCCAATGTGGAATTCCGCCCGAACAGGAGAACGCTCGGGCGGGATCCCACCGCACGCCTGCGCCGCCTCAAGACCACGTGCACTTTCGGGGCCGAGCACGACCGTCCTAAGCTCTAGGATGGCTTTGGCTGCGCGCCAGACGGACACCCCCGCGCGCTCAGCCAGCACGCGGGGACTCATCCAGCCCACCCCTCCGCCATCCAGCACGTCCCCGATCCTGGTCACCACGGCGTCCACAGCCCCCCTCTCTGCCAGCCATCTGAAGTCATACGGCTGGAGGAGCGGATTCCTGAGCAGCGGCTCTCGCACGAGAGCCGCTACTCCTGACGGGGGGGAGCTGCGTCGCGAGGCGACCGTGTTCCAGCCAGTGAGGAGGTCCTGATAAAAGACGGGCAACTCCTGCAGGGAGGTCAAAACACGCCCCAGATTGATATGCAGGAGCTGCCCGTCATAATTGAGGCCGTGCCACTGGCGGAAGAAATACGTCGCCAGGGCACACCATCGTGGAGAGGGCTCAACGTAAAGATACCCCTGCAGGGCCTGGAGGCGGAAGGTCGCTATCTGAGTGCGAAGGCACACCAGACCTTGTCCACCCTCCTCAAGCGGGAGATGCAGAACCGCAGCAGGGACCCAGTGCAGTCGATTGTCCCAGAAGAACCGCAGGAGGGTTCTCTGGATATCGGCGACAAAGCCAGGGGGAGGGGGTCAAAGGGACCAGCCGGTACCACAGCATGGAGGTGACCAGCTGGTTCATGACGAGAACTCACGCCCCATAGGACTGCACTCGGAGCAGTCCTGTCCAGCGATTCAGGCGGGTGGAGACTTTGGCCTCCAGCTCCCACCAGTTCGCCGGCCAGGATTCCTCGGCTGGGCAGAGATGGGCCCCCAAGTAGAGGAGGTTGGTCCTGCTCCAGGTAAAAGGCCTGAGCTCCTCCGGAAGGGGGTCCGTCTCCCAAGGACCGACAAGGAGTCCGGAGCACTTGGTCCAGTTGATCCTGGCGGAGGACGCGGCAGAGTACACCGCCTGGCATTCTCGCATCCTCCGCAGGCCAGCCGGGTCCGTGAACATGAGGAGCACATCATCGGCGTAAGCTGACAGGACCACCCCTATGTCCGGTCCGCACAGGGCCAAACCCAACAACCTCCTCCACAAGAGGCGCAGGAATGGCTCCACACATACGGAATACAGTTGGCCGGACAAGGGGCAGCCCTGCCGTACTCCTCTCCCAAAGCGAAGGGGCGCCGTCAGGGACCCGTTAACCGTAATTAGACACTCTGCGGCAGAGTACAGTAATCGGATCCGGGCGACAAAATGCGTCCCGAACCCGAATGCCCGCAGAGTCCCGAGTAAATACTCGTGCTCCACCCTGTCGAACGCCTTCTCCTGATCGAATGACAAGAAGGCGTTCGACAGACCAGCCCTTTGGGAATGATGGATTAGGTCCCGGGCGAGGTGGAGATTATCATGTATACAACGGCCCAGGATCGTGTAGGACTGGTCAGGGTGGATCATGTGGTCCAGCACGGATCCAAGGCGTGAGGCCATAGCCTTGGCAAAGATTTTATAATCCGTGCTGAGGAGGGAGACCGGGCGCCAGTTCTTGAGTAGGCAGAGATCCCCCTCCTTGGGCAGCAGGGCAATGACAGCCCTGCGCGACGAAAGGGGCATCTCCCCGGTAGCGACGCTCTCCCACAGGACCCCTGCGTAGTCGCTCCCCAGGACGTCCCAGAATGCCCTGAAGAACTCTACTGTCAGCCAGTCCAGCCACGGGGCCTTGCCCCGGCTGAGGCCATTGAGGGCGCCGGTCAGCTCGGCCATGGTGATGGGGGCCTCAAGCCTGCCGGGGCCCTCCGGGCTGACCTGCGGCAGGTCCTCCCACAGAACTCTGTGGGCATCCTCGCTGGACGGATCCGGAGAGAAGAGGGAGGTGTAATAGTCCCGGGCAATGGCCCGGACACCCTCCTGATTTGAGACGGGGGAACCGTCGTCGGCCAGCAGCGTAAGGAGCTGCTGACGGTTAGCCCACCCTTTTTCCAGCGAGTAGAAGAAGGAGGAGCCGCGGTCCAGGTCCACCTGGCACTGGAGCCGCGACCTCACGTACGCGCCGTGAGAACTGGCAAGGTGCAGGTCCCGCAGCGCACCCTTCTTCTCCCTGTACTCCGAACGCAGGGCCGGGTCCGCGTCGGGCTGACTGAGACGTGCCTCCAGGTCGAGCACCTCCTTCTCCAACTCCTCGAGCCTGGATTTCTGCCTCTTTGTCGACCCCCTTGCGTACTCCTGACAGAAGGTACGGACGTGAGTCTTGCCCACATCCCACCAGAGCCTCAAGGAGGGGAAGCCTCCCCGCTTCCTTCTCCAGCCGGCCCAGAATCGACGGAACGAGTCCAGGAAACGCTCGTCCTCCAGCAGCGTGTTGTTAAAGTGCCAGTACGCGGACCCCCGCTGGACGCGAGATGGTGCAAAGTCCGCCCACACCAGGCTGTGGTCCGTGCACGCCACCAGCCGCACGGAGGCCGAAGACACGCCGGACACGTGCGCCCTCGAAATGTAAAGGCGGTCGAGCCTGGACGCTCCGGTTCCAGGCCTCACGTAAGTGAAAGCTCTGGAGCCAGGATGCAGATGTCTCCAGACGTCCACCAAGTCGTGGGTCCCGAGCAGGTCCCGCAACTTCACCATCGCCGGGGTGCGCAGCCAGAGGCCGGTGCGGTCTCGTGCCTCGAGGGTGCAGTTGAAATCCCCCCCGAGGATAATGCATTCGCCCCCCGCGATGGTGTCGAGATGAGCGGACACTTTCTCGTAGAAAGTCGTTTGCTGCGGTCCGCCGCCCGGGGCGTAGACGTTCAGCAAGTGAATGACCACGCCCCCCTCACGGACCGTCAAGTGCAGCAACCGGCCTGGCACCGGCTCCTTGACCCCCAAGATCTCCGGCTGATAATGCGGGGCCAACAAGATGATGCGCGTTATCATACACGAGGCTTGATGCTCAGGAAATAAAGGCTTTTATTTGCTGTAACAAAACAGCGTGCATCGTAGCTTTCGCGATGTCGGCTTTTAATTTATCGAAGGCCAATCGGGCCTCTGGCGTTAGGGGAAAAGTAGTGGACTTAATGAGCGGACGGGCTTTGTCCGCGTAATTGGGAACCCACTGCGCATAATAAGAGAAGAAGCCTAAGCATCTTCTCAGTGCTTTTGCACTAGTGGGCAGGGGAAGTTCAGAAAGGGGGCGCATACGGTCTGGATCAGGGCCAATGACCCCGTTTTCCACCACGTATCCTAGGATGGCTAAACGGCGCGTACGAAACACACACTTCTCCCTGTTGTAGGTCAGGTTCAGGCGAGATGCAGTGCGTCGGAAATTCAGGAGATTCGTGTCGTGGTCCTGCTGGTCATGGCCGCAGATGGTGACGTTATCCAGGTACGGGAAGGTAGCCCGCAGCCCGTTCTGGTCCACCATTCGGTCCATAGCACGCTGGAAGACCGAGACCCCATTGGTGACACCAAAGGGAACCCTGAGAAAGTGATACAAGCGACCATCCGCCTCAAAAGCCGTGTATTGTCGGTCCTCTGGGCGAATGGGGAGTTGGTGGTAGGCAGACTTGAGGTCTATGGTGGAGAACACCCGGTACTGCGCAATCTGATTGACCATGTCAGATATGCGCGGGAGGGGATACGCATCCAGCTGCATGTATCGATTAATGGTCTGACTATAGTCAATGACCATCCGGGGTTTGTTCCCGCTCTTGACCACCACGACCTGCGCTCTCCACAGCCTAGCGCTGGGTTGTATGATCCTTTCTTTGAGGAGCCGCTGAACCTCAGATCGAATGAAGATCCGATCCTCAGCGCTGTAACGCCTACTCTTAGTCGCAATGGGCTTGCAGCCTGGCACAAGATTCTGGAACAGGGAGGGTGTGGTAATCTTCAGCGTCGAGAGGCTAGCGTTGGGCAATTTGGAGGCTGCTGTTCTCCCACTGAAAGCGAAGGGAATGGCCCACCGTACTGTAGGGTTACACTCCTCAAGTGGACCATGAAGTTTAGTCCGAGAAGTATTGGCGCGCAAAGGTGCCGCAACACTAGGAGCTTGAAACGCTCGTAAACTGTGCCTTGCACCTTCAAAGTTACCACGCAACTCCCTAGCACGGTGACAGACTGCGACCTCGATGCCATAGAAATTGTCTGTTTGACAGGTTGAATCCGGAGTCCACACCGCTTCACAGCATCTGGGTGGATAAAGCTCTCAGTGCTCCCGCTGTCAAACAGACAATAAATCAAGTGGTCATTTACCTGGATGTTCATCATAGATTTGTCAAGTCTATGAGGCTTGGCCTGGTCCAGGATGATCGACGCCACCGTTGGTTCATGAGCGCCACTGCAGGCAGCTGAAATTGACGAGGATGACCCCTGCTGGTCGTTTGCGGTCGGTGCCGACCAACATGGCCGCTCCCATAGGTCACACGTGAGTGCTGGCGCCAAACTCAGCGACCCCTGGTGGTCACACATCTCCGACTCCGTCGACCGTAATGGCGTCGTCCTGGCCTCACACGTGGATGAAACCCTCGACGATTTCGACGACGAAGAACCGGGCTCTGAGGAATCGCAGGCCGCACTGCTGTTCCGAGAAGCAGATTTAGATCGGCACACTTTCGAATAGTGCCCCTTCTTACCGCAGGCGGAGTACAACACAGCTTTAGCGGGACACCGCTGCCGAGTATGCTTCGCTCCCCCACAGAAGAAACACCGCAGACCGCCCGGAGCTGCTGCCGTCGTCTGGCCCGAGTGTGAGCACGCCATTACGCAGCATTTCGAACCCGAGGGACGAGGAGGGATTGGTGACTGCTCCTGCCATGCTGTCTCCACGTGGTCTTCAGGATACAATACTAGGCTTTTGGAGGCCGTCTCCAGCATCTCCGCTAGCTCTATTGCCTGGGTAAGGTCAAGGTTACCTTTCTCCAGTAGTTTAAGTCGAATGTACGACGATCCGACTCCGCCACAAACGCATCTCGGGCGAGGTCGTTCATACTCTGCTCAGCCGACACAGCTTTGCAGTTACAGCCCCTGGCTAGCTGTAGGAGATCGTTCGCATATTCCTCCATCGTTTCACCAGACTGCCGTCATCGAGTGGCTAAGAGGTAACGAGCGTGTATTTCGTTGGGCGGTTTGATATAACGCTTCTTCAGAAGCTCGAGGGCCTTTGTGTAATCGGTGGCCGCACGGATCGTGAGGTAGACAGTGTCACTTACCTTCGCATGGAGGACCCGGAGTCTGTCATCATCTGTGGTGACCGCTGCGGAGGCTGCCAGGTAGTCTTCGAAACACTTCAGCCAGTGGTCGAAGTTGTTAGAGGCGCCCACCGCACGTGGATCTAGTGTAAGGCGTTCAGGCTTCAGTATCTGCTCCAAACTCTCTTTTTTTTTTCTTCGACGAGAGTTTATTTACAGCAAATAAAATTGATGCGCGTTATCATACACGAGGCTTGATGCTCAGGAAATAAAGGCTTTTATTTGCTGTAACAAAGCAGCTACCAATTATATACACGATCCCAGACTGAGGGGTCCCAGCCAGAGCAGGGACCTTTATACCTCTCCCAGGAGGCGGAGCCTGACTGGGATGTACCACAATACTACAATATAAAGGTGTAACAACCCCAACCTAACCCCAACAGCAACAAGTAGAACAACCCATCCCTAACCCAACAGCAACATATGTACATACTTGTAGTACTGGCCAGACCCTGGCTCAGTACTATCCAGTGGGAACCAACGATGGTTCACCACACAAGATAGCCACCCCGCTGGAAGTGAGCGTGAGGTGGCTCATGTAGACACCCCCTCACCATTCCAGGAGCCATTGGGCTTCGTCTCCCGGAACGGTGTGGGTTTCCTGCAGGAAACACACCGCATACTTCCCGTCACGGAGGATCGAGAAGTTCTGGAACCTGCGGTGTGGCTCACTGCTGCCGTTGATGTTGAGGCTGGCTATGGTCACCTTCATGTCAGCAGCTTTGTGCCATCGTCACCACTTATCTGAACGTGTGGGGCGGCGCTGGCGCAAGACGCACCAGTCCGCTCCCCCCCTTTCGAGCCCGTGGAGGAACCGCAGTACCCAGCGCCGCTCTATTTTCTCCAGGCCCGCGGCGGCATGCGAGCATGCCCTCACGGACCGGACGAGCCGCGCCAGGTCCGGCCAGCGGCCGAGGGCTAGCCGGATGATGTCAGGGCGACCAGAATGGCTGCGGAGAAAGACCCTGAGTTCCCTGGAGGGGATGAGGGACGACTCGGTCGGGGGCACGAGGGAGTCCCCCGCCTTGCTCTGGGCAGACTCTGAAAGTGTCCCCCGTGCCCTCCACCTCTAACCTCCTCAGGGCAGTCGCTCCTCGCCTCCGAGTCCCCCGCCGCAGGACGTACGGCGGGCGGCACGGAGCCGCCAACTAGCCCCAACTCCCCCCCCGATCCCACCCCCAGGATCGGCGGAGGAGGGGTTCCGCCCGGGCTCACCTTCCCCGGTTTGCAGGCCCACGTGCGATGGCAACTCAGTCCCCCGCTCCGCCCCAGACACCTGGACACCCCCCCAAGTCCGGCGAAACCTCCGGATCAGAGTTGGGGATGTCCAGTGTCCAAGGTCGGGGCGGAGAGGACGAGTGGACCATTTCCTCGCCACCGCCGCACGGGACATGAACATTGGGGTGCTGCCCCAGTCCCCCGGCATACTAAAGAACAACTCCGGGTTGAAACTGGCCGGGTGGAAGGGAGCCACGGGGGCCCCGCTGCCACCCGGCCCCGGGGAGTCCTCGCCGGAGGACTGAGGCAGCACGTTTACATGGCGCCTTGCCCCCCCCCCCCCTCTCCCCTCTGGGGACAAGGCGCAAAGACGGGTGGGGGCGCGGCAGGAAATGACTCGCAAGGGGGGAGGAGCACGCAGATCTCAAATGCCGGGGTTCCCGAGGGGCTGCGCCTCTTTTTGTTGTCCTGCCCTCGGGCAGGAGAGGCCCCTCGCGCTCCGCCCCTCTTCGCCTTGCCGCGCCACCCCCACCGCCGCCCCCCCCCCCCCTCCCGCCCTCCGCCTCCCCGTCACGTCCCCCTGAGGTGTCAGTTTTGGTTTCGCCAGCCGCGCCGGCTGTGCTGGCTTGGGGTTGCCCACCCCCTCACCGTCTGCGGCGCCGGGCCCAGCACGAGGCCCCGGAGAACCCACGGGCCCGGCAGATGGTGGTGAAGGGGGGGCGCAGGTGGAAACAGTAGCGGCCCCCGAGCCGGCTGCCGGGGCGACTGGGATAGTGGGGGCCGGAGTTCCAGTACCCACCTTTCTTTTTTTTGGTCCCGGTGTACCGGGGGTCTTTTGGCCGCGCGGAGGCTCCGCTCTTCCCCCGCCGGCAGCTGAGGTGGCGGTTGCTGCCGGCGTGGTCTCCCCTTTCGGGGGGCCAGGTGGTGCTCGGTTAGGGGGAGAGGGGGCTGCGGTGCCAGCTGCGGCCGCCTTATGTTGTTGGTCGGCGGCCTTGGAGATGGGGCAGTTCTTTCTAATGTGCCCCGCCTCCTTACAGGCATGGCACCGCACACCGTCCGCGGACCAGAAGACCCAGGATGTGAGTCCCTCAAAAGGGATATTAAAACCTTCCTCCAGGACCTTCTCCCGGGCCAGGCGGACAAATACCTGGTGCCGGAAGGAGTAGACATGACGGAGGGAGGGGTCCCGAACGCCGAGCGGGATCGGCACCACCCCGGACCTGACCTCCCCCAGTGGATGGAGGTGGGGGAGGAGGAGCTCACTGGGTAGGAAGGGCGGGACGTTAGAAAGTACGATCTTATGGGCTGTGGCCTCCAAAGGGTCCACCGCCAGGAACGTCCCACCCACCGTGAGCCCCCTCTCCAGGGCGAGGTGGACCGCCCACTCGGCCTTCAAAAAGAATACGGCGCGGCCGTACATCTTGGAGGCCACGATAATGGCTGAGGGGCCGACAACCCCAGCCATTGCCCTCACGCAGGCCTCGATGGACATGTCGGGGTGGGCGCAGCACTTAACCCCGAGCTGTCTGGTAACCAAGGAGAACGGTGGCAGGGCCTTGGGAGCGGCGGGGGCTCTGGTCACCACCACACCCGCATAGGTGGGCAGAGAAGGCCCTGCCACCGGTGACGCTGGCGATGCCACCATAATGATCACAGGAGTGCTACACCCACCCCGAGACTGCCCAGATGTACGGCAGGGCGTATATGTCTGGGTAGTGATGGGGGGGGGGGGGTGTTTGGGTTGCAGGGAGGTATAAGTAATGGGCCCCTCAGGGCAGGGTCAGAGAGGGAAAATAAGGGAGGGTGGGGTAGGTGGGTGGGGGTCCAGGTGCTCTCTCCCCGGAGCTAGAGAGGGAGAGAGGAGGTCGGAGGAGCAGGAGGGAGGACGAGGGACAAGGCACGGGGGAGGGCCGGTGCCCCAGTCAGGAGGAAAGAGGGGAGGGGGCGCCGGTGTTCGGGGCAGCGGCAGTGGGTGGGGGACTTTCCTTCTTCAGCCCACCTGGGCCCAACAGTGAAAAAGTCCAGGGTCTTCACCGCCCCCCTGCAGATTGATAGAGAAAGTTGGAATATTCTGCCCCCTCCCCCCCCCCCCCCCTCCTCTTCAAGCACTGACCTGTTAATGACGAGGACATGAAGGCATCCTTTCCTTGTCCCGAGGCATGGTACATTGGGGAAACCATGCAGACGCTACGACAACGGATGAATGAACACCGCTCGACAATCACCAGGCAAGACTGTTCTCTTCCTGTGGGGGAGCACTTCAGCAGTCACGGGCATTCAGCCTCTGATCTTCAGGTAAGCATTCTCCAAAGCGGCCTTCACGACACACGACAGCGCAGAGTCGCTGAGCAGAAATTGACAGCCAAGTTCCGCACACATGAGGACGGCCTAAACAGGGATGTTGGATTTATGTCACATTATCAGTAACCCCCACAGCTTGCCTCCTGGGCTTGCAGAATCTCACTAGCTGTTCTGTCTGGAGACAATACACATCTCTTTAACCTGTGTTGAATGCTCCCTCCACCCACATTGTCTGTACCTTTAAGACCTGGCTGGCTTTAGGGATTCGCATTCTAATCAGTATTCTGTAACTTGATGTTGTGTCTCTGTGCACTGTTTGAGAGCACATTTCCACTCCATCTGACGAAGGAGCAGCGCTCCGAAAGCTTATGGTATTTGCTACCAAATAAACCTGTTGGACTTTAACCTGGTGTTGTGAGACTTCTTATTCTGTGACCAAGCCAGTTCTCCACCCATCTAGCCACCTCCCCCTTTATTCCATGAGATCCAACCTTTTGCACCAACCTACCATGAGGGACTTTGTCAAACGCTTTACTAAAGTCCATATAGACGACATCCCCGGCCCTTCCCTCGTCAACCATTCTAGTCACTTCTTCAAAAAGCCCCACCAGGTTAGTGAGGCATGACCTCCCTCTCACAAAACCATGCTGACTATTGTTAATGAGTTTATTCCTTTCTAAATGCACATACATCCTATCTCTAAGAATCCTCTCCAACAACTTCCCTACCACGGGTGTCAAGCTCACTGGCCTATAATTTCCCGGGTTATCCTTCCTACCCTTCTTAAATAACGGGACCACATTAGCTATCCTCCAATCCTCTGGGACCTCACCTGTGTCCAGTGACGAGACAAAGATTTGCGTCAGAGGCCCAGCGATTTCATCTCTCGTCTCCCTGAGCAGCCTTGGATAGATTCCATCAGGCCCTAGGGATTTGTCAGTCTTTATATTCCCTAAAAAACCTCACACTTCCTCCCTTGTAATGGAGATTTTCTCTAACGGGTCAACACTCCCCTCCGAGACACTCCCAGTCAACACATCCCTCTCCTTTGTGAATACCGACGCAAAGTATTCATTTAGGATCTCCCCTACTTCTTTGGGCTCTAAGCATAATTCCCCACTTTTGTCCCTGAGAGGTCCGATTTTTTCCCTGACAACCCTTTTGCTCCTAACGTATGAATAAAATGCCTTGGGATTCTCCTTAATCCTGTCTGCCAAGGACATTTCGTGACCCCTTTTTGCTCTTCTAATTCCTCGTTTGAGTTCTTTCCTACTTTCTTTGTACACCTGTTTGGAGTGTGGGAGGAAACCTACGCAGACATGGGGAGAACATGCAAACTCCACACAGACGGTCACCTCAGGCTAAGGCTGGAATTGAACCTGAGGCCCTGGCGCTGTGAGGCAGCTGCCAGTTTCTGCCTAATCCCACTAAAGTTAGCCTTCCCCGCAATCCAACACCTTACCCTTGAGACACCACTCATCCTTTTCCATCACTATCCTAAAGCTAACAGAATTGTGGTCACTATTTGCCACTATCCTAAAGCTAACAGAATTGTGGTCACTATTTGCCACATGTTCCCCTACCGAAACTTTGAAGACCTGACCGGGCTCATTCCCCAGTACTAGGTCCATTATAGCCCCCTCTCTAGTCGGGCTATCTACATCTTGTTCCAAAGAACCTTCTTGTACGCATTTTACAAATTCCTCCCCATTCAGACTCCCAGCCCTACGCGATTCCAGTCTATACCAGGGAAATTGAAGTCTCCCACTACAACAACCCTATTTTTCCTGCACCTATCCATTATCTCCTGACATATCCGTTCTTCCACTTCCCTTGGGCTGTTGGGGGGCCTGTAGTATACCCCCAACATAGTGACTGCGCCCTTCCTGTTTCTGAGCTCCACCCACAGTGACTTGTTACACGACCCCTCTGAATTGTCCTCCCTCTGCACCGCTGTAATATGCTCTCTAACTAATACTGCTACGCCCCCACCTCTTTTGGCCCCTCCTCTGTCTCACCTAAAACACTGTCTCACCTAACACACAGGGCGGCACGATAGCACAGTGGTTAGCACTGCTGCTTCACACCTCCAGGATCCCGGGTTCAATTCCTGGCTCGGGTCGCTGTCTGTGTGGAGTTTGCACATTCTCCTCGTGTCTGCGTGGGTTTCCTCCGGGTGCTCCGGTTTCCTCCCACAGTCCAAAGATGTGCGGGTTAGGTTGATTGGCCAGGTTAAACAAAAATTGCCCCTTAGAGTCCTGAGATGCGTAGGTTAGTGGGATTAGCGGGTAAATATGTGGGGGTAGGGCCTGGGTGGGATTGTGGTCGGTGCAGACTCGATGGGCCGAATGGCCTCCTTCTGCACTGTAGGGTTTCTATGATTCTATGACTTGTACCCCGGAATATTCAGCTGCCAGTCCTGTCCCTCTTTCAACCAAGTCTCTGTCACCGCAACCACATCCAAATTCCTCATAAGCATTAAGGCCCTAAGTTCATCTGTCTTACCTGCTACGCTCCTTATATTGAAGTAGATGCACTCCAGACCTCCAGGCCCAGTGAGGTCATCCTCCCCCAGAGTGCTCTTCTTCTTTGCCAGCCTTGTCCCAGCCCCAAGCTCGTCCCCAGCCTCTACACTTGTAGACATAATTTTTTGATCCCCACCCCCCTGCCATATTAGTTTAAACCCCCCCGAACTGCACTAGCAAAACTCCCAGCCAGGATATTCGTGCCTTTCCAATTTAGTTGTGACCCGTCCTTCTTGTACAGGTGCCCTCCTCTCTTGAAAACTTCCCAGTGATCCAGGAATATGAAGCCCTCCCTCCTGGACCAGTCCTTTAGCCAAGCATTCAATTGTACTATCTCCCTATTCCTAGCCTCACTGGTCCTAGGCATTGGGAGCAGCCCAGAGATGGCCACTCTGGAGGCCCTACTTTTTAGCCTATTTCCCAACTCCCTGAATTGCTCTCGTAGGATCCCCCTGTTCTTCCTATCTACGTCATTTGCACCAATGTGTACAATGACATCCGTTTCTTTATCCTCCCCTTTTAATATGCCTCCTATCTGCTCGGAGACATCCATTACCCCAGCACCAGGTAGGCAGACTACCATCCTGGAGTCCTGTTCGCACCCACAGAATCGCCTGTCCGTGCCTCTCACCGACGCGTCCTGGTAAATCTCTTCTGTACCCTTTCTAATACATCAATCTCCTTCTGGTAGTGTGGTGACCAGAATTGTACACAATACTCCAAATGCAGCCTAACCAAAGTATTATACAGCTGCAACATGATTTTCCAATTCCTATACTCAATGCCCTGACCGATGAAGGCCAGCATGCCATACGCCTTCTTGACCACCTTATCAAGCTGAGTTGTAACGTTCAGGGAACTATAGATCTGCATGCCTAGGTTCAGGGGAGGAGAACTGGGGAAAAATCAGGAGGAAGATAGGAGGATGAATTAGGGTTACAAACAATAGGGAGCAGGGAGTGTGTGGGGGGACAGGGGGCGGCACGGTAGCACAGTGGTTAGCACTGCTGCTTCACAGCTCCAGGGACCTGGGTTCGATTCCTGGCTTGGGTCACTGTCTGTGTGGAGTTTGCACATTCTCCCCGTGTCTGCGTGGGTTTCCTCCGGGTGCTCCGGTTTCCTCCCACAGTCCAAAGATGTGCGGGTTAGGTTGATTGGCCATGCTAAAGTTGCCCTTAGTGTCCTAAGATGCGTAGGTTAGAGGGATTAGTGGGTAAATATGTAGGGATATGGGGGTAGGGCCTGGGTGGGATTGTGGTCGGTGCAGACTCGATGGGCCGAATGGCCTCTTTCTGTGCTGTAGGGTTTCTATGATTCTATTCTATGATATAGTTTGAGAGGAAGAAGGATTTTTTGTGATAACTAGAATTGTAAGTTCTGAATTTCTATTCTGTTGTGACAGTGATGACTTGATGATGTCAACCCTATCACACTCATTAAAGTCTCTATCAGGTCAGTCTTCAGCCTTCTCTTTCCTGGAGAAAACATCCCCAGCCTGTTCAATCTACCCTGTAACTTAAACACACTCAGTTCTGGTGTTATACATGTGAATCTTTCTTGAACTTTCTCGAGGTCTTCTGTTAGTATGAAAAGGGTATATAATTCATATTTAGTCTTGGTTTAATTTGGTTGCAGGTGCCCAGTTACTCAGCTCCAAATTAGCTCTTGAAAGAACTTTAATTTGAAAGGTATTTCACCTCCGACAAGACAGGACTCTGAGATAGCGATTAATCTCAATGTTTATTTAAATGAAAAGGAAAACTGATGAAACACGAGTGACTTTCACCCCCTCAATTGGGCGATTACCCCAGGTAGAAATGTGAATCTTCCCCAGGTTCCTGAACAACAGCGATTTCCCAAAATCCTGCCCCAGGGGCACTCAGTTCCTCCACAACGAGAGTCCAATTTGCAAAGCTCCAGATTACTCACAAATCCCACTTTTAACCCTTGAATCAACATGACCTCATCTCGAATCAGGCCTGTTGTAATCAGACAATTAATTATTGTTGTTATTGGGTTAATTTTATTGGATTTAACCATTGATGTAAATTGTTCCATGGAGCAGAACAATGGGAATGTTCAGGATCTTTCTGTCATCTGAGTTTGGACAAGTCTCCACTTATTATCTTGCTGGTGCCCTAAACAGTCAAGGGCATTGGCTGTTGTCACAAACAGTGCTTAATATTTTAAACTTTGAACATCAGTATTCTATCACACTGGCATTCCCTTAGGGACTGCTTTCAATGGTCCTGGGTTTGGAGGCATCAACTCCATCAGCTGCCACGGTGGCATGGCTGCACAATGTTTAGCACTGCTAACTCACAGCGCCAGGGGCCTGAGCTCAATTCCGACCTTGGGTGAATGCCTGTGTGGAGTTTATTCTTTTACGGGACATGGGTGTCGCTGGCTGGCCAGCATTTGTTGCCCATCCCTAAATGCCCATTTCAGAGGGCAATTAAGAGTCAACTACATTAATGTGGATCTGGAGTCACATGTAGGCCAGACCAGGTAAGGATGACAGATTCTCTTCCCTAAACGACATTAATGAACCAGTGGGTTTTTCTGACAATGGTTTCATGGTCATCATTAGACTTTTAATTCCAGATTAAAAGATGTGCGGGTTAGGTTGATTGGCCATGCTAAAAATTGCCCTTAGTGTCCTGAGATGCGTAGATTAGAGGGATTAGTGGGTAAATATATAGGGATATGGGGGTAGGGCCTGGGTGGGATTGTGGTCGGTGCAGACTCGATGGGCCGAATGGCCTCTTTCTGCACTGTAGGGTTTCTATGATTCTATGATTTTCTTTTATTGAATTCAAATTTCACCATCTGCCGTAGTGGGATTCGAACCCAGGTCCCCAGAGCATTACGCTGGATTTCAGGATTAATAGTCCAGTGACAATGCCACTACACCACTGCCTCCCCGATTTGTACGTTCTCTCCGTGGCTGCGTGGCTTTCCTCCAGGTGCTCCGATTACTCTCACATTCTAATTATGTGCAGGTTTGGTTGATTGCCCAATGCTAAATTGTCCTTGAGTGTCCAAAGATGTGTAAATTAGTGGGATTAGCTATGGTAAAAATGTGGGGTTACGGGGAGAGGGTTTGGAGAGGGTATGGGTAAGATAGTCTGTCAGAGAGTTAGCGCAGACCTGATTGCTCCTGCTGCATGTCCACAAAAGCTGATGAAGAACATTCATCTTTCATTGCAAATAGTGATTTCCCCCATTACAGCCCGGTCTAAAATAAATACAGAATGCACTGGAAAAATCCATCAGGGCAGGCAGCATTTGTAGAGAGAGAAACAGAGTTAAAGCTTAACCAAAGGACCATAGGAATAGGAACAGGAGTAGGCCATTCAGCCCTTCAAGCCTGCTCTGTCATTTAATGAGATCATAACAATCACTTATTCCAATTTCTTGCCTTATCTCATAACCGTTTATTTCCCTGCTGATTAAAAACCTGTTAATCTCAGATTAAGTCACAATCACAGAATTGTTATGATTCAGAATGAGGCCATTTGGCCCATTATGTCTGCACCAGCTCTCCAAGCTAGCATCATGACTGAGTGCCATTTCCCTGCCTTTTCCCCGTACCATGAATAATAATCTAATGTCCTCTTGAATGCCTCGATTGAACCTGCCTCCACCACACTTCTAGGCTGTGCGTTCCAAACCTGAACCACTCGCTGTGTGAAGATGTTTTCTCTCACATCACATTTGCTTCTTTTGGAAATCACTTTAAATCTCTTTCCCCTTCGTTCTTGATCCTTTTACGAGGGGGAACAGTTTCTCCCCAGCTACTCTATCCAGCTCCTTCATGATTTTGAGTATCTCTATCAAACCTCCCCTGAGCTTCCTTCTCTCCAAGGAGAACATGACTGGTCAGTATTTAAAAACTCTGCGACCAGCCTGAACGAATACGTCACCACAGTAACTGACTTCATTAGTAAGTGTGTAGAAGACTGTGTGCCAAAGAAGCAAATCCGTGAGTTTCCCAACCGGAAACCATGGGTGAACAGGGATAACCACTGCTTGCTGAAGTCCAGGTCTGAGGCATTCAAATCAAGTGACACTGGCCTATACAAGAAAGCCACATTCATCTAAGGAGATCCATCAAAGATGCCAAAAGACAGTACCGGACCAAGCTTAAGTCTCAGGCTAGCCACACCGACCCCCGACAACTATGGCAAGGTCTGCAAGACATAACAGGCTACAAGATGAAGGCATGTAAAATTGCCAGCTCCCTCCATGATGAGCTCAATGGATTCTATGCCCGTTTTGAGCAAGAGGTCAGCAAGAGCATGCCCTCCACCATGGAAACCCTGGATGAACCTGTATCTGAGGTCACCATTGCAGATGTCAGAGCAGCTTTCTCGAAGGTCAACCCACGGAATGCGACTGGCCCGGATGGGGTACCCAGACGAGCATTCCGATCCTGCGCGAATCAGCTGGCAGAGGTATTTGCAGATATCTTCAACCTCTCTTTACAACAATCTGAGCTCCCTATCTGCTTCAAGAAGATGACCATCATCCCAGTAGCAAAGAAAAGCCAAGCAGCGTGCCTTAATGACTATCGTCCAGTGGCTCTGATATCCATCATTATGAAGTGCTTCGAAAGGTTAGTCATGGCACAAATCAATTCCGGCCTCCCGGATTACCTGGATCCACTACAGTTTGCCTACCACCAAAACAGGTCCATCTCCCTGGCCCTGCACTCAACCCTGGAACACCTAGCTAACAAAGACACCTATATCAAACTCCTATTTATTGACTACAGCTCAGCCTTCAACACCATTATTCTGACAAAACCCATCTCCAAACTCCGTGGCCGGGCCTCGGCTCCTCCCTTTGTGACTGGATCCTGAACTTCCTAACCCACAGACCACAATCAGTAAGGATAGGCAACAACACCTCCTCCACGATCATCCTCAACACCGGTGCCCCACAAGGCTGTATTCTCAGCCCCCTACTATACTCCTTATACACCTATGATTATGTGGTCAAATTCCCCTCCAACTCGATTTTCAAGTTTGCTGATGACACCACCATAGGGTCAGATCTCAAACAATGACGAGACAGAGTACAGGAATGAGATACAGAATCTGGTGAACTGGTGTGGTGACAATAATCTCTCCCTCAATGTCAACAAAATGAAGTAGATTGTCATCGACTTCAGGAAGCCTAGTGGAGAATCTGTCCCTGTCTACATCAATGGGGACGAAGTAGAAATGGTCAAGAGCTTCAAATATTTAGGTATCCAGATCACCAACAACCTGTCCTGGTCCCCCCATGCCGACATAGTTAAGAAAGCCCACTAATGCCACTACTTCCTCAGAAGACTAAGGAAATTTGGCATGTCAGCTACGACTCTCACCAGCTTTTACAGATGCACCATAGAAAGCATTCTTTCTGGTTGTATCACAGCTTGGTATGGTTCCTGCTCTGCCCAAGACTACAGGAAACTACAAAAGGTTGTGACTGTAGCCCAATTCTTCACGTAAACCAGCCTCCCATCCATTGACTCTGTCTACACTTCCTGCTGCCTCGGCAAAGTAGCCAGCATAATTAAAGACCCCACGCACCCCTTCCACCTTTTTCCATCGGGAAAAAGGTACAAAAGTCTGAGGTCATGTACCAACCGACTCAAGAACAGCTTCTTCCCTGCTGCCATCAGACTTTTGAATAGGCCGACCTTGCATTAAGTTGATCTTTTTCTACACCCTAGTTATGACTGTAACGCAACATTCTACACTCTCTCCTTTCCTTCTCTATGAACGGTATGCTTTGTATAGCACATGAGAAACCATACTTTTCACTGTGTACTAATACATGAGACAATAATAAATCAAATCAAATCAAATCAGTACTTTTGGACCCATGAAAGCTGCATTTGTCTCCAGCCCAAAGCCAGAATTGGCAAAGATGGTAAAGTTACACTTGCCAGACTGGGACAGAGTAGGAACAACATTCGCAACCTTTGTGGAGCGGTGTAACCATCGGGACATGGGAGCCAAAGTCCGTGCCCTGCAAGCACGAGGGAAACCCAAGGATTCGGACAGGCCCCTCCAAGGGAGGTTATCGGGAAAATGGCACTACTGTGGAAAGGAAGATCATTGGGCAAAGACACACTGAGCCAAGCAGCAAGGTAAAGGACGTCAGGGACACAGTTAGTCTCAGCATCAGTCTGAAGATGAAGATCGTTTGGAGAAGTATGAGCAGCTCACTGCAGAGCAATGAGATGTGTTGCTAGATGCAGCAAAAACCTGGAAGAGCACACCCTCGCCCTCACAGCCCCCCTTCTAGCACTCATGGAACAGAGGGGAGATTGTTATATAACAATGAGGGTGGGCAATCAAGACACAGACTGTCTCCTGGACACTGGAGCACAATTAACCTGCCTACCACTGAAATACAAAAGACATTTCTCCATGGGCGACCGATTGATAACAGCACAAGGAGCAAGTGGAGTTAATATAAAACTCCAGCAGATTAAACCCACTAGAATTCACCTCGGTCCTGATGAAGTGACCGGCTGAATTTGGGTGGGACCAGTACAACAGGCCTTGGAATGGACATCCTGATTCAGATAAACTCCTCTTTGGATTTTAAAGAGGGTAAGGTGATGTAGTCTATCAATTCTTTGAAAAGGGAAGAGTGGACGAACCACCCGACATGGCCTGAGGTAAGAATGGTTGCAGCCTACTCCAGATGGAACCTGCCTCATTCACTGGAGCACCACCACCAGACAGTACCCCATCACAGTACCCCATCAGCCCAACATCTATCACCGGCATCCTACCAGTCATTCAACAACTGGAAAACAAGGCGTGCTAGTCAAGGCACATAGCTTGTCTAACTGCCCCGTGTGGCCAGTAAAGAAATCAAACAGAACTTGACGTTTGACCATCAACTACAGAAAGGCCAATCAGTGTATTGATCAAAAGACTCCTCTAGTTGCGAACCCCTCCACCACTGTTAACACCTTAACCCCGGAGCATAAGTACTTCTCAGTCATTGACATGGCTAACATAGCAGGCATAACCCAAAGGGAATTGCCAGGTAAGTCTAGGCCCCCGGAGGCCAAGCCCTGGAAGGTTGCAGATAATCTACAATGTGATTTGACTTTCATTTTTTACAATTAAACTATAACGTGGTTTGATTGTAATGTTTTGGATTGGAAATTGTAATCTAGTTTGGTTTGTATTTGTGAATTGTTTCCAGCCGCGCTGAGCTGTTGTCCAAACGCTGTAAAACCCGGACAGTCAATGATCAGTGCGCTGTCCCAGCCCCTGCCCCACACCTGCACATGCGCAGTCCCCGAAACCCGCACATGCGTACTTCCGACACGCTGCCTCTCACCCACCCCGTGACCTTCATGATGAGGTGTTGACCAATCGGGACAGTGGGAGGACCGGAAGGACTCTGGTCCTCCAGCCAATCAGACCGCGGGCTTTGTGTGAATGCAGATGGGGCTTCAAACAGACCAAAAGTTCCTCTTGTCGCCAACATCTGTGAGTAAAACACTTGCTTTTCTCCCGCTTTCCATTTCCTTTCTCATTCTGGGGGAAATTAGGGACTTGCAGCAACTGAATGGAAAGGAAGGGAATCCAGGGAGGGTGCAGACTCTGGAAAAGTTGGCCCAGGTTCTCCCCGTGCTTGCATGGGTTTCCTCCCACACTCCAAAGATGTGCTAGTTAAGTGAATTGGTCATACTAAATTCCCCCTTGGTGTACCCTTCCACAGTAACTTCATTGCATTGCTAATGTAAGGCCATTGGGGACACTAATTAATTAATAAATAAAGAAATAAACAGATAAATTGTCAATGAAGTAATTTTTGCACTGCCAACAAAAGACTTATCCTCATACCAAACCCATAAACCATCCGAATAAACGGGAATGTCCCGACACCAACTTACTCTGCCAACTAGTTCCCCCACAACAATCCGATACATACTACCCAAATCCACACCACGACATCTTGCCCACCACAATATAAAACACCCACAAAGAATAAAAAGTCACCCCATCCCACCAGCTCTGGGTGTCCCCTCAACCTTCCCATCCTAACAGGCACGCACGAGACAAAAGCGCCAATACAGGGGAGGACAACAAACCATCCTTCAACCAACCCACCAATATCCCTGTCAGGAAACCCCCCAGGACCTTTTTTCCCACTGCCTGACCTCTTGCCCTCCCCCCCCAGAAGTCCACCTACTACCCTCTCAGTAGCCCACCCAGTAACAAACATTTCCCCCCCCCCCCCCCGCAAACCCCTCTCCTAAAAAACAAAATCTGACTAAGCAACAGACACAAAGCCTCCCCAGCCAAGAAACACCCAAAAAAACAATTCCCCAACACATACACCACTTGGACATCTATCCCAGCCCCTGGAAACATGTAAACACCCAACCTAGCAGCCCCCTCCTCCTAACACACACCACCTGGGGCGGCACGGTAGCGCAGTGGTTAGCACTGCTGCTTCACAGCTCCAGGGTCCCGGGTTCGATTCCCGGCTCGGGTCACTGTCTGTGTGGAGTTTGCACATTCTCCTCGTGTCTGCGTGGGTTTCCTCCGGGTGCTCCGGTTTCCTCCCACAGTCCAAAGATGTGCGGGTTAGGTTAATTGGCCAGGTTAAAAAAATTGCCCCTTAGAGTCCTGGGATGCGTAGGTTAGAGGGATTAGTGGGTAAAATATGTGGGGGTAGGGCCTGGGTGGGATTGTGGTCGGTGCAGACTCGATGGGCCGAATGGTCTCCTTCTGCACTGTAGGGTTTCTATGATTTCTATGATTTCTACCTCAACAACCACCTCCCCACAAGCACCGAAAATATGATCGAAGCAGACCATCACCCTGTTTTCCTTTGCCCCCTCCGCATCCCTTCTCTTCTGCCACAGTGTGGTACCCCACACAAGAAAAAACTAACACGGATAATAATATATAAGAAGAAAAAGCTCCAGGAGGCAAGAAGACAACAAGCCACAAGATAAGGGCAAAGCATCACAGGGAGCAACAAGGGTTGGACGTGAGCCGAAAGAAAAGTGGCAGAGCATGAAGAAAAGGGGACGTGTCCTCTCTCTGCCCAAAAAACTTCTCTTAAACTGGAAAATTACCCATTTATGCCCACTGACTAGCTAGCAGGAAACAATCTTCTATCCACGCCAATATGTTATCCCTGCAGCATGAACTTTTATTTGCTGCAATAACCTTTGATGTGGCACCTTGTCAAATACTTTCTGGAAATCTAAGTAAAGGTTCCCCTTTATCCAATTCCTGATCGGGAATTTAAAAAAATTAAACAACACATCTACTATCTCACTCGCCACTTCTGTTAAGACCCTACAATGAAGTCCAGCAGAACCCGAGGACTCATCAGCCGTAGCTCCAACAGTTTGCTGAGTACCACTTCCCTGGGAATTGTGATTTTTCAGAGTTTGTCCCACACTTGTGTTTTCTGATTTACAGCTGTTTCTGAGTTGTTACCTGTATTCTCTATTGTGAAGACCGAGGCAAAATACTTACTCCATTCATCCAGCTCCTTATTTTTCATTAATTCTTGGACTCACCCTGTATAAGACTCCTAGGAAATGAGGTAGGGCAAGTGAATGAAGTGTCAGTCGGTGAGGACCTTGTGTCCACTGACCACAACACTATTAGTTTTAAAATAGTTATGGAAAAGGACAGGACGGATCCACTGGTTAAGGTCCTAAACTGGAGCAGGTCCAATTTTGTGGGCATTAGGCAGGATCTAGCAGATGTTGATTAGGTGAGCCTCTTTAAAGGGAAAGGAATGACTGGCAAATGGGAGGCTTTTCAAAGTGTGATATCAAGAGTCCAGGGCCAGTTTATTCCTGTTAGGATAAAGGGAAAGAATGGTAAATTTAGGGATCCATGGCTGACAAGGGACATTGAGGCTCTGGTCAGGCTTTTTAAAAAAAAAGGAAGCATACATTGGATTTCGGCAGTCGGGGACAAGAGAATCACTCTGACTATAAAAAATGCAAGAGAACACTTGAGAGGGCAATCAGGAGGGCAAAAAGAGGGTATGATATGGATCTGGCAGGTAAGGTTAAAGAAAATCCCAAGAAGTTTTATAGCTATATTAAGAGTAAAAGGGTGGCTAGAGAGAGAATAGTCCCCTGAAAAATCAGCAAGGCCATCTGTGTGTGGAGCCACACTAGATGGGTGAGATTTGTAATGAACATTTTTCCTTGGGGTTTACTGAGAACATTATGTGCTAAAGAAATAAGGGAAACAAGTGGTGATGTCTTGGGCCACATGCATATTACTAGGGAGGAGGTATCTGCATCCTTAAAGTGCATTAAGGTGGATACATCTCCTGGGCCTGATCAAATGCATCCTTGGATCTTGTGGGAGGCTCGGGAAGAAATTACAGAGGCCCTTGCAGAGATATTTGCTTCATCGCTTTCCGTTGGCAAAGTTCCGGAAGACTAGAGTGTGGCTAATGTTGTTCCGTTGTTTAAGAAGGGTAGCAGAGAGAAGCCGCTGAGCCTGACATCAGTGGTGGGTAAGTTACTGGACAGGATTCTGAGGGACAGGATCTACCAATATTTGGATAGTCAAGGTCTGATTAGGGATAGTTAGCTCGGTTTTGTGCATGGGAAGTCAACTCTGACAAATCATTTAGAGCTTTTCGAAGAGGTAACCAAGAGGATGGATGAGGGTAGGGTAGTAGATGTTGATTATGTGGACTTTAGCAATGCCTTCGACAAGCTCCTGCATGGCAGGCTAGTCTGGAAGGTTAGGTTGCATGGGATCCAGGGAGAGCTAGCAAATCGGATTTGAAATTGGCTTGATAGTAGGAAGTAGAGGGTGATGGTCGAAGGTTGTTCCTCGGACTGGAGGCCTGTGACTAGTGGTGTGCCTCGGGTCAGTGTTGGGTCCCTTGTTATTCATTATTTATATAAATGATTTGGATGTGAATGTTCAAGGTATGGTTAGTAAGTTTGCGGATGACACTAAATTAGGAGGTAACGTTGACAGCGAATAAAGTTATCAAAAATTACAGGGGTTTCTTGATCAGTTAGGGAAGTGGGCCCAGGATTGGCAAATGGATTTCAATACAGAAAAGTGTGAGGTGTTGCATTTTGGAAAGTCAAACCAGGGTAGGAATTGTCTAGTGAATGGGAGGGCCCTGGAGAGTGTTGAGGGACGACGGAGTATAAGTACATAGTTCGTTGAAAGTGGTGAAGAAGGCGATTAGCACACTGGCCTTCATCAGTCAGGGCACATGTAAAGGAGTTGAGACATTATGTTGCAGTTGTATAAGTCATTGGTGACGTTGCACTTTTTGATTTGATTTATTATTGTCACATATATTAGTACGCAGTGAAACGTATTGATTCTTGCGCACTATACAGATAAAGTATACCATATATAGAGAAGGAAAGGAGAGAGGGCAGAATGTAGTGTTACAGTCATAGCTAGGGTGTAGAGAAAGATCAACTTAGTGTGAGGTAGGTCCATTCAAAAGGCTGACCGCAACACTATTAGTTTGGCAGCAGGAAAGAAGCTGCTTTTGAGTCGGTTGGTACGTGACCTCAGACTTTTGTATCTTTGTCCCGATGGAAGAAGGTGGAAGAGAGAATGTCCGGGGTACGTGGGGTCCTTGATTATGGTGGCTGCTTTTCCGAGGCAGCAAGAAGTGTAGACAGTGTCAATGGATGGGAGGCTGGTTTGTGTGATGGACTGGGCTTCGTTCACGACCCTTTTTATTTTCTTGTGGTCTTGGACAGAGCAGAAGCCATACCAAGCCGTGATACAATCAGAAAGAATGCTGTTTATGGTGCATCTATAGAAGTTGGTGAGAGTCGTAACGATATGTCAAATTTCCTTTGTCTCCTGAGAAAGTAGAGGCGTTGGTGGACTTTCATAACCTACCATCCGCATGGAGGAACCAGGACAGGTTGTTGGTGATCTCAACCATTTCTACTTTGTCCCATTGATGTAGACAGGGGCATTTTCTCCACTGCGCTTCCTGAAGTCGATGACTATCTCCTTCATTTTGCTGACATTGAGGGACAGATTATTGTCGTCGCACCAGCTCACCCGATTCTCCATCTCTTTCCTGTACTTGTCATTGTTTGAGATCCGACCCACTACAGTGGTGTCATCACCAAACTTGAAAATTGAGTTGGAGGGGAATTTGGCCACACAGTCATAGTTGTATAAGGAGTATAGTACTGGGCTGAGGACACAGCCTTGCGGAGCACCAGTGTTGAGGATGATCATGGAGGAAGTGTTGTTGGCTATCCTTACTGACTGCGGTCTGTGGGTCAGGAAGTCCAGGATCCAGTTGCAGAGGGAGGATCTGAGCCCGAGGCCACAAAGTTTGCAGATGAGTTTTGTATACAGTTCTGGTCACCCTGTTATAGGAAAGATATTGATAAACTGGAAAGAGTGCAGAGAAGATTTATGAGGATGTTGCCAGGACTAAGTTATAGGGAGAAGTTGGCCAGGCTAGGGTTTTACTCCTTGGAGAATGAGGGGTGACCTTATAGAGGTGTATATAATTATGAGGGACTCAGATAGGATCAACACACACACAGTCTTTTTCCCTGGGAAGAGGAATTGAAAACTAGAGGGCATAGGTTTAAGGTGAGAGGGGAAAGATTTAAAAGGAACCTGAGGGGCAACTTCTTCATGCAGAGGGTGGTGTGTGTATGGAATGAGCTGCCAGCGAAAGTGGCTGAGGCAGGTTCAAAAGCAACATTTAAAAAGCATTTGGATAATTATGTAGATTTCTACTCACCAGAAGGTGGCACAGTGGTTAGCATTGCTGCCTCACAGTGCCAGAGACTGGGATTCGATTCCCGGCTTGGTCAGTGTCTGCGTGGAGTTTGCACGTTCTTCCTGTGTCTGCGTGGGTTTTCTCCGGGTGCTCCAGTTTCCTCCCACAGTCCAAAGATGTGCAGGTTAGGTGAATTAGCCATGCTCAATTCTCCCTCAGTGTACCCGAACAGGCGCCGGAGTGTGGTGACTAGGGGATTTTCACAGTAACTTCATTGTAGTGTGAATGTAAGCATATTTGTGACTAATAAATAAACTTTATTTCACTTCAAATGGGACAGGATTGGAGAGATATGGGCCAAAAGCGGGCAATTGGGACTAGCTGGAGGGCACCATGGTTGGCATGGACCGGATGGGTCGAAGGGCCTGTTTCCGTGCTGTATTGCTCTATGATTAGTGTTCCATTTGTTCACTTTTTTTTTCAAATATCTACTCTTACTATTGGTTTCATACTTAGTGCTAGCTTTCTCTCATACTCTAATTTTTCCTCCCTTATCAAGGTGCTGATTCAAACTGACTGTCAGATCTATTTCACTGCTTCCTGTCCTGGACTCAGAGCTGAAAATCTCCACGCAGGCTGCCAGACAGATATGTCTATACTGGACTAAAAATGTGTGGAATATACAGGCTGGGGAAATAATGGGTAGGGGCGGGGCTCGTGGGTCCGCGCGCCTGATCCCGGAGACGTCACCGCGGAGCAGAGTGATTGCTATTGGCTGATTCAGGCAGGCTTCCATTGTGCCATCACAATGACTCAGAGGGGCGTTCTCAGCACACAGCGTCCCATTGGCAGCAATATCATTGGTTACAGAAGCAAAACACTGCGGATTGGACAACAGCTCAGCGCGTCTGGCGATCAAAGCCCCTCCCACCTCCACGTGGACTCAGGTTCTGCCCCTTCATTGTCCACATGCAGGCAATTGACCAATGGCAATGCGTGGAGGACCAGATGGGCGCTGGTCCTCCAGTCAATCGGAGTCTGGGTCTTGTGTGCATGGCCGCACGGAGCTTCCTCCATTGTCTGCCCAGCAAAGCTGCTGCTCCTCTCTCTGAATGAAGATTGAGCTTCAGACAGACTAATATTGTACTGTAGCTACGTTATATATTTCCAGTCATTCATCTCTTGCCTATGAGAGTCATTAGTGTTTGGATTTCTCTTCCACACGGATCGGTGGAGGCTGAGGGTCATTGAATATATTCCAGGGTGAGTTAGGCTGATTTTTGATTGATAAAGGAGTCAAGCGTCATGGGGAACAGGTAGAAAAATGGAGAGAAAGTTAAGATGAGGAGGGATTTCCTCACTCAAGGATGTGGTGAAGTTTTGGAATTCTGCGCCCCAGAGGACTGTGGAGCCTCAGTCACCAAAAATTTTCAAGAGGGAGATTGACAAGCTTTGAGATATTGAAGACATCGAGTGATCTGGGGGATAGTGTGGGAAATGGTGCTGAGGTAGATTGGCCAATTCTCAATGAATGGTTGAGGCAGTTTGATGGGCTGAATGGCCAACTGCAGCTCCTATTTCTTATGATTTCTGTGTCCAGGACAGGAAGAAGTCTCACAACACTAGGTTAAAGTCCAACAGGTTTATTTGGTAGCACAAGCTTTTGGAGTCTCGGGCTCCTTCTTCAGGTGAGTGAGGAGCTGTGTTCACAAACAGGGCACATATAGACACAAACTCAATTTACAAGATAATGGTTGGAATGCGAGTCTTTACAGGTAATCATGTCTTAAAGGTACAGACAGTGTGAGTGGAGAGAGCGTTAAGCACAGATTAAAGTGATGTGTAGTGTCTCCAGCCAGGACAGTTGGTGAGATTTTGCAAACCCAGGCAAGTCATGGGGATAACAGATAGTATGACATGAACCCAAAATCCCGGTTGAGGCCGTCCTCGTCTGTGGAACTTGGCTGCCAGTTTCTGCTCAGCGACTCTGCGTTGTCGTGTGTCGTGAAGGCCGCCTTGGAGAACGCTTACCCGAAGATCAGAGGCTGAATGCCCGTGACTGCTGAAGTGTTCCCCGACTGGAAGGGAACACTCCTGCCTGGTGATTGTCGAGCGGTGTTCATTCATCCGTTGTCGTAGCGTCTGCATGGTTTCCCCAATGTACCATGCCTCGGGACATCTTTTCCTGCAGCGTATCAGGTAGACAACGTTGGCCGAGTCGCAAGAGTATGTACCGTGTACTACAAAGATGCAAGAAAGCAGACCTCTTTAACCTGTGCTTGGCCTTCTCTCCACTCACATTGTCTGTACCTTTAAGACTTGATTACCTGTAAAGATACGCATTCCAACCATTATCTTGTAAATTGAGTTTGTGTCTATATATTCCCTGTTTGTGAACAGAACTCCCACTCACCTGAAGAAGGAGCCTGAGACTCTGAAAGCTTGTGCTGCCAAATAAACCTTTAACCTGGTGTTGTGAGACTTCTTACTGTGCTTATCCCAGTCCAACGCCGGCATCTCTACTCCAGGACAGGAAGCAATGAGCATCTATCTGTCAATCAGCCTGAATCTTTAACATCAGGAGAATTGGGAGGGTGAGTATTAGATACAGCAGAGTGAGAATGGAGGGAGAGTGTGTGGGATGGAGATTTACAGCTTTTGGGGAATGAGAGGAAAGAATGTTCCACAGAAACTAAAATTGTCTGCTCTGAATTTCTGTCCAAAACTGATAGCAATGACTTCTGTAAACCCCTTTTACAGGATATTGAAAGAAGAATCACAGGCCGAAATCTCAAGCGTCACGTCTGGATCTGACACAGTCATATTGCTTCGGACCTGAGTATCATCGGCCTTTGAATCGAGAAGGAGAAATGATTGTCTGATCTGTCGATTTGAAAAGATTTCAAATGTCAGTGTGACTGGAAAAGCACCAACACACTGCCACACTCGAGTGAGAGTGTTCCAGTGCACTGACAAAAGAACTTTAACCAGTTCCACAACCTGAAAAAATATCACACCATTCACAGCGGGGAGAGACTACTCGAGTTCTGTGTGTGGACGAGGCTTCAACGGATTGTCCACGCAAGAGAGAGAAAGGACACCCGCACCATGGAGAAACCATGGAAATGTGCGGACTGTGGGAAGGGATACAGAGTCCCATCTCTGCTGGAAGCTCATCGGCGCAGCCACACTGGGGAGAGGCCGTTCATCTGCTCTCAGTGTGAGAAGGGATTCACTTGGTCATCCCACCTGCAGAGACACCAGCGAGTTCACACTGGGGAGAGGCCGTTCACCTGCTGTCAGTGTGGGAAGGGATTCACTCAGTCATCCCACCTGCGGGCACATGAACGAGTTCACACAGGGCCATTCATCTGCTGTCAGTGTGGGAAGGGATTCACTCAGTCATCTCACCTGCTGACACACCAGCGAGTTCACATTGCGGAGAGGCCATTCATCTGCTCTCAGTGTGGGAAGGGATTCACTCAGTCACCCTACCTGCGGACACACCAGCGAATTCACACTGGGGTGAGGCCGTTCACCTGCTCTCAGTGTGGGAAGGGATTCACTCGGTCATCTGACCTGCGGGCACACGAACGAGTTCACACTGGGGAGAGACCGTTCATCTGCTCTCAGTGTGGGCAGGGATTCACTCGATCATCCCACCTGCAGCAACACCAGCGAGTTCACACTGGGGAGAGGCCATTCACCTGCTCTCAGTGTGGGAAGAGATTCGCTCAGTTATCCACCCTGCGGGGACACCAGCGAATTCACACTGGGGAGAGGCCGTTCACCTGCTCTCAATGTGGGAAGGGATTCAGTGTTTCGTCCCAGCTGCTGAGTCACCAACAAGTTCACGAGTGATTCCAGGGGTTGGATTCGGCTGTTATTGTTTCTGCTCTGTTACATCCAGGACTGCATTTTGTTCATTCTCACAGTTGGTCAATGGGGAGGGTCGGAGGGTTTCTTTCTGCTGGGCTGGCCGGTCTCACCACTTTGCCTCCAATGGGCTGATGCTCTTTGAGCCTTGTTGCGAATACCTGGTTTCAAATTTCACAAGGATCACAGAGTGACAGGGTGTTAGGAAGTTAAGAGATATTTAGTCAGCAATTCTGTTTGAAACCCCCCAAATGCCCATCCAATTTCCTTTGTAATTATTTATTGTCTCCATTTCCTCCACTATCGTAGACAGCGAGTTCCAAGTCATTACCATTCGCTGCATCAAAATACTCTTCCTCCCATTCCCCCCCCCCGCATCTCTGACCCAAAACCTTAAATCTGCAACTCCCTCGCCCTTGTCCCATCGGCTAATAGAATCATAGAACCATAGAAAATTACAGCTCAGAAACAGGCCTTTTGGCCCTTCTTGTCTGTGCCAAACCATTTTTTGCCTCATCCCACTGACCTGCACTTGGACCATATCCCTCCACACCCCTCTCATCCATCAACCCGTCCAAGTTTTTCTTAAATGTTAAAAGTGACCCCGCATTTACCACTTTATCCGGCAGCTCATTCCACACTCCCACCACACTCTGCGTGAAGAAGCCCCCCCTAATATTCCCTTTAAACTTTTCTCCTTTCACCCTTAACCGATGCCCTCTGGTTTTTTCCTCCCCCAGCCTCAGCGGAAAAAGCCTGCTTGCATTCATTCTATCTGTACCCATCAAAATCTTATACACCTCTATCAAATCTCCCCTCAATCTTCTACGCTCCAGGGAATAAAGTCCCAACCTATTCAATCTCTCTCTGTAACTCAGCTTCTCAAGTCTCGGCAACATCCTTGTGAACCTTCTCTGCACTCTTTCAACCTTATTTACATCCTTCCTGTAACTAGGTGACCAAAACTGTACACAATACTCCAAATTCGGCCTCACCAATGCCTTATATAACCTTACCATAACACTCCAACTTTTATACTCGATACTCCGATTTATAAAGGCCAATGTACCAAAGGCACTCTTTACGACCCTATCCACCTGTGACGTCACTTTTAGGGAATCCTGTACCTGTATTCCCAGATCCCTCTGTTCAACTGCACTCTTCAGAGTCCTACCATTTACCCTGTACGTTCTACTTTGGTTTGTGCTTCCAATGTGCAATATCTCACACTTGTCTGCGTTAAATTCCATTTGCCATTTTTCAGCCCATTTTTCTAGTTGGTCCAAATCCCTCTGCAAGCTTTGAAAACCTTCCTCACAGTCCACTACACCTCCAATCTTTGTATCATCAGCAAATTTGCTGATCCAATTTACCACATTATCATCCAGATCATTGATATAGATGACAAACAACAATGGACCCAACACCGATCCCTGCGGCACACCACTAGTCACAGGCCTCCACTCAGAGAAGCAATCCTCCACAACCACTCTCTGGCTTCTTCCATTGAAAGAAGTTTAACAACACCAGGTTAAAGTCCAACAGGTTTATTTGGTAGCAAAAGCCACACAAGCTTTCGGAGCTCCAAGCCCCTTCTTCAGGTGAGTGGGAACTCTGTTCACAAACAGGGCATATAAAGACACAAACTCAATTTACATGAAGGAGTAACAGTTCTTCCATTGAGCCAGTGTCTAATCCAATTTACTACCTCCCCATGTATACCTAGCGACTGAACCTTCCTAACTAACCTCCCATGAGGGACCTTGTCAAAGGCCTTGCTGAAATCCAGGTAGACAACATCCACCGCCTTCCCTTCATCCACTTTCCTGGTAACCTCCTCGAAAAACTCTAATAGATTGGTCAAACATGACCTACCACGCACAAAGCCATGTTGACTCTCCCTAATAAGTCCCTGTCTATCCAAATATTTGTAGATCCTAACCCTTATCACACCTTCCAATAACTTGCCCACCACCGACGTCAAACTTACTGGCCTATAATTTCCCGGATTTCTTTTGGAACCTTTTTTAAACAACGGAACAACATGAGCCACCCTCCAATCATCCGGCGCCACCCTCCAATCATCCGGCACCTCCCCCGTGAATACTGACATTTTAAATATGTCTGCCAGGGCCCCTGCAAGTTCAACACTAGCTTCCCTCAAGGTCCGTGGGAATACCCTGTCTGGTCCTGGGGATTTATCCACTCTGATTTGCCTCAAGACAGCGAGCACCTCCTCCCCTTTAATCTGTAATGGTTCCATGACCTCCCTACCTGTATGCCCTATTTCAGTAGACTCTATACCCGTTTCCTCAGTAAATACGGATGCAAAAAAACCATTTAGTATCTCCCCCATCTCTTTTGATTCCATACACAGTCTACCACTCTGGTCTTCAAGAGGACCAATTTTATCCCTCACTATCCTTTTGCTCCTAACATACCTATAGAAGCTCTTTGGATTTTCCTTCACTCTGTCTGCCAAAGCAACCTCATGTCTTCTTTTAGCCCTCCTGATTTCCCTCTTAAGTAGCTTCTTGCACTTTTTATACTCCTCGAGCATCTGATCTGTTCCTTGCTGTTCCTTTCATACAACTCTCTCTTCCTCTTAATCAGTGTTACAATCTCCCTCGAGAACCAAGGTTCCTTATTCCTATTTACTTTGCCTTTAATCCTGACAGGAACATACAAACTCTGCACTCTCAAAATTTCTCCTTTGAAGGCCTCCCACTTTCCATTTACATCCTTACCAGAGAACAGCCTGTGCCAATCCACACTTCCCAGATCCCTTCTCATTTCATCAAATTTGGCCTTTTTCCAGTTCAGAACTGGGAACAGTGTTTCTTTGTCCACCTTTTCTAAACCTGTTTGAATCGTGTCCACCTCTATCAAATCTCCCTTCAACCTCCTTTGCTCCAAGGGGAACAACCCCAGCCTGACATCGACAATAAAGAACAAACTAAAATTATGTTAATACCTGAAATCAAATGGGAATGTTTAATTTCTGTTTTAAAGATATTGTGCATATATTGTCTGAGGCAATAAAGGAATTGGAATACCTCACCTTGGGTGTGGTTGAATGGAATATATCAATCTGGTATCCACCTACAGTCTAGTGAAAGTTTGGAATGTGTAGTTGGAAATCCCTCCCGAACAGCACTGTGGGTGTACTTACACCTCAGGCATTGTAGCAGTTCAGGAAGGCAGTGTTGGGGTTGATCATGGCCGAGGCAGCTACACAGTAAGGAGTCTAACAGCACCAGGACTTTCACCTGGTGTTGTTAGACTCCTTACTGTGTTTACCCCAGTCCAATGCCGGCATCTCCACATCATGACTACTATCGAGGCAGCTACACACAGCCACATATTCTGTTATAATTGAAGGACTGCAGATTGAATGTGAGGCATTATGGGACTGGACTATCTTGACCACATTCCTGTGACTGCTCAGTTTCTGCAATCACAGACCATTAAAGCTGCTCAGCAGGGCCCCGACAGAGGACCTGGTGAGAATATTTACTCAGAATGAGCTAGAATTAAACTTATTCCAGGACCGGCTGGTGTTCAGCGGCTGAGATACCCAAATCTGTAAAAGGAGGGTCTGACCAATCAACAAACGGTGGTAGGTAGTTGGTGAAGAAGTTAAGAAGTGTTCTGAGGCATTGTTTAAATTATTTTATCATAAATTTGAGATAAGAACTGTGAGGGACTTGTGACCCGATAGTCGGCGCAGTGACGGTATATTCCAAGTAGCACTGGACTGAAAAGCGGACCTCAGAGTAGATTCTACTGGTTATAATCCTGCCCAAGCACGGCCACTGAAAAATCAGAACTCGAGTGGGGACCGGATAGGTGTCTTCCCTGTGGTTTGGAAACTAAGAACAAGAAACCTATTGATAAAATGTTTAGAGAATAGTGCCAACGTTTCGAGTCTGGATGACCCTTTGTCAGAGCTCTTGATGAAGGGTCACCCAGACTCGAAACATTGGCTCTATTCTCTCTCCACAGATGCTGTCAGACCTGTTGAGCTTTTCCAGTATTTTCTGTTTTTGTTTCAGATTCCAGCAACCACAATATTTTACTTTTATGATTAAATGATGAGGTCTGATTGGAATCCCCACGACCCTCCCGCAAAACAGAGGGAGTGGTGACAAAAGGAGAAAAAGGATAAGGATGATAAAGTCTGGGTTCTGATTCTCTGAGCCCATGTAGAATTAACAAAATGAGTGAACCAGTTTATAAAGAACAGGAATTATCCATCCCTAACAAAAACTGAGCAAGTTAAAATAATTAGGTTGAGGAATATAACAAAAAAAAAATGAAGTTTAAAATCAAGTTTGTTTTGTTGTTAGAGAAGTTTTTTAAAATTATGTAAAGTGACATAATTGTGTGCCAAGTTTTTTTTCTGCAGCCCTTTAGGTTCCGTAGAAAAGTTAACCCTTTCAACAGAAAGAATTAGTTTCTAATTCATGATTTATGGTGTTAGAGGGGTTCAGAATACCCTGGGAATAAAACCAATAAAGATTACTAGAACAGGGAGGACTAACTTAGAATAAAGATCATAATGTGCCTTATATCTATATTATACAAAGGTACTGCTTGCATAGGGACACATGTAACCACTGTTAGAGAATTTAAGTGCATATTTCAGAGTTAACATGTACTTTTGAATGTTTTATATTAAAATGTAGCCTTGGCTGAACTGCAGACTGCCCTGAGGCATAATGGGATAAAAGCTGAGTGAGACAGGCCACATTCTTTCAGAACAATGAAGCCACAGAGCACATAGTCATAGAAGTACACGCTTCCCAGACACTGGAAATAATAGATTTTATTCATTTTTTACTGATAAGGGATGACTCAGCAGACAGTGGGAAAGGAACTTTTGTACCCTATAACTTATGTAATAGAAGTTGCTAAGAGACAGTGAGAAAGCAACCTTTGAACCCTACAGACCTACAAGTGAAAGTTGCAAAGTAACAGTGGGCAGCAACTTTCAGATTCTACAGACCAATGATTTCCCATTCTGCCAGAAGGTAGGATGTTATTGACCAAGATAAATAATGTGTACAAACGTGATTGGAGCATCCAGTTAGGATGACAGAGTTGGCGGGTGAAATGAGCTTTCGGGATAGTATAACTATATGGCCAATGTATTCTAACTTTAGAGAAAGGAGTTGGACTGCCCAGCTGCCTTTCTCCTGGTGTGAGTTGGTCAATAAAGAAAGTCTTTAACCAGTATACTGTCTTTCGTGAGTCTTTGTATTAGCTGAGTTCAGCTTCCGAGAAAAACCCTCTTCACTGGAGAAGGGAATTTCAAATCAGTTAGTGAGATTCACAGACAGATAGCAAGGAAGCGGTTAAATTATTCTTTATAACAAGTTAATATGGATAGTTTGCTCATATATGAATGCAGTAGCAATGTTAAAACAAGTAAATATGATTTTGAAGTGTATATATCAAAGTATTAAATGTATTTTAATATATTGTTCGCTTCAGCAAAAAGCCACTGCTGCAAGGAATGATGGTCGAGATCAGAAGTTTAGAGCTACAGGGTTGGGGAAAATCACTAGGTAAACCAGTGGTTCCCAAACTTTTTTCACTGGGCCGCACTTTCGGAATAAAAATGTGCCTCACCGAATTTTTTATTGATAAGAAATACATTCAAAAACAAAACAAAACAACTCCTCGCAGTGCTTGATTCATAACATAGAACACAACTACTTTATAATATGATCATGGGACATCCAGAAAGTATAAAACAATGCTTGTTTAAACTATGTTTAAATGTTTCTTTGATTGTCCATGAATCTTCCCGCCACACTTGCCATCCTCTCTCGCCGCACCCTTTGGGAACCACTGAGCTAAACAGAATTATCTTTTATACGTGGGACAATGTTGCAACTTAATGAATAGGTGGCTTTCATTGTCCAAACGAAAACAGATACATCTCTGGGGTCCAGAGCTACGTGTCTGCTTGCCTTGGAAATCAACCTATAGGAAGATTCATTTTTAGCTTCTATCAAGCGTCTGTGGTTGCTTGGATACCAGGAAGTAAGTTTAGCCAAGATGGGAGTGAAGTCCAAATTAAATGGACCAGTTAAGTACCATTATGCTGAGCAGCAGATTTGCAGATGGCTGAGGTATCTGACAGAAAATGTATTGATGTGTAACTGTTAAATTGATTCTAAGCTAATAAGAGGCGTAATTTATAGATAAAAACTATAATCGTTCTGTAGTTTGGTTGAGTGCCTCGGATCTTTCGGAGAGGTTTCCAGTTCTGAACCTGAGCTGTTTAACCCCTTAACGGCCGTACGTTTATGTTTGTATGTCCTGTTGACTTTATGTTTTTAAATAAATTTTGTTACATCCTTTGACCAGAGACTTTGCCTTGTGCCAGTTTTTGAACAGTTTGAATTTTTAGACTTTAGAATTTGGCCACGCTTTTCTTAATTTTCTCCACAGCACTGCCCTCTTTGTGGAACACCTCCACGCAGTTCATAAACACGACCCTGACCTTCCGCTTGCTTGCCATTAGAATTCATCACCTTGCTCTCATGTTCACATTTCTGTCCTCGGCCTGCTGGAATGTTCTGGAGAAGCCCAACACAAGCTGGACAAACAGCCCCTCATCTTCCCATGAGACACTTTACAGCCTTCTGGGCTCAACATTGAGTTCAACAACTTCACACCCTGAACTCTCTCCTCCATTTTTATTTGTTTTATTTTGCCGAGTGCCAGTCTCCATCTTGTTTTCATGTTTTTTGCTTCCAGACAGAGCTGTCCTTTATTCTGCCATTAACATTTACTCAATGATGTGGTTGAGCGAGGAGTAAGACTGGCAACTCAAAATTTCTGAGTATAGGATCTTCAGCGAGACAGGGGAGGTTATAAAAGAGGAGGTGGTATTCCATTATAAGGAGTAAGTTTATTTATTGAACACAAGACGTGTGTAATATACTCAGTACTCCTTGAACAGAAGTACAGGGTGATCTGAGGAAGAAATGTATATAGGCAGTTTGTGGTCATAACTGGGAAGTCCATGCCTTTGACAGTGATGGAAACCACAACAATATTTAACAAAATTAAACTAGAAGGGTATTTGAAAGAAAAATTAACACTGGGAAGGGATTGAGTGATTCATCCACCCTGCAGAAACACCAGTGAGTTCGTAAATAATTACAGTGGTTAGTGTTAAAGTTTTCTCATGAAATCCCTCTTGAGATAATTAAACCTTTCTAATATTGAGAACTTATTCCAGTCAACCCAATCGAATGATAAAAATCTAGAAATCAAATATATGATTCATGTCCCAAAGTTAAACTGCGTTCACTCATTAATCTTATAATACTGATTGCTTCTCTTGTCCCTCTTCCTCCTTGGAATCTGCTTCCAACTGACTCTTTGTTCCAATTCTTAACACAATCTTCGATACAAGGGCATTCAGACTCGTACCAAGTCAGAACCTCCACATGCCTGTGGCTTCTTTCTGAGGGTGATCTTTATTGTCTGCACCAAGTCTTCTGTCTGTTTTGCTGATAAGGGACTCAGTGGCCTTTAGTGTGATTAGTTTCCCTAATACTTTTTCTCTGGTGATAGTTATTGTATTTATTTCCTTTTGCCCCTTGATTAATTATGTTTGGAAAACTATTTGTGTCTGCCACCTAAAGGCTACTGGAAAGTATTTATTTAACTCCTCTGCTATTTCCTGGTTCACAGTAAGAAGTCTCACAACACCAGGTTAAAGTCCAACAGGTTTATTTGGTAGCAAATACCATAAGCTTTCGGAGCGCTGCTCCTTCATCAGATGGAGTGGAAATGTGCTCTCAAACAGTGCACAGACACAGAAATCAAGTTACAGAATACTAATTAGAATGCGAATCCCTACAGCCAACCAGGTCTTAAAGGTACAGACAATGTGGGTGGAGGGAGCATTCAACACAGGTTAAAGAGATGTGTATTGTCTCCAGACAGAACAGCTCCACATCATTTCCTCGTTCCCCAGTCTCATTCTCTAAGGGGCCTATGTTCACTGACCTCCCTCTTCCTGTTTATAGATTTAAAGAAGCTCTCACTATTTTTAATTACTTGCTAGATTATGGAGTCATACAGTACAAGTAGGCCTTTCGGCCCATCAAGAATTACCGACAAAACTACTCAATCTGCACTTATCCCACTTTCCAGCACTTGGCCCGTAGCCTTGAACGTTTTGACATTTGAGTGCTCATTCACATTTTTTAAAGGTTGTGAGGTTTCCCGCTTCTACTACTCTCCCAGGCAGTGCATTCCAGACTCCCACCACCCACTGGGGAAAAAACATTTTCCCCAAATCCTATCTAACTCTCCTGCCCCTCACCTTAAAATTTCTGCCCCCTCTTTATTGACCCTTCATCGAAGGGGAACAGTTGCTTCCAATTCACCCTGTCTTTTTCCCTCATAATTTTATACACCTCAATCTGGTCCATCCTAAGCCTTCTCTGCTCGAAAGAAAACAACTCCAGCCTCTTTTCATAGCTCCCAGGCAACATCCTGGTGAATCTCCTCTGCACGCTCCCTAGTGCAATCAGATCCTTCCGAAAGTGAGGTGACCAGAACTGCAAACAATATTCTAGATGTGGCCTAACCAAAGTTTTGTGCAGCTCCAATATAACCTTTTTGCTCTTATACTCGATGCCATGACAGATAAAGGCAAGTGACACGTCCCCAGATCCCTTTGAATCCTAATGTCCTGCCATTCATTAAATATTCCCTTGTCTTGTTTCATCTATTTGTCATTTTTATAAATGATCTGGATGAGGGCGTAGAAGGATGGGTTAGTAAATTTGCGGATGACACTGAAGTCGGAGTTGTGGACAGTGCGGAAGGATGTTGCAGGTTACAGAAGGACATAGGTAAGCTGCAGAGCTGGGCTGAGAGGTGGCAAATGGAGTTTAATGCGGAAAAGTGTGAGGTGATTCACTTTGGAAGGAGTAACAGGATTACAGAGTACTGGGCTAATGGTAAGATACTTGGTAGTGTGGATGAGCAGAGAGATCTCGGTGTCCATGTGCATAGATCCCTGAAAGTTGACACCCAGGTTGATAGGGTTGTTAAGAAGGCGTACGGTGTGTTAGCTTTTATTGGTAGAGGGATTGAGTTTCGGAGCCATGATGTCATGTTGCAGCTGTACAAAACTCTGGTGCGGCCGCACTTGGAGTATTGCGTACAGTTCTGGTCGCCGCATTATAGGAAGGATGTGGAAGCATTGGAAAGGGTGCAGAGGAGATTTACCAGGACGTTGCCTGGTATGGTGGGAAGGTCTTATGAGGAAAGGCTGAGTGACTTGAGGCTGTTTTCGTTAGAAAGAAGAAAGTTAAGAGGTAATAGAAGCATACAAGATGATCAGAGGATTGGATAGGGTGGACAGTGTGAGCCTTTTTCCTCGGATGGTGATGGTTTGCATGAGGGGATATAGCTTTAAATTGAGGGGTGATAGATATAGGACAGATGTCAGAGGTAGGTTCTTTACTCAGAGAGTAGTAAGGGCATCGAATGCCCTGCCTGCAAGAGTAGTGGACTCGCCAACATTAAGGGCATTTAAAGGGTCATTGGATAAACATATGGATGATATTGGAATAGTGTAGGTTAGATGGGCTTTAGATTGGTTTCATAGGTCGGCGCAACATCGAGGGCTGAAGGGCCTGTACTGCGCTGTAATGTTCTATCTTCCAAAGTGCATCACTTTGCACTTTTAAGGGTTAATTTCTACCTGCAACTGATCTGCCCATATGACCAACCTGTCGATATCTTCCTGCAGTCTTAAAACTAATCACTAGGGTTTGTTAATAAAACCCCTTCTGTCCTCTCTCTTACTATTGTTTTTGCTTCTTTGTGCTGAATGATACTAATCTCTCTTCCTTCTAAAGTCAAACCTTCCTGGTCAATCCAATTCTTCACGTTTATCACATGCCTCATTTCTGTTTCTCTTCTTACGCGGCACATTTTAGATAGGTTATTTCTGTGATGAAGTTTTTCATTAGTTCATGGGACACGGGCGTTGCTGGCTGGGCCAGCATTTATTGCCCATCCCTAGTTGCCCTTGGAGGGCAGTTGAGAGTCAACCATATTGTTATGGCTCTGGAGTCACATGTAGGCCAGATCGGATAAGGACAGCAGATTCCCTTCCCTAAAGGACATTAGTGAACCAGATGGGTTTTTCGAACAATCGACAATGGCTTCATGGTCATCAGTATGTTCTTAATTCCAGATATTTTTTATTGAATTCAAATTCCACCATTAGCCATGGCGGGATTTGAACTAGCCCCCAGGACATTAGTTGAGTTTCTGGATTAATAAAATAGAAATAATGCCACTCGGCCATTGCCTCCTGACAGTTATTATTAATTTTAGTTTTGTAACTTAGTACTATAGCTATGTTCTTTAGTTCCACTCAGAGTCATTACTGCAAAGGAGGCCTTTCAGTAACTCAAGTCCATGTCAACTCTGTGTCGAGGTCTTTGTCCAGGACAGGAAGCAGTGAGCATGGATCTGTCAATCAGCCTCAATCAGCACCGTCAGGAAAATTGGGAGGGTGAATATTAGATACAGCAGAGTGAGAATGGAGGGAGAGTGTGTGGGGTGGAGATTTACAGCTTTGGGGAATGAGAGAGGAAAGAATGTTCCATAGAATCTAGAATTGTCTGTTCTGAATTTCTATCCTGTACTGACAGTGATGACTCTGATACACTACTGATATCTGATACACAATATGACTGTGATACACTCCTTTTACAGGATATCAGAAGGTGAGGATTTACAGATAGAAATCTCAAATCAAGCGTCACATCAACATCTGATAGTCACTAAGTTCATCGGGACTTGAATATCATCAGCCTTTGAATCCAGGAGAAATGTTTCTCCATTCTGTCTGCTTCAGAAGGCTTTAAATATCAGTGTGATTGGAAAAGCACCCACCCACACACACACACACACACGTGTTCCAGTGCACTGACTGTGGAAAGAGCTTTAACCAGTTACACTGCCTGAAAATACATTGCAACAATCACAGTGGGGAGAGACTGTACCTGTGTTCTGTGCGTGGATGAAGCTTCAACTGATCATCAAACCTTGAGAGTAACACGGACACCTGCACCATGGAGAAACCGTGGAAATATGGGGACTGTGGGAAGGGATTCAGATCCCTATCTGAGCAGGAAATTATTGAGGCAGTCACACGGGGGAGAGACTGTTCACCTGGTCTCAGTGTGGGAAGGGATTCACTCAATCATCCAACGTGCGGACACATCAGCGAGTTCGCATTGGGGAGAAACTGTTCACCTGCTCTGTGTGGGATGCCCCCTGGGGTAACAAATAAGAGCTGGCCCGAAAAAAAAGATCAGTACTAACATCATGCTAGTACTGCCCTGTCAAACCCCCATCTCGATTAAGATCGGTATGGCTTGTCCCTTGATGATGCTAGAGGTATCAAAGTGTCTTTGATTTGATTTGATTTATTATTGTCACATGTATTAGCATACAGTGAAAAGTATTGTTTCTTGCGTGCTATACAGACAAAGCATACCATTCATAGAGAAGGAAATGAGACAGTGCGGAATGTAGTGTTACAGTCATAGCTAGGATGTAGAGAAAGATCAACTTAATGCGAGGTAAGCCCATTCAAAAGTCTAACAGCAGCAGGGAAGAAGCTGTTCTTGAGTCAGTTGGTACGTGACCTCAGACTTTTGTATCTTTTTCCGACGGAAGAAGGTGAAGAGAGAATGTCCGGGGTGCGTGGGGTTCTTAGTTATGCTGGCTGCTCTGCCAAGGCAGCGGGAAGTGTAGACAGAGTCAATGGATGGGAGGCTGGTTTGTGTGATAGATTGGGCTACATTCATGACCTTTTGTAGATTCTTGCAGTCTTGGGCAGAGCAGGAGCCATACCAAGATGTGATACAGCCAGAAAGAATGTTTTCTATGGTGCATCTGTAAAAGTTGGTGAGCATTGTAGCTGACATGCCAAATTTCCTTAGTCTTCTGAGATAGTAGAGGCGTTGGTGGGCTTTCTTAACTATAGTGTCGGCAAGGAGGTTGTTGGTGATCTGGACACCTAAAAACTTGAAGCTCTTGACCTTTTCTACTTCATCCCCATTGATATAGACGATGTAAATGTCGATGAGCGATATAAAGATTCGGAAAAGGCACACGTAGGTAGAGTGTAAAGGAAGTAATAAATGAGGCTTGCAATTAAGACAGTGCAATAATCATGGGTGACTTTAATCTAATAGAGATTGGGAGAATCAGATTGGCAAAGCCAGCCAGAAACATGAATTCATAGTGTTTTGATGTCAATTTATTAGAGCAGTTCATTCCAGATCCAACCAGAGATCTGTCTATCCTCGACCTCAATGTGCAGTGAGACAGGATTAATCAACAATAAACATGCGGTGATGGAGCATCTTGGATCACAGCGATCATAATATTGTGAAGAGTTACTAGTTTTGGTTTAGTTATGTTCAGTTATCACAGAATCTAAGTACATGAATCAATTCACTCAATACAGGATCGTACTGTGTGAGTCTCTGTCTTCAGCTGCACTCCGACTTGATAAGTACCGTGCGCCATATCGCCTTAGGCCAAAGTAGGGTTACGTTTGATAGTTTTACTACAGGACCAATGCTGAACGAGAATCTCTGTTACAATTGATGGCAGGATTAGAGGATACATGTGAAGATTCTTGTAGGTTAATTGTGAATGTCAATGCTGGAGAAATGCCACGTCTTAAATTGTATGAGCTTTTTAAAGAGAAACAGTCACTTTCCTTCAAAATACACAGCAGATTAGTGTGGGTTTGATTATCAGTTTCTGGAATGGTGTTGCTGTGATGTATTTTCTGTGACTTTATTTCTTATGAACATGTTAATGTATTAATAGGAAATGGTATTTTGTAACGTGTATATTGCTTATTTGTCTTTAAGTAACTTGCTTCAGGCGTTAGCAGTCACTAAGAAATTACACATCACACCTCAGATGTAACAGTTAGGTCGATGAGCCTGACGAACATCAATCATTAAAAAGTGACACCGCACGTACAAGGAAGCAGACACACAAATTACCTTGTTATTACAGTGGAAAAGCTTTAAAGTTACTACAACAGCAGGGAAAAGCAATAAAGAAAAGGATGTTGCTTCAAATGACTGAGTTCCTGGATTAACTCAGGAATTAATGGGAAATGATATCAGCAAGGTGACCAGGGTGGCACGGTGGCACACTGGTTAGCACTGCTGCCTCACAGCGCCAGGGCCTCAGGTTCAATTCCAGCCTTAGCCTGAGGTGACCGTCTGTGTGGAGTTTGCATGTTCTCCCCATGTCTGCGTAGGTTTCCTCCCACACTCCAAACAGGTGTACAAAGAAAGTAGGAAAGAACTCAAACGAGGAATTAGAAGAGCAAAAAGGGGTCACGAAATGTCCTTGGCAGACAGGATTAAGGAGAATCCCAAGGCATTTTATTCATACGTTAGGAGCAAAAGGGTTGTCAGGGAAAAAATCGGACCTCTCAGGGACAAAAGTGGGGAATTATGCTTAGAGCCCAAAGAAGTAGGGGAGATCCTAAATGAATACTTTGCGTCGGTATTCACAAAGGAGAGGGATGTGTTGACTGGGAGTGTCTCGGAGGGGAGTGTTGACCCGTTAGAGAAAATCTCCATTACAAGGGAGGAAGTGTTAGGTTTTTTAGGGAATATAAAGACTGACAAATTCCCAGGGCCTGATGGAATCTATCCAAGGCTGCTCAGGGAGACGAGAGATGAAATCGCTGGGCCTCTGACGCAAATCTTTGTCTCATCACTGGACACAGGTGAGGTCCCAGAGGATTGGAGGATAGCTAATGTGGTCCCGTTATTTAAGAAGGGTAGGAAGGATAACCCGGGCAATGAAAGGCCGGTGAGCTTGACGTCCGTGGTCGGGAAGTTGTTGGAGAGGATTCTTAGAGATAGGATGTATGTGCATTTAGAAAGGAATAAACTCATTAACGATAGTCAGCATGGTTTTGTGAGAGGGAGGTCATGCCTCACTAACCTGGTGGAGTTTTTTGAAGAAGTGACTAGAATGGTTGACGAGGGAAGGGCCGTGGATGTCGTCTATATGGACTTTAGTAAAGCGTTTGACAAAGTCCCTCATGGTAGGTTGGTGCAAAAGGTTGGATCTCATGGGATAAAGGGGGAGGTGGCTAGATGGGTGGAGAACTGGCTTGGTCACAGAAGACAGAGGGTGGTAGTGGAAGGGTCTTTTTCTGGCTGGATGCCTGTGACTAGTGGTGTTCGGCAGGGCTCTGTATTGGGACCTCTGCTGTTTGTGATTTATATAAACGATCTGGAAGAAGGTGTAACTGGGGCGATCAGTAAGTTTGCGGACGACATGAAAATGGCTGGACTTGCAGATAGTGAGGAACATTGTCAGAGGCTACAGAAGGATATAGATAGGCTGGAAATTTGGGCTAAGAAATGGCAGATGGAGTTCAATCCAGATAAATGCGAAGTGATGCATTTTGGTAGAACTAACGTATGGGGGAGCTATACGATAAATGGCAGAACCATAAAGGGTGTAGATACGCAGAGGGACCTGGGTGTGCAAGTCCACAGATCCTTGAAGGTGACGTCTCAGGTGGATAAGGTAGTGAAGAAGGCATATGGCATGCTTGCCTTTATAGGATGGGGCATAGAGTATAAAAGTTGGGGTCTGATGTTGCAGTTGTATAGAACGTTGGTTCGGCCGCATTTGGAATACTGCGCCCAGTTCTGGTCGCCACACTACCAGAAGGACGTGGAGGCTTTAGAGAGAGTGCAGAGGAGGTTTACCAGGATGTTGCCTGGTATGGAAGGGCTTAGTTATGAGGAGAGATTGGGTAAACTGGGGTTGTTCTCCCTGGAAAGATGGAGGATGAGGGGTGACCTAATAGAGGTGTATAAAATTATGAAAGGCATAGATAGGGTGAACGGTGGGAAGCTTTTTCCCAGGTCGGTGGTGACGTTCACGAGGGGTCATAGGTTCAAGGTGAGGGGCGGGGGGAGGTTTAACACGGATATCAGAAGGACGTATTTTGCACAGAGGGTGGTGGGGGCCTGGAATGCGCTGCCGGGCAAGGTGGTGGAGGCGGACACACTGGGAACGTTTAAGACTTATCTAGATAGCCACATGAATGGAGTGGGAATGGAGGGATACAAAAGAATGGTCTAGTTTGGACCAGGGAGCGGCGCGGGCTTGGGGGGCCGAAGGGCCTGTTCCTGTGCTGTATTGTTCTTTGTTCTTAGGTTGATTGGCCGTGCTAAATTGCCCCTTAGTGTCAGGGGGAACTAGCAGGGTAAATACGTGGGGTTACGGGGATAGATCCTGGATGGGACTGTGGTTGGTGCAGACTCGCCAAATGGCCAGATGGGCCAAATAGCCTCCTTCTGCACTGTCAGGATTCTATGATTCCAATAAGTTTGTGGGAAGTGATAAGAGCAAGATGACCAATATCCTTCAGGGACCAATCAGACATTGATCATGCACCACTTAACCAATCAGGCACTACTCATGTGCTGTTTGGGCCAATCAGACAACAGGAGACGAGTGACAAAGCTGAATAATTGAATACCGCATAGAGATAGTTGCGAGCGATGGTTAATGAGCTCCAATTTACCGGAGCTTGGTGCTCAACATGACACAACATTACGTAAGAAGATCGTCTTTGGTCAACAGAACAGCAGACAGCCACAGTCAACCAGAAGAGTGAAGGGACTGATCCACTGTATTGAAGTGGTGTGATTTTGTACTTATTACAATTAATAAATTCTGTGGGAACATTCTTGTATCTAGAATGGTCTGGAACTAGTCAGGAACTGCAGATTCCTTTCACAATTTATTCCAATGGGTAATTGGCTCGAGTATTGCAATTGAGATTGGAGCCAAATACAGATCTTACAAAAGGATAGAATTTCACATTCCGTTTGAAGGGGAGAAGTGCGGGTCTAAGACTAGTGTTTTAAATCTAAATAAAGGGACTGAAGGCGGAGTTGGCTCAGCCATACAAAATAAGGGAAATTATATTTTTTCAGCTTTGATTTGTTTTGAAATATTTTGTGTGTGTATCACTATGATCCTGGACGGGACTGTTAATGTTTAAAGTGAAATTCAAATAGCCAGTGGTTAACTGTAAGAATTATGCCACAAGATTATTTGCATTTAAACAAACTTTTTCAGATTTATAAAACAAAATAAAATTAAAAACCAACACTACAAATTTAACATTGTAGTTTAGAAAGACACATGTAAAAACTCAGTTCTACTTTTTAACTTCTACTCCCAAGATTTCCCGTAAACTTAATGATACCTGAAGGTTTGTCCATATGTTCACAGGAACAGAAGTGAAAGGTATGTCAAAGCTCCCCAGAATTCACTTTAATTCTCCTCAGTGTACCAGCTATTCTCCCAGATTTTATGGGGTCTTTCCATTAGCTTTCCACTAAACAACCCTCCAACTTTCCTTTAAGACCTCAAAGCTGTGAACTCCTCAGTCCAAGCCTGAGCTTCACTGCCTTCTTGCTGAGGGATTTAAATATTAGGAACAGCCCTGGTTCCTCATGGCCCTCTAGGCTTCTGGTCGCACAGCTGGCTCACAGCTCTTGGTCCCACAGCTGGCTCACAGCTCCTGGTCCAACAGCTGATGGCTTCCAGGCTAACTGCAGACTGCCTGCTTTCTGTGAAAGGTCAAAGCCTTTCTCTTTTCTTCTTCCTGTTTAACTAAGGATTCTGTGAAATATTCAATTCAGGGGGAGGTGGTGGGGTAGTGGGAGTGTCGCTGGCCAAGTAATGCAGGGACCCAGCAAAGGATCTGGGGACAGGTAGCTGGTGGGATTTGAATTCAGTGAATCAATCTGGAATTATATAAAGTTAGTTTCATGGTCACCATTACTGACATCATCGATTGTTGTAAAAACCTGTCTGGTTTACCCTAATAAAGACTCCCTATTAGGGCAGGAAATCTGCCATCCTCACCCGGTCTGGCCTACATGTGAATCCAGACCCACACAGCGATGTGGGTGACTCTTAACTGCCCCTCTGAAATGTCTGAGCAAGTCACTCCATTCAAGGCAATTTGGAAATGAGCAATGCATGCTGGGGTTTTGCCAGCAGTGTCCACATCCCAGGAAAGAATAAAGAATATTGCACGGAAAGCGACGGGTGATTTGAAGTGAATTGAAAGTAGGTCAGGAGGTGCTCGTATCGTCCAGAGCTGCTTTTCAATGGATCCTCCAGTTTAAAATAAAAACACATCAGTGTGTCCCTTTCCCAGACACAGCTGACCTTGGAATATCACAATGCCATTTTTAAATATTCCTTTGTTAAAGTATCAGTCATTTAGAATTGTGAAACAGACAGAAATTAAATGTTCCATTTTTCTTGGGATCTTCCTGTGCCTGGCACCGGTGTCCTGATCAAGGTTATTAACATTCTCTGAGTTAAAGGTTCCTCCTGGTTCTTGCTGTCTGTTGTGTCCTTTGTCACAGTCTGTACCAGGACATTTATATTGAAAGGTGGTTAAAAAAGTCCGGTGAATTCCAGCCCCGTGTGTAACTTTCCATTTGGTGTATGTCAGATTCAGAGATGTCCACGCGTGTGTGAAAAGGATTCTGGGTAAGGTTTTAGCCCTTCTTTACCTGTTAGTAACAATGAACCCTTTATTTAATTCTAAAGTATAAAGTCCTCATTAGATTTCAATTCTACCTGTTATCTACATTTCACCGAACCAGTCTATATTTTTGCCACAAGATTACACTGGGAGTACAGTCAAAATTTGTGATCTCCATTTAGAAAAAGGAAATAGAGGCACTGGAGAAGGGGCAACAAAGATTCAGAAGAATAATCCCGGAAATGTAATCACTTGTGAATTTGTTGGTGTCTCACCAATTTTGCTGACCGAGTGAATGCCTTCCCACAGTCAGTGCAAGTGAATGGCCTCTCCCCGGTGTGAACTCGCCGGTGTCTCAGCAGGTTGGATGACCGAGTGAATCCCTTCCCACACATAGAACAGGTGAACGGCCTCTCCCTGGTGTGAGTTCGCTGGTGTGTCTGCAGACTGGATAACTGAGTAAATTCCTTCCCACACTCAGTGCAGCTGAATGGCCTCTCCCCACTGTGAACTCGCTGGTGTCTGAGCAGGTGCGAAGAACTGGTGTATTCCTTCCCACACACACAGCAGGTGAATGGTCTCTCCCCAGTGTGAATGCGTCGATGAATTTCCAGCTGAGATGGGACTCTGAATCCCTTCCCACAGTCCCCACATTTCCATGGTTTATCCGTGGTGCAGGCGTCCTTGTGACTCTCCAGCTTTGATGATCAGTTGAAGCCTCGTCCGGACACAGAACACGGGTACAGTATCTTTCCACTGTGAATGCTGCAATGTACTTTCAGGCTGTGGAACTGATTAAGGCTCTTTCCACACTCAGTGCACTGGAACACTCTCATTCAGGTGCGTGCATGTGTGTCTCAGTGCATTTCCAGTCTCACTGATGTGTAAAGCCTTCTGAAGCTGTCAAAACATTTCTCCTTCTAGATTCAAAGGTTGATGATCTTCTTTCTGATAAATTGAGAGACTATCAGATGTTGTTGTGATGGATGGTTGAGATTTCTGTCTATGAATCAAACCTTCTGATACCCTGTAAATGAAATTTACAAAAGTAATTTTATTGATTTCAAGAAGAAATTATATATAGACTAGGAGCTAAAGGGATCAAGGGTTATGGGGAGAACAGGGTTATGGGGAGAACGGGGATCAGAATATTGAATTTGATGATCAGCCATGATCAAAACGAATGGCGGAGCAGACTCAAAGGACCGAATGGCCTATTCCTGTTTCTAGTTCATATGTTTCTACATTTTGTCACTGTAAATAAAGGACAGAAATTCAGAACGAACAATTCTAGGTTCCTATTGAACATTTCTTTCCCCTCTCATCCCCCAAAAGCTATGAATCTCCATCCCACACACTCTCCCTCCATTCTCACTCTGCTGTATCTAATATTCACCCTCCCAATTCTCCTGAAGGTGCTGATTGAGGCTGATTGACAGATCCATGCTGACTGCTTCCTGTCCTGGACACAGAGAGCTGAAAATCTCCATGCAGTCTGCCAGACAGATATACGTTGTATACAACTGGTAAATGTGTGGAATATACAGACTGATTTCACTTCCTTTCTCTTCAGTTGCTGCAAGTCAACAATATCACTCCAGGATGAGAAAAGAAATGGAATGAAATTCCAGGATTTTGACCCAGCAGCAGTGAAAGAACTGCTGATATATTTCCAAGTCAGTGGTGAGTGACTTTGACGGGAAACTACAGGTTCTGATGTTCCCAGTAATCTACTGCCCTTGTCCTTCTAGATGATAGCTGTCTTGGGTTTGGAAAGTGCTGCCTCAGGAACCTTGGTGAGTCCCTGCAGTGCTACATACTGTTGGCACTGTTCGTCACTGAATGTTTGTGGGAGGGGTAGTCTAAGGTATTGTAGGTTAGGGGAGCTAGTGTGGTAGCCGCCAGAGGGCGGCACGGTAGCGCAGTGGTTAGCACTGCTGCTTCACAGCTCCAGGGTCCCGGGTTCGATTCCTGGCTCGGGTCACTGTCTGTGTGGAGTTTGCACATTCTCCTCGTGTCTGCGTGGGTTTCCTCCGGGTGTTCCGGTTTCTTCCCACAGTCCAAAGATGTGCAGGTTAGGTTGATTGGCCCGGTTAAAAATTGCCCCTTAGAATCCTAAAATGCGTAGATTAGAGTGATTAGCGGGTAAATATGTGGGGGTAGGGTGGGATTGTGGTCGGTGCAGACTCGATGGGCCGAATGGCCTCCTTCTGCACTGTAGGGTTTCTATGATTTCTATGATACGTGGGGTTACCGGGAAGAGGCCTGGGGAAGATGATCCTAGAATCCCTACAGTCCAGAAGCGGGCCATACGGCCCATTGAGTCTGCACCGAAAATGTCTTACTCACAGATGTCGGCGACAGGAGGAAGTTTGAGTCTGTGTGAAGCTCAATGTTCATTCAGAGGGAGAGGAGCAGCAGCTTTGCTGGGCCGTGTTGAACAGATGAACAAGCTCATTGTCCAGCTTCCGCATTCAGACAATGGGGTGCTCTGATTGGTTGGAGGTGCAGAGTCCTTCCGGTCCTCCATAGTTCCCATTGGTCAATCCCCCGCAGACAGACAATGAGGGGCGGAGCCCCACGTGGGGGTGGGGGTGGGAGAGACATTGCCCTCCAGCCGCGCTGAGCTGTGGTCCAATGGGAAAGGCTGCAAGACCGGGACAGACAATGGTCAGCGCGCCAGCTTTGTCCCGGGCCCCGCCCCTCACCTGCACATGCGCATTCGCCCCAAAAACCCGCACATGCGCACTCTCCCGAATCTGCACAGCTATTTCCCAAATTCCGCCGGCTCCGGCCAATGGGAAGAGTTGGAGGACCGGAAGGACTCTGGTCCTCCAGCCAGTCAGAGCGCGGGCTTTGTGTGAATGAGGATTGAGCTTCAGACACACTGAAACTTCCTCCTGTCGCTGACATCGAAACCAAGTGTTGGGAAGGTCGGTTTAACACAAGGTATTCGCACTTGTCTGAGGTGTAAATGCTTACCCCGACCCCCCATTAAATTGTCTCTTTCCGGCCACTGGTCACAACCTGCACTGCAGTGACTTTGTTGTAACTTGAAGACAACCCCCGACATCTGGGAGTTATCCGCGCCTTGCGGTGAGCTTTTGGAAATGTGGCCGCTGGGAGGAGCGCCTTGGTCGGCGTGAAGTTTCTGTTTCTGTTTCAAGTGCTTGGGTTCGTGACTTGTGTAAGAACTTTTTGTCTCGGCTGGGGCTTGTTGAATGCTGCTCTCGCTGGGACTTCTGTGCCTTGAAAGGTGTGGCCCAGGTAGATGCAATCTCGGAAGACCCAAGCCAGGGAGGAGCCATTTGGGAACTATGGTTTGGGAAGGTTCAGCCGCGGGAGGTGTGACCCCAGACGGTGCAGCCCCAGTGGGTGTGATTTTGGAAGATCTGGCCCGGAGTGGTGGACTTTGGAAGACTGGAGTTGAGCTTTGTCGACTTCGGACGGTGTAATGTTGATGGGCGAAGCTCCGGAAGGCGATGCCTCCGAAATGTTTCACAATTCTGTGGTTGTTAATGGATTGTTTGTTATTGTAATATGTGGTTTTCCTGTTATGATAGTTGGTGGTTTGTTCCGGCCTCCGTCTATCTTCTTGCGTTATTTGTGGCCTGAGGGGCATCCCCCCCCTGGATAGAGTCACCCCCGGGGGGGTGTGACATCCGCTTGGGGAAAGTTCTGGGTGGTGAAGCCCCGGACATAGTAACACCGGAGGAATTTTATTCTCTGGGAGAAAAATTGGGAAGGCGACCCGAACTGAGTATCCCGGAGAGCCCCTCCCACCGCCCCGGCTGAAAATCCGGAAGGGATTCCGGATTGAGTAGGTTTGGGGTGGTTTCCCCTTTCCCCCCCTCCGGCTGAACATCCGTAAGGTGTAACCCCCGGATATGAGTACCTCTGGAGGGTTGTAACCCCCAGCAGGGGACAAACCCAGGGGACGGTGCCCTGGAGGGTAACGCTTATGCTTCAGTGTTTATTTTTTGTTGTGTACAGTTGTGATGTTGTGTTAATATTTGTAGATTTGTAGATTATGATTTGTAAATGGAAGTGTATTTTGAGGGCAATGCCCTGGAAAACTGTAATCGACGATGAACCCTTCCTAAATGGAAGGCAGTAATTGATAAATTACTGATGGCGTTAGCCATCGGTAATGTATTTTTCATGTTTGTTCTTTGTCCATTTGTAATTGTTTTGTAATATCGTATTTGTACTAACCAACGGAAAATCTTTGCATTATTTGTGGCCTGGGGGGCATCTCCCTCCCCCCCCCCCCCCCCCCCCCCCCCCCCCCCCTGGATAGAGTGACCCCTGGGGGGTGTGACATCCAGTTGGGGAAAGTGTCCGGGGCACCCAGAATAGTAACACCGGGGGGGTTTTATTCTCCGGGAGTAAAATTGCAAAGGCAGGCCGAATTGAGTATCCCGGAGAGCCTTTCCCACCGCCCCGGCCGAACATCCGGAAGGCAGTCCGAATCGAGTAGGTTCGGGGTGGTTTCCCTTTTTCCCCCCTCCAGCCGCACATCCGTCAGGTGGAACCCCCGGACCTGAGTACCTCTGGAGGGTTGCAGCCCCCGGCAGGGGAAAAACCCGGGAGGCGGTGCCCTGGAGGGCGGCGGATATGCTGCAATGTTTATTCTTGTTGTGTTGTACTAATGTTTGTCACTTTGTAGGTTATGATTTGTAAATGGAGGTGTATTTAGAGGGCAATGCCCTGGAAAACTATGACCGTTAGTGAACCTTTCCTAAATAGAAGGCAGTAACTGATAAATGGATGGCGTTAGCCATTGGTAATGTATTTTTCACATTTGTTCTTTGTGTATTTGTAATTGTTTTGTGTTCACGTATTTGTGATAAACGAAAAGAAACCAACATCTGTGAGTCCTAAAAAGAGGCCAACATCTGTGAGTAAAACACTTTCTTCACTCCCCCTTTCCATTTCTTTTCTCATTCTGGGGGAAATTGGGGATGTGCAGCAACTGAAGGGAAAGGGTCAAGATCAAGCGAGCTTTTGCCCTACTGCTTCACGGGAGGTTTCTGTCCTGCCTGAGCTCGCCTGAGGACACCTGCGTTATGGTGTGACTAAAGGGAAAGGAATTGAATCCAGGGAGGGTGCAGACTCTGGAAAGGTTGGCCCAGGTGTCTCTCTCTCTTAAACTGAAGAATAAATCCCCTGGGCCTGATCAAGTGCATCCTCGGATCTTGTGGGAGGCTAGGGAAGAAATTGCAGAGGCCCTTGAGCGATATTTGCTTCATTTCTTTCCACTGGTGAAGTTACGCAAGACTAGAGCGTGCTAATGTCATTCCGTTGTTTAAGAAGGGTAGCAGAGAGAAGTCAGGGAATTACAGGCCGCTAAGCCTGACATCAGCAGCAGGTAAGTTACTGGAGGGGATTCTGAGGGACAGGATCTACCAATATTTGGATAGTCAAGGTCTGATTAGGGATAGTCAGCACGGCTTTGTGCATGGGAAGTCATGTCTGACAAATCATTTAGAGCTTTCCAAAGAGGTAACCAAGAGGATGGATGAGGGTAGGGAGCAGATGTTGACTGTACAGAATTTAGCAATGCCTTTGACAAGGTCCAGAATGGAAGGCGAGTCTGGAAGGTTAGGTCGCATGGGATCCAGGGAGAGCTAGCAAATTGGATTTGAAATTGGCTCGATGGTAGGAAGGAGAGGGTGATGAAGAGTATTTCATCCTGTGACTTGTGGTGTGCCTCAGGGATCAGTGGTGGGTCCCTTGTTATTCGTTATTTATAGAAATGATTTGGATGTGAATGTACAAGGCATGGTTAGTAAGTTTAAGAACATAAGAAATAGGAGCAGGAGTAGGCCATCTAGCCCCTCGAGCCTGCCCCGCCATTCAATAAGATCATGGCTGATCTGAAGTGGATCAGTTCCACTTACCCGCCTGATGCCTATAACCCCTAATTCCCTTACCGATCAGGAATCCATCTCTCCGTGATTTAAACATATTCAACGAAGTAGCCTCCACCACTTCAGTGGGCAGAGAATTCCAGAGATTCATCACCCTCTGAGAGAAGAAGTTCCTCCTCAACTCTGTCCTAAACCGACCCCCCTTTATTTTGAGGCTGTGCCCTCTAGTTCTAGTTTCCTTTCTAAGTGGAAAGAATCTCTCCATCTCTACCCTATCCAGCCCCTTCATTATCTTATAGGTCTCTATAAGATCCCCCCTCAGCCTTCTAAATTCCAACGAATACAAACCCAATCTGCTCAGTCTCTCCTCATAATCAACACCCCTCATCTCTGGTATCAACCTGGTGAACCTTCTCTGCACTCCCTCCAAGGCCAATATATCCTTCCGCAAATAAGGGGACCAATACTGCACATAGTATTCCAGCTGCGGCCTCACCAATACAGATGCAGTAATGATGTGGAGATGCAGTAAGACATCTCTGCTTTTATATTCTATCCCCCTTGCGATATAGGCCATTTGCCGCCTTGATCACCTGTTGCACCTGCAGACTGGGTGTTTGCGTCTCATGCACAAGGACCCCCAGGTCCCTCTGCACAGCAGCATGTTGTAATTTCTTTCCATTTAGATAATCCAATTTGCTATTATTTCTTCCAAAGTGAATAGCCTCGCATTTGTTAACGTTATACTCCACCTGCCAGATCCTCGCCCACTCACTCAGCCTGTCCAAATCTCTCTGCAGACCCGCTACGCCCTCCACACAATTCACTTTTCCACTTATCTTTGTGTCGTCTGCAAACTTTGTTACCCTACACTCAGTCCCCTCCTCCAGATCGTCTATATAAATGGTAAATAGTTGAGGCCCCAGTACCGATCCCTGCGGCACGCCACTAGTTACCATCTGCCAACCAGAAAAGCACCCATTTATTCCAACTCTCTGCTTCCTGTCGGATAGCCAATCCTCAATCCACGTTAACACCCTACCCCCAACTCCGTGTGACCCAATCTTCTTCAGCAACCTTTTGTGAGGCACCTTATCAAACGCCTTTTGGAAATCCAAAAACACCGCAGCCACCGGTTCCCCTCTGTCAACCGCACTGGTCACATCTTCATAAAAATCCAACAAGTTCGTCAAGCACGACTTTCCCCTCATGAATCCATGCTGCGTCTGCTTAATCGAACCATTCTTATCCAGATGGCCTGCTATTTCTTCTTTAATGATGGATTCCAGCATTTTCTCAACTACAGACGTTAAGCTAACCGGCCTGTAGTTACCCGCCTTTTGTCTATTTCCTTTTTTAAACAGCGCCGTCACATTAGCCGTTTTCCAATCCGCCAGCACTCCCCCAGAATCCAACGAATTTTGATAAATAACCACTAATGCATCCGCTATTACCTCTGACATTTCTTTCAGTACCCTGGGATGCATTCCATCCGGGCCCGGGGACTTGTCCACCTTCAGTCCCGTTAGTCTACCAAGCACTGCCTCCCTAATAACATTAATTGTATTGAGTACCCCCCCTCCTACCAACCCTCTATCGTGAATATTCAGTAAACTATTTGTGTCTTCCACCGTGAAGACCGACACAATAAACTTATTTAAAGTTTCAGCCATTTCCTCATTTCCCACTATTAAATCCCCCCTCATCCTCCAAGGGTCCAACATTCACTCTTGCCACTCTATTCCTTTTTATATATTTGTAAAAGCTTTTACTATCATTTTTTATATTTAGAGCTCGCCTAGCTTCATAACCTATCTTTCCTTTCTTTATCACTTTCTTAGTCGTTCTTTGTTGTTTCTTAAAGTTTTCCCAATCTTCCGATTCTCCACTATTTTTGGCCACTCTGTACGCATCGGTCTTTAATTTAATACTCTCCATAATTTCCTTCGTTATCCACGGCTGGTTATCCCTTTTCTTACAACCCTTCTTTATCACCGGAATATATTGTTGCTGAGTACTGAAAAGGATCTCCTTGAAAATCCTCCACTGTTCCTCAGCTGTCCTACCTACCAGTCTGCTCTCCCAGTCCACCTTAGCCAATTCAGCCCTCATCCTATCGTACTTCCCTCTGTTCAAACAGATGATACTATATTATGATATATCAGCACCCAGGCAGCTGCTTTATGAAACTGCTAGCAGTACAGACAAGTCAGAGATAAGTGTCCTGAGAAGAGAGATTCATTGTGAAGCCTCAGGGATGATTGATAAGATGTAGGAATTCTATGATTCTAATGAAAATTCTTTCCTCCCTCATTCCCCAAAAGCTGTGAATCTCCATCCCTAGGAACTATTCTGAATTTCTATCCTGTACTGACACTGATGACTTCTGTAAACTTGTTTTACAGGATATTAAAAGAGACATCACAAACATCACGTGTACATCTGACTGAGTCATATTCCTTGTGATCTGAATATCATCGGCTTTTGAATCGAGAAGGAGAAATGATTGTCCGGTCTGTCGATTTGAAAAGATTTCAAACATCAGCGTGACTGGAAAAGTACCAGTACACTGCCACACTCGAGTGCGAGTGTTCCAGTGCACTGACTAATGAGCTTTAACCAGTTACACAGCCTGGATAAATATTCCACCATTCACAGTGGGGAGAGACTGTACTTGTGTTCTGTGTGTGGACGAGGCTTCAACTGATTGTCCACCCAAGAGAGAGGTAAGGGCACCTGCACCATGGAAAAACCACGGATGTGTGCGGACTGTGGGAAGAGATACAGCGCCCCATGTCTGCTGGAAGCTCATCGGCACAGCCACACTGGGGAGAGGCCGTAATTTAGCTTCCAAGCTATGAAACTTCAATCTTAGCATTTTAACTTCCACACAGGGCTTTGGGGAGAGAGTGGGGCAGTGGGATTAGTTTGGTGATTGATAAAGGGCTGTGGGGAGACAGTGGGATTAGTTTGGGGATCAACACAGGGCTATAGGGAGAGACAGAGAGAGGAAATATCCTCCTTTCTTCGTGCTCTGCCACCTTTCTTTCGGCTCACGTCCAACCCTTGTTGCTCCCCATGCTGCCTTGCCTTTATTTTGTGGCTTATTGTCGTCTTGCCTCCTGGGCTTTTTTCTTATATATTATATATTATTATCTGTGTGAGTTTTTTCTTGTGTGGGGTGGTGTGTGGGGGAAAAGAAGTGTGATGTTCTTCTTTGTTATTGCAATGGAGAGGGATAGGGCCGTACGGCAGGGCAAGGTTTACAATTGGGGGAGAGGTAATTATGATGCGATTAGGCAAGAATTAGGGGGCATAATTTGGGAACAGAAACTGTCAGAGAAAGGAACTAATGAAAAGTGGAACTTTTTCAAGGAACAAATACTGGATGTCCTTGATAGAGTATGTCCCTGTCAGGCAGGGAGGAAATGGCCGAGTGAGGGAACCATGGTTCACGAAAGAGGTGGAATGTCTTGTGAAAAGGAAGAGGGAAGCTTATGTAGGGATGAGGAAACAAGGTTCAGATGGCTCGATTGAGGGTTACAAGTTAGCAAGGAATGAGCTGAAAAAGGGGCTTAGGAGAGCTAGGAGGGGACACGAGAAGTCCTTGGCGGGTCGGATCAAGGAAAACCCCAAGGCTTTTTACTCTTATGTGAGGAATAAAAGAATGACCAGGGTGAGGTTAGGGCCGGTCAAGGACAGGAGTGAGAACTTGTGTATGGAGTCAGTAGAGATAGGCGAGGTGATGAATGAATACTTTTCTTCAGTGTTCACCAAGGAGAGGGGCCATGTTTTTGAGGAAGAGAAGGTGTTACAGGCTAATAGGCTGGAGGAAATAGATGTTCGGAGGGAGGATGTCCTGGCAGTTCTGAATAAACTGAAGGTCGATAAGTCCCCTGGGCCTGATGAAATGTATCCTAGGATTCTTTGGGAGGCAAGGATGAGATTGCAGAGCCTTTGGCTTTGATCTTTGGGTCCTCGCTGTCCACGGGGATGGTGCCAGAGGACTGGAGAATGGCGAATGTTGTTCCTCTGTTTAAGAAAGGGAATAGAAATGACCCTGGTAATTATAGACCGGTTAGTCTTACTTCGGTGGTTGGTAAATTGATGGAAAAGGTCCTTAGAGATGGGATTTACGACCATTTAGAAAGATGCGGATTAATCCGGGATAATCAGCACGGATTCGTGAAGGGCAAGTCGTGCCTCACAAATTTGATAGAATTTTTTGAGGAGGTAACTAAGTGTGTTGATGAAGGTAGGGCAGTTGATGTCATATACATGGATTTTAGTAAGGCGTTTGATAAGGTCCCCCATGGTTGGCTTATGATGAAAGTGAGGAGGTGTGGGATAGAGGGAAAGTTGGCCAATTGGATAGGTAACTGGCTGTCTGATCGAAGACAGAGGGTGGTGGTCGATGGAAAATTTTCGGACTGGAGGCAGGTTGCTAGCGGAGTGCCGCAGGGATCAGTGCTTGGTCCTCTGCTCTTTGTGATTTTTATTAATGACTTAGAGGAGGGGGCTGAAGGATGGATCAGTAAATTTGCTGATGACACCAAGATTGGTGGAGTAGTGGATGAGGTGGAGGGCTGTTGTAGGCTGCAAAGAGACATAGATAGGATGCACAGCTGGGCTGAAAAATGGCAAATGGAGTTTAACCCTGATAAATGTGAGGTGATTCATTTTGGTAGGACTAATTTAAATGTGGATTACAGGGTCAAAGGTAGGGTTCTGAAGACTGTGGAGGAACAGAGAGATCTTGGGGTTCATATCTATGGGTGGCACAGTGGTTAGCGCTGCTGCTTCACAGCTCCAGGGTCCTGGGTTCGATTCCCGGCTCGGGTCACTGTCTGTGTGGAGTTTGCACATTCTCCTCGTGTCTGCGTGGGTTTCCTCCGGGTGCTCCGGTTTCCTCCCACAGTCCAAAGATGTGTGGGTTAGGTTGATTGGCCAGGTTAAAAATTGTCCCTGAGATGTGTAGTTAGAGGGATTAGTGGGTAAATATGTGGGGGTAGGGCCTGGGTGGGATTGTGGTCGGTGCAGACTCAATGGGCCGAGTGGCCTCCTTCTGCACTGTAGGGTTTCTATGTTCTATATCCACAGATCTCTAAAGGTTGCCACTTAAGTGGATAGAGCTGTGAAGAAGGCCTATAGTGTGTTAGCTTTTATTAACAGGGGGTTGGAGTTTAAGAGCCGTGGGGTTATGCTGCAACTGTACAGGACCTTGGTGAGACCACATTTGGAATATTGTGTGCAGTTCTGGTCACCTCACTATAAGAAGGATGTGGAAGCGCTGGAAAGAGTGCAGAGGAGATTTACCAGGATTCTGCCTGGTTTGGAGGGTAGGTCTTATGAGGAAAGGTTGAGGGAGCTAGGGCTGTTCTCTCTGGAGCGGAGGAGGCTGAGGGGAGACTTAATAGAGGTTTATAAAATGATGAAGGGGATAGATAGAGTGAACGTTCAAAGACTATTTCCTCGGGTGGATGGAGCTATTACAAGGGGGCATAACTATAGGGTTCGTGGTGGGAGATACAGGAAGGATATCAGAGGTAGGTTCTTTACGCAGAGAGTGGTTGGGGTGTGGAATGGACTGCCTGCAGTGATAGTGGAGTCAGACATTTTAGGAACATTTAAGCGGTTATTGGATAGGCACATGGAGCACACCAGGATGATAGGGAGTGGGATAGCTTGATCTTGGTTTCAGATAAAGCTCGGCACAACATCGTGGGCCGAAGGGCCTGTTCTGTGCTGTACTGTTCTATGTTCTATGTTCTGTTTCTGTTGTGTTTTACATGGTTGGGGGGAGGTGGTGTGTGTTAGGAGGAGGGGGCTGCCAAGTTGGGTGTTTACGTGTTTTCGGGTGAATGTCCAAATGGTGTGTGTGTGTTGGAGACTTGTTTTTTTTTTGGCAGGGGGGGGTTTCTTAGATGAGGAGGTTTTGCATCTGTTGCTGGGTCAGGTTCTGTTTTTTCGGAGAGGGGTTTGGGGGAGAAAAAAATAAATTTTTGTTTAGTGTGTGGGCCATTGAGGAGGTAATAGATGGGCTACTGGGGGTGGGGCAAGAGGTCATGTGGAGGGATGAATGTCCTGGGGGTTTCCTGATAGGGATGTCAGTGGGTATATTGTTGGTTGAAGGATGGCTTGTTGTTCTACCCTGCCTTGGCGCTCTTGTCTCCCGTGTGTGTCTGTTAGGGTGCATGGGGTGGGGGGGCTTCCAGAGCTGGTGGGATGGGGTGATTTTTTATTGTTTGAGGGTGTCTTATGTTGTGGCAGGCAAGATATCGTGGTGTGGATTTGGGTAGTATATGTCGGATTGTTGTGGGGGCACTAGTTGGCAGAGCAAGTTGGTGTCGGGACTTTCCCATATATTTGGATGGTTTATGGGTTTGGTATGAGGATTGCAGAGTTGCACTTTTATAGCTTTGCTTTTTTTTTTGTGGGTTTATGAATTCACCCAGTCATCATGTGGTCAGAGTATCATCCATGCAGAGTTGCATTTTTACACTTTTTTGGGGGGTGGTTTATGGATTTCGTCCAGTCACCATGTGATCGGGAGTACCATCCATGTAGGGTTGCACATTTATAGCTTTGCTCTTTTGGGGGTTTATACTTCTCCGAGTGGATTAGTTCGCCCGCTCTACGAGAGGACACAGGTTTAAGGTGCTGGGGAGTAGGTACAGAGGAGATGTCAGGGGTAAGTTTTTCACTCGGAGGGTGTTGGTGAGTGGAATCGGCTGTAGTCAGTGGTGGTGGAGGCAAACTCGGGTCTTTTAAGAGACTTCTGGATGATTACATGGGACTTAATAGGATTGAGGGTTATAGGTAAGCCTATATATAAGCCTAGGTAGGTAGGGACATGACCGGCGCAACTTGTGGGCCGAAGGGCCTGTTTGTGCTGTATTTTTTCTATGTTCTTCTATCTGCTCTCAGTGTGGAAAGGGATTCACTCAGCTTTCCCACTTGCAGAGACACCAGCGAGTTCACACTGGGGAGAGACCATTCACCTGCCCTCAGTGTGGGAAGGGATTCACTCTGACATCCAATCTGTGGGCACACCAGCGAGTTCACACTGGGGAGACGCTGTTCACCTGCTCTCAGTGTGGGGAGGGATTCACTGACTTATCCAACCTGCAGGTACACCAGTGAGCTCACACTGGGGAGAAACCCTTCATCTGTTCTCAGTGTGGGAAGAGATTCAGTTCGTCATCCACCCTGCGGAGACATAAGCGAGTTCACACTGGGAAGAGGCCGTTCACCTGTTCAGTGTGGGAAGGGATTCAGTTTTTCATCCCACCCGCTGAGACACCAAGTTCACGAGTGATTACAGAGGTTGGATTCTGCTGTTATTGTTTCTGCTCTGTTACATCCAGGACTGCATTTTGTTCATTCTCACAGTTGGTCAATGGGGAGGGTCGGAGGGTTTCTTTCTGCTGGACTGGCCGGTCTCACGACTTTGCCTCCAGTGGGCTGATGCTCTTTGAGCCTTGTTGCGAATACCTGGTTTCAAATTTCACAAGGATCACAGAGTGACAGGGTGTTAAGAAGTTCAGAGATATTTAGTCAGCATTTCTGTTTGAAACCCCCCCAAATGCCCATCCAATTTCCTTTGTAATTGTTTATTGTCTCCACTTCCTCCACCCTCGTAGGCAGCGAGTTCCAGGTCATTACCATTCGCTGCTTCAAAATATTCTTCCTCACATCGTGCCCTGCATCTCTGACCCAAAACCTTAAATCTGCGCCCCAGTCGTCCTTGTCCCATCAGCTAATGGGAACAGCTTTCCTTTGTCCACCTTATCTAAACCTGTCGAAATCTTGTCCACCTCTATCAAATCTCCCCTCAACCTCCTTTGCTCCAAGGAGAACAACCCAAGCCTGATATCGACAATAAAGAACAAACTAACAGAATATGTTAATACCTGAAATCAAATGGGAATGTTTAATTTCTGTTTTGAAAATATGGTGAATATATTGTCCTGGACAATAAAGGAATTGGAAGAACTCACCTTGGGTGTGGTTGAATGGAATATATCAATCTGGTATCCATCTACATTCTAGTGAAAATCTGGAATGTGTAGCTGGAAATCCCTCCCTAACAGCACTGTGCATGTATCTACGCCTCAGGCACTGTAGCAGTTCAAGAAGGCAGTATTGGGGTTGACCATGGCCAAGGCAGCTACACTCAGCCACATATTCTGTTGTAATTGCAGGACTGCAGATTGAATGTGAGGCATTATGGGACTGGACTATCTTGACCACATTCCTGTGACTGCTCAGTTTCTGCAATCACGGACCATTAAAGCTGCTCAGCAGGGCCCCGACAGAGGACCTGGTGAGAATATTTACTCAGAATGAGTTAGAATTAAACTTATTCCAGGACCAGCTGGTGTTTAGTGGCTAAGATACCTGAATCTGCAAAAATTGGGTCTGACCAATTAACAAACAGTGGTTAGTAGTTGGTTAAGAAGTGTTTTCAGGCATTGTTTAAATTGTTTAATCATAAATTTGTGATAAGAACTGTGAAGGACTTGTGACCCAATAGTCGGCGAAGTGACGGTACAGTCCAAGTAACACTGGACTGAAAAGCGGATGTCTGAGAGTAGATTTTTATGGTTATAATCCTACCCAAGCATGGCCAGTGAAAAATCAGAGCTTAAGTGGGGACCGGACAGGTCTCTTGCCTATCATTCGGAAACTGAGAGCAAGAAACTTCTCGGTAAATTGATTAGAGAATAGAGCCAACGTTTCAAGTCTGGGTGACACTTCACAAGAGCACTTATGAAGGGTGATCCAGACTTGAAACGTTGGCTCTATTCTCTCTCCACAGATGCTGTCAGACCTGCTGAGATCTTCCAGCATTTTCTGTTTTTGTTTCAGATTCCAGCATCCGCAGTATTTTACTTTTATGATTGGAATCCCCACGACCCTCCCGCAAAACAGAGAGAGTGGTGGCAAAAGGAGGAAAAGGATAAGGATGATAAAGTCTGGGTTCTGACTCTCCAAGCCCATGTAGAATTAACAAAATGAGTGAACCAGTTTATAAAGAACAGAAATTACCTATCCCTAACGAAAACTGACCAAATTAAAATAATTAGGTTGAGGAATATAACAAAAAAAATAATAGATGAAGTTGAAAATCAAGTTTGTTTTGTTGTTAGAGAATTTTTAAAAAATTATGTAAAGTGACACAACTGTGTGCCACGTTTTTTCTGCTCACTCCCCACCCCTTTAGGTTATGTAGAAAAGTTAACCCTTTCAGCAGACAGTTTATTCGTTTTCAAATTGCCCGGGAACTCATGTGTCCATTTTAGTTTATAATTGAGGATTTATGGTAAGTTACATTTGGAAATTTTAAGCAGAGCCTGGAGGAATTTGGAATAATTGTGAGAATTTTATCGTGTTGTCATCTCAACCCCAGATAAAGAACAAAGATATTGCAAGTGGGATTTTGGGATTTTGTTTGGGATTTTAAATTAACAAAGACTAGATGTTGCCTATAAAATCAGGCCTTGGGAGTTGGCTTAAAAAAGTTTAAATTATAATGAAGGAGAATGGAGAATCTTGTATCTTATTTTAATCAAGGAGTTGTGAGCTTTAAAACGCTATAGCTGTGAGAGAGAATGCTGAGGATTCTTTGTTTGAAATTTACGAGCTGTGAGAACCTGTGTGTTTTGTTTGTTTTATGTGGATGTTTGTAGATGTGTTTTATCATTATTTTGGGCTACATTTGTTAAGGTTTATCTTTCTGGGGAATTAACCTTATCTTGAGTCTTTAATTAAAGGCATTTCTGGAAGTTTAAAAACAGAACCACAGGAACACTTAAGGAAGTCATTTTGTTTATTCTTGTAAAGCACATGCTAAGTTTCTCTGCTTGTGTATGGATGATATTTGTGGGTTGAATGCTTCAAGCTTTGAGGTTTTCTGTTTGTGATTTAAATCAAACAGATTTTAAAAAAGGAAGTGTAATTTAATAAAGCTTTTTTTTCAGAAGTTATGAATCTGGAGCCATATTTACTGGTCAGAGACATGATTCCAGGATATTTTACTAAACATGTGGGAATTTTAATCCGGATACAATTCACACATGTGAGAATGAGAGTTTAATTTGTAATGGTTATTTAAAATTTGGGACATGTGAAATGATTCTGACCAATCCTGTGTTGGATTGATCTTGGGTTAAACTTCCTGTCAGGTCCCAAGATTTATTCCTGACACAATTAACACAATGAAAAGGAGAATTCTGGAACTGAATATTGAGGAAAAGAGTTTAAAAGGAGACATTATTAAATAGAAATGATTCCCAGACTGTGTGGTCATTAGATTAAAACAAAGGAAGAGTGCTGACATTTTTAATCCACCCCTTTTCAAACTAAGGGAGTCTATGTACAAAGAAAACCCAAGAATGGTAGATAAGGGAGTCTGGAAAACATCATGATGGGGGCACCTATCTGTTCATGAGATGATCACAAAGCCCCAGGATGCCCAGTTACTAATTTAATTGGATCTATATGTAATGTATGTAATCTATAACCATTCTGATTGGATTGTGTCCAGCCGGGATGGGCTGAGTAACTGTATAAGAATTGATGATTTTCTTTGTTGGGTGGAGTTGCACATGGTCAGCCCCTGTGGCTTCTCCCCACTGGCGTAACTCAATAAACTGTTTGTCGACTGGATCAGGCTTGTGTATTGAATGATTCTTCTGAGTTCACTCTCCCCAACACACTGGGTACATTACCACTTCATTCGCATAGGCCATGGTATAAAAATCTCAACTTCCGAGTTTGAATTTTACACAAACACTCATTAACACAAGATACTTAACAGACAGATTGTCTTTATTTACTGGCTAGCAAGGGGAGAGTTCTTGACGCAAAGCATCAAAAACACCACTCCACCGGACAAAGAAAATCATCATGGTTTATACAATTCTGCAGCTCACAGTCAGCTGGACACAATCCAATCAAAAGTGTTACAAATGACATACATTGCGTATTGATCCAACAGAATGAAATACTGAACATCCCTGGGCTTTGTGATCACGATACCTCGTGAGACACACAATATATCACCACCAAACCTTGTCAACTGCGGTAGAGCCCCTTACCTCAATCTTTCTCTTAGTCAGACATCTTTATCTAATGTCTCTATTTTGATAGCCTCACAAAGCAGCTTCACTAAACCAATCTCACATGTGGCTGCTTCAATTGATAAAGGGAGCCTACTAAAGCCATTAATATTTTATGGCCTTATCAGTGAAATTAACAATCTCTAAGGAATGTGGTCAAATCAACTTGCCTTCAGGATATTCCCTGATTATAGCCCTGGTAAGTTTGTTTCTTGCCAACAACAATGAAACACAGGTATACATTGCTTATCAATCTAATGACTGAGCATTTTATCACTGCCGGAAGAGAATAATGCTTCGAGGGATACCAGCATGTTATAATTAGTCCTTGTCAGTTCCCACTAAGTCCCCAACCATAACTCTTTCGTTAGCTGTGCCATTAATGTCTTTCTGACGCAGTTTTGATTAGAAACTGTGAAGGCAGCCTCATTAAAACTCTCTCTTGTTTCAGTTGTTTCTGATAAGGTGTCTGGTAAGACAATTAAGTCTCCTTTATGGCCTTGTGATTCAACAGATACCTTAAAGGAATGTATTTAACTCATGTTTAGTATCACAGGGCATTTTTAAACTTATAAATATGTATTTTATACATTTTTAGATGTGTGGACAAATTATTGTATTACACATACCTTTAAAACTACAAGGTAAGTCTATACGTTTATTTATTAGTCACAAGTAGGGTTAATTCACAAAGCAATGAAGTTACTGTGAAAATCCCCTAGTCGCCACACTTGGGCACCTGTTTGAGTACACAGAGAATTTAGCATAGCCAATTCACCTAACCTGCACATCTTTGGTCTGTGGGAGGAAATCAGAGCACCTGGAGGAAACCCACGCAGACACGGGGAGAATGTGCAAACTCCACACAGACAGTGACCCAAGCTGGGAATTGAATCTGGGTCCCTGGTGCTGTGAGGCAACAGTGCTAGCCACCGTGCCGCCCCAGTATTTAAAAAGTATTTAAAACACCTAATTACAATTACTAAAAACTTGCTCCCCATTGATTTAAAGTGAATTCTACTTCTAAGTTGATTAAACAAAAACCTAGCAGAGCCTGGCAATCTTATAATAGCCCTTATCATTTCTATCTTTCGACAGCGGTCCAGACTACATATGGACTTTGGGGGACCTTTCATGAATCACGTGTTTGGTCATTGTAGATGTGCATTCAAAATGATTGGAAAACCGATCATGAGTAATATTCCAGCTCCTGTGGCAATAGAGAAGCTCTGTCAAATTTTCACAAGCGCTGGGTTACCAGATTTGGTTGTTTCAGATAACGACACTCTGTTTACAAGTGAGATGTTTCAGGAATGTAAAAGAATGGTATACGCCATGAGCATACTGCGCCGTTTCATCTGTAGCCTTCACGACTTGCCTGGGCTTGCAAAATCTCACTAACTGTCCTGGCTCAAGACAATACACATCTCTTTAACCTGTGCTTAACCCTCTCTCCACTCATTGTCTGTACCTTTAAGACGTGATTACCTGTAAAGACTCTCATTCCAACCATTATTTTGTAAGTTGAGTTTGTGTCTTTATATGTCCTGTTTGTGAACAGAACTCCCACTTACCTGACTAAGGAGCAGCACTGCAAAAGCTAGTGGCTGTTGCTACCAAATAAACCTGTTGGACTTTAACCTGGTGTTGTGAGACTTCTTACTGTGTTTACCCCAGTCCAACGCCGGCATCTCCACATCATGTACACAAGGTCTAGCAGAAAGAGCTGTTCAAACTCTGAAGGAGGGATTGAAGGGAATGGCAGGTGCTACTTTAAGAACAAAGCTCTCAAAATTTTTGATCTAGTCTCGTATCACACCACTGTCCACAACTGGACTCCGGGGAGAAGGCTGAAGTCTCATCTGGATCTGCTTCATCCAGATCTCAGAGCAAAAGTGTGCAGGAGACAAGAGAAGCAGAAGGAGGGATACGACTACCACCCAAACAGAGGCAGTTCAAAACGGATGATCAGGTTTACATCAGAAGCTTTGGTAGTAACCAAAGGTGGTTAACGGGAATAATTTTAAACCAAAGTGGCCCAGTATCTTGGGTCAGAAGAGTTGTTTGCAGACAGCAAGACCATATTTGTTTGTGGTGTGACCCCGAATCAGGAAAAGTTTCAGTCAGTGTGGACACACAGAAACCTATACAATTGTAACAGGACTAGACAGGGAAAGTTGGAACAGGTTACTGAGTTGAATGATCAGCCATAATTAATTATGATAATGAATTATGTAGCAGGCTGAATGGCCTCCTCCCTTCTCGCATTTTGTATCTATTTCAGCGGAAATCTGCACTCCTGTTATGATCCCAGTTGATGTTATAACTGGACGGGAAAATCCCAGAACAAAACCCTGGATCTAAAGACCAAAACTTTTACTATTTTTAATCAAATGTGGAGGAAGAGTCACAGGGCCACTAATTCGTTTTAACAACAAGAGAAAAAAATTATTAAGCATGAAGAATGGATTCTAATACAATACTCCTTTACTCCTCCTTTAGTATAACATTGACAGACAGGTTTTAAGATTAATACAGATGAGAAATTATATTTGAAGCTACAATGCTCTCACTAACACACAAAGTTAGTGATTGTAGATTTCTCCTCAATTTCCCGAGATGATTGTCATCTGAACTTTCCAAACTCCACTCCCAAAATACTCTTTACAATCTTCTCTCGTTGTAATACATTCCATTCCAAATTCAGTCCTTGTTTTCCAAAGCATCCTTTTGACCAGAGCTCCTGCTTCACTTTTAACAGGAAATCTGTGCCAGGATTTTAGGTCACCCCTATTGGTTGTTATTACCTTGACTGGCTCACACTGTTACATAAGTTCTGATATCCCAGCAATACTTCACAATTTGTGCACAGAAAATATTTAGACATTGTTAACTTTAGGATTACTTTTCAAAAACCTTTCTCTAGCATTTTCACCAACCTATTCTCACTCAAACAAGCAACCTGGTGGCACAGTGGTTAGCACTGCTGCCTCACAGCGTCAGGAACCTGGGTTCAATTCCTGCATTGGGTGGCTCTATGTGTGGCATTTGCATGTTCTCCCTGTGTCTGTGTGGGTTTCCTTCTGATGCTCCGGTTTCCTCCCACACTCCAAGATGTGCAGGTTAGGTGAATTGGCTATGGTATAGGTTATGGGGATAGGGCAGAGGGGAGAGCTTGTGTGGGATGCTCTTTTAGATGATGTTCAAACCTTGATGGGCCAAATGGCCTCTTTCTGCACTATAGAAATTCTAATTTTCTACTTCTTCTCAACTTCGCCTGGTGTCCCTGAACAGAATCCTGTTCTATTTCCAGGTTTTCAGGCCCAAGTTTCCTCTGGAGCTTGCTTGCTGCACATTACTCCGTTGTACAGCTTTTCTTATTGCAAAGCTGAGTGTGTTGGTTTCTCTCTCTAACTTTTACAATCAGAGATGAGAGCTGCTCGCTGCTGCATGACCTGACTTGAACTGTCTGCAACTGCTGCAAGCTTTGGGCTAAAAACTAAAGAACATAGAAAGCTGTTTGTTACTTTACAAGAGCTTTCTAGTTGCTAAGCAACTATATTTTCTTCACGCAGAAGCTCTCTAAATGGCAGGGGAAATGACCAAGTGAATCCCTTCCCACACAGAGCAGATGAATGGCTTCTCCCCAGTGTGAACTCACTGGTATGTCTGCAGGTGAGATGGTCAAGTAAATCCCTTTCCACACGCAGATCAGGTGCACGTCCAATCCCCGATGTGCCCTCACTGGTGCACCTGCAGTATACATGATGTTGTAAACCTCTTTGTGTAGTGAGAGCAGTTGAACGGTCTCTCCTCAGTGTGAATGCGCTGGTAGGACGCCAGTTCCTGAGAGCTTTTGAAACCACTCCCACAGTCAGTGAATTTATAGGGTCTCTCATTGGTGTGAGTGAAATTGTTTCTCTGCAAACAGGATCACTGAGTGAATCCCTTCCCACACACAGAGCAGGTGAACAGTCTCTCCCCGGTGTGAACTTGCCAGTGTCTTCACAGTATGGATGACCTTATAAACTTCTTTGGAAAGTGAGAGCAGTTGAATGCCTGCCCTCTGTGTGAATGCGCTGATGGTCCATCAGATCCCGAGAGCCACTCCCACAGTCAGAGCATTTAAAGGGTCTCTCCTTGGTGTGAGTGACTTTGTGTCTCTGCAGGCTGGATGACTGAGTGTAATTAGTCCACAGAAGCGAAAGTCCTGTCACCAAAAGTTCCTTTATTTACAATATCCCACCATAACATATGAAGTGCTCACAGTGTGCTATCTGCATCAGGTGTGCAGAGAGACTGACACTCCTGTTTAAATACAGGTCACAGGGTTCCCTGATTTGGGCCATCAATTAAGAGAGTTCATACTCAAGCAGGCCAACCTCAATTTCCTGATTGAAGTTATCACACTGAGTGAATCCCTTCCTGCACAAAGAGCAGGTGAACAGCTTCTCCCCAGATGAATTTCCTGGTGTCTGAGCAGTTGGGATGAATTACTGAATCCTTTCCCACATGGAGCAGGTGAACAGTCCATCCCCAGAGTGAACTTGTTGGTGTTTCCGCAGATTGGGTAACTGAGTGAATCCCTTTCCATACTCAGTGCAGATGAATGGTCTCTCCCTCGTGTGAACACACTGGTGTGTCTGGTAGGTGGAAAGACTCACCGAACCCTTTCCCACATGCCGAGCAGGTGAACAGTTTCTCTCCAGTGTGACTGCGTCAATGAGTTTCCAGCACAGATGGGGTCCTGAATCCCTTCCCACAGTCTCCATATTTCCACGGTTTCTCCATAGTGTGGGTGCCTTCATGTCTCTCCAGTTTGGACGATCGGTTGAAGCCTCTTCCACACATAGAACAAGAGCGCAGCCTCTCCCTGCTGTGAATGGTGTGATTTATTTCAAGCTGTGTAACTCATTAAAACTCTTTTTAAATTCACTGGAACACTTCCACTTGCATGTGTGTGTGTCTTGTTGCTTTTCCAGTCACACAGATGTTTAAAGCATTCTGAAGCAGACAGAACAGAGAAACATTTCTCTTTCTAGATTCAAAGGCTGATGGTATTCAGGTCCAAAGAAATCCCGTGACTATCAGATCTGGATGTGACATTTGGTTTGAGATTTCTGTCTGTAAATCCTCACCTTCTGATAATCTGTAAAAGGAGTTTACAAAATTCACCACTGTCAGTACAGGATAGAAATTCAGAACACACCATTCTAGTTTCTATGGAACAAAAGCTGTAGGTCTCTATCCCACACACTCTCCTTCCATTCTCACTCTGCTGTATGTAATATTCACCCTCCCAATTCTCCCAAAAGTGCTGATTCAGGTTGATTGACGGATCCATGTTCACTGCTTCCTATCCTGGGGTAGCTTGTGCTACCACAGGCTATCGCTTCTCGGCCTTTTGGCTAAGATCAAGTGTAGTTATGTGGATGCTGCACTTGGTTGAGATTATAAGGGTCATTGGGTCAGAGATAAGCTTCATATGTTTCATATGAAGCAATTTTTAAAAGTGGTATCTCGGCCTTTTGGCTAACATGCAAATGAGTTCAAGCCTGAGAGGAGGAATTCTCCGCCTACTCCAATCAGCTTGGCTCATGTTGATCAGGCCCAAGACAGGGTAGAGGATTGCATGCCCTGTCTTGTCAGCCTGGATCGGAAATGTCTCAACTTGTTGAGACTATGATTTGGACTTGATTTGATTGAATTGGAAAAGTATTTTAAAAAAATAAACCTGTTGGACTTTAACCTGGTGTTGTGAGACTTCTTCCTGTCCTGGGCACAGAGAGCTGAAAATCACCATGCAGACTGTTAGACAGATATATGTCTATATGACTGGAGTAAAAATGTGTGGAATATCCAGACTGAATTCACTTCCTTTCCCTTCAGTTGCTGCAAGTCCCCAAATTCCCCCAGAAGAAAAATGGCTCATGAGCAGTCCCGGGCCACCCACATGCGTGACGGATAGAACGGTTTCACAAGCACGGTGGATTGTGGGGGCCGCCGCCGCCATTATTCAGGAGACGAATAGGAGGACGACTTATTGTTACAATTGGTAGGAAAATGGGAGAGTGTGGTGGACAGAGATTTATAGTTTGTGAGATTGTAGGATTTCCTCTTTCAGAATTATGTCTTGCGCAACTTCAAGTTTTGTTTTACAATGTTCTTGTGAAACACTTGGGATTTTTAATTACATATAATGTTGCTATATAAGACCATAAGACCATAAGACATAGGAGCGGAAGTAAGGCCATTCGGCCCATCGAGTCCACTCCACCATTCAATCATGGTTGATTTCAACTCCATTTACCCGCTCTCTCCCCATAGCCCTTAATTCCTCGAGAAATCAAGAATTTATCAATTTCTGTCTTGAAGACGCTCAACGTCTCGGCCTCCACAGCCCTCTGTGGCAATGAATTCCACAGACCCACCACTCTCTGGCTGAAGAAATTTCTCCTCATCTCTGTTCTAAAGTGACTCCCTTTTATTCTAAGGCTGTGCCCCCGCGTCCTAGTCTCCCCTGTTAATGGAAACAACTTCCCTACGTCCATCCTATCTAAGCCGTTCATTATCTTGTAAGTTTCTATCAGATCTCCCCTCAACCTCCTAAACTCCAATGAATATAATCCCACGATCCTCAGACGTTCATCGTATGTCAGGCCTACCATTCCTGGGATCATCCGTGTGAATCTCCGCTGGACCCGCTCCAGTGCCAGTATGTCCTTCCTGAGGTGTGGGGCCCAAAATTGCTCACAGTACTCCAAATGGGGCCTAACCAGTGCTTTATAAAGCCTCAGAAGTACATCCCTGCTTTTGTATTCCAAGCCTCTTGAGATAAATGACAACATTACATTTGCTTTCTTAATTACGGACTCAACCTGCAAGTTTACCTTTAGAGAATACAGGTTGTTCTTTTATTGAAGGTTGCCACGTGAACTTCCCCACTGTCTCCCAACACAAGATCCCGATCATGGACAGTCTGATCAACCATCTTATTCACACAGCCCAGCCCAGTCCACCCATTCTTAGTGAATCTCCTGTTCTCAAGTTCCCTTGTGATTCTGTTCCTGCTGTCTCTCATTGTTCTGAGCTCAACTATGAACAAAACATTTTTCTCTTCAGAATTTTACTCTTGATACGTTAAACCTGTCAGGAAACTATAACTAGGCTGGGTCACTTCTCTCTTTAAAAGAAAAGACTGGGGGATCATGCATGTTCTTAAAATTATGAAAGCTTTTGATAAACAGAGAATGTTTCCACTTTAAGGGAACAGCAAAACGATACTGAATGATTAATGGAATAAGGAATTCAGGAGAAACTTATTTCCCAAAGCGTGATGCAATTATGGAACCCGCTACCACAGGGAGTGGAGGACGTGAATCGCATTTAAGGGGAAGCTGGATAAACACAGGGAAAATGAACAAACAGATAGACTGAGAGTTAGATGGGAAAGCATGGAGAGAGACTCAACAGAAGTATATTCACTGGCATGGATTGGTAGGGCTGAATGGCCTGTTTCTGTGCTGTATCTTCAATGTAATTTAGCCTGGTATTACATTTAACTCTGACATAGTCCGTTCCAGGTAAAAGCGAAACAGTTTCACTCCCAAAGAACATTTCAGCTCATTTCTTCCAGCGATTGTCCAGTCAATTCCTCGTCTCAGTCAGGTGTCTGAGTGAGGAGCCAAGGCATTCAATTCAACTACAAACATCTCGTGATTTGTTCCAATATAAGTTTGAAGAGCAGTCTTTTTTTAAATGGACTTGAATTACATAACTGTACTCATTCAGAGTCCTTTCCAAAAATAATTATTATAAGTTCAGGGTCTGTGCATACGTAAACCCCTTCAGCTCAATGTCTGTGTGTATGTAAATCTCTTTTGCTCAAGGTCCATGTGTATTTGAACCTCTCTAGCTCAATGTCTGTGTGTATGTGAACCTATTTAGCTGAGGGTCTGTGTGTATTTGAATCTCTTTAGCTCAGGGCCCATGTGTATTTGAACCTCTTTAGCTAAGAGTTTGTACAAACTCTGGCTCCTTCTAGCTCAATATCATCAGTCCTGCTGCATTCAAGCTTTTAACTTGGCCATTTCCTGATCTTTAGCCACTAACCTTGGATTCCTATACTTGTGTTTTATACATATGTTTTGTTTGTACATTAAGATCCCTACGCAAATGTTAAAACACCATGCCCAGCATAGGTATTTAAAAAAATAAATGCCTAATCTACAAAAAAATATTTATTTGGCTAAGAGGGTGGACCATGTTTTATGATGCAAGATTCTTCACCCAGAATGGACACCACAGAACCAGGCCATTCAGTCCCTGTCATTATTACTGTATGCAAATTTTCTCTAACTTTACTTCATTAAGCAATACCTTCTATCCTCATGTGTTTATCCAGCTCCCCCTTACTTACATCGATACTATTCACCTCAACCACAGTGTTTGAGCGAGTTCTACATTTCACCACTCCCTGGGTGAAGAAGTTTATTTTCGAAACTTTTTTTGCCCCTTTTAATTGTTGCACAGTTTCTCAGCTAGATTTGCTGATCCTGGAAGGGGATAAAGGATGGAGAAAGGATGAGGCAACTGAGACCGGTTCACTTTCATGAGCAGTTTTCAATTGCTGGATTCCAGAACTCTGGAATTCCTTGCCTTAACCCCGTGCGCTTCTCCTCTTTTATCACTCGACTGGAAGCCTACCCGTACCTCTTGATGACATCCAGAACTTGAGAAACTACATCAAAACTGATGTATTTGTAATTGGTTGAGAATATTAAACTCCAGCCCATTCAACAGGGAATTTTAATAACAGCAGAAACAGGTATGAAGTGTCAGAATGAACATGCCACCCCACCCCAACTTCCCATCCATGTCTCAGGAGTTTGGAGACTGGGCTCTGGATGAGTAAGGCGCCTGCAGCTCCCACAATCCCCCGCGCTGGCGAAACCGCTCTATCCACAGCGCGGGCGGGCGGCCCGGGACTGCGCATGTCCAAGAGGGAGGGGCAGATGCGCATGTGCAGGAAATAGCCCACCCACTGACCTTCATGCTGAGGTATTGACCAATGGGAAGAGTCAGAGAACCGGAAGGACTCTGATCCTCCAGCCAATTAGAGCGCGAGCTTTGTGTGAATGAAGATTCAGCTTCAGACAGACTGAAACTTCTTCCTGTCGCCAACATCTGTGAGTAAAACACTTTCTTTTCTCCCCCTTTCCATTTCTCTTCTCATTCTGGGGGAAATTGGGGGCTTGCAGCAGCAACTGAAGGGAAAGGAAGTGAATCCAGGGAAAGTGCAGACTCTGGAAAGGTTGGCCCAGGTCTCTTTCTTAAAGACATTCACATCCTTTGTTCCCTCAGCCTGACACATTTATTTGTCTGGATAAAAGGATGGGCTCTTTCCGAATGTTCACAAGTAAAGTGCTGGTTTCCCCAGGAGACGGCTGACATTTAAGGGGACAGTAAATTAATATAGGACAGAGATATGTCTAGGGGCGGCACAGTGGTTAGCACTGCCGTTTCACAGCACCAGGGACCTGGGTTTGATTCCCGGCTTGGATCACTGTGTGTGGAGTTTGTACGTTCTTCCCATGTCTGCGTGGGTTTTCTCCGGGTGCTCTGGTTTTCTCCCACAGTCCAAAGATGTGTGGGTTAGGTGGATTGGCCATGCTAAATTGCCCCTACGTGTCAGGGTAAATGCATGGGGTTATGGGGATAGGGCCTGGGTGGGATTGTGATGGGCCGAATGGCCTCCTTCTGCACTGACGGATTCTATGATTCTAGTGTTGTTACATGATACAGATATATTATTTATGGTTCTGTAATAAAATACTTTTAGTATTATTTCCAGTCTTGTAATATAGGACTGTTGTTGTTATATATTTCCAGACATCTCCTTCCTTAGACAATTGTTAGTCTTTGGATTTCTCTTCCACAGCAACCGGTGGAGGCTGTGGATCATTGAATATATTCCAGAATGAGTTAGACAGATTTTTAATTGACAAGGGTGTCAAGGCTTATGGGAAACAGACTTATGGGACAGAAGATGGAGAGAAAGCTATGAGGAAGGATTTCTTCACTCAACGATGTGATGAAGCTTTGGAATTCTCAATTCCTCAGGACTGTTGAGCCTCAATCATCAAATATTAACTTAATATTAAGATAAATTGATTGGTTTTTAGATATTGAAGATATCAAGGGATATGGGTTTAGTGTGGGGTGAATGATGCTGAGTTGATGAGCTAATGGTTATGTTGAATGGTTTAAAGGCTTGATGGGCCAAATGGCTGACTGAAGCTCCTATTTGTTCTGGTCTTTTGTATCCAGGACAGGAAGCAGTGATCTGTCAATCAGCCTGAATCAACATTTTCAGGAGAATTGGGAAGGTGAATAATAAATACAGCAGAGTGAAAATGAAGGGAGAGTGTGTGGGATGGAGATTTACAGCTTTTGTGCAATAGAAACTAGAATTGTCTGTTCTGGATTTCTATCCTGTACTGACAGTGTCTGTTGTAAATTCCTTTTACAGAACATCAGAAGGGGAGAATTTGCAGACCTTTATTTCAACCAAGACCTGATAGAGTCACTTGATTCACTGCACCGTGATCATCATCAGCCTTTGAATCTAGAAGGAGAAATGTTTCTCTGTTCTGTCTGCTTCAGAAGGCTTTAAACATCAGTTTGACTGGAAAAGCACCAAGACACACACCTGAGTGAGAGTGTTCCAGTGCACTGAGTGTGGAAAGAGCTTTAACCAGTTACACAATCTGAAAATACATCACAGCATTCACAGCGGGGAGAGACTGTACCCGTGTTCTGTGTGAGATTTAACTGATTGTTTAACCTGGAGAGTCACAAGGACACTGCACCCTGGAGAAACCGTGGAAATGTGGGGGCTGTGGGAAGGGATTCAGGTTCCCATCAGAGCTGGAAATTCATCATCGCAGTCACACTGGGGAGAGACCATTCACCTGCTCTGTCTGTGGGAAGGGATTCACTCAGTCATCCCACCTGCTGAGACACCAGGAGGTTCACAGTGGGGAGAGACCGTTCACTTGCTTGGTGTGTGGCAAGACATTCAGTCAGTCTGCCAACTTACAGACCCACCACCGTGTTCACACTGGGGAAAGGCCTTTCATCTGCTCCGAGTGTGGAAAGGGATTCAGTGATTTATCTGCCATGAAGAGACACAAACGCATTCACACTGGGGAGAAACCATTCACCTGCTCTGATTGTGGGAAGGGATTTACTCAGTTATCCAACTTGCAGACCCACCAGCGAGTTCACACCGGGGAGAGACCATTTATTTGCTGTGTGTGTGGGAAAGAATTCATTGATTCATCTAATCTGCAGAGACACCAGCGAGTTCACACCGGAGAGAGGCCGTTCACCTGCTTTGTGTGTGGGAAGGGATTCACTCAGTCATCCAGCCTGCAGAGACACCAGCGAGTTCACAATTTATTCCAAGGGTTGGATTCTGCTGTTTTTGCTGCTGTTAATCACATCCAGGACTGAACCATGTTCATTCTGACAGTTGGTGAAGTGGAAGGATCAGGGGGTTTCTTTCTGCTGAACTAGCTAGTCTCATGACTTTGCTTCCAATGGGCTGATGCTGTTTGAGCCTGGGAGAGCACATTTCCACTGAAATGATCCACAAAAGCTGATAAAGAACATTTATTTTACCCTGGATAGTAAATGGTGTTTTATTACCACTATTGGTAAATCTAAAGTAAATATGGAATCACATAAGTGTTACAGTGCAGAAGGAGGCCATTCAGCCATTTGGGTCTGTGCCAGCTCTTCAAATGAGCATCATGACTTAGTGCCATTTCCCTGCCTCTTCCCTGCACCTTGTTTCTATTCAAGTAATCAAGTAAACCCTCTTGAATGCCTCAACTGAATCTGCCTCCACCACACTTCCAGGCTGTGTGTTCCAGATCCCAATAGCTCGCTGTGTGAAGAAGTTTTTTTCTCACATCACATTGGCTTTATTTGATAATTAGTTTAAATCTTCTCACCCTTGATCCTTTTACGAGGGAGAACAGTTTCTCTCTATCTACTCTGTCCAGCCCCATCACGATTTTGAAGATCGCTATCAAATCTTCTCTCAGCCTTCTTTTCTCCCAGGAGACCAGCCCCAACCTTTCCAATCCAACCTCGTAACTGAAGTTTATCATACCTGGAACCATCCTTATCTTCTGCTCTCTCTCCAATATGTCCAAATCCTTCCTATAGTGTGGCACCCAGAACTGTACACAATACTCTAGCTGAGGTCTAATTGGTGTCTTGTATAATTTCAGCATGACCTCCTTGCTCTTGATGTACAGATGCCGGCGTTGGACTGGGATGGGTACAGTAAGAAGTCTCACAAGACCAGGTTAAAGTCCAACAGGTTTATTTGGAATCACGAGCTTTTGGAGCGCTGCTCCTTCATCAGATGAATGGAGAGGTAGGTTTCACAAACACGGCATATATAGACAAAGACACAATTGTAAGATAATGGTTGGAATGAGAGTCTTTTTCAGGTAATCAAGTCTTTACAGGTACAGAGTGCGAGTGGAGAGAGGGATAATCACACGTTAAAGAGGTGTGAATTATCTCAAGCCAGGACAGTTAGTAGGATTTTGCAAGCCCAGGCCAAATAGTGGAGGTTACATGTAATGTGACATGAACGCAAGATCCCGGTTGAGGCTGTCCTCATGCGTGTGGAACTTGGCTATCAGTTTCTGCTCGACGATTCTGCGTTGTCGTGTGTCTTGAAGGCCACCTTGGAGAACACTTACCTGAAGATTGGAGGCTGACGTGTTCCCCGACTGGAAGAGAACACTCCTACCTGGTGATTGTTGCATGGTGTCCATTCATCCGTTGTCATAGCGTCTCCATGGCCTCGCCGATGTATCATGCCTCGGGACATCCTTGCTCTAGTACTTTGTGTCTTTATTTATCTGTCGAGAGAAAACTTTGGAATTCCCATTTATATTGCCTGCCAGTATTTTCTCATAACCCCTCTTCACTTCTGTAATGTGCTTTTTCCCCCTCCAGTCTGAATCTTCTGTATTCCTCTTGGCTCTCAACTGTATTTTCAAACTGACACCTGTCATCAATACATTCTTTCTTCCTTATCTTAATTTCTATCTCCTTTTTCATTCCAGGAAGCTTTGGATTTGTTTATCCCTACTTTTCTCCTTTTTTAGGGAAAATACCTTGACCGAGTCTGGACCATTGCTGCTTTGAGGGTAGCCCAATGTTCAGCTACAGCTTTCCCCGCCAACTTTTCATCCCAATCTAAACTGCCCAGCTCTGTTCTTTCCCCACTGAACTTGGCTCACCCCTAGTTAATTATTTTTATTCTGGCTGTTCACTATCCTTTTTTATTATCATTCCAAACCTTATAATGATCGCTGTTTCCTAAATGTGCCTACACTGATCTACTTGGCCCACCTCATTTTTAAGAACTAGGTCCAACAGTGCATCCTTTCTTGTTGGATTGGACACAAACTGATTGAGAAAATGTTCCTGAATACAGTCTTGGAACTTTAGCCCTTTACTCTACCACTGTCCCAGTCTACATTCAGGTAATTAAAGTCCCCCATTAAAACTACTCTATGATGTTTGCATCTCTCTGTAACTTCCCTACAGATTTGTTTTTCTACGTCCTTCTCACTAGTTGGTGGTCTGTGGACTACACCGTGCAATGTAATTACACCCATTTTGTTTTTTTAGCTCGAACCAAATTGATTCTGTCCTTGAAAACTCTGGGACATCCTCTCTCTCCTACACCGTGATGCTCTCCCTATCCAATACTGCCACCCCTTTTCCTTTCCTTTCTGAGCACCTTGTACCCAGACCTCACAGTGCCAGGGCCCCGGGTTCAATTCCAGCCTCGGGTCACTGTCTGGTGTGGAGTTTGCACGTTCTCCTCGTGTCTGCGTGGGTTTCCTCCAGGAGCTCCGGTTTCCTCCCACACTCCAAAGGTGTGTAGGTTAGGTAGATTGGCCATGGTAAATTGCCTCTTAGTGTCAGGGGGATGAGCAGGGTAAATACATGGGGTTACAGGGATAGGGTCTGGGTGGGATTGTTGTTGGTGCAGGCTCAATGGGCCGAATGGCTTTCTTCTGCACTGTAGGAATTCTATGAATACTTAACACCCAATCCTGGCCTTCCTTGAGCCAGGTCTCTGTTATCGCCACACCAAATTTCTACAATGCAATCTGTGCCTATAACTCTCCAATCTTATTTACTATTCTCCGTGCATTCACATACATGCACAGTAACTCTCATTTAGATATCATTACTTTTTCCCTTACTCCAACTTCACTGATTAACATACAAATCTCAATACTAGTGTTTTCTATCTCTCCCAGTATTTTGTGCAGCATGGTATCTCTCTCTAATATTGCCTCTTGGTTCCCATGTCTCTGCCGAGCTAGTTTAAAGCGCTCCAACAGCACTGGCAAAGCGACCACCAAGGAACTCAGTCCCAGCTTTGTTCAGGTGCAATCTGCCCAGCTTGTACAGGTGTCATCTCCCCAGAACCAGTCCCAGGAATCTAAAGCCCTCCCTCCTGCACCATCTTTCCAGCCACGCATTCATAGAAACATAGAAGATAGGAGGAGGAGGAAGCCATTTGGCCCTTCGAGCCTGCTCCGCCATTCATTACGATCATGGCTGATCGTCCAACTCAATAGCCAAATCCTGCTTTTTCCCCATAACCTTTGATCCCATTCTCCCCAAGTGCTATATCCAGCTGCCTCTTGAATACATTCAATGTTTTGGCATCAACAACTTCCTGTGGTAATGAATTCCACAGGCTCACCACTCTTTGGGTAAAGAAATGTCTCCTCACCTCTGTCCTAAGTGGCCGACCCCAAATCTTCAGTTTGTGACCCCTGGTTCTGGACTCTCCCACCATCGGGAATACCCTCCCTGCATCTACCCTGTCTGCCTTATTCATCTGCCTTATCCTCCTATTTCTCAGCTTATTTTCACAACATACTGGGAGTAATCCAGAAATTACAATATTTGAGGTCCTGCTTGCTGATTTTCTACCTGGCTCCCTGAAGAAGGAAAATCTGATAGGTTAGTGAAATTTTAAATCATTCGGTATTTAAGACACTGACAGAACAATCAGTATTGAAGTAAATGATTTTAAATCAGACTTATAAGCTAACAAGGGAGCAGTTTACACACATGTAGAATGCAGTAAGAGATTTAAACAAGTTGTAATGATTTAAAACATATTATGTATTTCATAAAATCATTGTTCGCTTTAGCCAAAGGCAAGTTACTGCAATGCATGATGGTAAAGTCAATAGGACAGACACTACATTCTAAGGTAACAATGGGGCCTTAGAAATGTCCAAGTTTTATCTGTAAAGTATCTGGTGGTATATTACATAATCTAACTTCATGAATAGGGTTTTTTCACTGTACCGATAAGATGGATGCTTGCCCAGACAAGGGATCATGTGTCAGTCTGGTTTGGCCGTGACCTGCAGGGGAACTTGTGGGAACATTGACTTTGAACTTTGTGGCTAGCATCTGGGGTTGCTAGGTAACAGAGGAAGTTAGTTTAGCCAAAAGGGGTAGAGATTAGAAATATCCAGATTTAGTAGACCAATGAAAGACCATTATGCTTGAAGGTAAGGTGCAATTGGCTGAAGTATGTGACAAGTGTTATTAATTTATGCATATTCAAGCTGATTGATTTAAAGTAATGAAAGGTGGGTGAATCTGATAAGTCAAATCTATAATTGATCTGTTTTGAATTGTATACGTCAGAATTTATCGGAGTGGTCTAGCTGCTTTATCTCTGGAGGAGATAAAGCAGCTACACCTTTTGATGACTTATCCTAGCAATCACTAGTTAAATAAATGATACCTCTTTAAACTGAGACACTGGCTTCATGAGTCTTGTATTGTCCGAAGTTTCAGTGATAACCAACCACCTCGCAAAAACCTCGCTTACAGTGCTGTATTGCTCTATGACTATTATTGAAGATGTGGAGATGCCGGCGTTGGACTGGGGTAAACACAGTAAGAAGTTTAACAACATCAGGTTAAAGCCCAACACCTTTATTTGGTAGCAAATGCCACTAGCTTTCGGAGCGCTGCCCCTTCGTCAGGTGGAGTGGAGAAATGCTCACAAACAGGGCATACAGAGACACAAACTCAATTTACAGAATAATGATTGGAATGCAGTCTTTCCAGATAATCAAGTCTTAAAGGTACAAACAATGTGAGTGGAGAGAGCATTAAGCACAGGTTAAAGAGATGTGTATTGTCTCCAGACAGGACAGCCAGTGAGATTCTGCAAGTCCAGGCAAGCTGTGATAGTGTGACATGAACCCAAGATCCCAGTTGAGGCCGTCCTCATGTGTGCGGAACTTGGCTATCAGTTTCTGCTCAGCGACTCTGTGCTGTCGTGTGTCGTGAAGGCCGCCTTGGAGAACGCTTATGTGAAGATCAGAGGCCGAATGCCCGTGACCGCTGAAGTGTTCCCCAACAGGAAGAGAACAGTGTTGCCTGGTGATTGTCGAGCGGTGTTCATTCATCCATTGTCGTTACCTGATACGCTGCAGGAAAGGATGTCCCGAGGCATGGTACATTGGGGAAACCATGCAGACGCTACGACAACGGATGAATGAACACCGCTCGACAATCACCAGGCAAGACTACTATACTCTGACTAGTGTTGAATCTAACGAAGCTCAGATAGAAAATGAAGCATTGAATTAAACTTTGGAGTACAAAGATTTCATGATTATTTATCTGGTCATCATGTCACATTATTGACTGATCATCGATACTTAACGATTATTGTTAGATCTTATGAAAGCATACCTTTGTTAGCTTCCAGCCGATTGCTTTCTGATCTTATCTGAACACTCCTATGATACAAAGTATCATCAATCAGAGCACCGTGCTAATGCTGATGGATTACCAGGCTTACTTTAACCTATTGAGCAGATACCACCAAATAGTTTTGCTCATATTCTTTATTTTCCTCTAGTTGGTCATTTGCCTGTGACAGTTTCTCAAGTTCAGGGACATACCAGAAATGATACCATGGATGGGGAAGGTGATGGATCTGGTATTGAAAGGAATAGCATCATTTGCATCCTGATTTAAAACCATATGTGTCAAGAAAGCTTGAGTTGAACATCCAATGTGGGTGTCTATTGTGGGGAATCTGAATGATCATTTATAGAATCCTACAGTGCAGAAGGAGGCCATTCAGCCCATCGAGTCTGCACCAACCACAATCCCACCCAGGTCCTATCCCCATAACCCCATGCATTTACCCTAGCTCGTCCCCCTGACATTAAGGGGCAATTTAGCATGGCCAATCCACCTAAAATGCACAGCTTTGGACTGTGGGAGGAAACCAGAGCACCCAGAGGAAACCCATGCAGACACGGGGAGGATGTGCAGACTCCACACAGACAGTGACCCAAGCCGGAAATCGAACCCGGGTCCCTGGCACTGTGAGGCAGCAGTGTTAACCACTGTGCCACCATTCCTCCTAGTCTGCTTGAAATAGTTCTTGAACAAATACATGAAGAACATCCTGGTATAGTCCGGATGAAGGAAATTGCATATAGTTATTTTCGGTGATGGGTCTGGATGCTCAGATTGAAGAAAAACAAGTGTTAAAATATTCAGTCTTGTGCACTAAATTAATGCAGTTTAACTTGTGATGTTCAAGAGAAATCACATTATTTCACATTGTGTAACTATCCTTGATTTAGTAAGCTTAGAATGAAGTTTTGTAATAAGCTTTTGGAACTCTTTAGTTCCTTTATATTTTAATAAAAAGGAAAGTAAAGTCACCATTGTCCCAGATGACTATAGGCTGCTCTCCCCTTTTGAGGGGAAGTGCTGACTGATGGTGATTTAACCCGAGGATCACCACGCCTCAGGCGAGGGGCAAGGTTGAGAAGGTGAGGCCTTCATGAATAACCTCAGCCTATACAGGAATTAAACTCTAGCTGTTGGCATCATTCCACATCACGAACCAGCGTCCAGCCAACTGAGCTAAACTGACCACCATAACATCTGTTTGTTGAATGTACTGTTACATCAAGCAGACCAATCACTTTAAAGAACTGAGATGTATTTTAAGGTTTTAAGGAAAGTAAAGTAACTCATTCCACACAAAAGGGAGGAGTAATTGTAATCTGCAAATAACCTGCCCAAAACATAGACACCATATTCCCCCATTCTGAACAGATAGGCAAGGGAGATAACAAAGCATTTTTTAATCTTAGCAAGAAGTAACAGACACACACTTGAATGAGAGGGAGGATCCCATAAGTGATTGACATCTCAGACGGCCAGTCAGGGGGACTATGGGATCCCCGAGTTTATTTGATTTAGTTTACCTGGTTTTGCACAAACTTGGGGACAAATGGAAATGATATCAATAGATGACCAGCGCCCTCGACAAACAAATTGGAAATGGATCATGCCCACTTAGACCAATAACATGATTTACCATACTGTGGGGTTAGTTAATAAATAGCAGCTTTCACCAACCAAGCTGCACATTGAGTATGGAACTGAAGCCTGTTTGTAGTTCCTGCTGTTCAGAAGAAAGTGGTTAAGGGAGAGATGTTTGTAACATTATGTTGGCCTGTTTGGGTGATCACCAAAGGCCAAAAGGAGGACTAAAAGGGTTAATAATCATACATATTTAAAACATTGCATAAGCTGCTAAATTCTCAAGGACAGAAGCTCTGAAAAACTAGAACTAGGCGGCCTCCAGATAATAGTCAAAGACCATGAAACAATTCAACCATGTGCAACTGCAGCTCATGAGTCTCCATTAGAACAAGGGACAATAGAGTTTGATATTCATGTCTGGAAGTTAGTAGATCGTGGAGAAAATACATGCTTGATGATACAATTAAGTAGATGGACACAAGTTGTAATTGGACAACACTCATATGCTATACATCATGGACCCTTATCTATTAGTTGTGGGTGGAGATGGATAATTTCTGATCAAATATACAGATTTGCTTGGTATATGCTAATTCCTTGTAACTGGATCTGAAAGTATAACTGTCTGTGTAATGTTTTATTCAGGGCTCTCTGGTGCACCACCAGCTGCAGTACCAGATTACTAGCTTTAGCTTGTAATAAAGGGTGTTTTTAAAACTGAAAATCTCTGTCTGGGCACTGGGCGGCACGGTAGCACAGTGGGGGCGGCACGGTAGCACAGTGGTTAGCACTGCTGCTTCACAGCTCCAGGGTTCCGGGTTCGATTCCCGGCTCGGGTTACTGTCTGTGTGGAGTTTGCACATTCTCCTCGTGTCTGCGTGGGTTTCCTCCGGGTGCTCCGGTTTCCACCCACAGTCCAAAGATGTGCGGGTTAGGTTGATTGGCCAGGTTAAAAATTGCCCCTTAGAGTCCTGAGATGCATAGGTTAGAGGGATTAGCGGGTAAATATGTAGGGGAAGGGCCTGGGTGGGATTGTGGTCGGTGCAGACTCGATGGGCCGAATGGCCTCCTTCTGCACTGTAGGGTTTCTATGATTTCTATGAAAGGGGACGAAGTCCAAAAATAGTTCAGCCCTGGATGTGATTGGCAGCAAACTGGCAGCAAAACACAACCCCTATAATCACTTGTGAACTTGCTGGTGTCTCAGCAGGTGGTATGAATCACGAAATCCCTTCCCACACCGAGAGCAGGTGAATGACCTCTCCCCAGTGTGAACTTGCTGGTGTCTCCGCAAGGGGGTTGAATCATTGAATCCCTTCCCACATTGAGAGCAGGTGAACAGTTTCTCCCCAGTGTGAACTCGCTGATGTACACACAGATTGGATGACGAACTAAACCTCTTTGTGCTGAATGGTCTGTCCTCAGTGCAAATGTGCTGGTGGGACATAAGCAAGTTTTGAAAGCAGTTTTGAAACCAGTCCCACAGTCAGAGCACTTAAAGGGCCTCTCATTGCTGTGAGTGCCTTTGTGTTTCAGCAGGTTGGATAACTCAGTGAATCCCTTCCCAAACACAGAGCAGGTGAACATCCTGTCGCTGGTGTGAACTCACTGGTGTCTCAGCAGGCTAGGTGACAGAGTGAATCCCTTCCCACACTGAGTGCAGCTGAATGGTCTCTCCTTAGAGCGCTGATGAACCAACAGTGACCGAGAGCTTTTGAAATCCCTCCCACAATCAGAGCACTAAAAGGGTCTCTCACTGCTGTGAGTGACATTATGACTCCGCAGGCTGGTTAACTGAGTGAATTCCTTCCCATACTCAGGGCAGGTGAATGGTTTCTCCCCAGTGTGAACTTGCTGGTGCGTCAGCAGGCTGGATAACTGAGTGAATTCCATTTCACACTGAGAGCAGGTGAATGGCCTTTCTCCAGTGTGAATGTGTCGATGGATTTCAAGCACCATTCCTACAGTCCCCACATGTTCACGGATTTGTCATGTTGTGGTGTCCTTGTGACTATCAATGACCAATCATGAGTTGAAGATTTGTCCATACGCACAATGCATATATGGTACCATCCCACTGTGAATAACTTGATGTTTTTTCAGGCTGTGTAACTGGTTAAAGCTCTTTCCACAGTCAGTGCACTGGAACACTCACACTTGTGTGTGCGTATGTATCTCTCGCTGCTTTTCCAGTCACACTGATGTTTAAAGCCTTCTGAAGCAGACAGAACAGAGAAATATTTCTCCTTTTAGATTGAAAGACCAATGATATTCAGTTCCCAATGAATCGTGTGACTGTAAAATCTTAGTACGACATTTGGTTTGAGATTTCGAGCTGTGAATCCTCCTCTTCTGATATCCTGTATAAGAACTAGGAGCAGGAGGAGGCCATCTGGCCCCTCAAACCTGCTCCGCCATTCAATAAGCTCATGGCTGATCTTTTTGTGGACTCAGCTCCACTTACCCGCCCGCTCACCATAACCCTTAATTCCTTTACTGTTCAAAAATTTATCTATCCTAGCTTTAAAAACATTCAATGAGGGAGCCTCAACTGCTTCACTGGGCAGAGAATTCCACAGATTCACAACCCTTTGTGTGAAGACGTTCCTCCTCAACTCAGTCCTAAATCTGCTTCCCCTTATTTTGAGGCCATGCCCCCTAGTACTAGTTTCACCTACCAGTGGAAAATCTTACCTATTCCCTTCATAATCTTATATGTTTCTACAAGATCTCCCCTCATCCTTCTGAATTCCAACGAGTATAGCCCCAGTCTACTCAGTCTCTCCTCATAAGCCAACCCTCTCAACTCCGGAATCAACCTTGTGAATCTCCTCTACACCCCTCCAGTGCCAGTATATCCTTTCTCAAGTAAGGAGACCAAAACTGTACACAGTACTCTAGGCGTGGCCTCACCAGTACCTTATGCAGCTGCAACATAACCTCGCTGTTTTTAAACTCCATCTCTCTGGCAATGAAGGATAAAATTCCATTTGTCTTCTTAACTATCTGCCGCACCTGCAAACCAACTCCTTGTGATTCCTGCACAAGGACACCCACAAGGACGCACAGCAGCATGCTGCAATTTTTTACCGTTTAAATAATAGTCCATTTTGCTGTTATTCCTACCAAAATGGATGACCTCACATTTACCAACATTGTATTCCATCTGCCAGACCCTCGCCCACTCACTTAGACTATCTATATCCCTTTGCAGACTTTCAGCATCCTCTGCACACTTTGCTCTGCCACCCATCTTAGTGTCATCTGCGAATTCTGACACACTACACTTGGTCCCCAACTCCAAATCATTTATGTAAATCATAAACAATTGCGGTCCCAATACTGATCCCTGAGGCACACCACTAGTCACTGATTGCCAACCAGAAAAACACCCATTTATCCCCACTCTTTACTTTCTGTTAGTTAACCAATCCTCTATACATGTTAATACATTACCTGTAACACAGTGCACCTTTATCTTATGTAGCTGTCTTTGGTGCGGCACCTTGTCAAATGCCTTCTGGAAATCCAGATACACCACATCCACGGTTTCCCCATTGTTCACTGCACATGTAATATTCTCAAAGAATTCCACCAAATTAGTCAAACATGACTTTCCCTTCATGAACCCAATGGTCAACATCTCAGCAAGGTCAGGGGGTAGGCTCCCTCCGCACATGCGCAACTTCCCCTCTCCATTGGACATACGCCCTGGCCGCCCTCCCGTGCGGCGGATAGAGCGGTTTCCCCAGTGCGGGGGATTGTGGGAGCTGCGGCCGCCATTATTCATCCGGAGCCCAGTCTCCAAACCCCTGAGACAGGGATGGAAAGTGGAGGAAGGGAGGCGCAGTGACCCCACGCTGACACAAAGTACATGTGGGGAGTCACTGGATTGGATTGGGACGTCCCCTTAGCAAAAGAGATTGTTCACTTCAGGTGGAAAGATTTAGACACCTGGGGACATATTGGAGATGGTAATAGGTGAGTGTGAGACTAAAGCCCAGAGTCAGCACCTTCAGGGGAGGAAAATTGGGGAAAAAGCAGGGGGGAGGATAGTAGGATGAATTAGTGTTACAATCAATAGGGAGGAGGGAGTGTTTGATTTGATTGCGTTTATTATTGACACGTGTTAGTATATAGTGAAAAGTATTGTTTCCTGCGTGCTGTGCAGACATAGCATACCGTACATAGGGAAGGAAAAGAGAGAGTGCAGAATGTTACAGTCATAGCTAGGGTGTAGAGAAAGATCAACTTAGTGCGAGGTACGTCCATTCAAAAGCCTGATGGCAGCAGGGAAGAAGCTGTTCTTGAGTCGATTGGTACATGACCTCAGACTTTTATATCTTTTTCCCAATGGAAGAATGTGGAAGAGAGAATGTCCGGGTTCATGGGTTCATTGATTATGCTGGCTGCTTTTCTGAGGCAGCGGATAGTGTGGACAGTGTCAATAGGTGGGAGGCAGGTATATAAACCACCTTTTATAGTTTATTGCAGTCTTGGACAGAGCAGGAGCCATACCAAGCTGTGATACAACTGGAAAGAACACTTTCTATGGTGCATCTATAGAAGCTGGTGAGAGTTGTAGTGAACGTGCCAAATTTCCTTAGTTTCCTGAGAAAGTAGAGGCATTGGTGGGCTTTCTTAACAATAGCATTGGAATGAAGGGACCAGGACAGGTTGTTGGTGATCTGGACACCAAAAAACTTGAAGCAGTCGACCTTTTCTACTTTATTCCCATTAATGAAGACAGGGGCATGTTCTCCACTACTCTTCCTGAAGTCAATGAAAATCTCCTTTATTTTGTTGACATTGTGGGAGAGAATATTGACGTCACACCAGTTCACTAAATTCTCTATCCCTTTCCTGTACTCTGTCTCGTCACTATTTGAGATCTGACCCACAATGGTGGCGTCATCAGCAAACTTGAAAATCGAGTTGGAGGGGAATTTGGCCACACAGTCATAGGTGTATAAGGAGTATAGTAAGGGGCTGAGGACACAGCCTTATGGGACATCGATATTGAGGATGGTTGTGCAGAAGGTGTTGTTGCCTATCCTTACTGACTGCGGTCTGTGTGTTAGGAAGTCTAGGATCTAGTTGCAGAGGGAGGAGCCGAGCCCCAGGCCACAAAGTTTGGAGATGAGTCTCATGGAAATAATGGTGTTAAAGGCTGAGCTGTGGTCTATAAATATGAGTCTGACATAGGTGTCTTTGTTATTTAGGTGTTCTGGAGTTGAGTGTAGGCCCAGGGAGATGGCATCTGCTGTGGACCTGCAGCAACAATAGTTGAACTGTAGTGGATCAAGGCAGTCTGGGAGTGTGTGGGGGCAGAGATTTATAGCTTGTGAGGAAGAAGGATTTTCTGTGACAACTAGAATCTCAGTTCCGGATTTTTATTCTGTAATCACAGTGATGACTTGATGATGTCAACCCTATCACACCCATGAAAATCTCTATCAGGTCAGTCTTCAACCTTCTCTTTCCTGGAGAAAATATCCCCAGCTGTTCAATCTATTCTATGATTTATATGCACTCAGTTCTGGTAACATCTTTGTGAATCTTTCCTGAACTTTCTGGAGATCTTCTGTCAGTTTTAAAGAGATACAATTATTAATATTTAGACTCAGTTTGATTTGGTTGCAAATGCCTAGTTACTCAGTTCCTAATGGACCCTCTAAATGCTTTAATTTGAGAGACTTAACCATCAGCCAGGCAAGAGAAGACTCTGAAATAACAAATGATTTCAACGTTTATTTTTTAAAAAGGTATAATGATGAACAACAAGTGACTTTCTCCACCCCAGGTAGAAATGTGAATCTTCCTCAAGTTCCTGAACCAACAGCAGTTTCCCAAAATCCTGCCCCAGGGCACTCAGTACCTCCATAACTAGAGACCAATCTGCAAATCCCAAGGTCACTCACAAATACCACTTAGCATTCTAACACATCTCTCAGCTGCAATACAGATATAAATGCTATACTGTCAGTCAGTACACAGAACATTGTCCTAAAATTTCTATCTTGTCTATGTAGCTTTATTATTAAAACTTCACCCAAAGGCTTGTCTGTAATCTAGAAACTGTTTGTTCCTCAAACAAGTAAACAACCTTGCTGATATTAGAACTTTGATGTAGCGCATCTGACGAACGTGATTTTACTCTAATGCAGGGGTGTTACATCTGTCACCCCTTTTACTAAATCTATTAATTCACTCTGACGTTTCCCCCTCTTGGTCATTGGCCTAGACCAAAGTAGCCAACTTTCTTTCCCTTTGCAATCTTCTTATCACATTAATTTTTAGATATAATTGAAGTGGTATAATTGGATTCAAAAGCAGTGATAGCATATAATTGCTGTAGCAATTGCATAGATTTTTAAAAATTCTCAAGCTGTCCCTTCACCTGTATCCATCTTGTAATTAATTCTTGTTCAGTATCCTTTCTCCCTAGCCTTTATTTGTCCCAATCCAAAATTCCATTTACTTTAATTTGGTCTTACAGTCAGTTCCTGTATGGAGTGTACGTCAGTGCCTTGATCATTTCAAAATGATTTCAGGCCATATTAACCATTTCATGTCTTGCTGTTTGTCAAGTAGCTGAGTAAGTCCCATTTTTCAGTGCAGCTGCACTGTGTACTCTCGGATGTTAGTTCATTCACAATTTACAAATCACTTCTGCAATCTCACATTGGTGTTCCAATTCCTTCTTTAATCCTCCGTTCGGGTCTCACTTTCGTAAGTCGTATATACACATTTCCCTACCTGTTAAATGTTGTCTCTCATGTTGTTAATCAGACAGTGTTCTTTTGTCCTGCTCGTTGGTATCTCTCTGTGCTCTCCCACAAATCCTTGTTTTGCATTTGTGGAAGGTTTATCAGGTCTATAGGGATGGTGCTGCGCATTTTACCAATCATCATCCTGGATTCCACTGTCTTACAAAGGATGCACCATTCAATAATTCTGCTGGAAACTTCAAAAGAAAGTCAAAAGCCAGGGTCAAAGGGGTTTCCCACCTCAAAATATGTGCTTATTTCCCCCTGTACAGTCCCAATGTCTCAGATGGTGGCCAGATTATCAAATTGAGTTCTCTCAAAAAGTTCATAAAGACACAAATATCTCCAAGAGAAAGCTGTCACCTCATTCACCTCGTCTATACTTCCCTTTTACTAGAATGTTCATCAATACCCCAATGTATGCATTTCAACATCAATGGGGACGAAGTAGAAAGGGTCGAGAGCTTCAAGTTTTTAGGTGTCCAGATCACCAACAACCTGTCCTGGTTCCCCCATGCTGGCAACATATTTAAGAAAGCCCACCTACTTTCTCAGAAGACTAAGGAAATTTGGCATGTCAGCTACAACTCTCACCGACTTTTACAGATGCACTGTAGAAAGCATTCTTTCTGGTTGTATCACAGCTTGGTATGGCTCCTGCTCTGCCCAAGACTGCAAGGAGCTACAAAAGGTCATGAATGTAGCCCAATCCATCACGCAAACCAGCCTCCCATCCATTGACTCTGGCTACACTTCCTGCTGCCTCAGCAAAGCAGCCAGCATAATTAAGGACCCCACACACCCCGGATATTCTCTCTTCCACCTTCTTCCTGCGGGAAAAAGATACAAAAGTCTGAGGTCACGTACCAACCGACTCAAGAACAGCTTCCTCCCTGCTGCTGTCAGACGTTTGGATGGACTTACCTTGCATTAAGTTGATCTTTCTCTACATCCTAGCTATGACTGTAACACTACATTCTGCACTCTCTCCTTTCCTTCTCTATGAACGGTATGCTTTGTCTGTATAGCGCACAAGAAACAATACTTTTCACTGTATGTTAATACATGTGATAATAATAAATCACATCAAATCAAATCAGTCCTGGATGTCATTGAGAGCAGAAACAATAACCGCAGAATCCAACCCCTGGAATCACTCGTGAACTTGTTGGTGTCTCAGCAGGGCGGATGAAACTCTGAATCCCTTCCCACACTGAGAGCAGGTTGAATGGCCTCTCCCCAGTGTGAACTTGTTGGTGTGTCGGCAGGTGGGATGACTGAGTAAATCCCTCCCCACACTGAGAGCAGATGAAAGGATTCTCCCCAGTGTGGCTGCGCCGATAAGCTTCTAGCTGAGATGGGACTCTGTATCCCTTCCCAAAGTCCACACATTTCCATGGTTTCTCCATGGTGCAGGTGTCCTTGCCCCTCTCGGGTGGACAATCAGTTGAAGCGTCATCCACACACAGAACACGAGTCCAGACTCGCCCCACTGTGAATGGGGTGATATTTATTCAGGCTGTGTAACTGGTTAAAACTCTTTAGTCCGTGCACTGGAACACTCTCACTCGAGTGTGGCAGTGTGTTGCTGCTTTTCCTGTCACACTGATGCTTGAAATCTTTTCAAATCGACAGACCGTTTCTCCTTCTGGACTCAAAATCTGATTATATTCAGGTCCCAAGGAACATGGCTCTGTCAGATCCAAATGAGACATTTATGATTTTGGCCTGTGGTTTCTCTGTCAATGTGAGGTTATTCACTTTGGAAGGAAAAACAAGAAGGCAGATTACTATCTGAATGGCTGTAAATTGGGAGAGGGGAGTGTGCAGCGGGACTTGGGTGTTTTGTGCACCGGTCACTGAAGCATGCAGGTGCAGCAGACGGTAAAGAAGGCAAATGGCATGTTGACCTTCATTGCGAGAGATTTCGAGTGCAGGAGCAGGGGTGTGATGTTACAATTATACAGGGCCTTGGTGAGGACACATCTAGAGTATTATGTGCAGTTTTGGTCTCCTTTTCTGAGGAAGGATGTTCTTGCTCTTGAGGGAGTGCAGCAAAGGTTTACCAGGCTGATTCCAAGGAAGGTGGGACTAATGTATGAGGAGAGATTGACTAAGTTAGGATTATTTTCGCTGGAGTCCAGATGAATGAGGGGGTATCTGATAGAGACTTATAAAATTCTAACAGGACGAGACAGGGTAGATGCAGGGAGGATATTCCCGATGGTGGGGGAGTCCAGAACCAGGGGTCACAGTCTGAGGATTCAGGGTAAACCATTTAGGACGGAGGTGAGGAGACATTTCTTCACCAAAGAGTGGTGAGCCGATGGAATTCATTACCACAGGAAGTAGTTGATGCCAAAACATTGAATGTATTCAAGATGTGGCTGGATATAACATTTGGGGCGAATTGAATCAAAGGTTATGCGGAAAAAGCAGGATTAGGCTATTGAGTTGGATATCCTGCAAAACAAATTTACAGAAGTCATCAGTGTCAGTAAAGGATAGAAATTCAGAACAGACAATTCTAGTTTCTGTGGAACATTCTTTCCTCTCTCATTCCCCAAAAGCTGTAAATCTCCATCCCACACACTCTCTCTCCATTCTCACTCTGCTGTATCTAATATTCACCCTCCCAATTCTCCTGAAGGTGCTGGCTGAGGCTGATTGACAGATCCATGCTGACTGCTTCCTGTCCTGGGCACAGAGATAATAATAAATAGGAGCTGCAGTTGGCCATTTAGCCCATCGAACCTTTTAAATCATTCAACATCATTGGTTCATCTCCCTCAGCATCATTCTCCCCACACTAACCCCATATCCCTTGATATCTTCAATATCTAGAAACCAATCCATCTCTCTCTTGAAAATATTTGATGACTGAGGCTCCACAGTCCTCTGGAGTTGAGAATTCCAAAGCCTCACCACATCCATTAGTGAAGAAATCCCTCCTCATGTTAGCTTTCTCTCCATTTTCCTGCATGTTCCCCATAATACTTGACTCCTTTATCACTCAAAAATCTGTCTAACTCTTCCTGGAATATGTTTAATGATCCTCAGCTTCAACAGGTCCCTGTGGAAGAGAAATCCAAAAGACTAACAACCCTCTTAAGAAAGAGATGTCTGGAAATATATAATGTAGGTACAGTACTATATTACAAGATGAGAAATAATACTGAATGTATTTTATTACAGAACCATAAATAATATATCTAATCTGTGTAGCACTGGTGAAGGGGCAGCGCTCCAAAAGCTCGTGCTACCAAATAAACCTATTGGACTTTAACCTGGTGTTGTGAGACTTCTTACTGTACCTCAAATGTCAACCATCTCCTGGGAAAACCAGCCCTTTAATTGTGAACATTAGGAAAGAGACCATCCTTTTAGCCAGACAAATAAATGTGTCAAGCTGAGGGAGTAAAGGATGTGAATGTCTTTAAGAGAGAAAGAGACCTGGGCCAACCTTTCCAGAGTCTGCTCCCTCCCTGGATTCACTTCCTTTCCCTTCAGTTGCTGCAAGTCCCCAATTTCCCCCAGAATGAGAAAAGAAATGGAAAGGGGGAGAAAAGAAAGTGTTTTACTCACAGATGTTGGTTTCTTTTTGTTTATTACAAATACGTTAATACAAAACAATTACAAATACACAAAGAACAAATGTGAAAAAATACATTACCAATGGCTAACGCCATCCATTTATCAGTTACTACCTTCCATTTCGGAAGGGTTCATCGTCAATTACAGTTTTCCAGGGCATTGCCCTCAAAATACACCTCCATTTAAAAATCATAATCTACAAATCTACAAACATTAACACAACACTACAACTGTACACAACAAAAAATAAACACTGAAGCATAAGGGCACCATCCCCTGGGTTTGTCCACCTGCCGGGGGATGCAACCCTCCAGTGGTACTCATATCCGGGGGTTACACCTTACGGATGTTCAGCCGGAGGGGGGAAATGGGGGAAACCACCCCGCCTACTCAACCCGGAATCCCTTCCGGAATTTCAGCCGGGGCGGTGGGAGAGTCTCTCCAGGGTACTCAGTTCGGGCCTGCCTTCCCAATTTTTCTCCCGGAGAATAAAAATCCCTCAGGTGTTACAATGTCCGGGGCTTCACCACCCAGAACTTTCCCCAAGTGGATGTCACACCCCCCGGGGGTGACTTTATCCAGGGGGGGATGCCCCCCAGGCCACAAATAACGCAAGAAAATAGACGGGGGCCGGAACAAACCACCAACTATCATAACAGGAAAACCACATATTACAATAACAAACAATCCATGAACAACCATACAATTGTGAAACATTTCGGAGGCATCGCCTTCCAGAGCTTCGCCCATCAACATTCCACCGTCCGAAGTCGACAACGCTCAACTACAGTCCTCCAAAGTCCACCACTCCGGGCCAGATCTTCCAAAATCACACCCACTGGGGCTGCACCGTCTGGGGTCACACCTTCCGCGGCTGAACCTTCCGAAACCATAGTTCCCAAATGGCTCCTCCCTGGCTTGGGTCTTCCGAGATTGCATCTACCTGGGCCACGCCTTTCAAGGCACAGGAATCCCAGCGAGAGCAGCATTCAACAAGCCCCAGCCGAAACAAAAAGTTCTTGCACAAGTCACGAACCCAAGCACTTGAAACAGAAACTTCACGCCGACCAAGGCGTTCCTCCCAGCGGCCACATTTCCAAAAGCTCACCGCAAGGCGCGCATTAAGCCCGCCTTGAACTCCTTATCCTCTGCCCGCCCCCTGCCTGGAGCACACTATACTGGCCAACACGCAAAGCGAGCGGCCAATATGGTGGACTGGCTGGACAATCCAATCTTTCCCACTCACAGATGTTGGAGACAGGAGGAAGTTTCAGTCTGTCTGAAGCGCAATCTTCATCCACACAAACCCAGCTCTGATTGGCTGGGACACAAGACTCCCTCCGGTCCTCCAACTCTTCCTATTGGTCAACAGCTCAGCATGAAGGTCAGGGGGTGAAATCTCCACCGCGTGGGCACGGGAGCCCCGCCCCCACCCATTTTTTCCCTCCCCCTACACCTCTTCGAGCCAAGGTTTCCAGGCAACCGTCTGACGGCTCCGGCCAGAGCGAGAAGCCACTCAGTGATCTCCCCCTCTCCCCGGCCCGGGACTGCGCATGAACAAGGGAAAATGGTGGCTGCACATGTGCAGGGAGGCGCCCCCCCTCCGCCCCCCCCTCGACTTTCCTGCTGAGGTGTTGGCCAATGGGAAGAGTTGGAGGACCGGAAGGACTGTGGTCCTCCGGCCATTCAGAGTGCATGCTTTGTGCGGAAACACACACCCGAGTGAGAGTGTTCCAATGCAGTGTATGGAAAGAGCTTTAACCAGTTACACAGCCTGAAAATACATCGCAGCATTTACAGCGGGGAGAGACTGTACCCGTGTTCTGTGTGAGATTTAACTGATTGTTTAACCTGGAGAGTCACAAGGACACCCGCACCATGGAGAAACCGTGGAAGTGTGGGGACTGTGAGAAGGGATACATAGCCCCATCTGAGCTGGAAATTCATCGACACAGTCACACTGGGGAGAGACCGTTCAGCTGCTCTGTGTGTGGGAAGGGATTCACTCAGTTATCCAATCTGTGGACACACCAGCGAGTTCACACCGGGGAGAGACCATTCACCTGCTCTCAGTGTGGGAAGGGATTCACTCAGCCATCTCATCTGTGGACACACCAGCGAACTCACACTGGGGAGACGCCATTCACCTGCTCTGTGTGTGGAAAGGGATTCACTGACTTATCCAGCCTGCGGACACACCAGCGAGTTCACACTGGGGAGAGGCCGTTCACCTGCTCTCAGTGTGGGAAGAGATTCACTGACTTATCCAATCTGCGGACACATGAGCGAGTTCACACTGGGGAGAAACTGTTCACCTGCTCTCAGTGTGGGGAGGGATTCACTCAGTCATCTGCCCTGCGGAGACACCAGCAAATCACACTGGGGAGAAGCCATTCATCAGCTCTCAGTGTGGGATGAGATTCAGAGCTCCATCCACCCTGCTGAGACAACAACAGGTTCATGAGTGATTCCAGGGGTTGGATTGTGCTGTTATTGTATCTGCTCTCACTTATGTCCAGGACTGCATTTTGTTCATTCTCACAGTTGGTCAATGGGGAGGGTCGGAGGGTTTCTTTCTGCTGGGCTGGCCGGTCTCTTGACTTTGCCTCCAATGGGCTGATGCACTTTGAGTCTTGTTGTGAATACTTAGTTTCAAATTTCACAAGGATCACAGAGTGACAGGGTGTTAGGAAGTTCAGAGATATTCAGTCAGCATTTCTGTTTGAAACCCCCCAAATGCCCATCCAACTTCCTTTGTAATTGTTATTGTCTCCACTTCCTCCACCCTCGTAGGCAGCGAGTTCCAGGTCATTACCATTCGCTGCTTCAAAATATTCTTCCTCACATCGTGCCCTGCATCTCTGACCCAAAACCTTAAATCTATGTCCCCCTCATCTGCTAATGGGAACAGCTTTTCTTTATCCACCTTATCTCAATCTGTCAGATTCTTGACCACCTCTATCAAGTCTCCCGCTCAACCTTCTTTGCTCCAAGGAGAACATCTTCAGCCTGACATCGACAATAAGAACAAACAGAATATGTTAATACCCGAAATCAAATGGTTTGCACTGCTGCCTTATAGCGCCAGGGACCCGAGTTCAATTCCGGTCTCAGGTGACTGTCTGTGTGGAGTTTGCACATTCTCCCCATGTCTGCGTGGGTTTCCTTTGGGTGCTCCAGTTTCCTGCAAAACCCAAAGATGTGTGGGTTAGGTTGATTGGCCATGATAAATTGTCCCTTAGAATAAGGGGGATTAAGAGGGTAAATATGTGGAGTTACAGGGATAGGATAGGATGGGATTGTTGTTGGTGCAAACTCGACGGGCCAAATGGTCTCCTTTTGCACTGTAGATTCTATGATTCTATAATTTCTGTTTTAAAGATATTGTGAATATATTGTCCTGGACAATAAAGGAATTGGAATAACTCACCTTGGGTGTGGTTGAATGGAATATATCAATCTGGTATCTACCTACATTCGAGTGAAAGTCTGGAATGTGTAGCTGGAATTTCTTCCCTAACAGCACTGTGGGTGTACTTACACCTCAGGCACTGTAACAGTTCAAGAAGTGGAGATGCCGGCATTGGACTGGGGTGAACACAGTAAGAAGTCTCACAACACCAGGTTAAAGTCCAACAGGTTTATTTGGTAGCAACTACCATAAGCTTTCGGAGCACTGCTCCTTTGTCAGATGGAGTGGAAATGTGCTCTCAAACAGTGCACAGAGACACAGAAATCAAGTTACAGAATACTAATTAGAATGCGAATCCCTACAGCCAGCCAGGTCTTAAAGGTACAGACAATGTGGGTGGAGGGAGCATTAAACACAGGTTAAAGAGATGTGTATTGTCTCCAGACAGAACAGCTAGTGAGATTCTGCAAGTCCAGGGGGCAAGCTGTGGGGGTTACTGATAATGAGACATAAATCCAACATCCTGGTTTAGGCCATCCTCATGTGTGCGGAACTTGGCTATCAGTTTCTGCTCAGCGACTCTGCGCTGTCGTGTGTCGTGAAGGCCGCCTTGGAGAACGCTTACCTGAAGATCCAAGGCTGAATGCCCGTGACTGCTGAAGTGCTCCCCCACAGGAAGAGAACAGTCTTGCCTGGTGATTGTCGAGCGGTGTTCATTCATCGTTGTCGTAGCGTCTGCATGGTTTCCCCAATGTACCATGCCTCGGGACATCCTTTCCTGCAGTGTATCAGGTAGACAACGTTGGCCGAGTTGCAAGAGTAGGTACCGTATACCTGGTAGATGGTGTTCTCACGTGAGATGATGGCATCCGTGTCGATGATCCGGCACATCTTGCAGAGGTTGCTGTGGCAGGGTTGTGTGGTGTCGTGGGCACTGTTCTCCTGAAGGCTGGGTAGTTTGCTGCGGACAATGGTCTGTTTGAGGTTGCGTGGTTGTTTGAAGGCAAGAAGTGGGGGTGTGGGGATGGCTTTGGCGAGATGTTCGTCTCCATCAATGACATGTTGAAGGCTCCGGAGGAGATGCCGTAGCTTCTCCGCTCCGGGGAAGTACTGGACGACGAAGGGTACTCTGTCCACCGTGTCCCGTGTTTGTCTTCTGAGGAGGTCAGTGCGGCATTTCGCTGTGGCGCGTCGGAACTGTTGATCAATGAGTCGAGCGCCATATCCTATTCTTATGAGGGCATCTTTCAGCATCTGGAGGTGTCTGTTGCGATCCTCCTCATCCGAGCAGATCCTGTGTATTCGGAGGGCTTGTCCGTTGGGGATGGCTTCTTTAACGTGTTTCGGGTGGAAGCTGGAGAAGTGGAGCATCATGAGGTTATCCATGGGCTTGCGGTACAGTGAGGTGCTGAGGTGACCGTCCTTAATGGAGATGCGTGTGTTCAAGAATGCAACCGATTCCGGAGAGTAGTCCATGGTGAGTCTGATGGTGGGATGGAACTTGTTGATGTCATCATATAGTTGTTTCAGTGATTGCTCACCATGACTCCAAAGGAAGAAAATGTCATTGATGTATCTAGTGTATAGCATCGGTTGAAGGTCCTGTGTGGTGAAGAAGTCTTGTTCTAACCTGTGCATGAAGATGTTGGCATATTGAGGTGCGAATTTGGTCCCCATGGCTGTTCTGTGTGTCTGGATGAAGAACTGGTTGTTGAAGGTGAAGACATTGTGGTCCAGGATGAAGCGGATGAGTTGTATAATTGCATCTGGAAACTGGCAGTTGACCGCAGTTCTAGAAGGCAGTGTTGGGGTTGACCATGGCCGAGGCAGCTACACACAGCCACATATTCTGTTGTAATTGAAGGACTGTAGATTGAATGTGAGGCATTATGGGACTGGACTACCTTGACCACATCCCTGTGACTGCTCAGTTTCTGCAATCACGGACCATTAAAGCTGCTCAGCAGGGCCCCGACAGAGGACCTGGTGAGAATATTTACTCAGAATGATACAAAGATAGATAGATACCCTACAGTGCAGAAAGAGGCCATTTGGCCCATCAAGTCTGCACCGACCACAATCCCACCCAGGCCCTACCCCCACATCCCTATGTATTTACCCACTAATCCCTCTAACCTACACATCTCAGGACACTAAGGGGCAATTTTAGCATGGCCAATCAACCTACCCTGCACATCTTTGGAGTGTGGTAGGAAACCAGAGCACCCGGAGGAAACCCACGCAGACACGAGGAGAATGTGCAAACTCCACACAGACAGTGACCCAAGCCGGGAATCGAGTTAGAATTAAACTTATTCCAGGACCAGCTGGTGTTCAGTGGCTGAGATACCTGAATCTGTAAAAAGGGGGATCTGACCAATCAACAAACGGTGGTAGGTAGTTGGTTAAGAAGTTAAGAAGCGTTCTCAGGAATTGTTTAAATTATTTTATCATAAATTTGTGATAAGGACTGTGAAGGATTTGTGACCCAATAGTCAGTGAAGTGACGGTATACTCCAAGTAGCACTGGACTGAAAAGCAGACCTCTGAGAGTAGATTCTAATGGTTATAAATCTATCCAAGCATGGCCAGTGAAAAATCAGAGCTCCAGTGGGGACCGGACAGGTCTCTTACCTGCAAATTGGAAACTAAGAAGAAGAAACTTATCGATAAAATGACAAGAGAATCGTGCCAATGTTTCAAGTCTGGATGACTCTTTGTCAGAGCTCTTATGAAGGATCATCCAGACTCAAAACATTGGCCCTATTCTCTCTCAGTAAGAGTTTTAACAACACCAGGTTAAAGTCCAACAGGTTTATTTGGTAGCAAATGCCATTAGCTTTCGGAGCCCTGCTCCTTCATCAGATGGAGTGGAAATCTGCTTACAAACAAGGCACACAGAGACACAAAATCAAGTTACAGAATACTGATTAGAATGTAAATCTTTACAGCTAATCAAGTCTTAAAGATACAGACAATGTGAGTGGAGGGAGCATTAGGCACAGGTTAAAGAAATGTGTATTGTCTCCAGACGGGACAGCCAGTGAAATTCTGCAAGTCCAGGAGGCAAGCTGTGGGAATTACCGATAGTGTGACATGAACCCAAGATCCCGGTTGAGGCCGTCCTCATGTGTGCGGAACTTGGCTATCAGTTTCTGCTCAGTGGCTCTGCGCTGTCGTGTGTCGTGAAGGCCGCCTTGGAGAACGCTTACCCGAAGATCAGAGGCTGAATGCCCGTGACCGCTGAAGTGCTCCCCCACAGGAAGAGAACAGTCTTGCCTGGTGATTGTCGAGCGGTGTTCGTTCATCCATTGTCGTAGCGTCTGCATAGTTTCCCCAATGTACCATGCCTCGGGACATCCTTTCCTGCAGTGTATCAGGTAGACAACGTTGACTGAGTTGCATGAGTATGTACCGTGTACCTGGTAGGTGGTGTTCTCACGTGAGATGATGGCATCCGTGTCGATGATCTGGCACGTCTTGCAGAGATTGCTGTGGCAGGGTTGTGTGGTGTCGTGGTCACTGTTCTCCTGACGGCTGGGTAGTTTGCTGCGGACAATGGTCTGTTTGGGGTTGTGCGGTTGTTTGAAGGCAAGAAGTGGGGGTGTGGGGATGGCCTTGGCGAGATGTTCATCTTCATCAATGACATGTTGAAGGCTCCGGAGGAGATGCTGTAGCTTCTCCGCTCCGGGGAAGCACTGGACGACGAAGGGTACTCTGTCCACCGTGTCCCGTGTTTGTCTTCTGAGGAGGTCGGTGCGGCTTTTCGCTGTGGCGCGTCGGAACTGTCGATCGATGAGTCGAGCGCCATATCCTGTTCTTACGAGGGCATCTTTCAGCGTCTGGAGGTGTCTGTTGCGATCCTCCTCATCCGAGCAGATCCTGTGTATACGGAGGGCTTGTCCGTAGGGGATGGCTTCTTTTACGTGTTTAGGGTGGAAGCTGGAGAAGTGAAGCATCATGAGGTTATCCGTGGGCTTGCGGTACAGTGAAGTTCTGAGGTGACCGCCCTTGATGGAGATGCGTGTCCAAGAATGAAACCGATCCAGAGAGTAGTCCATGGTGAGTCTGATGGTGGGATGGAACTTGTTGATGTCATCATATAGTTGTTTCAGTGATTGGTCACCATAAGTCCAAAGGAAGAAAATGTCATCGATGTATCTAGTGTATAGCATCGGTAGAGGGTCCTGTGCGGTGAAGAAGTCTTGTTCAAACCCGTGCATGAAGATGTTAGCATATTGAGGTGCAAATTTGGTCCCCATGGCTGTTCCGTGTGTCTGGATGAAGAACTGGTTGTTGAAGGTGAAGACATTGTGGTCCAGGATGAAGCGGATGAGTTGTAAAATTGTATCTGGAAACTGGCAGTTGTCGGCGTTGAGTACTGAGGCCGTTGCAGCAATGCCATCATCGTGGGGGATGCTGGTGTAGAGTGCCGAGACATCCATTGTGACGAGGAGTGCTCCTGGTTCAACTGCTCCATGTGTGTTGAGTTTCTGTAGGAAGTCACAGCATTCGGCCTCTGATCTTAGGGTAAGCGTTCTCCAAGGCGGCCTTCACGACACACGACAGCACAGAGTCGCTGAGCAGAAACTGATAGCCAAGTTCCGCACACATGAGGACGGCCTAAACCGGGATCTTGGGTTCATGTCACACTATCAGTAACCCACACAGCTTGCCTCCTGGACTTGCAGAATCTCACTGGCTGTCCCGTCTGGAGACAATACACATTTCATAGAAATCATAGAAACCCTACAGTACAGAAAGAGGCTATTTGGCCCATCGAGTCTGCACCGACCACAATCCCACCCAGGCCCTACCCCCATATCCCTACATATTTTACCCACTAACCCCTCTAACCTGCACATCTCAGGATACTAAGAGGCAATTTTAGCATGGCGAATCAACCAAACCCGCACATCTTTGGACTGTGGGAGGAAACCGGAGCACCCGGAGGAAACCCACGCAGACACGAGGAGAATGTGCAAACTCCACACAGACCGGTTAATCTCTTTAACCTGTGCCTAATGCTCCCTCCACTCACATTGTCTGTATCTTTAAGACTTGATTAGCTGTAAAGATTCGCATTCTAATCAGTATTCTGTAACTTGATTTTGTGTCTCTGTGTGCCTTGTTTGGGAGCAGATATCCACTCCATCTGATGAAGGAGCAGGGCTCCAAAAGCTAATGGCATTTGCTACCAAATAAACCTGTTGGACTTTAACCTGGTGTTGTTAAAACTCTTACTGTGTTTACCCCAGTCCAAGGCCGTCATCTCCACATCATGTCTATTCTCTCTCCACAGATGCTGTCAGACCTGCTGCGTTTTTCCAGCATTTTCTGTTTTTGTTTCAGATTCCAGCATCCACAGTATTTTACCTTTATGATAAAATGATCAGGTCTGATTGGACTCCCCAGAACCCTCCTGCAAAACAGAGGGAGCGGTGGCAAAAGGGGAAAAAGGATAAAGATGATAAAGTCTGGGTTCTGATTCTCCGAGCCCATGCAGAATTAACAAAATGAGTGAACTGGTTTATAAAGAACAGAAGTTACCCATCCCTAACAAAAACTGATCAAATTAAAATAATTAGGTTGAGGAATGTAGCTAAAAAATGAATAGATGAAGTTGGAAATCAGTTTGTTTTGTCGTTAGAGACGTTTTTTAAAATTATGTAAAGCGTCATAATTATGTACCAGGTTTTTTCTGCTCACTCCCCACCCCTTTAGATTCTGTAGAAAAGTTAACCCTTGGGCTCCCCTGAACCAGCAGACAGTTGATTTGTTTTTAAATCGCCCAGAAACTCGTGTGTCTATTTTAGTTTATAATTGAGGATTTATGGGAACCAGTTAAATGTGGAAATTTTAAGTGTAACCTGGAGGAATTTGGAGTAACTGTGAGAATTTTATCGTGTTGTCACCTCAACCCCAGATAAAGAACAAAGATTTTGCAGGTGGTAACGTGTTTGGGATTTTAAATCAACAAAGACTAGATGTTGCCTATAAAATCAGGCCTTGGATGTTGGTTTAAGAAAGGTTAAATTATAATGAAGGAGAATGAAGAATCTTATATCTTATTTTAATCAAGGAGTTGTGAGCTTGTAGTGCTCTGTTGCTTTAAGAAGCTATAGCTGCGAGAGAGAATGTGAGGATTCATTGTTTGAAATTTACGAGCTGTGAGAACCTGTGTGTTTTGTTTGTTTGATGTGGATGTGGATTCATGAGGGGAACATGGATTCATGAGGGGAAAGTCGTGCTTGACGAACATGTTGGATTTTTATGAAGATGTGACTAGGGCGGTTGATGGAGGAGAACCGGTGGATGCGGTGTTTTTGGATTTCCAAAAGGCGTTTGATAAGGTGCCCCATAAAAGGCTGCTGAAGAAGATTAGGGCACACGGAGTTGGGGGTAGTGTGTTAAAGTGGATTGGGGACTGGCTATCCGACAGGAAGCAAAGAGTCGGAATAAATGGGTGTTTTAACGGTTGGAGGAAGGTAACTAGTGGCGTGCCGCAGGGATCGGTACTCGGGCCGCAACTATTTACCATTTATATAGATGATCTGGAGGAGGGGACGGAGTGTAGGGTAACGAAGTTTGCAGACGACACAAAGATAAGTGGAAAAGTGAATCGTGTGGAGGACGGAGAAGATCTGCAGAGAGATTTGGACAGGCTGAGTGAGTGGGCGAGGATATGGCAAATGGAGTATAACGTTGATAAATGCGAGGTTATACACTTTGGAGGAAATAATAACAAATGGGATTACTATCTCAATGGAAACAAATTAAAACATGCTACCGTGCAAAGGGACCTGGGGGTCCTTGTGCATGAGACGCAAAAGCCCAGTCTGCAGGTACAACAGGTGATCAAGAAGGCAAATGGGATGTTGGCCTATATTGCGAGGGGGATAGAATATAAAAGCAGGGATGTCTTGATGCACCTGTACAGGGCATTGGTGAGGCCGCAGCTGGAATACTGTGTGCAGTATTGGTCCCCTTATATGAGGAAGGATATATTGGCATTGGAGGGAGTGCAGAGAAGGTTCACCAGGTTGATACCGGAGATGAGGGGTTTGGATTATGAGGAGAGGCTGAGGAGATTGGGTTTGTACTCGTTGGAGTTTAGAAGGATGAGGGGGGATCTTATGGAGACTTATAAGATAATGCGGGGGCTGGATAGGGTGGAGGCGGAGAGATTCTTTCCACTTAGTAAGGAAGTTAAAACTAGAGGACACAGCCTCAAAATAAAGGGGGGTCGGTTTAAGACAGAGTTGAGGAGGAACTTCTTCTCCCAGAGGGTGGTGAATCTCTGGAATTCTCTGCCCACTGAGGTGGTGGAGGCTACCTCGCTGAATATGTTTAAAGCGCGGATGGATGGATTCCTGATCGGTAAGGGAATTAAGGGTTATGGGGATCAGGCGGGTAAGTGGTACTGATCCACGTCAGATCAGCCATGATCTTATTGAATGGCGGGGCAGGCTCGAGGGGCTAGATGGCCTACTCCTGCTCCTATTTCTTATGTTCTTATGTTCTTATGTTTGTAGATGTGTTTTATCATTGTTTTGGGCTACATTTGTTCAGGTTTATCTTTCTGGGGAGTTAACCTTATCTTGAGTCTTTAATTAAAGGCATTTCTGGAAGTTTAAAAACAGAATCACAAGGACACTTAAGGAATTCATTTTGGTTATTGTTATTGTAAAGCACATGCTAAGTTTCTCTGCTTGTGTATGGATGATATTTGTGGGTTGAATGTTTCAAACTTTGAGGTTCTCTGTCTGTGATTTAAATCAAACAGATTTTAAAAAAGGAAGTGCAATTAATAAAGCTTTTTTTTCAGAAGTTATGAACCTGGAGCTATATTTAGTGGCCAGACATGACTCCAGGATATTTTACTCAACATGCAGGAATTTTAATCCGGATACAATTCACACATGTGAGAACGAGAGTTTTAATTTGTAATGGTTATTTAAAATTTGGGACATGTGAAATGATTCTGACCAATCCTGTGTTGGATTGATCTTGGGTTCAACTTCCTGTCAGGTCCAAAGATTTATTCCTGACGCAATGAAAAGGAGAATTCTGGGATTGGATACTGAAGAAAAGAGTTTAAAAGGAGAGATTATTAAATAGAAATGATTCCCAGACCATGTGGTCATTAGATTAAAACAAAGGAAGGGTGCTGACGTCCATTTGAGAACTTTTAATCCACCCCTTTTCAAACTAAGGGAGTCTATGTACAAAGAAAGCCCAAGGATGGTAGATAACAGGGTCTGGAAAACATCATGATGGGGCACCTATCTGTTCATGAGATCATCACAAAGCCCCATGATGCCCAAATACTAATTTCATTGGATCTATATGTAATGTATGTAATCTATAACCATTCTGATTGGATTGTGTCCAGCCGGGATGGGCTGAGTAACTGTATAAGAATTGATGATTTTCTTTGTTGGGTGGAGTTGCACATGGTCAGCCCCTGTGGCTTCTCCCCACTGGCGTAACTCAATAAACTGCTGATTGAATCAGGCTTGAGTGTTGAACGATTCTTCTAAGTTCATTCTCCCCAACACACTGGGTACATGATGCACTATCAATCGAGCCGAGACTAGTTGTGAGCAAGACAAATAGGCTTTTATTGGCAAGAACTTGGAGCCATCCCTGTCGGTGATCTAGTCTGAACTGAGAGCAAGGGGGGAGGATCCACCGCCTTTATACCCAGACCAGGGGGAGGAGACTTGGGCGGAACCGACAGGGATGTGCCACATATACAGGTAACAGATAGCAGATAACAGTGGTTTACCACAGTACATTACCACTTCATCCTTGGGAGTGGCCTGATAGGCCATGGTCCAGACTACATGTGGACTTTGGGGGACCTTTCATGAATCACATGTGTTTGGTCATTGTAGATGTGCATTCAAATGATTGGAAGCGCAGATCATGAGTAATATTCCAGCTCCTGTGACAATAGAGAAGCTCTGTCCAATTTTCACAAGCCCTGGGTTACCAGATTCACTTGTTTCAGATAACGACACTCTGTTTACAAGTGAGGTCTTTCAGGAATTCATGTAAAAGAATGATATACGCCAGGTTAGAAGGGCTTTAGATTGGTTTCACAGGTCGGCGCAACATCGAGGGCCGAAGGGCCCTGCGCCGTAATGTTCTATGTTCCAAGTTTTATGTGCGTACTGCGCTGTATCATCTGGCTACAAATGGTCCAGCAGAAAGAGCTGTTCAAATTCTGAAGGAGGGATTGAGGAGAATGGCAGGTAATACTTTAAGAACAAAGCTCTCAAGATTTTTGTTCCAGTATCACATCACGCCACAATCCACAACAGGACTCTCTCATGTGGAAATCTTTGGTAGAAGGCTGAAGTCTCATCTGGATCTGCTTCATCCAGATCTCAGAGCAAACGTGTGCAGGAGACAAGAGAAGCAGAAGGAGGGACATGACTACCACGCCAAAGAGAGACAGTCCAAACCGGATGATCAGGTTTGCATCTGAAACTTTGGGAGTAACCAAAGGTGGTTACCGGGAACAATTTTAAATCAAAGTGGTCCAGTATCCTGGGATGTGAGATTGTAAAATGGAAGAGTTGTTCGCAGACACCAAGACCGTATTCACTTGCGGTGTGACCCCGAGTCAGGAGAGATTTCAGAGTCAGCAATTGAGTCAGTTATTGAGAACATGGCAGAGGGTCATGCTACTGTGGACGTTCACCAGGAAGTGGTTCCTGTGTTTCCAGCTTTGCCAGTTGACTCTGTTGTTGGACTGGAAGAGGAACGTTAATACACAGATTCTCAAACTACCTCTTCACCGACCATTCCAAATCCACCATTACAAGATTTACCAGTGGTATTGTACAGGTCGCAATGCAACCGCAAAGCTCCTGACAGACTTCGGTATCATTAAAGACATTACTTTTGTTGTATTTCTGTCTGACGGGGAATTGAAATTGAAGGGAAGGAGAAGTGTTACAGAGTGTTCTTCTAAGCCTGTCTCCCTTCTGAGCACGTGTGGGCTTTGGGTGGGGTTTCAGTCTGCAAGTCCAGGCTGGTTCTAGTGCTCCTGCTTTCTTTTATTACCACTGCTTTTTAAAACTTTGTTATTTATTTATATGAAGAACATCCTGCTTTTAACAATACATTCGACTACCTTATTTGTGGACTAAAGTTCCCACAATTGGAAAGCAGCCAGATTATTTAAATAGACAGCCTGAATTGTGAGACAATTAAAGAATAAATGATTCATTAACACATATGTTAGGCTGGAAATATAAATTTGAACACAAAAGTTTATAACTTTTAGAATTATAAACACATTAAGAATAGTTAAAATGCTGTGGGAATGATAAGATGTTCCCTTCTCATGCCAGTAAAATAATAAAAATAATAACAGGACTTGTTAATCTTGACTGGAGGGAATGAATCGGCTCCTGTTCAAGATGTCTCAACATTGAATGACTGATGTTCACCAATTATCAGTTGACACTCAGGCTACCCCAAGCTAAGAGATATCGTTTGAGAGAAAGAATTGTCTTAAAATTAAGACAATGTGCGCAATTAGCTAAAAACCAAACCAACTTCATTATTGACAAGTTTTAGACCAATTGGCTACTTTCCAACAATGGGGTAAGGTGTGCTTTCAACATTTTGAAAGTATAAAAAAGTGGTCTCGAGAAGGCAAATTGGTCGAGAGAGATGAAGAGAGAGATGTTTACAGAGAGGTGTTGAGAGCTGTTGTTTTTACAAGTTATCCATGTTTTCAGAGGAGTCACTTCAAGTCCTTGTCTGAGAGGGATGGACAGGAGTCTGTTCAATTGTGAAAGTTAAGCTTTCTCCTCTTACTGCTAATCAACACTTTGCTTTTTATCTTTCTTACTTGTTAAATTTTTAAGGGTTCATAAACTTTCGGAATTCACCATTTAAAGTATTCTTTCTTGCCGTATGGTTAAGCCACAGGAACCTGGTGTGAAATCCAACACAAGCTGGACAAACAGCCCCTCATCCTCTGATGAGGCACTTTACAGTCTTCTGGACTCAACATTGAGTTCAACAACTTCACACCCTGAACTCTCTCCTCCATTTTGATTTGTTTTTTTGCCGAGTGCCAGTCTCCATCTTGTTTTCATGTTTTTTGGCTTCCAGACAGAGCTGTCCTTTATTCTGCCATTAACACGTACTCTGGACCAATGCTTTGTTTCTTTACTACAACCATTACCTCTGCCTTTGCCTTTTGTTCCAGGACATTTTTGTTATTTAATCTCACTGCCCTCTCACCAATCCCTGACTTTCCCTTCTGTTCTACCCGACCCTCCCCCCTTTCTCACCAGCATCAAACCCATCACATTTCTCCCTCTCTTTAGTTCTGAAGTAGAGTTACATTGGACACGAAACATTAACTCTGTTTCTCTCTCCACAGATGCTGCCAGATCTGCTGCATTTTTCCAGCTCTTTCTGTATTTATTTTAGATCTACCTGTAGTGGTAGGAAAAACACTATTTGCTATCCAGATAAAATAAATATCCTTCATCAGCTTTTGTGGATCATTTCAGTGGAACTGTGCCCTCCCAGGCTCAAAGAGCATCAGCCCACTGGAAGCAAAGTCGTGAGACCGGCCAGTCCAGCAGAAAGAAACCCTCCGACCCTCCCACTTCGCTAACTGTCAGAATGAACATGGTTCAGTCCTGGGTGTGATTAACAGCAGAATCCAACCCCTGTCATCACTTGTGATCTTGCTGGTGTGTCTGCAGGTGGGGTGAGTGGGTGAATCCTTTCCCACACACAGAGCAGGTGAACAGCCCCTCCTCTGTGTGAACTCGTTCATGTGTCAGCAGACTGGAGAACTGAGTGAATCCCTTCCCACACTGAGAGCAACTGTATGATGTTTCCCCAGTGTGAATTCACTGGTGTATCCACAGGTTAGATGTAGTTCTAAACCTCTTTGTGCAGACAGAGCAGCTGAACGGTTTCTCCTCAGTGTGAACGCACTAGTGGGACATCAGATCTGCAGCACTTTTGAAGCTGTTCCTGCAGTCAGAGCATTTAAAAGATTTCTCCTGGGTGTGAGTGACATTGCGTCTCAGCAGACCTGATGACTGAGTGAATCACTGCCCACACACACAGCAGGTGAACAGTCTCTCCCCAGTGTGAACCCACCTGTGTGACAGCAAGCTTGATGACTGACTCAGATCTCTCACTCACCTGACGAAGGAGCAGCGCTCCGAAAGCTAGTGGCGTTTGCTACCAAATAAACCTGTTGGACTTTAACCTGGTGTTGTTAGACTCCTTATTGTGTCAATCCCTTCCCACATTGAGAGCAGGTGAATGGTTTCTCCCTGGTGTGAACTGACTGGTGTGTCTGCAGTTGGAATGAAGTACTGAATCCCTTCCCACAATCACAGCAGATGAATGGTCTCTCACCAGTGTGAACTCACTGGTGTGTCAGCAAGCTGGATGAATGAGTGAAGCACTTCCCACCCACACAGCAGGTGAATGGTCTCTCCTCAATGTGATTGCTTTCATGGGTTTCCACCACTGATGGGGATCTGTATCCCGTTCCACAGTCCCCACATTTCCATAATTCCCCCATGGTGCGGGTGGCCTTGTAACTCTCAAGGTTCAAAGATCAGCTGAGATGTGATTACAATCTTTCCTTGCTATGAAAGATTCAATGTCCTTTCAGGCTGTGCAACTGGTTAGACCTCCACATTCAGTGCACTGGAACACTCTCACTCGGGTGTGTGTGTCTCGGTGCTGTTCCATTCACACTGATGTTTAAAACCTTCTGATGCAGACAGAACAGAGAAACATTTCTCCTTCTAGATTCAAAGGCCAATGATATTCAGGTTCTGATGAATTGAGTGATTGTAACATCTGGACGTGATGTTTGGTTTGAGATTTCTGTCTGCAAATCCTCACCTTCTGATATCCTGTAAAAGGAGTTTACAAACGTCATCACTCAGTACAGGATAGAAATTCAGAACAGACAATTCGAGTTTCTATGGAACATTCTTTCCTCTCTCATTCTCCAAAAGCTGTGAATCTGCATCCCTCACATTCTCCCGCCATTCTCATTCTGCTGTATCTAATATTCACCCTCCCCAATTCATCCTGGTCAACAGGTCCAGGCTCACTGTGTCCCATCCTGAGAACAAGGACCTGAAAACGTGTGTAATGTACAGGAATGTATTGATTGTTTTGAGATGGTTGGGGTAATATAAGGAAGAACTTTATTTAGGAGTGAGTGGTTATGATCTCAAACTTCCTGCCTATGAGGTTGGTGGAATCAGAGATGATTAGTGATTTCAAAATTTAATTGGGTGGACACTTGAGTGGGATCAGGGATATCGAGGAGGAATGGGACTGACTATACTGTCCTGCAGAGAGTTGGCATTGACTCGAGTTACCAAATTGACTCCATCTGTGCTGCAATAACTCTATGACAGCAAACATATAATGTAGCTTCAGTACTATATTACAAGTCTAGAAATAAAGATAAATGTCCTTTATTACAGAACCATAAATAATATATCTAATCTGTATCATATAACACTGGACATATCTCTGTCCTATCTTAATTTACTTTCCACTTAGATGTCAGCCATCTCCTGGGGAAACCAGCCCTTTAATTGTGAACATTAGGAAAGAGACCATCCTTTTAGTGAGACAAATAAATGTGTCAAGCTGAGGGAGCAAAGGATGTGAATATCTTTAAGAGAGAGAGAGACCTGGGCCAACCTTTCCAGAGTCTGCACCCTCCCTGGATTCACTTCCTTTCCCTTCAGTTGCTGCAAGTCCCCAATTCCTCCAGAATGAGAAAAGAAATGGAAAGCGGGAGAAAAGAAAGTGTTTTACTCACAGACGTTGGCGACAGGAGGAAGTTTTAGTCTATCTGAAGCTCAATCTTCATACAACATCCATGCTTTGATTGGCTGGAGGACGCGAATCCTTCCGGCCCTCCATCTCCTCCCATTGGTCAACACCCCAACATGAAGGTCAGGGGCTCTCCCCCATATATGCGCAGCTTCCCCTCTCCCTTGGACATACGCAATCCCAGGCTGCCCGCCCGGTGGATAGAGCAGTTTCCGCAGCATGGGGAATTGGGGGAGCTGTGGCTGCCATTACTCATCTGGAGTCCAATCTAAAAACTCTTAACTAGTGAACACCATGATGCTTCTCAAATTGCTATACTCCATTGTAATTAGCATTGTATATTGCTATTATGAAAAGTTGCAGTGGGGGAACATGTGGCGAACAATTGCGTAAGCTTTCGGATACTCATCGAAAAGGACAAGTGTTGTGCGAGGGTTAAGGTGCTAAATTGGGGGAAGACTAAGTACAACCTAGATTAGGCAGGATTTGGAGGCTGAGGGTAAATCCACATTTTTCATGTGTAAGTATTTTAAGGAGCAGTTGATCAGGACAGTGCAGGACAGGCATATCCTATGAAAAGGGAAGACAGGAAAGGCAGGATTCGGGAACTGTGGATGACCAGGGAAATTGTGAGTCTAGTCAAAAAGAAAAAGGATGTATACATGAGGTCTCGGCAACTAAAAACAGATGAAGCACTTGAAGAATACAGGGAAAGTAGAAAAGAGCTCAAACAGGGAGTTCGGAGGGCAAAAAAGGGTTACGAAATGTCCTTGGCAGGCAGGATTAAGGAGAATCCCAAGGCATTTTCTACATACATTAGGAACAAGAACGTAGCTAGAGAAAGAGTTGGTCCACAAGAGTACGGGTGGCACAGTGGTTAGCACTGCTGCCTCACAGTGCAAGGGACCCAGGTTCAATTCGGGCTTCGGGTCACTGTCTGTGTGAAGTTTGCACGTTCTCCTCCGGGTTTCCTCCGGGTGCTACAGTTTCCTCCCAAAGATGTGCAGGTTAGGTTGATTGGCTATGCTAAATTGACCCTAAGTGTCGGGGGGCGAGCAGAGTAAATGTGTGGGGTTACGGGAATAGGGCCTGGGTGGGATTGTGGTCAGTGCAGACTCGATGGGCCGAATGGCCTCCTTATGCACTGTAGGGATTCTATGATTCACTCAAGGACAAAGGAGAGAAATTATGCATTGAACCAAAGGAAGTGGGTGAGATCCTTAATGAGTACTTTGCATTGGTATTCACAAAGGAGAGGGACATGTTAATTGGTGGTGTCTCAGAGCGATATGTCAACCCTTTAGAACAAGCCATCATTACGAGGGAGGAAGTTTTAAGTGTACGAAAGCATTAAGGTAGACAAATCCTCAGGGCCATTTGGCATCTATCCCAGATTATTGAGGGAGACAAGAGATGAAATTGCTGGGCCTTGTTCCACATTGGCCACAGGTAAGGTACCAGAGGATTAGAGGATAGCCAATGTTGTCCTATTATTTTAGAAGGGTAGCAAGGATAACCCGGGTAATTATAGGCCAGTGAGCTTGACGTTACTGATAGTGAAATTGTTGGGGAAGATTCTTAGAGATAGGACATATACACATTCGGAACTGAATGGTTTTGTTAGCGACAGTCAGCATGGGTTTCTATTAGGGATGTCATTGACGAGGGAAGGGCTGTGGATGTTGTCTACATGGACCTTAGTAAAGCATTTGACAAGGTCCCTCATGACAGGCTGGAGCAATTCTGGTCACCACACTACCAGAAGGACGTGGAGGCTTTGGGGAGAGTACCGAAAAGGTTTACCAGGATGTTGCCTGGTATGGAGGGTAGTAGTTATGAGGAGAGATTGAATAAACTGGGATTGTTTTCCACGGAAAGATGGAAATTGAAGGGGGTCCTGATAGAAGTCTATAAAACTATGAGGGGTATAGATAGGGTGAACAGTTGGAAGCTTTTTCCCAGGGCGGAAATGACAATTACAAGGGGGCACAAGTTCAAGGTAAGGGGGGAAAGGTTGAGTGGAGATGTGCGGGGGAAGTTTTTTACACAGAGGGTGATGGGGGCCTGGAATGCACTGCCAAGTGAGGTGGTTGAGGCAGACACGTTAGTGACATTGAAGACTTATCTGGAAAGACATATGAACAAACGGGAATAGAGGGATACAGGCGGCTAGTCTAGATAGGACAACGTGATCGGCACAGGCTTGGAGGGCTGAAGGGCCTGTTCCTGTGCTGTACTGTTCTTTGATATATAATTATATGTAGTACAGGTGCCTTTGCCTTGGGCCCACCTCAACATGGATAGTGGGGATCCTGTCGATGCAGTACATCTGGACTTCAGGAAGGTGCTTGATAAGGTGCTATCCAGAAGGTTAATACACAAGATAAGATCATAAGGGATTAGGGGTAATTGATTAGCTTGGATAGAAGATTGGCTAGCTGATAGAAGGCAGAGTTGGGATAAATGGTGTTTTTCTGGTTGAAAAGATGTAACTAGTGGGATGCCTCCGGGTTCAGCCCTTGGACCCCAACTTTTCACAAACTATATCACTGACTTGGATCCAGGGTTAGACAGTACTTTTTCCAAATTTGCAGACGATATTAAAATAGGTGGTATAGTGAATTGCAATGAGGAATTAAGAAATATACAAATGGATAGGTAGGTTTGGTGAGTGGGCCAAAATGTGGCGGATGGAGTTTAATGTAGATAATTTGATTTATTATTGTCACATGTATTAGTATACAGTGAAAAGTATTGTTTCTTGCGCACTACACAGACAAAGCATACCATACATAGAGAAGGAAAGGAGAGAGTGCAGAATGTCATGTTACAGTCATAGCTAGGGTGTAGAGAAAGATCAACATAATGCGAAGTAGGTCCATTTAAAAGTCTAATGGCAGCAGGAAAGAAGCTATTCTTGAGTCGGTTGGTACATGCCCTCAGACTTTTGTATCTTTTTCCCAACAGAAGAAGGTTGAAGAGAGTATGTCCGGGGTGGCGTGGGGTCCTTAATTATGCTGGCTGCTTTTCTGAGGCAGCGGGAAGTGTAGACAGAGTCAATGGATGGGAGGCTGGTTTACGTGATGGACTGGGCTACATTCACGACATTTTGTAGTTTCTTGTGATCTTGGGCAGAGCAGGAGCCATACCAAGCTGTGATACAACCAGAAAGAATGCTTTCTATGGTGCATCTGTAAAGGCTGGTGAGGATCATTGCAGGCATGCCAAATTTCCTTAATCTTCTGAGGAAGTAGAGGGCTTTCTTAACTATAATGTCAGCACAGAGGGGCCAGAACAGGTTGTTGGTGATCTGGACACCTAAAAAGTTGAAGCTTGTGACTATTTCTACTTAGTCCCCATTGATGTAGACAGAGGCATGTCCTCCACTAAGCTTCCTGAATTCAATGACTATCTCCTTTGTTTTATTGACATTGAGGGACAGATTATTGTCGTTGCACCAGTTCACCAGATTCTCTGTCTCTTTCCTGCACTCTGTCTCATCATTGTTTGAGATCCAACCCACTATAGTGGTATCATCAGCAAACTTGAAAATGGAGTTGGAGGGGAATTTCGCCACACAGTTATAGGTGTATAAGGAGTTTAGTAAGGGACTGAGGACACAGCCCTGTGGGGCACCGGTGTTGAGGATGATTGTGGAGGTGTTGTTACCTATCCTTATACATTGTGGTCTGTGGGTTAGGAAGTTCAATATCCAGTTGCAGAGGGAGGAGTTGAGCCCCAGGCCACAGAGTGTGGAGATGAGTTTTGTAGGAATAATGGTGTTGAATGCTGAGGTGTAGTCTGACATAGGTGTTTTTGTTATCTACATGTTCCAGGGACCAGAGAGATGGCATCTGCTGTGCACCTGTTGCGATGGTAGGCGAACTGTAGTGGATCCAGGCAATCTGGGAGGCTGGAATTGATTCATGCCATGACTAACCTTTCGAAGCACTTCATAATGATGGATGTCAGGGCCACCGAACGATAGTCATTAAGGCATGCTGCCTAGCTTTTCTTTGTACTGGGATGATGGTCATCTTCTTGAAGCAGATAGGGACCTCAGATTGTTGTAAAGAGAAGTTGAAGATGTCTGTGAATACCCCCGTTAGCTGGTCCGTGCAGACTTTGGGGTGCATCAGTGCAGAGGGATCTGGGTGTCCTTGTGTATAAGTTACACAAACCTAGGGTGCAGGTACAGTAAGAAAACAAATGTAATTTTGGCATTTATAGCTAAAGGAATAGAGTATAAAAGAAAGGAGATGTTGCTGCAATTATACAAGGCATTGGTGAAACTTACATCGAGTACTGTGTACAATTATGTCCCCTTATGTGAGGAAGGATGTAGTGGCATTCCAGGCAATTTAGAGGAGGTTAGATTGATTCCAGGGATGAGGGGTTTGTCTAATGAAGAGAGATAGAGAAGTTTAGGCCTATACTCTCTAGCGTTTAGAAGAATCGGGGGAGATCTAATGCAAAGAATCCCTACAGTGCAGAAGGAGGCCATTTGGCCCAATGAGTCTGCACTGACTCTCTGTCAGAGCATCTTACCCAGGCCCAATCTCAGTAATCTCACATATTTACTCCACTATTTCCCCAATTTAGCACGGCTAATCTACCTAATCTGCACATCTTTGGGAGGAAACGGGAGCACCCAGAGGAAACCCACGCACACACAGGGAGAATGTGCAAACTCCATACAGTCACCCAAGGCCAGAATTGTCCCTGACCCCTGTGGCACTGGGAGGCAGCAGTGCTAACCGCTGCTTATAACTGAAGCATATAAGATGACAAAAAACATTGACAAAGTAGACATAGAGCGAATGTTTTCTCTTGTGGGGAAATCTAGAACACGAGGTCATAGTTTTAGGGTAAGGGGCAGCAGATTTAAAACGGAGATGAGGAGAAATGACCTCTCGCAAAGAGTCATGTGTCAATGGAATTCACTACTCCAGAGTGCGGTGGATGCTGGGGCATTGAATAATTTTGAGGAGATGGAGAGCTTTTTAATTAGAAATGGGTCGAAGGGTTATGGAGAACAAGCAGGAAAGTGGATTGAGGTTGAGATGAGATCAGCCATAATCGCATTGAATGGTGAGCAGGCTGGAGGGGCTGGATTGCCCACTTCTACTCCGAGTTACTACGTTCACTGTCAGAATGAACATGTTTCAGTCCTGGATGTGATTCACAGCAGAATTCAACCCCTGTCGTCACTTGTGAACTTGCTGGTGTCTCTGCAGGTGGAATGACCGAGTGAATCTCTTCCCACACACAGCGCAGGTGAATGGCCTCTCCCCTGTATGAAGTTGCTGGTGTGTCTGTAGGCTGGATAACTGAGTGAATCCCTTCCCACAATTAGAGCAGGAGAATGGCCTCTCCCCAGTGTGAACTCGCTGGTGTATCTGGAGGTTGTCTATCCGAGTGAATCCCTTCCCACACACAGTGCAGGTGAATGGTCTCTCCCCGGTGTGAATTCGCTGGTGTTTCCGCAGGTTGGATGATATTCGAAATCTCTTTGTGCAGTGAGAGCAGCTGAACGGTCTCTCCTCAGTGTGAGTGCGCTGGTGGATCTTCAGTTCCTGAGAGCTTTTGAAATTACTGCCACAGTCAGAGCATTTAAAGGGTCTCTCATTGGTGTGAGTGAGATTGTGACTCAGCAGGTTGGATGAATGAGTGAATCCCTTCCCACACACAGAGCAGGTGAACGGTCTCTCCCCAGTGTGACTGCGTCGATGAATTTCCAGCTGAGATGGGGATATGAATCCCTTCCCACAGTCTCCACATTTCCACGGTTTCCCCATAGTGCGGGTGTCCTTGTGACTCTCCAGGTTAAACAATCAGTTAAATCTCACACAGAACACGGGTACAATCTCTCCCCGTTGTGAATGCTGTGATGTATTTGCAGGGTGTGTAACTGGTTAAAGCTCTTTCCACACTCAGTGCACTGGAACACTCTCACTCGGGGGTGTGTCTGTGTCTCGGTGCTTTTCCAGTCACACTGATGTTTAAAATCTTTTGAAGCCAAGACCGGGCAACACTTCTAGATTCAAAGGCCGATGCGACTCAGGTCCGGTTGAATTGAGTGACTGTCAGATATTGACGAGAAGTTTGGTTTAAGACTTCTGTCTGTAAATCCTCATCTCCTGATATCCTGTAAAAGCAGTTTACAAAAGTCATTACTGTCAGTATGTCAGAGATCCTGGGTACCAGCAACCTTAGGCACTCTTAGTTGACTCTTGTACAAACAGCGCTAGATACCATGCACTAAATCCAAGGCTTTTAATGCCTTGTTCACCATGAAAACCCCCTCCTCGCTATCGAAATGACAAGTGGTTCTGGCGTTACAGAAAAACAACTTAACAGTTATAGTCAATTACAGCAAATTGGGAACAAGCAATTTTTCACATCCTTCATTGACTTACATATTTGCCAATTAAATCCTGGCTTTTCGCCCTTTCTCATTCCATGAAAAATTGACTTCTGCTAATCCTTCATTTGCAAAGCATATCCCCATATCATGCCTTTGGTATTTGTTACAGAAAAATCTGGTCTTGATCACCCTCTGGTGAAGGTCAAAAAGCACAAGGTTATGGGGCCTATGCAAGTGAAGATTAGCCTGAAATAGCAGACAAACTCCCTTGAAGGTTTGCAACTGATAACATTCTCACTTGCTGTTACAGAGAAGGCATGACATTTTTAATCTGAGCATTTTAACTTCCACAGGTACAGGACAGAAATTCGAACAGACAATTCTAGTTTCTATGGAACAGTGACATGGTGACACTGTGGTTAGCACTGCTGCCTCACAGTGCCAGGGACCCGGGTTCAACTGCAGCCTCAGGTGACTCTCTGTGTGGAGTTTGCACATTCTCCCCGTATCTGCATGGGTTTCCTCCGGGTACTCTGGTTTCCTCCCGCAGTCCAAAAATGTGTGGGTTAGGTGAATTGACCATGCTAAATTGCCCATTAATATCAGATGGATCATCAGGGTAAATACATGGGGTTATGGGGATAGGGCCTGGATGGGATTGTTGTAGGAGCAAACTTGATGGGCTGAATGGCCTTCTCCTGCACTGTAGGGATTTTATGATTCTTTCCTCCCTCATTCCCCAAAAGCTGTAAATCTCCATCCCACACACTCTCCCTCCATTCCCATTCTGCTGTATCTAATATTCACCCTCCCAATTCTCCTGAAGATGCTGATTGAGGCTGATTGACAGATCCATGCTCACTGCTTCCTGTCCTGGACACAGAGAGCTGAAAATCTCCATGCAGGCGGCCAGACAGATATATGTCTATATGACTGGACTAAAAATGTGTGGAATATACAGACTGGATTCACTTCCTTTCTCTTCAGTTGCTGCAAGTCCCCAATTTCCCCCAGAATGAGAAAAGAAATGGAAAGGGAGAAATATTGATTTCCTCACAGATGACAAGTGACTGAGGTGACAGTGGGGGATCACTTTGGGACTAGTGACCATAGTTGTATTAATTTTAAATAGTTATGGAAAGGAACAAAACTGGTCCGCAGGTGCAAGTTCTGAATTGGGGCAAGGAGAATTTTGATGGAATTAGACAGAAGCTTGCAAAGTTTGATTGGAATAGCTTGTTTGAGGGCAACAGGACCTCCAGCAAGTGCGAGACCTTTAAAAGTGAAATAGCTCGAGTTCAGGTTCTACATGTTCCTGTTAGGGTGAAGGGCAAGGCTGGCCGGAGTAGGGAACCCTGGATGACAAAATATATTGAGGTTTTGGCCAGGAAAAAGGAGGAGGCATGGCTCAGGGACAAGCAGCTGGAATCAAGGGATTCCCTGGAGGTGTACAGGGGATACAGGAGTATACTCAAGGAAGAAATTAGGAGGGCAAAAAGGGTGCATGAGGTAGCTTTGGCTGAGAGGATTAAGGTGAATCCAAAGAGATTCTTTAAGCATAATAAAGGAAAAAGAATAACGAGAGAGAGAATAGGACCCGTCAAGGACCAAAGTGTGGAACCGCTGGAGATGGGCGAGGTTCTCAATGAATATTTCTCCTCTGTGTTTACCATGGAGAAAGATGTGAAGACTTGGGAAATTTAGTGGCGATATCAGTTCGCATTATGTATAGGAGGTGATGGAGCATTAAAATGTATGAAGGTGGATAAATCTCCTGGCCCCGACCAGGTATATCCAAGAACACTGCATGACGCTAGGCAAGAAGTTGCGAGAGCCCTGGCTCAGATATTTGTATCATCATTAGCCACGGGTGAGGTACCAGAAGACTGGAGGGTAGCAAATGTTGTGCCCTTATTTAATAAGGGCTGCAAAGAAAAACCTGGGAATTATGGACCGGTAAGCCTAACATCTGTGGTGGGTAAGTTACTGGAAAGGATTCTGAGAGATAAGATATACTGGCATTTGGAAAGACAGGGTTTGATTAGGAGTAGTCAGCACAGCTTTGTGCAAGGGAGTTCATGCATTACAAATTTGTTAGAGGAAGGTTGATGAGGACAGAGCAGTAGGTGTAGTCTATATGGACTTCAGTAAGGCCTTTGATAAAGTTCCACATAGTAGGCTGCTCTGGAAGATTAGATCACATGGAATCCAGTTGGCAAATTGGATATACAATTGGCTTGATGGTAAGAAGCAGAGGGTAATGGTGGAAGGATGCTTTTTGGCTGGAGGCCTGTGACTAGTGGTGTGCCTCAGGGGTCAGTGCTGGGCCCATTGCTGTTTTTTATCTATATCAATGATTTGGATGAGAATGTACAAGGCATGATCAGTAAGTTTGCAGATAACATTTAAATAGGTGGTATTATAGACAGTGAGGTTCTCAAAAATTGTAGCAGGACCTTGATTAACTGGGGAAGTGGGCCGAGAAATGGCAAATGGAGCTCAATACAGGTAATTGTGAGGTGTTGCATTTTGGAAAGTCCAATCAAGGTACAACTTTCACGATGAATGTTAGGACCTTAAGGAGTATCATGAAACAGAGGGACCTTGGATTTCAGGTGCACTGTTCTCTAAAGGTGGAGTCACAGGTAGTTAGGGCAGTGAAGGCGGCTTTTGGCATGCTGGCCTTCATCAGTCAGGGCATTGAGTATAGAAATTAGGAAGTTATGTTGTAGTTGTACAGGACGTTGGTGAGGCCCACCTGGAATATTGTGTTCAGTCTTGGTAACCTTGCTATAGGAAAGATGTTATGAAACTGGAGAGAGTGCAGAAGAGATTTACAAGGATGTTACCAGGACTCAAGGGACTGAATTATTTGGCGAGATTGCAGAGGCTAGGACGTTTTTCTTTGGAGCATAGGAGACTGAGAGGTGATCTTATAGAAGTGTATAAGATCATGAGAGGCATGGATGGGGTGAATGCACTTAATGGGAACTTGACAAGCAACTTTTTTACACAGAGGGTGGTATATCTGTGGAATGAGCTGCTGGGGGAAGTGGTTGAGGCAGGGACATTGACAACATTTAAAAGGCATTTGGACAAATACATGGAGAGGAAAGTTTTAGAGGGATATGGGCCAAATGCAGGCAAATGGGGTTAGCTTAGATGGGCACTATGGTTGGCATGGAGCAGTTAGGGCCGAAGGGCCTGTCTCAGTGCCTTTCTATGATTTCTTTATTCCCCGTTATGAATTCTCCCATTTCTGACTGTAAGGAACCTACATTTCGTTTTTGTCATTCTTTCTTTACATATCTATAGAAACTTTTACAGCCAGTTTTTATGTTTTTGTGACAGATTTGGGAATAGGGAGCTGTAGAGAAATTATATAGGAAAGGAGTTAAGGCCTGCATAGACCAGCCAAAATCGAATCGAATGGCAGGGCAGGTTTGAAGGACCTGGTGGCCACTCTTGCTTCGATTTCTTGTCATCAGTTCCTGCAAGTCAATAATTCCCCCAGAATGAGAAAAGAAATGGAAAGGGGAGAAAATAAAGTGTTTTACTCACAGATGTTGGCGACAGGAGGAAGTTTCAGTCTGTCTGAAGCTCAATCTTCATTCACACAAAGCCCGCGCTCTGATTGCCTGGAGGACCAGAGTCCTTCCGGTCCTCCCGTTCTTCCCATTGGTCAACACTTCAGCATGAAGGTCATGGGGTGGGCTCACCCCTGCACATGCGCAACTTCGCCTCTCCCTTGGACATGCGCAGTCCCGTGTCGCCAGCCTGCGCGGTGGATAGAGCGGTTTCCTCAGTGTGGGGGATTGTGGGAGCTGCGCCAGCCATTACCCATCCGGGGCCCAGTCTCCGAACTCCTGGGACTGGGATGAAAACTTACACCAACCTGGGGCCTTTGGCCGTCTGTGCAATAAGCTGGGACTGAGGTGCCTATGCTGTGAGCCGGGAATAGGGGTGTCGTGTTGCGAGCGAAGCCTGAGGAGGGGGCCATGTTCGCGTGTGTGTCCATTTGTGTTTCTGTGAGATAGAGTACAGAGCGCATGTGTTTCTGTGTGTGTGAATGCACCCAATGTTTGTTTATGTTTGTGAGAGAGTGGGGTCAGTATTGTAGGTGAAAGAAAGAACTAAAACTATGTTGTGTGTGTCTGTGAGGTGGAATAAAGAACACACGTTTGTGTGTGTATGGTTGAGAGAGAGAGAGAGTGGAGTCAGTATGCATTTGTGTGTGAAAGAGAAAAAGAGAATTATGGTGTGTTTATGTGGTAGGGTGGAGCGTGCATCTTTTGTGTTCTGAGCATGTGTGGAGTCACTGTGAGCAAGTGTATGTGAGAGAAACGAGTTGCCCGTTTTTAAGTGTGTGTGAGAGAGAGGTGAGTGCATGTGTGTGAGAGACAGAAAAAAGGGAGTGAGAGTGAGAGGGGAGGAGAGTGAGTCTGTGTATGGGTGTGTAATATAGAGTCTAGAGTCATAGAGGTTTACAGCATGGAAACAAGCCATTCGGCCCAACTTGTCCATGATGTCCTTTTTTTTAAACCCCTAATCTAATCCCAATTGCTCGCATTTGGCCCATACCCCTCTATACCCATCTTACACATGTAACTGTCTAAATGCTTTTTCAAAGACAAAATTCTAATAGAGGTAAGAACGCGCAGACTGTGTGCAGATAGTGACCCAAGCTGGGAATCAAACCCGGGTCTCTGGAGCTGTGAGGCAACAGCACTAACCACTTTGCCACCGTATGGCTCCCTAATTGTGTTATTACACTTTTTATTCAATTCAAATTTCACCATCTGCCATGGCAGGGTTTGAACCCAGATCCTGCGAGCATTATCTTGGGTTTCTAGATTATTAGTGCAGTGACAATACCACTGCCTCCCACTGCATACATGAGAGAGAAAGAAAGAAAAAGTGGGAGGAAGAGTTTAAACATGTGAAAAAAAGGTGTGTGCTTGTGCATGTCTTTGAGTGTCACTTCAGAATTTGGGGGCTCTGCCAGTATAACTGAGTTTGTGTGTCTACACTTTGCAAAGTGGATGGAGAGTTATAAAGCTGTTTTGACAATAGAACATAGAACATTACAGTGCAGTACAGGCTCTTCGGCCCTCAATGTTGCGCCGACCTGTGAAACCAGTCTAAAGCCCATCTAACCTACACTATTCTAATATCATCCATATGTTTATCCAATGACCCTTCAAATGCCCTTAATGTTGACGAGTCCACTACTGTTGCAGGCAGGGCATTCCACTCCCTTACTACTCTCTGAGTAAAGAACGTACCTCTGACATCTGTCCTATATCTATCACCCCTCAATTTAAAGCTATGTCCCCTCGTGCTAGCCATCACCATCCGAGGAAAAAGGCTCTCACTGTCCACCCTATCTAATCCTCTGATCATCTTGTATGTCTCTATTAAGTCACCTCTTAACCTTCTTCTCTCGAACGAAAACAGCCTCAAGTCACTCAGCCTTTCCTCATAAGACCTTCCCACCATACCAGGCAACATCCTGGTAAATCTCCTCTGCACCCTTTCCAATTCTTCCACATCCTTCCTATAATGCGGCGACCAGAACTGTACGCAATACTCCAAGTGTGGCCGCACCAGAGCTTTGTACAGCTGCAACATGACATCATGGCTCCGAAACTCAATCCCTCTACCAATAAAAGCTAACACACTGTACACCTTCTTAACAACCCTATCAACCTGGGTGCCAACTTTCAGGGATCTATGCACATGAACACCGAGATCTGTTTGCTCATCCACACTACCAAGTCTCTTACCATTAGCCCAGTACTCTGTATTCTTGTTGCTCCTTCCAAAGTGAATCACCTCACACTTTTCTGCATTAAACTCCATTTGCCACCTCTCAGCCCAGCTGTGCAGCTTATCTATGTCCCTCTGTAAGCTGCAACATCCTTCCGCACTGTCCACAACTTCACCGACTTTAGTGTCATCTGTAAATTTACTAACCCATCCTTCTATGCCCTCATCTAGGTCATGTATAAAAATGACAAACAGCAGTGGCACCAAAACAGATCCTTGTGGTACACCACTAGTAACTGAACTCCAGGATGAACATTTCCCATCAACCACAACCCTCTGTCTTCTTACAGCGAGCCAATTTCTGATCCAAACTGCAAAATCACCCTCAATCCCATGCCTCTGTATTTTCTGCAATAGCCTACCATGGGGAACCTTATCAAAATCTTTACTGAAATCCATACACACCACATCAACTGCTTTACCCTCATCCACCTCTTTGGTCACCTTCTCAAAGAACTCAATAAGGTTTGTGAGGCATGACCTACCTTTCACAAAACCGTATTGACTATCCCTAATCAAATTGTTCCTTTCTGGATGATTATAAATCCTATCTCTTATAATCCTTTCCAAAACTTTGCCCACAACAGAAGTAAGGCTCACTGGTCTATAATTACCAGGATTGTCTCGACTCCACTTCTTGAACAAGGGAACAACACCAGGTTAAAGTCCAACAGGTTTATTTGGTAGCAAATCCACATCATGACTATTCCTGTAGACAATGACGACATAAAGATCAAAGCCAAAGGCTCTGCAATCTCCTCCCTAGCTTCCCAGAGAATCCTAGGATAAATCCCATCCGGCTCATGGGACTTATCTATTTTCACACTTTCCAGAATTGCTAACACCTCAATCCCGTCTAGTCTGATAGCCTGTATCTCAGTATTCTCTTCGGCAACATTGTCTTTTTCCTGTGTGAATACTGACGAAAAATATTCATTTAGCACCTCTCCTATCGCTTTGGACTCCACGCACAACTTCCCACTACTGTCCTTGACTGGCCCTAATCTAACCCTAGTCATTCTTTTATTCCTGACATACCTATAGAAAGCTTTAGGGTTTTTCTTGATCCTACCTGCCAAAGACTTCTCATGTCCCCTCCTGGCTCTTCTTAGCTCTCTCTTCAGGTCCTTCCTGGCTAACTTGTAACTCTCAAGTGCCTTAACTGAGCCTTCATGTCTCATCTTTACATAAGTCTCCTTCTTTCTCTTCACAAAAGATTCAACTTCTTTAGTAAACCACGGTTCCCTCGCTCGACCACTTCCTCCCTGCCTGACAGGTACATACTTATCAAGGACATGCAGTAGCTGTTCCTTGAACAAGCTCCACATTTCAATTGTGCCCATCCCCTGCAGATTTCTTCCCCATCCTATGCATCCTAAATCTCACCTAATCACATCATAATTTCCTTTCCCCCAGCTATAACACTTGCCCTGCAGTATATACCTATCCCTTTCCATCGCTAAAGTAAATGTAACCGAATTGTGGTCACTATCACCAAAGTGCTCACCTACCTGCAAATCTAACACCTGGCCTGGTTCATTACCCAGTATCAAATCCAATGTGGCCTCGCCTCTTGTTGGCCTATCGACATACTGTGTCAAGAAACCCTCCTGCACACATTGGACAAAAACTGACCCATCTAAAGTACTTGAACTATAGCATTTCCAGTCAATATTAGTAAAGTTAAAGTCCCCCATAACAACTACCCTGTTACTTATGGAATCTATCCAAGGCTGCTCAGGAAGACGAGAGATGAAATCGCTGGGCCTCTGACGCAAATCTTTGTCTCGTAACTGGACATAGGTGAGGTCCCAGAGGATTGGAGGATAGCTAATGTGGTCCAGTTATTTAAGAAGGGTAGGAAGGATAACCCGGGTAATTATGGGCCGGTGAGCTTGACGTCCGTGGTGGAGAAGTTGTTGGAGAAGATTCTTAGAGATAGGATGTATGCGCATTTAGAAAGGAATAAACTCATTAACGATAGTCAGCATGGTTTTGTGAGAGGGAGGTCTTGCCTCACTAACCTGGTGGAGTTTTTTGAAGAAGTGACTAGAATGGTTGACGAGGGAAGGGCCGTGGATGTCATCTATATGGACTTTAGTAAAGCGTTTGACAAAGTCCCTCATGGTAGGCTGGTGAAAAAGGTTGGATCTCATGGGATAAAGGGGGAGGTGGCTAGATGGGTGGAGAACTGGCTTGGTCACAGAAGACAGAGGGTGGTAGTGGAAGGGTCTTTTTCCGGCTGGAGTCCTGTGACTAGTGGTGTTCCGCAGGGCTCTGTATTGGGACCTCTGCTGTTTGTGATTTATATAAACGATCTGGAAGAAGGTGTAACTGGGGTGATCAGTAAGTTTGCGGACGACACAAAATTGGCAGGACTTGCAGATAGTGAGGAGCATTGTCAGAGGCTACAGAAGGATATAGATAGACTGGAAATTTGGGCAAAGAAATGGCAGATGGAGTTCAATCCTGATAAATGCGAAGTGATGCATTTTGGTAGAAATAATGTAGGGAGGAGCTATACGATAAATGGCAGAACCATAAAGGGTGTAGATACGCAGAGGGACCTGGGTGTGCAAGTCCACAGATCCTTGAAGGTGACGTCACAGGTGGAGAAGGTGGTGAAGAAGGCATATGGCATGCTTGCCTTTATAGGACGGGGCATAGAGTATAAAAGTTGGGGTCTGATGTTGCAGATGTATAGAACGTTGGTTCGGCCGCATTTGGAATACTGCGTCCAGCTCTGGTCGCCACACTACCAGAAGGACGTGGAGGCTTTGGAGAGAGTACAGAGGAGATTTACCAGGATGCTGCCTGGTATGGAGGGGCTTAGTTATGAGGAGAGATTGGGTAAACTGGGGTTGTTCTCCCTGGAAAGACGGAGGATGAGGGGAGACTTAATAGAGGTGTATAAAATTATGAAAGGCATAGACAGGGTGAACGGTGGGAAGCTTTTCCCCAGGTCGGTGGTGACGTTCATGAGGGGTCATAGGTTCAAGGTGAGGGGGGGGGGGGGGTGGGGGAGGCTTAACACAGATATCAGAAGGACATCTTTTACACAGAGGGTGGTGGGGGCCTGGAATGCACTGCCAGGCAAGGTGGTGGAGGCGGACACACTGGGAACGTTTAAGACTTATCTAGATAGCCATATGAACGGAGTGGGAATGGAGGGATACAAAAGAATGGTCTCGTTTGGACCAGGGAGCGGCACAGGCTTGGAGGGCTGAAGGGCTTGTTCCTGTGCTGTATTGTTCTTTGTTCTTCTTTGTTCTTTCGCTCCTATCCAGAATCATCTTTGCAATCCTTTCCTCTACATCTTTGGAACTTTTCAGAGACCTATAGAAAACTCCCAACAGGGTGACCTCTCCTTTCCTGTTTCTAACCTCAGCCCATACTACCTCAGTGGACGAGTCCTCATCAAATGTCCTTCCTGCCACCGTAATACTGTCCTTGACTAACAATCCTCCCTCTCTTTTACCACCTTCCCTGATTTTACTGAAACACCTAAACCCCAGAACCTGCAACAACCATTCCTGTCCCTGCTCTATCCATGTCTCTGAAATGGCCACAACATCGAAGTCCCGGGTACCAACCCATGCTGCAAGTTCATCCACCTTATTCCAGATGCTTCTGGCGTTGAACTAGACACACTTCAAAACACCTTCCTGCCTGCCGGTACACTCCTGCGACCTTGAAACCTCATTCATGACCTCACCACTCACATCCTCCTGTACACTGGAGCAACAATTCAGGTTCCTATCCCCCTGATGAATTAGTTTAAACCCTCCCGAAGAGCATTTGCAAATTTCCCCCCCAGAATATTGGTACCCCTCTGATCCAGGTGAAGCCCATCCCGTTTGTAGAGGTCCCACCTACCCCAGAATGAGCCCCAATTATCCAGGTATCTGAATCCTTCCCTCCTGCACCATTCCTGTAGCCACGTGTTCAACTGTTCTCTCTCCCTATTCCTCTCCTCGCTAGCACGTGGCACGGGTAACAAACCAGAGATAACAACTCTATTTGTACTAGCTCTAAGCTTCCACCCTAACTCCCTGAATTTCTGCCTTACATCCCCATCTTTTTTCCTACCTATGTCATTGGTGCCTATGTGGACCACAACTTGGGGCTGGTCCCCTTCCCCTTTAAGGATCTCGAAAACACGATCCGTGTTTTAAATACTGTAACTGCAATGGAGCAGGCGTGTTATAAGCTGGTGGATGGAGTATTAATTAATTTGCCCCTCATAATAATCGGTGAAAGACTATTTTTGGGGAGCAAAATTAGTTAACAGAAGAAACCCTGAACCTTGCCAGTATTTCAAATTGTGAGGTCTGATTTTTAATTGTAAGCACAGTAAGAAGTCTCACAACACCAGATTAAAGTCGAACAGGTTTATTTGGTAGCATGAGCTTTCGGAGCACTGCTCCTTCATCAGCTTTTGTGAATCCCTGTAGGGGGCCATTTGGGCCATTGAGTCTGCACCAACTCTCTGACAGAGTATCTTACCTGGGCCCTCTCCCTGCTCTCTTGCTGTAATCCCACACCTTTACCATAGCTAATTCCCCCTAACCTAGACATTGTAGGACACTAAGGGCAATTTAGCATGACCAAACCACCTAACCCACACACCTTTCACCTGTGGGAGGAAACTGGAGCACCCAGAGGAAAATCACGCAGACACAGGGAGAACATACAAACTCCACACAGAGAGTCACCCAAGGCTGGGATTGAACCCGGGTCCCGAGCGCTTTGAGGCAGCAGTGCTATCCACTGTGCCACAGCTTTACACTGGGAACCAAAGGCAGATGATAGGATCTGTTGTGCTCAGAAGAACTACTGCTGAGACCAAAATCTGATATTGAGATACAGTCAGAAAATACCAGACCAAGTGAAGAGTTAGGAGATGCTGTGGGGTGGCGCAGTGACACAGTGGTTAGCACTGCTGCCTCACAGCGCCAGGAACCTGGGTTCAATTCCAGCCTTGGGTCACTGTCTGTGTGGAGTTTGCACATTCTCCCTGTGTCAGTGTGGGTTTTCCTCCAGATGGTCCGATTTGCTCCCACAGTCCAAAGATGTGTGGGTTAGGTTGATTGGCCATGCTAAGTTGACCTTCGTGTCAGGAGGTAAATATGTGAGGTTATGGGAATAGGGCCTGGATGGGATTGTGGTCGGTGCAGACTAGATGGGCCAAATTACCTCCTTCTGCACTGTAGGGATTCTATGACTTTGATGAAGTTAATTCAACAACAAAGCGACACCTCCCCTGAAGCAGACCAATCCCCGTGTTTAGTTAAAATCAAACAAATCAGTCACCAACGATAGTGGTTTTCTCCAAAATCAGGACCAATGAAAGCACTAGCCCCTCTCCTCCGGTTCTCCTGTGTAATAAGAGAATGTTAGTGTGATAGAATACTGTTTGAGGTTTAAAATACTGGCTAGCTGCTGCAAGCACTGTCAATGCCAACAAAGATCACTCAACTGCTGCCCTTGATGGTCCAGAATACCTCCAGGAGAATGAATGGAGACTTGTACAATCTCAGATAACAAAAAGATCCTGAACATTCCCATTTTCCCATGGAACAATTTAAATAAATGGTTAAATCCAATAAAACTAACCCAATGACAACAATGATCAACTTGTAATTACAACAGGTCTGATTCAAGATGAGATCATTTGATTTGATTTATTATTGTCACATGTACTAACATAGTGAAAAGTATTGTTCCTTGTGCACTATACAGACAAAGCATACCATTCATAGAGAAGGAAACGAGAGAGTGCAGAATGTAGTGTTACAGTCATAGCTAGAGTGTAGAGAAAGATCAACTTAATGCAAGGTAAGTCCATTCAAAAGTCGGACAGCAGCAGGAAAGAAGCTGTTCTTGAGTAGGTTGGTACGTGACTTCAGACTTTGTATCTTTTTCCCGATGGAAGAAGGTGGAACAGAGAATGTCCAGGGTGTGTGGGGTCCTTAATTATACTGGCTGCTTTGCCGAGGCAGCGGGAAGTGTAGATGGAGCCAATGGATGGGAGGCGGTTTGTGTGATGGATTGGGCCATACCAAGCTGTGATACAACCAGAAAGAATGCTTTCCATGGTGCATCTGTAAAAGTTGGAGAGAGTCGTAGCCGACATGCCAAATTTCCTTAGTCTTCTGAGAAAGTAGAGATATTGGTGGGCTTTCTTAACTTATAGTGTTGGCATGGGGGGACCAGGACAGGTTGTTGGTGATCTGGACATCTAAAAACTTGAAGCTCTCGACCCTTTCTACTTCGTCCCCGTTGATGTAGACCTCTATGCTTCCTGAAGTCGATGACACTCTCCTTCATTTTGTTGACATTGAGGGAGAGATTATTGTTGCCGCACCGGTTCACCAGATTTTCTTTCTCATTCCTGTACTCTGTCTCATCATTATTTGAATTCCAACCCACTACGGTGGTGTCGTCAGCAAACTTGAAAATCGAATTGGAGGGGAATTTGGCCACACAGTCATAAGTGTATAAAGAGTATAGTAGGGGGCTGAGAACACAGCCTTGTGGGGCACCAGTGTTGAGGATTGTGGAGGAGGTATTGTTACCTTTTCTTACTGATTGTGATCTGTGAATTAGGAAGTTCAGGATCCAGTCGCAGAGGGAGGTACCGAGGCCCAGACCACGAAGTTTGGAGATGAAATGCGTGGGAATAATAGTGTTGAAGGCTGAGCTGTAGTCAATAAATAGGAGTCTGACTTAGGTGTCATTGTTATCTAGGTGTACCAGGGTTGAGTGCAAGGCCAGGAAGATGGTATCTGCTGTGGACCTGTTGCAGTGATAGGCAAACTGTGTGGATCGAAGTAGTCCGGGAGGCTGGGATTGATTCGTGCCATGACTAACCTTTCGAAGCACTTCATAATGATGGATGTCAGGGCCATAAGGCACGCTGCTTGGTTTTTCATAGGTACCGGGATGATGGTCGTCTTCTTGAAGCAGATAGGGACCTCAGATTGTTGTAAAGAGAGGTTGAAGATGTCTGTGAATACCCCCACCAGCTGATCCATGCAGGATCTGAGTGCTCGTCCGGGTACCCCATCCGGGCCAGTCGCTTTCCGTGGGTTGACCTTTGAGAAAGCTGCTCTGACATCTGCAAAGATGACCCCAGATACAGGTTCATCCAGGGTTTCCAGGGTGGAGGGCATGCTCTCGCTGACCTCGCTGAGATAATGTTAATTCAAGGGTTAAAAGTGGGATTTGTGAGTAATCTGGGGCTTTGCAAGTTATGGAGGTACTGAGTGTCCCTGGGGCAGGATTTTAGGAAAATGCTGTTGGTTTAGGAACCTGAGGAAGATTCACATTTCTACCTGGGGTGGTCGCAGAATTGAGGGGGTGAAAGTCACTCATGTGTTTCATCAGTTTTCCTTTTCGTTTAAATAAACATTGATATTAATTACTATCTCAGAGTCCTGTCTTGTCTTGAGGTTAAATCTCTTTAGAATTAAAACCATTCAAGAGTCAATTTGGAACTGAGTAACTGGGCTCCTGAAACCAAATCAAACACAGCATAAATATTAATTATATACCCTTTTCATACTAACAGAGGACCTCAAGAAAGTTCAAGAAAGATTCACAATGATGATACCAGAACTGAGAGTGTTTAAGTTACAGGGTAGATTGAACAGGCTGGGAATATTTTCTCCAGGAAAGAGAAGGCTAAAGACTGACGTGATAGAGACTTTAATGGGTGTGATAGGGTTGACATCATCAAGTCTAACAGGATAGAAATTCAGAACTGACAATTCTAGTAGTCACAGAAAACCCTTCTTCCTCTCAAACTATAAATCTCTGTCCCCACCACACATTCCCTCCTCCCTATTGATTGTAACACCAATTCATCCTACTATTCTCCTCCTGCTTTTCCCCCGATTCTCCTCCCTTGAAGGTGCCGACTCTGGGCTTCAGTTTCACACTCACCTATTGCCCTCCCCAATATGTCACCCAGGTGTCTAAATCTTTCCACCTAAAGTTAACAAACTATTTTGCTGAGGGGACGTCCCAATCCAATCCAGGATACGATCTAAGGAGATCCATCAAAGGTGCCAAAAGACATTACTGGACCAAGCTAGAGTCCCAGGCTTGCCACACCGACCCCTGCCAACTATGGCAAGGTCTGCAAGACATCGCAGACTACAAGATGAAGGCATGTACCAGCTCCAACGCACCCCTCCCTGATGAGCTCAGTACATGCTCAAGATGAGCATGTACCAGCTCCAACGCACCCCTCCCTGATGAGCTCAGTACACTCTACGCCCATTTTGAGCAAGAGGTGAACGAGAGCACGCCCTCCACCCTGGAAGCCCTGGATGAACCTGTATCCGAGGTCACGATTGCAGATCTCAGAGCAGCTTTCTTGAAGGTCAACCCACGGAAGGCAACTGGCCTGGATGGGGTACCTGGACGAGCACTCAGATCCTGCGCAGATCAACTGGCGGGAGTATTCACAGACATCTTCAACCTCTCTTTATAACAATCTGAGGTCCCTATCTGCTTGAAGAAGACGGCTATCATCCCAGTACCAAAGAAAAGCCATGCATGTGCCTTAATGACTATCGTCCGGTGGCTCTGACATCCATCATTATGAAGTGCTTGCAAAGGCTAATCATGGCATGAATCAGTTCCAGCCTCCCGGACTACCTGGATCCACTACTGTTTGCCTACTGCCACAACAGGCCCGCAGCAGGCGCCATCTCCCTGGCCCTGCACTCAACCTTGGAACACCTAGATAACAAGGACAATAGATTCCTATCTATTGACTATAGCTCGGCCTTCAACACCATTATTCCTACAAAACACATCTCCAAACGTCACGGCCTGGGCCTCGGCTCCTCCCTCTGTGACTGGATTCTGAACTTCTTAATCCACAGACCACAATCATAAGAACATAAGAACATAAGAAATAGGAGCAGGAGTAGGCCATCTAGCCCCTCGAGCCTGCCTCGCCATTCAATAAGATCATGGCTGATCTGTTTAGTTCCACTTACCCGCCCGCTCCCCATAACCCTTAATTCCCTTATTGATCAGAAATCTATCTACCTGTGACTTTAACATATTTAACGAGGTAGCCTCCACTGCTTCAATGGGCAGAGAATTCCTGAGATTCACTACCCTCTGAGAGAAGAAGTTCCTCCTCAACTCTGTCCTAAACCGACTCCCTTTGAAAGGGGGTGCAAGAAGAGAGAGACTTCAGGTTGCTTGTGCAAAAAATCTGAGGGTGGGCAGGACAGGGGAAGCATGTAGTTAACGAAGCTTATGGGATCGTGGGCTTTATAAAATTGAGATAAAAAGGCAGTCCGTGTTACTGTATGAAACACTAGTTCTGCCTCAGCTGGAGTACTATGTCCGATTCCGGCTAGCACATTTTAGGAAGAATGTGACGACTGTGGGGAGGGTACAAGAGAGATTTGCCAGAATAATTCCAGTAATGAGGAATTACATTACATGGATAGATTGAAGAAACTTAGGCTGTTCTCCTGAGAGCTGAGAAAGCCAAAAAGAGATGTTTAAAATCGTGAAAAGTTCAGATGGAACAAGTAGAGAGAAACCATCAAGGACTGAAGAGTCGATAGACGGAGTGCGCAGATTTAAGGTGATTGGCAAATTCAGAAGTGGCATGAGGAAAGACCTTGTTTCTGAACCAACAAGTGTTGAAGGTTTGGAGTGCACTGGATACAGATTCAATAGTAGATTTCAAAAGGGATTTGGATAAATTGAAGATAAAATTGCTATGATAAGAGGAAACACGAGGAAGAGTGCAACTAACTGGGTCATACTTTGAAGGAGACTCGATAGGCAGAATAGCCTCCTGTGTTGTACTATTCGAAGAACAGTATACTTTTAAACTTACAAATCACGTGCGTCTAAATCCTGGTGGCTATTCCCCATAAATACAAGTGTATTGGTGGTGGTGACAGTGAGAGTACATGATGCTAAAAGGTTCTGCTGGCACCATCAGTTAAATGGCACTCAGTGCAGAAAAACATCTGGGAGAAGTTCGCAGTGAGCACGGCCAACGGAGAGGTCAGGAAGGGAAACTGAATGAATGGTCAAAACAAGGAGAGAGAGAGTAAGGTATAATCAAGCAAATGAGGAGAGGGAGAGCGAGGGAGAGAGGGGAAAGAATGAATTGAATAGGGTGGTCAAGAAGCATGGCAACTAGACAATGATGATTTTGGGGAAGGAAGAGTGAATAAAAATGGAGTGTTAAAGGAGCACAAGATGTCTTTTCTTTTAATTCATTACTTGAGGGATTTACTAACACCAGAAGCAGTTCAGAGAAGGTTCACCAAGATGGTTCCTGGGATGGAGGGATTTGTCTTATGAGGAAATGTTGAGCAGGTTGGTCCTGTACCCACCTGAACTTTACAAGGATTGGGAGGTGATCTTATAAAAACATGTCAGATTCTGAGGGGGCTTGACAGAGTAGATGCTGGGAGAATTTTTCCTCTCATGGGGGAATCTAGAATCAGTAAGGATAGGCAACAACACCTCCTCCACGATCATCCTCAACACCGGTGCCCCATAAGGCTGTGTTCTCAGCCCTCTACTATTTCCTTGTACACCGATGACTCTGGAGCCAAATTACCCTCCAACTCGATTTTCAAGTTTGCTGACGACACCACTCAAACAATGATGAGACAGAGTAAAGGAATGAGATAGAGAATCTGATGAACTGGTGCAACGACAATAACTTATCCTCAATGCCAACAAAATGCCCGGAGACAGTGGAAAAGAACTTTTGAACTCTACGGACTACGCATTCTCATGCTGCCACAGAGTAAAATGCTATTGGCCAAGGTAAATGATCTATACTAATAATGGCTCACGTCTGGCTGGCTGAGCAGAGTGGCGGGCAAAAGATTTTTGGAAGTTCTATAATTGTAATATTGGAAGCATGGCAATTTAGAATAGTTTGGTCTTCCCCAAATTATTCTCCTACATGTATGGACCAGGCCTGGGCAATAAAGTATGTCTTCAACCAGAATTATTATCTCCGTGAGTTCTTTGTATTAGTTGCGTTGTAAATCAGTGAGAGTCAGCACAATACTTGGTTTCTGAAACGCTCCTACATCAAAGAACTTTGTTTTAAAGAAATCCACATTTGAAAGCCCGGCCACTCCATGAAATATCAGCACCATAACAGGGGGAGATAAGAAAGACACTCACTTTGATATTTTTTCATTCGCACATCTGAGAGTTAAGAATGTGTGACATGATTTTGGGATACCGGAGTGAGTGTGCAGATGTGATTTGTTACATGTGAAAAATAGCAAGTCTAAATTCATGGTGAGATGGAGTGAAGAGCGGGTCCCAAACACACACAGCTACTTGAGACACAGCAGGAGATGAAATGGTTAATGTGGCCAGGGGATTGAGACAACATTGTGACATCATCAAGGTATTGACACACATTCCAGAGAGAAACTGAGTTCAAAACAATCAGGATCCAATTAAACTCACTGCACATGCTCACAAAGTGAGGAACATTAAAGTAAAAGGAATAATATTATAAATTAGGACAATTAAGGTTTTGGAAGAAATAATAGAGCAAGAACTGTCCACAAGTGGGATAGGGGTAAAGAGAGAGCTGGAGAATCTTTCACATCCATGCTTGATCTGTTGTTTGAAGCATCTGCCCTTATGAACTAGTAACCTAGAACTCACACTGCTCCTTCAGGAGAAAAAAATCAAGTAGATGTTACTCCAGGCGGGACCAGGACAGAACTGGAAAATAACGGAGTGATATTGAGTGAGAGGTCAGAGAGAGAGTTCTCCTCCCCTCAAGGTGTGGACTGTAAAAATCCTGGGGGACCCCGGACTTCAGGTATTTTTGCTAATTAGTGAACATTAAATTAAATTCTATGACTGGCTGTGCATTGATTTTGAATTTGATTGTTACACTTCTCCTGTTTTTATTCCTGTTGTGATTATGCTCTGGGTAAGGATGGTTGACAGGTGACAGGATGGGAAATTGTGGTTTGGGTCTTCATTGACCAAATGTTTTATTGATCCGAAAGGTGTAAAAGGGGCCAAACTTCAGCAGAAATCTAACAGAGCTGAGAACAGACGACTTGCTGTGTGGGAACAGGGACATAAACAGCTCCCAGAGGACAAAGAAAACAAGAGTGCCTTGAATCCTCGATGACACCTGGGTGTCAAGGCCACCATGTTTTCACTGCTTGGCATGGGAATGCTGACTCCCTGTACCAAGGACGGAGCGTGGGAAGACAATTGTTTGAGAGTTTGACGTGGCTTGGGCAGGTACAGAAGGTTCAATGACAGGTTTTGTAATTGGTCCATTCAAATGTTAGCTCGGCAATGGTTGGGTTAAAATCAGTCTCCATAGACTTTGTGATGTAAAAAAGTGTAAGAAGGGATTTCCCGAGCACAGAGATTTGTCGAGGTTTTACATGTTGCATTGACTGGTGCCATGGCATCTGGGGCAGAGCGGGGAGCATTTCTATGGGGATGGTGTTTCTACCCAGAGTGTAATGGTAATGCTGCTGCACTTTGATACCACTGCTCAGACATTAGCCTGTGTCAGCTCGTATTGATACTGAATAAAATCTAACCAGTGTCACCAATAAGGGTTATCTCTGGGAATCATTTCAGAGTTTGGGAAAAGGGGAGAAAGGGTTAATTGGCTCCCTGAACCCCATTTTCTAACATCGCTGTGTCAAAACAAAATCTCATCTCCCCCTCTGGCTCCTTTGCCAATGACCTTAGAGAGACTCACTTTCTGTTAAAGAGCCTGCCAACCCCTCTCACCCACATTCCCTAAAGTGCATCAATCCCATCAGGAAAATTTCAGAAAAGTCAAATATTTTTACCGATAAAAGTATATTAATGAATCAGAACATGGTTAAAAACAAACAGAAAATAACTTGAGGCTGAGACAACCAGAGTAAAAGGATGTTCACAATGTTCTGGACCCAAATGATTTCTTTTTAATTCATCTGTCGCCTGTAACCAGACTCTTTGTGGAACACCTCCGCTCAGTCCACAAGCACGACCCTGACCTTCTGCTTGCTTGCCATTAGAATTCACCACCTTGCTCTCATGCTCATATTTCTGTCCTCGGCCTGCTGGAATGTTCCGGAGAAGCCCAACACAAGCTGGACGAACAGCTCCTCATCTTCCAATGTTTTAAAGTTTATTTATTAGGGTCATAAGTAGGCTTGCATTAACGCTGCAATTAGGTTACAGTGAAAATCCGCTAATCGCCACTCTGGCGTCTCTTCAGGTACACTGAGGGAAAATTTAGCATAGCCAATCAACCTAACATCTTTGGAGTGTGGGAGGAAACCCATACTGACATGGGGAGAACATGCAAACTCCACACAGACAGTGACCCAAGCTGGGAATTGAAACTGGGTCCCTGGCCCTGTGAGGCAGAAGTGTCACTGTAAAACAGCCTTCTGGACTCAATATTGAGTTCAAATACTTTACAACCTGAACTCTCTCCTCCATTTTTTTTTGCCGAGTGCCAGTCTCCATCTTGTTTTCATGTTTTTTTGCTTCCAGACAGAGCTGTCCTTTATTCTGTCATTAACACTAACTCTGGATCAATGCTTTGTTTCTTTACTACAACCAATAACCATTAATTAAGGGCATGGATTGACAAATGGAATTGTGATCTTGTTGCCATCACAGAGAAGGGCGGGACTGGCAACTCAACATCTGGGCTACAGGATCTTCAGGTGAAACGGGAGGGTCTAAAAAAGGAGGCGGTGGTGAATTATTAATGAACGAGCCAGTTAGAGCAGTAAGGAGGGATGAGAGAGAGAAGGCAGATTGTATTGGAATAAGGTCTGGCCAAAGTATACTGGGAACAGCTGCCTGTAGGAAAATCTGCAGCAGAAACTTAAAGCAATTAGGAGAGCCAAGAGGGGGCCTGAAAAAGTACTGGTGGGTAACATTGAGGAGAATCCCAAGATATTCTGAGAGTATATAAAGGGGAACCAGGGAAAGAATAGTGCCCATTGGGGGCCAAGAGGGCAATCTATAGGTGGAGCCAGAGGACATTGGTAGGATGTTATATGAATGCTTCACACCTATCTTCACTCGGGAGGAGGACATGGGTACAGAATTTAGAGAGAGGGACTGTGAGGTTCTTGAACAGTTTGACATAGGGACTGAGGAGGTATTGGAAGTTTTGGTGGGCTTAAAAAGTGGACAGATCTCCAGATCTGGAAGATTTGTGTCCCAAGCTGCTGTGGGACGCAAGGGAGGAAATCATGGGGGCTCAGGGGAGATGCCAGAAGATTGGAGGGAGGACAACTAATGTGAATGCACTTTGCAAGAAGGATGGTAGAGATAAACCAGGGAATTACAAATCAGTGAGTCTCATATCAGCAGTAAGGAAACTATTGGAGAAAATTCTGAAGGAGAAAATTAATCTCCACTTGGAGAGGAAAAATTTGATCATGGATAGTCAGCAAAGCTTGGTTAGAGGGAGGGCATGCATAATGAATGTGATTGAATTTTTCGAGGTCGTGATTGGGTACGTCTATGAGGATAGTGTAGTTGATGTAGTTTATATGGATTTCAGCAAAGCCCCATATGGGACACTGATAAAGAAGGTAAATACACATGGGATCCAGGGTAACATGGCAAGATGGATCCAGAACTGGCTTAGTGGTAGGTGACAAAGGGTGATGATAGAAGGCTGTTTGTGTGACTGGAGGCCGGTGGAGTGGTGATCCACAGGAATCAGCGCTGGGTCCCTTATTGTTCATGATATATATCAACGATTATAGATGACATGTGGCAGAGGAGGGATGATAAGCAAGTTTGTGGAAGACATGAAGATTGGCACGGTGGTCAATAGCGAGAAAGAAGGTTTTATGTTGCAGGAAGATATAGTCAGGTTGGTCAAATAGTCAGAATAGCAGCAGATGGAATTTAACCCTGAAAACTGTGAAGTAATGCACTTCGGAAGGAGTAACAAGACAAGGGAGTAATAAAAGACTGGCAAGACACAAGGAAGTTCAGAGGGATCAGAGGGTGCTTTTCCACAGATCCCTGAAGGCAGCAGGACAGGGTAAGAAGGTATATGGGACACTTGCCTTTAACAGTCGTGGCATAGATCATAAGAGCAGGAAGTTTATGATGGAGCTGTACAAAACCATGCTTAGGCCACAGCTGGGGTACTGTGTACAGTTCTGTTTGCCTTACTATAGGAAGGTAATGATCGCACTGTAGAGGATGCAGAGGAGATTTACCAGGACATTGCCTGGGAGAGAGCATTTGAGCAATGACGAGAGGCTGAATAAGCTTGGATTGTTTTCTTTAGAGGGGACACCTGATGGAGGTGTATAAGGTTATGAGGCATCTGGACTGGATGGATAGGAAGCAGCTGTTCCCTTCATTGAAGGATCACGAACGAGGGGCAGGATATTTAGAGGGAATTTGAGGAAAAATGTTTTCACCCACAGGGTGGTGGGAATCTGGAATGCACTGCCTGGGAGGGTAGTGGAGGTGGGAAACCTCACAACCTTTAAAAGATATGTGTATGAGCACTTGATATATCAAGACATTCAAAATATAGGCCAACTGCTGGAAAGTGGAATTAGTATAGATTTAATATTGTTTCATTGGTGCAGACTCGATGGGCTTTTTCTGAATTGTATGACTCTATGACTTGTGAACTCGCTGGTGTTTCCGCAGATGGGATGACTGATTGAATCCCTTCCCACACACAGAGCAGGTGAATGGTCTCTCCCCGGTGTGAACTCGCTGGTGTACCCGCAGGTTGAATGATGTTCTAAACCTCTTGGTACAATGAGAGCAGCTGAATGGTCTCTCCTCAGTGTGAATGCGCTGGTGGGACATCAGTACCCGAGAGCTTTTGAAGCAACTTCCACAGTCAGAGCATTTAAAGGGTCTCTCCTGGGTGTGAGTGACATGGTGGGTGAGCAGGTTGGATAACTGAGTAAATTGCTTCCCACAGTCAGAGCAGGTGAACAATCCCTTACCAGTGTGAACTCGCTGATGGCTCCGCAGGTTGGATAACTGAGTGAATCCCTTCCCACACTCAGAACAAGTGAACAATCCCTCCCCACTGTGAACTCGCTGGTGTCTCCGCAGGTTTGAAGTATTACTGAATCCTTTCCCACACTCAGAGCAAGTGTCTAGTCCCTTCCCAGTGTGAACTCGCTGGTGTCTCCGCAGATTTGATGGATCACTGAATCCCTTTCCACAGAAACAGCAGGTGAACGGTCTCTCTCCAGTGTGACTGCGTCGATGTGTTTCCAGGTGAGATGGGGACTCAAATCCCTTCCCACAGTCCCCACATTTCCACGGTTTCTCCATGGTGCAGGTGTCCTTGTGACTCTCCAGGTTAAACGACCAGTTAAATCTCACACAGAACACATGTATGGTCTTTCTCCGCTGTGAAGGCTGCAATATTTGTTCAGGCCGTGTAATGGTTAAAGCTCTTTCCACAGTCAGTTCACTGGAACACTCTCACTCAAGGGTGTGTGTGTCTTGGTGCTTTGCCAGTCACACTGATGTTTAAAGCCTTATGAAGCAGGCAGAGCAGAGAAACATTTTCTCCTCCCAGATGCAAAGGCCGATGAGATTGAGGTGCCAAGTATTTGACTCTGTCACATGTTGATGTTAAGTTTGTTTTGAGACGTCTATCTGTAAATGTTCAGCTTCTGATAGCCTGTAAAAGGAGTTTACAATAGTCATAGAAATCATAGAAACCCTACAGTACAGAAAGAGGCCGTTTGGCCCATCGAGTCTGTACCGACCACAATCCCACCCAGGCCCTAGCCCCACGTCCCTACATATTTACCCACTAATCCCTCTAACCTACACATCTCAGGACACTAAGGGCAATTTTTAGCATGGCCAATCAACCTAACCCGCACATCTTTGGACTGTGGGAGGAAACCGGAGCACCCGGAGGAAACCCACGCAGACACGAGGAGAATGTGCAAACTCCACACAGACAGTGACCCAAGCCGGGAATCGAACCCAGGTCCCTGGAGCTGTGAAGCAGCAGTGCTAACCACTGTGCTCCCGTGCCGCCCCATTAGTCATCAGTGTCCGTACAGGATAGAAATTCAGAACAGACAATTCTAGTTTCTATGGAACATTCTTTCCTCCCTCATTCCCCAAAAGGTGTAAATCTCCATCCCACACACTCTCCCTCCATTCTCACTCTGCTGTATCTAATATTCACCCTCCCAATTCTCCTGAAGGTGCTGATTGAGGCTGATTGACAGATCCATGCTCATTGCTTCCTGTCCTGGACACAGAGAGCTGAAAATCTCCATGCAGACTGCCAGACAGATATATGTCTATATGACTGGATTAAAGATGTGTGGAATGTACAGACTGGATTCACTTCCTTTTCCTTCAGTTGCTGCAAGTCCCCAATTTCCTCCAGAATGAGAAAAGAAATGGAAAGAGGGAGAAAAGCAAGTGTTTTACTCACAGATGTTGGCGACAGGAGAAACTTTGAGTCTGTCTGAAGGTCAATCTTCATTCACACAAAGCCCGCGCGGCCCGCGCTCTGATTGGCTCGAGGGCCAGACTCCTTCCGGTGCTCCAACTCTTCCCATTTGTCAAAACCTCAGCATTAAGGGCGGGGAGGCGCGCCTTCCCCTGCACATGCGCAGCTTCCCCTCTCCCTTGGACATGCGCAATCGCGGCTTCTCGCTCTGCCCGGAAAAGTTGGCTCTGGATGGGTGGGGATTGGAGACGTCAGGGTGATTCCTATTGGCTGATTCAGGCAGCTCTCCATTGTGACATCACTAATATCAGACACAATGTGGAACCAGATTGCGATTTTATGGCCCTTTACCCGGTAAGAAGTCTCAACACCAGGTTAAAGTCCAACAGGTTTATTTGCTCCTTCATCAGGTGAGTGGAGAGGTAGGTTTCACAAACATGACATATATAGGCAAGACACAATTGTAAGATTATTACAGATTGGAATGTGAAGACTTGTTGGAATGCGAGTCTTTACTGGTAATCAAGACTTTGCAGGTACAGACACTGCGAGTGGAGAGAGGGATAATCACAGGTTAAAGAGCTGTGAATTGTCTCAAGCCAGGACATTTAGTAGGATTTTGCAAGCCCAGGCCATGTAGTGTGACATGAACCCAAGATCCCGGTTAAGGCCGTCCTCATGCATGCCCACCCCAGTACAACGTCGGCATCTCCACATCATATAGGATTCAGAGCTGGCTTGACAAGTAGACACTGGACATTTATTTCCATGTAGAAAAACACTTATTTCTCTCTCACAGACACATATACTTGCTTCTCTATCCTACGTATACACCAAACATTCATACACTACCCTCTCTCGCACACACACATTCCACTCGACCTCAATGACATACACAAACACACACCTTACTCTCTCCTCCTTCTTTCCCCCTCTCTTTCTCACACACACACAATCACTCTCTGTCTCTCACATATGCCATATACACAGAATCACTCTCCCTCTCTCTCACATACACCATTTTTTTCTGATTCAGTTACACATTTATTACAAAACTGTCACCGCTCTGTATTCCCACTCTTTAAACTGTCACCGCTCTGTGTTCCCGCTTTTTAAACTGTCACCGCTCTGTGTTCCCACTCTTTAAACTGTCACCGCTCTGTGTTCCCACTCTTTAAACTGTCACCGCTCTGTGTTCCCACTCTTTAAACTGTCACCGCTCTGTGTTCCTGCTTTTTAAACTTCTTTCCCAGTGCACTCTGAGGAAGGGGAAAAAGGGTTCAGTGTTCCATTGGAGCAATTCTTTTTCTTTGTAGCAGTAAGTTATATGGAGGGGATGGAAGTGAAGGCAGTGCAATGTACCTCCTGCAGAATGTTTGAGGTGAGGGACACCGTCAGTGTCCCTGCTGATTACACCTGTGGGAGGTGCACCCATCTGCAGCTCCTCCAAGACCGCGTTAGGGAGCTGGAGTTGGATGAGCTTAGGGTCATCAGGGAGGCAGAGAGGGCCATAGACACAAGCTTCAGGGATATAGTTGCTCCAGGGAATGAAAATAGATGGGTGACAGTGAGAGGGGCTGGGAGGAAGCAGTCGGTGCAGGGATCCCCTGTGGTCATTCCCCTTAGCAACAAGTATTCCACTTTGAATACAGGTGAGGGGGGCGACCTACCAGTGGTAAGCCGCAGTGACCAGATCGCCAGCGCTGAGTCCGTCCCTGTGGCTCAGAAGGGAAAGGGGGAGAGCGGTAGAGCTATAGTTATTGGGGACTCGTTTGTTAGAGGGATAGATAGGAAGTTCTGTGGCAACAAGAGAGACTCACGGATGGTATGTTGCCTCCCAGATGCCAGGGTCGGTGACATCTCCGACCGTGTCTTCAGGATTCTAAAGGGGGAGGGGGAACAGTCACAAGTCGTGGTGCACGTCGGCACCAAAGACATAGGTAAGAGAGGGGACGGGGATTTAAAACAGGAATTCAGGGAGCTAGGGTGGAAGCTGAGAGCCAGGACAAACCATGTTGTCATCTCCGGTATGTTGCCGGTGCCACGGGATAGCGAGTTGAGGAACAGGGAGAGAGTGCAGTTAAACAGATGGATGCAGGGATGGTGTCGGAGGGAGGGTTTCAGCTGTGTGGATAATTGGAACACTTTCTGGGGAAGGTGGGACCTGTACCAACAGGACGGGGTGCATCTGAACCAGAGGGGCACCAATATCCTGGGAGGGAAATTTGCTACAGCTCTTCGGGGGGGTTTAAACTAATTTGTCAGGGGGATGGGAAAAGGAGTTGTAGTCCGGAGGTCAGTGAGTGTAGTGAGGTACTGGGAAGGGTATCATGGTCAAAGGTGGGTACGAGCAGACAAGAAGGTGGGTTGAAGTGTGTCTACTTCAATGCAAGGAGCATCCGAAATAAGGTAGGTGAACTTGGGGCGTGGATTGGCACTTGGGACTACGATGTTGTGGCCATTACGGAGACATGGGTAGAACAAGGACAGGAATGGTTGTTGGAAGTTCCGGGGTATAGATGTTTCAGTAAGTGTAGGGTAGCTGGTAAAAGAGGTGGAGGAGTGGCACTGTTAATCAAAGAGAGTGTAACGGCTGCAGAAAGGCATTTCGAAGGGGATCTGCCTACAGAGGTAATATGGGCTGAGGTTAGGAATAGAAAAGGAGCGGTCACATTGTTAGGAGTTTACTATAGGCCCCCAAATAGTAATAGAGATGTGGAGCAAGAAATTGCGAAGCAGATTATGGATAGGTGTGGAGGTCACAGGGTAGTTGTCATGGGGGACTTTAACTTTCCAAATATTGATTGGAGCCTTTATAGGTCGAATAGTTCGGATGGGGCAGTTTTTGTGCAGTGTGTGCAGGAGGGGTTCCTGACACAATATGTGGATAAGCCGACAAGAGGTGGGGCCACATTGGATTTGGTAATGGGAAATGAACCGGGCCAAGTGTTGGATTTGGTTGTGGGAGAGCACTTTGGAGATAGTGACCACAATTCGGTGTCTTTTGTTATTGCAATGGAGAGGGAGAGGGCCATGTGGCAGGGCATAGTTTACAATTGGGGGAGAGGTAATTATGATGCAATCAGGCGGGAATTAGGAAGCATAGGATGGGAACAAAAATTGTCAGGAAAAGCACTCATGAAAAGTGGAACTTTTTCAAGGAACAAATACTGCGTGTCCTTGATAGGTATGTCCCTACCAGGCAGAGAGGAAATGGCCGAGTGAGGGAACCATGGTTCACAAAAGAGGTGGAATGTCTTGTCAAGAGGAAGAAGGAAGCATATGTAAGGTTGAGAAAACAAGGTTCAGTTGGCTCGATGGAGGGTTACAAGTTAGCAAGAAATGAGCTGAAAAAGGGGCTTAGGAGAGCTAGGAGGGGGCATGAGAAGTCCTTGGCGGGTCGGATCAAGGAAAACCCCAAGGCTTTTTACTCTAATGTGAGGAATAAAAGAATGACCAGGGTGAGGTTGGGGCCGGTCAAGGACGGCAGTGGGAATTTGTGCATGGAGTCAAAAGAGATAGGAGAGGTGATGAATGAATACTTTTCTTCGGTGTTCACCAAGGAGAGGGGCCATGTTTTTGAGGAAGAGAGGGTGTCACAGGCTGGAGGAAGTAGATGTTCGGATGGAAGATGTACTAGCAATTTTGAATAAACTGAAAGTTGATAAGTCCCCTGGGCCTGATGAAATATATCCTAGGAGTCTTTTGTAGGGTTCTGAAGAATGTGGAGGAACAGAGAGATCTTGGGGTTCTTATCCATAGATCTCTGAAGGTTGCCACTCAAGTGGATAGAGCCGTGAAGAAGGCCTATAGTGTGTTGGCATTCATTAACAGGGGGTTTGAGTTTAAGAGCCGTGGGGTTATGCTGCAACTGTACAGGACCTTGGTGAGACCACATTTGGAATATTGTGTGCAGTTCTGGTCACCTCACTATAAGAAGGATGTGGAGACACTGGAAAGAGTGCAAAGGAGATTTACCAGGATGCTGCCTGGTTTGGAAGGTAGGTCTTATGAGGAAAGGTTGAGGGAACTTGGGCTTTTCTCTTTGGAGCGGAGGAGGTTGAGAGGAGACTTGATAGAGGTTTATAAGATGATGAGGGGGATAGATAGAGTGAACGTTCAAAGACTATTTCCTCGGGTGAATGGAGTGGTAACTAGGGAGCATAACTATAGGGTTCATGGGGGGAGATATAGGAAGGATGTCCGAGGTAGGTTTTGTACTCAGAGAGTGGTTGGGGTGTGGAATGGACTGCCTGCAGTGATAGTGGAGTCAGAAACTTTAGGAACATTTAAGAAGCTATTGGATAAGCACATGGAGTACTTCGGGATGATAGGGAGGAAATAGCTTGATCTGGGTTTCAGACAAAGCTCGGCACAACAACGTGGGCCGAAGGGCCTGTTCTGTGCTGTACTGTTCTATGTTCTATGTTCTACATGCGCTTACCTCTCTATGACACAAACACACACATACAAGAAATTACACACAGGCAACTCTTGTTTCTCTTGCACACACTTGCTCAAACTGACTCCACACTGTCTCTCAGACACACAAAATCATGCACACACAAAATTTCACAAACACACATACCATAATCCCCTTTCTCCCTTTAAAACACACCCTTGCTTCTCTCATACATGATCACACACTGACTCTCTCCTCTCTCTGAAACACACACACACACAGAAAAAATATACCCATCCCACTCTTTCTCTCTTTCACACACATGCACACATACACTTCTTTGCCTCTTTCACACACACACACAACTGTGGCTTCTTTCACAACACACATCCCTGCTCCTGTACTCGAAACCTCTCACAATGAAGGCCAACATGCCATTTGCCTTCTTTACCGTCTGCTGCACCTGCATGCTTACCTTCAGTGACTAGTGCACAAGGACACCCAGGTCCTGCTGCACACTCCCCTCTTCCAATTTACAGCCATTCAGGTAGTAATCTGCCTTCTTGTTTTTGCTTCCAAAGTGAATAACCTCACACTTGTCCAAATTATACTGCATCTGCCATTGATTTGCCCACTCACCCAACCTATCCAGATCATTCTGAAGGATCTCTGCATCCGTTTCACGGTTCACCCTCTCACCCAACTTGGTATCATCTTTGAGATGTTACATTTTGTTCCCTCATCCAAATTATTAATATATATTGTGAATAGCTGGGGTCCCAGCACCAATCCCTGTGGCACCCCACTAGTTACTGCCTGCCAATTTGAAAAGCACACATTAATTCCTACTCTTTTGTTTCCTCTCTGCCAACCAGTTTTCTATCCACCTCAATACACCTCCCCCAATCCCATGCCCTTTAATCGTGCATGATAATCTCTTATGCGGGACTTTGTCAAACGCTTTCTGAAAGTCCAAACATACCACATCTACTGGTACCCCCTTGCCAACTCTACAAGTTACATCTTCAAAGAATTCCAACAGATTTGTCAAGCATGATTTCCCCTTCATAAACCCATGCTGACTCTGTCTGATCCTGCCACTGCTTTCTAAACGGTCTGCTATAAGGTCCTGAAGAATGGATTAGAGAATTTTCCCCACTACCGACGTTAAGCTTACTGGTCTATAATTCCCTGTTTTCTCTCTACCTCTCTTTTTGAATATTGGAGTGACATTAACTACCTTCCAATCTGTTCCAGAATCTATAGAATCCTGGAAGATGATCACCAATGCATCCACTATTTCTCGAGCCACTTCCTTAAACACTCTGGGATGTAGATTTTCAGGCCCTGGAGATTTATCCACCTTCAGTCCCATTAATTTTCCCAGCACCATTTCTCTACTAATATTGACCTCCCTCAGTTCTTCCCTCTCACTAAATCTTGCTTTTTCCAACATTTCTGATATCTGATTTGTGTTCTCTTTCATGAAGGCAGAACCGATATATGTATTCAGTTGTTCAGCCATTTCTTTGTCCCCTATTATACATTGCCCCGTTTCTGTCTGTAGGGGGCCTACATTTATTTTCACCAACCTCTTCCTCTTCACATATCTATAGGAACTCTTTGTGTCAGTCTTTATGTTCCCTGCAAGCTTACTTTTGTACTGTATTTTCCCCTTTTAATCAATCCCTTAGTCCTTCTTTGTTGAATTCTAAACTGTTCCCAATCCTCAGCCTTATTATCTTTCTTGGCCAATCTATATGCTTCTTCCTTAGATCGGATATTCTCTCTAATTTCCTTTGCAAGCCATGGATTGGCTCTCTTACCTATTTTGCTTTTGTGCCAGACAGGAATAAACAGTTGCTGCAGTTCCCCCATGTGTTCCTTGAATGTTTGCCATTGCCTATCCACTGCCATCCCTTTAAGTAACTCTCCTCAATCTATCAAGGCCAACTCACACCTCATATCCTCATAGTTTCCTTTATTAAGGTTCAGCATCCGAGTCTCCGAATCAACTCCTTCACTCTCCATCTTGATAAAAAATTCTATCATGTTATGGTCACTCATTCCCAAGGGGTCTCGTACAGCTAGATTGGCAATGATTCCCTTCTCATTACCCAGTACCCAGTTTAAGGTGGTCTGCTCTCTCGTTGGTTCCTCCACATATTGGTCAAGAAAACCATCCCCTATACACTCCAGGAATTCCTCCTCTATGGCATTGTGGCTAATTTGATTTGCCCAATCTATGTGCAGATTAAAATCACCCATAATCACCGATATTCCCTTATCACATACAGCTCTAATTTCCTGTTTAATGCCATTCCCAACATCACCACTGCAGTTTTGGGGTTTATGTATGTGACACCCACTAATGCTTTTTGCCCCTTGGTATTTCTCAACTCTACCCATACAGACTCCACGTTGTCAGAGCTAATATCCTTTCTCACTATTGTGTTAATTTCCTCTTTAACTGGCAGTGCCACTCCCACCTTTTCCTTTATGCCTGTCCTCCCTAAATATTGAATACCCTGGGACATTTAATTCCCACCCCTGGTCACCCTGCAGCCATGTCTCCGTAATCCCAATTATATCATGCCCTTTTACATCCATCTGCGCGTTTAGTTCATCCACTTTATTGCAAACGCTCCGTGCATTAAGGCACAGAACCTTTAAACTTGTCTTTTTAACATTGTTTGCCTTGCTCCCAATATTTTTCTCTATAGCCCTGTTTGAATTTTGTCCTTGGTTTCTCTGCCTATCACTTTTCTTATTCCCTTTTCTACCTTTTATTTTTGTCCTTGCTCCCTCCTTTTCTGACGCCTCACATAGGTTCCCATCCCTCTGGCATATTAGTTTAAACCCTCCCCAACCACTCTCGCAAACAGTCCCCCTGGGACATCAGTCCCAGTCTTGCCCAGGTGTAACCCATCCAATTTTTACAGGTCCCACCTCCCCCAGAACCGGTCCCAATGCCCCAAGAATCTGAAACCCCCCCCCCCCCCGACACCATCTCTTCAACCAAGTATTTATCTGATATATCCTGTCATTTCTACTCTGACTAGCTCGTGGCACCAGTAGTAATCCTGAGACTTTTAGGGTCCAATTTCTTAACTTTCTTCCTAGCTCCCTGTATTCTGCTTTTTAAGACCTCATCCCTTTTTTTACTTATGTGGTTTGTACCGATGTGTACCACAATCACTGGCTGTTCACACACTCTCTCCTCTCACTCACTCTCTTCAATACTCTCATACATAAATATGCACACACACAGATATGGCCCATTCCCCAGACTAGCCTCACAGCTCAGACACCCCTAGACCCGGCTCACAGCATGGCCCAGCTCATTGCACAAACATCCAAAGGCCCAGGCCTGGTGGGAGTTTGTGTCAGGGTGGGGTCACTGTGCACCCCCGCCCCCACAATCCCACTTTTTAAGGTAGGTGATGTCTCTCTTATGACTCGTGTTATATTTGCATACTTTATATTTATGATACTCTGGTACAGTGCCTTTATTATTATTTATATTCTTGCAGTATAGTTACTTGTTCTGCACCTGCAGGGCTGCCAGCTGAGGGAGTGGGGAAGGGAACTTTGCAAAATGTCTTCTGTTTATTTTCTTACAAGTCAATGCAGTTTAACTTTAAACATCATAGGTTTTCCTTTTATCTTTACACAGGCCAAAACCTCCTCCTGTCTCCAACTTCTGTGAGTAAAACACTTTCTTTTCTCCCCTTTTCCATTTCTTTTCTCGTTCTGGGAACTGAAGGGAAAGGAAGTGAATCCAGGGAGGGTGCAGACTCTGGAAAGGTTGGCCCAGGTCTCTCTCTCTCTTAAAGACATTGGCATCCTTTGCTCCCTCAGTTTGATGCATTTATTTGTCTGGTTAGAAGGATGGTCTCTTTCCTAATGTTCACCATCAATGGGCTGGTTTCCCCAGGAGGTAGAAACTAGAAGCAGAAGTAGGCCGTTCAGGCTTTTGAGCCTGCTCCACCATTTATTATTATCATGACTGATCATCAAATTCAATATTCTGATCCCCTCCTCCCCCATATCACTTGACCAAGATCAATGTCTAATTTCTTCTTGAAATCACACGACGTTTTGGCCTCAACTACTTTCTTTGGTAGTGAATTCCACACATTCACCACCCTCTGGGTGAAGAGATTTCTCCTCACCTCAGTTCTAAAAGGTTTACCCATTAACCTTAAACTATGACCCTTAGTTGTGATTCCCCCACCATCGGGAACATTGGGAGATGGCTGACATTTAAGGGGACAGTAAATATAGGACAGAGATATGTCTAGTTGTTAGGTGGTAGATAATAGATATATTATTTATGGTTCTGTAATAAAATATATTTATTATTTCTATTCTTGTAATATAGAAGTGTAGCTGTGTTATAAATTTCCAGTCAGAGTCATCACAGCACAGTCCATTCAGTAACTCGGGTTCATGCCCAACTCTCTGTGGGACAACATAGTCAGTCCTATTCTCCCTCTCTAACCCTGTTCCCCTGCAAGCTTATTCCCTTCAGATGCCCAACCCAATTTATTAGAAATTCTTCTTCTCCATTTCCACCACCGGTGTGATTTTCTGATTATGCCCACTTGCTGTCTAAATAAAGTTCTTCCTCCCCCACCACCCCCATCCCCCAACTCTACCTCTAATCAAAAGATACAACACTCTCTATCAAACATTTTCCAGACAGTTAATTGTGCATCTGGAAAGATACATGTATATTTACTGAGTTAAAATGTTTGAGTGTCTGACTCCAGGAACTTGTATCTATGGATCGGTACGACTCACTCATGAGAATTTGGAGTGAATGTTAGATACAGCAGAGTGAGAATGGAGGGAGTGTGTGTGGGATGGAGATTTACAGCTTTTAGGGAATGAGTGAGGAAAGAACGTTCCATAGAAACTAGAATTGTCTGTTCTGTATTTCTATCATGGACGAAAAGAAATTGGTTTAGGTTGGAGGGTCACAGTTTTTTTTTTAACTGGTCGGTGCAACATCGTGGGCCGAAGGGCCTGTTCTGCGCTGTAATGTTCTATGTTCTATGTTCTATCCTGTACTGACACTGATGCACAGTGGCACAGTGGTTAGCACTGATGTCTCACAGCGCCAGGGACCTGGGTTCGATTCCAGCCTCAGGTGACTGTCTGTGTAGAGTTTGCACGTTCTCCCCCTGTCTGCGTGGGTTTCCTCTTATTTGCGGAAGGATATATTGGCCTTGGAGGGAGTGCAGAGAAGGTTCACCAGGTTGATACCAGAGATGAGGGGTGTTGATTATGAGGAGAGACTGAGCAGATTGGGTTTGTACTTGTTGGAATTTAGAAGGCTGAGGGGGGATCTTATAGAGACCTATAAGATAATGAAGGGGCTGGATAGGGTAGAGATGGAGAGATTCTTTCCACTTAGAAAGGAAACTAGAACTAGAGGGCACAGCCTCAAAATATAGGGGGGTTAGTTTAGGACAGAGTTGAGGAGGAACTTCTTCTCTCAGAGGGTGGTGAATCTCTGGAATTCTCTGCCCACTGAAGTGGTGGAGGCTACCTCGTTGAATATGTTTAAATCACGGATAGATGGATTCCTGATCGGTAAGGGAATTGGGGGTTATGGGAATCAGGCGGGTAAGTGGAACTGATCCACTTCAGATCAGCCATGATCTTATTGAATGGCGGGGCAGGCTCGAGGGGCTAGATGGCCTACTCCTGCTCCTATTTCTTATGTTCTTATGTTCATACCAGGGAAAGACTGTTCATCTGTTCTGACTCTGGGAAGGGACTCACTCAGTTATCAGCCCTGCGGACACACCAGCTAGTTCACACTGGGGAGAAGCCGTTCACCTGCTCTCAATGTGGGAAGGGATTCACTCGCTCATCCCATCTGCTAAGACAGCAGTGAGTTCACAATTGCTTACATGGGATGGATTCTGCTGTTAATCTCATCCAAGAACCATGTTTGTTCTGACAGTGGTGAAGTGGGAGGGTTGGAGGGTTTCTTTGGGCCTGGGAGAGCACATTTCCACTGAAATAATCCACAAAATCTGGTGAAGGACATTTATTTTATCCTGGATAGTAAATAGTGTTCCCTCCCCACCCTTTACATTCACCACCTTGCTCTCATGCTAACATTTCTGTCCTTGTCCTGCTGGAATGTTCCGGAGAAGCCCAACACAAGCTGGACGAACAGCCCCTCATCTTCCAATGAGGCACTTTACAGCCTTCTGGACTCAACACTGAGTTCAACAACTTCACACCCTGAACACTCTCCTCCAGCTTGATTTTATTTTGACGAGCTTAAGTCTGCATCTTGTTTTCATGGTTTTTTGTTTCCAGACAGAGCTGTCCATTATTCTGCACTGAACACTTACATCTTGCTTACAACCATTACCTCGCCCTTTGTCTTTTGTTCCACAACATTTTTCTCCACAGATGCTGCCAGACCTGCAGCAATTTTCCAGTTTGTTTTGCATTTATTCTAAGCAAACGGAAGGTCAGGGTCGTGCTTGTGGACTGAGCGGAGGTGTTCCACTCAGAGGGCAGGGAACAGGCTACAGATGAACTAAAGAGAAACCATTTGTGTCCAGAACATGAGGAACATCCTTTTACTCTGGTTGTTTTGATCCCGAATTCATTTTCAGCTTATTTTTAACCATGTTCTGTTGCATTAATAAACTTTTATCAGTAAAAATATTTGATTTTGCCGGACTTTTCTTGATGAGATTAATGCACTTTAGGGAAAGTGGGTGAGAGGGGTTGGCAGGCTCTTTAACAGAAAGTGAATCCCTCGAAGATAATTGGCAAAGGAGCCAGAGGGGGAGATGAGATTTTACTTTTGACACAGCGATGTTAGAAATGGAATCGATGGTTTTTCGGTTCTGAAAAATTGAGTGACTCTGCCAGATCTTGACGTGACATTTGATTTGATATTTCTGCCTTTAAATCATCACCTTCTGATATCCTGTAAAAGATGTTCATTACAAAAGTAATCACTTTCAGTCCAGGATAGAAATTCAGAACAGACAATTCTAGTTTTTATGGAACATTCTTTCCTCTCTCATTCCCCAAAAGCTGTAAATCGCCATCCCACACACTCTCCTTCCATTCTCACTCAGTTATATTTAATATTCACCCTCCCAATTCTCCTGAAGGTGCTGATTGAGGCTGATTGACAGATCCATGCTCACTGCTTCCTGTCCTGGACTCAGAGCTGAAAATCTCCATGCAGATTGCCAGACAGATATATGTCTATATGACTGGATTAAAGATGTGTGGAATGTACAGACTGGGGAACAATGGGTGGGGGCGGGGCTCCCGGGTCCACGACCTGAACCCGGAGACGTCACCGTGGAGCAGAGTGATTGCTACTGGCTGATTCAGACAGGGCTCCATTGTGCCGTCACAATGACTCAGAGGGGCATTCCCAGCACACAGCGTCCCATTGGCAGCAATATCACTGATTACAGAGGCAAAACACTGCGGATTGGACAACAGCTCAGCGCGTCTGGCGGCTAAAGCCCCGCCCACCCCCACCTGGGTTCGGGTCCCACCCACTCATTGTCTACATGCGGGAGATTGACCAATGGGAACGTGTGGAGGACCGGATGGGCGCAGGTCACCCAGCCAGTCAGGGTGCGGGCCTTGTGTCAATGGCTCCACAGAGCTTCCTCTGGACATGAATGTGGGGGTTCGACCAGTAAGTTTGCTGATGATACAAAAATTGGTGATGTTGTAAATAGCGAGGAACAAAGCCTTAGATTACAGAACGATATGGACGGGCTGGTTAGATGAGCAGAACAATGGCAAATGTAATTTAACTCCGAAAAGTCTAAGGTGACAGACAAATCACCAGGGCTGGATGGCATCTATCCTAGAGTCCTCAGGGAGGTGAGAGACGCAATTGCTGGGCCTCTAACAGAAATCTTTGTCTCTTCACTGGACACAGGTGAGGTCCCAGAGGATTGGAGGATAGCAAATGTGGTCCCATTATTTAAGAAGGGTAGCAAGGATAACCCGGGTAATTATAGGCCGGTGAGCTTGATGTCCGTGGTAGGGAAGTTGTTGGAGAAGATTCTTAGAGATAGGATATATGCGCATTTAGAACTGAATAATCTCATTAGAGATAGACAGCATGGTTTTGTATGAGGGAGGTCATGCCTCACAAATTTGGTTGAGTTTTTTGAGGAGGTGACAAAAAAGATTGACGAGGGAAGGGCCGTGGATATCGTCTATATGGATTTTAGTAAAGCGTTTAACAAGGTCCCTCATGGCAGACTGGTGCAAAAGGTTAAATCTCACGGGATAAAAGGTGAGCTAGCTAGATGGGGGGAGAACTAGCTTAGCCATAGAAGACAAAGGGTAGCAGTGGAGGGGTCTTTTTCCGGTTGGAGGTCTGTGACTAGTGGTGTTCATGATGTGGAAATGCCGGCATTGGACTGGGGTAAACACAGTAAGGAGTCTAACAACACCAGATTAAAATCCAACAGGTTTATTTGGTAGCAAATGCTTTCGGAGCGCTGCTCCTTCGTCAGATGGAGTGGAAATTTGCTCTCCACGCCATCTGACGAAGGAGCAGCGCTCCGAAAGCTAGTGGCGTTTGCTACCAAATAAACCTGTTGGACTTTAACCTGGTGTTGTTAAACTCCTTACTAGTGGTGTTCCGCAGGGCTCTGTACTGGGACCTCTGCTGTTTGTGATATATATAAATGATTTGGAGGAAGATGTAACTGGTGTGATCAGTAAGTTTGCGGACGACACAAAGATTGCTGGAGTTGCGGATAGTGATGAACTATGGGGCGGCACGGTAGCACAGTGGTTAGCACTGCTGCTTCACAGCTCCAGGGTCACGGGTTCGATTCCCGGCTCGGGTCACTGTCTGTGTGGAGTTTGCACATTCTCCTCGTGTCTGCGTGGGTTTCCTCCGGGTGCTCCGGTTTCCTCCCACAGTCCAAAGATGTGCGGGATAGGTTGATTGGCCAGGTTAAAAATTGCCCCTTAGAGTCCTGTGATGCGTGGATTAGTGGGTACATATGTGGGGGTAGGGCCTGGGTGGGGTTGTGGTCGGTGCAGACTCGATGGGCCGAATGGCCTCCTTCTGCACTGTCGGGTTTCTATGATTTCTATGAACATTGTCAGAGAATACAGCAGGATATATACAGCTGGAACATTGGGCGGAGAAATGGCAGATGGAATTTAATCCAGATAAATGCGAAGTGATGCATTTTGGTAGATCTAATGTAAGGGGGAGCTATACAATAAATGGCAGAACCATCAGGAGTATAGACACACAGAGGGACCTGGGTGTACAAGTCCACAGATCCTTAAAGGTGGCAGCACAGGTGGAGAGGGTGGTGAAGAAGGCATATGGCATGCTTGCCTTTATTGGACAGGGCATAGAATATAAAAGTTGGCATATGATGTTGCGGCTGTATAGAACAATGGTTAGGCCGCATTTGGAATACTGCGTCCAGTTCTGGTCGCCACACTACCAGAAGGACGTGGAGGCTTTGGAGAGAGTACAGACAAGGTTTACCAGGATGTTGCCTGGTATGGAGTGTCTTAGCTATGAGGAGAGATTGGGTAAATCATAGAATCATAGAAACCCTACAGTGCAGAAGGAGGCCATTCGGCCCATCGAGTCTGCACCGACCACAATCCCACCCAGGCCCTATCCCCACATATTTACCCGCTAATCCCTCTAACCTATGCATTTTAGGATTCTAAGGGGCAATTTTTTTTTAACTGGCCAATCAACCTAACCCGCACATCTTTGGACTGTGGGAGGAAACCGGAGCACCCGGAGGAAACCCACGCAGACACGAGGAGAACGTGCAAACTCCACACAGACAGTGACCCGAGCCGGGAATCGTACCCGGGACCCTGGAGCTGTGAAGCAGCAGTGCTAACCACTGCGCTACCGTGCCGCCAAACTGGGGTTGTTCTCCCTGGGAAGACGGTGGATGAGGGGCGACCTAATAGAGGTGTATAAAATTATGAAAGGCATAGATAGGGTGAACAGTGGGAAGCTTTTTCTCAGGTCGGAGGTGACGAACACAAGGGGTCACGGGTTCAAGGTGAGGGGGGCAAGGTTCAGCACAGATGTCAGGGGGACGTATTTTACACAGAGGGTGGTGGGAGCCTGGAATGCACTGTCAAGCAAGGTGATTGAGGTGGACACGCTGGAATCGTTTAAGACTTATCTAGATAGCCACATGAACAGACTGGGAATAGAGGGATACAAAAGAATGGTCTAGTGGGCACATGAGCGGCGCAGGTTTGGAGGGCCGAAGGGCCTGTTCCTGTGCTGTATTGTTCTTTGTTCTTTATGATGCATTTTGGGAGGACTAACAAGGCAAGGAAATACACAATGAACAATAGGACGCTAGAAAGTACAGAGAACCAGAGGGACCTTGGGGTGCATGTCCATAGGACCCTGAAGGCAGCAGGACAGAATGATCAAGCGGTTAGGAAGGGATGTGGGATACTGGCCTTCTTTAGCTGAACCCCTTCATAATGTTAAAAACTTTCATCAGGTCACCCTTCAGTCTTCTGTTTTCTAGAGAAAAGCAGCCTTTCTTGAGGGTTAAATGCTGTCAGTTCTGGGATTATTCTTGCATAGAATATTAGACCAGGCAGGTTATGTTTGAGTGTAAAAAAGGCTAGAGGACTGTTTGCAGTTTGGGTCGCCACATGTTAGGAAGGATGTGATTGCAATAGAGAAGATGCAGAGGAGACTCATCAGGATGTTGCCTGGGCTGGAACGTTTCAGCTATGAAGAGAGGCTGGTTAGACTGGAATTGTTCTCCCCAAAGCAGAGAAGGCTGAGGGGGGGATCTAATTGAGATGTACAAAAATATGAACCCTTCATTCACTGACCTTTAGTAACTGGGTCAATATCCAGGGGACATAGATTTGTATGGCATGCTGGCTTTCATCAGTCGGAGCGTTGAGTATCAGAATTGGAAAATCATGTCACAGCTGTATCAAACTTTGGTTAAGCCGCATTTGGAGTATTGTGTACAATTCTGGTCACCACACTACCAGAAGGATGTTGATGCATTGGAAAGGGTGCAGAAGAGATTTACCAGAATGTTGCCTGGTTTGAAAGATATGGTCTATGAAGTGAGATTGAACAAATTTGGAATGTTTTCATTGGAGTGTGAGAGGATGAGGGAGGACCTGATTGATGTTTACAAGATTATGACAGACTTGGTTGGAATAGATAGTCGAAGCGTTTTTCCCAGGATCGAAGGGTCAGTTGCTCGGGGGGGCATAGGTTGAAAGTGAGAGGGGGAAAGTTTAAAAGAGATGTAAGGGACAAGTTTTTCATGATGTGGAGATGCTGGCGTTGGACTGGGGTAAGCACAGTAAGAAGTCTCACAACACCAGGTTAAAGTCCAACAGGTTTATTTGGTAGCACAAGCCGCAAGCTTTCAGAGCACTGCCCCTTCATCAGGTGAGTGGGAGTTGTGTTCACAAACAGGGTGTATATAACGCGATCTTCTTGGAGATCCAATTGAGTTTGTGTCTATATCTGCTCTGTTTGTGAACACAACTCCCACTCACCTGATGAAGGGGCAGTGCTCCAAAAGCTTGTGACTTTGCTACCAGATAAACCTGTTGGACTTTAACCTGGTGTGTGAGACTTCTTACAAGCTTTTCTCACAGAGGGTGGTGAATGCCTGCAACGTGCTGCCAGAGGAGATGGCAGAAGCAGATTCTATAACAACGTTCAAGAGGCATCTGGATAGATAAATGAATAGGCAGGGAATAGAGGGATATGGACCACATGGATGCAAGAAAATATTAGATGAGAGAGACATTTGTGTTGGCACAGCCTTGGTGGGCCGAAGGGCCTGTTCCTGTGATGTACTATTCTTTGTTCTTTCGATACAGCAGAGTAAGAATGGAGGAAGAGCGTGTGGGATGGAGATTCACAAATCTTGGGGAATGAGAGAAAAAAATAAAGAAACTAAAATTGTCTATTTCCTCTCCATCCTCTTTCTATCCTCTCTGACTGATGACTTTTGTAAATCCCTTTTACAGGATATCAGAAGGTGAGGATTTATAGACAGGAATCTCAAACCAAACAGCATGTCAAAGTCTGATAGAGTCACTCAATTCATCAGTATCTGAATACTATTGGCCTTTGAAACTAGAAGGAGAAATATTTCTCTGCTCTGCCTTTCAGAAGGTTTGAAACATCAGTGTGACTGGGGAAGTACCAAGACACACACACACCCGAGTGAGAGTGTTCCAGTGCACTGACTGGAAAGAACTTCAACCAGTTAGAAAGCCTGAATAAACATCACAGCATTCATAGCGGGGAGAGACTGTACCCCTGTTGTGTGTGTGGATGAGCCTTCAACTGATCATCAAACCCGGAGGGTCACAAGGACACCTGCCCTATGGAGAAACCATGGAAATGTGGGGACTGTGGGAAGGGATTCAGGTTCCCATATGAGCTGGAAATTCATCGACGCAGTCACACTGGGGAGAGACCGTTCACCTGCTCTGTGTGTGGGAAGGGATTCACTCAGTCATCCAGCCTGCATAGTCACAATGTCACTCACACCAATGAGAGACCCTTTCAATGCTCTGACTGTGGGAGTGGCTTCAAAAACTCTGGAGAACTGGTGTCCCACCAGCGCATTCACACTGAGGCGAGAACGTTCAGCTGCTCTCACTGCACAAAGAGGTTTAAATGGTCATCCACACTGCGGAAACACCAGCGAGTTCACACTGGGGAGAGACCGTTCCCCTGCTCTGTGTGTGGGAAGAGATTCACTCAGTGCTTCGAACTGCAGACACACCAACGAATTCATACCGGGGAGAAGCCGTTCACCTGCTCTGTGTGTGGGAAGGGATTCACTCGGTCATCCTACCTGTTGAATCACAATCTAACTCACATCAACGAGAGACCTTTTAGATGCTCTGATTGTGGTAACGGTTTCAAAAGCTCTCGGGATCTGATGGTCCACCAGCGCATTCACACTGAGGAGAAACCATTCAGCTGCTCTCACTGCACAAAGAGGTTTAGATCGTCATCCAACCTGCGGGTACACCAGCGAGTTCATACCAGTGGGAGACCATTTACCTGCTCTGACTGTGGGATGAAATTCACTCAGTTGTCCGTCCTGCGGACACACCAGCAAGTTCACACTGGGGAGAGGCCGTTCACCTGCTCTGTGTGTGGGAAAGGTTTCACTCGGTCCTCCGACCTGCAGACACACCAACGAATTCACACTGGGGAGAGACCGTTCACCTGCTCTCAGTGTGGGAAGGGATTCAGTCGGTCATCCAACCTGTTGACACACAAAGTCACTCATACCAATGAGAGACCCTTTAAATGCTCTGACTGTGGGAGTGGATTCAAAACCTCTCAGAAACTGATGTCCCACCAGCGCATTCACACTGAGGAGAGACCGTTTAGCTGCTCTCACTGCACAAAGAGATTTAAATGGTCATCCAACCTGCGGAACCACCAGCGAGTTCACACCGGGGAGAGACCGTTCACCTGCTCTGCCTGTGGGAAGGGATTCACTCAGTTATCCGTCCTGCAGACACACAAGCGAGTTCACACCGGAGAGAGGCCGTACACTTGCTCTGTGTGTGGGAAGGGGTTCACTCAGTTGTCCGCCCTGCGGATACACCAGCGAGTTCACACTGGGGAGAGACCGTTCAGCTGCTCTCACTGCACAAAGAGATTTAAAACGTCATCTCACTTGCGGGAACATCAGCGAGTTCACTCTGAGGAGAAACCATTCACCTGCTCCGTGTGTGAGAAGGGATTCACTAATTCATCCCACCTGCTGAGACACCAGCGAGTTCACAAATGATTCTAGGGATTGGATTCTGCTGTTGTTGCTGCTGTTAATCACATCCAGGACTGAACCATGTTCATTCTGACAGTTGGTGAAGTGGGAGAGTCGGAGGGTCTCTTTCTGCTGGACTGGCCGGTCTCACAACTTTGCTTCCAGTGGGCTGATGCCCTTTGAGCCTGGGAGAGCACATTTCCACTGAAATGATCCATAAAAGCTGAGGGAGGACATTTATTTTATCCTGGATAGTAAATAGTGTTTTTCCTACCACTACAGGTCGATCTAAAATAAATACATTTGTCTCTGTTCCATTGAGGCGCCAGCACAGGGCCAGGCCAGTCGGCTCAATTGGTCTATGTCAGTATTTATGCTCCACATGAGCCTCCACTCACCCCTCTTCATCTCCCCCATCAATATATCCTTCTATTCCTTTCTCCCTCGTGTATGTATCTAGCTTCCCCTTCAATGTATTCATGCTATTCACCTCAACCACTCGCTGTGGTAGTGAGTTCCACATTCTCACCACTCGCTGGGTAAAGAGGTTTCTCCTGAAATCCCTATTGGATTATTGAACCCCTTCATAATCTTAAAGACTTCCGTGAGGTCACCCTTCAGTCTTCTGTTTTCTGGAGAAAAGCAGCCTTTTTCTGAAGGTGAAATGCTCTCAGTTCTGGGATTATTCTTGCGAATCTTTGTTGCCCCTTCTCCAGTACCTTTATTTTCTTTTCTAAATGGAGATCACAAATGTTGACAGTGCTCCCAGTGCAGTCTAACCCTGGGTCTAAACAAGTTGAACATAACCTCCCTGCTTTTCAATTCTATTCCTCTGGAATTGAACCCTATATATGGGCCCCACACTTTAGTAAAGATGTGAAGTTCTTAGAGAGAGTGCAGGGAAGATTTATGAGAATGGCTCCAGGGATGAGGGACTTCAGTGAGTTGGAGAGGCTGGAGCAGCTGAAATTTCCCTCAAGATCAGACAGGCATTAAGATTGGGGCCATTTAGCCCATTGAGTCCATGCCAGCTCTCTTTAGATCAAACCATTCCCCTGTTCTCTCTCCGTGTCCCTGTAGATTTATTTCCCTCAAGTGCACATCCAATTTCCTTTTGGAAACATTCCATTATCTCTGCTTTGCCCTCAGTCGTGGGAAATAAGTTCCAGATATTTACCATTTTCTTCAAATGCAAATGATGAGCAGAGAGCACAAAAGAAAGCCGTGTAACCCATTGTGCCCATGCTGGCTCTTAGAACATTCTAAGCAACAATGTCAATGATGCCATGTTAAATTCTAACATGTGACTGGAGCTTTATTTTAAAAATTAATGTTAGATTCACCAAAATGCTTGTGGAAGCTGCATAACTCGCAGACATTTTTCAAACTAAGAATCTCTTTGAACATTTTGATCAGCTAGAGGACACTATATTCTGTCAAATCTGGCTCAAGAATAAGGTTGATTCCAAGTAAGAAAGAAATGTATTAGCTTCCACCAAGTGTCTTTTTGAACCAGTGGAACTTGTATTCACCAAATGTAGGAATTAAAGTATCCTCTTTTAATTCACTGCCAGTCAGTAACAGGGGATTGAATAAGTAGTGAGCCTTAATTGAGTTACAACTAATGAATCAGTAATCAATCAGTAATAGTAAAAGACTGAGTTTTATTTGCTGTAAAAATGTAAAAGCTTAATTGCTGTGTATGTAAAGAATGTGGAATGAAGATAAATGTACTGGCAAGAGAGACCTTCAAGCTCTGATTAGCCTCAACATTTGAAACTGTGTGAATAAGGGATTGTATAGAATCAGATAAAGGGATTGTATGAAACCGTTCTATTGTATTCCTGTCTAAGAAAATGGGAGAAGGTGGAGTAAGTAATTGGGGATCCAATTAAATTAATCGAGTGACCAAATTGACCAATTGTCATGTTACAACAGGCCCAACTCTGACGTGAGGTAATGATCACTTTGGGGATTAAAGTCGAGGTTCCGAAGGTCTTCCTTGCTAACCGAGTACTGAAAACTCCCGAGGCTGAGTTCCAAGGGAATTACTGTCAAAGAAGGAGCCAGAGAGGGTTACGCTTCTACAGACTGATCACCCGCATGAAGTGTAAAAGTCAATGTCTTAAAGTTGTTCAGTAAACCTTTTTCATTGAATAAACTTATTTTTAAATTTACTATCCAGAGAATTCTGCCTTTGCCTTACTTGGTTAAAGTCTTGTCTGAACCAAAGTGAATTTATTAAATGGTGAGTTGGGGGGTGGCTGAAATCAATTCAGTTCCAGATAACAAGATCAGAGAACAGAAATCTTCAATTTAAACACTTGCATTTCTATAGTGCCTTTCACAACCACAGGCGTCCCAAAGAGCTTTACAGCCCATGAAATACTTTTGAAGCGTCGTCACTGTTGTAACGTCAGAAACACAGCAGCCAATTTACACACAGCAAGATCCCACAAACAGTAATGTGATAATGAGCAGATCTGTTTTTAGTGAACAAGAACAAAACAGTGCAGCACAGGGACAGGCCCTTCAGCCCACCAGGCCTGCGTTGGCCAACCGCCTGTATCCCTCTATTCCCCGCCTGTTCATGCGTCTATCCAGATGTCTTAAATATTGCTAACATGTCTGCCTCAGCCACCTCACTTGGCAGTGCATTCCAGGCCCCCAGCACCATCTGGGTAAAAAACTTTCCCCGCACATCCCCACTCCCCTTACCTTGAACTTGTGCCCCTTTGTGATTGTCATCTCTGCCCTGGGAAAAAGCTTACAACTGTTCACCTTATCTATACCCCTCATAATTTTATAAACTTCTATCAGATCGTCCCTCACCTCCACCTTTCCAGAGAGAACTATCCCAGTTTATTCAATCTTCATAGCTAATTGCAGGCAACATCGTGGTAAACCTTTTCTGTACTCCCTCCAAAGCCTCCACATCCTTCTGGTTGTGTGGTAACCAGAGTTGGACACAATACTCCAAATGTGGCCCAACCAAAGTTTTACATAACTGTAACATAATTTGCCAACTTTTATACTCTATGCCCCAGCCGATGAAGGCAAGCATGCCAGATGCTTTCGTCACCACCTTTTCCACCTGTGCTGCCACTTTTAAGGATCTGTGGACTTGTACTCCCAGATCTCTCTGTGTGTCTGCCATGGTTCTGCCATTTATTTTATAGCTCCCACCTGAATTGGATCTACCAAAATGCATCACCTTGTATTTATCCGGATTCAATTCCATCTGCCATTTTTCTGCCCAATTTTCCAGTCTTATCTGTATCCAGCTGTATTATCTGACAATCTTCATCACTATCCGCACTCCAGCAATCTTAGTATCATCCGCAAACTTCCTAATCAGACCAGTTATGTTTTTCCAAGACATTTATATATATTACAAACAACAGAGGTCCCAGCACTGATCCCTGCAGAACACCACTAGTTACAGACTTCCATTCAGAAAAACACTCTTCCACCATTACCCTCTGTCTTATACAGCCAAGAGGTGGAGATGCCGGCGTTGGACTGGGGTAAACACAGTAAGAAGTTTAACAACACCAGGTTAAAGTCCAACAGGTTTATTTGGTAGCAAAAGCCACACAAGCTTTCGGAGCTCCAAGTCCCTTCTTCAGGTGAATGGGAATTCTGTTCACAAACAGGGCATCACTTTGTATTTAGTGTCTTTATATGCCCTGTTTGTGGACAGAATTCCCACACCTGAAGAAGGGGCTTGGAGCTCCGAAGGTTTGTGTGGCTTTTGCTACCAAATAAACCTGTTGGACTTTAACCTGGTGTTGTTAAACTTCTTACTGTGTTATACAGCCAAACCAGTTCTGAATCCATCTAGCTAGTTCACCCTTGATCCTGTGAGATTTAATCTTTTGCACCAGACTACCGTGAAGGACCTTGACAGATGTTTTACTGGAGTCCATGTAGACAACATCCACAGCCCTTCCCTCGTCAATCATTTTTGTCACCTCCTCAAAAAACTCAACTAAATTAGTGAGACATGACCTCCCACGTACAAAACCATGCTGTCTGTCACTAATAAGACCATTCAGTTCCAAATGTGCATAGATCCTATTCCTAAGAATCTTCTCCAACAGTTTCACTATCACTGTCGCCAAGCTCACTGGCCTATAATTACCCGAGTTATCCTTGCTACCCTTCTTAAATAACGGGACAATATTGGCTAACCTCCAATCCTCTGGAACCTCACCAGTGGCCAACGAGGAAACAAAGATTTCTGTTAGAGGTTAGTGATGTTGATTGAGGGATAAATATTGGCCAGGACACCGGGGATAACTCCCCTGCTCTTTTTCAAAATAGTGCCTGTGGGATCTTTTACATCCACCTGAGACGGGCCGACAGGGCCTCAGTTTAGCATCTTATTTGAAAGAAGGCTGGCAGTGCAGCACTCCCTCAGTGCCGGGTGAGGAATGTTGGATTTGACTTTTGTCCTAGATTCCTTGACTGGAATTTAAACCCACAACCTTCTGACTCAGAGGTGACAGTGCTCCCCACTGAGCCACGGCTGACACGATAGACAATACAAAGTTAGAAAGGGAAAGTTACCCTTTAAAAAGTCCCACCCTTTGCCTCCAGTGCCTAAATCTAATAATAAAACCCCCAGTATAAATAACATGGATTGATTGACAAATGTTGAAGTGTTGGTTTAGAGCCACAAGTTTCAACTTCCCATTTGAGCCTGGGGCACCTTTCTGTCTCTCTATTGCTTTTGTCAATGACAGCCAGGCGACGGAGCTGAGGGCTGAACTTAGCTGAGAATAGCGGGGCCTGCAACTCAGTTGGGAAACTGCCATGGACTCGACATTGAGTTCTAATAGAGAGACAGGAAGGTTCTGGAGGACTGTCTTGGAAATGGGTCTCCAACCAATTCTTTTATCGGTCACTCAGAGCTAAAGAGAAACCTGTCTTGTTAAATACATATACAAGAGGCTGCAATGAAATCTGTCCCTTTTAACCTGCACAACAGCAGGAGACTGAGATTGACAGGGTGCAGGAGGAGTCCATTCAGCCCATTGTGCCCCTGCTATCTCTTTGAAAGGACTCTCTGATTCATCCAACTGCTCTGCTCTTTCCCCACAGCCCTGCAAATTCTTCCCTTTCAAGTCCCTTTGGAAAGATTCTATTGAATCTGCTTTCAGGCAAATCAGAACAACTCGCTGTGTCAAAAAATAAAATCTCATCTCCCCCTCTGGCTCCTTTGCCAATACCTTAGAGAGACTCACTTTCTGTTAAAGAGCCTGCCAACCCCTCTCACCCACTTTCCCTAAAGTGCATCAATTTCATCAGGAAAAATCCAGAACAATCAAATATTTTTACCGATTAAAGTTTATTAATGAAACAGAACATGGTTAAAAACAAACAGAAAATGACTTGAGGATCAAAGACAACCAGAGTAAAAGGATGTTCACAATGTTCTGGAAACAAATGGTTTCTCTTTAATTCATCTGTAGGCTGTTCCCTGCCCTCTTTGTGGAACACCTCCGCTCAGTCCACAGGCACGACCCTGACCTTCCGCTTGCTTGCCGTTAAAGTTTATTTATTAGTCACAAGTAAGGCTTACACTGCAATGAAGTAACTGTGAAATTCCCCAAGTCGTCACACTCCAGCGCCTGTTCGGATCAATGCACCGAACCAGCATGTCTTTCAGATTGTGTGGGAGGAAACCAAAGCACCCGAAGGGGACCCACGCAGACATGGGGAGAATGTGCAAACTCCACACAGTGACCCAAGCCGGGAATCGAACCCGGGTCCCTGGTGCTGTGAAGCAGCAGTGCTAAGCACTATGCTATCGTGCCACCCATTAAAATTCACCACTTTGCTCTCATGCTCACATTTCCATCCTCGGCCTGCTGGAATGTTCTGGAGAAGCCCAACACAAGCTGGACAAACAGCCCTCATCTTCCGATGAGGCACTTTACAGCCTTCTGGACTCAACACTGAGTTCAACAACTTCACACCCTGAACTCCTCCATTTTGATTTGTTTTTTTGCCGAGTGCCAGTCTCCATCTTGTTTTCATGTTTTTTTGCTTCCAGACAGAGCTGTCCTTTATTCTGCCATTAACACTTACTCTGGATCAATGCTTTGTTTCTTTACTACAACCATTACCTATCCCTTTGCCTTTTGTTCCAGGACATTTTTGTCATTTGATCTGGTCCACTCTCTAACCAATCCCTGACTTTCCCTTTTGTTCTTCCTGACTAATTCAAGCTCTTTCATGCATTCCAGTTTAATGTGACAACAAAGACAGGAGTCAACTCTTAATTCTCTTAACAATCTTCCTTTATTTAACACTGGCGGCATGGACAAGTTGGGCTGAAGGGCCCGTTTCCATGCTGTAATCCTCTATGAGTATGACTTTAGGTGCCAATTCAAACTTAAAATGGTTGCAACACTTTAACTCTTTTACTGAACTTTAGCTCTTTACTGAACATTAACCCTAGTTATTTAATAAAATTAGACACTACCCGGTTAGAACAAAGTCCGATCCCAATGTGGAATCTGTCTTTGTGGTCTCTGACAATGTTCTTCAGGGCACATCTTCTTGCATTGCTTGATCTCTAAAGTTATCGCCACAAAGAACTGCGCATAGAAATCATAGAAACCCTACAGTACAGAAAGAGGCCATTCGGCCCATCGAGTCTGCACCGACCACAATCCCACCCAGGCCCTACCCCCTTATCACTACATATTTTACCCACTAATCCCTCTAACCTACGCATCTCAGGACACTAAGGGCAATTTTTAGCATGGCCAATCAACCTAACCCACACATCTTTGGACTGTGGGAGGAGACTGGAGCACCCGGAGGAACCCCACGAGGAGAATGTGCAAACTCCACACAGACAGTGACCCAAGCTGGGAATCGAACCCAGGTCCCTGGAGCTGTGAAGCAGCAGTGCTAACCACTGTGCTACCGTGCCGCCCCGTCTGTTATCTACAAATTGTTTCAACTTTCCAGATGATTCTCTGGCACCTAGCCAATGGTGTAACCAGAAACCGATCGCATGGCTTGAACAGCCAATGAAAGTACTTGTAAATGATGCTATTATGTTTGGTTCAGATAGCACGTAGCTCACATCACCTCCATAAAACACGGTGCCTTCATGCCTAACTCAAAGTAAATAACTTCTCACATTTGGTCAACACAGGAAGCTTCACAGTTCCCAGACCAGGTCAGGACTCACAATAACTGCAGCCTGCATCTGTTTTTAATTATCGGTTGACTGGAAATCCCAGCATGCTTAATTCTCAGTCAGCATTACTTTTAAAATCTAATTTCATTGTTGTAGTGATTCTGTATCCATCTACATGACCCTCTGCCCTTTCTCACCAGCATCAAACCCATCACATTTCTCCCACTCTTTAATTCTGAAGTAGGGTTACATTGGACATGAAACATTAACTCTGTTTCTCTCTCCACAGATGCTGCCAGACCTGCTGCGTTTTTCCAGTAATTTCTGTATTTATTTCAGATCTACCTGTAGTGGTAGGCAAAACACTATTTATTATCCAGGATCAAATAAATGTCCTTCATCAGCTTTTGTGGGTCATTTCAGTGGAACTGTGCCCTCCCAGGCTCAAAGAGCATCAGCCCACTGGAAGCAAAGTTGTGAGACCGGCCAGTCCAGCATAAAGAGACCCTCCAACCCTCCCACTTCACCAACTGTCAGAATGAACATGGTTCAGTCCTGGATGTGATTAACAGCAGCAATAACAGCAGAATCCAATCCCTGGAATCATTTGTGAACTCGCTGATGTCTCAGCAGGTGGGATGAATTAGTGAATCCCTTCCCACAGTCAGAGCAGGTGAATGGCCTTTCCCCAGTATGAACTCGCTGGTGTCTCACCAGGGCAGATGACTGAGTGAATCCCTTTCCACACACAGAGCAGGTGAATGGTTTCTCCCCTGTGTGAACCCGCTGGTGTACCTGCAGGTTGGATAACCTTTTAAACCTCTTTGTGCAGTGAGAGCAGCTGAACGGTCTCTCCTCAGTGTGAATGCGCTGGTGGGACACCAGCTCTCCAGAGCTTTTGAAGCCATTCCCACAATGAGAGCATTTAAAGGGTCTCTCATTCGTATGAGTGAGATTGTGACTCAGCAGGTTGGATAATTGAGTGAATCCCTTCCCACACACAGAGCAGGTGAATGGCCTCTCCCCAGTGTGAACTCGCTGGTGTGTCAGAAGGCTGGATGAATGAGTGAATCCCTTCCCACACACAGAGCAGCTGAATGGCCTCTCCCCAGTGTGAACTCGCTGGTGTACCCGCAGGTTGTATGACCTTTTAAATCTCTTTGAGCAGTGAGAGCAGCTGAACGGTCTCTCCTCAGTGTGAATGCGCTGGTGGGACATTAGATCCTCAGAGCTTTTGAAGCCACTCCCACAGTGAGAGCATTTAAAGAGTCTCTCCTTATGAGTGAGATTGTGACTCAGCAGGCTGGATAACCGGGTGAATCCCTTCCCACATACGGAGCAGGTGAATGGTTTCTCCCCAGTGTGAACCCGCTGGTGTGCACGTAGGTTGGATGACCTTCTAAATCTCTTTGTGCAGCGAGAGCAGCTGAATGGTCTCTCCTCAGTGTGAGTGCGCTGGTGAGACATCAGATCTGCAGCACTTTTGAAGCCGTGCCCACAGTCAGAGCATTTAAAAGGTCTCTCATTGTTGTGAGTCACTTTGTGTTTCCGCAGGCCAGATGAATGAGTGAATCCCTTCCCACAAATGGAACAGGTATACGGTCTCTCCCCAGTGTGAACTTGCTGGTGTACCCTCAGGTTGGATAACCTTCTAAACATTTTTCTGCAGTGAGAGCAGCTGAATGGTCTCTCCTCAGTGTGAATGCGTCGGTGGGACACCAGTTCCCAAGAGCTTTTGAAGCCGCTCCCACAGTCAGAGCATTTAAAGGGTCTCTCATTGGTGTGAGTGGCTTTGTGTTTCAGCAGGTTGGATAACTGAGTGAATCCCTTCCCGCACACAGAGCAGGTGAATGGTCTTTCTCCAGTGTGAATGCGTTGGTGAATTTCCAGCCGACATGGGTGCCTGAATCCCTTGCCACAGTCCCCACATTTCCACAGTTGCTCCATGGTACTTGTGACTCTCCAGGTTTGACAATCAGTTGAAGCCTCGCCCATACATTGAACACTGTACAGTCTCTCCCCGCTATGAATGCTGAGGTGCCTTTACAGGCTGTGTAACTGGTTAATGCTCTTTCCACAGTTACTGCACTTGAACACTCTCACTCAGGTGTGTGTGTGTCTCGGTGCTTTTTCAGTCACACTGATGTTTAAAATCTCCTGAAGTAGACAGAACAGAGAAACATTTTTCCTGCCAGACTCAACGAATTAAGTGACTCTGTCAGACCCTGATGTGGAGTTTGGTCTGAGATTTCAGTCTGTAAATCCTCACCGTCTAATATTCTGAAAAAGGAGTGTACAAAAGTCATCAGTGTCAGTACAGGATAGAAATACAGAACAAACAATTCTAGTTTCTGTGGAACATTCTTTCCTCTCTCATTTCCCAAAAGCTGTGAATCTCCATTCCACACACTCTCCCTCCATTCTCTGCTGTATCTAATATTCACCCTCCCAAGTCTCCTGAAGGTGCTGATTGCTTCCTGTCCTGGACACAGAGAGCTGAAAATCTCCATGCAGGCTGCCAGACAGATCCATGTCTATATGACTGGACTAAAATTGTGTTTAATGGATAGGATTCTTTCAATTGATGAAGATATAGCAGAATGTTTATGCAAATCAACAATTTCCACCCAGAATGAGAAAAGAAAGTGTTTGACTCACAGATGTTGGCGACAGGAGGAAGTTTGAGTCTGTGTGAGAGGAGCAGCTTCGCTGAGCAACAATGGATTTAACTCAGCGCGGCCATTGACACAAGGCCCGCACTCTGATTGGCTGGAAGGCTAACGCCCATCCAGTCCTCCACGTGTTCCCATTGGTCAATGTCGAGCGGGAGGCAACCGGGGTGGGCGGGGCTTTGACTGGCAGACGCGCTGAGCTGGTGTCCAATCCGCAGTGTTCTGCTTCTGTAACCAGTGATATTGCTGCCAATGGGACGCTGTGTGCTGGGAACGCCCCTCTCAGTCATTGTGACGGCACAATGGAGCCCTGTCTGAATCAGCCAATAGCAATCACTCTGCTCCACGGTGACGTCTCCGGGTTCAGGTCGCGGACCCGGGAGCTCCGCCCCCACCCATTGTTCCCCAGTCTGTACATTCCACACATTGTTAGTCCAGTCATAGCGACATATACATAAAACAGGGGAAGGGTTTGGTCAGCATTGAATCGGTGGGCCAAATGGCCCCATTCCTGATCATAATGACTGACTTATTTAGAGAGAAATCTCAGCTGCTCTAGTCTCCAACTAAATGGAATACCACATCATAAAATCGTGAAGGGCAGATGAGGCCCTTCAGCCCATCGAGTCTGCACCGACACGCAAGAAACACCTGACCTCCCACCTAATCCCATTTACCAGCACCTGGCCCATTGCCTTAAATGTTATGACTTGCCAAGTGCTTATTCAGGTACTTTTTAATGATGCGAGGTGCCATTCTCATGAATCTCTTCTGCACCCTTGTTAAGAACTTCACATTATTTCCTAAAGGACATAGCTTTAAATTGAGGGGTGAGAGATATAGGACAGATGTTAGAGGTAGGTTCTTTACTCAGAGAATAGTAAGGGCGTGGAATGCCCTGCCTGTAGCAGTGGTGGACTTGTCAACGTTGAGAGCGTTCAAGTGGTTATTGGATAAACATATGGATGTTATTGGAATAGTGTAGATTAGAGGGGCTTTAGATTGGTACCACTGGTCGGCGCAACATCGAGGGCTGAAGGGCCTGTACTGCGCTGTAATGTTCTATGTTCTATGTTCTAAAATCTGGGCCCATATATGGGATGCAATTCTAGAGGAATAGAATTGTAAAACAGAGAGGTTATGTTCAACTGTTTTAGTAAGAAGTCTCACAACACCAGGTTAAAGTCTAACAGGTTTATTTGGAATCATGAGCTTTCGGAGCTGGTCCTTCATCAGGTGAGTGGAGAGTAGGTTCACAGGCATGGCATATATATGCAAAGATACAATGGCAAGATAATTACAGATTGGAATTTGAAGAATGGTTGGAATGCCAGTCTTTACAGGTAATCAAGTCTTTATAGGTACGCTGATTTACAGGTACCTGATAAGCTGCAGGAAAGGATGTCCCGAGGCATGGTGCATTGGGGAGACCATGCAGACGCTACGACAACGGATGAATGGACACCGCTCGACAATCACCAGGCAGGGATGTTCCCTTCCTGTTGGGGAACACTTCAGCGGTCACGGGCATTCAGCCTCTGATCTTCATGTAAACGTTCTCCAAGGCGGCCTTCAAGACACACGACAACGCAGAATCGTCGAGCAGAAACTGATTGGCAAGTTCTGCACGCATGAGGACGGCCTCAACCAGGATCTTGGGTTCATGTCACACTATCTGTAACCCCTATGACTTGCCTGGGCTTGCAAAATCTCACTAACTGTCCTGGCATGAGACAATTCACACCTCTTTAACCTGTACTTAACCCTCTCTCCACTCGCATTGCCTGTACCTGTAAAGACTTTATTTTCTGTTAAGATTCGCATTCCAACCATTATCTTGTAATTGAGTTTGTGTCTGTATATACCCTGTTTGTGAACCAAATTCTCCACTCACCTGATGAAGGGGCAGCGCTCCGAAAGCTTGTGCTGCCAAATAAACCTGCTGGACTTTAACCTGGTGTTGTGAGACTTCTTACTTTACAGGTACAGACAGTGCGAGTAGAGAGAAGGATAATCACAAGTTAAAGAGGTGTGAATTGTCTCAAGCCCGGACAGTTGGTAGGATTTTGCAAACCCAGACAGTATGGTGGGGGTTACATGTAGTGTGACATGAACCTACATGGTTAAGAAAATTCACACCTTTTTAAACTGTGATTATCCCTCTCTCCACACACATTGTCTGTACCTGGAAAGACTTGATTACCTGTAAAGATTCGCAATCCAACCATTCTTCACATTCTAATCTGTAATTATCTTGCAAGTGTGTCTTTGCCTATATATACCGTGTCTGTGAACCTACCTCCACTCACCTGATGAAGAAGCAGCGCTCTGAAAGTTCGTAATTCCAAATAAACTTGTTGGATTTTAACCTGGTGTTGACTTCTTATTGTGACCATCCCAGTCCAACACCGGCATCTCCACATCATGGCAACCTTTTTAAAACCTGGGGCAGACTAAACTGGAAGCACTTTCAACATTTGTGATCTCCATTTAGAATCATAGAATCCCTCCAGTGTCGAAGGAGGCCATTCAGCTCATTGAGTTTGCACCAACTCTTCAAAAGTGCATTCCACACAGGTCCACCCTATTCTCTCCCCGTAACCCCGCGTATTTACCATAGATAATCCACCTAACCCGCACACCTCTAACCTGCGACTCCCACCAACTTTTACAGATGCACCATAAAAAGCATTCTTTCTGGTTGTATCACAGCTTGGTATGGCTCCTGCTCTGTCCAAGACCGCAAGAAACTAACTACAAAGGGTTGTGAATGAAGCCCAGTCCATCATGCAAACCAGCCTCCCATCCATTGACTCTGTCTACACTTCCCGCTGCTTTGGAAAACAGCCAGCATAATTCAGGACCCCACGCACCCCAGACATACACTCTTCCCTCCAACTCAATTTTCAAGTGTTGTACCCGCTGCACAGTCTGTTTTAACCCTTATACGATGGACAAAGAATTGCGAGTAAACTTCTTGTTAGAACATCCAATATTTATTTAAAACACACAATCATTAATCACCCACCCAACCAACAATAAGTTATCTTACAGAAAATACTAAAGTTCAAGTCCAATACTAGACCTTGACTTAACTTTGCATGACTGGCAAGTACCCAAGCAGACATTGGCCTTTATCTGTGCGCTGGTCTCTGTAGTCCTCTGCGTAGTCTGGTCCTTTGGTCTGATCTGGCACTCTGGCTCTGGTCTTCTTTCCTTCTCGGCTGTGGTGGCTCTCCTCGTGCTGGTCGTTGTTGGTGACGGTCACTGTTGTTGTAGCTCGTTCGTGGGGTCAGAGAGAGAGAGATTCTTGGTTGCGCACCACCCTTTATACCCTGTTGGGCTTCGCGCCTCTTTGGCCATTGCTAATCAATCGATCAGGACTTGATCACCCTGATCAGGTTGCTGCCACACCAATCTCTGGGTGTGTCCCCAACGGCCATGTCAACGGCCCTCCCAAATAAGGGGTTACGGCGCCCCTATGTCTGGTAAACAACCCAGTTTTACCAGAAAGTCCCTTTTGTCCTGGAGATGGCCCATATCCTGTGTATTCAGTCATCTGAGTTGCAGCCTGTTTATCTCTGTCTTTTAGGCAGCAGCCTGCTGTTTTAGTTCTTGCCCAATTGTCCCAGAGTGTTTTACAAATCGCCATTCCAGGTGGCCCGTTTGAAAATAGAACATAGAACATTACTGCGCAATACAGGCCCTTCAGCCCTCAATGTTGCACCGACCTGTGAAACCAATCTAAAGCCCATCTAACTTACACTATTCCAATATCATCCATATGTTTATCTAATGACCCTTTAAATACCCTTAATGTTGACGAGTCCACTACTGTTGCAGGCAGGGCATTCCATGCCCTTACTACTCTCTGAGTAAAGAACGTACCTCTGACATCTGTCCTATATCTATCACCCCTCAATTTAAAGCTATGTCCCCTCGTGCTAGCCATCACCATCCGAGGAAAAAGGCTCTCACTGTCTACCCTATCTAATCCTCTGATCATCTTGTATGCCTCTATTAAGTCACCTCTTAACATTCTTCTAACGAAAACAGCCTCAAGTCACTCAGCCTTTCCTCATAAGACCTTCCCACCATACCAGGCAACATCCTGGTAAATCTCCTCTGCACTCTTTCCAATGCTTCCATATCCTTCCTATAATGTGGCGACCAGAACTGTACGCAATACTCCAAGTGCGGCCGCACCAGAGTTTTGTACAGCTGCAACATGTCCTCATGGCTCCAAAACTCAATCCCTCTACCAATAAAAGCTAACACAGTGTACGCCTTCTTAACAACCCTACCAACCTGGGTGCCAACTTTCAGGGATCTCTGCACATGGACACCGAGATCTCTCTGCTCATCCACACTACCAAGTATCTTACCATTAGCCCAGTACTCTGTATTCTTGTTAATCCTTCCAAAGTGAATCACCTCACACTTTTCCGCATTAAACTCCATTTGCCACCTCTCAGCCCAGCTCTGCAGCTTATCTATGTCCCTCTGTAACCTTCCGCAGGACGGAAGGACGATTGAAGGGCCAAATGTCCTCCCTCTAACCTATGCATCTCAGGATACTAAGGGGCAATTTTAGTGTCCTTCTAAAATCTTCCGCACTGTCCACAACTCCACCGACTTTAGTGTCATCCGCAAATTTAGTAACCCAGCCTTCTACGCTGGGTCATTTATAAAATGACCCAGCGTCATGGGGTTATTGACCCCATTGACCCCCTGGGTCCAGGTCATTTATAAAAATGACAAACAGCAGTGGCCCCAAAACAGATCCTTGCCACTAGTAACTGAACTCCAGGATGAACATTTCCCATCAGCCACCACCCTCTGTCTTCTTACAGCGAGCCAATTTCTGATCCAAACCGCAAAATCACCCTCAATCCATTGTGGGCGGCATGGTAGCACAGTGGTTAGCACTGCTGCTTCACAGCTCCAGGGGCCTGGGTTCGATTCCCGGCTTGGGTCACTGTCTGTGTGGATTTTGCACATTCTCCTCATGTCTGCGTGGGTTTCCTCCAGGTGCTCCGGTTTCCTCCCACAGTCCAAAGATGTGCGGGTTAGGTTGATTGGCCATGCTAAATTGACCCTTAGTGTCCTGAGATGCATAGGTTAGAGGGAGGCCATTTGGCCCTTCAATCGTCCTCCTCCATTCAACATGATTAAGGTTGAACTTTCATTCTCAATGCCACACTTTAGCGCTCTCCCCATACCCACTGACACCTTGAGAGTCCAGAAATCTATTTTTTTTAATATATGGAGCCTGGGTGTGATTGTTGTTGGTGCAGGCTTGATGGGCTGAATGGCCTCCATCTGCACTGTAGGGATATGATATTCAGTGATTTGGCCTTCACAGACTTCTGTGGGAGAGAATTTCACAGTTTCACCCCCATCTGAATGAAGAAATGTCTCCTTATCTCAGTCCTAAATGGTGTCCCCTGTATCCTGAGACAGTGACCCCTTGTTCTAGACCTTCCAGCCATAGGAAACAATATCCCTGCATCCACTCTGTCCAGCCCTGTCAGAATTTTATACATTTCAATGTGATCTCCTCTCATTCTTCGAACCTCTGTTGAATACAGGCCGAGTCAACCCAATCTCTCCTCATACAACAATCCTGCCATCCTAGGAATCAGTCTAATTAAACTTCGCTGCACTCCCTCAGTGGCAAGTATATACTTTCTTAGATAAAGAGACCAAAACTGCGCACAATACTCCAGATGTGGCCTCCCAAGCCACTGTTAGACATCCTTGCTCCTGTACTCAAGATCTCTTGCAATGAAGGCCAACAGATCATTTTCCTTTCTGACTGATTGCTGTACCTGCATGTTTGCTTTCCGTGACTGGTGTACGAGGACACCGAGGTCACTTTGTACATCGACATTTCCCAAATGCAGCTTTTATATCTATTGACTTACATTCCCAAGAAAATGTTGCTAAAAGCTCCAAAAAAAATACAAATTTACCTTTCCCGCTGTGGGTGAGTCCACTCTGACCTCTTTATCTCCTGTGGGTTCTTCAAATCCCCGGGCCTCTAACCCAGCCTTGGCCTCATAGGTTCCATCGGGTTGGAGCTTTTCTGTGCCGATCCATCGATGTGATAATGCTGGCTGAGCCCCTATCTGGTTCCTCTGAACACACGCCAAACTCCCTCCAACTGCCTCACTTTCTCTGTTTAGCCTCCCGTGTGGCTTTATCCCCTCATTTGTCAGCAGCTACAAAACTCTCTGGCTCACGGGGGCTTCAGCATCGCACCCAGACACATCCTCGGTGTAAAACCCACAATTTCATGACTGAAATGTTCCAGTGATTGAAATGACAGCGAATGGACATCAAAGAAACAGACTAGAAACAGATCCCTGGGGTTCCGAGGAGGCCCCAGCGCTCAGTCAGATCCAACTAAACCGGGTGTTAGAAAACAAACAGTATTCACCCCGGCGTCTGCTGTCCACGGAGACTTCCCTTTAATCAGAATCGTCAGTGGATCCTGTTCCTGATGCCAGGTTTCTGTGGGACAAATGTCATTCAGAGGCCAGAGTTGTTAAAGTTTGGGAATCTTTATTACAAACATGCCGGGAAATGCTTCGGTAAACTGGAGCATCTCAAAGAACAGTTATAATGACATACGTTTATACACAGCTGACCAGGCTGTTTTGTCTGCAAGTTAGTGGGAAAGTACAGGATGGAAAACTTAAACAAGTCAAAAACAGCTTGCACTCATTGGCTCCAGTAACTTAATCTCTAGCCAAACACATCTAGGAAAACAATGTAGGCTGGGTGTTGTGATGGAATATACAGCAAGAGAGAGAGACAGCTTTCACAAATGTAACTCAGTTTATAAGCTCACATTAAACTTACTGACCCTTTATTCCACACTGAAGAACTGATGGGCTGAATGGCCTCCTTGTCTGCCCTAATGACTTAATGGTAGGAAAAACACTGTTTACTATCCAGGATAAAATAAATGTCTTTCATCAGCTTTTGTGGATCATTTCAGTGGAAATGTGCTCTCCCAGGCTCAAAGAGCATCAGCCACTGGAAGCAAAGTCGTGAGGCCGGCCAGTCCAGCAGAAAGAGACCCTCCGACCCTCCCACTTCACCAACAGTCAGAACGGACATGGTTCAGTCCTGGATGTGATTAACAGCAGCAATAACGGCAGAATCCAACCCCTGTAATCACTTCTGAACTTGCTGGTGTCTCTGCAGGTTGCATAACAGAGTGAATGCCTTCCCACACATGGAGCAGGTGAATGGTCTCTCCCCGGTGTGAACTCGCTGGTGTGCACGTAGGTTGGATGACCTTCTAAATTTATTTGTGCAGTGAGAACAGCTGAACGATCTCTCCTCAGTACAAATGCGCTGGTGGATCATCAGTACCTGAGAGCTTTTCAAAGAATTCTCAGTCAGAGCATTTAAAGAGTCTCTCCCGGGTGTGAGTGACATTGTGTTGCAGCATGTGGGATAACTGAGTGAATCCCTTCCCACACTGAGGGCAGGTGAACGGCTTCTCCCCAGTGTGAACCCACTGGTGTACCTCCAGGGTTGATAACCGACTGAATCCATTCCCACACTGAGAGCAGGTGAATGGTCTCTCCCTAGTGTGAACATGTTAATGTTTTTCCAGCTCAGATGGGAACTGGCATTCCAACCCACAGTCCCCACATTTCCAGTTTCTCCATGGTGCCGGTGTTCTTGTATCTCTCCAGGCTGGACGATCAGTTAAAACCTTGTCCATAGATACAACACCTGTCACCAACAACCTGTCCTGGTCCCCTCATGCCAACGCTATAGTTAAGAAAGCACACCAGCTCCTCTACTTTCTCAGGAGACTGAGGAAATTTGACATGTCCGCTCCAACTCTTACCAACTTCAACAGATGCACCATAGAATGCACTCTCTCCAGTAATATCACAGCTTGGTATGGCTCCTGCTCTGTCCAAGACTGCAACAAACTACAAAGGGCTGTGAACAAAGCCTAGTCCATCGCTCAAACCAGTCTTCCACCCATTGACACTGTCTACACTTCCCGTTGCATTGGAAAAGCAGCCAGCATTATCAACCTTCTTCCATCGGGAAAAAGATACAAAAGTCTGACACGTACCAACTGACTCAAGAACAGCTTCTTCCCTGCTGCTGTCCTCTTTTTAGGTCAAACCAAACCAAGTAAACAAACTCAGATTAAATCAGGACAAAGTAAATCATAGAAATCATAGAAATCATAGAAACCCTACAGTGCAGAAGGAGGCCATTTGGCCCATCGAGTCTGCACCGACCACAATCCCACCCAGGCCCTACCCCCACATATTTTTACCCACTAATCCCTCTAACCTACGCATCTCAGGACTCTAAGGGGCAATTTTTAACCTGGCCAATCAACCTAACCCGCACATCTTTGGACTGTGGGAGGAAACCAGAGCACCCGGAGGAAACCCACGCAGACACGAGGAGAATGTGCAAACTCCACACAGACAGTGACCCGAGCCAGGAATCGAACCCAGGACCCTGGAGCTGTGAAGCAGCAATGCTAACCACTGTGCTCCCCAAAAAGGAGGGGGAACAGCCCGAACAGAAATCAAAGTACAAAGGAAACTTAAAAACATCAAATTAAAATGTGATTATTAGGGTCAATAATGCACCCCAACCCCTGCGGTGCCCAGCGGGCGCGGAAAGCGTCAACCTCGCCCGTGGACACCGCATGCTTCCCTGCTGCTGTCAGACTTTTGAATGGACCTACCTTGCATTAAGTTGATTTTTCTCTACACCCTAGCAATGACTGTAACACAACATTCTGCACTCTCCTTTCCTTCCCTCTGTACGGTATACTTTGTCTATAGAGCGTGCAAGAAACAATACTTTTCACTGTATACTAATATGTGTGACAACAATTAATCACATAAATAAATAAAATCAAATCAAAAACACATGTATGGTGTCTTCCCTGCTGTGAATGGTACAATGTTTTTTCAGGTTGTGTAACTGGTTTAAGATCTTTCCACAATCAGTTCACCAGCACACACACACTCAGTGCTTTTCCAGTCCAACTGATATTTAAACTCTAAGATAAAAGCAAAATACTGCAGATGTTGGAATCTGAAACAAGACAAAATGCTGGAAAATCTCAGCAGGTCTGTCACCGTCTGTGGAGAGAGAATAGAGCAATGTTTCGAGTCTGGATGACTCTTCGTCAGAGCTGATGAAGCTGTGCTCTGCCGAAGAATCATCCAGACTGAAATGTTGGCTCTGTTATCTCTCCACAGATGCTGTCAGACCTGCTGAGATTTTCCAGCATTTTCTGTTTCTGATATTTAAAATCTTTCGAAGGCGACTGAAACAATAAAAAATTCTTCTCGATTCAGAGCCAATGATATTCAGGACCCAATGAATCGAGTGAAACTTTCAGATATTCACTCAACAACAGCTAGCTTGAATAGATTAAGACTTTGCACCTGTGGACCAACTAAAAGGACAAACACAGCCAGAATTGGTAAAAAGAAAGTAGAAATCCTGTTAAAAAGGAGACATGAAGCCTCCTTACTCAAAGAGCGATCCCCCACCTCCACCCACCCCTCACCATGCCCCTGTTAAAACTGGATGTTGGGCGGGTTGATGCACTTTGTGTTCTTATTTCTAATTTTCCACCTGACTCCAACCCATTTTTTGAGTTAAAATTGTTCCTTCTTATTGGTTTTCTTCTCTTGTACATTATCACCTCATCAGAGGAAAATTGGGGTCCAGTTGTAGCACCCATGTCTCAATTATAAACCACTTGCCATTCAGAGCACCATCATTATGGATTTCAGCTTGAATCATAGAATCCCTACAGTGCAGCAGGAGGCCATTCAGCCCATCGAGTCTGCACTGACCACAATCCCACCCAGGTTCTATTCTCATCTTTACTCTGCTAATCCCCCTGACACTAGTGTCAATTTTAGCATGGCCAATCAACCTAATGTCATAAACACTGCTGGGATAATTTTCACCCAATAATGCTTGGGTTGATTTGGGTGGGAATGTAAAATATTTAAATTTGAAATCTAATTGTTAAAGAATCAAGGGCTAAAAATTTGGTAGGGCTCATTTTTTTGGCAATGGGTGATGGTTTGTGTCCTCCCATGGCTCATTGTCACTGAGGCAGGCAGCACACAAGCTTAATGCTGCATCTTTATTTACATGTCTGTCACATTGGCCCCAGCGGGGATCAGGCTGCGGGCTGCCTGGGAACTCAGCATGGGGCAAAGCAGTATGCACATGAGGTATGCAACTGGTCTGCTCCTCTGTTTCTTTTAAAAGGGAGCTGCACTTAACAGAAAGGAGACAGGGCTGATTGTCTGTATTGACACTGGCTGCATGGAGGAGTTGCACAAATCGAACACCGAAGAATAGAGAGAGAGAGAGAGAGGGATCCTGGGTTCATGGGTGTGGTGCTAAAGGCCTTAGGCATGGAACAGGACAAGAGCAAAGAGAGCTCATGCTTCTGTGGGATGCTTGAAAGACCATCCTTTGAAGGAAATGGAAGCAGGTTGCCATGGTGGTCAATTCAGAGAGTCTGCTCCTGGGAACCTGGCGGCAGGTGCCAAAAGATGTTTAATGACCTCACAAAGGTGGTGAAGGTCAGTGAATGCCACTTCAAAGTACATCATATCTACCGCACCACCAACTTTTCCAAATGGTCAAAGTACCATGGGCTGAATTTTATGAGTGCTATGGTTCCCACAGTCATCACCTCACCGACCTCGAACCCCCCACCCCCGCTAACCTTTGCCCCCTGGCTAAAAGGTCAGAGGAGGAACCCTCTCATAATGCTGATAGCTGCCATGCTACAACTCAATGCTGGGCATATAGGTAGGCCTAAAAGGTAGGGATATGTTCGGCACAACTTGTGGGGCCGAAGGGCCTGTTTTGTGCTGTAGTTTTCTATGTTTCTATCCCTTCTGATATCCTGTAAAATAAATTTACTAAAGTCATCAGAGTCAGTACAGACTGATATAGAGTTGCCGGCATTGGACTGGGTTAAGCATAGTAAGTAGTCTCACCTGATGAAGGGGCAACGCTCTGAAAGCTCAAGCTACCAAATAAACCTGTTGGATTTAAGGGCGGCACGGTAGCACAGTGGTTAGCACTGCTGCTTCACAGCTCCAGGGTCCTGGGTTCGATTCCCGGATTGGGTCACTGTCTGTGTGGAGTTTGCACATTCTCCTCATGTCTGCGTGGGTTTCCTCCGGGTGCTCCGGTTTCCTCCCACAGTCCAAAGATGTGCGGGTTAGGTTGATTGGCCAGGTTACAAATTGTCCCTGAGATGCGTAGTTAGAGGGATTAGCGGGTAAATATGTGGGGGTAGGGCCTGGGTGGGATTGTGGTCGGTGCAGACTCGATGGGCCGAATGGCCTCCTTCTGCACTGTAGGGTTTCTATGATAACCTGGTGTTCTGAGACTACTTACTGTCAGTACAGACTGGGGAGCAATAGGTGGGGGCGGGGCTCCCGGGTCCGCGACCTGAACCCGGAGACGTCACCGTGGAGCAGAGTGATTACTATTGGCTGATTCAGACAGGGCTCCATTGTGCCGTCACAATGACTGAGAGGGGCGTTCCCAGCACACAGCGTCCTATTGGCAGTAATATCACTGGTTACAGAAGCAAAACACTGCGGATTGGACACCAGCGCAGCGCGGCTGCCAGTCAAAGCCCCGCCCACCCCCACGTGGGCTCGGGCTCCGCCCCCTCATGCGGGGATAGACCAATGGCAACGTATGGAGGATCGGATGGATGCAAGTCTTCCAGCCAATCAGAATCCAGGCCTCGTATCAATGGCTGCACGGAGCTTCCACCTTTGTTGGTTCAGCAAAGCTGTTGCTTCTCTCTGAATGAAGATTGAGCTTCAAACAAACTGAAACTTCCTCCTGTCGCCGACTTCTGTGAGTATTTGGTTTGACCTTAAAAGAGGCCAACATCTGTGAGTAAAACACTTTCTTTTCCCCCTTTCCATTTCTTTTCTTATTCTGGGGGAGATTGGGGACTTGCAGCAACTGAAGGGAAAGGAAGTGAATCCAATCTGTTTATTCCACACATCTTTAGTCCAGTCATGTAGACATATATCTGTCTGGCAGCCTGCATGGAGATTTTCAGCTCTCTGTGTCCAGGACAGGAAGAAGTCTAACAACATCAGGTTAAAGTCTAACAGGTTTATTTGGTAGCAAAAGCCACTAGCTTTCAGAACAGGCTGTCCCTTCGTCAGGCGGGTGGGAGTTCTCCACATCATGACTCCAGGCCAGGAAGCAGTGAGCATGGAACTGTCAATCAGTCTCAATCAGCACCTTCAGGAGAATTGGGAGGGTGAATATTAAAGTGAAGTTTTACTTATTAGTCACAAGTCAGGCTTACATTAACACTGCAATGAAGTTAATGTGAAATTCCCCTCGCCACCACATTCCGGTGCCTGTTCGGGTCAATGCACCTAACCAGCAAGTCTTTCAGAACATGGAAGGAAACTGGAGCACCGGAGGAAATCCATGCAGACACAGGGAGAATGTGCAAACTCCACACTGACAGTGACCCAAGCCGGGAATCGAACCGGGTCCCTGGTGCAGCGAAGCAGCAGTGCTAACCACTGTGTCACCGTACCGCCCATCAGAGTGAGAATGGAGGGAGAGTGTGTGGGATGGAGATTTACAGCTTTTGGGGAATGAGAGAGGAAAGAATGTTCCATAGAAACTAGAATTGTCTGTTCTGAATTTCTATCCTGTACTGACAGTGACTACTTTTGTAAATTCGTTTTATAGGATATCAGAAGGTGAGGATTTACAGACAGAAATCTCAACACAAACATGAAGTCAAGATCTGACAGAATCACTCAATTCATCGGGACCTGAATATCATCAGCCTTTGAATCTAGAAGGAGGAATGCTTCTCTGTTCTGTCTGCTTCAAAAGACTTTAAACATCGGTGTGACTGGAAAAGCAGCGAGACACATCCATACCTGAGCGAGGGTGTTCCAATGCACTGACTGTGGAAAGAGCTTTAACCAGTTACACAGCCTGAAAAAACATCATACCATTCACAGCGGGGAGAGACTGTACCCGTGTTCTGTGTGAGATTTAATTGATTGTTTAAACTGGAGAGTCACAAGGACACCCGCACCATGGAGAAGCCGTGGAAATGTGGGGACTGTGGAAAGGGATTCATATCCCCATCTCAGCTGGAAATACATCGACGCAGTCACACTGGGGAGAGACCGTTCACCTGCTCTGTGTGTGGGAAGGGATTCATTCATTTATCCAGCCTTCGTGCACACAATCTCATTCACACTCAGGAGAGACCATTTAAATGCACAGACTGTTGCAGCGGTTTCAAAAGCTCTGGGGAACTGGTGTCCCACCGGCGCATTCATACTGAGGAGAGACCATTCAGCTGCTCACACTGCTCAAAGAGGTTTAAAACATCATCCCATTTGCGGGTACACCAGCGAATTCACACTGGGGAGAAACCATTCATCTGCTCTGTCTGTGGGAAGGGATTCACTCAGTCATCCAACCTGCTGAACCACAAAGTCACTCACAGCAATGAGAGACCCTTTAAATGCTCTGACTGTGGGAGCGGCTTCAAAAGTGCTGCGGATCTGAGGGGCCACCAGCACATTCACACTGAGGAGAAACCTTACAGCTGCTCTCACTGCACAAAGAGATTTAGAAGGTCATCCACACTGCAGCAACACCAACGAGTTCACACTGGGGAAAGGCCATTCATCTGCTCTGTGTGTGGGAAGGGATGCACTCGCTCCTCTGACCTGCGGACACACCAGCGAATTCACACCAGGGAGAGACCTTTCACCTGCTCTGTGTGTGGGAAAGGATTCAGTGATTCATCCAGTCTGCAGGTACACCAGCGGGTTCACACTGGGGAGAGACCATTCACCTGCTCTTTGTGTGGGAAGGGATACACTCGGTTATCCAGCCTGCTCAACCACAAAGTCGCTCACAGCAATGAGAGACCCATTAAATGCTCCAACTGTGAGAGGACCTTCAAAAGTGTTGTGGATCTGATGTCCCACCAGAGCATTCACACTGAGGAGAGACCATTCAGCTGCTCTCACTGCACAAAGAGATTCAAAAGTTCATCCAATCTGCGGGTACACCAGCTAGTTCACACTGGGGAAAGGCCGTTCACCTGCTCTGTGTGTGGGAAGGGATTCGCTCAGTCATCTGCCCTGCTGAAACACAAAGTCACTCACAGCAATGAGAGACCATTTAAATGCTCTGACTGTGGGAGTGGCTTCAAAAGCTATCAGAAATTGATGATCCACCAGCGCATTCACACAGGGGAGAAACCGTTCAGCTGCTCTGTCTGTGGAAACGGTTTCAAAAGCTCTCAGGAACTGGTGTCCCACCAGCGCATTCACACTGAGGAGAGAACGTTCAGCTGCTCTCACTGCTCAAAGAGGTTTAGAACGTCATCAGCACTGCTGAGTCACCACCGAGTTCACACTGGGGAGAGGCCATTTACCTGCTCGATGTGTGGGAAGGGATTTTCTCAGCTATCCAGCCTGCGCAGACACAAAGTCACTCACAGCAATGAGAGACCCTTTAAATGCTCTGACTGTGGGAATGGCTTCAAAAGCTCTCAGTATCTGATGTCCCACCAGCGCATTCACACTGAGGAGAGACCGTTCAACTGCTCTCACTGCACAAAAAGATTCAGAAAGTCATCCAGCCTGCGGGTACACCAGCGAGTTCACGCGAAGGAGAGACCGTTCATCTGCTCCGTCTGTGGGAAGGAATTCATTCAGTCATCCAAATTGCAGACACACCAGCGGGTTCACACTGGGGAGTGACTGTTCAGCTGCTCTGTCTGTGGGAAGGGATTCGCTTGGTCAGCAAACTTGGTGAAACACCAGCGAGTTCACAAGTGATTATAGTTCTGGGATTATTCTTGTGAATCTTTGCTGCTCCTTCATCGTCCCCAAGTTGGAGATCTCAAATGTTGACAATACTCCCATTGTAGTCTTATGATGAAAATATAGACTAGTTTGGTGAAATATAGATAAAAGAATCCTTTTCACACACACGTGGACATCTCTGAATCTGACGTACACCAAATGTAACGTTACACAAGGGGCTGGAATTCACTGGAATTTCTGAACAACCTTTCCATATAAATGTCCTGGAACAGACTGTGACAAAGGACACAACAGATAGCAAGAACCAGGAGGAACCTTTAACCCCGAGAATGTTAGTAGCCTTGTTCAGGACACCGGTGCCAGGCACAGGAGGATCCCAGGAAAAACAGAACATTTAATTTCTGTCTGTTTCACAATTCTAAATGACTGAATCTTTAACAAAGGAATGTTTAAAAACAGCATTGTGATATTCCAAGGTCAGCTGTGTCAGGGAAAGGGACACACTGATGTGTTTTTATTTTAAACAGGAGGATCCATTGAAAAGCAGCTCTGGACGATACGAGCACCTCCTGAACTACTTTCAATTCATTTCAAATCACCCGTCGCTTTCCGTGGAATATTCTTTATTCTTTCCTGGGATGTGGACACTGCTGGCAAAGCCCCAGCACGTGTTGCTCATCTCCGAACTGCCCTTGAATGGACTGACTTGCTCAGACATTTTAGAGGGACAGTTAAGAGTCACCCACATCGCTGTGTGGGTCTGGATTCACATGTAGGCAAGACCGGGTCAGGATGGCAGATTTTCTTCCCTCAAAGGGAGCATTAATAGGGTGAACTGGATGGGTTTTTACAACAATCGATGGTCACCGTTACTGAGACTAACTTTATATGATTCCAGATTGATTCACTGAATTCAAATCCCACCAGCTGCCTGTCCCCAGATCCTTTGCTGCATTACTCAACCCGCAACATTCACACTACCCCAACACCTCCCCCCGAATGGAATATTCCACACAACCCTTCGTTAAATGGAAAGGACAAAAGAGAAAAGCTTTGACCTTTCACAGAAAGCAGGCAGTCTGCAGTTAGCTTGGAAGTTGTCAGCTATGGGACCAGGAGCTGTGAACCAGCTGTGGGACCAGGAGCTGTGAACCAGCTGTGGGACAAGGGGCTATGAACCAGATGTGGGATGAGAAGCCAAGAGGGCCATGAGGAACCAGGGGTGATTCTCATGTTTAAATCCCTCAGCAAGAAGGCAGTGAAGCTCAGGCTTGGACTGAGGAGTCCACAGCTTTGAGGTCTTAAAGGAAAGTTGAAGGGTTGTTCAGCCAACAGCTATTGGAAATATTACATAAAATCTTGGAACTTGAAGAATAGCTGGAACACTGAGGAGAACTAAAGTGAATTCTGGGGAGTTATGACATACCTTGAGTGTTCATTCACTTCTGTTCCTGGGACCTTTCCAAATGTATCATTCCATCTAAGGGAAGTCTTGGGGGTAGAGGTTAAAAAGTAGAACTGAGTTTATAACATAAGTCTTTCTAAACTACAGTGTTAAGTTCTTGGTTTTTAATTTTTTTTTGTTTTCTATATCCAATAAAATTTGTTTTTGTTTAAATGCATAGAATCTTGTGGCACAGTTCTTATAGTTAATCACTGGGTGTTTGAATTTCTCTTTAAATATTAATGGTCCCGTCCAGGATCATAGTGATACACACAGAAAATATTTCAAACCAAATCAAAGATGAAAAAATATAATTTCCCTTATTTTACGTTGCTTAGCCAGCTCTGCTTTCAGTCCCTTTATTTAGGTTTAAAACACTGGTCTGAGACCCACACTTCTCCCCTTCAAACAGAACATGAACTTCTATCCGATTGTAAGATCTGGGTTTGGCTCCAAGTTCAATTGTAATACTCGAGTCAATTACTCATTGGAATAAGTTGTGAAAGGAATCTGCAGTTTCTTACTAGTTACAGACCATTCTGGGTACAAAAATGTTGTCACAGAATTTATTAATTGTAGAAAGTACAAAATCACAATACTTAAACACAGTGGATCAGTCCATTCACTCTGGAACATCTGGTTGACTGTGGCTGTCTGCTGTTCTGTTGACCAAAGTCTATCTTCTGACTTCATGTTGTGTTGTGTTGCGCCCTGAGCTCTGGAAAATTGTAGTTCATTAACCCTCGCTCGCAACTATCTCTATGCGGTATTCACTTATTCATCTTTGTCACGAGTCTCCTGTGGTTCTGATTGGTCCAAATAGCACCTGATTAGTCCCTCATTGGTTAAATGGTGCATGATCAATGTTTGATTGGCCCCTGAAGGATATTGGTCATTTTGCTGATTCACTTCCCTTTAACCCATAAGAATCATAGAATCCCAACATTGAAGAAGGAAGCTATTTGGCCCATCGAGTCTGCAGCAACCACAATCCCACCTAGGCCCTTTCCCCGTAACCCCACATATTTACCCTCCTAGCCCCCTTACACTGAGGGGAAATTTAGCATGGCCAATCACCCTAAGCCACACATCTTTGGATTGTGGGAGAAAACCAGAGCACCCGGAGGAAACCCAGGCAGACATGGGGAGAATATGCAAACTCCACACAGTCACCCAAGGCTGAAATTGAACCCAGGTCCCTGGCGCTGTGAGGCAACAGTGCTAACCACTGTGCCACCCTGGTCATCTTGCTGCTATCACTTCCCATTAACTCCTAACTGAATTAATCCAGGATCTCAGTCATTTGAGGCAACATCCTTTTCTCTATTGCTTTTTCCTGCTGTTTATTAACTTTAGAGCTTTTCCACTGAGATAACAAGGCAGCACAAAGTCATTTATGTGTCTGCTTCTTTGTAATAAGAGGACGGGTGGTATGACTTCCTGATGATTGATGTTTGTCAGGCTCATCGACCTAACTGGTACATCTGAGGTGTGATGTGTAATTTCTTAGTGACTGCTAACGCCTGAAGCAAGTTACTTCAAGACAAATAACTAGCAGTACAAGAGATACACAAACTTAAACTAATACAGCAACTACGACAGAACATAGAAAATCTACACATGAAGATGATTGGTTTGCTAAAGTTCAGGAAGCAATGTACACATTACAAAATACCATTTCCTATTGATACATTTTTAATTTTTATTTTATTTATTGTTGTCACAATAATTGTTATATTAACACTGCAATGAAGTTACTGTGAAAATCCCCTAGTCGCCACATTCTGGCGCCTGTTCGGGTACACTGAGGGAGAATTTAGCACAGCCAATGCACCTAACCAGCACATCTTTCAGATTATGGAATGAAACCGGAGCACCCAGTGGAAACCCACGCAGACACGGGGAGAATGTGCAAACTCCACACAGTCACCCAAGCAGGGAATCGAACCTGGGATCCTGGCACTGTGAGGCAGTTGTGTTAATCACTGTGCCACCGTGCCGAACGGTACATGTTCATAAGAAATAAAGTCACAGAAAATACATCACGACAACACCATTACAGAAACTGATAATCAAACCCACACTAATCTGCTGTGTACTTTGAAGGAAAGTGACTATTTCTCTTTAAGTTAAAAAGCTCATACAATTTAAGACGTGGCATTTCTCCAGCATTGACATTCACAATTAACCTACAAGAAGCTTCACATGTATCCTCTAATCCTGCCATCAAATGTAACAGAGATTCTCATTCAGCATTGGTCCTGTAGGAAAACCATCAAACGTAACCCTACTTTGGCCTAAGGCGATATGGCACACGGCACTTATCAAGTAGGAGTGCAGCTGAAGACAGAGACTCACACAGTACAATCCTGTATTGAGTGAATGGATTCATGTACTTTGATTCTGTGATAACGGAACATAACTAAACCAAAACTAGTAACATTACTAAACATGATCTTCCTCACAAGATTATGATCGCTGTTATCTAGATGCTCCATCACCACATGTTTATTGTTGATTAATTCTGTCTCATTGACAGATTCCTGGTTGGATCAAGAATGAACTGATCTAAGACATTGTCCCCAAAACACTCTGTAAACTCATGTTCCAGGCTGCTTTTGCCAATCTGATTCTTTTGATCTCCATTACATAAAACTCACCCATGATTATTGCACTGCCTTAATTACGCACCTCATTTATTACTTCCTGTACACTCTACCTACAGTGTAACTACTGTTAGGGGCCCATTAACTACTCCCACACAAAACGTCATACCGTTACTATTTCTTATCTCAATCCAAACTGATTCCACTTCCTGATCTTTCAGGCTAAGGTGGTCTCTCAGTACTGAATTAATGTCATCCTTAATTAACGGGAGCAATCCAATCACCTTTTCCTAGCTTCCTACAATTCTGATATGTCAGATAGTCTTTCACATTTAGATCCAAGCCATGGTCACCTTTTGCCCAAGTCTCTGTTATGTCTATCAGGACACACACATTTATCTCTATCCACGCTGACAATTCATCCCTTTTGTTACAAATGCTGCGTGAATTTCAATCTATTTTCAGGGGTTCAGTAAGCCAATAGGGATTTCAGGAGAAACCTCTTTACTCAGCAAGTGGTGAGAATGTGGAACTTACTACCACAGCGAGTGGTTGAGGTGAATAGCATTGTGGATGGAGAAGGAAGGCCTAAAACAATGATTTAACAACAATAATGGCAACAGTGGCTTTAAAATGGCTATTCTGGCTGGGAGTGAAGCATGCTGGGATTTTTGGTCAATTTATAGATTAAAACCGGGTGCAGGTTGTAAAGATGTTCTGGTCTGGGAGCTATGATCTGAAGCTTCCCAGATAAGGGAAGTTGTTTACATTAACTGAGACAGCGCGACTTTGCTTTATTTGGCTGTTATGTATGAGACATGTCAAATGAACTAAGTTAATGGTGTCATTGAAAAGTAATTTCATTGGATGTTCGAGCCATGTGATCAATTTCTGGTTACATAGTTGGCTGGATGGCAGAGAATTTTCTGGAAGCGATGGAGAATTGTGGATAAATGTTTAGCCTTTGTTTGGCAGCGATATTGCGAAGAGACTACCCATCGCAAGAAGACTTGTGCCCTGAAGGATGCTTCAGAGAAGAAGATAGATTCTACATCAAGGATATTCCTTCGCCAAGGTTTTCCTAAATTCGGTAGTATCTATTTTCGGTTAAATAGTTAAAGTTGATGTTTAGTTAAAGTTAAAATGCAGTTTAAGAGTTAAAGTTCAGCTGAAAGTTGATGATTGGTTAGAGTTAAAGTTCAGTAAAGAGTTAATGAGTTGCAACTGTTTATGTTTGTGTTGATACTAGAAGTGTTAAATAAAGAAATAATTGAATTACTGTCTTTGTTTGTCTCATTAAACTAGAATGCTTGGAAGGAGTTTAAAATAAAGCTATATAACAGCATGAATACATTGAAAGGAAGCTAGATACATACATGAGGGAGAAAGGAATAGAAGGATATGCTGATGGGGAGAGGGGTGGGTGGAGGCTCATGTGGAGCATAAATACCGAAATAGACCAATTGAGCCGACTGGCCTGGCCCTGTGCTGTAGCCTCAATGGAACAGAGATAAATGTATTTATTTTAGATCTCTGTGTCGTGGTAGGAAAAACAATATTTACTATCCAGGATAAAATAAATGTCCTTCGTCGGCTTTTGTGGATCACCTCAGTGGAAATGTGGTCCCCCAGACTCAAAGAGCATCAGCCCACTGGAAGCAAAGTCGTGAGACCGGTCAGTCCAGCAGAAAGAGACCCTCTGACCCTCCCACTTCACCAACTGCCAGAATGAACATGGTTCAGACCTGAATGTGATTAACAGCAGCAAAAATAGCAGAATCCAACCCCTGTGATCACTGGTGAACTTGCTTGTGTCTCTGCAGGTGGGGTAACAGTGTGAATCCCTCCTCACATTCATTCAGCTGAACGGCCTCTCTTCGGTGTGAACTTGCTGGTGTGTCTGAGGCTAGTTGATTGACTGAATCCCTTCCCACACTGACAGCAGGTGAATGGTCTCTCCCCGGCATGAACTTGTTGATGCTTCAGCAGGTTGGATGCATCCCTGAATCCCTGCCCACACTCAGAGCAAGTGAACGGTCTCTCCCCAGTGTGAACTCGCTGGTACATCTGCAGTTTGGATAACTGAGTGAATCCTTTCCCACACGCAGAGCAGGTAAACAGTCTCTCTCCAGTGTGAATTCACTGGTGTCTCACCTTCCCACACTCAGAATATGTGAATAGCCTCTGCCCGGTGTGAAATGTTTGGTGCATCTGCAGTTTGGAAAACTGAATAAATCCTTTCCCACACACAGCAGTTGAACAGTCTCTCCCTGATGTGAACCCATTGGTGTTCTGGCAGGTTGGATGATATTCTAAACCTCTTTGTGCAGTGAGAGCAGCTGAGTGGTCTCTTCTCAGTGTGAATGCGCTGGGGCATAATCAGGGCAAAGACTACTAATCGCTAGACCACTAATCCAGAAACTCAGCTAATGTTCTGGGGACCAGGGTTAGAATCCATCCATGGCAGATGGTGGAATTTGAATTCAATTTTTAAAAATCTGGAAATAAAAATCTACTGATGACCATGAAACCATTGTCGATTGTCATTAAAACCCATCCGGCTCACTAATGTCTGTCCTTACCTGGTCTGGCCTACATGTGACTCCAGAGCCACAGCAATGCGGTTGACTCTCAACTGCCCTATGAAATGGCCGAGAGACAATGCGTTTAAGGGCAACTAGGGATAGGCAATAAATGCTGGCCTGGTCAGCGACGCCCACATCCCGTGAATGAATAAAAAAAAGGTTGTCGAGAGTTTTTAAAGCTGCTCCCAAAGTCAGAGCATTTAAAGGGAGTGTCATTGCTGTGAGTGACATTGTGTCCCAACAGATGGGACAACGAATGAATCCCTTCCCATACACAGAGCAGGTAAATGGTTTTGCCTCAGTGTGAACTCACTGGTGTGTCTGCAGGCTGGATCTGCAGGCTGGATAACTACGTGAAACCCTTCCCACACACAGAGCAGGTGAATGGTCTCTCCCCAGTGTTACTGCGTTGATGAGTTTACAGCTTCGAAGGGGATATGAACCCCTTCCCACATTCCCTATATTTCTATGGGTTCCTTATGCCACTCCATGCTCAGATAAGGTATCCACACACAGAGCACATGTATGGTCTTTTCCTTCTCCAATTGATCATGTATTTTCAGGCTGTGTAACTGATTAAAGTTCTTTCCACAGTCAGTGCACTGGAACAGTCACTCAGGGGTGTGTGTGCCTTGGTGCTTTTCCAGTTACATCGAAGTTTAAAATATTCTGAAGCTGAAGAAAAAGATATTCAGGTCACAAAGTATTGAGTGACTCTGTCACATTTTGGTGTGATGTTTGGTCTAAGTTTCCTGCCTGCAAATCTCTTCTGATATCCGGTAAAAGAGGTTTAGAAAAGTCATCAGTGTCAGTACAGGATAGAAATCCAGAACAGAAATTCTAGTTTCGATGGAACATTCTTTCCTCTCTCATTTCCCAAAAGCTGTAAATCTCCATCCCACACACTCTCCCTCCATTCTCACTCTGCTGTATCTAATACTCAATTCTCCTGAAGGTGCTGATTGAGGCTGATTGACAGATCCATGCTCAGTGCATCCTGTCCTGGATACAGAGAGCTGAAAATCTCCATGCAGGCTGCCAGACAGATATATGTCGATATGACTGGAGTCCAAAGATGTGCGGGCTAGGTTGATTGGCCATTCTAAATTGCCCCTTAGTGTCCCGGGATGCATAGGTTAGAGGGGTTAGTGGGTAAATATGTAGGGATATGTGGATAGGGCCTGGGTGAGATTGTGGTTGGTGCAGACTCGATGGGCCGAATGGCCTCTTTCTGCACTGCAGGATTCTATGATTCTATGATTCTAAATATGTGTGGAATATACAGGCTGGATTCACTTCCTTTCCTTTCAGTTGTTGCAATTCATCAATTTCCCCCAGAATGAGAAAAGAAATGGAAAAGGGGAGAAAAGAAAGTGTTTTACTCACAGATGTCGGCCTCTTTTAAGGTCAAACCAAATAAACAAACTCAAATTAAATCAGGACAAAGTAAAAGGGGCAGCTCCCCAAAAGGAGGGGGAACAGCCCGAACAAAAATCAAAGTACAAAGGAAGCTTAAAAACATGAAATCATAATGTGATTATTAGGGTCGATAACGCACCCCAATCCCTGCGGTGCCCAACGGGCGCGGAAAGCGTCAACCGTGCCCGTGGACACCGCATGCTCCCTCTCCAGGGACATCTGGCCGTGAACGTAGCCGCGGTAGAGGGGCAGACAGTCAGGATGGACGGCCCCCTCGATCGCCCACTGCCTGGACCGGTAAATGGCACGTTTCGTCAGGCCCAGGAGCAGGTTCACGAGAAGGTCGCCATCCCAACCCGCCCCTCTCCGCACCAGGTGTCCGTAGATCAGGAGCGTGAGACTGAAGTGCAAACAGAACAGCAATAAAAGGTTTTTGAGGAAAACAAAAAGGGAGTGCAGCCTAAGACACAAAACATAGACATGGTCCACGGACTCCACAAGGCCACAGAAGGGGCAATCTTCGGAGCCCGTGAACCCTACGATTGTGCGGCACTGCTGCATGCATCACCCCAGGTCCCCGATGTAACGATACAACATTAGCTTGATGACAGAATGTTGTCGAGGATTGTTTTTCAACCTGAAGACCTGTGACCAGTGGTGTACCTCAGGGATTGATTCTGGGTCCACTGTTGTTTGTCATTTATATTAATGATTTGGATGAGAATTTAGGAGGCATGGTTAGTAAGTTTGCAGATGACACCAAGATTGGTGGCATAGTGGACAATGAAGAAGGTTATCTAGGATTGCAAGGGATCTTGATCAATTGGGCCAGTGGCTGATGAATTGCAGATGGAGTTTAATTTAGATAAATGTGAGGTGTATTTTGGTAGATTGAACCAGGGCAGGACACACTCAGTTAATGGTAAGGTGTTGGGGAGAGTTATAGAACAAAGAGATCTAGGGGTACAGGCTCATAGCTCCTTGAAAGTGAAGTCACAGGTGGACAGAGTGGTGAAGAAGGCATTCGGCATGCTTGGTTTCATTGGTTAGAACATTGAATACAGGAGTTGGGACGTCTTGTTGAAGTTGTACAAGACATTGGTAAGGCCACACTTGGAATACTGTGTGCAGTTCTGGTCATCCTATTATAGAAAAGATTTTATTAAACTAGAAAGAGTGCAGAAAAGATCTACTAGGATGTTACCGGGGCTTGATGGATTGAGTTATAAGGAGAGGCTGAATAGACTGGGACTTTTTCCCTGGCCTGTCGGAGACTTAGGGGTGATCTTATAGAGGTCTACAAAATAATGAAATCAGCGAAATAGTCAACATCTTTTCCCCAAGGTAGGGGTGTCTAAAACTAGAGGGCATAGGTTTAAGGTGAGAGGGGAGAGATAAAAAAAAGGGTCCAGAGGGGCAATTTTTTCACACAGAGGGTGGTGAGTATCTGGAACAAGCTGCCAGAGGTAAGAGTAGAAACGGGTACAATTTTGTCTTTTAAAAAGCTTTTAGACAGTTACATGGGTACGATGGGTATAGAGGGATATGGGTCATACGTGGGCAATTGGGATTAGCTAAGCGGTTTAAAAAAAGGCCTGATGTGGAGATGCTGGCGTTGGACTGGGGTGAACACAGTAAGAAGTTTAACAACACCAGGTTAAAGTCCAACAGGTTTATTTGGTAGCAAAAGCCACAAGCTTTCGGAGCTCCAAGCCCCTTCTTCAGGTGAGTGGGAATTCTGTTCACAAACAGGGCATATAAAGACAGAGACTCAATTTACATGAATAATGGTTGGAATGCGAATACTTACAGTTAATTAAGTCTTTAAGAAACAAAACAATGTGAGTGGAGAGAACATCAAGACAGGCTAAAAAGATGTGTATTGTCTCCAGACAAGACAGCCAGTGAAACTCGGCAGGTCCAGGCAACTGTGGGGGTTACAGATAGTGTGACATGAACCCAATACCCCGGTTGAGACCGTCCTCGTGTGTGCGGAACTTGGCTATCAGTTTCTGCTCAGCGACTCTGCTCCGTCGTGTGTCGCGAAGGCCGCCTTGGAGAACGCTTACCCGAAGATCAGAGGCCGAATGCAGAGTTTCACTGGCTGTCTTGTCTGGAGACAATACACATCTTTTTAGCCTGTCTTGATGCTCTCTCCACTCACATTGTTTTGTTTCTTGAAGACTTGATTCGCTGTAAGTATTTGCATTCCAACCATTATTCATGTAAATTGAGTCTGTGTCTTTATATGCCCTGTTTGTGAACAGAATTCTCACTCACCTGAAGAAGGGGCTTGGAGCTCCGAAAGCTTGTGGTGTTTGCTACCAAATAAACCTGTTGGACTTTAACCTAGTGTCGTTAAACTTCTTACTGTACTTAAAAAAAGGCACCATGGACAAGTTGGGCCGAAGGGCGTATTTCTATGCTGTAAACCTCTAAGACTCGATGCGGAGTCCCGGAGGACGGAGTGGGAGGAAGGGCAGGGGGCGCCGAAATATCAGCGAGCAGCTTCTCGTTCTGACCGGTGACGTTTCCGGGTTCCAGTGCGCAGGACCGGCGCGCGGACGCGGGACCTACCCCCACCCACTGTTCCCCTCCTCCAGCCAAGGTTTCCAGGCAACCAGCTAATAGCTCCAGCCCGAGCGAAAAGCCACTCGCTGGCCTTCCCTTCGCCCCCAGCCCGGGACTGCGCATGTCCAAGGGAGAGGGGAAACTGCGCATGTGCGGGGATGTGCCCACCCCCCCCCTGAATTTAACACTGAGATATTGACTGATGGGAGGAGTTGGAGGACCGGAAGGAGTTGGACAGTCCAACAATAAAAGAGGCCAACATCTGTGAGTAAAACACTTTCTTTTCTCCCCTTTTCCATTTCTTATTATTTCTAGTTTTGTAATTTATTATTGTAGCTACATTATATCTTTCCAGTCATAAAGTCATTGCCGCACAGGAGAAGTCCATTCGGGAACTCAAGTCATAGAGTCCTTACACTGCAGAAGGAGGCCTTTTTTTTTAGAACAAAGAACATTTTTATTTTCTTAATATACCAAATGGAATGCATTACAACATAAATCACAGCTTCTTCAACCCATGTTACTGATACATTTTTATTTGAAATAAGGAAATAGAATGTTTGACTGCCAAAATGAGTTCCGGTCCATCAAGACTGCACCGACTCTCCAGCAGAACGTTCTTCCCCGGCCCAGTCCCTGTAATCCCACCTTTTACCCCACTAATCCCCTTAACCCACACACCCTTGGGATACTAAGTTGCAATTTAACATGGCCAATCAACCTAACGTGCACATCTTATAGACATGATGTGGAAATGCCGGCGCTGGACTTGGGTAAACACAGTAAGGAGTCTAACAACACCAGGTTAAAGTCCAACAGGTTTATTTGGTAGCAAACGCCACTAGCTTTCGGAGCGCTGCCCCTTCGTCAGGTGAGTGGGAGTTCTGTTCACAAACGGGGGATATAAAGACACAAACTCAATTTACAGAATAATGATTGGAATGTATTCATTATTCTGTAAATTGAGTTTGTGTCTGTGAGAAATGAAGCTCACTCTTTACTAATTTTACACGAGTCAAATTCTGAAGAAGCGTCTTTTAATCGATCTTGCAAGAAAGGGTGTCGCTGAGCAGGCACACTTTAACATAATTACAGCATGTATTTTATACAGTTTCTCCAAAGCCCCCGGTACCTCCACCCCCCGCCCCCCCCCCCCCGCTCTTGATTATGTTATGTGATTATGTTTCCTTTGTCAACGTTATGTGATTATGTTTCTTTTGTCAACGTTATGTGATTATATCTCCTATTTCTTGCCTATTGTGGTAGTTTCTTAACTGCTGCTATGTTCAGATAAGCCACTTTCTTTGTTCTTTCTTGTTTCGGTCCCATGTTGTGTATCTTCGGTGGTTTCTGTGTTAAGACTGATGTTTGCACACTATAACCTGCTTTAAAGCCTGCTTATGGTTCTACAATTCAGCTTCATGTAGAAGCAACATTATGCCATATCTCACAATTTCCCCTTTTCTTCTTTTCACCATTGTTGTCTTCTACATTCTACCAGAACGTTTATTGTGTGTCCTCGAATCCTTTAAGCATTATTTCAGCTTCCTTTTCAACATCCGTCTCTCCATCCATATTATCCATCTCTCCCTCATCTAGTAAATACACATCCTCGCTGTTTCCTTTTTTCTTTTCCATTGATATCTGTCTTGTCAAGGCCGTTTCAATTAATCGTTGGGTCAATCCTCTTACACATGGAATGATACAACACCCAATTGCCACCAATATGCCGAACACTGTTATTAGGGAGGTGAAAATTGATATCATTCCCTTCCATTTTCCAAACCAGGAGTCCAGCCATCCTGTTAGGGATGTATCTACTCCAGCATTTTCCGCCAGTTCTTCCGCTAAGGTCCTTAATCCTTGCAGGGCCCGAGTGATGGACCCGTCAGGTGCCGTATTGTTTGGGATGAAGGTACAACACCTTCCTCCCAACATCTCACACACACCCCCTTTTTCTGCCAAAATAATGTTGAGTGCTAGTCTGTTTTCCCAAGACATTCTACTGGTGGCATCCAATTGCTCGGCTATTCCCCTCACTGCATCCTTGGTATAGTTTACAAATCTCTGTTGGTTGTAGTAGATATAATTTATCCAGTCCACATTCTTGTTAATGGTAGCCCACCAAAAGAGGGTCGATTCAAAACCGGCCCCGATCTGATTGCGGGCCTTAAATTCATCTGGCACCCCCCTCGGTATTCCTATAGAGTCTAAGTATATACGGTCATCAAAGGAGGTCTCTATGACTGATCGTTTGCTTCTTCCTCTTTTCACCACCCTCTCTTTCTCAAATGCCAGGGTAAATGGGATAGCCAATTGAACAATTGCGCAAGTCCCCTTCCATTTTGGGGGCAGGATCACCCTTAGGGTTTTCCCTCCACAATACCACCACAAATCCGCTCTGGGAACACTCAGTGAAGAGTAGTTTCCCTCCCCATTCGTCTCGATTACATTCTCAACCTCGGTACATGTTTCCAATTTTCCCAGGCTCTTGGCTAGGCCCTTACCCTGTCGGTGTACACACAAGGTGTGTTCCCAACAGTGGCGGTGAATGCAGGAGGTATCTTCAAATCCTTTGCCTTGAGGGGAGGGAACACCAGGGACAATGACGTGCAGCTGTCATTGTTCCAAGCCGTCTTATCCTGATATAGGGCAATCATGCACTCCATGCCCCGTCGGTCTCGTTCCCACCCGAGCGGAAAGGGCACCACTTGGGTTATCTGTCTGCCGGAGGCACAAGCATAGCAATTGCTTTTGTTCAAACTTTTTACAGTGTACTTTACCCATTCTACCCAGGCATTTGTATCTCCATATCCTGTTTCTACTTCAAAAGTTTGTCTTAAATCTTCTATTTCTATTACCCTAACCACCTTCGGGTCATTAGGAGGTGTGAATGGTTGTATCTGTGGCGTTTGAGTATTCTGATCTGTCTCCTCTGGTACCCTCTTATTTTGTTCCACTCTAACCTGGAAGCAACAGCCTAAGGGATCCTTGCCATTCACACTTATTCCCATTCCGAAGATCCTACCGTCCAATTTTAATTCATATGTTTTCCCGTTTACTTCCTGCCACCATTTAGTTCGTTTTACTGTTATATATACTGGGTTACAATTTTTATCCTGACAATTTGGTCTGAAGGGGCCTTGAAAAATGGAAATTTGGTCTTTTATACGCTGACGTGTGCTAGCTGTCCATCCCCTTGCTTCAGTGGTCCACAATACATCATTCCAGTAGGGACAGTATCTATCCTCACACATATATTTATTTAACCCACTATATTGTCGCTGTGTTTCCAGATCCCGTAAGAAGTTTAACAACACCAGGTTAAAGTCCAACAGGTTTATTTGGTAGCAAAAGCCACACAAGCTTTCGGAGCTGCAAGCCCCTTCTTCAGGTGAGTGGGAATTCTGTTCACAAACAGAGCATATAAAGACACAAACTCAATTTACATGAATAATGGTTGGAATGCGAATACTTACAGTTAATTAAGTCTTTAAGAAACAAAACAACGTGAGTGGAGAGAGCATGAAGACAGGCTAAAAAGATGTGTATTGTCTCCAGACAAGACAGCCAGTGAAACTCTGGGGGGGTTACAAATAGTGTGACATGAACCCAATATCCCGGTTGAGGCCGTCCTCGTGTGTGCGGAACTTCACATCATTTCCAGATCCCCACAGTCCACTAGGTTACAAACATCTAACTCAATCACTTGTGGGCGCACACTTTCGAGAATAGTCACTACAAATTTTGTGGGTCCCCCATAGTCGGGTTCCTTTCCTCGCCACACTGGAGTGTGCATCCCTAGGGAAAAGGGAATGGAAATGGCCAACAATATTGTGCAAAACATGGGGTGACACATATCAGTTTTTACCCTCCCCCTGTGTGGGTAGGAGACGAATCCTTTCAGTGGTTACCACTACCCGGGCTCCCGCGCCAGCGTCGCAACTGTACAGTCAAACACTTATAGTTCAGAGTCTTTTTAGTTTCAACTTCAAGGGTTCCTTTGTTGGCTCGGCTGTCCAGGTCCCCCTTCTGGCCGATGTTTCCACAGGTCCCTTGATTCTTGTGTAATGAGTCCAGCCCTTTTCCGCCGTTCTTATAGCGGTCTCTGTAGTCAGAAGGGCCTGGTATGATCCGTCCCAATCCGGTTGCAATTTGGCCTCTTTCCACGATTTTACCAATACCCAGTCTCCAGGTTTGATCTGATGAGCTGGGAACTCGAGCGGCGGAGTTTGTGCTAACAGCCCTTGTTTCCTGAGGGACGAAAAGGAGGAGGACAGCGCCAGAATATATTTCTTTACATACAAATCCTTAAGTTCTACCATAGGTAGTTCTCCCACCGTTCCCAGGTACGGTAATCCAAATAACATTTCATACGGGGACAATCCTAGATCTTTCCTGGGACTCGTTCGGATGCGCAATAAAGCGATCGGGAGACATTTAGTCCAGGGTAGTCTGGTTTCTAATACCAGTTTGGAGGTGTGTTTCTTCAATGTTTGATTCATTCTTTCTACCTTTCCTGAGGAGGGAGGGTGCCACGGGGTATGGAAGTCCCACTGGATTTCCAACACCCTCATTATTTCCTGTAATACCTTGGAGGTAAAGTGCGACCCCTGATCAGAATCTATGTGTTCCACAATCCCGTATCTGGGGATTATGTTTTCAAGAATTATTTTGGACACCTGGCTCGAGGTCGCAGCGACCGTGGGGTAGGCTTCCACCCACCCCGTCAAGTGATCGACTAACACTAGAATATACTTCAACCTCCCCACTTGGGGAAGTTCAGTATAATCAACTTGCATACTCTGGAAGGGTCTTAGGGCAGGAATTCTCCCCCCTAGATTCCTCTTCCTCAGTCCTTGTTTGTTAATCTTTTTGCACGTGAGGCAACCCTCACACACCTGTTTGGCAAGTGTGTATATTCCCTTACACCCGTATTTCCTGAGAACCAAATCACACATAGCTTGGGTACCCCAATGTCCTCCCTGGTGTAAGTGTGTCAATATTTGTCTCATTATAGGTCTGCTGACCATCTCTCGTCCGCCCGGTAACCTCCATCTCCCATGTTCGTCTGGCTCCACCCCTAACCCCTCGAGTTCCGTCATTTCCTCAGTAGTGAACACCGGTGGGACAGTAGTGTCCATCACCGTGGGTGTAAGTATTTGCATCCTAATGATCTCCTCAACTGCCGCCTTTTTAGCTTGTTCATCCGCCAAATTATTTCCTCGTTCTTCCAGTTTCCCCCCTTTCTGATGTCCCTTAACATGGACTACTGCAATCTCTCGAGGCAGCAGTAGGT